>NC_137468.1:126451955-127724955 GCF_964235325.1 Thermobia domestica
CTCCTCCCTTAACCACATCGACTGGTTTGAAAAAAATACGTAATTTATTAGATATAGTAGAGGGGAAATAAAAGGAAAAGAAATGAAGACATATTAGAAAGGAAAAAAGCGCTACTCACCAGTAGTAGAAGTAGGTTGAAGAAAGAAAGGAAGTTATAGCAGTGAAAGAAGTAGCAGTGCCACTAGCTGAAGAAAAAAAGAACTTCAATCAGTGGAAGAAATAGCAGTGTCATTAGCTGAAGAAAGAAAAGAACTTCAATCAGTGGAAGAAGTAGCAGTTGAAATAGTGGGGGAGCGGAGTAATACCGGGAGAGCGGATGAACTTAAAATATTCTTGAACGATGGGGAAGATTGGGTGATAGTAAAGGCGTGGAAAAAGTTTAAAAGGTTAGAGAGGGTGAGAAAATTAAAAGAAAAAATTTGAAAGAAAATAAGTTGTATATTAGATTCTTTACTAGTTAAATAAATAATTAGTGATCTCTCTTGGCTATGTATTGAAATGATTTCTTTTGACTATGTATTAAAATGGAATGAAATCTGACATTCCACAATTATGTTGGTTAGACTAAAGCAAATGGTGAAATAAAGAAACTGTGAGGTGAACGCTGGGAAATGCTCAAGGAAAAAGTTACAAACACGATATTTTTAGCTATAATTTTAGTTGGTCACGGATTGAACCCGGGATCTCAACCATCTAAGGTGAAGTGTGGTTCAAAAATTAGTTTGAAAATATGTAATCGTGAAAACGGAGGACAAAATAGTAAGCTATAAGTTATATGTCAAGCTTCATTCTAACATTTAATTGATGTAAACCTCCCCTTGGTTTTTAATTTATGACCGTAATGTAAAAACGATCTTATTTTATTTAACATTATAGTTCCATGGTAGGATTAAGGAAAACTTCACGTAAGATAGTCATTGACATGTATGAATTTGTTTGGAGTTTAGCATTCTGTTTACTATCATCAAAGCTATTTTCTTGGTAGTCCTTAGACAGTAAACTGATAGACTTTGAAGTTGTTTTAAACCTTCCACTTGGGAATTGAATCCTCTTATTACTTATTTCTTCGTTCGAGTATTTTTAATTTTTATTGGATTTTTATTGGCTTTTACAACATGTATTTTGACTTACCGATTTCAATTTTAACGATTCGGTTGTTCAAGCTCTGAACAAATTTATTTGTGAATTGATAAAAATTGCTTCGAAGCGATAAAGTCTATGAACATATTAAGACCTACTTGTTAAATAAATGGAAACTGAAATTAGAAAATGTATGTACTAATAAAATTTAGATGTCGAAGACATGTGCGCTATTCCCTTAACCATAAAAACTTTTGTTTTATCTCGTCTCGTCTCATAGGCAAGCTTGACATTAGAGAACAAAGAGAGAAACTATTCTTATTACTTTTAGTATTAAGCTTATATGTAATTTGGAATCTAACATTTTGCTAGGAACTAAGCTAGGTTTATCATAATAAAAGAATGTTTGCTAAGCGTTTAACTATAGTTTATGAAATTATTTTGAACACTTAACTTTCATTCAGTTTAATTTCCTTTCCTTATGTTCTGTAAGCTAAGAGAAACAGATAATGCCAATTGGCTAATCACTACAGTTTGCAAAATTTACTAAACTTTATGCTTTTTAACCAACTTTTTTTCTATAATAATTTGATAGCTTACACCGTTTATATTTCGAAAATTAATCGAAACTGAATTTCTGAAAGCAGTACCGAAAACCATTATATGGTAGCAAGATGAATGGTGTTGAGAACTTAAAGTTAAATAGTATACATAAACAAGATTGAAATTGTATTTACTGGGTATAAAGAATGAATCAATTTTAAGACAAGTGTGGGGGACCACATTAAAGTGTCAGTAGTATATACACATATATGTTCGAAAATACAGATCCACACAGATAAATTTCAATTTCATGAAAGAGTAATTCAGACATGAAAAGTAAGGAAGGTGGGGTGCGGGCTACAGTGATGTAAACTTAATAATATTTATTTAAATAATATAATGTATCCTTTTCTAGGAGACTTGGATAATGGGTGAACATTTCAGTTTGCATGTGGTGACAACATTTATTAATTGAAACACATTTAATATACAAACTTCTCTTTTTTTAAATGCATCGTAATGAAAATTACATGGAACGTTCCATGTTTGAAAAGAGCGTATAAATCAAATGTACTACCATATTGAAAGCAGAAATATAATTCGACTAGCATACTGAAATAATTTTAACAGTAGTAAATTTATTTATAATAAATGCTGAACTTGGATACGGTGGTACAAACACGTGTTAGCCAGGAAGCGCAGCATTGAAATCGCAGCAGCTTCTCTTGTCATATTGTGGCATAGTGAGTAAAGCGCTGGATTGATGCACTAAAAGTCTGCAGTTCAATCCACGGTCAAGCTGTGATAATTCTTTTTATTTTTTATTTTTGTTCCGTGAAAGTTCATTCATAAATAATTTTTACGATTATTATTACATATAAATAACAAAAGTAAATTATAAAAGATGTCGCAAGACATGAAAGTCTGCATGATCACATAATTGAAAGACATAGTGGTAATGGTGAATGCCACCCCACATTGCACTAGCGTACGTTATAATATAGAACTTAGTACATTTCTTGGAAGACGCTCATAATTTACTTATATATATATTATGAGGGTAATAATAATAAGAAGAAAACATTAGTAAATCACCTTTAAAATAAATGCTGAACTTAGATACGTTGGTGGAAATACGTGCCACCCAGAAAGCATAGCATTGACATCGAGTCATTACGTGGCCTAGTAAGTAAGGCATTGGATTCATGCACTAAAGGTCCAGGGTTCGATCCTAAACTAAGATGTAGTAAAAGATTTTTTAAATTTTTATTTTGAAACGTGAACTGAATTTATTTTTTTCTTTCGTAGTTTATTAAAAGTAATTTGTTAAAGTTATGAATTTTCATGGATAGAAGTAAAATAGAAAGAGTGCAAAAATGGAAACTTCATTTAGAATGGAATAAGATACTAAACGAACACTGTGTTTCTGACTACATTATTGTGCCTTATGAACATTAGAAGACATAGTGGAAAACTAATTTTACGGAGGAGTACATTTCTTGGAAGACACTCAATTTACTTATATATATATATATATATATATATATATATATATATATATATATATATATATATTATAAGGTTAATATTAATAACAATAAAAAGAAATACATTAATAAATTACATTTAAAAATATTTGTTCAAACGATAAATAACTCTTTACACGCTTTGCTATTAGATTATGATACCTTTTATTATAACGTAACGAGTAAAATGGTAAACTCATACACTAAAGTCCGGAGCTTGATCCTTGGGTAAGTCGTGACACGATTTTTATAACATGAATCGATTGTAATTATTTTGCAATATATATATATATATATATATATATATATATAATATTCATTTTTCCGTGGATAAATAATTTCAAAAGATTAAAATTGTTAAAGTTACGAGATTGTAAAAAACTAATTTTTATGAACGAACCATATCTTTAACTTTACCGTTGGCAAAAGTAATTACAAGGGCGTCGCAAAATAAAGAAGAGTGGGGAGGTTTATTAACGTATGTGATAAGAATTTGACTTGGGACTGGTTTTGTTTTAAAATTGGTTGAGCGAGTACAGTTACATGGGTAATATTTAATAACTTCTTGCAGAAAATATATTTATCAAGATTATAGGGACTCAACTCTGTTCAACGGTTATATCCTATGGATTAGACAATTTGGTACGACAGTATTGTAGTGCGGGATTACATACCATTAAGGAACTAAAGTGCATTTCTTATGAGATCATTAAACAGGTGATAGTGTTTAAAAAGAATTGTAAATATGAACCAAGTATGAAAAGCAACATTGTAAAACACAAGAACTATCAATTGACCACAATTGCGAGCCAACATGTAATGACGAAACGTCGCATAAAGTATTAAAATGGTAACCGTAAGATGTGTTTGTTACTAATTCCGATTTCGGTTAGGGCATGGGTGTTCGCATTGTTCTTTTATGAATCTTTTTATTATCATTGTTTATCTTGCATTGTTTTTTAAGGTAAAGGATAAATTCGTTAAAAGTAGAACTTAAAAATACGTGCTTCAATTTAAACTACCGCATTGCCCTATGTCATATTACGAAAAATCAAACGTAACATTGTCTATTAAGCAAGAGTTGGGTCTGCTTCGTCTAGAAATATGTTATGAAAGTAGTGTCTTTTGTGGGAAAGTGTATCTGTTTCTACTGAAAAAGTTTTGTGCCGTCTCATAACTGGCACATCTTTAACTTACTCATGTAAATTTTTAAAACAAGTCTTCCAGCCAAGTAGAGCTCTCTTGTGGTTATATGGTTAGCGTACGAGTTTTTTGTTGGCGTGAATTTAAATTTGCTTTTCGGTGCAAGAAGCTCATGTTCAGATCTCACATTAAGCTGTAGGTCCACGTTACATATAACCTCGCCGCTAGAGGGACCGTCAAACTTTAATTAACGAAACCAAACTTTCAGCAATGTAAGTATTTTATCTATAGGGTATTATGTAGTTTCTCCCCCAAAATCACTTGGTAGTGATTACGGTTCATTGTTTGTGTGAGTATAAGTTAAATGTGAACGCATGACTTGAAAAGTACAATACATAAAACACGAAGCAACTTGTGCTAGGTGGCCACTACAAAGAACGAATGCTATCTAACCGAGTTGGGGCAAAAGTGTAAGAGGGGGCAAAAGGAAGCAAAAATGTGCATCCGTCTGGAGCATGCGCATCAGCGACGGTAAATGTACGCATAAACAAGGTCGTTAACAAAAAAATAGTACCGGCTCTAAAGGTGTCGATTGATTTGGAAGAGATACTAAATGCCATCGTATCCCTGTTATTAGGATTACGTATTTGGGTCTTATATATTGTGATATTAGTACATATCTTTGTCCGTCCGTTACTTCACACGATAATTCTTGAACGAAAGGATATTTGAATTGTTTTTTGCAATAAATAGTTAAAGCGATTATCTTGGTCAATGAAGTTAGTCCTTTAACATTTTCACAGGGCCGGTGACTATCCATATCCTTATACCCCATACATGGAATACCGACCATTTCCAGTACTTCATTCATTCACGTGTGATCATCTTTACTGTTTATAGGAGGGTCTATTAAAACCCTTCTTTCTCTAAAATTAAAATTATTTATTTCTTATAGACTCTGTCTATTGACCTAAGTGTAAGAAATCACTTGCGGCTATCTTGACTATCGAGGAAAAAAAAAACTTAATAAATTGATGCTATATAGGGTATACATAAAGTGGTCTAATTTAAATAGTATAGACTCCTTCACGATCTGAGTATTATCTTGATAAATAAAATTTTACAACATTTGAGAAATCTCATGAAAAAAGAATCACAACATTACAATTTTTAAATACGTATTAAAAAGCAATTCAAAATGATGAATTTATTAATGAACTAATAAAAATATTCCTAGAAAAAGATTTTAAAAGATATATACTTGAAAACGTCATATGTGTATAATTAGTACTTAGTTTTTTGATTCTGTTCACATTCTTCATAGGATCACAAATAAATATGTTCAGACTAATTTATTAGGAGAATACAAATAATAATGAGGTTCTAATGAAGCAAAACAATAAAAAAAGTACGATCCGTAAAAACGTCAGTGGTTTTTTTGCTTACTTCAATAGTCTTTCCGAATGATTTTTTTTAAGTTTATACATTTGATCATATTTTTATTGACCTAATAAGAACAGTATATATTATTGTTCAGCAGGATGTGTAGTGAAATTTACGTACATACTAGAATTGATTCTTTTTTAGTAGGGGATTTACAATGTGTACCTTCGAAATTAGTGAATCCATGAAAATGATGTTTTTATTAGTATTTAAAATGATATGGAGCTAAATGTTGAACAGCATGTCATGTATACCGGATTGTTTATTTTTAATGCAAAACTTTTAATAGTAATACCAATATACATATCGTTACTGACGTTATTTAGCGTATGCTCTTGTACAAATTTAAATAACGAGCAAATATATGCTTGAGGGTTTAGTAGTGCGTATGCGTTTTATTATAATTTTCTTTTCACATTGCTTCACCACCTCCCAAGTGAAATATACTTCTCCTGCATCGTCATATTCACGCTTTTCCAACATTTTAACTATTACAAAATATAACAAGTCTGTTCTTTATCTTCATTTTTGCATAAAGCAATATTTTAAAATATATAATAGTCCTGAGTTCGTTCAATTTTTCTTCATTTAATTATATGCTATCATGAGCAAAATACTCGTAAATATATTTTTCTTTGTCTCTTTTAGCATGTTGTAGGAACTGTTGAAGATTCTTACTACATTTGAAAGACTATGCATATCTTGAACAAACTATATGTATTACAATCCTTCGAGTTTAAATTCCCAAATATCCTTTATTGTGACTATTCCCACTGTATACCATTATACAGTGTAAAACGTACATGTAATGGTATAATCATTAATATTTTACTTTTCTAAATGTATAAACATATTCCTTGGAGCTTCTAATAAAGTGATCTAACAAAATTCCGTTGCAAGTTGTATCTTAACGAAGCTAAACTTAATATATGGTTTTCATTCTTTATATTATTGTATACTTATTGTATCTTTATACTTATTGTATTATAAGTACAATATTTATATTTTATTAAAATATTAAAATATTTTCTAAAAACAGTATCATGTAATTCATTACATAATGTCTATTTTAACACATAGAAATCTTCATAATGTTTATTGATAATAAAAAGAAAGTGATGTAGCTGAGAAAGTAAATATGGTAATGCGCAGTCTTCTGCGCAGGTTTGTGAGTATAAATCAGGTCATGGGTGATACGAATATAAAGCGGATTTTACCGTGATAAGATGTACAGTCAAAGGCAGTCTGTTTCCACAAGTGCAAAGCGAAAAATAAATAAAGACTTGTAAAAAGTTAAACAAGTAAACACATATTCTGGTTAATTTCATAAGAAATGAAAAAGTGAAATTTAAACTAATTTTTCATTATCCAAAACCAACAGCGTAGACTCTAAGTATATTTCACCTCGTGAAAAACGTTTTGAACTTGAAAAACAAAAGAGAATTATTGTTGCGCATCCAAATGATTGTGATATTCCTGAAGAAAACGATACATGTAAAATTATTTTTCCCAAGAAAGAGCCAATGAAAGACTTAGTTTACAGGCGAAATTTCAGATATCCAAATGAAATATCCTTTGAAGAGGAAGTAGCAGATCAAATACAATTTCTAAAGACAATTTAATATTCAACGAACTAAAGTGTGATTGTACTTCTAATGAAGTAAGTGAACTTTGTGTAAAACAACTACTAGAAAATTATAAACTTTCTGTACCATTACTTTTTTTAAAGTTATGCGATTCGAAGTGAAAATGAAACTGTGCACAAATGTGTAAGTGAAACTGATGAAGAATTAAATACTACTGTGTGGAATTTCCTAATTAAAAAATCAACACGTGACCAAATATTAAAACAATATCAAAAAATTCATGTAAAATATATAGATACCAACATTATTCCATATCATAAACAAATTTAACTATACATATCAGGAAATTACATTTAATGATTATTATATTTATGATTTAAAAGAGGCGTATCGAATAAGATAAATATGTGTTTCGGGAATCATCAGTGTGAGTATCAATGTATTTCCCTAAATAAATACGATCAATGCGCATATCAATGTAGTTCTTTTTCTCTAAATGAAGATTGTGTGTTACTATGTATTGCCCGATGGAAACCACATCAAAAACTTTTGTGTTATGGATGATATACAAATCGTAGTAATTTAAATGAACATGAGTGTATTACTTTAGACTATGATATGTTGTTATAATACATGGCGTACAATGGTAAATGTGCAAACTTTTGATACGTTATATGAAGAACTTACAACAGTTCATAGTAACATCGAAATTGAAGACTGCGAATTTACATATACATTATATAACATGTTGTTAAATAAAGACAATATTCTTATTTTTACAAAAAGATTTACAATATAATATGCATTTTTAAGAAGTTGTAATGGAAAATAAAAAATCTTGTGGTAATCAGTCACAAAATAATAAAAACAAACTGTGTAAATTAACAAAAACAAGTGATAAAAAAACTTTCAGCGTTAAATTGGCCAACATGTAATTGTAAATATAATATTATAAATATTGAATGTATTAAACAATATTTCAAGGAATATTAACATTTTAAAAATTATAATTGTTTATGTAACTAAAATATACATCACAATGAAATATGTAAATAAAATTATTATCACATTATATATTACCTGTTTTATTATTATAACCTATTGAAACTCGGACCAGTTGTGCTGCGATCTTATTAAAATTTTTGCAGAAGCACTGAGGAACTATGTTCCTATGAAAACTCGGAGCAGTTGTGCTGCAAAGCACTGAGGAACTATGTTCCTATGAAAACTCGGAGCAGCTGTGCTGCAAAGCACTGAGAAACTATGTTCCTATCAAAACTCGGAGCAGCTCTGCTGCGATCTCATTAAAATTCATGCAAAAGCACTGTGGAACTACGTTCCGAACTTGTAAATAAATTGTTTCCTATGGAAACTCGGGGCAGCTGTACTGCGATCTCATTAAAATTTTTGCATAAGCAGTGAGGAACTACGTTCCGAACTTGTAAATATTTTTTCCTATTGAAACTCGGAGCAGCTGTACTGCGATCTCATTAAAATTCTTCCATAAGCACTGAGGAACTACGTTCCGATATAAGATCATTTTTTTATTATTATTTGTAATTTCCTTTTCAAATGCAAGGTTGATGCTTACTTCATAATATTTATGTTAAAATCTCTAAACACTTAATGAGTTTGATAATTTTATTTGTTCGCTTCCTATGGAAGCTCCTTGTTAAATAATTAGTTCGTAAACTAAAAGCATTTACAGTGCAAACGTATATGTAATTTGTATTATTTACAATAAGACTCTTAAGCCAACATACTTGCAATTATTTTATTCGTTTGTTTTACTACGTAAACTCTATTTATTTATTTATTAAATCAATTGCTTTCCAATTATTTTCAAGAAATATAAGTATTTTATTTAGGAACTGTTTCTTTTTATTAAATAAAAATCAAAAATAAATTTTATGTATATATTTATTTCGATAACACATATAATCATAAAAATGAAATATATACAAAACATAATAATAATACAAACAAATAACAATATATATACAAAGCAATAACAATACATACAAATAACAATATATATATACAAAACAATAATAAAAATATACACAAATAACAATACACATACAATAATATATACACACACAAAAAGTAAAGTATATAGAAAATTACATGGATGAAGTTAAACTTTGATCTTTATAAGGTAATATATTAACTGAGTCCTCAATATATTTCGCTGATTTTAATAATTGTTCATATTCATAATAAAACAATTGTATGTTTACTTTACTATTAAAATGTTCTTTCATATAAATATCAAGTACTTCAACTTTATACTATTATTATTCATTACGCACTTTGCTTCCCCTTTCAATGTTAATTCATTTGCAAAATGGCACCTGTGCCCAAATTGATTGAAATAATTTAAGGTACAGCCTTCGCAAAGTAGTACCCTTTTTGGTTTCCACTTTACGATACTTTTTTCAACACACTTTCTGCCCATATTATCACACTTACACTTTCCAATTTAGAATGTAATGATAAATCCAATGGTTCCTCCTGTTCTGCTAATAAACAATCCTGTGGAGAAACACTCGGCAAAGGGGTAGTTGGTTTGCAATTGTCTAATTCATCGAATAAACGATGAATTTCTTCTTCTTCTTCTTTATTATCCTGAAATAAATTTGGTGCTCCATCTAATTCAGAAAATACATCTTGTGATGCTGCTACCTCCTCCACTTCTGCTGATCCATCCAATTCAGAAAGTACATCGTGTGATGCTGCTACCTCCTCCACGTCTGGTAATCCACCCAATTCTGAGAATACATCTTGTGATGCTGCTACCTCCTCCACGTCTGGTAATCCATCCAATTCTGAGAATAAATCGGGAGATGCTGCTACCTCCTCCACGTCTGGTAATCCATCCAATTCTGAGAATAAATCGGGAGATGATGCTGAATCCTCCATTAACCACCATTTTAATGTTGGAACTTTTACTGGACCATCATGTAAGGAAGCTGGTAATCCCACTGGAGATGTGGGAATTAAAATAGTATCCTCCTGTAAATCGATAATTTCCTTTTCAATAATAATATCTGGTGATTCCGGAGAATCCTTCAAAAACTTCTTTTTTGGAGAATTAATACTCTCAATGTCTTCTTGAACTTGACTACAAAACGAAGCCATGATGATACTATACCAATCTTCTTTTCAAATTCAATATATAACGAAAACTTTACTAACAACGTCACATCACGTGGTACCTTAAAACACACCTACTACAACAGTTAAAATATTTACGCATTCACTTTCCCAATTCTCTATACAATTTTCATACAAATAAGGACATAGAAAACATGTACTTAAATTTCATTTGTGTTCTCAAATAATTCTTTTCAAAAATAAAATCATTAACGGTGTTTACATTCTGTTACGGTATTCATATCGTGTACCAATCAACCAATGTCATCTATGTACAGAGAAAATATTTTACATAAACCGTATGCAAATAAACGGTTTACATGGTCGTTTACATCTTCAAATAGTATTGTTATTTAGGTAAAAAAAAAACATGTACCAACAATTTATAAACTCAATAACCTTCATACTAGGTGAAGTTCTTTGTATTTTATATTCAGTATCACATTCATGTGAAAATCTTCTATTGTATTCATGTTCAATGTTATCTCAAGTTCTACTATTCGTATCAGTAAAAATTTTTGTATTCTCCGCTGTCATTATCTAAAGTTCGTCTACCAAACCATTAAGTTGTTTTTATTACCTAACGGTATTCTACCACGTCCTCAATTTTCTTTATGTTGTACGCCAACAACATAATATGTTTACTCACAGCTGAACCAAACTTCTTTCCTATTGTCAATTACCGCGTCCTCAATTTTCTTTTTATTTTTCGCCGACAATGTCTTATATTTAATCATGACGGTATCAACTTGTTTCCTATAGTCAATTAACGCGTCCTCAATTTTCTTTTTATTTTTCGCCGACAATGTGTTATATATAATCATGACGATACCAACTTGTTCACTATTGTCAATTAACACGTCCTCAATTTTCTTTTTATTTTTCGCCGACAATGTCTTATATTTAATCTCAGCTGTGCCATACTTCTTCTTTCCTATTGTCAATTAGCATAGGAGAAAGTTTTAGCATGTTTATCTAATGCGTCCTCAATTTCCTTCGCATTCTTCGCCGACAATGTCTTATTTTTATTCAAAACGACGCCAAACTTACTTTTATTACTCTCTCGGTATTCTCTACCCGATACCGTATCGCTTTCTTTATATTTATTTTTATTTTAATATGCGTCTCCAACACTAACTTTCACTTCTACTTAATCGGATCCAAAAACTTTAGTTTGTCTCTTAAGTTCACCAGGAAAGGACGTCCAACAACCATACTCTGTATATTCAACAGTATACGTACTTCGTACACAACGTCTTTCACAATAATTACCATCTAATAAAGCAAAGAAATTAAAAAGTCCTGCAGGAATAAAGTTTATTCCCTTCCATCTCTAACAAAATCAGTCAAATTTATCAACGAGTATGCTATGCATACGATCCATCGAAATACGAGTTGCTATGCAAATGATTTATTTAAAAGTTCACAGTCATAAAGTCTTCTTACGAGTTTCTATGAGAAACGAACCAACTAAAATTGTACAATTTGTTCCGACAAATTTATTAGGAGGTATTTAAAAATACGAACCAAATAAAATTATTTTAGTAGGCTCACACGTAGTGTTCGAATAATTAACCCTTTTCGGATCCTGGCATTTTGGGCTATTTTTTAGACTTTCAGTCAAGAGCCACTGCATCGTCACTATTTATCCTAGGATAATGGTTCATACCTCATGCCCATACCATACACCAGGAGAGGGAAAATTGATGTCAAAGGAAAAATTTTGATGGGAAAATTTTTTTGTCCAACTTTGGGCCCCCCTGGCCCCCCCTGTGTGAACGTAGAGACCTCCAAAAAATCTGATGAATAGTACTTGGTAAACTAAATGTGTGTACCAAATTTTAAGTTTCTATCTTGAATAGTAAGGGCGGGAGAAATTTTATCAGGAATTCCCACCATGCCCAAAACGACCGCAAAACACCATGATCTCAGGGAAAAAATTTCCTGAGACATCCCTAATTATCCTAGGGTCATGTTTCGCCCATCATTCTCTTCAGAACAGAACTGCCTTTCAGACGGTATGACTCACGTGTCTCTATCATGTATGTAAAGGGGGAAAATTAAGAAAAAAGGGATTTTTTGGGTCTAAAAATCCCTTTTTTCAACTTTTGCCCCTCTGAACCCCCCTGTTTTACGCAGAAATCGGAAAAAAACTTCTGGTAAATACTACTCGGTGGACTGAATGTTTGTGCAAAATTTCAGTCTTCTACGTGAAAAAATAGGCCCGCCAGAAAAAATTCACAACTTTGCCTCACTTTTACCCTATACAGAAGTATATTTGGATAAAAATTCACTGAGACGACCCTAATTACCCTAGAATAATAATTCGACCGTCGTTCTCTTCACAATGGAACGGCCTTTTAGAGGGTATAACTCACGTGGTCCTATCATGTATGTGAGGCGGGAAAATGACGGAAAACGGGATTTATGGGGTAAAAATATCCCGTTTTTAACACTTTGCCCCTCTGGTTCCCCCCTGTTTTAACACTGACATCGGAACAAAAAATCTGGTAAATACTACTCGGTGGACTGAATGTTTGTGCAAAATTTCAATCTTCTACGTTCAAAAATAAGCCCGCCAAAATATATATATACCGACAATGCCCCATTTTTCCCTATATAGAAGTATATTTTTCAAAAATTCCCTGAGACATCTCTAATTACCCTAGGATAATAATTCGACCGTCGTTCTCTTCAGAATGGAACGTCCGTTCAGACGGTATGACTCACGTGGTCCTGTCATGTACGTAAGGCGGGAAACTGACGAAAAACGGGATTTTTGGGGTAAAAATCCCTTTTTTTTACCTCTTTGCCCCTCTGGTTCCCCCCTGTTTTAGCACTGACATCGGAACAAAAACTTTGGTAAATACTACTCGGTGGACTGAATGTTTGTGCAAAATTTCAATCTTCTTCGTAGAAAAATAAGCCCGCCAAAAAATATTGAACATAGGCTTACAAAATGAGAAAAGAAATTTTTGAATTATGACGTCATCACCTCCTATCTGGACGCAGGACGGTCTGAAACCATATGTAATGTCTTCTACAATGTCTCTGGATTTGAAAAACAAAAAAAACCGGACGAGAAAGCTCAAATAGCAGAGAAATAACGCAATGTACCATGAAAAGTGCATATGGTACAAATTGTACCATAGGATCCCGAGGGGTTAATTAATAATTATTTTAGTAGGCTCACACGTAGTGTTCGAATAATTAATTAAAATCTTCCGGGTTTGAGTCATACTACTTCAAGGGCTTCTACAAGAAGCGTACCAACTAAAAAACGTAGTTTCTCTTTATTAGCTTCTAATTTTAACTCGAGTGTTATTATAAATAACACGTACAAATAAAATAATCACAATCTTTAATTGTACATCAAGTAAATTATAAAAATAAAAAAATATATGTAATTTAACCTTTTTTTCTATAAACTAGGCCATCCCTCCTAACAATCTATCCTTTCCGGAAACTACTCTGACCATCTCATGGTCAAACAATAAATCTTACTTGACCTACTAACCTGTCGTGGAGGCGGGGTGACCCACAAACAAGATAATAATGTCATTCCCTTTCACATCCGTTTTATAACCTCAAAAATAAATTTAGAATGATGACTCATGATCACTATGCGCTCCAGTACTACTATCATATACTATATTCTATATAATTCATACAACTATCTTTTGGTTTTTCTTATTCATTACTGTTTTTTGTAAACAAAGTACATAAAATATTTTATTCTTAGTCAGCAAAGATTAATATTTTCGAAAGATAGTTTAAATATATTTTATGTAATAACAGAATATTTGCAATTCCGAACTTTGAAGTGGTGGAATGATTCTGTGCAGTTGAAAGACATTTTAAACTTGGAAAAATAAATTAATATAATTGTTATTTAGATAACTTTACGTTAACTAGTGTCTAAAATATTATTCCCACAACTTACGAACTCCTCCATTTAATAAACAGAAAACATTTATTGTGGCAGTGGCGGCGGTTGGACGTTAAAAGTGGCGTGGCAAGAAATGGCCTAAATATTTGCATATCAATGTTAGTTTTCCTGGTTGTTTCAAACACTAAGTGAAGAAATGTTGTATAACTAATAGGATACTATCGTTTTCAGTTAAAATACTGCATATCGTATTTCATATTTTATTCAATAAATTGAGTAGAGCAACACAAGAAGGTACCAGCCCCTTGTACTCTTAAACAACGAAAGTGTAAGAAGAGATTTGATTCCTTGCTCATGAACATCTTAAAATTCTGTCTGAAAAATTGTGTGATCAGAATATTTAATAACGAATTTCCAAAATAAATAGAAAGAATAATATTAATCATAGTAATGAATAATGATGCTGGTTTTGCAAAAGTTATATTGTAATTGGGGATTAATGAACAACTTAATTTTTAATTCCACATATGCTATTTGTATGTTATTACTCTTAGAAAATGATAGACAGTAAATACTATAAGCATATACTACGACATTTAAAGAAATATTTGCTTTTGCAACTTCCCTAAACATTTTCGTTGCCATTCGGTGCAGTTTTCACTTTCCTGGAACACATCAAAACACAAAACTACTTAGAATCTCTCCACACTTCAGCTATACAAAATACCCTAAAACCTAGAATTATGTTGAATTCATTAAATCTAATTGTATATACACTCGTACACCTCTTAACACTTCACTCGTATATTACACTACAAAACAATGGTAAATGTAGTTGTTTCTTATTACACTCTTTTTAACCACTATTCCTTACCTGTGAAAGAAAAGACATTTTATCAACTGTCAATATTTGTGCAATTAAAGAATAACTTGTGAAATACTTCTTTCTTTGCGAAAGGTTCTCCCAATTAGTTTCAAAGCGGCTAACATATCTAGCCCTTGTAGAAGTAAAAGTATGCTGGAATTGTTATGTTCCAATAGCTTAATTTTTGGATTATTTTCTGTAACAATTAAAATGCAATTTCTGTAGTTTGCTTTACTCCACGAGAAGACAACCAATACGTATTCACGCAACGGCAAATATTATATGGCACCATTTTTTCTATAAACCAGTAGCACATACAAAAACTTTAGATTTCCAAATGAAACTATATACATTAACGGGTTACTTCAAAAAAAAGGGCGGAGGCAACTGCCCCCCTTAGCCTCCCTAATATTCGCCCATGTATTGTGGCGTACTTTTTGTGCAAGAATAACGTGTAATTTGTATTCTTAAGTGTAGGAAACATACCAAATTTTCAAATTGTACTTTTTAAATATAGTTTCAAGAACAACAGGATTGTATCATTTTTGTTTAATCATTATTTAAGTACGATGATGTGCAGTTTTACGAGCTGTCATCTACTTTATATTATTTTATTACATTTTCCTTTCTTAATGTCTTAATCCGTGCAGGTTTTCTTTTGACACACGACTCAAAAGAATTGTAGAAGAAATACTATTCCCGGTGGAAGCTCATGTTGTTCGGATTCCACGTTAATCAGTGGGTCCACGTCTCATGTAGCCTCGCTGCTGAACGAGACGTTAAACTCAAAATCAACTCAATTCAATTGTATAAGAAACATAATTCTTTCAGTAACTTCCTTCTTATTGCACCCTAAAACATTTTAAAATAGTTCACAGCATAGACAAAATTCAAGGGGGCCATCAGAATTCTTGAAAATTTACAAATCTTTTACGATTTGCGTATGAATACGGCTTCCAAATGTATGTCATAAAAATTACAGTGCAAAAACACAAACCAACTTGTGCTAGGTAGATACTGAAAAGCAGGAATGCTATCTAACCGAGTCAGGGCAGGGCGAAGCTGATGTACCCGCGCTGTAGCGCGCCAGTACGCTCCAAAGAAGCAGGCGCGTAAGCGATGGTGTGTATACACATAAGCGAAGGTAGTGAAAAGAAGCGGTTTTTGGCACGAGTTTCAATAGCACTTGGCATGGTTTCGTACTAGTAAGGCTCCACTTGTAAACATTGTATAAAACTTCTATGCACTATGCAGAAGTACACCGCCGGTGAAAAGTAGTATCTAATAGAGTTGCCTTTCATATGTGCTCAGTTATTTGATACTTCGTAATTCACTTGTAATGATTTTACACTAGTAATCATATTTATAAACCTAAAATACAATGTATTACTTCGTATTTAATTCTGTCGCCTGCAAAAAATTTTTCCTCATAAATATGTCTTTTCATACAAAGTATTCAAATTTACCTCTAGATCTTCCAAAATGTAGTGCGGCAAAACTACACCAGCACTCCTTAATACATTCTAGAGTGCTATTATCTTGGTGCATGTCCAAATAACTGTACACATTAATAATACGGCTGCAAACTGATACGTTTTAAAAAATATTGTGAAAAACATGCACCAATCAGAGGTGTCATTTAGGGGGCAGGAAGGTGCAATTGCCTCCTTCGGAGTTTGATATTTATATAGATTTTATCAATAGAATAGTATTAAATCAGTGAAAAACGCAAAATGTTTCTTATATCAAAGGGTCTTGTCCCCCCCCCCTTAAGCAAAATCTGAAATGACGGTCCTGTCACCAACTCTACAATAATTGTTTATATAGTCCCTTTCACGGCTGGACGAAATTTGCGAACCTTTGAAGGGTTGAGCCTGTAGGGAGCAGGCGCAAAGCGAGAGTGAATATAAGCGTAAACGAAGCTAAGTTTTTTTAAATTTAAATCCGCTGACTCCAACAGGAGATTCCCAATAACATGAGTCTTACATAGAACATTACATGTACGTTGTTAATTTAAAACAAACGCTAAATAAATGAAACCCTAAACTAACTACACACAAAAAAAATACAAAAATACAAACATGCAATTTACAGACAGGGATTTAAATATACTCCAAATTTACATGTTTCCACTAAATTACAATAATTTTTCATTTTAAAACTAAAATCCAGATCACATATTTTTACTAATTTGTTGTATACTTCACACATTGCAAATAATGGCGAAATTTTATACAGTATCCCTCTGTATTTTTTGGTATTTTATTTACCCAAAAATTCATATTTCTTAATTTACATGTGGTAGCGGAAAAGCATATTCTTTCCAAAAACGTACTATCATCAATCAATTCATTGATAATTTTATATAGGAACATTTGTTGGGCTAAAATCCTTGTGTTTGCTGATGTGACATTGTGAAATTCCTTCAATAACCACGTGTACGAGATTTTCCTGTTATATGATGAAAAAATATTTTTTTGAAATGTAAGTATCTTAAAAGTTTCTTTTGTATTTCTTCAATTTCATTTTTTTGTGACTTACAACTTGGTGACCATACTATTGACGCTTACTCTAATTTGCTTCGAACTATTGAATTATATAATATTTCAATAACTAATAGATCATATATATTTTTGTACTTCTCATGATAAAACCTAACATTCTATAAGCATCCTTCTTTATATTATCAATATGAGTTTTAAAGGACAAGCTGTTATTAAAATATACACCTAAGTCTTTAACCTCATATTTCCTTTACAATTCACCACCATTTAAGTAATATTTACAATCAATGTAGCTCAATTTTTTAGTTTGACATTTTTGTAAATTTAGATACAACATATTTTCGATAATCCAATTTTAGTTTTCCGTAATATCGGATTGTAACATGTCATCATCATTCTCATTTTTTTTATTTCTTTATACAATTTTAAATCATTGCGTACAGTATACAGTTCGAATGTTTAATTTTAGACGGTAAATTATTTACATATATTAAAAAAATAAAGGTCCTAAATTAGAACCTTGTTGTATGCCTGAACTCATTTGATAGAAAGAAGACTGATGACCGTTGTATGAAGAATATTGTTTTCTATATTCAAGATACGATGCCACTAATTTTAAAAACAGGAAATTCAAACCAAAACCTAACAATTTATTCAATAAAATATCATGATTAATCTTGTCAAATGCCTTTGAGAAGTTAAAGTATATAGTATCCACTCTGTTTTCTTTATGCAATGCATCCTGTACAGCTTCAACAAAGTTAATCAGATTTGTAACAGTTGATCTACTGTAAAAAATCCATGTTGGTTCTGATAAATAAAAGACAACGTGATTAAAAATACGTCTATAGAGTATATATTCTAATATCTTGGTTGGAGCACAAATTATTGATATCGGTCGGTAATTTTCAATTATATTTTTTCTCCACTCTTAAAAATTGGACTAATACGAAATATCTTCCAGATACTTGGAAACATCTGTTTTTTAATCACCAAATTATATATATAACACAAAGGGCGCATTAAAACCTCAGAGCAACCCTTAATAATACAAGGTGGTATTCCATCTATTCCACATGTTCTCTTAGGTTTTAAATTACGGATAGTTTTTCTATTCTTTCACATTTACAGGATCTAATTTTAGTGTACTACCGGTATATAATTGAGAATAATTATTTCTGCGACTCACTCTATAAGTTGATGGAACCCCCAAATATACAGCTTTAAAATGAGTTGCAAAACTATTAACAATATCTTTATTAGGACAATATTGCCTGTTTTCTAGAGTCATAACATTGGGTGTTAATTTAGACACTTTTCTGTATTTTATAAATGACCAGAATGCACTTATATCATTTCTAATATTTAATTCTAATTCATTTACATATTTCTATACGCTCTTTCGATCATTTGTTTCAGTTCTGCTCTCACATTTTTATACATCATTGTGTTATATACTGAATTTTTCTTATGCTTCCTATAATATTCTTTCAATTTAACTAATTCAGTAACTTCCTTCGAGAACCAACGTGGATATTTCTTTTCCTTATTTAAAGAGTTTTTAGGGATTGTTATATCAAATAGTCTATTGTAAAAATATTCAACTGCCTACCCTACATCATCTATTTTCTTAAGTTACTCCAATCTTCTGTTTTGATTCGATTGTATAATTCATAAAAACTTGCTTTTCGAAAATTGTATGCAATTATTGGTTAACTAAGTCTACCACTCACTTTTAATTTAAGTTTTATATCTTCGAATAAAGCCGGATGATAAACATCAGGCTTTACAAGGTCCTCCTCTTTATTTACTTCAATAGGAAGTTTTATATTTGCTAAAATCAAATCAAAGGTCTTTTCCTCACTATTTTTAACATTATTTATTACCTTTAAATCGTAGAAATTTAAAAAAATCAGCCAATGCTTTATATAACGTACCTATCTCTAGTAAGTCCGTATCTGGACCCCTAATCTTCGGTAAATTAAAATCTCCTACTATTAAAATATTATCATTTGCTAATTTTTTCATGATTTTATATTCCTCAAATACTCCATAAAAATCATAATAATCATCTAATCTAGAATCTGGCACGAAGTATATTGTTACAAGAAAATATTTTTTTTTCCTTTTACTACAAATTTTATGATTAACATCTTCAAATTATTTGCTATTTTCACTTCAGTGGATATTATCTCTCGCCTTATAGCTATCAATACACCTCCCCTCCCTTTCCAATTCTATCTTTTCGGTATACTTTGTACTGATTATTAAATAATTCTGCATCATATACGCCTGTTTTTAACCAAGTTTCCGTCAGAATAATTATATGATATTCATCACTAGCTGGCAAAAGATCTTCCTTAAATTAGTATTCAACCCTCTGATAGTAAATAGAAATCGAATTACCTTCACACATTCTTTACATCAGTGACGAAAAGTCTTCCTCTGATTTAATTACAAACACATTCCTATCATAACTAGTTTTCCTCAATTTAATTACTCCTGAATGGTCGACCCATAAAAATGCATATTGTTTTTCTCTCTGCACTTTTCTTGCCTGACCGAACAGACGTTTGCGAAATGACGTAAGTGAGTGATTAATATATATCACCTCATTTTTCGCATAACCTACTTGACATGCATTAAAATCTCTTTTGACTTTTCGTTTCTCCATTAGTTTATCCTTAATTTTACGATGAACAAATTTTACAATTATACCTGCAGTTTTCTCATGGGGTCGTTTCTTGAACCTATGACACGCTTGTATATTTTCTTCCCTGATTACCACATCTAACGCCTTCTCTATATTTTTAACCACATCATAAGTATCTTCGTTTACTTGTTCAGGCACACCATGAATTTCCACAGTATTTCTTCTCCCATATTGTTCCTGTTCATTTATCTGAGCTTTGGAAACTACAGTAGCTACACACACTATGACTTAAAAGCACTAATCTCTCTACTAAGGCCGGAAGTGTTAGAAATCTACTGCCTTTCTCACCGCTCTTGGTAAGAAAGGAAATTTATGTTTTTGTTTAATGTTTGTTACTATATCACCTCTTACTATATCCATCATATGTTTCCCTTACTTAATTCATGGCTTTTTAACTGATTTGTACAAATTAATATGTATTGAAGCTATAATCATTCACTTCTTTTAGATACTTTATTTATTTTTAATTCTCATTTTATCATCCCACTCCTACCCCCTAACTTCACTTTGCCAGGTGCGTGACATCCCTTGGTTCAATCCCAGCTCGCGTCAAATGAATTTTTTTATGGACAAACACCGTGTACATGGTTATTCTCTTTCCTTCCAGTTTCTTATTCACATTTCGATCACTATCATCATTGTCATCGCCTCTCTTGATCTCGGAGCATAATCGTTAAATACTAAACTGAAAAAAAATGAAATGCGCAGGTATATCATGTTTTATTCTTCTGTATGTAGGATGCATAACAAACAATTTCATGCTAACGGTTTATTACAAGTGGAATAGTTTCTGAATGTTGTAAAAGAAACTATAATTTTAAAATCAGTTTACATGAATTAAAACACTATGATACTGAACGAAATAGGAACTCAGACTCCGGAGGAGCACTCCATAAAAGTTTTTCGGGTTCTCAGCACACACAAAACAACAAAAATAGGAAAAGAGAAAATAAAAAGTTAGGGCAAAAGAAAGAAAACTAAATTCTAATCCAATATAATTCCTAAATGGTACACTCAGCGCACAATGGATTCATATCCAACTTTTGGTTACTTTGGTGATATTTTATCGTAAGATCTTCATATGAAGCTCCTTTCAGTACTTAAAAGGTTCACATCCAGATCTTGTAAATACTTCTTATGCTGTAGAAAACAGTGCTCATTTTTCAATGTATACAAACTTTGTCATTTTTTTCTCACACCTTAGATAATTGAACTTGTGTACCTTGTGCTCTAAACACCCCAAATGATAGTAGGGATCGACGGTTATTATTCATATTAAACTAAATACTCGATATAAGCGTAACCAATGAGCACAGATTTTATGAATTTATGAAAGTTATAAACACGGATATAGCTGGAAATTTCAGAGTCCATTTAGCGATTGTATTTTGTTTTCTTTTAATACATTGTGTACATTGTACATGTAATAGATTATTTTATATTTGCAAATATTTATGGCACCTTTATACTTATACTTACAAACTTGATATTAAAAATTGGCATACATAGAGTTATTGTTTTCCAGACACTTACAGTGATATGATTAAGGAATTATGCTTATCAACATTCGTTTGATATTTTGTGTTTCGGATTTCGATACACTGCAATTTGTAGACATAGGCATTTTACCATAGAACTATAAGTATTTCTTGTTTCTCTGAATAATATGTGACTGATCATTGAAACTAAGTTACCCCAGCATATATACATTTTTTATTTTATTTTCCGATTTATCTGCTTTGACATGTATGACTATTTTCAAAATGCTCCACGAAAGTTATATTGTAGACGCAGGTATGATTTATTGTAAACATGAATTTTCTACTACAGAATTATATCTACATAGTATTGTTTAGAAACGTAATACAGCATAACTTGCAGTCCTACAGAAATGAGTAGATCATCAAATTTAAGTTTAACCCAATAACATTACCATGTCATTTTTTTTATATTTTAACTGCTCATTAAAAAATTTGTTTGAAAATTCAAACTTTAAACAATTACCATATTTGGTGCTTTTTGTGGAAATTACCTCCATATTTGTAATTACATTTGAATATTTCCAAGATGTGTTCCTGACAGGTGTATATTTTAACTATGAGATTTTGCTAACCAATAGAGAGTTTTTTTTTCAATGCATCCCTCATTGATGCTACAGAGTTTATTTTTAAACTTTGGAACAGCATGAACTTTTATCTAAGATAGTCACTGTAGAAGTTTTATGAACGCGCCATTGAACATTTTGGGTTCCATAAACCATAGACTTACACCTACTTAATTGGAATATTTCTTTAACTGAACTTTACATGTATTGTATTAGAGAATATTTCACTAATATGGCTTAGATCCAACTTTTGCGTGGTTGTTTATTGATTTAAGAAACTGGCTCTATGGATATATTATTTGGTACTGTGTTTTACATGTCTTCTTTGGTCCACCATTAAGTAAGAAATTTACGGAATGCATGAGGCGATTGAAGACTGAGTTTACTCACATTTCAGGCAAACTATCTGAATTTCCTTAGGATGTATATTTTGACTTTTAACATGTGTATTTTATATACATTTTTGAGACCTTTTGTAGAATTTGGGAGTACGAGGATATAATAATTACACTCTTTATATTCTTTTTATTACAATATATATGTTTGTTAACATTTCTTTGACCGAAAGTAACAACCTTTGCACTACATATGGTAAGATTGGGAAGTATAATTCATTTTTGAGAAAATGATACATGTAAGCACTCCCTGAATTTTAAGTTAATATAGGAAATTGTAGGGATCCCATGATTTCATTTTTCTGACAACTACTGACATAAAATTGTGCGACATTTCTTCAGGAATAAAGGTCTGTAATATCTAATCATGAATATGCGGTTTGTTGATATGGTTACATATGCTAAGAAAATATACAGAGCGTTTTCCCATTAAATGTATGTTTGTGGATATGCTTGAAAATTAGAGCTCCTTTATTGATAGTTGGAAACTATATATTTGTGGTTAGCTGGGAAACTTGTTGCCGCGTTTGAACGGAATATAGGTTTATAACATGATAATTTTTTGTCTTTGTAGATGAGATGAATATTCACATGGACTGAATAAAAAAAAAATATATGATTAGAGAAATATTAGTTTAACGCTAGTTTCCTTAGGAATTGCACCATGAATTCTATGTATCAGAGGTTAGAACTGAACATTTAATAAAATGTTTAACGTCTCACGATTATATCCTTTAGGCTAAGGAGTTAGATGAATAAGACAAGTGAATAGCGATGAAAGAATTGATGGAATGAGAACGTGAGAGGAAACAAGAGTACCCGAGAAAAATCAACACACGATATTTGTGTATACAGGATTTGACTTTTTTGTTTTGGGCAGAACGATTTACGGGAGTTGGGCTTTAACCACAGACTCCACGCAATAGAGATGTTTCCGTAACTAAGGATAATAGATAACCAAATGTTTGGAATGAATTCATTGAGAAATTGATGATAATTGTAGGGTTGAAATCTTATCCACCTTATTTGACAGATGTTGCTGTGGAACTATATACATAAGAGAGGAGTTAATATTTAGAATTAATTGACATACTAAGATTACTTATTTAAGGGGATGTCTACCGATCATCAGGGGCTTCAGAATCTCCATAAGGTAACATGTAAAATTTAATTCATAAGTATCTTACAAAATACTGCACTTAGAAACTTGCTATTTTCTATACGAATGCCAAAGAGCAATACAAAGGAGGTGGTTATCTCAATTTTAAACTTAATGACTTAGATTAATTGTAATAATTACTTCCGTAATGACGGAATCACTATTTCAGGTAAAGATTCAAAGACCACTTTCATACTTCATAAATTACTACGGGTGACATTCTTTGAAGAACACATGCTGGGGAGGAATGCGTTGTGGCAATTTGAGAAGCTAAACTCGTGTCTACCACCTCCATTTTCATAATCATTTACACCTTGAGCAGCCTTCGTTCCCTCCCCTAACCCCACTTCCCTACTGAGTTCCTTCAACTTTACGACGGCAAGTATAGAACAAAGATAATGATCTTTGAAACTTCAGTATCGAACATATGTTTCCGATTGCTTTTCTACATCTTTTGTTGCTTCAATCGGACAGATTCTCCGAACGGCTTTCACCTCTGCCACTGACAACTATAGTTCTATACCTAGGTTCTAGGTACAACCAAAGAAAGTCTAAATGTTTCTTATTTGCCTATTTGATTTGGTGTCTGGATGGATAGATTTCTTTTCGTTTTATATTATTCATCACAGAAAAATACAGATGATGTTTCTGCGGTTAGAACGAATTATTGTATGCAGGGGTGGCAAAAATCAAACTTTCCTTTTTTTAATAACTAGTTTGGTTTACCAAATCTCCTTTATATATTTACCATACCCGTGTATGCATGTCTGTCCGTGTGTGTGAAAAAGAAAACTAAAGAACCACTTCCTGGATCATCACCAAATTTGGTCAAAATATAGAGTCAAGAGTCAGGAATTGAGTGTGTTATTAAAACCATGTACTCAAACCGGAAGGGTTTAAATAAGCCATTTCTGGTTTGATCATTGATCATCATAAATCGAAAACGGTCATATGTAGTGAGATCCGGCTTTGTGCTTTGTAAGAACACATTTAATCTCTATTATTAACTCTCTACCAAAACCGAAAATGATTCAAATTAACGATAATTTCTGGTTTCAATAAATATTGATCTACCTAGAGCAAAAACGGTAAAAAAAAAAAAATAGATGAAAGTGGTTTCCTCCAATCGTGTAGCTCTCAAGCGTCTCAAATCTACCTTTCATCGCCTCGTTTGACCTCCAATTGAAACCTGAAGTCGTGGAAATTCACCACTCCCGGTTTCAATAGTGATCTCCATAGAACAGGAATGGTAAAAGCGAGAAGTTTTTTTTTTTTTTTTTTTTTTTTTTTTTTACTTTCTATACAGCGTTCTAAAAATAACTACTATCTTCAGTCTTAAGCCTATATTCAAACCAAAAGAGATGGAAATCAGCCACTTCTGGTTTTAACGATGATGACTATAGAATAAAAACTGTAATAGACAACAGAAGCGGTTTTCTGCAATCAATTAGGCGTCTGCACAAGAATCGATTTCGTCTGTAGTCTAGTCTTTCTACTAAAACCGGAAGTGGTAGAAATCTTCTACAATTTCCAGTTCCAATATTAGTTGTGAAAATATCGTAGAACAGGAACCAAACTCGTTTGCGTGGTGTACACGTGGCACTGCTATTTGTTTTTTGAACCATTTTCTTTACCATATGGGTAATCGTGGCCTCTACTTTTTAAACCATAAAATAAGTCAAACTGGATGTCATACGTAAACTAGTTGCCAGTAGAGTACAAATTATTTACTAGTCTGCCCATTCAGCACTGTTCAAGATTGACTAAGCCGAGCCGAGTAGCGTGTCTGAACAAGGGATTTTGAGTTATGGAAACTGGTATTTACAATTATTTGCATGAAGTTAAATCTTCTTTAGATTTGTAATAAGAGATAAGAAATTGTAAACATCTGAGAGATTATTTGGTTCATACAGTTACAGTTAAGAAATAGATAAGAGCCTAAGATAGATTGGGTTAGAGCTAAGTTAGGATAAAGCTGGAAGTATAAAACCTTCAATTATGCTATTCTATGACAACCAATAAGGTTACATAATCTTCAATAAAATTCGTAAGCGCTTACACATTTTTGTAATGAAAGTCTTGAGTCTGAGCGAAAAGAGCTAATTGACCTTTGACCTCGAGTTGGACCGGTTTGCGGTTATTAATAAAATATTTATTTTACAAAGTTGTCTGGGTCATGATTTTTAGAAAATCGAAACTTATTTGGAAGAGTAGACTACCCCGTGGGTTCTTTGTAGCACTAATGAGATACACTATACTGTCAGGTTACAAACAGAATGGCCTGGGTCTTTTTTAAAAAGGGACGTAGTGTCCATTAAGGCTATAAGGCTTAGCCTATCCATTTATTTATACATCAGCCTCAAATGTTGCTTTTGGATATTGATGCAAGTAATTTTATTAAAATAAATTACAAATATTTTATTACAATTTATTTTATAATACGCTGTTTAAACATCAAGCGAGTTGAAGCGAAGCTTCTGCAAGAACGCATTGAAGGCTATCGACGGCTAGCCTTCCGCTTCTCTCATAGAATTAGGAGAATGGGGCGGTGACAATCACTTTCCCGCCACCCTCAGCAGACGAAAACTTCTTGAGCTATATTACACAAATTCAACATGATGCAACGAAAGTAGACGAATGTTGATGAAAGGCTAGCCTTTCGGGTGTTTGGCGAAACAAAAGCGACAGGATGCGGTCTTGGAAGAAACTATAGAACAGAGACTATGAAAAATTTAGAAGCTCACATTCAGTAACGAGTTTTGACCAAGACAAAAAAGAGAGGCAGAGAGAATAAAAATGTTATGTCATTATGAATAGTATTAATTCGTCAGGGACCTTATTGCGTACCGTATTGGTTTGCGTTATCACAGCGTAAAATTTACATTTTAGTTTTCAAGAATTGACATAGCAGTTATGTTGTATTTTTTGCGTTGCGTTGCTATCCGCAAGTTTCTCGAAGAGCGATACTGAAGAAGACCTCAAATGATTTATAGTTTCTTTTTTCATACTTTCAATCTAAAAATAGCTTCTTCTGTAAAAGCCATCAATGGACTGTGAGCTACTGCTCCACTGCTTTCCATTAGTATGCTGATATATGTTGTTGTGGGTGAAGTGCTTAAGTTTGTCTATGATTTGAGGAAGTTACACTTAAGATCGTTCTATAGGTATCCGTTTTCATTTGTTTCTTTGAAACAGTAATACAGTGTGTGTGATATGCGAGTATTGCATATGTAAGGAAACCGTATGTGTAAGGGAAATATGAAGCAGAACCACTCTTTTACTTTTTCTTGCGTTGTATGAAAAACATATTGCATGAATTAGCATTTTTCTATCAAGTATTACAGTGTAGTCAGAACACTAAGACGTGATCGTTTAAATAAGGGCGGGATAGTTTTTTTGGGGGGTAACTTAAATTCATTTTACACTTATATATACATACAACAAAAATGGCAAGTTTCAGGGGACTGGGCCCCTCCTAGCCACCCTCTAGCTACAAATCTAATTACAGCCTACCCATTTCAAAACTTCACGCTACGTTACTGTTTTTAAATCGTCAGTAAAGAACAGCCCAAGACTGAAATACTTTTTTTTTCTAAATAACTTATAACACAGTATAGGGTTGTAAATACAATTGATGTATGAAGCATAAACAAAATCCGTTGGAGACGTTTCCGAGAAAATCTTCTTTTCTCCCTATTTTTCACCCTTCAGGAAACTACTCTTATTTTTAGATGTATTATCTGTCAGAAAAGTAAATGTACACCTTTTTTCGAGTCTGGCATTCCTGCGCTCCATCCGTGGAGAGTATGAGAATTAAATCAATCAAATGTTTACTGAGGGACAAGAAAAAAAGTCTAATCTGCATAAGACATTGCAGAGGGGCACAAGCTGTGAATACGAATAGTGCATAGTGTAAATAAAGGACGACACCCAAAGAGAAAGTCAGAAACAGCTGCTAAACGAAAAAAAAGAGTAAAAATTGTCGAAGTGAAAATATAAAACAAACATAACAAATACACCGACAACTTAACGTTTACCACGCTATGGTCTTGGTGTTGTGGTTAAGATGATGGCTTACAAATGCAAAGGACGCCAGTTCGAATCCCCGGCAAGGACATTTTTGTTAATAATACATACAGCTCATTAGAGATGGTAAAAGAGGTCGTATTTAGTCTTTCGTAGCAATTATTATTGGTAATGTTTAGTACTGATAATACTGGTCAATACGTTCTGCAAAGAGGTCCGGTTTATCTCTGACGCAGCACAGGTGCGAGAAGGGAGCAAAACACCTTTTCTCTCTCCCTCTGTGTGTCTATTTATCTATCTATCTGTATATATATATATATATATATATATATATATATATATATATATATATATAACGCTATTCGAGAATGCCATAACCACCCTAATTTTCAGCTGATTGAGACGAAACTTGGCACAAACATTAACTGTTGAAATACCTTGATGAGTTCGTTAACCAGAATAATCAGTTGAAAATGTTCAAAATGGCGGCCCTTCAAACTCTTAAAAAGTTCCAAGGGAACCAAATTTCGCCCATGAATAGGTATTCAAAAAGTTTGAGTAACTTTTCCTCTTTTACTGAAATATTTGTGTGCAGGGATTTATCCTCTTTTATTGAAATATTGGACCCGATTAATCGCCTAAAGAAGGTTCACGCCCTTTCGCTACGGTCAGGCTTTCTTTTGCAGGAGGTCGGAGGGATATTTTCCTATCGGAACAAGATGATTGTTAATGATGATATGAAATTACACATTGAAAGTGAAATAACTTGTTAAACGTGTTGTTTGAAAGAATAATATAATAAATGTGCTAACACAAAGAACTGTAAATCATGTATTTCGAGCTCGGGAGTGTGAATGGCGAGGAGTGTTATTTGATTTGCTTTTTAGTAACACGTTGCATTGCAAATAAAGGTAGGCAACAGTAGTGGTAAGTAAAACAACAACAACAATAATAATAATAATAATAATAATAATAATATTAATAATAATAATAGGTGTTGTTTGTGACAAGGCAATATCTTCCTCAATTCTTCTTCAAACGTAATGATTGTAACGCCATATCTCCATTACAAACAAAATATTAGCAATTTATATAGAGAACGGGAAATTGTATAGTGATGAGAGCAACGTTGGACAGTATGCACTGATAGTACTCAGAAAAATAAGCGATTTCGATGCAAAATAAACGAAGAGTCATGTCATGGGGAGTCATAGGAACACGGCAGAACCCTCTTTAGGCAAAATATCGATAACTTATATCGAGAGAACAGGAGATGATAGTGGGATGGGACCAGCGTTGGACACCGTGGACCAATAAGGCGCATCGAAAAAATTAGGGGGGGAGGGCGCTAGTTAGCCTTACTTATTTCCACACAATAATATAAAATTATACTGTGGAAATACACACACAAGTTAGCTAGTAATATTTCATATTATTATTATTATTATTATTATTATTATTATTATTATTATCAACAGCGTCTTTTAATTATGTGTGCATGTTTGACATGAAACCAAAGAGAAGATCCATCATTCGTAGAAAGAATAAGAATAGCCAGTTACTTTAACTGTGAAGGACGGCGAAAAATACGAAAAGAGTGTGTACCCGTAGCGAAAAGAAACAATACTTTCTCTCAAATGGCTGAAAAAAAATCAAGCCGAGATAGACTCGAACTCGCATGGACGGCGCGAAAAGCCAGTGCTTTGTCCACTTTTTTTAATTGACTCACCGAACGTATTTCAGTAACTTAATTATTGCTAATTTTACTTGCTTCACTCGTTTAACTTGCTTTTTATAAAAACTTAGAACGAAGGGACACGAACACAGAAACATCGAGGACAGTTAAAAATCATAAATGCTCTCTGCCGGGAATCGAACCCGGGACAACATACAGCAAAGGCATACGTGCTAGCCACTAGACCAGCGGGGAGGACACCGCTCACCCTTGTGTCGTTAGGGATTTCGTGCATGTATTGCCAACTATCACTTCTGTGGGTTGTATACTATGATCACATGTTCCTTCTTTGCTGGAAGAGTTAAACCTACATTCTATGTAATACATGAGGTATTTAGACCTACATGCTCTTCATATAATGTAATAAAAGAATCATCCTTTGAATAAGAAAAAGAACATTGCTTGGACAAAACGGAAACTATTGGCATCAGAAATATTTATCCACGAGGCATGCGCAGTAGTATAATTCAGAATAGTTGCTGTTTAGTTCAGTAAAGGAAGAAAGGAGTATAAAAAAGCAAATATGTCGCGATCAACGAGACTGAACAGAGTTGATAGACGCGGAAGCAGATGCGTAGTAATACAACAACTTGGTTAAATTGATAATTCGTTCTGTATCATGTAGTAGATCTATCACAACTTTACGGGAGAGCAGAGGAAGACTTACTAACGCTATCGTATAATAAGCTTTAGTAACAAATTCATATAGACACAAATGAATGAAACTGTGAGTACCACAACTTGGATTTATCGAAAGCCGTTTAGATATTCAGTGGTTTGCAGGTTGTATAAGACACAAAAAGATAAGACACAATACAATTCTTCATACCTCAGCTTCCAGTAGCTAGATACATGCAATTTCTGGTTAGATACTGAAACTCCTGTCGGATTTTAATACAAGAAGTATTGCAGGATACAAAATGCTGTGCATTACTTGTTTGTTTGTAGACAGCTACTTGCTTATTGTTCTGAAAGGTTGTGTATAAACTAGGGATAGCCAATTCCGGAATTTTTACTTTCCGGACTCCCGAAAGTAAAACCGGACAAATTTCGGAATTCGGAAAATTCCGATTATGGAATAGCTCCGGAATTCGAAAAAATTCGGAATTTAGAAATTTGTGATTTCGTTAACATTCCTGAATTCGAAATCCGGAGTTTTTCTCAATTCCGGATTCTTTCCGAGTTCCGGAGTTCTTCTGAATTCCGGAGTTTAACTGAATTCCATAATTTTCCGAAATCCGGAAAGTGAAAATCTCGCTTCCAAAAAATGAATTTATCTTGGTTAATATGAATCATGGCGGAAATAAGTCTTTGACCAGGTAATGGCGACTGCTTTGAAAGAAATGGAGAGTATGATTATTCATTCTGTCATATCTGTAGTTTCGTGTGGAGTAAAAAAAAACAAAAAAAATAACTTGTGAACCAACGGTTTAAGAACAACTCAAGTTATTAATGTAAACTTTGCCGACATCATGAAAGAAATACGAAAAACATTTTAAATCGAAGAAATATAACACAAGTTTGCAAGCGGAGACAAAGAAACCTAACGTAACCAGACTAAAGACGAATCGTTTACCGCGTAACGATCGCGGTTCAGTGGTCAAGGTGCTTGTGCGAATCCACGTCGCATATTTTTTTACTTTAGGGTTTTTGTTGGCGATTGATCGGCGATGACATACGTTTTATTATATTCAGATATTTGAATACTCGCATGTTTCAATACATGCACTATCATATCTTCAGGAATAATAATAGTAATAATTATAAACTAATAATAGTTATTATTATCTCATAGAAGATTAAAAGCTAGGAGCTAATTATCGCTCAGGTCATACCGTTACAAGCAGAAGCGTGACATTTGGAAAGAATATTTCGGTTTGGTTTAATGTTCCCCACGAGAAGAGGAATTTCTCATCTTGTTTCTAAAACAAACAATATAACATGAGAAATAACATTTACATTCGAGACGGGACAAGACTAACTCAAAATTTTCGTCTCGCTTTGGAGATGAGAATCGAGACAAGACGAAAAGTATCGTAAACATTTCCCGTCTTGTCTCGATTCCCGAAATAGTGTATTTCCATTCTTTAAGTAACAATTGTAGACTGATCGCATAGGCTATTTCGTTGCATTGTATTTCAGAGCTCATTGAATTATAGTCTGTGTAGGTATTTTTGTAGCAAAGCTTTTATATTTACCTCTGCATATCCTAAAATTTAGTATATTATATTACAGTATTTTTATTACAGTTATTTTCCTTAAAACATACAGTAGAATACTTTCTACATGAAACTTCAGTGGAACGCTCTAGTTTAAAATTTTGGTAGTTGCAGAGGTGTGTCTTGAAGGTACAGAACCCTTTCCCCGGAATCTCTAATTTAAGTAAGTTTTGCCAAATTTTAGGGCGTTTAAAACTTTTAATGCCATTATTATTATTATTACTACTACTATTATTATTATTATTATTATCATTATTATTATTATTATTATTATTATTATTATTATTATTATTATATTAACACCGTGTATAATCTTTAAAAGATATGTGGTTTGTATCTGAATAGTAAAAGCTAATTGACTGTCGATCTTGGTCGTCGAGAAGTCTTCAGGAGGCAAGGACATAGGTCACGTTCTGGGTTTGAGTTCCGAAGGGTCAAGTATTCGGGCTCGACCCAAAAATTGTTAAAAGTTATAGGCTTCAGCCAAACATGTTCAAAACAGCTGGGACCGGGTTTAGGCTTCTCAACGGCTCGAGCTTCTCAGCTTATAGGTCATTCACTACCGAAGCGAACCGAGAAGTGAGCCGAGGCGACAGCTCACCCAACTGAGCTGATTTGAGCCATGGGCTTAGTTGAGCTGAGTCGAACCGTGCCGATGAACTAGTTTCAACAGCTGGCTCGAAGCGGTTCATATGAGCCGAGTTGGTGACCCATCCCAACCGAGAAAGTTCGAGCCATTGGCTCAATTGAGCCGAGTCGATGGCTCGTTCCAACTGAGCCGGCTCAGGTCATTGGCTCAATTGGGCCAAGCCGACGGCTCATACCAACCGAGGCGACTCGAGCTGTTCGCTCAGTTGATACGAGCCGAGCCGGTTAATATCACTACCCGGGTTGGTCTTCTGCTTGGGCTCAAGAACTCGACCGTACAGGTCTCAGCCTTGATTTTAAGAACTACAGTATATACTTATATTGGTGATTACGACATTTGATCGATTTGGTGATTACTCGTAATAATAAAAAACTCTTGTCCTCTCGTTATCAAGACGACACGAGATACACTAAAAGTGCCCCACGATGCACTAAAATTACGAGACGAAATGTCGTGAGCAACACTAAAAGTATTCCACGTTACTGCTTACATTTCTCATGGCTTTCGCTTTCCAGTCTAATCAGGCCATTATTTCAAAACGAGTTAAAACGAGCGAGCGAGCCATTATCAAACTCTACTCAATTCGAAACTCGACCTCGAAAACAGCGACTTGGCTCGGAACTCAACTCAAGAAAAATACCTTTGACTCGAGTCGAATTGAACTCGAGTCGAGTCGAATTTTGGCTCGACTCGTGCTCATCCGTATTTGTATTTGTATTTTGTTTCCACTTCAACAATTTCTACTCTTTTTTCTCTGTTTACCTGCTGTTTCTGGATTTCTCTGTCCGTGTCGTTCTTTATTTACACCATGCACTATTCTTATTCCCAGCTTGTGACCCGCGTCATTGTCTTATTCAGTTTAGGCTTTTCTCCTTACCTTGACTACACATGTGATTGATTTAATTCTCATTTTCCGCGCAGGACCGATGAAAAATTATTATTATTATTATTATTATTATTATTATTATTATTATTATTATTATTATTATTATTATTATTATTATTATTATTATTATTATACTCTTGAACTTGCACGGCGAAATTACTGTATAATACGATATCATTTCTGTAATTTTACTCCATTGTATATTATTTAGTTTAATAATGGGCACTAAATTGTCTGCAGATCATCAAATAAATTAACTTCGGCATGCACTTTGGTGGAAATATCATTACAGGAACTTGACCGGTTCGTTCCAAACATCAGGGCTGAATGCCGCAATATTCAGCTTATGATGTTGCATGAGAAGATAATGTAGGGGTGAAGTGCTGGACTTGTGAGTAATACAGCTAATCAATATAGCTTCAAGTCCTTTTCCAGTTATTTTATTTTCAAGGCAATCGTGAAGAATCAAAGAGTGACTTCTCATACTAAATGAGTAATTCTTAAGAAAGTGGACGCAAACACTTGTACCATGATAGAGACGATTTACGAATGTTAATTAGCAAAGGGCAAGGAAATTACTAGGACATTCGAAACACTTCGTTCATCTGCAGTATACACTTTTTAAATTATCGTTCTAAGGAAAAAACAATACACCATTTGTTATTGTTAAACTAACTTTGGATAGCGCAATCGGTGGAATATGATGGTCTCTGTAATAGGCACATTTTTGAAAAAGTTTGCCTATTGTAGAGACTCACATGTGTGAAATTCGGAAAAATTTCGTTTTATCGATCACCGCCCTCTGATTCATAACCCTGATTAGATACACTTGCTTCCTCATTTTCATTGTATTACTTCTATAATAAATGTCAGTGGAAGTTTTACCAAGTTTTCACTTAACATCTCAAATGGGTAATACGCTCTCTTTTACCACCTCTTACGTGCTGTATGATTTATTAAAAAATCGTTCTATTTGTAGTGGATTCGAACTTACGTCCTTTGTATTTTCAATGTATTGTCTTAGCCACTACATTCCTGCGTTCTAACCATCTAGAATATGAGAATTAAATCAATACAGAGAAAGCGGAGAAAAAGAAAGTAGAAATTGTCAAAGTGGGAACATAAAATACAAATGCTAACATATATTCTACAACGATAACGTTGTATGTGTCATTGGCAATCTGTGCCTATTTTACAGAAAGGGATCAGAGGCGAATTATATGAGCAATATAATGTATAACGAAAAAGAAAGACATGTAGAGATTTCGAGATCATTATTTTGTAATCGGTAGCTAAAATATGAGTTGTTGTTACTATAGCAACGATATAAATAATTGTACATATACGTAGACATATTGACGAGAACGGCATTTCAACGCGATCTTAATATCACAATTTTGCGAAGTGGAAAAGTAATTAAACGAAATATGGCCACGGAAAGTAATAATTTGGTTGATGGACAAAGCGTAAATCTTGAGTTGACTCCGAGGGACAATTTGGCAGACATCCTAAAAGATTTGGCTCAACAGATGAACATGTGAATGAAAAATTGGACCAGCAAATGCAACATGTGAATGAAAAGTTGGACCAGCAAATGCAACATGTGAATGACAAATTGGACCAGAAATTAACGCAACTAGCTAATGACTTTGATGAAAACATAGTAAAATTGAATCAACGTAATGAAGATAGAGGGAGCATGTGCAACATCAGTTAGATCAAATGAACTTACATGTGGTGCAAAATTTCGAGAAATACGAAGAGAAAATGGAAAAAGTTGTACAGCGAAGCACAGAAATTCAAGAATCTATGGATGTTTTAAAATCGACAATTAACGCACATGAAAACCACATCAAAGTACTACAAGATGAAGTTAATTTCATCAAAGAAAGATGCATTCCCGGAACTTCATTTCTGGATACAGAAGGCACGAGTAATCCTATAGCCACAGGTTGGGTACCTGATCATCCTCCAAGAGCAACATTGGAATTTGCTGGATCATTGAGTGGTGCAGCGAGTAGTGGCGAAGAAGAACGAGAGAGGCAAATATCCAAACGCAGACGCATCTCCAGTAGAGGTATGAAGACATCGACAGGTAATCAATTGCGGTTTAGCGAAGTAAAGTCACTCACAAAGTTTAGTGGTGTGCCAGGAGATATACCCGCTAGGGCATTTCTCGAAAAATTCCAGGATGAATGTGAGCTCATCGGTGTAAATGTGTCTCAACTCTTAAAAATATTACCGCATATCTTGTTGCCACCTTGCTTAACATGGTTTAAGGCTATTAGAGGTAGTCTTCATTCGTATTCAGATTTTAAAAATGCTCTTTTGTCGAATTATGAAAACGATTTTATGGTAGCAAATAGAGATGCTGTTTTACGAACGAACCACTATAATCCAAAGTTACATCGTAGAGTATTACTGAATTTGTAGTATCAACTTACAATGAGCTAAGATCATTAAACCCGAACCATCCGGAATCCCGAATTATAGCTTTAATTAGGATCTTATTGCCATTTAGACTACAACAGTTGTTAATGTCAGCTCAGTGCATTAATTTCAATCATTTAATTATGCTCATTCAAAGTTATGAGAGTCAATCTGCAATTCAAAATAACAATAAGATGCAGGATAGAGGTCAGGGCAATTATGCACTAATCAGACACAATATGCATCTGTTCGAAATGTAGATATACAACCTGAAAATGAAACTAATGTTCGTAATCTCAATACCAGAATGAGTAGCTATAATGGTACCGGAAATCAAACGCAACCTAATTATAGAAATGGAGCTAGAAATTTCACAAATAACAACAGAAATTTCAGTAGGAATAATAATAATTACCGCCGATTCTCACAAAATCAATTTACAGATGGCAGGAACTTCGTAAATAGGAATCAAAATATGGTATCATCTTATGAAAGACAAGCACGTACGCAAGACTGTGCTATACAATGTTCCTTAACTGAACCCTTCGAACGTATAACTTGAATTGACAAAAAGGCGTCCGATGGATTTGTACTAAATTGACCTTTGCTTATGTCTATGGTTAATGTGTTTTTCAATTCATTTATTATTAAAATGTACGTTGTAAAAAATGTGTAGTTATGGAATATTGTTCCAACTTTGTTATTCTATCGTTGAATTTCCTTTTATAGCATTAACTGCGAAAATGTTAATTTGTATTTCACGATAAGAAATTATCTAAGAACTTTATTGTAAGAAGCTATTATTGTTTCCGTGTTTTTATTCCATTCGGATTTCATTTGAATATTATGAATCTTTAAAAATAAAAGATCGTAATTTTAATGTAAACTTATGAAAGTAATGACAGATATATGAAATAGATGCAATTTATTATATGGAAAGAATAAGAATAATGATTATCGAATCTCTTGATTTTTCAAAACTTATAAGTGTGTATGAAGATGACCATCAATGCCTTTATATATTCCAACTTTCTTGCCTGATCCTATCAATATTTAATAGCATGAAGATCTTTGTTTGTAAAGAGTGTTGTTTGCATATGAAGGAATAGTTGAATTTGTACCCTAGAATGAAACTATTAGTTAGGATTAATTCTTGAATAGCCTTAATGATAATTGTAATTCGTCGTTGTTACTGTCGAGATATATTGATAAAAATATAAAATTATGTTATAGTATATTATATATAAATGGAAAAGTTAATTATGTATGTGTATTAAAGATGATATTATATATATGTGAGGGCTATTCAAAAGATAAATGTTTCATGATATATAACCCAGGGTTCTTTCCTTCATAGTAAAACTATTATGGAAGTCCCTTTCGAGGCGACATCTACAACGGTAACGTTGTATGTATCATTGGCAATCTGTGCCTATTTTACAGAAAGGAATCAGAGGCGAATTATATGAGCAATATAATGTATAACGAAAAAGAAAGACATGTAGAGATTTCGAGATTATTTCGTAATCGGTAGCTAAAATATGAGTTGTTGTTACTATAGCAACGATATAAATAATTGTACATATACGTAGACATATTGACGAGTAAACAAGTGTGTGTATGAAGGTCCATATATTTTGTTATATGTGCAGAAAAGTTAATAATATATACTTTTCATGGTCAAATATTAAAAATAAATTAAGAAAGTGATAAAACGCGTTAAGTTATTTAGAAGATTAACCTAAAATACGAACCAGGCCCTTATAATTTCAACAATTAAACATTTACCAAGCAACGATCTTTATGTAGTGGTTAAGGCGCTAGATTACAAATCCAAAGGACGGCGGTTCGAATTGCTCCAAGGAGTATATTTTTTGTAGGTTTTAAAAATAATGCATAGAGCACATGAGAGGTAGTGAAAGAGAGCGTATTATTCGTTTAATACTTTCAGTGAAAAAGAGTTAAAAATTTCGGTGAAATTTATTAGAGAAGTAAAACAATGAGAAGGAGAAAGCAGGTATATTTAATCAGGGGTATGTATCAGAGGGTGGAAATCTCAAAAACTGCAAATTTTTCCGAATTTCGCACATGTGATTCTCTACGATAGGCAAATTTGTTCAGAAATGTGCCTATCGCAGACACCATCTTGCCAGAAATGCCGTAAAATTTCTATGCAATTTTGCCCTTTTGTCTATCATCACCTCTGAAACGGAAAGAGAGAGAGAGAAAGAGAGAGATGTTCCCGGAACTGTGAGTGAGGTGCTTCCATTAAAATCAACGAGTTGACAAATAGACGCTTACATAATGAGAATGCGGAATACAGACAACAAGAAAACATCTAAGTGATCACCTAAAGTTCCGGAACCGTGACAGTCAGTGAAATATGATCCAATGTCGGACGTTGAGAAATAATTTGATAATGAAATGAAAACAGAACTTTAGAAAAGAAATTATTATGATGCACTTGACACAACATGATTGCCTGTTTCTTCTCCTCATGTTAAATAGTCTCATTTTAGCGATGCGAGACGAAGCCTGTGTCTCATCTTGTGGCTATCCCAGTGTCATCTCGTGTTTCTAAAACGAGACAAATTGTTATCTCGTCTCTTTTCCTCTAATTTTCTTTCGTAAATCTCATAAAAATAGAAGTAAAATTGGAAGCCATGTGACTTCGAAATGTAACGAAGTTCACAAGTTAGAATTGAAAATCGGAAAAGAGAGAGCTATGGAATGTTTTTGAGACATTTAAAACGCGACGAGTCGAGACAAGGACCTGTCACGTTTCGTCTAGGAAAACGAGACGAGACAGACACTTTGTCTCATCTCGTTTCAGATTTAACAAAACCTATATTGTCTCGCCCATGCTGAATTGGAAACCTCTCACCAGAATTGAAGTGGGTCTTGTGTCAAGTGAGACATGTGGGTCAAGATGTGTAAGTCGGTTAGTGGGTCGTGGGTCAATGAGATGTGACCCACTGCAATCCGTCACCCATCGTGATCCACCATAAACTACAGACTCACTACGACCCAACGACACACTCTGCTTAGTGCATTGTATATAGCATCCTCTGAACAGTGGTGAATATGTCTACATTTTACTTTTAGGGTCTCTATTTTCTTTTTTTCTTTTTTGGCATTTGTTTCTATTTACTTACCTGAGATGACTATATCTTACAAGGAAAAAGCAGACTTTGTTAAATGAACTTTCGTGAGGTAGTAGTGCATATTTAAAGTGTTAGTATTACAAACTGGGAGAGCGCAATAACCAGAAATAGCCTAGAAAATGCGTCTTAAAGTTCCGACTCGCCGTATATATGATACGACGCCTAAAATTCCCAAGTGACGGTGTGACAGAGAGTGGAGCATTCATGATTCAGGCGTAAAGGATCGCGAGTTCGATTCCCGCTCGAGTCAACTTGTTTTTGCTTTTACCAATAAAGTAGTCATTTACAACTACAAGTAAAACATTAATTCACCATATTTTTATAATGCATGAAACAATAGGAATTTTTAAATCAGTTGTAAAACTTTTCAATGTTTCATGTGAACTAGATACAAATATAACCTATTTTGTAAAGTCGTTAAATGAATAGTTTTCTTGACGATTCGTTTCTATACCTGTGGACAGTGTGCGAATTGCAAGGGGAATGAGTGGGAAATCGGCTAGGGAATACTGGATGTATGCTATAGCCAAAGGGGATTTCTGAATATTGTCCACAGATATAGACACGAAACTTCGGACACAACGATTGTGGTAACCGTAATACAGGTAGTGATATCAATATATTTATGAATTAGGTTATATTTTGTATCTAGTTCACATAAAACATTGAAAGGTTTTACAACTGATTTGAAAATTCTTATCGTTTAGAATATATGAACATATAGTGAATTAATATTTTACTTGTAGTTATAAATGATTACGTTATTGGTAAAAAGCAAAAACAAGTTGACTCGAGCGGGAATCGAAAGCTGGGCCCTTTAAACGAGATTCGTAAATGCTCCACACTCTGGCACACCGCCACTTGACAATTTTAGGCATCATACCATATATACGGCGAGTCGAAATTTTGAGACGCTTTTTCTAAGCTATTTCTGGCTATTGCGCTCTCCCAGTTTAAACGTGCACTACTACCTCGCGAAAGATGGCCCCTAAGTTCATTCAACAAAGTCTGCGTTGTCCTTGTTAGATATACTCATCTCAGGTAAGTAAACAGAAAGAAATGCAAAAGAAGAAGAAGAAAATGGAGATCCTAAAAGTAAAATTGAGACAAATTCACCACTCTTCAGAGGATGCTATATACAATGCACTAAGCAGAGTGTGTTGGTGGGTCGTTTTGGGTATGTAGGTTATGGTGGGTCACGGCGATGGTGGGTTGCAACGGGTCACGTCCTGTTGACCCACGGCCCACGATCTACTTCATCTCTGACGAGAGGCTTCCAATCCAGCATGGGCGAGACAATATAGGCTTTGTTAAATCCAAAGCGTCTGTTTCGTATCGTTTTCCTAGACGAGACGTGACAGGTCCTTGTCTGGACTCGTCGCGTTTTAAATGTCTTGAAAGCATTGCATAGCCCTCTCTTGTCCGATTATCAATTCTAACTGGTAAACTTCGTTACATTTCGAAGCCGCATGGCTTCCAATTTTACTTCTATTATTATGAGGTTTACGAAAGAAAATTAAAGGAAAGGAGACGAGATAACAATTTGTCTCGTTTCGGCAACACGAGATGACACCGGGATAGCCGCAAAACCAGTGGCGGATCTAGAAGGTAAAAACTGGGGGGCTGCCTGAGTTTAGACTATGTTAAGTATATCATGACCTTACTATAAATTTTCAAAACTATATAAATAATAGCTTAAAATATTTTCGTCAATCTGAAAGTGGGTGGTCCTAGGCCCCTCGCCCCCGAGCTAGGTCCGCCACTGCAAAGACGAAACACAGGCTTTTTCTCGCCTCTCTAAAACGAGACATTTTTACTGACGAGACGAAACAGGCAACCATGTTGTGTCTAGCGCATCATAACCATTCCTTTTATAAAATTCGTTTTTCATCTCATTATCAAGTTATTTCTCGATATCCGACCTCGGATCATCTTCCTTTCATTGACTGTCATTGTTTCCTTTACTAACTTGTGTTCATAATTGTAATTTTTTTTTAAAAAAAAATCATTCCATTTTCTACGGTTTTCATTCCACGGTCAGTCTACGGTTTTAATTCTACCACTTGTGAAGTGGAATTAACATATGATAGGTTATAATGGTGTTGTGAATGTTTGTTATGTCTAATTGTTTGAAACTAGTGTATATTTAGACAATCGATATTATGCAGGGTTAATTGCATTCATCTATTACTACTTAACTGTCTATGTATGGTATATCTATCAGTGTAGTGTTCTACGTTTTCTTTCGTAGAACAAAGTTGTTTGAAGGCCCAGAATTAAGTGTAATGGAACTGTATAATAGTCTAGTCATGTAACGTTGATAGGGAAATGGGAGTTAAAACTACAGCATGGTAGTGTGGAAAGAGGGATCTTTCTTTTTTTCTCTTGAAATGTCTGTAATGCATTGCATGTTCCGTTTACTGTATCGCTGTCCTCGCTGCTTCCTTCAGGCGTTATTCAGCGTGCCTTGGTGGCTAGCTTCTGCATAGCAAAATCACGAATGTAATATGCATGACTCACTGTGTAACACAGTGTTGCAATAACTTCGCTTTGTCGTTAATAAATATAGTGCTTTTGCTGTGTTGAATATCAATAAAACTAGTTGTGGAAAAAATAACTGAATACGAATCTGCTAAAAGTCTACTTATACATATTGTAATCTCAATATGGTCTCTCATCCCAAAACTTGTGCTTGTTTTCACAGGAAACATTTGGGGAGAGGGGTAGTTGTGTAAGTCACAATATTTTGACATTCGGGATATTAGTGATATGTTGTTCGGATCCTGGAACCTTAGGTGATAACGCTTGCAATTATTACTTTGATGTTTTATGGCTGTTTGTATTCGGTATTCTTATTATGTAAGCGTCTATTTATCATCTCGTTGATTTGGATGGAAGCAGCACACTCTCAGTTCCGGGAGCATCTCTCTCTCTCTCTCTCTCTCTCTCTCTCTCTCTCTCTCTGCAATAGGCACATTTCTGAAGAAATTTGTCTATCGTAGAGACTCACATGGCGAAATTCGGGAAAATCTCGGTCACCTCCCTCTGATTCAACCCCTGATTAAATATACTTACTTCCTCATTTTCATTGTCTCACTTCTCTAATAAATTTCACCTAAATTTTTAAATCGTTTTTACTTAACATATTAAACGGGTAATACGCTCTCTTTTACCACCTTTCATGTGCTGTATGCATTATTTAAAAAAAAACATATATTACTTGGAGCAGATTCGAACCGCTGTTCTTTGGATTTGTAACCTAGCGTCTTAACCACTACACCAAGGTCGTTGCTTGTTAAACGCTTAGTTGTTGGCATATTTGTTGCATTTGTATTTTATGTTCCCACTTCGGCAATTTTTACTCTATTTTCTACGTTTAGCACCTGTTTCTGGCTTTCTCTTTCGGTGTCGCCCTTTATTTACACTATGCACTATTCGTATTCACAACTTGTGCCCCTCTGCAATGTGTTATTCAGATTAGACTTTTCTTCTTGTCCCTCAGTAAACATTTGATTGATTTAATTTTCATACTCTCCATGGATGGAGCGCAGGAATGCCAGACTCGAAAAACAGGTGTACATTTACTTTCCTGACAGATAATACAATTAAATGCAACCCCTTTCCTGGGGAATCCTAGAAAACTGACACACTTCCTTTATCCACTAGAATCTAGGCTGAAAATAATAACTTGTCCAACATTTCGCTCTCTAGTTATTTCTTTTTTGTACCATTACAACCAACTTTCAGCGGACTGTATCTCTGAAATAACGCATTTGTGGACCAACATTGGTCTATAGGCTTTTTCACGTTTACGTGTGAGGATTCACTTCCCAAAGTTATTTCCTAACACCATGTGTATATATTAAATTTACTTACTTTCGAGTAACAAGAACTAGAAATGTTCCAAGCCCTAGTTCTACTCAGATTTATGACCACAGTCTGAAACATCATAAAATTGCTCACGTAGTCTAAATTATGGTGACATTACTGCGTCCGTCCTTTATTAGCTTGGTTGGCTTTGTGGGTTTAGAATTTAGCTACATTTTCTGTACCAGTGTTGTAAGAGACTAGAGATTACGGAGCCTTCAGTGGGATCCGTATCCTTAATAAGGCATTGAAATTTCAGGGCTCTTCCACCGGGTATCGAACCCGAGATCCGTGCTCCAAAATGTGCGAGCTAGGCACTATACCAACGGGAAGAGCTGCTGTATTTTTGAAATGTTACTTACGTATATTTATTCACATGCAATTTGGTTCCTGGAGTTCAGTCCATCGTTTCTGTTAAATAGATCTTGAAGTAAAGTTGATTTTTTCATTACTTCCTGAAAATTTAAATAATGTTGTCAGGAAGCGGAAGTAACTACCCGCCACAAATTTCAAATCCTGGTAACTAGACTAGAGGGAATTATGTATTTTCTATTCATGTAAATGTCTCATACAAACTTAGTGCTGCAAAAGAACGCTAAATTTCAGCCATGATCTGTATCGAACTGTTGATCCTACTACCCAAAGTAAAACTTTTTTTACAGTTGAGGCAGTGCTATTATAAAGTTGGAACTAACTAATGCAGCAGCAGGAAATAGTAAGAAGCAAAGAGTTCAAAATTGTCGTGTTCTTTCTTTTTGGTATCTACAAGAAAATCTACCTGCTCTGCAGAAACGAAGGAAACAAACAGGATCGGGGTGGCACCCCGGGGCGTTCTACCACACCCATTGGGAAAGGACTTGAGAGTTGGACGGAAACCCCTGCCTGTCAGCAGCACATCTGTTCGTGAAGACCAAATTGGAGCAGATACATTCAACCACTATGTAATATATAGTCCACAACAATGTTACCAAAAAGGGTTCATTACTGGCAATCTACGTCATAAAGCGTGAAATTTAAACAACTACTTAATTTCTATTGATTTTCTTTATTCATAAGGAAAATTTTAAGTTGTTACGTACCATATTTCGTTAGATATTCGTGAAGTAAAATTTACATGTTATCTTATGGGGACTGACAAGTAAACCTTACATTTGGGTGAATCGAGTTGCTGACTGAGACACATATGAGAAAGTAGTACTAAATGTGGTCAGTATTTCAGTGAAGTTGTAGGTGCGAAGCTCCAGGGGTTTAGGAGATACAGCTACCAGAACATTACATGGAAGTACAGAATAGTCTTCATACAGTTGGAGGTAAAAGCTCTGTAAGTCCTCTTGTAACGACCAAAGGTGAATAACATATATATTGGTATATATTAGGACTAGGGGCAGTCATATAGTAAGGGTATACCTGATGGCGGACATCTTGAAATCCGCCATTTTGAATTACGGTTAAGTTTTTAAAATAGGAATAGGGTCATGTGATACATAATTTAAGGCGCAAATTTAATCAGAAGAACAATGGTGACGTTAATTTTGATTTACGCGCAATTGGTAAAAAGTTACAGGGAAATTAAATATTGTTGCAGCATATGTATTAGTCCTTTACCCCACCTTGTAAATTTTGTGTTAATGATAATAACTAAATAAAAAGCAGGTGGATAAATATTAGGTCTATGGAAAGAGTTGCCTTGATGGCGGCCATCTTCAAATCCATCATTTTGAATCAGACAAAAGTTTTAAACAAAACGCATAACATTGACACCTTATTAATAGCAAATTTTACCATAACTCCAACGGTATAACCATTTTTGCTTTATCATTAACCAGCACAAAATTAAACTTGGGTCTTTCTTCCAGAAAAGTCCTCAATTAGTACAATCAATATGTAGTTCAGGAAAGAGTGCATGACTTGCACAAATGCTGTACTCACAGTGAGCACACCTGACAAAGGCAATCGAGTTACACTTGACACATTTGTCGCTAACAATTCCGTCAAAGCAGTAGTCATAAGGAGCGATCCATTTAATTTTGTGATGGTTAATGATAAAGCAAAAATGGTTGTACCGTTGGAGTTATGGTAAGATTTGCTATTAATAAGGTGTCACTGTTATGCGTTTTATTTAAAACTTTTGTCTGATTCAAAATAGCGGATTTAAACATGGCCGCTATCAAGGCAACTCTTACCATAGACCTAATATTTATCCACCTGCTTTTTATTTAATTATTATCATTAACACAAAATTTACAAGGTGATGTAAAGGACTAATACATATGCTGCAACAATATTTAATTTCCCTGTAACTTTTTACCAATTGCGCGTAAATCAAAATTAACGTCACCATTGTTCTTCTGATTAAATTTGCGCCTTAAATTATGTATCACATGACCCTATTCCTATTTTAAAAACTTAACCGTAATTCAAAATGGCGGATTTCAAGATGTCCGCCATCAGGTATACCCTTACTATATGACTGCCCCTAGTCCTAATATATACCAATATATATGTTATTCACCTTTGGTCGTTACAAGAGGACTTACAGAGCTTTTACCTCCAACTGTATGAAGACTATTCTGTACTTCCATGTGATGTTCTGGTAGCTGTATCTCCTAAACCCCTGGAGCTTCGCACCTACAACTTCACTGAAATACTGACCACATTTAGTACTACTTTCTCATATGTGTCTCAGTCAGCAACTCGATTCACCCAAACGTAAGGTTTACTTGTGAGAAACCAGTGATAAAAGGTATAACATCCCCTTAAGCATACATTTTAAACGAAAAGTTTATAGAGTGGTTTTCTAACAGCAAATCGTTGATGATACATACATTAACACATTTATGAAACATTATTCTAACGATATTTGAAAACTTTTACCGCAATCGCTTTCGAAACAAGAGTATTTTTCGGTTAAAAGATGAATGGATTACTTGATTTTTATTTCCTCTAGCACACATTACTTTACTTGTTAAGCAGTTTTTGTGAATATTTAAACCACTTTTGCCAAAACGTCGATTTGGAATATATATTTTCGAAAACTTTCGCATCATTCTGTGTGACTTGTTTGTATATGTTATATCATATATTTTGGTTGTGCTAACGTAAAACGTTTCCGAGAATACTGTATCGGACTTTGATTTGTGTAAACCTAGAATATATCTTTTAGATAGAATATATTTAATAGACAGAATAGATAGATTGATAGATAGAGTATATTTAATATAATATATTTAATAATAATTTGATATATAATTAATAGAAGTTAGAGGTACATATGTACATAATAAGATTTATTATATACACCTAACGTTCACTGTATGGTATAGAAGTATTTTATTTTGCAATATTTTAAGGATATAAAAATTTAAATACACTTGTACGTAATAAGTATAATTTAAGTAAACCCGCGTATTTCCTAAAACCGGTATATGAAGATTTTTTCTTTAATGAACCGTTAAGAATGGAATACAACACAGAACCTACATGAAACGTATATACACATGAGCTACATTGGATTTGAACCATATAAGCTATTGCTGAAAATTGAAGAAGCGTTTTTTTTTCTAACGTTAAATGGCCAACTGATGTGGTTTTCAGGATCGATGCTATTTTTGTATTTTCTAATTTTCTTACATTACAGTGTTTAGAGTTTGAAGTAAGAAAAAAATGAAATCTACGCCCCAACACTTAGGCTAAAGGAGACCATGATGAGAAATGAATGAAGAAAGTGGAAGAAAAGCCATGCACACGATGTTTATCCAACACAAAATCCAAAAATTTTGTTAGCATTGAAAATGTAAAAAATTAGTTGGTTGGACCGGAATCAAATCCGGGACACCACAGATCAAAGAGGTATTATACCTGAGCGAATACAAATAAAGTGTTGCTACTGTTAACAATTAAAAGAATTAGCTTGAAATACCTATATAAATGGACTTGGAAATGATACTATCGATGTAATAGAAAGGAAGAAGACAAGCTATAATTTGCACGTCAGAGACCATTTCAGCATTTAACTGAAGAAATGCTAAGTTGTTTTGAACCTTGGGAATGCTGGCATAAAAAGCAGAAAACAATCCTATTTTATTTATTTATTTATCATGATGGATATCTAATAACGACAAAAATAATTGGGAAGGTATCGCTCAGAACGTGTTTTAGTACCTACTATTCCTACCATACTTGATAAGATTGAGAAAAACTTCATTTAAAATAATATATCTTGTAAGAAAAGAATAAAATTGAATTCATATACGTTGATAATGTGAGACGAGTATCATATAACTTTGTTCGATTTTACCACTGAATATATTTTTAAGCTAAGAGAGAGAGGCATGATACTGACAAAATGAACACTATTCAAAACAGATGCAAAAAGGTATCACTCACTCAATGCAACCACGAATTTTAATTTGTCCCAACAACAACAATTTACTAACTATCAATCGAATCAATCTTTTACGAATCCTCGGCCATCAGCACCTAATTCTCAAGAATATCAGAACACGACTCAAGAACCGAAGATCGTTCTCCACAACGAGCAAAATCCTCTACAGTATTGTCTATCCACCTTGCCCAATAAAATGGCAGAATTGTCGCTAATGATAGCGCAGACAAGTTATAGAAACCAACGTCATAGTTTATCATAATTAATATATCATAATTTATCATGTTAATTACTACTTGAAATCAAAGTCAAGAATTCATAAATTTCTTATTCTATTTCTCCTCATAGCATACTATGTAAGAAAATAGTTGTCAGCTGTAAATTGAAACAGGTTAAACATATGAACTAAACTAAGCTAAACTTCTATTGGGAAAGCTCTTAAATGGCCAGATCGTATGAGTGGGCTTGCGGTACTTGTGTATTTATGGCTTATGTGTACAGCACATTGGCTACCTTCACCTGCAATTCTAGACTGGAATTGGTTAGTCCCTTAAAGTAGCTCTCCGATTTTCTTCACATTGAGTGGACGCCGCAATGTTAATACCATTTGATGCGCACCAATGATCACTAATCTCCTCTCTGACCAGACCTGACACTTTATGACTTGGTTAATGTCACGACAAGTGGTACTTCTAGGACTTGGTAGGTAAGACTGACTATGTCGTAGTGTTTTCCAGTATTTCACATAATTTTGTTAAATATTGAGGAATCAAAATCGGACTTAGTAGTTTACGATATTGTTGTAGGATTTGCTAAAGTATTTCTTTTTTTCTTAAAGGTACTCCTATGCTCTAGCTACCAATATCACTCCTCTAGGAACTTCTGTGTCTCCTTGAAGTGACGGAGGAGGGTTTTTGAGGAAGGAGCACTCAAGACAAGCGAGTACAAAGTGTTTACTCAGAGTCAGTGACACATTACACAACAACCGACTGATTTTTATCCTCTTTTGATGTTGCTTCGTATCGGGATGGGACGGGACGGGGAAAAAGGAACAAGTAGACAGGCGATTGTTGGAAACCCTTGTCTTTGTTGCGAAGACACAACCAAAACGTATAAAGAAGGAGGACCTCCCTTCTTCAGTCCACACAAAATGCCTGATGCAGAAAAGCTCTTTTTTAATGGTCAATAATAAATTTCCCTTCGCTTGGCTTCGTGTATGTTACAGACTTTCTCTCTAGTGAGGTATCACCACTATCATGCTTGTCCTCCATCCATTTGTGACCAACAGGAAGAGGAAGAAACGAGGAAGCGAGTACTGGGGATCAATTTCGAAATCACATTATCGTGGCAGTTTCGGAAATTGAACTAAAATTGGGAATCGGAGAGTTAGCACGTTTTGACAAGTTGAGTTCAGTTGATTTTAGCAGCGAGGCTATATGAAACGTGAACCTACTGATTAACGTGGAATTCGAACCACATGAGCTCCCGCCAGGAATCGAACCCGGATCTCCCACGCCAAAAGCGCGTATGCTAACAACTTAGTTACTAGGGAGCTCCATGGTTTGACAAGTTACGACTCGTTGGATAAGGTGAAGGTTACTATAATCACCATATTTATATTATTAATAGCGGAAGTGTTTACAACATAAGCGGTATGCAATTGAGAACACAGACAATTGTTTGGAGTTATTTAACTTGAGGGAGTTTTGAAATACTCCATAAAGTTCGAACTCCTTTTCCTATTAGGATATGCATTCCTAAAAGTTCTGAATACCCTATCGTCTCTCGCGTACAAGTTACCTCAAAATATAGGAAGCCAACTGTATAAATTTGTGTGAAAGACGCACATACAAACCGACACACAAACAGCTTTATCTATAAGTGTGGAAACGTAGATGGTAAGGGGTTCAGCTAGTTTTCATTCCTGATAAGGAAAGGAAAGAACCCCACACAATCCTTATCGAAATTGCATTTTGGTGAAAATGAATGAAACCATGATATGTTGTAGATATTGTGATTTTAAGAAAAAGTCTCAATGGGCTTATCCACAAAGCACTGTGCGTTTGACCACCAGATGGCCAGTCAGTTGCATACCGCTCATGTTGTAAACACTTCCACTATTAATAATATAAATATGGTAACTATAGTAACCTTCACCTTATCCAAAGAGTCGTAACTTGTCAAACCATGGAGCTCCCTAGTGCCTAAGCTTTTAGCGTACGTGTCTTTGGCGTGGGAGATCCGGGTTCTATTCCTGGCGGGAGATCATATGGTTCGAATTCCACGTTAATCAGTAGGTTCACGTTTCATATAGCCTTGCTGCTAAAATCAACTGAACTTAACTTGTCAAACCGTGTTAACTCTCCGATTCGCAATTCACTTTCAATCTCCGAAACTGTCACGATAACGTGATTTCGAGATTGATCCCCATTATTCCCTTCCCCGTTTCTTTCTCTTTCTGTTGGGCGCAAATAAGTGGACGACAGGCATTGTAGTGGTGGTATATCACTAGAAAGTGTATGCAACCTACATGAAGCCAAGCGAAGGGAAATTTATTATTGACCACTAAAAAAGAGCTTTTCTGCATCAGGGATTTTGTGCGGACTTTAGAAAGGAGGTCCTCCTTCTCTATAGGTTTTCGTTGTGTTTTCGCAACGAAGACAAGGGTTTCCAACAATCGCCTGTCCCCTTGTTCCTTTTTCCACGTCCCGTTCCATCCCGATACGAAGCAACATCAAAAGAGGATAAAAATCAGTCGGTCGCTGTGTAATGTGTCACTGACGCTGAGTAAGCACTTTGTACTCGCTTGTCTTGAGTGCTCCTTCCTCAAAAACCCTCCTCCGTCACTTCAAGGAGACACAGAAGTTGCTAGAGGAGTGATATTGGTAGCTAGAGCATAGGATTACCTTTAAAAAAGAAACATTTTAGCAAATCCTACAACAATATCGTAAACTACTAAGTCCGAATTTGATTCCTCAATATTTAACAAAATGATGTGAAATACTGGAAAACACTTCGACATAATCAGTCTTATCTACCAGGTCCTAGAAGTACTAAAATACCACTTGTCGTGACATTAACCGAGTCATAAAGTGTCAGGTCTGGTCAGAGAGGAGATTAGTGATCATTGGTGCGCATCAAATGGTATTAACATTGCGGCATCCACTCAATGTGAAGAAAATCGGAGAGCTACTTTAAGGAACTAACCAATTCCAGTCTAGAATTGCAGGTGAAGGTAGCCAATGTGCTGTACACATAAGCCATAAATACACAAGTACCGCAAGCCTGCTGATACGCCCTCGCCATTTAAGAGCTTTTCCAATAGAAGTTTAGCTTAGTTTAGTTCATATGTTTTACCTATTTCAATTTACAGCTGACAACTACTTTCATACGTAGTATGCTATGAGGAGAAACAGAATAAGAAATTTATGAATTCTAGACTTTGATTTCAAGTAGTAATTAACATGATAAATTATGAATATGAATTATGGTAAACTATGACGTTGGTTTTTATAACTTGTCTGCGCTATCATTAGCGACAATTCTGCCATTTTATTGGGCAAGGTGGATAGACAATACTGTAGAGGATTTTGCTCGTTGTGGAGAACGATCTTTGGTTCTTGAGTCGTGTTCTGATATTCTTGAGAATTAGGTGCTGATGGCCGAGGATTCGTAAAAGATTGATTCGATTGAGAGTTAGTAAATTGTTGTTGTTGGGAGAAATTACAATTCGTGGTTGCATTGAGTGAGTGATACCTTTTTGCATCTGTTTTGATTAGTGTTCATCTTATCAGTATCATCCCTCTCTCTCTCTCTCTTAGCTTAAAAGTATATTCAATGGTACAATCGAACAAAGTTATCTGATACTCGTCTCGCATTATCAACGTATATTAATTCAATTTTATTCTTTTCTTACAAGATATATTATTTTAAATGAAGTTTTTCTCAATCCTATCAAGTATGGCCGGAATAGTACGTACTAAAACACGTTCTGAGCGATACCTTCCCAATTATTTTTGTCGTTATTAGATATCCATCATGATAAATAAATAAATAAAATAAGATTGTTTTCTGCTTTTTATGCCAGCATTCCCAAGGTTAAAAACAACTTAGCATTTCTCCAGTTAAATGCTGAAACGATCGCTGACATACAAGTTATAGCTTGTCTTTTTTCTTTCCATTACATCGATAGTATCATTTCCAAGTCCATTTATATAGGTATTTCAAGCTAATTCTTTTAATTGTTAACAGTAGCAACACTTTATTTGTATTCGTTCAGGTATAATACCTCTTTGATTTGTGGTGTCCCGGGTTTGATCTCGGTCCAACCAATTAATTTTTTACATTTTCAATGCTAACAAAATTTTTGGATTTTGTGTTGAACAAACATCGTGTGCATGGGTTTTCTTCCACTTCCTTCATTCATTTCTCATCATGGTCTCCTTTAGCCTAAGTGTTGGTGCGTAGATTTCAATTTTACGTTACTTCATACTCTAAAAACTATATTGTAAGAAAAATAGAAAATACAAAAATAGCATCGATGCTGAAAATCAGATCAGTTAGCCTTTAACGTTAGAACCTACATGAAACATGCATACACATGAGTAACATTGGATTTGCACCATATAAGCTATTGTTGAATATTGAAGAAGCGTTTTTTTTCTGTGTTGTATTCTATCTTTAACGCTTCATTTAAAAAAATATCTTCATATACTGGTTCTAGGAAATACACCTGTACGTAATAAGCATAATATAAGTAAACCCGCGTATTTAAATTTTTATATCCTTAAAATATTGTAAAATAAAGTACTTCTATACGACACAGTGAAAGTTAAGTGTATATAATAAGTCTTATTATGTACATATGTATCTCTAACTTCTATTAAATATATGTCAAATATACTATCTAAAAGATATATTCTAATTTTAAACAAATCAAAGACCCATATAGTTTTCCCAGTAATGTTTTACGTTAGCATAACCAAAACATATGATATATTCAAACAGGTCACACAAAATGGTGCGAAAGTTTTCGAAACTGGGGCGTCATTTAGGGGGGGCAGGGAGGGGCAATTGCCCCCCCCCCCCGAGTTTGGGATTTATATAGACTTTGCCAATAAAATAGAAGCAAATCAGTGAAAAACGCGAAATTTTACTTATATCAAGGGGTCTTGCCACCCCCAAGCAAAATCTGAAATGACGCTCCTGTTTCGAAAATATATATTACGAATCGATGTTGTGGCAAAAGTGGTTAAATATTCACAAAAACTGCTTAACAGGTAAGAAAATGTGTGCTATATAAAATAATAATCAAGTAATGCATTCATCTGTTAACCGAAAAATACTCTTGTTTCGAAAGCGATTGCGGTAAAAGTTTTCAAATATATCGTTGGTATAATATTTCATAAATGTGTTAATATATTTATCATCAACGACTTGCTGTTAGAAAACCATTCTATACACTTCTCGTTTAAAATGTATGCTTAAATAAGCAATGTTAGTATCTCAATTAATTCTAAATATTAAGTCCCCCCTTATGTATATAGTTCCACAGCAACATCTGTCAAATAAGGTGGGTAAGGTTTTGAAACCTACACTTATCATCAATTTCTCAATGAATTCATTCTAAACATTTGGTTATCCAGTATTCTTAGTTACAGAAACATCTCTATTGCGTGGAGTCTGTGGTTCAAGCCCAACTCCCGTAAAATCGTTCTGCAAAAAGAAAAAAAATTGTCAAATTCTGTATACACAAAGATTGTGTGAGTTGATTATTCGCGTGTGCTCTTGTTTCCTCTCACGTTCTCATTCCAACCAATTCTACCATCGTTATTCACTTGTCTTATTCATCTAACTCCTTAGCATAAAGGGTATATACGCGGGACGTTAAACATTTTATTAAATGTTCAGTTCTAACCTCTGATACATAAAATTCATGGCGCAATTCCTACGGAAACTAGCGTTAAAGTAATATTTCTCCAATCATATTTTGATTCACTCCATGTGAATATTCATCTCATCTACAAAGACAATAATTATCATGTTATAAACCTATATTCCGTTCAAACAAGTTTCCCAACTAATCACAAATATAAACTTTCCAACTACAAATAAAGGAGCTTTAATTTTCAAGCATAATTCATACATCTGTTTGCTGTTCCATCCAATAAAGTGATTATCACGCGATCAAAACAGTTTTAAAGTATTGTAAGTTCTGGTAAAAATAGTACTGTACATAGTAAATATAGTGTAATTATTAAAAATCGTGTCCAATTATCCACAAACATAAATTTAATGGAAAAACGCTCTGTGTATTTCCTTAGCATATGTAAGCATACTGAGAAACCGTATATTCATGATTAAATATTACAGAATTTATTCCTGAAGAAATATCTCATTATTCTATATCAGTAGTTGTCAGAAAAAACAAATCATGGGATCCCTACAATTTCCTATATTAACTTAAAATTCAGGGAGTGCTTACATGTATCATTTTCTCAAAAATGAGTTATACTTCCCAATCTTACCATATGTAGTACAGTCAGCGACAGTAATAAGTGGAGGTTGGATACATAAGAAATGATAGCTTTTTCCAGTAGCAGAATAGTTTCACTGTATGTCTGATAGTTGGACAACCAACATGACAGCAAATACGTGCCCGAAAACATAACATGCCAGGATATTCCTCCATTCGGAGGAAAAAGTATTACTATCTGAGAGCATCACTCAGAGAAACAACCACGAGATATATCTGCAGAAATTCCATTCACTTTAAAATCAAAGAGATAGAAATTAATGCAAAGGAAACGAAAAGAATAATACGCATCATGCAGAGGCCGAAAAAGTATGGAAAGCTAAACAAAATGAGAAAAGAAGGAAAGAGGGAAAGGAAAGAGCAAAAGACATGGGAATAAATTACATTTTAACACTTAAGGATAAACAGTGTCCATCTTTCCTCCTGCCCCCTGTATCCGTCCTGGTTTTTCTCCCTTCATAGGATAAATCTCATTCAGGATCAAACGCGAACATCATTTATAGTGTTTAATTCCTTGAAAAAGGATTAACTCGGTCCAGGTCGAGACTCGAACCCCATACCCTTAGAATGACAGTCAGACACTCTAAGCACTTACCTACACACGCTACAGGAACCGCGTTTATAAACCAACCATTACTCGCGCTGTTAGGAAACGTCTTAAATCAGCCAAAGTCGGGAGTTACCCCAGTTACACTTGAAGTTTGAATTTTATTTACGGCCTTTAGCCATCTACGGCAACAGGCCCCATGCTTTCATTAAAAGCATTTGTTCTGTAGATTAAAATCAAAAATAACTTAATCTATACTCTTACTTACTGTTGTCAATATTATATATATATATATATATATATATAGAGAGAGAGAGAGAGAGATAGGTATATAAAAATCGGATAAATGGGGGTTAAAAAGTGATTTCGTAACTGCGAAATGGGTCTTCAAAACGGTGATCGCACCACTATTGACATCTGCAAGCGGTGTTACGTAACACACACATTAGAAATAAAGATTCGAAACGACAAGTTGCACGTTGTGCCCTGGATAAGTCGGTAAGGTGTCTGCTTATTGAGTAGGCAACTCGAGTTCGAGTCTCGAGTACACCAATTTATTTTTCCTTCAAAATACATTTCTATATTTTTTTATATATGTTATTAATAATTGCTTTCTTGCATTTTTTGTAAAGTATCTTAAATTAGTGAAGGTTCAGTAAAATCAAGAAGTTTAAAATACATATATATGATTGTTTTACATATATATGATGTTAAAAGACATATATACATATAAAAGTAATCCAAAATGACCAATATTAGTGTCAAATACATAGTTTTCGCGGTCGCTGAAGTCAATGGTGAAACTCCGAGTGCATTCACCCCATTTGGTTAAGGGCCGGAAGTCACGGGGGGCGACACCGAGACACGTAAAAGTAATCCAAAATGACCGATATTAGTGTCGAATCCATAGTTTTCACGGTCGCTGAAATCAATGCTGACATTTCCATTAGCGATTACTCAAAATCAGTTACCATTGTATGCGGTCAGGAGTCACCGGGGGATACCGAAACATGTAAAAATAATCCAAAATGACCTATATTAGTGTCAAATCCTTAGTTTTCACGGTCGCTGAGATGAATGGTGATTCTTCCAGAGGCGTTGACTTCTAAATACAACTCCCATTGGCTGGGGACCAGAGACGTTCTTTTTAAATTTCAAACAGGGTTGTCTCAGGACGCGTTTACAGTGATATGTAAAAGTAGTAGAAAATTACCGATATTTTATCGTTTCGTTGTTCAGTTTCTTTACCCTGGTTTATCTGACACTTGCGAAAAGTGAGTATTTCAGCTAGTTATTAATAAATGCAAGATATAAATTATTAATAATATACAGGGGACCAAAAATAGGTAGGTAGTACCGTACTGATCAGCTCATCGCACTTTATATAATTTCTTATTGTTATTCATCAGGTAGACTTAGTTTCTATATTATTTTTTTTAATGTGTTTTTACTTACATCTTGACCTCAGAAGAGTCAAAGCAAGTAAACTCACAAACTAGAATGTTATACTTCATCAATGCAGAGGTGTATGCCTACTTTTGGACTACGTAAACAGATAGGAATGTATCTTAAAAGGAAGAAACGAAAGTGTAAACATACATAACCGTACTTGACTTTATAGAATCTATCTTAAACCGCGGACACTAATCTAAGATAATGTAGGAAAAATTGCAAGAAAGAAAGTAATAATAATAAATATGACCAATTGCAAATATGGTCAATTGCCTGAAGTTCTTTCTTGAATAGAAACAAATGAAAAAAATGAAAAAGGAAGGCCCTGAAAGTAAAACGTAGACAATTTCATCATTCCTCAGAACAATTTGTCTACAATGCACTTAGCAAAATGGGTCGGTGAGTCAGAGTGGATCGGTGGGTTTTGAAGCTTTATTTATATTCCGTGTGTTACGTAACAACGCTACCAGATATCAGTACTGTTGCGACGACTTTCTTCAAGATCCGTTTCGTAAATTTCCGAAATAAATCTTTTAATCCCCAATGAATCCGATATATATATATATATATATATATATATATATATATATATATATATATATATATAATATGTTGACAACAGTAAGTAAGGGTATAGATTGATTTATTTATTCTTGATTTTAATCTACAGAACAAGAAGAAATGCTTTTAATGAAAACATGGGGCCTGTTGCCGTAGATGGCTAAAGGTCGTAAATAAAATTCAAACTTGAAGTGTAACTGGGGTAACTCACGAGGGAAACAATCGCGAGGTAAATCTGCAGAAATTCCATTCACTTTAAGTTCTAAGAGATAGGAATTAATGCAAAGAAAACGAAAATAACAATACGCATCATGCAGAGATCGAAAAAGTATGGAAAGCTAAACAAAATGAGAAAAGAAGGAAAGAGGGTAAGGAAAGAGCAAAAGACATCGAAATAAATCAAATTTTAACATTTAAGGATCAACAGTGTCCGTCTTTCCCCTTTTTTGTCTTGGTTTTAATTCCTTCATAGGATAAATCTCTTTCAGTACACTGTTAAAAATACTTACTTAAAAATGAGTAAAATTGACTCAAATTTGAGAACATTGTGTTCTCAGAATAGCTCCGAATACATTGTTCTCAAAAGTGAGAAAGTGTGGGCGTTCAAAATATAAGAACAATATGTACTCAAATTTGAGTAAACTTTACTCACTTTTGAGTAAAAATTCTCTTAAAAGCGAGATATAATATTCTTAAATAAAATGAGAAACTGCTATTTCTCAAAAATAACGAGAACATATTTTCTCGAAAATGAGAAAGTTAACCGTAAAATGAGATGAATGTAATCAACATTGAGAAACTCTTTGTTCAAAAACTAGTAATGCTGTCCTCACAATTGAGAACATGTATACTCAAAAGTGAGTAGAAAAGTATTCGAAATGCTCAGATAGCCGCAAAACTGAGAAACACACGTTCTCAAAAATTGAGAATATTTCCTCTCAAATTTAAGAAAAACTCTTCTCAAAAATGAGAAGGTTTTTTTTAAAAAAATGAGTAAAAAAGTACTCAAAAATGAGATTTTATTAGTATTCAAAAATAAGAAAAAGGTACTTATTCTGCTGCCTTGCTGACACAGGGAAGGTTTCCTGGAACTAAAAAGGTAGATTACTCTCACACTGCACTGGACAATTTATAGTAAGTACGCCTTCTTCACATTAATATTGAAATTAAAACATTTTCCTCTTAAAAGTTGGAAAATAGAAATCAGTTTTTGAAAAAATTCGAGTACTTCAAAAATTACTTCTATTTCCCAGCTTTGAAAATGAAAATGTCTAACATCAATATTAATGTGTAGAAGGCGTACTTACTATAAATTGTTTAGTGCAGTGTGAAATTCATCTACCTTTGTAATTTTGGGGAATTTTGCCTGTGCCAGCAAGGCACCAGAATAAATACTCCCTTTCCTATTTTTGAATACTAATGTAATGTATTCAAGCGAGCCCACTTGTTAAAGTACTTTTTTACTCAATTTTGAATCTGCAAGGTTACATTTTTATGCTGATACCTGTTGTTTCCATAAATAGCATAGATGAGAATTTTAATTTAATCAACACACAAGCTCCTTGTAACTTAAAGTTTTCGTGATGTTGGTTTGCGTAGTTTTAAACAAGTAAGCCTGATATGGTGGACAAATTTTATGTGCACTGGTTTTCTCCATGTATTCTCGTTTCCTCCTACTTTCTTCATTGCATCACTTCATTATCATTGCCTTCTCCTTATGTAGCCTTGAAACATAATCATGCGACGTTACTTATGTATGTATGTATGTATGTATGTATGTATACATACATACATACATACATACATACATACATACATTCATACATACATACATACATACATACATACATACATACATACATACATACACACACACACTCACACACACACAAAAACAAACTAACTTTAATGTATATATATATTTGTTTCATTTTGATTAAAAGAAAATATGTTTGTACATTGTATTTTTTATTTGTCAAATAATAAACTAAGTCTATACATGAGCACAATTTTTATAACAACTTACACAAGACAATGAGGATACATGAACCCTCTGAATATGCCTACAAAGTACTATGACAGATGTATGCATTCGTTGGAAAACAGTCTGTGTCGACTGCCAATGGACAATATAAACGGTTATGTTCGAGATCCTCCCAGAAGTTTTTCATTTGCTATAAATGTGTCTATACCTTCATCTCCCTGGAAACAAAGAGATTGTGTAATTAGTGACAATAGAAATAAAAATAAAATGTAATACTTCTAAATCTTACTCGTGTATGGCGATATCTTGAATAATATTAGTGTTGCTAAGTTCTAATTTGAATTAGTATCAATTCAAATACGATAATATAGACTCTGGTAAAAACAGTAAAGAGAATTACGCAATATTTCTTCAATTAATATTGAAACCAGAAGTTGTAGTAGATCTACCATTTAGTGTTTTAGCAGAGTGATTAGAGTGGAAATGGAATAAATTCTGAGAACGCTTAATCGATTAAAAAATATACAATGTGAGATTACTGTCTATGGTCTATAGTGATCAACGTTAACCGGAAATGGTTTATTTCTATCACTACGAGTAGGTGGATCACATCCATTAACGAACTTCTCCGAGATAATTATCTAGCTGTTGACTGCAGAAAACAATTTTAAAATTATCTTTTGTTGAAGAGTTATTGAGTGGTGTAACGGACGTACTAAGCCAGAGGTGTATACCCTTGCGAGGATGGCCCTCTCGAGGGCATCCTCACCCTCAAATTCTCTCTCAACCATAATGACGCGAGGGCGATGACAAGCTTGGACAGCGAGGGCGAGGGCCAACTGTCACTCTCAGGGCTAGAGCGAGGACAAATTCCCAACACGAAGGCGAGAGCGATGGTCAACTCTCTTCGAAGGTGAGGGCGAGGGCCAATTCACTGTGAGAATGAAGGTGAGTGAGGTAGGAGTAAAATGAACACCTATGGTACTTACATTACAATATTATATATATATATATATATATATATATATCCCACTTGCGTGATCCTTATAAACATCAAATGAAAGACTTAAGACCTTACTCGTCAATGGCGATCTTTATAATAATAGTAGGGTTGACACGTTCTGGAAGGATTAATATCAATTGAAATAAGATTATAAAAATAAGGAAACTGAAAGGTAACCAAAAACATTTCGATCTGTTTCATCTATGCAAGACAAGGAAACAATAAACCTGAAAATTAGTCATTTCTGCTTATGTGTGACGGAAAAAAAAAAAACATAAGTGGCGTCATTTAGCGGAGCTTCCTGAATCAATGCTTGTTCTGTTACACTTAATACATTTACTCAAAGTCAAACAGTTTTAAGAAAGGCTATGAGTCACCAACATAAGTAAAATCCTCTTATCAGTTTCCTTCACTGTTTCCCTTCCAGAAAAAAAGAAACAATGAATCACACCACAAATTCTAATTTATATAAAATTTCACCGTTATTCGATTTCTACTTTTTTAGCAATTGTTAAACGAATTACTAGAATGCTTTGAGAACAGTAGCGTAATTAAGAATGCATGCCCCCCTCCACCCGCGAAAATGTCAAAAGGGGGCTCTTCCTGTTTCTACCTTCATGGCACACGTACAATTTATACAGTAGTAGAGTTATTTTTCCATCTAGTCAGACACTACTTGCTAATATACAAAAGTTGCACATTTTTATTATTATTATTATTATTATTATTATTATTATTATTATTATTATTATTATTATTATTATTATTATTATTATTAAGCAATTACATGGGACTAAAAAGTTTCTTAAAAGAAATAATTTCTAGGAATTAGGAATTAGATTTCTGGGCTGTCGGCATCTAAGGCTACGTTAGCCCATCCCGTATGAAGGATGACGTCCCTCAGCGAGCCCACTATACGATGAAAGGAAAGGAAGAAAGGACTGGGAAAAGAAGGAAGCAGCCTGGGACCATTATATTAGGTACCTTCATCCCGGCATTTGAATGGTATGAATGAACGAAACCCAAGAAAGACTTCACTCAAGATGGCAGGTCTGAAAAAGCTGTTACACTCTTTCGGCCGAGTGTCCCCACCAGGAGTCGAACCTGGGACCGCTCACCTCAAAGGCAAGAGCAGAAATAATTTCCTCCTAACGTTCACATTACAACTAACATATGAAAACTCGTCAAAACTTGTGGAACTTGCTCACATATTTCTAAACCGGCGTATTTTTTTTTCGGCGAGTAATTCGCTGACTACTTTCTCAATATCAACGTGGTGCCATTCTTCGCTTTAAGTGCTCAGGATTGGCAAAGGGCTCAACCAATGACGTAACTTTTGCGGGGGAATGGGGAAACTGCCCTCCCAATTAAGCTTTCAGTTGTTTGATAGGATTCATTTGAGTGAAAACTTTGTTGCTTTGTATGATATGAACAGAAACTTATAAATAAAGCTTGGAATAGGTTTACCACATAACAGGAAAAAAAATGAAACGAAAATGTGTTCCGAGCCTCATTCAGTAAAATGTGTCCTATTAGAGCCCCAGACAAAATATATATTTACTAAGGCTTTCCACTGGGTGAAATATTGTCTCATTTAGTTAACTTGTGAAGCACCGTACTATTTTCAAAAGCATTGCAAATAATTTAAGGCGTTTCTGCTGCCTCACTATCTGAACGAAATACATTCCTTTAAGATGTAGCATATATGTAATCTGGATCTTACTTTAGTAAACCATCAACTGGCGCCCCAAGAAGTATCGAACACGTTTAGTAAGGATTTCACTTCAAATGCCATCATTATTCTAGGGGGCCTCAACTTCACATATTTTAGGAGGTCTAATTAATGTTTGGTCTTCCAAGAAAAAGCCCAAGCTACGGGGCTGAGCTCAATTTCATCTTCGACCTTGTTCTACGAATATAAAGTTTGATGGCTTTTAGTGTACTGAATGATCGCTCAGGATTGGCTTCGTCCGAGGCAAAGTGAGATACAGTTGCAAAGAAGTACACAAATCCAGAACACTACTAACATAGGAAGTTATCTACGACTAAATAATTGGCTAATTAATTCCAAGTTAAAATTTCACTAAATTGTTTCTTCACTACTCATCGGAAACTTGTTAGTTGTTGCAACAAAAGGCGATAAATTTTCCGAGTAGAATTCACTAAATCTATTACAGCTGGTTCCGTGATTTCTTTTTCCTTTAAATAGAGTACTCTTGCAGTAATATGAAACCTGTAAAGTGCTTTTCAATGGAGTTGAATTTCAGTTTAGCGTCCCTTTCAGCAGCGAGGCTATGTGAGACGTGGATCTACTGATTAACGTGGAACCCGAACTACATGAGCTCCCGCCGGGAATCGAACCCGGGTCTTCCGCACCAAGGGCGCGCATGCTAACCGCTTAGCCACGGATGAGCTCTGCAAAGTGCTTTTAACATCCAAACATTATAAAGTTATACTCCGAAACTTAAATACCGGGAGCCTGTTAGTTACGCCACTGCTTGAGAATACAGATTCTTTATTCATAGAAAGGAAACTTAATGACTACATATCAGGGTTGGCTGGTTTAAACCATGGTTTAAACCAAGGTTTAAACCAGCTGTTTTTTTTCAAAAAAAAAAAAAAACGTTTAAACCAAAAAACGAAAATGTTCGTAAAAGTGTAAGTGTTTGTAAAATCTTGATGAACACACATTTGTGGGTTATCACGTTTCACTCCCGTATATTATTCGTATTATATTCAGACCTAAATTCCCCATTCATTACTCAAAAAGATTATACTACAAAAGCAACTTTTTTATGTAAGTTTATAAAGTTTGTTTTGTGTTTTTTTTTGTAGTCATTATTGTTATGTAATTGCAATCAAAGAAACATTCTAAATATTATTTTGTTTACTATTGATAAAATACATCGAAATGCCGTACTTTGTGTGTGTGTGTGGGGGGGTCATACAGACCCAACGAGAGGCATTTAGTGAAATGAGAAGTATCTTCGATATATATTTATGTATAAATGAGTCTGAGCCAAAGTGGACTCAAATAATTCGTATCTTTGTGATATGCAAATTAAGTCGTTGTATTTCTTTAATTTGGACCAATAAAAGTCGTTGTTAACTAACTTGAATTAAATTAGTTCTTCTGTACTCCGTAGTACTTTGAAATTGCCCATATGTAATTCAGTATAATGGTTTCACTTGTGCAACTGTTTATCTTTTTGTCCTTCTGAAATGACTCTTGAGAGCTATATTAAGAAGCATATAAAGATCAGTACAACGTATTTTAATCAGGATTCCTTGGTGAGTGAGTCGGCAGACGTATCGCATTTGTGGCCAATTAGTCCTGGTTCCGAGTTCGAATAGAGGACAATTTCTCTCGGATGTAACTCGAGAAGCAGTTTTTATTCCGCTTTAAGCTTATGTGACCCCTTCCAGCATAACTCGGCTGTTGCATAATAACATCAAGGCGAAACAAACTTATTTCTGTCCATATATTATACGAATATATAGAGCAAATTATTTAAACCAAATAAACCTGGTTTAAACCAAAAAACCCGTTTTTTATTTTGTTTTTTCAATAAAAGCCATGGTTTTTGCCAACCCTGATACATATACAGATCACGTTAGAACCATCCGTTAGTATGCAAATCAAATTATTTATAAAACCATCCTTCTATAAAGATATTTCCAAAACGTATAACCTGGAAAGTAAATGTATTAACTCTGTAATTATGAAACTATGACTACAATTGAACGATAATGGGCATATTCCTAATCAGGAAGGTATACAAAAATTATGTGTCCAATGAAACGCCTGACACGACTTACCTGTAGCTCTGCAATGACATATTCGTGGCTCGTGTAAGGTGCCGGCCTTCTCCTTACTATTTTAGCTCCTTTCTTACGTATGATTACATCTTGTGGTAGTAGAAATGGAAGCAAATGTAGTGCGCAATTGATTGCTATAGGGAGAAAATATGGCTAAGTCAGTATATAATAATGTTTGGAATTAGGAGATATTGCTATTGTCTGCCAAAATATTTTTTGAAGTACAATGTAAATCACACTAAATTATTCAAAAACTACTTCCATGAGTTGAAATAAGGTTTTACTTAAAGTGTACTGCTTTCTAAAGCCCTAGACAATTGTTATATTCCTTAGCACAATGATGGGGAAACATTTTGGGCCGCAGGCCAAAGAAAAACAAAAAAAAATACAGGTGGGCCAATATAATTTTAAAAAAGAACAACAGTGATTGTATCACTTGTAAAACCAAGCTCTATTAATACTCAAAAGATCATGAAGGGGAATGTGATAAATGGTATTGTGAATACATTTTTAAACATTTCTCATAATTTGGCTGGAAGTATAATCCACTGATTCTCAGAAGTGAAGTTATATTCGTCAGGTAATTAATCACGTCGTGGGCTGGGTGGAAACGTTTAAGGAGCTACATCTAATCCGCGGGCCATCCTTTGCCCATCACTGTCTTAAGACGTGAAGATAATAAGCCAAAGATGTGCAATTTTGAGTTCATGTACGTTTATTTAAAAGGTATTACGTGTTTCAAAATACTGACTTATTTTTACTTCTCAAAGTAAAGCATATAAAAGCTACTATTTGCTGCGATTGAATTATAACAATAAAACAATGTTTGTGAGTAGACACTATAAAAAGATAATGTAAAGAAAAAAAAAACAAATGGGTGCTTTGCCAGAAGTAGGGTTGTGTTGATGACAAATAGACTCTTGTGTACATATTTATACATGCAACCTGAAATATGATAAATATACACGAAAACTTGATCTTACTCACCAAGAACTTTCTCTAGCGAAACCTTAAAGAAAATTATCACTGCCAAACAGATGACATTGAAAACAGGCTCTGTCGCGCCGAACAAATTTTTAAATTCAGCATCGATCTGAAATATAGAGATTTAATTGTTATAAAAATATATTCTATTAAATAATATATTTTACCTTTTTCTAGTCATGAAGTTCCAAAGGAGTTCATTGTCATAATGTTCTACTGCAATGTTAGAAATGCGCATACATGAATAATGTGAAGTAGCAATTAGACTCTTGTTCAGTCAAAGTAAACTATGATAAAACCAGGCAGATCGTGCTGTTACTGGTTGTACGTACAACTAATAAGTCAGATATTCCCGAAATTAGTATGATAAATTTTTACCTAATAACATTTAGTTTTATATTAATTTGGTATCTGATAAAACACTGAGATAAGACTAAACTTTCGAGCTAAACGTGTAAACCTGTTCTTCAAAACCTCGAAATATTTTCAGTTTATTTCGTGTTCTTTAGTATTGAGTATTATATTAGTGGCATTTCGGTAGCGCTTGGTACCTTCTTAGCTGCACGAATAACTTACACCTCTCACGATGTCATCGTAGAGTTTTGCATGTATGCTTTGCTTGTTAAATTCCCAACTCTAATGGGGAAGGTAGTAGGGGCTACCGAAATTGTTTGGATTAGAATACTGACTACTATAAAAGACAGAATAAAATATAAATACCAGAAGTATTTCGTTACTATTAGAAACCCTGCAAAATCATATCGTTGCAAACATTCAAATGAAATCAAAGTTTCAGTATAATGCCTTCCATTTATACTCTGTATGCTACAGAGGTTGAAGTCTTGAAGGCCGAAGTCCCGAAACAATGAGGTCGTGTGTTTTGTAAAGCTGTATATGAGAATGGTTATTTCTTATTTTGAAGGGAAAGAAAATCAGAAGTTTATTGGTTTCTTCCGAAGCCTACTTTTGTTTAATTGAAGTAATAACTAAATATGATACTGATTGATAGACTTGGATTTTGGGGACTAGTCCTTTTCCATCCAGGGGCGTGTACAAGGAAATTGCGGGGGGGGGGGAGGAATAGAATAGTACATAGGTCACAAGTATTGAATCTTGTCAAGGCAGATTTTTAATTGTAGATTCCATTACAGGGAAAACGAAGGTAGTAGTTGAATATATATATATATATATATATATATATATATATATATATATATATATATATATATATATATATAAAAGGCTTGAAAAAAGCTGTATCCCTTAAACAGCGTGCTTTTCTTTCATGTGTACGCAGGGGGAATGAGAGATGAATTTGTCACTTGAGAAATAAAGGAAATGGGGGAATGGAGAAGTGGGAGGAAACGGGAGAACTCCGAGAAAACCCACGCACACGGTGTTTGTCTACTACAAAGTTCACTTGGCGGAAGTTGGGATCGAACGAAGAACACTATCACCACCTCGGCCCTTGGTAAGACGGATTCAAAAGCACTGTACTGTCAGATTCATATCCTGACTGAAATGTACCAGTATAAAGTCCCAGCATTGTACGGACAAGACATTAACTAGGTTGAACTGCACCAAGCCAAAGAATCTAACCAGACGGTAAAGGGAGACAGTGATGGATGAGACGTATGAATAATAATACAAAAATAGGTACAGTACAATGAAGGAATTGACATGAAACTCGAAAAAACTAACCTTCTGTGCAACTCGCATACCTTAATTTTCAGGCTCCCACACTTCCCGATGAGTAACGAAACCAACACCCGTGTTAAACAATAAGTAATTCAGCTGAAACAGCCACCGTAGTGTTCGTAGTTTGAGGGAAGTTCCCTAGTCTAGGGAAATTTCATAGGTAAATTTAGCAAAAAGGAAAAAAGGGAATTTTTCGATAAAACGTGAAAAATTCAGGGGAATTCTCTAGTTGACTGATTAACAAACATCACTACTTCAATTGTTCTTTGTTACTCAGAAATAAACCAATACAATTGCAATAGTTTGTGTGTGCTGCAAGTAGCATAATTTGCACCCATTGTTAGCTGGTGGGGTGCACGGTGGCTCAGTGGGGAGCGCTTACCTCAGGTGCATGGTTTCCTTGGTACGATTTTCACCCAAGCAAGCTTGTGATAAACAACATTGTGTTCGTGGATTTTCTCGAGGTACTCCCGTTTCCTCCCACTTTCTCATTCTTCCATCATCATTCACTTGCTTTAATCATCGTCTCCCTTAACCTAAAGGCATAATCATGGGATGTTAAACTGAAAGATTTCACTATATTTCATTTTGTTGGCTGTGTGTATACTTTTGTAAAAAAAAAAAAAAAAAAGTAAACGTAAAAATAGAAGGAAAAAGCAAATTAATAAAACAAATGTGGTTGGTAGCAGAAGCGTCATTTCAGATTTTGCTTGTGGGAGGGCAAGACCCCTTGATATAAGTAAAATTTTGCGTTTTTCACTGACTACTATTCTACTCAAAAAATCTATATAAATCTCAATCTCATTGGGTGCAATTACCCCTCCCTGCCCCCTAAATGACGCCACTGGTGGTAGTTCCCTTAATATAGCTAAATTAAAATTATTACATAACTTCTGTCATAGGTATTGGACACTCAACAAACAACGGAAAATTTGATAAAGTGAAAAATTTGTGTCAGTCGATGGAAATTTTCTTCAAGAAACCTACGAACAGTGCCACCAGGTTCGTTCTGCACTGACTCGGTTAGATAGCATTCATGCTTTTATTGCCACCTAGCACAAGTTCGTTCGTGTTTAAGCCTTACGTCCACACTGTATTTACATCGAGCCCTTCTGAAGTTAATCTGTATGTAGTACTGGAGCTTTATCATTTAGTGCTGCTAAAAAAAAAAAAAAAAAAAAACTTTAACCCAACCTGAGAATGTAAGAAATGTGTCAAAACTTGATAGAAGAGTCTGCTCGAGTAATGCCTGTGTTTTTTTACATTGTAGCTTTTATGCAACAGATACGGAATCCGTATTTATATGGCAATCGTAAAGGAATTGCAATTTTTCAACTAATACTTCTGGTGGTCCCTTGAAATTTTATCTGTGTAAGTGAGCAGGCCGGTAGCCAGCCCAAAAATGTAGGGGGGGGGGGAATCCAACCATATTATAGTTCATTTGCAAGCCTACCGTGAACATTTTAGGCAGGCAGTAAAAATTTAGGAGCCCGTCCCCCTAGACCCCCCGTGTGGATACGGGCCTGCAAGTGAGGGCAAAGTTCTAGATTACTGGTCCCCCTTCCGATTGAGCAATAATAAAGACAGAAAACAACGTGCCCTGCGGGGTTCTAACCCGCCTTTACTCGCTAACGCTCGCTCGGCAATACTGTGTAGATTAAATGTATAAACTTTAGTAGAGAAAGAAACCAACCCAGCTACTAACCTACATGAGGGACCAGTAATCTAGAACCTTCCCGCAAGGGAGTTTTTTTCATGTCACCCACCACAAATCTTTTAGGGGACAATAAGAAGGAAATTATAAAAAAAAAATGTATTTTTCCAACAGTTATTTAGAGTGCAGCGCCAAAAGTAAAAGTGCACGCCCCAATTCACCCAAAAAAAAAAGTAAACAATTTACTGAATATATTGGAAAATCGCATATCATTAACACAACAACTTTGTCTAAGATATAGAATGCCCAGAAGCATAGAGAGAGGCTTCCGGGCATTCTATCTGAGAACATTAGTATGAAGTTGGCCCCACCACTTTTGGACGGAGAAAAATAAATAATGCTATTCGTTTGTGCTACGTTAGTGCTGGTTAGTGCCCAAATTTCAGCGTTTGTGCAATCAAAAGAGCAAAGTTATGAACAATTTAAATTTCGGGGCCAACTTGACGTCAAGTTGGCCCCGCTTTCTTCCCTAATTCAGATAGAATAGATTTTCTAATAGGAAACGTTAGTGCTATGTTAGTGCAGGTTAGTGCCCAAATTTGAGCGTTAGTGCTATTCAAGTAACGCCGGTATAACGAACTAATTAGCGTCAAGTTGGCCCCGCCTTTTTTCCCTAATTGAGATAGAAAGGTTTTTCTAACGTCAAACGTTAGTGCTACGTTAGTGCTGGTTAGTGCCCAAATTTCAACCTTAGTGCTGATCAAATAACGCCGTTATAACGAATTAATTAGCGTCAAGTTGGCCACGCCTTTTTTCCCTAATTGAGATAGAATGGATTTTTTTAACGTCAAACGTTAGTGCTACGTTAATGCTGGTCCGTGCCCAAATTTCGCCGTTAATGCTCTTCAAATAACGCCATTATAACAAAATTAATTAGCGTCAAGCTGGCCCCGCCTTTTTTCCCTAATTGAGATAGAATGGATTTTCTAACATCAAACGTACGTGCTACGTTAGTGCTGGTTAGTGCCCAAATTTCAACGTTAGTGCTGTTCAAATAACGCCGTTATAACGAATTAATTAGCGTCAAGTTGGCCCCGCTTTTTTCTAATTGAGATAGAATGGATTTTCTAATGCCAAACGTTAGTGATGGTTAGCGCCCAAATTTCACCGTTAGTGCTGTTCAAATAACGCCGATATAACGAATTAATTAGCGTCAAGTTGGCCCCGCCTTTTTTCCCTAATTGAAATAGAATGGATATTCTAACTACAAACTTTAGTGTTGGTTAGTGCCCAAACTTCACAGTCAGTGCTGTTCAAATAATGCCGTTATAACGAATTAATTAGCGTCAAGTTGGCCCCGCCTTTTACCGCTAATTGAGATAGAATGGATTTTCTAATGCCAAACGTTAGTGCTACGTTAGTGCTGGTTAGTGCCCAAATTTCACCGTTAGTGGTGTTCAAATAATGCCGCTATAACGAAATTAATTAGCGTCAAATTGGCCGTCTTTCCCTAATTGATATAGTAAGGATTTTCTAATGCCAAACGCTAGTGCTACGTTAGTGCTGGTTAGTGCTGTTCATATAGCGCCATCATAACGAAATTAGCGTCTAATTGGCCCCGCCTTTTTCCCTAGTTGAGATAGAATTGATTTTCTAATGCCAAACGCTAGTGCTACGTTAGTGCTGGTTAGTGCCCAAATGTAAACGTTAGTGCTGTTCAAATGACGCCGTTATAACGAATTAATTAGCATCAAGTTGGCTCCGCCTTTTTACGCTAATTGAGATAGAATGGATTTTCTAATGCCAAACGTCAGTGCTACTTTAGAGCTGGTTAATGTTCAAATTTAATCGTTAGTGCTGTTGAAATAACGCCGTTATAACGAAATTAATTAACGTTAAGTTTGCCCCGGTTTTGTTCCTTATTTGAGGTAGAATTTTTATAATGCCAAGCGTTTCAGCTATGTTAGAACTTGGTCGTGCTTTCATATGTTCTATAGTTGTGATGAAATTTCACGTCAGAGAACTTGGCCTCCACCTGAGGCATTAACAATAAAATTAGTGTCAATTGTTGGTTCATCTTAGTGTACAATCCCTAACGTTAGTTCTTCATTAGTGTACATGCTACAAGTAAAAGAAAACCTTCATGGCTCCAACTTCACGTTGGCCTCCACTTCAAGCACTAGCTGAATAATTAGTCATTCGTTAATGCACCGTCAGTGCGTGTAGAAAATACTAATCGTTTCGTTAATGTTTCAATATTAGTGTAGTTATGGGAATCACATTTCAGGAGACTTCCCTAAAGAAATACATGAGTAATTTTTCATTGCGTCGAATTCCCGGTAAATTCAGAAGCACTTATGATCTATTTTAGTGCAATCGTTAGTGCTTCTTAGTGTACGAACCCCTAATGTTAGTTCTTCATTAGTGTTGGTTGTACAAGTAAAGCACCTCTGGAGGGCTAGCGTGAACTTGGCCCCCATTTTAGGAACTAACGAAGAAATTAATGAATTCGTTAGTGCATCGTTAATGCTTCTAGAAAACTGTGATATTTTCGTTAGTGCTCACTATTAGTGAGGTTATGGCTAATTACATGTCACGAAACTTCCATAACAAATACATGGGTAATTTCTGATTCCGTCAAACTCCCGCCAAATTCGAGAGCACTAATGTTCTGTTCTAATGCGATCATTAGTACATCATTGGTGCGTTTTGGTGCATTAACACCTAACGTTACTTGTTCATTAGTGTAGGTGCTAGAAGTAAAACATATTTGGAGGGCCAGTGTGAACTTAGCCTCCCATTTAAGCACTAATGAATAAATTATTGTCATTCGTTAGTGCATCGTTAGTGTTTCTTGAAATCTCTGATAGTTTCGTTAGTACTGCATTATTAGTGTAGTTATGGATAATTTCTGATTGCGATAAATTCCCGCCAAATTCAAGAGCGCTAATGATCTCCTTTTGTGTAATCGTCAATGCATCTTTAGTGCTTCTTTGTACAGCAACCCCTAACGTTAGTGCTCATTGGTGTATGTAGGTGCTACAAGTAAAAACCCCTTGGGATCAAGTTGACATTGCCCGCACTTCAAGCACAAACGAAAAAATACTGCCGTTTGTAGTGCATTTCTAGTGCTTATTAATGCACCAAACACTAACGTAAGTGCTTATGAGTGTAAGCTCTAGAACCAAAACAATTGTAGGGATTCGTGGGGCCGAAACCTTCTGCCCCACTTCTAGCACTAACAAAAAGGTAGTGCCATTCGTTAGTGGATTGTTCCTGTTTTTAGTGCACAAACTCTTAACGTTAGTGCTTCATTAGTGGAGGCTCTAAAGCCAAAACATGATAGTATGTAATTACACTCTGGTCGCCATTTCAAACACTAACGAAAAAATTAGCGCCATTCGTTATTGCATCGTTGGTGCTTCTAGGAAACACTAATAGTTTCGCTAGTACTTCACTTAGAGTAGATATGGCCAATTGCATGTCACGAAACTCCCATAAGAAATACATTGGGAATTTTTCATTGGCTCAAATTTTGGTCAAATTCAAAACCACTGATGATCTCTTTTAGTGCAATTGTTATTGCTTCGTTAGTGCTTCTTAGAGCACCAACTCCCAACATTAATGCTTCAATAGGTTGGACGCTAGAAGCGAAAAGCGTTGGCCCTTAAGAAAGCACTAACGATGAAACCTAGTGAAATCGATAGTGCATCGTTAGTATTTCTAGAAAACTCTAAGAGTTTCATTAGTGCTGCGCTATTACTGTAGATATGGCCAATTTTATGTCTCAAAGCTCCCATAGGAAATAACAGTTACATGGGCAAATTTTTATTGTCTCAAACTTCCACCAAATTCAAATGCACTAATAATCTCTTCTAGTAAAATCGTTAATGCTTCGTTAGTGCTTCTTGGAGCATTAACTCCCAACATTAATTGTTCAATAGTTTGAATGCCAGAAGGAAAAACTTTGGGAGGTCTAAATACATGTTAGTTTCCCGAGAAAGCACTAACGATGAAACGCAGTGCATCGGTCGTGCTTCTAGAAAACATTAATAGTTTCGTTAGTGCTTCACTAGTAGCTAGTGTAGAATGGCAAATTATATCATGAAACTCCCATAAAAAATACATCGGGAATTTTTCATTGAGTCAAATTATCACCAAATTCAAAAGTAGTAATGATCTCTTCTAGTGTAATCGTTTGTGTTTTCTAGTGCACCAATTCCAAAAAGTAGTGGTTCTTATCGTGAATGCTTTTGTGCGGAGGGGCTAGTCCTAGCGTGTAGTTAGTTTTCCCCAAGTTTCACCTTTTAGCATCCATACAATTGGAGCACTAATATTATGAGTTCTGCAATAAAACCTCCTAATGTAATAATTACCATTACACTATATATGTTCATTAGTGCTTTTAAATTTGGCGGGAATTTTACAAACTGGAAAATGCCACTTGTCTAAATTTAGATTCGCACGCATCTGAATTACTACCAAAACAGTTCAAATGGTTAGTGCTTCGTTCACTAAACACTAACATTAGTGCTATGTAAGTTTAGGAGTTATTAGTGACTACCTCTCGTGGGACTAAATTGAAATTTATTGAACTCTACAATAATTGTCCTACAAAGGTGGAATAAACATCAAAAGTTAGTGCATCGTTATTGCCTGCCGAAACATCAAGCACTAACGTTAGTGCTCTCATAGTTTAGGAATTATAAGTGAATAACTCGCTCGGGACTAATTTAGTTTTATCGAATTTTACAATAATCGTCCCATACAGGTGCAGTAAACGTCAAAGGTTAGTGCATCGTTAGTGCTCCAAAAGATACTAAACATTACCGTTACTGCTATCGTAGTTTACAAGTTATTAATGAACAACTCGGGCGGGGCTAACTTTAAATCTTTCAATTTTTATACAATTTTATGCTAGTCAGACAGAAATGAGACAAAACCAGAGGTTAGTGCTCCAGAAACTCAACACTAACGTTAGTGCTATCTCAATTTAGAAGTTATTAATGAATAACTCGCGCGAGGCTAAATTTAAATTTATCGAATTTTACAATAATTGTCAATCAAAAGGTAGTGTAATTGCTAAATATTAGTGTTTTATTAGTGCTCTAAACATAGTAAGCACTGACGATAACGATATTGTTTAAGAGTTATTAGTGAATAACTCGGACGAAATTAAATTAAAATTTATTGAATTTTACACTGATTGTGTAAAAGTTGAAAAACCTGATTTTATCCCTGCCGAGTTATTTATTAATAACTCCTAAACTGTGATGGCACTGACGTTAGTGATTAGTGTATTATGGAGCACCAACAGTGCACTAAGCTTTGGTGGTTATCCACCTTTGTGGAACAATTAGAGTAAAATTCGATTAATTTAAATTCAGTCCTGCCTGAAGTATTCATGAAATTACAACGACAGTGCTTAGTGTTTTATAGAGCTCTAGAAATGCACTAAGCCCTGGTATTAGTCTCACTTTTGTGGGACAATTGTGTAAATGAAAAATCTAATGTGAATCTAAATTAGTGTAAAATGAATAGCCTCGCTTGAGTTCTTCATTAACAACCACTAAAATGAGATAGTACAACGTTAGTACCTAGTTTTTTAGTTTTTCTTTTTTGACTGCTAAGGATGCGCTAACCTTCAGTTTTTGTCGTACCTTTGTGAAACAGAGTAAAATTCGATAATTTTAAATTCTGTTATTCATTGGTAACTCCTAAACTATGATAGCACTAACGTTAGTGTTTTGAGTTTTATGTAGCACTAACAATGTACTCATCTTTAGAGTTTGTCCTGTCTTTATGAGGAAATTATTGTAAAATTCAGTAAGTTTCAATACTGTACCATCCGTGTAATTCAATAATAACTCCTGTATTATGACAACACTAACAATAGTGCTTACTGTTTAATGGAGGTCCAACAATACACTGACTAATGTTGTTGACTGGTTTCTATCTGACAATAAATGTAAAATTCTACAAAAACTGAAAGATCTAAAGTTAGCCCCGCACGAGTTATTCATCAATAACTCCCAAACTATGATAGCACTAACTTTAGAGATTAAATATCACTACCGTTAGAACTTTTTGGAGTACTAACGATGTACAAAAATTCAACGTTTATTCTACCTTTGCGAGACAATTATTGTAAAGTTCGATAAACTTAAATTTAGTGCTGAGTGAGTTATGCACTTATAACTCCTAAAATATGCTAGCACTAACTTTAGGGCCTACTGTGTCATAGAGCTCTAACAATGCACTAACCGCTGGTGTTAGTTCCACTTTTGTGGCACAATTACTATAAAATTGTGCGAAAGTTGAAAAATCTAAACTTAGAACTGCCCTAGTTATTCATTAATAACTTTTAAAGTACTATGGTACTAAGGTAAGTGGTTAGTGCACTAATGTGCACTAAAGAAGCTGTAAATATGTAAAAAAAAAAATAGTAGCATTTGAGAACCGTGCGGGGTTAATTTTACGGACATAGCATTTTTCATTTTGTAAAATTAAGGCCAAATTTAAAAGCACTAATGACGACGTGTATTGTAATGGTTACTACTTCGTTAATAGGTCTTATTGCAGAACTCCCAACATTAGTGCTTCAACAGTATGGACGCTATAAAATAAAACTTAGGGGATGCTAACTACACGCTAGCTCTTCCCTACAAAAACATTCACAATGAGAGGCTCTAATGTTCGGACTTGGTGCACTAGCAACCACTAGCAATGCACTAATGATTGCACTAGAAGAGATCATTACTGCTTTTGAACTTGGCGAGAATTTAAGGAGTAAAAAAATTAACGTTTTTCTTTTGGAAGTTTCATGACATATAAATGGCTATATCTACAACAATAACGAAGTATTAACGAAACTATTAGCGTTTTAAGAAGCACTAACGATGCACTAAGAAATTCCACTATTTTCTCCGTTAGTGCCCAAAGTGGGGCTTATAGGGTAATTACTCCCTATCATTCATTTGGTTCTAGAGAATACACTAATGAAGCACTAACGTCATTGGTTGGCGCACTAAGAAGCAATATCGACGCACTAATGAAGGCACTGATTTTTCGTTACTGCTTGAAGTGAAAGCAGCGTGAACTTAGCTCCCCAAAGTTTTTTACTTGTAGCATCTAAACTGAAAAAGCACTAACGTTATTGGTTGGTTCACTAAGAAGCACTAACGATGCACTAACGAGTACAATAAAAGATGTCATTACTGCTTTTGAATTTGGCGGGAATTTCACGCAATTAGAAAATTGTCCATGCATTTTATCTGGGAGTTTTGGAACTTATAATTTGCTACATCTACACTAATAGTGAAGCATTCACGAAACAATCAGTGTTTTCCAGAAGCCTAACGATGCACTGACGAAAAGCACTGATTTCTTCGTTAGTGCTTAAAGTAGGGATCAAGATCACGCTGACTACATAGGTTTTCCACTTGTTGCAGCGATTCTGATGAAGAACAAACGTTAGGGGATGGTGCACTAAGAAGCACTAACGATTGCACTAGAAGAAGTCATTAGTGCTTTTGAATTTGCCGGGAATTTCACGCAATGAAAAATTCCCCATGTATTTCTTAAGGGAGTTTCGTGATATATAATTGGCTATATCTACACGAGTAGTAAAGTATTTACGAAACTATTAGTGTTTCCTAAAAGCACCAACGATGCACAAACGAATGGCACGATTTTTTCATCAATGCATAGTGTGGAGAGATCAGCGAGGACCATTGCTTTGGCTGTAAAAACTACACTAATGAAACACTAACGTTAGTGGTTAGTGCAGTAAGAAGCACTGAGGCTGCACTAACAAATGGCACTAATTATTTCGATAGTCCTTAAAGTGAGCCCAGCACCAATTTGAAACCCTAACGTTGTTTTACTTGTAGCATGTACACGAACGAAGCACTAAGGTTAGAGGTTGCTGCACTAAGTAGCACTAACGATGCAATAATGATTGACACTAATTTTATTGTTAATGCGTTAAGTGGAGACGTAAAGTTCATGGACGTGCAATTTCAACACCACTAACGGACAAAATGAAGCACGACCAAGCATCAACGATCAACCACAAACTGTTTGCATTAAATATAAAATTCTACCTCAATTAGTAAAAATAGCGAGGCCAGCTTGACGCTAATTAATTTCGTTATAACAGTGTTATTTGAAGAGCACTAATGGTGAAATCTGGGCACTTACCAGCACTAATGTAGCACAAACGTTTGGCATTACAAATTCCATTCTATCTCAATTAGGGAAAAAAGCGGGGCCAGCTTGACGCTAATTAATTTTGTTATAACGTCGTTATTTGAAGAGCACTAACGGCGAAATTTGTGCAATAACTAGCACTAACATTTGACGCTATTGTAGCACTAACGTTTGACGCTGGAAAATTCATTCTATCTGAATTAGGGAATAAAAGCGGGGCCAACTTGATGCTAATTAATTCGTTATAACGTCGTTATTTGAACAGCACTAACGGTGAAATTTGGGCACTAACCAGCACTAACGCAGCACTAATGTTTGACGTTAAAAAATCCATTCTATCTCAATTAGGGAAAAAAAGGCGGGGCCAACTTGACGCTAATTAATTCGTTATAACGGCGTTATTTGAACAGCACTAACGTTGAAATTTGGGCACTAACCAGCACTAACGTAGCACTAACGTTTGAAGTTAGAAAATCCATTCTATCTCAATTAGGGAAAAAAGGCGGAGCCAACTTGACGCTAATTAATTTGGTTATAACGGCGTTATTTGAACAGGACTAACGGCGAAATTTGGGCACTAACCAGCACTAACGTAGCACAAATGTTTGACGTTATAAAATCGATTCTATCTGAATTAGGAAAAAAGCGGGGCCAACTTGACGCCAAGTTGGCCCCGAATTTTAAATTGTTCATGACTTTGTTCTGCTGATTGCACAAACGCTGAAATTTGGGCACTAACCAGCACTAACGTAGCACAAACGAATAGCATTATTTATTTTTCTCCGTCCAAAAGTGGTGCGGCCAACTTGATACTAATTCTGAGAACCAGTACCTAGAAGCATTACTCATGATTTTCGAAGGAAAATAATGGATTGTCGTGATTAACCGTCAATCGATTACAATGATCGCACACAAGCAATGTTGCATTCACACTTAAAACTAAATTCATGTTGCTACCAGTACTTACCTGCGAAATCCTCTATGATTAGTAAACAACACAAGTCGTCCATGTTGCCTTTTAACTTTCTCTTTATCCATCCGCTAAGTAGTTCCTCCATCAGCCAGAATGAGAACATATAGTTCAGGATTATAAAGGACTTTTGTGCTCTTATGTTAGCTTGTTCGTACTTGTTTTCCATAGTCTTGCATTTGCAAACTGTCTTTTATATCTCACGATATTCAATTATATATCTGTCATAAAACAATATTTTTTAAGACTACATTATTACTCGTTTTTGAGAACCAGTCTCTGACTCAAATATGCAACTAAATTTCCTCATTCTCATTTTTTGAGTTATTTTCTCCTCAAAATTGAGACAAATTTACTCAATTTTTTTTTGAGTAGTAAAATGTATTCATTTTTGAATAAATTATTTTTAACAGTTTATCAAATGCGATCATTTACAGTGTTTAATTCCTTGAAAAAAAAGGAAACAGTCTGGTCGGAGACTCGAACTGAGGACCCACAGAATGACAGTTACACATGCTGTCCACTTAGCTACAGAGGCCATATCAAGCAGGCTTTTAAATCAGGCATTACACACGCTATAATCAAACGTATTGTTAAATTAGCCACTGTCTGCGATCCACCCCAGTTCCATTTGAAGTTTAAATTTTATTTACGGCATTTAGCCATCTATGGGTAGCAGTCCCCTTACTTTCATAAAAGGCATTTGTTCTGTAGATTAAAATCAAGAATGAATTAATCTGTACTCTTGAGAGCTTACTAGTGCACCAACATACCCCCCTCTCTCTCTCTCTCTCTCTCTCTCTCTCTCTCTATATATATATATATATATATATATATATATATATATATATATATATATATATATATATATATTATAGGCTGATCCAAGGGGAGCTAAAGGGGATATAGGCCCCTCTTGACGCTCAGGTATACACGGGATAAAATGGGCTTCAATCCAACTTTACACTGGATAAAGCCACAAACTACGGTTTATCCAATCCCTTTGATCATGCCCAAGATAATAATCTGACACACACACACACACACACATATATATATATATATATATATATATATATATATATATATATATATATATATAGTGGCAGAGCCTGTATTTTCAGATACCAGAGCTCATAATTTAACGATTAATTTTGTTTATTTGGGAATATTGGATTTATGAAAGATTTTAAATTTTTATTTGGTGAAGGAAAATAACGAATATAATTTATCTCAATGCAAGTTTTACGAAATTATACAATTCTGTTGTGAGCTAATAAAAACAAGAAAAAGCACATAATTAGTAGTCTGCGAATGCAGGAACTAAATTTAGAAAATGTGTTGGCAAGAACAATTTGTAAAATCCTTTGAGTTGCAATTGTATAAGGATTGTGAACACGAAACACATTCACGGGTATGTAGAAATTGTCTAGAATCATGAGATCAGAGCATTCCAAGTATTCCAGTTGTTGTTCGCGAAACAAGGAAGAACCTTGTTTTCCAAAGAAAGGAGGACACACGTGCTTGACGTCAGTCGACGCCATCGAATTCCTGAGGATGATTTTCAAACAAAACCAGAGGACAGGAGGTCTCTAGATGGAGAAGTACCGAGTTGATAGAGGGAAGAGTTTCAATACAACGGACTTGTTTGTATGTGACTTGAAAGTACCAATCCAATTACGAAGTTGAGACTAGAGTCTCAAAGCGCTTATATTCAACAAACTAACTTCCAACGTTAGTTAATTAGAACATTGGTCAGAGAAGCCATTACCAATGTTAGCCGTGTCTTAACCAGAGAGACACCTATCCAGGACGATATCAACTTGGCGATATCGACACTCAGAGAACAGTCCAGGAGAGCACCACCAGCGACCATCAACTGAAGATATCATTCAAGGTATGTGTGACCTCGAAATCAGTGATCAAATGCTCAATGCTTGGTATGCGTTGCTCTTCTGGCACACTTTCTAAATATCCGTTTTAATAACCCACTAATGCAATGGCGGAGATGTTCTGGGTCTTTCTCAGAAAAGCATGTTAAAATTAACTCTCGCAGAAGATTATTAACGTTACTAAATTAATTCGCACCCTCCCACCCTCGCTAATGTCATGGTTGGAGATTACTGGTTTGATTCTAGTAGCAATAAATATAAATAATTACCGCCCGCCCACCCTTACTAATGTTACGGGAAGTACAGTGGAAGTACAGTAGTTGCATAATTAATTTTAAGCCCTTGTTACTACTTAAGACTTAAGTTTAAACTTCAGCGATGAATGAGTAAGAGTCACGAGTTTGATTCTTGGCTGAGTAACATAAAATATAGTTATGGGTCGTAGTGATATTTTTCAATTTATTGTAACGGATAGCGTTCAAGGAACGAAGTAATTTTATTGGAGTGTGGTCGACAAGATTTAATTACTTTTACGACATATTTAGTGATAATATAATACATTATTATTGTAAGTTAGACAACAATAACGTAGTAAAATATTTGTAAGAAATTCAACGAATGTGTAGAGCGAGAAAGCAGTGTAAATCATTCACAGTGAACGCAAGAGTGTGGCTTGCGCGAGTAGTTACGAACGTTGCCGATCGAAGACGACGGTACACGAGCGCACTAAGCGAGAGAGTAGTTGATTCCATCCTTCGCGGCGACTCAAGGTCGAGCGAAGGGCAGCAAAATAATAATATCTTACGATTTGTTTTACTTTACAGTAGTAACAACTTAGAGTTATAGTTAAAATTAACCAACCCATTCTTAAGTTAGTAGTTAATATTATTGTGAATAGCACTATTAAGTCAATAACAATGTTGTCTTTGAAGAACAACTATAGGGTGCATTATCCCGTACTAAAGGATAATGGAAAGACCGCTACGATGTTTAGTAAGTCCAGATACTACTATCTAGACTTAGGAGTTCTCAAACATTTCGTAGAATATAATCCTACTTACAATGAGGATAAAGAACAGACGTTTAGGAATAATGTACTAGGCTTAAGGTATAAACACTATTACTTGATAGAGTTTTACGAGAAAAACTTCAGTATTGACGAATTAGTGGAATTAGGATTCAGACGGCATTTTATGTTCGTAATAACAGGAATTGCTGAAACTAATACTATAGTGCGTTGTTCTATATTTTTCGCAATCAAAAATGAGCAATTGAAGTACAAGATATGTGCTTTGTTTAGTTCTGGAGCTAGCCAGGAGAAAGTTAACGAATGGCTACATCGCTTTAGAAATAAGTTCGAATGTACACAGGCAATGAAGATTTCCGATTTCATAACAACGTTATCACAATTCGAAAAGTAAGCTAAGCTTGTGATTGCCAGTGATAAAGCAGCTTTAGATTTAGTGGCTTTTGCGTCATTGTTCAAGCAGAGAACGCCTTGGTTATCTGACTAAACATGACGATGTAAACATAAGGATTTTGTTGTACATAGTATATTATTATTAATACTTAGTTATATATATATATATATATATATATATATATATATATATATATATATATATATATATATATATATATATATATATACAGGGTAAGACTAGGAGTATTATTAGCTATTAATATTTTGTGTAAAGTGATTATTTAGGTTAGTAATTTAGTTCTTAGGAATAAGTGAATTTTAAGTGATAAGTAAAGACGCGTATATGTTAATTCGTAGGAGTGTTATTATTAGTGATAAATAAGTAGAAATCTGACATTTGATTATTGGAAATTTTGACTATGTCTTTATGACATATAGATAATTATCGAGATTAGAAATTTAGTAAATTAATGGTGACATGATTATTTTTAAAATAAACAGTAGTTATAGGGAAAATGACTATGGAGAAGAATGAAAAAAACTGAATGATTTTTGCTATTAGAATAAGATCAGGGAAAAGTAGAATTAAGGAAGGCAAGAAAGAACAAACAAAACACAATGAATGATGCGAATTATGTAAAGCTAGATAAGGAATTTAAAATTAAGAAAAACATTGAGATTTGGCAAACCTTTCATTAGGGGAAACTCTAATTAGGAAGGAAATCACATTCTCGTCGAGTTGAAATTGGGCGATTACCGAACGTCGATGAGAATAATTTATTTAAGAAATCACATAAGTCTTCCGTGATAATTTCAAAGAGACACAAGAGATGACTCGTTTATCACGTGCAAAGCAGTGAATATTTTTTTGGGGGTGATATCCTTCATTTTTAGACTAGATTCTAGCGAATACTAAATTAAGGTAAAATTAGTGAATTTAATGAGTAATCTAGTATCCTAGTATGTAAGAGTAGGATATAGTGAATAAGTTTGATCACGGTAAAGATTAATTAATATCTAGTAGATCTAGAGTACAAGTAGTAAGAACTAAAATAGAACTTTATTTTTAGTTTCATTGCTAATGAATTAAGTAAAGTAGTCTAGCATTAATTTTCATATATTTGTAATGGATTGAAGGAAGTAAAGAAATAGAGAAGGTGTTGGAAGGAATGTGAGTAGTGAGAAGAAGGAAAATAGAAATAAATTAGATTATAGGAATGATAGCAAACTAATAGATAAATAGAATAAAACTAGACGTGACGAAGATTAATAAATACATAATAAAGACATAAAAGTATATAAAGTATAAAAATGAGTATAAAGAAGAATGAAGATAGTAAATAGATAAATAGTAAATAGTAAATAGATAAATAGATAATAAATAATAATAGAAGAAGTATATTAATAGAAATAAGTGATATAGAAAAGAGAGCATACAACGTTGAATTTATGATGGATATATGAGTTTACTAGCGCTAATATACTGAATTATAGTGAATACTGAATATAAGAGAATAGAATATAAGTTGATATAGATATAGCGCAGAAGAAAAGAAGAATTATAGATTTGGCGAAAAGCAGACAAGGAGATTCTGCAAGTGTTATCCCTAAACAAGAAAGGAACATTTAAGAGATGGACAAAAATAACGGAGCCTGACGACTGATTATGAGGTTCCATTTCACAAGCAAGGCCCTGTAGGCATACTTTAATAATAATAATAAGAGTAATGAATAATAATAATAATAATAAATAGTAATAGTAATAATAATATAATATAAATAATAGTAAATAATATAATTAACGCGCGCATAATTAATTTATAAATATTTTGTCTTTAGCTAATTGAATTTGTTTTTGGAATGGCCAACCAAAGCAATGAAGTTAGATAAAATAATGAGTACGTCTATGTTCACCGGAGTGATGAATTTATTTAAATCACTGATTATGTCGATATAGATTAATTACACATTAAGTGAATATTAATTAAGTTAAAACAATTATTCTTTCGTCACGAGTAATTTAGAAAAAGCAAACAAAGAAATTGAGTATGAAGAAGAATCAGATTTTTAAAATTTATATTACCCTGTCAGATTTTTATAATTTTGCACATATATATTTTAGTTGATTGTAAATGTGATAACTGGAAACAATTCTCGATTAGGATGGACGGGTAGTCGAGCAGCCGTTTAACAACCAAGGCTCTATCGAATCTTACAGAAATTCGAGATTCCATCGATTTTTACCCCTGAATCTTAACCGGGTTTTGTGTTCAGTTATCAAGTGTTAGATAAATAAATAGTTTATTTTATAAGTTAGGATAGTTAAGTAATTATAAAAATATTTACATATACATATACATATTTAAATAGGAAATCACTGTACTTACCCTAAATTTAGAAAATGTGTTGGCAAGAACAATTTGTAAAATCCTTTGAGTTGCAATTGTATAATGATTGTGAACACGAAACACATTCACGGGTATGTAGAAATTGTCTAGAATCATGAGATCAGAGCATTCCAAGTATTCCAATTGTTGTTCGCGAAACAAGGAAGAACCTTGTTTTCCAAAGAAAGGAGGACACACGTGCTTGACGTCAGTCGACGCCATCGAATTCCTGAGGATGATTTTCAAACAAAACCAGAGGACAGGAGGTCTCTAGATGGAGAAGTACCGAGTTGATGGAGGGAAGAGTTTCAATACAACAAACTTGTTTGTATGTGACTTGAAAGTACCAATCCAATTACGAAGTTGAGACTAGAGTCTCAAAGCGCTTATATTGAACAAACTAACTTCCAACGTTAGTTAACTAGGACATTGGTCAGAGAAGCCATTACCAATGTTAGCCGTGTCTTAACCAGAGAGACACCTATCCAGGACGATATCAACTTGGCGATATCGACACTCAGAGAACAGCCCAGGAGAGCACCACCAGCGACCATCAACTGAAGATATCATTCAAGGTATGTGTGACCTCGAAATCAGTGATCAAATGCTCAATGCTTGGCATGCGTTGCTCTTCTGGCAAACTTTCTAGATATCCGTATTTGAACACAACCTTTACACAGCAACACATAATAATCAGAAATATAACGCTCAATTATCCATTAAATCTATGAGTTGTCATTTTAAGTTAATCCCCATAAGGAACATGCTTAAAGCGTTTACCTCTCGCATAGAAATCAGTATCGTACCCATTCATTCTAGATGGTGAGTGGAAGGTGATCTTCTCAGTTCAATTATTACATCCCCGTTTCAAAGGCACGAACTGAGGAGGTTGTCAATATATATATAGTATTTGATGCGTTTTTTGATAATTTGAAAGATACAAAAGTTGCAGGATATCAACAAAGCTATCGGAAGCACGTGCCTGTCAAAATATGTGCGGCCCTGTGTGGGCCTCACCAGGCCCAACTTTGATTTTTCAAATAAGAACCCCCATTTTTTATTATAAATTCGGTATCTCCGAAGCAAACTAAATCTAAATATGTACTGCTTAAAGTGGTAGGATGTAAGTGCCAGGTCCTACAGGGCCGCAAACACTATAAGGGTGAGTAGTGTGAAAGGTTCTGGAACAGCGAAAAATCTGTTAGAATGCGTTTTCTGAAAATTTGAAAGGTACAAAAGTAGCAAGATAAAACGAATTATTGAAAATTACAATTTTATTATCGTGGCGGAGCTGGATAACATCAAAAGTTACAACATGATCTTACCTAAGCAGTTCAAACAAGATGAATGGCAAGAAACACATATCACAGGAAAGCATTTCTCTCCTCCTCCGCAACAAAAAATAATCTCATAAAAAGAAAAAAGGTTACATAATGTGAAGGTTTAATATAAAAGCCTCACCAAATATTTTGAAAGTTGACAACGGAAAATTCAAGAACAACTGAACCGAAGTGCATGCGAATGAATTGTGCACAGGTATTGCAGACGTAAAATGAGGATACGGGTTTAGTATTTTCCTAAAAAAAAAAAAAAAAAAAAGTTGGGTGGGCACGAGCCCCTCCAAACTTTGATCACGAAATATGAAACGTGCCAATAACACTATGTCAAATGTGTGTAAAGGACATGAAGAGAACTTTGTGTATGGACAATACGCAAAAAATAAACGAATACGGGTTTTTATGTTCATTGGAAAAACGATTTTAGGGGGCAAAAGTCCCCACGCAAAATGTTTAAAGCTGACGCCCGAAAGGCAAGGAGAAGTGAACGAAAGTGAATGAAATTGTGAACAGAGATTGCAGACGTAAAAGAGGATACGGATATCGAATTTACTTGAAAAAAAACAATGTCGGGTGGGGCACGGACCCCTGCAAACCTTTGATCACGGAATATGAAAAGTGCCAGTAATACTATGTCAAATGTGTGTAAAGGACATAAAGAATTGCAACAAAACTTTATGTATAGACAACACGCAAAAAACAAAGGAATACGGTTTTTGATTTTCTGCGGAAAAATGGTTTCAGGGGGCAAAAGAACCCACCCCAAAATTTTGAAAATTAACGCCCGAAAGATTAAAGAAGTGAACCGAAGGGAATGAAATTTTGCACACATATTGTAGACATAAAATGTGGGTATACGGGTTTCGTATTTACCTGGAAAAGACGGTTAGATGAGACACGGGCCCCTCCAAACCTCTGATCACGAAATATCGAAAGCGATTGTAAGAGCATGTCAAATGTGTGTAAAGGACATGAAGAATTGCAACGAAACTTTGTGTATGGACAATACACCAAAAATAAACGAATACGGGTTTTTATGTTCTGTGGAAAAACGATTTTAAGGGGCAAAAGTCCCCACGCAAAATTTTTAAAGTTGACGCCCGAAAGGCAAGAAAAAGTGAACCGAAGTGATTGAAATTTTGAACAGAGATTGCAGACGTAAAATAAGGGTACGGGTTTCGTATTTTCATAAGAAAAACGGTTGGGTGGTGCACGGACCCCTCCAAACCTTTGACCACGAAATGTCAAAAGTGTTAGTAACACTAGGTCAAATGTGTAAAGGATATGAAGAATTGCAGGGAAACTTTACGTGTTGATAATACGCAAGAAATAAATGAATACGGGTTTTTATTTTCTGCGGAAAAACGGTTTTAGAGGGCAAAACTATAACCGAAAATGTTGAAAGTTTACGCCCGAAACGCAAAAAGAAGTGAACCGAAGTGAATGAAATTATGCACAGACAATTTAGAAACAACATAAGGGAATACGAATTTCGTATTTTCCTGGAAAAAAAGATGGTTGGGTGGGGCACGGACCCCTCCAAACATTTGATCACGAAAACATTGTAAGCGTTAAAAGTGCCTCCCGAAATATTACAAAATACTATATATACTGTTTGTGCTTACTGTTGATCATCCAAATTTGAAAAATCGGATGGATACACTTGTGAAACATGAAAGGTCTTATTTTACATATCCAATTTCTTTCGCTTCTGTCCACTCCTACCGCCACCAGACACCTCGGTCCACCCAAAAGTTTTTTCTTTGCAGGAAAATATGAAACACGTATTCCTTCATCTTACCTCTACAATATTTGAGCACAGTTCCATTCACTTCGGTCCACTTGGTTTTGCATTTGGGCGTCAATTTTCCAAATTTTGTGTGGGGATTTTTCCCCTTTAACGTTTTTCCACAGAAAATAAAAAAACGCATTAGTTTTTTTTCGCGTATTGTCACTACACAAAATTTCGTTGCAATTCTTTATGTTCTGTAGGCACTTCTGGCATACTGTTAATAGCACTTTTGATATTTCGTGATAATTTTGGAAATGGAAAGGTAGTGATGTGATATGTCAGTTAGGGCCAACATGTTCTCAATAGTCAATTATGAACTTTAGTGATCGGTATCTGTTCTTAGTTGTTAGATTTAGGATAATCTTCATAGTTATTTACGAAAATCTAGGAGACTGATACTCGTATGTTGAAAGTTTGGACTATCACAAAAACACATGTACGTTGAACATGTCCAAAGCCAAGAAAACTAACCTCGAAATTTGATATCCAAGTTGTATATTATTATGTTTCACTGTCGAATATCAAATTTCACTGTTAGTTTTCTTGGTTTGTAGATATGAGTTATTTTTTGTCCATAATACGACTAATGCTAAAAGACTCACAAATCAAATTTAGTTCGTACCTTTAGCATTTCTTACAATCAACGTTCAATTGTAGTTCTTAGCCTTTCAAAATTATGAGCCTCATAGACTCCTTCTTTCTTACAAATATTAGTATCAATAATATAACATATTGAAAAATTATCTTAACGGTAACCCACCGACAAACTGTAAGCAACCCCTGTAAAATGAAATGAAGTATTTCATTTTAATGAACCACCATTATGCTCTTTAGGCTAAGGGAGACAATGATTAAGGCAAGTGAATGTTGATGAAAGATATGATGGAATGAGAATGTAGAAGGAATTTGAAGTATCCCAAGAAAACCCACACACGATACGATGGTGTCCACTACAAAGTTTCTTGGCTGAGGATCGAACCAGAGGCCCCACGTACCAGAAACAAGTCACCACCACTGAGTCACCGTGTCCTCCCCCAATCCCTAAGAGACGCGGGCATCCAATTAAGAATAACTGACATAGAAAAACGTACTTACAATTTTCTCACAAAGGAAACTCCACGAATCCCACATTCTGACCGTTTGTACTTCTTGTATGTTAGTGTTGAGTTTTTTTATTTGTGTGTATTCATTCATTTGTGTGTATTCACAAACATTATTTAGTATATCGATACATCTGTCAGAATAATAGTGTTTCCTCCAAAGTAGGGGCAGGTGACTTAGTGATAGAGCGCTTACTTCTGGTGCGGGATGGACCTCGTTCGATCCCAGACTTGAAGTTTGTAGTGGATACCATCGTACCCGTGAGATTTCTCGGAATTATCCTGTTTTCTCCTACATTCTCATTTCACGAATTATTTCCAAAAAATTAGCTTCCATCTCTTACCTCTCTTTATTATTGGATCGGATTTCAGTTTAGCATCCCTTGGGTACCAAAATTACATGAGATATGGAGCTACGGATTAACGTGAGATCCGAAATGCTTGCGCTACCGCCGCGAATCGGAACCGGGTCTCCTATGCGAAAGTCGTAGACGCTACCCAATATCCATACGTGATTTCTCTGTCTTCATTAGCCTAGAAAGCATAACATTTAAACTTTATGGACTTCATATAATTTCAGTTCTTCCACGACAGCCAATTCTATACTGAGACAAAGTAGATCAATCAAATGTGTCCATGTTCCCTTTTTTATAATTTTCATGATGTTCTTGTAACTTTGACCGTGTTCTAAGATTCCTGCTAGTTGAAACATCGTATTTAATTGTAGTTAACTTCCCTCGGTCAACGTTTCATAAAATATCCCCATAATTCTTCAATTTCTTTGAGGTGACCTGTGTGCTGCTCCTGTACCATATCGAGTTGTGCATTAATGGAAGCCATGGCTAACAATAATATACATTTCCTTTCCCCCGACTTCGATCCGACATTTTGTTGTCGAGTTATCGCAGTTTTGGGCATTTTTCCGACTGGTTTTTGGCTGGTCATAGCGCCAAAAGGAAGCATTTCTGCACCCAAGTTGTCTTATCATGGTGTCAGGAATCAGCTCCCATACGTTGTCAGTGTTGTTTTGAAACACGCTCTATAAAATTTCTATCCTGTTTCTGATTAGGTTCTCTTTGCCAATCAATTTCCAGTATTCCCAAAACAAACCAAAAGTGAACTAAATTCACTAAATCGCCTACCCCCTATGCTTTCTTCTTGTATAGTACTTATTATATATTTATATTGTAGTTGACAGAGATTGCCAATATTGATTGAAATATCTGGTTAAAATGCTAGTAGAGGAATTCCCTCTTCAGCACAGAAATTCCCACCTTGCATCCTACCGCAATTTTAGGCGAGATGGGATTAAGTAAGATGGGAATTCCCATCTCGCCTAAAATGATAGGCATTCTTATCTTGGAGATATAAGTGGCTGATAAATCGTTAGGCTAAGTGGGATTAGGTTAGATGGGATGGAATCATCTGAAAAGGTAGGGGGACTGTAGGTAGCGGCATGACATCACGCCGTACCCCATGCCTATCTGTGTCCATTGTAAATGCTTAGGAAGTGGGGGGTCGCCGTACCCAGTTTTTTGGAGGTAGTGATAGGTTCTCGCGCGTTCCCACGCACTTTTACCCCTGCTGCTAAGTATTAATTGCTGTGAGGACTAACGAAAAATATTATGTAATAGTAATAATGATATATAATAATAATAATAATAATAATAATAATAATAATAATAATAATAATAAAGGATCTGAATGATAAATATATTTTTCAACTTTTATTACAATTGCTGTCTGTTCCCGTGAATCTGGTTATATTGTTTTTGTAAAGAATAAGGAGGCTTCAAACAACAATATGATTTGTATAAACGAAAAAAAAGCCTTATCAGTTGTATTACAAACTGACAACTGACCTTGGCTGTTTTCTTTAAAACACAAATTTACGAGGCACAGAAGCCACCACGCCTGCGGTGTGCTTGCTTTTTTGCCTCAGGCAGCTTCAGTACTAAAATTAAGACTTTCATTCTGTCAATTTATGTGTAGCTATCAGTCAGTCACACAGGTTCTTTGTAACGCTGAATTTTACAAGAAAGGTTTTGTTCATCGGATAGGAAGCGAAGCCCATCGTACGTTGTAATCCCTTCCCCTCTTTTGCACAGTGTGTGAAATTTAACTTGTATACTGTAGTAAGTTACAGAAAAGAGAATGCTATTTTTAAAAAAATGACATTATCGAGTAAGATTGACCATTATTACAATATATTCAACATGAAAAATATTCATTTAACAGTCATCGTACTTAGTTGTCTGCACTGAAATTCCCATAATGTGATTTCTTCTTTTCTAATATGAGCTCCGAGCTTCTTCGTGGCTAAGTGGTTAGCGTACGCGACTTTGGCGTGAGAGACCCGGGTTCGATTTCGGTGAGAGCTCATGTAGTTCGGATTTCACGATTAATCAGTAGGTCCCGTCTCATATAGCCTCGCTGCTGAAAGGGACGACAAAATCAACTCAACTCATATTCAGCACCATAGGAGATATAACTCCGAGGGGAATTTTGTCCCTGGAAAACCTCCCAAAATCATCAACGGTACGAAATATGTCTGCAATGCAAGATGTCAATCATTTCCAACTCTATGCTCCGTGACCTAGTTTGCTTTTCATGTTTTCAGTAAACTAGACAGACAAAAGGAAGAATAGAGGCGTTCTTCCAGAAAATTGTGTTCGAGGGTGGGGGGTCACACAGGCCCGTATCGATGGGGACTCTAGGGGGAAGTGCTCACCCAAAATTTTTACATGAGAATGATTTGTGAGCATTAATGTAGTCAGCCATTATGATTTTTTCTTTTTGTTTTAGGATAATACTAGATTCGACTCCTGGTGTAACCTCAACTTTCAGTCCTGTGTCATTTGCAGGTCTCGTTTCATACAGATTCGTTGAAAAACCTCTAAACATGTGCTATAACTAGTATGCGAACTAAAGTTTTCTTTTTAGCAAAAAAGAGAAATTTCTTGCTTTAGACTCTGCCCTGTAATCCAGTTTTTCTGGAGGCGAGATACTATGGGTGGGAACGGCCAATCAGATTCAAGTTCCGAACCCTCATTAAAGAGTTCTTCCTTTATAACCTTGGTGTTGTATAAGGACGAAAAACAAAAATATACTGATAGCTCCATTAATAGATATTATGGGAAAGAGATTAAAAAAAATTAGGTGGTTTTGAAATAGAGAAAGGACAATACCTGAGCTTTATTAGTATTACTAGCATATATTACCCGCTTTGCTAAGTTAAAATGAAAATTTAAAAGCACAACTCCGTATTTCATGTGTTTAGTACCCGTGAAATATGCTGTTTTCGTTTTTAATGGCACCGATTTAAACAGCATCGGAAAGATCATTGATCATCTCGGCGACCCCCATGGATTCGACAGCAATAATGGTCATTTTCGGTCATTTATATGTATATTTCCTCCTCCCCCATGTTGCGGGCCATGGCATCGAAAGTGTCACTGTTCATTTCAGCGACCCCCCACAAATGTGGATTCGGTCATTTTCCATTATTATTAAATATCTCTTCCTCCCTCTCCCCAAGTTGTGGGGTTGAATTTGAATTTAAACGGGATCGAAAGTATGCATACCACTTTTCATCTAAGCGACCCAGAAAACTATAAAATTGACACTGATAGTGGGCATTATCGATCATTTTATATATCACTTTCTCCCCTTCCCGCAAGTGGCGGAGCTGATTTTGCATTTAAACCGGATCGAAAATGTCACAGTTCATCAGAATGATCCCGAAAACTATGGATTAGGCACTAATATTGGTCATTTTTTATTATCATTATACAGTGCCCCCTCCCCCGTGCTGCGGCACACGGAATCAGAATTGTCACTGTTAATCTCAGCATCTCTTAAAACTATTGACTCGACACTAATATCACTCAGTTTCGATCATTTTTTAATCTTTATACCCCTTTCCTCCATTGTACCCCCTTCCCAACTCTTAGGGCTGAACTTGGATTGAAACAGCATCAGAAGTGTCACTGTTTGTCTCATCGGGCCCGAAAACTATGGCTTCAACACTAATATCGGTCATTTTTGATCATTTTTAAATTTCTCTGCCTCTCGCCCTCCCATACGTTGCTTTATCAAAGTGAATAGCCTAAAGTAATCCCTGCCCCTAAACTCATGTATGTTGAAAATTTGATTTACATCGGTCGAGTGGTTCAAGAGTGATGAAGTCACAAAGGCAGTCATATTTATTTTATTTTTTTACATATATCTCCCCCACCCCCTCCCCTACATTGGCTCGTCAAAGTGAAACGATAAAAAAAAACACCCAAGGGCCGACCCTCATATTTGTTGAAAATTAGATGGAGATTGGTTGGGTGGTTCAAAAGTTATTAGGTTTTATTAATTTCTATTTATATGTCCTCCTCCCCAACCCTAGGATGTACCGTTAAAGTGAAATTACAAAAATGTTTTCAGATCCATATCCTCATATATCTTGAAAATTTGATTGCGATCGGTCGGATATTCAAGATATGGTTCAAGAGTTATTAAGTTACCAAAATAGTCACTTTCAGTCTGATTTTTATATATCTCCCCTCCTTCTCCGCCCCCACGTTGCTCCTATAATTAAAATTAAAAAAAAGGAATTCAGGCCTGAGCCTCATGTACGTTGAAAATTTGATCAAGATCGGTAGAGTGGTTCAGGAGTTATTAAGTTTCATTTATTTTTACACCCCCTCCCCCTAAGTTCTACCTTCAAAGTAAATAGCCTTTAACCAGCCCAGCCGTAAAACTCATCCATGTTACAAATTTGATCAAGATCGGTGGAGCGGTTCGGGAGATTTAAAGTCACAAACATATTGTTTCTTAATTATATATATATTAGTAGTGTCGAATCTAGATATTTTCAGATGGGGGCAACGTGTGCCATGGCCCGCGAGATGGGGGAGGGGGAAATATACATATAAATGACCGAAAATGACCATTATTGCTGCCGAATCCATGATTTTTGGGGTCGCCGAGATGATCAATGATCTTTCCGATGCTGTTTAAATCGATGCCATTAAAAACGAAAACAGCATATTTCACGGGTACTAAACACATGAAATACGGAGTTGTGCTTTTAAATTTTCATTTAACTTAGCAAAGCGGGTAATATAAAGTCGGGGCCATGGATAAGCGATTATTTTTCCTGGAAGAAGGAAGACTTTCCTCTACCCCCTGTGGCTTAGCAACCGCAAACTGCACTGGAGGTCGCGAAGGACTCAACGATGCCAGATTTCTGAACTGAATGAACTGGTTCCTCTCTGTTTTGAAGGTTTCCATTCCAGATTGTCATATGGGAACAGCAGAGAGCAGAAGTAAAAACTTACTTTTTAGTTCAACCTAGACCCAACTTGCATTATGTTAGTATTCGAAAGTTTTCGATAAAGTGATATGTTTATTTATTGCCCATAAAAGATCTGTAGGGAAAATGAGCTAACGAAGTATCTCATTTTTTTAAAAACGGATTCTATTTTCTTCAGGGTGACATTTTTTTAAAGGAAAAAAATTATGGAAAGGAAAAATTTACGCACTTAAAAGGTAAATATTTATTGATTTATTCTCAATTTCTGCAAGAGCCTAACTTTTGGCGCTATAGTTTACAACTTAAGGCAGGTAGTAGGGTGATTTTCCTTTCTTCCCTTTATAGTTTTCCGATGTTTGCAAACCATAATAAAATTAATCATATATTTGTAAATTTAAGCATGATTTTTTGAAGTGTATATATAAAGAAAGAAAGAAGGAAACACAGTATTTCTTACGTCTTCATCCACGATTGAGTAACATTACAAAAAGAAGTTAAAAGTTAAAACTTTTTTGTATTGTTTTGAAAACTAAAGAAACGAAGAGAAGGACGTGAAAATCTTAGCTGGGAATGCTTTCTCAAAAAATTTCATTCCTTATAGAACGCTTCAATTTATTGTTTATGACCATCAATGTTTTTCACAGTTGTCAGTTGGTAAGTTTTAGTTCCCTACTTTCCCTTGAGATTTTGTTCGAAGAGATTGTAGTATGCTGGTGGTCTCTACGTATTTTCTTGCTGATTGGAAATGTCTAATTTCTTTCGGAGGTACCAGAGGATAAGCAACCTAGTCCTTCTTGCCAGAAAAGTCTAATTAACAAATAAAAGAATCGTGTACTTGGAAGTGAAGCAAAGCAGAGGAAGCAAAACATGAAAGTTTCAGGGGGCTGAAGGTGGTCGAAAGGGGCTCAAACTCTAGCTGCCCCTAGCTAGGGTCTGGTTTCGATATGAATATTGGTTAAGAAATCCGGGCGATATGTATCTTTTTTAATTAATGCTAATTATTCAACACTTATCCCCACAAAGCATTTAATTTTCTTATTACTAAGTGCAAAAATTGACGTACATTACTCTCAAAAGTCAAGGATATAAAATTACTTTAAAAGAAACGAGAACATTTTCGAAAGAGAGGACAAAGATTATTTGAGAATCGAGACAAAACGAGACTTCTTCAACCTTAACAAGACGTCTCCTCTCGTGGACAACACTAGTCAAGGCTGAGTTAAATCGTTTTTCCGCATTCCAAAACCAGTGACCGTACTTTAATCAAAGGAGATCACATATCGGAATAATATAAAATAATTCTAAACAACATTTATTTAATATCACCAGTTTATTGGCTTCAATGATGAAACCATACAGCCAGCCCACGTCACTAACCTTAGGATACGTTTTCATGTAAGATACTTGCACTCAATTGAATTACATTGATTTCAATACAAAAGTAAAGTATTTACAGATATAATTCTCAACAGCTTGTTTTCAATTTTATTTTAAGTTTCGGTACTGACAGATTTATCAACCGAGTGCTAATCAAATTTGCAATTTTACTGACATTTTGCACTAATCTTTGTTTCTAATTACCTGAGGATATTTCTTTAGTAAAACTAAAATTAGAATATTATAAAAATTGACCCCATTTCCCCTTCTCAGGAACAGAATTTTAAAAAAAGAAAGAAAATCCGAAGGTCGCGGCCTGTAATTTTTTTTTAATGAGAAGTGTATGTGCTGAATTTTACGCCTTCTTAAGCGAATCCTCACATTCGGCATTTTCTAAACAAATAATCGGTAATTTGATTATTAATACAAACCCTCTCTTTTCTCCTATAGGAGCGAAGTTTTCGCAATCATTGAAACGTGTTTTATGTTAATTTTAATGAAGAATTTATCCCTTAGTTCCATCTTCTTAACCTCAAGAATTTACGATATATTCTATTTTTGTTAAAAAAAAATCTCTTTGTCTCCTATAGGACATATATTTTTAAAATTGTTTTATTAGCCCTTGCCTTTTGACAAAGGAATATTCTGTACAAATCAATGTTTCTATCTATAATAGTTTGAGTAAGGTATTGATGAGTAAGTCACTTTAGATATAATCTTTTTTATTTTTTTTAAATATAATAGTGTATATCTTTTTAAAAACTCAAATAATTCGTGTTCAGTTTTGGTATTTTTGCCCTATTTGAATTTTGTTGGCACTCGATCATAACATTTTTCTTAGATCACTTTTTATTACACAATTCACGAGTCAATACGTTTCTACTACGGTTTTCTCAATGGCTCTCTCTAGAAGAAAGACCATATGGTGTCCAGACATTTTCAAGAAAAAAATGTGACAACCTTGTCCCTCAGCACGTGTAGAAAACACTTTTGTGGTCACTTGTGGTCATGCTTGTGGAAGGAGCTGTTTCTTAGGAAGGGTATGGGTAAGGGTCGCTTAACGGTGGCCGCGACTGTATGCTAGTAATACTAATAAAGCTCAGGTATTGTCCTTTCTCTATTTCAAAACCACCTATTTTTTTAAATCTCTTTCCCATAATATCTATTACTGGAGCAATCAGTATATTTTTGTTTTTCGTCCTTATACAACACCAAGGTTATAAAGGAAGGTCCTTTTAATGTGGCATCGGAACTTGAATCTGATTGGCCGTTCCCAACCATAGTATCTCGCCTCCAGAAAAACTGGATTACAAGGCAGAGTCTAAAGCAAGAAATTTCTCTTTTTTGCTAAAAAAAGAACTTTAGTTTGCATACTAGTCATAGCACATGTTTAGAGGTTTTTCAACGAATCTGTATGAAACGAGACCTGCAAATGACACAGGACTGAAGGTTGAGCTTACACCAGGAGTCGAATCTAGTATCATCCAAAAACAAAAAGAAAAAATCTTAATGGCTGACTACTTTAATGCTCACAAATCATTCTCATGTAAAAATTTAGGGTGAGCACTTCCCCCTAGAGTCCCCATCGATACGGGCCTGTGTGACCCCCCACCCTCGAACACAATTTTCTGGAAGAACGCCTCTATTCTTCCTTTTGTCTGTCTAGTTTACTGAAAGCATGAAAAGCAAACTAGGTCACGGAGCATAGAGTTGGAAATGATTGACATCTTGCATTGCAGACATATTTCGTACCGTTAATGATTTTGGAAGGTTTTCCAGGGACAAAATTCCCCTCGGAGTTATATCTCCTATGGTACTGAATATGAGTTGAGTTGATTTTGTCGTCCCTTTCAGCTGCGAGGCTATATGAGACGGGACCTACTGATTAATCGTGAAATCCGAACTACATGAGCTCTCACCGAAATCGAACCCGGGTCTCTCACGCCAAAGTCGCGTACGCTAACCACTTAGCCACGAAGAAGCTCGGAGCTCATATTAGAAAAGAAGAAATCACATTATGGGAATTTCAGTGCAGACAACTAAGTACGATGACTGTTAAATGAATATTTTTCATGTTGAATATATTGTAATAATGGTCAATCTTATTCCATAATGTCATTTTTTTTAAATAGCATTCTCTTTTCTGTAACTTACTACAGTATACAAGTTAAATTTCACACACTGTGCAAAAGAGGGGAAGGGATTACAACGTACGATGGGCTTCGCTTCCTAACCGATGAACAAAACCTTTCTTGTAAAAATCAGCGTTACAGAGAACCTGTGTGACTGACTGATAGCTACACATAAATTGACAGAATGAAAGTCTTAATTTTAGTACTGAAGCTGCCTGAGGCAAAAAAAGCAAGCACACCGCAGGTGTGGTGGCTTCTGTGCCTCGTAACATTGTGTTTAAAAAAACAAACACAAGGTCAGTTGTCAGTTTATAATACAACTGATAAAGCTTTTTTTCTTTTATACAAATCATATTGTTGTTTGAAGCCTCTTTACTCCTTACTAAAACAATATAACCAGATTCACGGGAACAGACAGCAATTGTAATAAAAGTTGAAAAATATATTTATCATTCAGATCCTTTATTATTATTATTATTATTATTATTATTATTATTATTATTATTATTATTATTATTATTATTACATAATATTTTTTGTTAGTCCTCACAGCAATTAATACTTAGCAGCAGGGGTAAAAGTGCGTGGGAACGCGCGGGACCCTATCCCCACCTCCAAAAAACTGGGTACGGCGACCCCCACTTCCTAAACATTTACAATGGACACAGATAGGCATGGGGTACGGTGTGATGTCATGCCGCTGCCTACCATCCACCTACCTTTTCAGATGATTCCATCCCATCTAGCCTAACCCCACTTAGCCTAACGATTTATCAGCCACTTATATCTCCAAGATAAGAATGCCTATTATTTTAGGCGAGATGGGAATTCCCATCTTACTTAATCCCATCTCGCCTAAAATTGCGGTAGGGTGCAAGGAGGGAATTTCTGTACTGAAGAGGGAATTCCTCTACTAGCATTTTAACCAGATATTTCAATCAATATTGGCAATCTCTGTCAACTACAATATAAATATATAATAAGTACTATACAAGAAGAAAGCATAGGGGGTAGGCGATTTAGTGAATTTAGTTCACTTTTGGTTTGTTTTGGGAATACTGGAAACTGATTGGCAAAGAGAACCTAATCAGAAACAGGATAGAAATTTTATAGAGCGTGTTTCAAAACAACACTGACAACGTATGGGAGCTGATTCCTGACACCATGATAAGACAACCTGGGTGCAGAAATGCTTCTTTCTGGCGCTATGACCAGCCAAAAACCAGTCGGAAAAATGCCCAAAACAGCGATAACTCGACAACAAAATGTCGGATCGAAGTCGGGGGAAAGGAAATGTATATTATTTTTAGCCATGGCTTCCATTAACGCACAACTCGATATGGTACAGGAGCAGCACAAAGGTCACCTCAAAGAAATTTAAGAATTATGGGGATATTTTATGAAACGTTGACCGAGGCAAGTTAACTACAATTAAATATGATATTTCAACTAACAGGAATCTTAGAACACGGTCAAAGTTACAAGAACATCATGAAAATTATAAAAAAGGGAACATGGACACATTTGATTGATCTACTTTGTCTCAGTATAGAATTGGCTGTCGTGGAAGAACTGAAATTATATGAAGTCCATAAAGTTTAAATGTTATGCCTTCTAGGCTAATGAAGACAGAGAGATCACGCATGGATATTGGGTATCGTCTGCGACTTTCGCATAGGAGACCCGGCTCCGATTCGCGGCGGGAGCGCAAGCATTTCGGATCTCACGTTAATCCATAACTCCATATCTTATGTAATTTTGCTACCCAAGGAATGCTGAACTGAAATCCGATCCAATAATAAAGAGAGGTAAGAGATGGAAGCTAATTTTTTGGAAATAATTCGTGAAATGAGAATGTAGGAGAAAACAGGATAATTCCGAGAAATCTCACGGGTACGATGGTATCCACTACAAACTTTAAGTCTGGGATCGAACGAGGTCCATCCCGCACCAGAAGTAAGCGCTCTATCACTAAGTCACCTGCCCCTACTTTGGACGAAACATTATTATTCTGACAGATGTATCGATATACTAAATAATGTTTGTGATAAACCAACATACAAGAAGTACAAACGGTCAGAATGTGGGATTCGTGGAGTTTCCTTTGTGAGAAAATGGTAAGTACGTTTTTCTATGTCAGTTATTCTTAATTGGATGCCCGCGTCTCTTAGGGATTGGGGGAGGACACGGTGACTCAGTGGTGGTGACTTGTTTCTGGTACGTGGGGCCTCTGGTTCGATCCTCAGCCAAGAAACTTTGTAGTGGACACCATCGTATCGTGTGTGGGTTTTCTTGGGATACTTCAGTTTCCTTCCACATTCTCATTCCATCATATCTTTCATCAACATTTACTTGCCTTAATCATTGTCTCCCTTAGCCTAAAGAGCATAATGGTGGTTCATTAAAATGAAATACTTCATTTCATTTTACAGGGGTTGCTTACAGTTTGTCGGTGGGTTACCGTTAAGATAATTTTTCAATATGTTATATTATTGATACTAATATTTGTAAGAAAGAAGGAGTCTATGAGGCTCATAATTTTGAAAGGCTAAGAACTACAATTGAACGTTGATTGTAAGAAATGCTAAAGGTACGAACTAAATTTGATTTGTGAGTCTTTTAGGATTAGTCATATTATGGACAAAAAATAACTCATATCTACAAACCAAGAAAACTAACAGTGATATTTGATATTCAACAGTGAAATATAATAATATACAACTTGGATATCAAATTTCGAGGTTAGTTTTCTTGGCTTTGGACATGTTCAACGTACATGTGTTTTCGTGATAGTCCAAACTTTCAACATACGAGTATCAGTCTCCTAGATTTTCGTAAATAACTATGAAGATTATCCTAAATCTAACAACTAAGTACAGATACCGATCACTAAAGTTCATAATTGACTTTTGAGAACATGTTGGCCCTAACTGATATATCACATCACTACCTTTCCATTTCCAAAATTATCACAGATTTCAAAATGGCGGATTTGAAGGTTCCGCCAGAGGTTCGCGATCTACTCTGCCCATTCTTCTTCTGTCAATATGACAAACTATCACAGTTTGCATTGTCTATCTTTCACTATTTTCATGATTCAATAGTTTATTTGATGTATTTCAATAACATAGCATAGCCCTCCTCCCATCAATTTTGACACCCCTCCGTTTCTTATGGCGTTCAGCCCTTAAAACTTTGCACATATACATATTTCCATATCCTTTATCAGTCGCACTACGTCTCATCCCGCAACTCGATTCATCCATTTGGACCCTTTACTTGTCAGGCAATTTCTTATTGATGGAAAAACAAGGAAAATAGTTCTACAATGACTGACAAGTAACATTTCCCAAGTGTAACACTCCGATTTTGATAAAATTTGGTAGGTAGATACTACACATAAAATAAACTAATACATGTATTTTTATTTTCTGTGGTAAAGTTGTTTCAGGGGGCGATAAACCAGACCCAAAATTTTGAGAGTTGACGCCCGAAAGGTAATAACAAGTGGACCGAAGTGAATGAAATCGTGCACAGATATTGTAGACATAAAATGAGGGAATACGGGTTTCGTATTTTCCTGGAGAAAACGGTTAGGTGGGCCACCGGCCCTTCCAAATCTTTGATCACGAAATATCAAAAGTTCTAATAACAGTATGCCAGAAGTGCCTACAGAACATGAAGAATTGCAACGAAATTTCGTGTAGTGACAATATGCGAAAAAAAAAAACTAATTATTTCAAACATACCTAATTATTTCAAATGTAAAGTCCAAATACCAAATTCTATGCTCCTAACCTTCAGAGGTTCCCAGATATCGACATGTTATTATAATAATTACAATCCCCACCCTCTTTCCTTTCCATCTCTTCTCTTTTCCTTTTTACTAAAACGTCCAAAAACACTGAAACACATGTCAAATTATTTTCAATGAGAAATGCAAATACCAAATTTCAAGTCTCTAACCTTAAATGATTGAACATATTAATACAGTAATTCTAATCTCCACTTAATTTTCTTCTCGCCCTTTTTCTTCCCTTCTGGGTCACATATCAAAAAAAACGTTGAAATACGTATCTAATTATTTTAAGTGAGAAGTCCAAATACCAAATTCCATGTTTCTAACCCTTTAAGATTCCAAGATATAGGCATATTATTATACTAATTGCAATAATTGCAATTACCACCCGTTCTTTTGCTTTCTACATCTTCCCTGTCCCTTCTACTTTAAATATCAAAAAGCACTTTAACAAGTATCAAATTATTTTCAATGAGAAACCCAAATACAAATTTGAAGTATTTAACGTCAAGAATCATCATTATTTTCCACCCCATTTCCCCCCTTCCTCGTCGAATTTCCCAAAGTCCTTCCTTAGTAGTATCCTACGTCACAAAGCCTATAAACTGTCCAAATTTCACGTTTGTAGCTTAAGCGATTTGGCCTGTACGGTGATCTGTCACTCACTCACTCAGGACTTTGCCCTTTTTATATAGAGAGATTTAAGATTTTATGGGAAAGCCATGGATTTTGTCCTAAAGCCGCCAGTGTCATAGAAATGTAATAGCTTTGCTATAAACTTTAAGCAATCAACTGACTGAACTGCGTCTATATGTATTATGTAAAATGCCGCTTATGATATTTATTTTGCTCGTAATAAAAAATAGAAATAATGACGAAAATTCAAAGACATCCATGATTTTAGCGTAATGCTGCAGGAGTTCAGATCATTGAATTAATCATAAGAGCCGACTGTATAAGATAGACTACATTAAATTTCAATGTGGCACAAAGAAAATATGCAGCATTACTATGCAATTTTTCAACGTTATAACTCATTCTGAAAATATTATCATAGGTCTCACAAACAATCGAGTTTTAATCCTAACTCGATTAATATATAACAAAAGGCAGATCTATACAATTACTGACTTGAGATGAAAGTGGCATACTTGTAGTACGTTTAAAGATATACTAAAGACTAAATGATGGGGTGTGCGCAACAGTGGTCTAACCCCGCAAAATGTGAAAATGAGATTTTCATGTAATCTTTTGTCATTTAAATTGAATTGTCTTCCCACTGAGTTAGATAAAATTCACCTAGTCAATTTTATACATATGGATATTTTAGTTCTGGGTCTCAATCTAAGGCCTAAAATATTCAAATCAGGAGTCCGAATCTGAACTCCGAAATTTCGGGTGTGGATAGAGGAACCGAATATCCGGATAAATATTCGAAACTTCGGATCCGGATCCAAGATCCAAAATTCAGGATCCGGATTCAAGATACAAAACTTCGGATCCGGATCCAAGATCCGAAATTCCGGATCCGGATCCAAGATCCGAAATTCCGGATCCGGATCCAAGATCCGAAATTTCGGATCCGGATCCAGGAACCGGATATCCGGATCCGGATCCAAGATTCGAAATTCCGGATCCGGATCCGAGATCCGGATCTTATAGGATCCGGATCCGGATATCCGAGATCCGGATCCGTCTGGCCATCCCTAATATATAGTATTTTATAATATTTCGGGAAGCACCTTTAACGCTTACAAGGTTTTCGTAATCAAATGTTTGGAGGGCTCCGTGCCCCACCCAACCATCTTTTTTTTTTTTTCAGGAAAATACGAAATTCGTATTCCCTTATTTTGTGTGTAAAATATCTGTGCATAATTTCATTCACTACGGTTCACTTCTTCTTGCCTTTCGGGCGTAAACTTTCAAAATTTTCGGTGATAGTTTTGCCCTCTAAAACCGTTTTTCCGCAGAAAATAAAAACCCGTATTCATTTTTTCTTGCATATTGTCAACACATAAAGTTTCCCTGCAATTCTTCATGTCCTTTACACATTTGACCTAGTGTTACTAACACTTTTGACATTTGTGGTCAAAGGTTTGGAGGGGTCCGTGCACCACTCAACCGTTTTTTTTTTTTTTTTTTTGAAACTACGAAACCCGTACCCTTATTTTACGTCTGCAATATCTGTTCACAATTCCATTCAGTTCGGTTAACTTCTATTTGCCTTTCGGGCGTCAACTTTTAAAATTTTCGGTGCGAGCTTTTGCCCCCTAAAACCGTATTTCCGCAGTAAACAAAAATAACTCATATTCGTCTATTTTTCGCGTATTGTCCATACGCAAACTTTCGTTGCAATTCTTCATGTCCTTTACGCACATCTGACATACTGATACTAGCACATTTTATTTTTCTTGATCAAATGTTTGGATGGTTCCGTGCCGCAACCAACCGTTTGTTCCAGGAAAATACGAAACCCGTATTCCTTAACTAGATGTTTGCAATATCTTTTCGCAATTTCATTCACTTCGGTCCACTTCAACTTGCCTTTCAGGCATAAAATTTCAACATTTTGGGTGGGAGCTTTCGCTCCCGAAAATCGTTCTTCCACAGAATATATAAACAGAATTGATCAAGGATTGGAGGGGTCTGTGCACCACCTAACAGTCTTTTCCAGGTAAATACGGAACCCGTATACGCACATTTTATGTCTACAATATGTGTGCAAAATTTCATTCACTTTGGTTCACATCTTATCTTTCGGGCGTAAATTTTCAAAAGCTTGGGGTGGGTTCTTTTGCCCCCTGAAACCGTTTATCCGCTGAAAATAAAAAAAGCCGTAATCCTTTTATTCGCGTATTGTTTATACGTAAAGTTTCGTTGCGATTTTTCATGTTCTTTACATATATTTGACATAGTGTTACTAACACTTCTCAAATTTCGTGATCAAAGGTTTGGAAGGGTCCGTGCTTCACCCAACATTTTTATCAGGAAAATACGAAACCCGTATCCTCATTTTACGTCTGAATCTCTGTTCGCAATTTAATTCACTTCGGTTCACTTCTTCTTGCTTTCCGTGCGTGAGCTTTTAAAATTTTGCGTAGGTACTTTTGTCCCCTAAAATCGTTCTTTCACAGAACACAAAAACAAGTATTTGTTTATTTTTTGCGTATTGTCCATACACAAAGTTTCGTTGCAATTCTTCATGTCGTTACACACATCTCACATACTTTTACCAGAACTTTTGATATTTCGTGATCAAATGATTGGAGGGGTCCGTGCCCCATTTAACCGTCTTTTTCAGGTATATACAAAACTCGTATACCAGCATTTTATGTCTACAATATGTGTGCAAAATTTCATTCACTTCGGTTCATTTCTTTTTATCTTTCGGGCGTCAAGTTTCAAAAAAATGGTGTGGGTTCCTTTGCCCCAGAAACCGTTTCTCCGCAGAAAATTAAAAACCATATTGCTTTGTTTTTTGCGTATTGTCTATACATAAAGTTTCGTTGCAATTCTTCATGTCCTTTACACACATTTGATATGCTGTTACTATCCCTTTCGATATTTCGTGATCAGAGTTTTGGAGGTGCCCGTGTCCCACCTAACCGTCTTTTCCAGGTAAATACGAAACCCGTATACCCACATTTTATGTCAGTAGTATTCATAAAACCAGTTTGGGGCCACTTCCTCAAACCAGGCTTTTTTATATATGAAATCCCCCCAGCATAGAATCTAATTATACACATCGAAAATTACATCTTCCCCACATTGACCCCATATAGGATACATCTTCAATTTACTTTTATGATATATAACCATAAAAGAATTTTACACCTAAACTTACATCTAAACATTTCTTAAACTTTCTATTCTTCGCTTTTCTTTTTCTTGTCTCCCTTTGATATAGCTATCCATTAGTTCTTTTACCTTTGTTAGTAAATCTTTCCTTAAATCTATCGAATAATGACCCCAAGCTAGAGTATGTATCCCATCTTCTAATATGTATCTTTTATCATCGTAAGAACTTAAAGCTAGCTTGTTTTCTTCTACTGAATATACATTATGTCTTTTACTCCTAATAGTATTTTGCATTTTATATAATTCATAATCTTTTAAGGCACAATCTTCGTAATCTTTGAAAGTTATTTCTGATTTAACAATATTCGATTTTATTCCTTTTGCCTTTTTACAACATTTGTCTTTATCAAATTTACTTTTAAAGTCTTTATCTTCGAGGTCTATTTGAGGTGCTTGTATTGAATACATCTTTGATTTGAGACCTACGACTTTTCCTATGATTTCACCTTTCAGTTCATCTTTGAATTTTCCTAATACTTTCTTGTTAACTTGTTTTATTCCATATTTGTTATTATCTTTGTAATCAGATGTATCTAGATGCTCATACATAGCTTTCATATCCTCATATACATCTTCTGTTTCTATATGTGCTATAACCGAGTCTGTGTCACTCATTAATAGTTTGACTTTATCTCCATATTTATTCTTCAACACATTGTAATAGAAATCATATAGACAAATTCTAGATATATCCAGAACAGACATCCCAACATAGATAGGCTTGTTAAAAGTAATTTTTGTCTTATACATATGTATAGCAGCTAGATCTTCGGAAAATATAGTTCTATCTTTAAAAGTAGGTTTAGCTATTAGTTTCTCTGTTAATTCTACATTATGTGCTAGTCTTATATCTACTCTCTTTCTTATGTTTTCCATAGTCTTTCCAAATACTGCATTATTCGCTAGTTTATAGAAGTCTTTTTCAAAATCATTCCTTGCATGCGACCTAAGTTCTGTATTTAATTCTATATATTTCTTTAACCAGCCTGATTGTTTAAATTCTAATATTTTATGTATCTTTTTAATTTTGAGACCTTGTGACACATAGAATTTTAAATTTTGATAATGTAATATATAGTTTTCTTTATCGTAAAGTGTTGTTAATAGTTTTGGAAGTTTCTTGTTGTTTATATAATTTTCAGGAGCTAATGGCAAATCTGAATGTTTATTATGAAGTTCTTTTGGATACTCTAAATCTACTTCTAGTATATATCCAGTATTAGACTCATCGTCTGTCTCTAATATTTTATTTATCCAGTATTTATCATTTACACCATTAATAACCTTTTTCCATTCGAATTCTCCATAAGGCATATGATGATTCATAGCCCATCCATATTCGTTATTTGCATCCATGTACATTATGTAAGAACTTTTCTCTTTAGGATTATAATTTTCTAGATACTTATTATTAGCTACTGCATATCTATTTGAACATTGAGAAATTCCACCTCTTATACCTTTTTCTATAAAGAGCAGTTTATCATAATCAGTTAACAATTCTAATTTTTGTTGTGTCATCTTTAACATTGCATCCCAGAAGAAGCCTGGACTTGTGAAATACCATGCAGGATCTAATTTATATGTATTAAGAGCTGTATCTCTGAAGTTTTCAATAATGTCTGTTAATTGAAGTACATCTGTTTTGTTGTAGAATTGAGTATATTCTCTTAAAGTTTTTAAATTGAATATCTTACAGATTAATAGATGATGGTTATAATCCTCGTCACTTATATCTTCTCCTGTTAATCTATTCTTAAACTTGTCTCTAGATAGTGGAACAGGTTCATCTAGTTTTTCAGGTGAATCAGCATAATCATATGGATAGATACCTTTTCTTTTTACTAAATCAATTACATTTTTAAGAAAGAATTTTAATGTTTCTCTAAATTGTTCTGGTTTTAAATTTTTTGCTAATTCAGCTAGACTTCTTGATAAAAATCTAAACGAATCTACAAATCTTAATTGGATTGATCGTTCTTTATTTTCTTTATTCTTGTATCTTATCGTTTTTGAGAATGTAATATACTTTTCTTCTGTGTTAGGTATTATAGTTATCTTTTCTTCTAATTCTCCGCCTCCTAAACTTTTTATAAATAGATGTGTATCGTATCCAGATAAGTTATGAATGAACATAGGAATAAATCTTGGGTTTGTATATTTTATGTTACAATAAGAATGAGCAGCTCCTCTAAATTTTCCAGTTAAATGATCATGATCAGCAACTTTGGTTATACATGATTTTATATTGTTTATAGTCTTTTTCAATTCTTTAGTACATTCATCAAGTATAACTTCTATATCCTCCTTTTGCTCTTTTATATCTATTAATATGTCATCTATATCATCAATATCATCATCATCTTTTTTCAAATACAATTCCTCTTCTAGATGTTTATAACCTTCTTCGATTTTCTTTTTTAAATAACTAGTTAAAATATTTAACCTCTCTATTTTCTTTTCTAATAAGCGTGGAAGTTCTTCGAAAGTTCTTTCACAAATATGACATTTTTCAGATGATTCAAATATATTTCTTTCTTCTTCTGTAAGGTGATTCATAGGTTTATAATTATCATAAATCTTTGCAATTTTAATAGCTTCTTCTTTTAATTTTTCTACAAATACATCTGATACATTATCTCCTATATATTCTACTGGTTTGCTTTTATAAGAATCTAAAGTGCTTTTGACATAGTATGTAAAACTATTTGGTTTATGTTCTTGATATGCGTTTGAATAAGATCTTTCTGGATCAGGTTGGCATGTAATAATTTCCTTTAATAGTGATTCAAAGTCAGCAATAATTGTAAATGGAATTCTCAAAGATCGTTTATAATTAATAAATTCAAGTACCTTATTCCATTCTTTTGGTAAAACGATTTTTGCAGCTGAATATAATCCACAGTATTTTTCATGCTCTTTTAATAACTCTTCTGATTTAAAATGCTTAGCTAAACATCTTTCACATAGGAATCTTTTATGACCATCTTTAGTTATTTGACTGCCTACAAGCTTCCACAAGTCTTTAATCCAACAATAATGAGTTTTCTTTTCACTTTTAAGATATAAAAGATGAATATGTTTTTCTTTCTTTACTTGTGCGATTTGAAGTGGAAAAATTGAATAGTTATCATCAAAACTAAACACACTAATGGAAATATCAGTTCTCTTTTCAAACTTGGCTATATCAGTAATTTGTACAGGAAATGGGATATCTTTAAAACATCTTTAAACTTATCTTCATGTTTTTTAAATGTAGAGACCCTGTCTCCATGTTGCCCATGTTTAACTGGATATAATGCAGATATGACTGAGTACAGGAAACGCTTTTGATCATTATTCTTTATATTAACACATGCTCTTCTCTTCTTAATCATGTATGGAAGTTCTATGTAAGAGGAACCTCTCATTGATACATACTTATTAATTCTTAATTCTAAAAAGTCTATAGAATGTAACATCCATCCAGATCCTTTACTTTGAAACTCTTCCATTTCTCTTATGAGTTTGTATGAAGCTTTTTTACAAACGTCATCTAAATCTGTAAATTCGAGTATTATTTCATTTGAAGTTTTAAAATTATGTTCTTGTATCGTATTTTCTTTTTTAAATTTACAAATAAATGACATATTAACTTTAAGCGCATTGAAAAGTTTAAAACTGTCCTTGATTTTATTTTTAACAATCCTACTACTTGCACTTAAGAATTTCAAAGGATCTTTATATCCATCAATGTTTTCTATTCTAAATGTCTGTAATCTATATTTCAATGATGTTTCTTTCAATTCTACTTTTAGCTTAGGTCTTTTCGGTTTTGGTCTTTCAAATACTTCTTCTTTAAATGGGAATATATTTCTAATCTGTTCATCATCATATTGTTTAAGAAGGTCTATCAGTTCTGCTTTTCTTAATCGGGAATATCTTTTGATTCCCTTTTCTTTACATAAGTTTTTTAATTCAACAACAGTATGTTTAATTAAACTCATAATTACTCTATCGTTTTATATAGAAAATCTTACTATTACTCAATTTTTTATCTTCGCCGAAGTATTTCTAGTCATTTTTTGTATTATTTTACTTCCATATATCCTAATACAACGCTTAACATTGTACACTCCTGCCATTGTCTACATATTACGCGTTGTATTAGAACACGACTTTTATGGGAATAACCCATCAAAGTTACATATACACATATTAAAATTACATCATTTTTGTAAACTTATTCATCATCGTCATAATCATCACTACCATATTTATATTCATCATCACTATCCAAATCAGATGTTTTTTGTTGTATTATTAATAATTCTTTTTCCTTTAACAGTATTTGCTTCTCTAGTAGTGCTGTTATGAGTTTAAGATTATGATGAATTAGTTTAAGTCTATCATGTAATAAATCAAAATGCGTCTTCAAATTTATTATATAGAAAATTAGCAAAAATGATCATTATTTTTTAAAATTTATATATATACGATAGAGTAATTATGAGTTTAATTAAACATACTGTTGCTGAATTGAAAAACTTATGTAAAGAAAAGGGTATACGAGGTTATTCAAAGCTTACAAAAGCAGAACTAATAACCTTAATCAACGAACACAGAACCACTCCACAAGTTCACAACAACTAACTGAACTTATAAAAGACATGGTTCAAAAATTAAATCCTGAACATATCGTAAACTACTTTGAAAATCCACTTTGTAAAAATATAGTTATAGATGTGCTTAATAATCGAAATGTCGAAGAATGGAGACAAATTTCAGAAATAAAGGATTTATCCGATAACTTTCTACATACTTTCAGAAACAAGATAAACTGGTATTCAGTTACATTTAAACATAATCTATCACTTTCTTTTATTGAAAATCACAAAGAACACATTGATTGGGTTAGATTATCAAGAAGAAAATATCTGACTAAACACGAATGCATTATTAGTAAGTATGGCGATATGATTTTCTGGGATGAATTGTGTGAGCCAAAGTTTGATTCAAGGTATGGGCGATATTCTCATCTAAAACCAGAATTCGTATTAAAACATAAAGAACATGTAAGACAACATATAAGATGGTATTACTACACTGATGAATATGCTCGACAAATGACGGAAGATTTTCTTAATGAGTTTAAAGAAGAGATTGATTGGCCTGCATTCACTGAAAAAAATAACTGGAGAAAGTATATAGAGAAACATGCTATTAATTTTTGTACACAATTCAGAGAATACTTACAATGGGATATAATCTCTTATCATTCAAATTTGCTCACACTTGCATTCCTAAGAACCTTTAAAGATAAACTCTGTTGGGATGAGGTTTCTAAAAAGTGTCATATTGAAAGAAAAGAACAAAGAGCCTTCTTGAGCGAATTTAATTCTCTTATCAATTGGCGAGCTATTACACCGAAACTAGATGAAACACATGTAAGAAAATACCAAAATAGAGTTTATTGGCCAAATGTTAGCTTAGATGATAAAAGCGAAAAATTCATTCTCGAGTTTGAAAGCAAAGGTTTAAATTTAAATGAGATAGTATATACTTGTTGGAATATGAGTTTTTCTGAAAGCTTTATAATGAGAATCAAAGACAAGATCAATATAGTTCAATTCTTAAGATTCAATAGACATGTTAGCGATAGCCTTAGAAACAAACTAATGTTACTTTCATCAGGTTTACGCTTAATAGAAAACTCAGAAGAATGTCCAATATGCAAAGAAACAAAAACTCAATTGTGTAAAACAGCATGTGAAAATGTGTTCTGTGTTAAGTGTATGGTTACCTGGTTAGGAAATAATAACACTTGTCCTTTGTGTAGAACGGTTATATATAATAATAATTGATAACCCGGTTTATTCTAGATATTGATAGCATGTTTTTATGTAGAATTAGGTTAGTGTAGATTAATGTTAAACTTTTATGTTCAATAATCATAAAAGTTATATTTACATAACCCTTACCTTTATAAATATCTCAATCCACATGATAATCATACTTTTTCTTTTACTTTATTTAGAAGGTTGATTGAGTCTCCCTTACAACTAAAACAATCATCATTCATCTTAGCTTAAACACAAGTGGAATGATTCACTATTCATACTAACCTTTTATGTAATAATAACCATAAAAGACATTATATATTTACCCTACAACATTACTTTTATCTATCCAACTATTATGTGAATCATCAAATCCTAACCATTTAACGTATACTTTATCACCTTTCTTTCTCAACACTTTCCCCACCAAGTATTCATCTTTATGTTTCGTCTTTAATAGTTCTGGTTCATAAAATCTACCTTGTACATCTTCTTCTTCTAAATCTTTAATTCTATAGGTAGGTGGATTAGATGGAATAACTTCACTAATAACAAATACTTCTGTTGACCAATTAGGTGTATATCCTTTCTCAAATAACCCTTTCGACTTACTTATACGAACATGATCACCTAATTTGTATTTGGGCTTAACACGCTTATATTCTTTTTGATACACTTTCTTTAATATTCTTCGCTCATTTTTCTTGTTAACTTCTATAGGTTTTAAACCAATTGTTCTATGAATTTGATGATTATACTCTTTAACTAGTGTTGGTAATGTATCTATCCATTTATAATTTCCTTGTGTTGTGAACTTCTTCCACATATTTTGTTTAAGTGTTTTGTTAAATCTTTCAACAACAGAAGCTTTTTTACCACTATATGTTGAGTAATGATTAATATTGTTTTTTCTCATCAAATCTTCAAATTCTTTATTATAAAACTCTTTCCCTTGATCTGTTTGTAAATTATTAGGTTTTCTTTCTTTTAACACTGATTCAAATGCTTCTGTAACATTCTTCGCACTCTTATCTTTAACAGGAACAGCAAATGCATATTTTGAAAACACATCTATAATAGTTAGCAAATACTTATACCCTTTATTGATTTTGGAAATACCTTTTAACACACCACTATCCATTTCTACAAGATCAGCTTGCCAAAGATCATCAATACCTTTAATAATAACACTTAACCTAGGATAATTTTTTCTAGATCGTTTATGAATTTCTTCTATAATATCTTCTCTAATACCTTCACCTTCATATAGTCAATCGGGCTTTTTAATGAATTGGGATTTATTAGTACCACATACAACACATATACCTTTCTTAACATATCTCCCATTCTTTGTCTGTTCTACTCTAATGGTACCTTTCATTGCACCTGTTGATTTCTTACACTTAACACAATACATCATTATTTATTAAAAGAAAATAATTAAGGTTCTCTTTCTATATACATAATAACTTCTAATAATTTTCCTTCTTCCATAGCTGAATTTTTTTGTGCTTGAAACATAATTTTATCACCCTTTTTAATGTTTAAAGGAAAATTTACGACTAAAGTATTGTTCAAAAATATATCTAAAAAGTATCTATCCAAACTTAATTCCATATGCATTATTTTTCCCTTGTAGAGAAACTCATAATCATTAGATAAATTAAATATTCTGAAGATTGGATTTGGAACATTTCTAGTTCTCAATCGACATAATAAATTTATAGTTTCTTTTTGCATAATTAGATTAAAAGTTTCCTTTTTCATCATTTGAAAATCTTGTTTTGTTGTAAGTGTATTTAATTGGGATGATATTTCTGACTTATATTGATTAAATTCAGAAACAGGAACTTTTGCTTTAAATAGAATAGTAACATTATTATTGGTCTTTTTAAATTCTTCCATATATTCACCTGTTAAAACCTCAATATCGTCTTTCTTTATATGCGTGTCTTGTAATGATTTTAATACATCTTCAAATTTGTTTCTATCACTTTCTAATTGGTTGTTAATATCGCTTTTCACTGACTCGAGCTGGTTTAACGTAATAGCATCTTGTTGATCAATACCATTAGTTATACTAACTAGTCTTTTTTGTGTAAAATCAATCCAGGATCTATAATTTGTTGTGAAAATTTTATTTAGTTCAGATTTAAAATTTGTACGACTCATTAAATTTTGATGTGTGTCTCTTATATTTTTCAAATTCTTCATTCTTAACCACATTATCTAAATTCCTTAACTGCTCTTCACTAATATCACTTACCTTACTTTTAACATTACCAAAAATATCCATATTTATAATATAATAATTTGAATTATTTAACAGCAAGTAAAACAGTTATACGAGCTCCACCAAAATCAATCAAATCACCGTTCTCATCTTTAATTGAAACTTTGAAATTATTAAATTTATTGTGATGTATTGGGAAAAATATCTTTTCATTAGGTTCATATATAATTGGTTCTCTAAACTCTGCATTTGTTCTAAATGTTGCTATTAAATCTGTTTCGTTGTGTGTTGTATCATTGTGTTTTAAAATCATACCTTCTGCTAAATCACAGTGAATATTTATAGTATCAAACAGATGAAACCTTGGTGGCTTATCTCCAACACGTTCTATCTTTTCAGCCAAGTTCTTTTCACTAAAACCTAATACAGTATTAATGGTATCTAAGGTTATATCACATTGTTGGCTAAATATTTTAACTCTATTTTTCCTTCTATCCTCAGTAAATTGAATATTTTTAAAAGGATCGTTGGTATATGGAAGGTTTGATTTAATATATTGTTCTAATTCTTGTAAACTATATTGACCAGGCTGAATTATGAGTTGTTTTGTAAATTTTAAGTTACTATTACAAAATGTTAATTTGTTGTTCTTTTCTGTAATGTTTGGAGTTAAGTATGTTGTATAAAATCCTGCAACAGCTACTTCTAAATCGTTTTCAAATGGGTAATGCAATGACATGTTTAATACAGATGAATAACCATTTAAATTAAATACCTTCATTTATTATATAATAAATAACTAATATGGATAATTGGGATATTAAAGTAAGGTTAACAGAAGAAACAGCGAAGAGAAAGAGGAATGGTGAGTTGTTACCTGATGATATAAGATGTTTAATAGTTGGGCCTAGTGGATGTGGTAAAACAACGTTAATGATTGATAATTTTTGTTAGCACCTAAATGGTTAAAATATGCAAATGTTTATATATATTCTAAAAGTTTAAATCAACCTAAATACAAACACTTAATACAACTTTTTCGAGATATAGAACGCAATATTAAAGACACAATAGCAATAATAAAAGGAAACAATGAAGAGATTATTCCATTAGATGAATGTGAGGACTATTCTGTGGTAGTATTTGATGATTTCATATTAGAAGAACAAAATCACGTTAGAGAATATTTTACTCGAGGTCGTCATAAGGGTTTGAACTGTTTCTATCTTGGTCAAACATATTCTAAAGTACCAAAACAATTAATTAGGGACAACTTAAACTTTCTTTGTATATTTAGACAGGACAATGTAAATTTAAAACATATATATGATGAATTTGTTGCATCTGATATGTCGTTTGAAAAATTACAATTATTATGTAGCAAGTGTTGGAGTGAAGAACATGGTTTCTTAACAATAGATATGACTAGGAAGGTGAATAATGGTAAATATAGAAATAAAATTAAAGAATTTCTAAAAGTGTAAACAAAACGTATATGAATGCAGGTGAACGTATATGTTAAGTTATGTTATGTTATGTTTTTATTTTTCTTTATATAATAAATGGATGTTAATAAAGCTAAGAAGTATATTAAGTTAAAAGAAGAACTTATTAAAAGATTTAAGGAAATTAAACAAAGTAATCGAAGTAAGTATGAAAAATTTAAAGAACAAGATCAGCCTGTTATTGATGCAATTAAAGATTTAGGGCAAGATATATCAAAAGTAGCAGAAGAAAATAAAAATCTAATTCAAGAGTTAGTTCCAGTTGTACATAAAAGTGCGAGAGTGGATTCAAGCTTATTAGAAACACCACCTATGTATGATAGTTCTATAAATGAAAGTGATACGCCTATAACAGAAGAAATAAAACACATGAAAAAACAAATTAAATATAAAGTAGAAGGAATAGAATCTTTAGCAACAACTCATTTTGGTAAGATTGCCTCAAGATATTATGCAACTAGAGATGATAAAAGTTTTGGAATACAACCATATGATGAAGATGGGAAAATTATAAATATGATAGGAAATGCGGAAGTTAAAATTCATGGTGATGATTTAGTTATTAATAATCGACATTATACAGGAACAGAAGGTTTATGGGAATTATTGACAAAACATAATCCAACAAATTATAATAATGATGATCTAGAAAAATATAAACAAATAGTAATTGATTCTAGTGTTGCATTTCATAATAATGATCCAAGTACAAGAAAACAAAAATCTAGTAAAAGTAAAAAATATAAAGAGATTATCAAACCTATTTGGGATGAATATATAAAACCAACAACACCTTCAAAAAAGACACCAAAATCTGGAGAAGGAATAAAGGTATATAACGAATTATCAAAAGAATACATATGGATGGATGATGTGAGAAAACTGATTGTTATTGATGGGGAAGAAAAATCTGGAAATGATAACTTTTATAATGAGAAAGTAGGTATTATGGATATGATTAATTCTAAACTCATACAATTTATAAGTAATGATCCAAAAGGTATAGGTTATTTGATAAAGATATAGAATACGCTGCCACCAAAATTTTGGAATAGTGAAAAGTATGGAAAAGGATTAGTAAATGATTTGATTAATAAACTTCCATTTGAGTTGCATATACCAGGTTTTAGATTTTGCGGGCCTGGGACTAAGCTACAAGAAAGATTAGAAAGAGGTGATAAAGGTATTAACCCATTAGATGAGGCTTGTAAAGAACATGATATATACTATAGGGATAATAAAGATACAGAATCAAGACATATTGCAGATAAGGAATTAGAAAATAAAGCTTGGGAAAGAGTTTTTGCTAAAGATGCTAATTTAATAACTGAAAAATTACCTGCTCTTGGAACTGCTTTAGTGATGAATACAAAAGTAAGATTTGGTTTAGGTTTATAAGTAACAAAAGTAAGATTAGGTTTATAAGTATTTTTTAGTTTTAGGTTTATATGTACTTTTTATGGAAATGTTTCCATAAAAAGCTTTTAATTATATAATAAATATGCAGTTAAAAGGTTTTACATTTACGATTCCTAATCAGGAACTTAAACAATTAAATATAGATCACATTTTAACTAACAAACAACTCAAACAAAAGGAAGCAAAACTAAGTAAAGGACAATGTATGTCTCTATCTCTTTCTATACCACAACTTAAGAAAATAAACAAAGAAATGAAGACAAATGATAATAAAGTTCATTATGGTGGTTTTATATTTACTATTCCAACGATTTTAGCTTTAATAGGTGCTCTAGGTTCTGTTGCTGGAAGTGCGGCTGCTATTGCTAAGACTGTAGATGATGCAAAAAAGAATAAAATGGAATTAGAGGAACAAAAGCGACATAACTTAGCAATGGAAGAAAAACAAGGTGGTAGGCTTTCAAAAAACGTAAACTCCCAAACAGTAAAGAAACAGAAGAAATTAAACCTTTAAGTAATTTAGACCTAATACAACTTGTTAAAAAACTTAAGATAAGAAACTTTAGAGGTGTATTTTTGAGTGATGAATTGCCTAAACATCCAAGGAAGAATGAGTGTGGTATTGTTAATTTTGATACGTCTAATAATATAGGAACGCATTGGATTTGTTATTGGAAAAAAGGAAATAGAAAGTATGTGTTTGATTCATTTGGAGGTAATCCACCAAAAACACTCGTAAAATATCTTGGTCATAATATAGAGTACAATAGCAGCCGTATACAACATTTTAAAGAGGTAATTTGTGGACATTTATGCATTACAGTGTTAAAAATGTTTACAGATGGGTATAGTTTTTCAGAAATTATTAGTCAGGTGAATAGGAATAAGGATATTTGGAGAAGTTATATTTAAGTTTTTATGGGCTTAATTCATAAAACGATTACAAATATTTTTTATAATAAGTATGGATAAGATAGAATCATATGAATTACAATCCTTTAAACCTAATCAAAAAACAATCGAAAATTTAAATAAGCCAAACAGGTCTATTGAATTTGATATTGACGTGGGTGATGGTTTCATACATCCTTATTATGCTGATATTTATGTAACTTTTGAAATTAGAGGTAGAGATGCTGATGGAGAATATACTACAGGTCAAAATATTAGACTTATTAATAATTTCTTCCCACATTTGTTTTCTCAAATTCAAGTTAGTAAGCATGGGCAGATATTAGATATTATAGATTATCCTGGTTTAACTTCAACAGCTGTAAACACATGTACGATTTCAAAACCAGAGGCAAATCACTATGATGAATGTGGATGGGAAGGAATTACGTGGGCCAGAACAGATGAAGAAATAGTGTTTTTGCTCAGACTTTTGCCAGGATTTTGTTCAGATTTTTAAGATATTATGTGGAAAGGAGGTTTGAAATATACATTTAAAAGAAGTGGTTCTGATGATAACGCATTTGCTATTTGGAAAACAAAAAAGCAGGATGAAACATATGAGAATGATCAGCCGCATCCAGGTAAAATTAAGATTACAAATATGGAGTTAAGAATGCCTATTGTTAATTATGAACCTAACTATGCCACCTTGTTAAGATCTAATATGTTAAAAGAAGGTAAGATTCCTATTTCATTCAACACGTATCAATGTTTGCAGAAGACTGTTAGTGGAAAGTATTTAGAATTCGATTTAACCACACAATTTAACTCAAGTGAATTTGATATGCCTAATTTTGTGATTGCCTTTTTCCAAACTGATAGAAATGATAATCAAGAAAGAGATTCAAGCTATTTTGATCATTGTAAAGTTCAGAATATCCATTTTCGTAATTCTAGAAATGAATCTTTCCCATTAGAATCTTTAAACTTAGATTTTGCAAAACATAAGTATTTGAAAGTTTATGAAATGTATACGGTATATAAGCGAGCTACAATTGGAAATACTGAGATGTTTTATTATTCTAAAGAGTTTTTAGAAAATAGACCAATGTTCGTAATTAACACAAGCAAGCATAAATCAGTAACTGTAAGTGATAGAACTAATTTGAAACTGACTGTTAATTTTGAAAGCGATGTACCAGATAAAACAATTTGCTATGTTGTTATGATTGGTAAGAAAAATTTAGAGTATGATGTATAGAAAGAAAAAATAATTGAGAAGATATAAACCAATTATATGTTTATTAGATTAGTTCAGTTTGTAAGTGTTTTTATGACAATATCATAAAAACTTATTTAATAAAATGACTATTCCAGATAACATTCCACGTGAGAATTTAATTGTGTTAATTGAAGATACTATATTAAAGCTTGAGAAGTTATTAATGAAAAACAAAAGGAAGTTCAAGAGAATAAAATGTGTTTATACTACTCTTATTACGTTATCAATTCTATTATCAGCTTCTAAAGGGTTCATCAATGTATTTATTCCTGTTACAGTGTATTCAATTATTACAACTGCATTTGCTTCGGCTTCTGCTGTTATCACTGGTCTATCAACACGGTTTAATATAGCTTCAAAGAAAGAATATTATAAAAATATGGTGAATCGAATTGGGCTGTTTAAAGATGAGCTTAATGTAATTAAGCTCATGAATGGTGAATTAACAGATGAAAATGTAAGAGATATTGTTAACAGAATCAATGACATACTTAACGAAATTCGAGACTATTAGAAAAAATTCTATATAATAAATATGGCAAAACACGTTGATTTTTTAAATAAGCTTGGAAGTCTTGAACAAAAACAGGTTATTGGATTAAGAGAATTAGAACTAAATACAGAATATAAGATTGTGAAAATGGAAAAGATTAAAACTAAGTTTGGAAAGAGCATATTAGTTGAGTGTGAAGAGTTTAAGGTATTTCTTCCACCTAGATTTACAAAACACTTAACAGATAAAATGATTGATGAGATCGTTAACGATGGAATAAAAATTAAATACACTGGTTTAAAAGATAACTATCCAACTGTTGAGTTCTGTATGTAAATCCAAAAAATGAAAAAAAATGTGTCGTCAGAAGTAAAAAATGGAGTGCATAGAATGGATCATCAAAAGAAATTTATACTTACTAATAATTTTAATGTAATTGTGAAAAATGTGCAAACCGAAGTTCAAGTAGTTTTTGATATTAACAGCTGTCTATTCAGCTTGAATTATCATCAGTGGACAGAGTTTAAGAAGTCATTGTTTCCTATAGAGAACGAGGTTAGCAGAAGATTCCATTATCAGTATCTGAACTTGTAATTTTAAGTATGTTTTAAGTATGTTTTAAGTGTATAAGTGTTTTTATAGTATCAACACTATAAAAACTAAGGCCTTGAATATACAGAACACAATGTCATTTGAATTTTAAAGATACATGTATAAATAAGGGATTTATTTGAGTTTTTTTTATAAATATATCCTTAGAGTTATGCAATTTATAAGACATTCAATAGATAGGAAATTTATTTGTCTATTGATTGTCGTTTGAATTTTGAAAATCGGTTAATAAACAACGGAGATATGACAAATTCGGAATAGTATCCTTAGAGGTATGCAACCCACAATACATTCAGAAAATGGCAAATTTTTTTCTCTGTCGAATGTCGTTTGAATTTTGAAAATCGGTTAATAAACAACAAAGTTATAACGACTTAAAAAAATAACATCCCTCGAGTACGCCATTAAAACAGGGTTGGTTATCGTTTCCAAAAAATTATCATATTTACCTTATTTACTACTAGTTCATTTGTAATAGTTTCAGAGCTTAATTCGTAATTTTAACAATTCTGGAAAAACATGATAAAAAGAATTAGTTTCCAACCCTGTTTGTCACGTGAAGGTAAAAATCATCACGTTACATTGTCACGTTATCTAGCTACAATTTTCTCTCTCCTCACAATCGAAAAAGTTTTAAACTTCTTACTTTAGTTATAACGTGACAGAATTGGTATTGTTATTACTACACTTCCATATACTGCTTGACTACTAAAAAGAAAGAAAAGAAAGACATCTAGACTGCCTGAAAGAATGCAACTTGTGACTTAAAAGGAAACAAGTTCTCCTTTACATTGTTACTACAGCTAAATTCATATGGAAGTCACGTAAGCAACTTGCATGCAAAAATCTTCCTCATATACAATGGAAGTAGATAGCCTTGGCTTTAGTTCAACTTATTTTTTTTCTCACCAAGCAAACTGGATTGTGTGTGCATGTATCAGTGAGTTAGATGAATGAAAATATATATATACTGTTTGGCTGTGCGTTTATTCAATACTCATATACAGTTTAAGTTCATCTTCTTATTACTCGGGCATTTGTGAATCGATTTTAATCAAACAAAAAGTATCTGTTAAATTAAAGACAGCACTATAAGTTTTAGATGTAAGTTTTTATGATTTTAAATGTCATAAAAACAGTAGTTTATTTATCTTTACTCCCAATTTGAATAAGGCATCATCCTTACCCTCCATTTCAAAAATGCATTCATATAATCAATCCACTTGTTATTATTAATATGATTGATAAAGATATGATGGTTCTTAAAACTGAAATAGTAGTCTAAATTCTTATAGGGTAATGCATTATTCCACAGCTCGTGTATTTTATTAAGATGATATTTTGCTTTTTCATCAAGTTGAACTTTTCCATTCTTATAGTCGATGTAAAATTCTAAAAACATTAGTTTGATATAATTCAGCTCGTTTTGTAAGTCTATAAATTCTTTTTCAGATAATTGTTCAGGATTTACAACATGATAAGCAAACGCACCTATTTTTTCTGTTTCATCATTTTGTTTGCTTATTTTATTCCGGCATGCTTTACACTCATCTCGTCTTGTATTACCATTTCTAGAGAACTCTTGATATTGTTTTAATTCTCCACAAATTACACACTTCTTCATGATTTATTAAATATAAAATATCCAAAATACTTAGTTTATTTTTGTTTGATTTTTAAATGTCATAAATATCTATATGCAGTGCAATTACTCAATTTACTTTGTTAAAATACTATGGCTAGTGGTGGATTTTAAATTTTCGATGTATATAATTAGATTCTATGCTGGGGGGATTTCATATATAAAAAAGCCTGGTTTGAGGAAGTGGCCCCAAACTGGTTTTATGAATACTACTTATGTCTACAATATGTGTGCAAAATTTCATTCCCTTCGGTTCACTTCTTTAATCTTTCGGGCGTTAATTTTCAAAATTTTGGGGTGGGTTCTTTTGCCCCCTGAAACCATTTTTCCGCAGAAAATCAAAAACCGTATTCCTTTGTTTTTTGCGTGTTGTCTATACGTAAAGTTTCCTGGCAATTCTTCGTGTCCTTTACACACATTTGACATAGTATTACTAGCACTTTTCATATTCCGTGATGAAAGGTTTGCAGGTGTCCGTGCCCCACCCAACATTTTTTTTCATGAAAGTTCGATACCCGTATCCTCATTTTACGTCTGCAATCTTTGTTCACAATTTCATTCCCTTTCGTTCACTTCTCCTTGCCTTTCGGGCGTTAGCTTTAAACATTTTGCGTGGGGACTTTTGCCCCCTAAAATCGTTTTTCCAATGAACATAAAAACCCGTATTCGTTTATTTTTGGCGTATTGTCCATACACAAAGTTTTCTTCATGTCCTTTACACACATTTCACATAGTGTTTCTAGCACGTTTCATATTTCGTGATCAAAGGTTTGGACGGGCTCGTGCCCCACGCAACCTTTTTTTTTAGGAAAATACGAAACCCGTATCCTCACTTTACGTCCGCATTTTACGTCATTTTATATCTGTGCACAATTCATTCGCATGCACTTCGGTTCAGTTGTTCTTGAATTTTCCGTTGTCAACTTTCAAAATATTTGGTGAGGTTTTTATATTAAATCTTCACATTATGTAACTTTTTTTTCATTTTATGAGATAATTTTTATTTGCGGTGGAGGAGAGAAATGCTTTCCTGTGATATGTGTTTCTTGCCATTCATCTTGTTTGAACTGCTTAAGTAAGATCATGTTGTAACTTTTGATGTCATCCAACTCCGCCACGATAATAAAATTGTCATTTTCCATAACTCGTTTTATTATGTAATTTGCAGTTTGCCACACTGATATATTTGTTACAAAATTGAGGTTTGGTCCAACGCCTTTCGAATTCGCAACCAACCCAACCGCCTAGCTTTCTGGGTTGCCTGCTATTGCAGGAAAAGGAGAATTGCAGGTGGTAATGCACTTTTGGAGTCGTGTATACAGTCTATCAAGGAAGTAAATGTACACCTGTTTTATGAGTCTGGCATTCCTGCGTTCCAGCCATGAAGAATATGAGAATTAAATCAATCAAATATTTACTGAGGGGAAGAAGAAAAGTCTAATCTGAATAAGACATTGCAGAGTGCCAAAGTGTAAGTACGAATAGTGCATGGTGTAAATAAATGAAGACACCAAAAGAGAAATCCACACAGCTGGTAAACGGAGAAAAAAGAGTAAAAATTGACGAAGTGGGAACATAAAATACAAATGTCTTCAAATATGCCAACACCTAAATGTTTGCGAAGCGAAGATCCTGGTGTAGTGGTTAAGACGCTAGATCATAAATCCAAAGAACGTAAGTTCGAATCCACTCGAAGTAAAACGATTTTTTAAAATAATACATACAGCACGTAAGAAGTGGTAAAAGAGAGCGTATTACCCGTTTGAAACGTTAAGTGAAAACGAGGCAAAAATTCCAGTGACATTTATTAGAGAAGTGAAACAATGAAAACGAGGTAGCAGGTATATCTAATCAGGGGTATGTATCAGAGGGCGGTGATCGGAAAAAGGAAATTTTCCCGAATTTCACACATGTGAGTCTCTACAACAGACAAACTTCTTCAGAAATATGCCTATTGCAGAGACGATGATACACCACCGATTGCGCTAGCCAAAGTTTGAATGGTGTAGTGCTTTTTCCTTAGAACGAGAAATCAAAAAGTGTATACTGCAGATCAATGAAGTGTTTCGAATGTCCTCATAATTTCCTATCCCTTTCCAAATTAACATGCATAAATCATCTCTATCATGATACAAGTGCTTGGGTCTACTTTCTTAAGGATCGCTCATTTAGTATAAGAAGTCACTCTTTGATTCTTCACTATTGCTTTGAAAAAAAACTCTAAAAAAATTTGAAAGGGGACAAGCTCTAAATAGGCGGTCAATATGTGAAAGTGACATCGTGATTGTCTGTCCGATCACCACGGGAAATCGAATGAACCGTTTGAAATGAATATTTGAATACATTTAGTACTTGGAAAAAAATGATTATCTGACGTCTAGTGGAAACTTGACAAAACGTCACAAACATATTATGAATTAATATTTTACTCGTAGTTAAAAATGGCTGCTTTATTGGATAAAGAAAAAAAAGACTTAAGCAGAAATAGAACCCAGGACCCTTTACACCTGAGACGTGGATCTTTCTGACTCTGCCACGCCTTCACTTGGTAACTTTACGCTTCGTCTCATACATGAGGCGAGTTGGAACCTTTAAGACGCTTTTCCCCCAATATTTCTGGCAATTGCGCTACTCCAGTTTGTAATATTAACACTTTAAACGTGCAGTACTACCTCCGAAGTATATCCCCGAAGTTTATTTTAAAAAGTCTGCTTTCCCCTTGTTAGTTAACTCTCGCCGGGCTTTTCTCACCTTTCTTCCATACAATACATATTCTAAGCGAGGAAAGGAGTATTAAAAACGTAAAGAAAGAGAGTTTCTGATGAAACTCTTATGATAGGAAGATGAATCTCGGCATTTAAACTCCTCCTTACAAATCTGTAACCACGTGGTGCATCGTTTTCGGGAATTCCAACTCTAGCAAAGAAAACAAGGCAACTGATACAATATCTTAATTTCTAATTTTGTATTCATAAACTGGCCAAAGTGAGTAAGCATTTTAGCTGTTTACAATAAACATAGAAGATATTTGGCAGTTGGAATCACTTGGATCTCTTCCATTTCACTTCGATTGATATACTATTCTATTGGAGAAGAGGTTTGAATATTTCGCAAAAAATATTTACATAAACTTATTCTTCTCGTTCGAAAAATGAACATTTCAACTAATTCGTGTCGGACCTTTAAAGATTGCTCCTGCCTATATTTTAAACGAATTGTATATTCAATTTTTTGATTTTTAAAAATATATTTACAGGTCTTTTGAACCCGTATTACGAACCTAGACAGCGGCGCAAATCTGTCTTCAACATTAGGGGGAGAGGGTAAGACCGTTCACATATATTATTTAAAGCGATGTTCAAAATATTATGAAGTTGATAAACAATGCTGTGGAGCATCAGGGGAGCAGAATTGTCTTCAACATAGGGAGGCAGGCAGATTTGAGGATTATTTTGGGGGACATCAATTTCATCTCACTTTCCTTTGTGGCAATCGGACCTAAATCATCATCAGTTTCCTGCCAAAAAAAAACTTCAAATCGGATTTTGTGAGGACAGTCCTCCTCAGTTCCAAATTGGAGGAGACATGTCCCTGTCATTCCCCCAGCTTTTTCTCCAGTGAACCTAGAATCACAATTTTACGAAGCTAAAAATCAAGTTTAATTATGGATCACAATGGTTCAGCGAGTCATCAACTTTTATACGCATATTTGTGACTTTAATGTTTTTTGGGTTATATGGAAATTGCTCTAAGCTTGGCTTGTAGATTAATAGAGACCTTCCACAGTTCACAAATATATCACCTTTCCTGAAACGGATAGTTCTAAGACTGATCAGTTGATTCTATGGGAGTGTAACATCCCTTTCAGCACCGAGACTATATGAGACATGGTTCCACAACTTAACTTGGGATCCCTAACTAAATGAACTCCCTTCAGAAATCAATCTCTTGATAGGTTGATTCCATAACTGTTACATTCTTTTCATTCGCACGTCAGTATTCCCAAATAGAATATGACCTTCCAGAATTCCTACTGTCATTCCACTCGGTATGAACACTAATTTATTGATCATATTCTCATTTAATAGTGGACATGATTTCTTTTTTTCAACATACTGAAACATCTAATAATAAGACAAAATATACTAATATTGTTTCTTTCCTCTTCTTTTTATGTTTTTACACAGACTAGTAATTCATTGACAACATTGTTTTTTAGAAAGGTGTGTTCAGTTCACAGTTAAAACAGAGATAAAACAGCCACCTGAATGCTCCTCAGGTTATATTGCTTTGGTTTTCTGCCTTGTGGTTTGCTCTTCTGCCCTCAGGTTAAATTGAACCAACCTGCTACTTTCATTTCAATTACTTGTATATTTAGTTTCCGATTTAAGCTTATTTTTATATTTTATTAATGGAAAGAAATCTAGAATATCGTTACTCTTGATCTACCTAGGTAGATCATACTTGCAGCCTTATATTATTACCTTAGACGAGAATAAGAAAAAATCTAACAGAAGGGCACAATAATACTACAAGTAATGGCCGTTCTTTCCCCGAAAAGAGAAAAAAAATACTACAAGTACTGGCTGTTCCTTTGGTGAAAAGCAAAAAGAGTAAATATTACAAATGACGGCTGTTGTTCGATGAAAAGAAAAAAAGGTACTTGCCGAAGATTCGAACATGGATCGGCTGATTGGTAGGATAGAACGTTACTCACTACACCACACTCTTAGGTGTCTGTTTTCTTGCTATATACTTTAAACGTTCATTTTATGATTTTTGTTTGTCTCGTCTTACCGTATAACAGTTTTCTCTGTTTTCCCTGCTTGTCACACTATTCGTGTTATTTGTTGTGTAAATTGCATTTGCAAACGTAATATGTTTTGTTGTTTTACTTGGATCCACGGCTTTAAAAGTTTTAAAGGTCAATTACATTACGCGAAATGATTTTCTCATATTTTCCATCACTTCAAGGGGCAAAAGATAATATCCATGAAAAAAAATCACTTACTTATGAAACAGAAAATCCACCACGATACATGATTCTTGCTCTCATCTCTAGATGGAGAACTTTGAGCAAAGAATATTGATCATTCACCTTCCGTGCAGCCATTATTTTATGCGAAAAAATATGTTACCTGGGGTGGAATCGAATGGAAGTTTTCTCTTTGGAAGGCAAGCATGATACTCAGTGGCGGTTTTAGAGTGTAGGCACGGGCCTACCCAAGAATTTAGAAAAAAATTAAACGCGAAAAGATACTTTCCACTTTTTATATTAATGGTAGATAATTATTTAACAAATAGCATCAACCACTCCTGTAAAATTTATTTCCTCCTCTCATTAATCAATCAAATGTGTGTATGTATCCATAAGTGAGGGAGCGGGCATACCCAAAATTAAAATCCGCCCCTGATGATACCGATACCCCACAGATTACTCTACCGAAAATGTATATTTAACAAATTGTGCAGTGATTCTTTCTAAGACAAATAACATGAAAAGAGGATACTTCAGATCAGTGAAGTTTTGAACGCCACTGGTAATCCCCGTAGATGTTGTTTGTCCTTTTTCAACCAACATTCGTAAATCATTTCCACCAGATGTGTGATTCCACCCTCTCAAGGATTGCTCGTTTAGTATGAGAAGTCACTCTTCGATTTTTCACGACCGTTTTGTAAAAAAACCTTTGAGTTGAAAAGAATTTGGACCTATGTTGATTAGCTATATTACTCAGAATTTCACCATGTTATCCCTACACGATCTTCCCACAGGAAATCATAAATCAAATAAGTTGGTATTACTAAGTTCAGCCCTGATATTTGGAGCGAACCGCTAATGTTCTTCCTGTAATGATATTTCCACCAAAGTGCATGCCGAAACTCATTTATTCGATGACCTGGGGACAAATTAGTGCCCATTAGTAAACTAAATAACATGCAATGCAGGAAAATTACATAAACATTAACATATACAGTAATTTCAGCACTAAACAAAAAGTATTATCAGCACTAAACATTAACAATAATAATTGCTACGAAACACAAAAAGGAACAGCTGAGCTCCTAACGACAGGACTTACAGTTGTGGCCAAACTATGTTAAGAGCCTCTGTGTTCAATAATCCCCAACGGACTAGAACCAATGTCCACTCGCACGAAGACGTAAGTTATTCGTTAAAGTTAAAACTATACAGTGAAGGTGATAATTTATTATTATTATTATTATTATTATTATTATTATTATTATTATTATTATTATTAACATACTTTTGAATATGCACGGCGAAATTACTGTATAATATGATAATCTTTATGTAATTTTCCTGCATTGCATGTTATTTAGTTTACTGGCCTGGTACTTACAACCTATAATTTTGAGTAGTACATATTTTGATTTAGTTTGCTTCGGAGATACCTAACTTGCAATAAAAAAGGGTTCTCATTTGAAAAATCAATGTTTAGCCCCCTGGGTCTCACACAGGGCCGCACATATTTTGACAGGCACGAGCTTCCGATAGTTCCTTTGATATTCTGCAACTTTTGTACCTCCTAAATTTTCGAAAAAACGCATACTATCCGAGATATTTAGCCGTTCCGGAACTTTTGGCAAGCACGATATACAGTATATATATTGTTTCGGCCTGCGGCCTTGACCAAGGTACCCATAAGCTAAATTTGGTAACTCTCAGCCCAGACCCCAGGCCGGTCCCGGTAAACGCTCCCCATGAGAACCCCTGGTTCGAAATTAAAAAAACAAACGCTTCTTCTCAATGACCCCTCTATTATGACCCCCGTTCCTAAGCTGATTGAGGCTAAATTTCAAAGTAAACGCGATCTTAAGTTTCACCATTGAGCTCAGCGACCACGAAAGCTATGGATTTGACAATTATATCGGTCATTTTAGATAATTGTTACATGTCTCGGTAACCTCCCCCACATGTGACCCGGGCCCGCATACAATTTCACCTGAATTTGCAAGTCATCGGTAATGAAAGTATCACCATTGATCTCAGCGACCGCGAAAAATATGGATTTGATACTCATATCTGTCATTCTGGATTATTTTTACATCTTGGTAACCCCCCCACATGTGACCCTCGGTCCGCATACAATGGTAGCTGAATTTGCAAGTCATAGCTAATAAAATTGTCACCATTGATCTTAGTGACCGCGAATATTTTGAATTTGACACTAATATCGGTCATTTTGGGCTATTTTAACATGTCTAGGTATCCCCTACCCGCTGACCCGCGGCCCGCATACAATAGTAACTGAATTTGCAAGTCATCGCTAATGGAAGTGTCACCATTGATTTCAGAGACCACGAAAACTATGTATTTGACACTAATATACGTCATTTTGGATTACTTTTATAGGTTTCGATATTTCAGCCCCCCCCCCCCGGTGACCCATGGCAAGGAGCCGAATAGCGTTAATTTGGAAGTTTATTGCGAGAGAAGCTTTATTATTGATTTCAGCGACAGCTAGAACTATGAATTCGACATTAATATCGGAAATTTTCTACTACTTTTACATGTCCCGATAAACGCCCCCCTGAGACCCCCTGTTTCGAATTTTGAGAAAAACGTTTAACTTTGATCTGGAGCGTGGACCAAGGTATTTGTGACTAAAATTTGGTAAATCTCCGTCTATTTTTCTGGTTCCCAAGCCGGTTCCGGTAAAAGCCCCCCTGAGACCCCCCTGGTTCGAAATTTGAAAAAACGGCTTCGTCTTGATGTGGGGCCTGGGCTAGGTTCCCCTGACCAAAATTTGGTAACTCTCGATCCACTCGTCTGGTTCCCAGGCCGCACACAGACAGACAGACAGACATACAGACAAACACACAAACAAACTCTTTATTTTATTTATATTAGATAAAGAATTAATATACTGAATATCAGCTCTCCAACTTGAACGGCTTGCGAGATACTAAATTTTTCGCAAAAATTCGGACCCTCTTAGAATATGTAATATAATGAAACCGATACATTTATGATAACTTCCTAGTTGAGATTGAGGCTTAAGTATATACCAAAAATCATTTCATTTGACTTTGCAATTTGGATATGATTATCATGCACACATAGTCACATTCAATTTTTTATATAATAATTCATATATTACACATGATTGAAACATTTTCCCCAGTAGTTAGCTCCTCTACGAAATAATAGGCTGCGTCTCAAATAAGTCCTATTGCTATTATTACAGTTGCAAATATCAATATCTAAAATTGCCTGAAGTTCTTTTGTCAATAGAAACAAATGAAAAGAAAAAGGATGCCTTGAAAGTAGACAAATTCACCAGTGTTCAGAAGCTGTCTACAATGCACTGAGCAGAATGAGTCTGTGGGTCGTAATACGTTGTTAAGTCAGAGTGGGTCCTGGTGGGTGGGGGTTGCAGTGGGTCACGTTCTGTTGACCCGCGGCCCCCGACCCGCTCCATCTCTGGACTGTACATACGGATAAAACAATCATATATATGTATTTTAACCTTCTTGATTTTACTGAACCTTCACTAATTTAAGATAATTTACAAAAAATGCAAGAAAGCAATTATTAATAACATATATAAAAATATAGAAATGTATTTTGAAGGAAAAAGTAATCTTTGTACTCGAGATTCGAACTCGACTTGCCTACTCAATAAGCAGACACCTTACCGACTTATCCACAGCACAACGTGCAACTTGTCGTTTCGAAGCTTTATTTCTAATGTGTGTGTTACGTAACACCGCTACCAGATGTCAGTAGTGGTGCGATCACCGTCTTGAAGACCCATTTTGCAGTTACGAAATCACTCTTTTAACCCCCATTAATCCGATTTTTATATACCTCTCTCTCTCTCTCTCTCTCTCTCTCTCTCTGTATATATATATATATATTATATTGACAACAGTAAGTAAGAGTATAGATTTAGTTATTCTTGATTTTAATCTACAGAACAAATGCTTTTAATGAAAACATGGGGCCTGTTGCCGTAGTTGGCTAAAGGCCGTAAATAAAATTCATTCTTCAAGTGTAACTGGGGTAACTCCCGACTTTGGCTGATTTAAGACGTTTGATAACAGCGCGAGTAATGGTTGGTTTATAAACGCGGTTCCTATAACGTGTGTAGGTAAGTGGTTACAGCGTCTGACTGTCATTCTAAGGATCTGGGGTTCGAGTCTCGGCCTGGACTGAGTTAAACTTTTTTCAAGGAATTAAAGACTATAAATGATGTTCGCGTTTGATGCTGAATGAGATTTATCCTATGATGGGAGAAAAACCAGGACGGATATAGGGGGCAGGAGGAAAGACGGACACGGTTTATCCTTAAGTGTTAAAATTTAATTTATTCCCATGTCTTTTGCTCTTTCCTTTCCCTCTTTCCTTCTTTTCTCATTTTGTTTAACTTTCCATACTTTTTCGGTCTCTGCATGATGCGTATTATTCTTTTCGTTTCCTTTGCATTAATTCCTATCTCTTTGATCTTAAAGTGAATGGAATTTCTGCAGATTTATCTCGTGGTTGTTTCTCTAAGTGATGCTCTCAGATAGTAATACCTTTTCCTCCAAATGGAGGAATATCCTGGCATGTTATGTTTTCGGGCATGTATTTGCTGTCATGTTGTTTGTCCAACTATCAGACATACAGTGAAACTATTCTGCTACTGGAAAAAGCTATCATTTCTTATGTATTCAACCTCCACTTATTACTGTCGCTGACTGTACAAAGGTGGTTACTTTCGGTCAAAGAAATGTTAACAAACGTATATATAGTAATAAAAAGAAGATAAGAGGTTAATTAATATATCCTACTACACCCAAATTCTACAAAAGGTCTCGAAAATGTATATAAAATACACATGTTAAAATTCTAAATATACATCCTAAGGAAATTCAGATAGTTTGCCTGAAATGTGAGTAGACTCAGTCTTCAATCGCCTCATGCATTCCGTGAATTTCTTACTTAATGGTGGACCAAAAAAGACATGTAAAACACAGTACCAAATAATATATCCATAGAGCCAGTTTCTTAACTCAATAAACCACGCAAAAGTTGGATCTAAGCCATATTAGTGAAATATTCGTTAATACAATACATGTAAAGTTCAGTTTAAGAAATGCTCCACTTAAGTAGGTGTAATCCTATGGTCTATGGAACCCAAAATGTTCAATGGTGCGTTCATAAAACTTCTACAGTGACTATCTTAGATAAAAGTTCATGCTGTTCCAAAGTTTAAAAATAAACTCTGTAGTATCAATGAGGGATGCATTGCAAAAACCTGGCTATTGGTTAGTGAAATCTCATAGTTAAAATATATACGTGTCAGGAACACATCTTGGAAATACTCAAATGTAATTACAAATAGGCAGGTAATTTCCACATAAAGTACCAAATATGGTAATTGTTTAGAGTTAGAATTTGAAACAAATTTCATAATGAGCAGTTAAAATATAAAAGAATGACATAATAATGATGTTGGGTTAAACTTTATGACCTATTCACATCCATAGGACCTCAAGTTATGCTGTATTACGCGTCTAAACAATACTATGTAGATATAATTCTGTAGTAGAAAATTCATGTTTACAATAAATCATACTTGCGTCTACAATATAAGTTTCATGGAGCATTTTGAAAATAGTCATACATGTTAAAGCAGATAAAACGGGAAATAAAATGAAAAAATGTATAAATGCTAGGGTAGGTTAGTTTGAATGATCAGTCAAATACACCCTGTTTCAAAAACAATATACGCATTTCGATTGCATATATTTATTGAACTTTAAGACATACGAAAATGAATTTTACACACATATTTACGAGCCTCTCAAGTCCAAATTACAGTTCAAAGTTCAAATTACAGATGTTCAATATGTCCTCTATCAGCGACACGAACACTGTCACATCGATACTCAAATTCCTCCCATTCTCGGGCAAGCATGTCCTGCGTCACTGACAGTGACGTATTTAGGGGGTGGCTTCCAGGCTTAAGCCCCCCGAAATCTTACCTAGTATATTAAAGTAAATGAAATATCTTGCAGAATTTTCACATTTCCAGGCAAAGCCTCCCCCGAAAGTTAGCAAAGCCCCTCCCGAAACAAAATCGTGAATACGCCACTGGTCACTGATATTATGGCAGTACGGATCCGGTTCTTCAACTCTTCTAGATTCAATAGGAGTGGTGGTACATAAACGTAGTCTTTAACGAAACCCCATAGGAAGAATTCACAGGGTGCCAAATGCTGTAACCGTGGAGGCCAGCTCAGACCTGCTAAGTCACAAGATCCTGGACGACCAATCCAACGGTTCGGTAGAGTTTTAATTCAGATATTCATGCACTTGGCGACTCCAGTGAGGGGGTGCCCCGTCTTGTTGAAAAATGAAGTTATGTTCGTGCAGCCTCGGAAACAACCAGTTTTGTTACATAGCGAGATACTTCTGACTGTTAGCGGTGTTTCCATTAAAGAAGAATGGACCGTAAACAGATGATCAGGATATCGCACAAAACACATTGACTTTGGGCGAATGTCGTACATGTTCGATGACTGCATGTGGGTTCTGTAGGCCCCAAATTCGAACATTTTGTTTGTTTACCTGACCACTAACACGGAAAGTCGCTTCATCGCCCCGATCTCCCCCCGCTCGATCCGCCCCTGATCTTAATGAATGCTTTACATTGTATTTGAATCTGGAGGTCTATCACAAAATAATTAAACTTGAATCGATTGAAAAACGAAAGAGAAAGCTCTTTGTAAGAATCATTTTTAAAAAATGCTTTGGTATTCCCTGTTCTTTGCAGGATTTGAAACATTGAATAATTTGGATCATTTGAAATAATAAAAGATGGTATACATTTCGAAGGGAAATAATTTATTCCGAATTAATAAATTTTTAAGCAAATTCAGAAACTGTGTTTGTATTTTTTGAGACACGACACGAGACATTTGACGAAACGTTTCGTATTGTATCGTGTCTCGCTTCAGAGAGTCCTGTCTCGTCTCGTTTCAATACTAAGAGAGTCTTACGCATTCTCTTTCCAAGAAAATGAGCTAGAAACTTGAAAAGCACATTCATTGAATTGTTATCATAGAATATACAACGGGCATAGCCACTGATGTGTAGAAGGTGACACAGGCGGAATTTGTTCTTGTGGAGCCGTTGGCGAGTTGGAGCCGTGGGGCTCTATTATTTGGATTGGGAACACTGGTTCAAAAAAATTTACATTTAGCATACATACATACACACACACACACACACACACATATATATATATATATATATATATATATATATATATATATATATATATATATATATATATATATTACACATTAATTAAAGTATATGTAACACATATGTACGTATATATATATATATATATATATATATATATATATATATATATATATATATATATATATATGTACATGTGTGTTACATATACTTTAATTAATGTGTGGACCTACGGATAAGGTCCGATTCGCCCGCCCAAAAAACTGCCTCTGGGAGGTGGGTTGGAGCCGTACCACTGAAAAATAGAATTATGCTAATCGTAATCTTCTGAGATAGACTACCCCCCGAGGAATAAGTAAATACATAAATAAATAAATAAATAAAAATAGTTTCGTAATGTTTATCTTCTGTATACGAGTAATTGAAAAATTTTAGTGTCTCAACAATGAGAGCCGTATACAGGCGATCCTGAGTTTCTGGCGGAACTTCCCTAGTTGCGGACCAAAATTTCACACTATACCCTCTTTCGGCCCTCTCCCCCATGGTAGTTTTAAGAATTTTTATCTATTATCTACTTGCTTGGAGTAACAGTTGCTCTGTATTTTCACGGGCTTGCAACCGTCAGAATGAATATCCTGACTGCTTTCCCAGCTACCAATTCAGCATGCAATAGATACATGCAATAACAATCAAATCCCACACAAACTACTCTACCGATCAAATATTTTAACATGGAAAGTTCTTATCCGCAACGTACTTTGTTTGTTTAAAATGGAATAGACCTAAATGCAACTTCGTTCTTTTTTTTATGTTCTGGAGATTCGATAGCCAGATCACTCACATCAAAAAATGAGAGAATTAGTGCTCTGACAATCAGGTAGAAATACAACATGCCATACATACATTACTCTGATTACATTGCTATTTATTCAATGATTATTTGGCTTAGAGCTTTCTTACTTTCCAGGGTACTCTTCAAGGGTATACAATTACTCTTCATTTATCTCGCGAAAAAATATTCAGCTTGCAAATTTATTTCGAGGACTTCTCATTCCCTAATACATGTTTATTCTCTCAATTTGTACGTACAGCCGACAAACTTACACAGAATCTCAACAGAGTTCAAATGTGAAGTGTCAGCTGTGAGAAAGGTCAGTTATGTGGGAGGGGCTTCTAGAGTGCAATCCTAGGAACGCTGTGGGCTTTTAGGGTGCAATTCTAGGAACGCTGTGGGCTTTTAGAGTGCAATTCTAGGAACGCTGTAGGGGGCCATCCCGCTACACCTGGACATGTACCATTCCATAGATATTCCAATCGTAAATAGAAAAGCAAAGTTTGGTTAGTTTCTTGTAGCAAGTATGGAAAATAAACTTTACTGTTTATTTAAAATTGGTAGCCTCTAACAACGAAACTAACAATAATATGTGAAATCGATATGTACAGTAGTTGTTGGTGGGATATGCCCTCAAAATTCACAGCGGGAAACTTCCGGGAAAACTATAGAGAAGCTTAAAATTTAAAGAATACCCTATTATCTATCTGTTACATAAATTTGGTGCTTGTACCTTTAAAAGAATAGAAGCTATAGACATTTCAATTGATAAATGTTATTTTGGACAATGCTGTAGCTTTTGGAAGCCGAATGACAGTATTATCTATCTGTCACGTAAATTTGATGCTTGTACTTTTAAAAGAATAGAAGTTATAGACAATTGGATTGATAGATTTGATTTGGGACAATGCTGTAGCTTTTGGAACCAGAGAGAACAAAAGATGTGTAAAAGAATACTATATTGTATGTGAAAAGATAAGGATACAAGAAAAAATGCAAAGTTTGAGAAAAATAGTACTCATTACTGTCATGAAGTGGAAATTTTAGGATAACACCTGAGAGGGAAATGGGCAGAGAATGGTAGATGTCAGTTTGACAAAATTATTGCAACATTTATTTTTTGAAATTTGATTGGAACAATCTTTGGGATCAGACCTCATAGTGTTGTGACAGCACTGCATATAGAAGTTACAGAAGTAAACAGAATAAGATGAGAAAAGTTATGTGACATTTATTCTTTTTTGTTGTTGGAGACAGAATCTGAGAGGCGGAACATCTTTTGTGTTACAGATGAATAGTTTCAGAAGAAAAAGTGTTTTTTGTTGTGAACATCTGCGTGTTACGATTTTGAGATGTGTGCAAAGATGCTATAGTTTAAAATATGCCATTTTTTTTAGAAAAAAGTGAGAAAAGATTCGCTTTTAAGAACATTTGAAATAGACGTGAAAAGATTTTTTCATCTGTTTGACAGATAAATGTGACACTTAGCATCCCCTTGGTATGCTGTGTTTTTTTCCCTTATTGGTAGCAGAAAGAAATAATGTTCAGTTTTGTGTAGAAAAGGTCCTTGTTAGCTAACTTATGGTTTTCTTTTTAACTTGAAGAATACCTATTGTAGTCCTTTTTTCTTTTTTAAAAAAGGTTCAGAATAAGCAGCGTAATATATGGTCGGTTGGATTATTAGAATAAAGCACGTGGACACACTGTTCTGAAAAGAAAGAAGAAAGAAAAAAGAAAAAATATTGTTGTTGGAGGCTTAGTATCGTGAATGCCTTTTTGTAGTTTGAGAAGGGAGAAAAACTTAGGTAGAGAGTACAAAATTTATAAGATATTAATTGAAAACATATAATTTGATGATTATTAGTATGTTTAAAAGATTAATGGAAATGGGATATGATTTTTAGCAATAAAAACATAGATTATATTTGCGGATTATGGAATTGTGCAGACTTTTAATTCATTTGATGGTGATGTTGTTTTGAATGTTGTTTTGCCCTATAATTGAAAACACGAAGTTGAGAAAACATAAAACTGGACTTTCTGTCAAATATAAAGTGATTGGTTAAGTATTGAAGTAAGGACCTGAGAAACACGAAAGGTCTATGTTTTAGCACTGAGGCAGTTTATGCCGTAAGTGAATAATGATGAAAGAATTTGTGGAAGGAAATAATGTAAAGAAAAGCTGTCTTTAAATTATAAAGCAAGTGAATGAAGATGAAAGAACTGATGGAATGATAATGTGGGAGAAAACGAAAGTACTTTGAGGATTTGGATGGACACTATATGAATTTGATTGGATTTTGAGTTTAACGTTTTGTTTAGCAGCGAGGGTATATGAGACATGGACACTGATTACTATGGAAGCCAATTAGAGCTTATAGGTATAATGTTTTTGACTGCACACTTACATGATTGTAGATGGAACAAGGCACGGCATGCATTGCAGATAACTAATGTATTAGTGAAACACTACGGTTAAGCCTAAGGTTGGATAGAGTTAAATATTGTTTATACATTGGAAAGCTAGGAACAAGTGACGAGAGGTGTTTGTAGTTGACCATACATAAATTATTATGCAAAAAAGAGTATTAATATGTAAAAAAGAAAAAAATATATACTTACAGAATTTAAAAAGTTGTGACGCCTTGGATGTTTGACGCGAAGTTAGTGCAAAGCACACACCTTTTGCAGATGGTTGAAAAGAAGTCTTTTGTATGTACAGAAATTCTTTATCCCGTTGGCTACCCAACATTTATTGTTAAGGAAAGAATATGCATTGTGTCTGAATTTATCCTTTACAGACAGCTAGTTGCGTAAATTTTGTGTTGAATTGAATGGGTTTGTAGTGGGGATTCTTTAAAAGAATTTTGTGCTTTAGAAAAAAGTGCTTGAAGACACGCTGTAATTGGGCTTAGCTGATTTGGAGGGGGACTGAGCATTTGAAAAAAAGAAAGTGTATTGAAGAAAATGGAACGCGTTATTTTACCTCCGTTTTTGGTGAAAAAAATATAAATATGGTGCTTCGGAGAAGAGGCTTATTTCGATTTTAGACATTGCCTGTGTTGGGTGAAGCGGTGACCATTGAACGCACATTTTAGAAAATACTTATATTTGGAAGGTAAGTTGAATTCTCTTTCCTTACATATATAAGTTAACTTTTAAAGCTGATTAAACTGTAAGATATTAAAATTTTTAGTAAGTAATTTGATTATTTTATTGCAAACTGTAACGTTAGGTTAATTTATATTCGTTTACTTTTAAGAGAAATGAGGAGAAATATTAAAGAGAAAATAATAATTGAAGAGATCTGGGAAGGATTAATTTTTAAAACTGTATGCAAATGTACATAAGAGCATAGAACTTAACTTTAAACCACTCAAGTAATTTTTATTAAACTTTTAATGTTTATGTTACTTATAAATATTTTGATATGGAATTACCTAGAGAATAATAGTGTTATGTGTTTGCGTACGAGGTGTTGGATTCCTAGTAATTATTTACGTTTTTTGAGTTAAAAAATGAATATTTTTTCTTTGCCAAGTTTTATTATGCCATATTAAAATTTATACGTAATTAATTATTTTCTTATTTTTTCTCTTAGAATTTTGCTGGTTCCTGTTTTCTCATTATTGCAACAATTATTGGATTTGAGGTAAGAATTTATTTATTTATTTTTAAAAAATATTTGAAGACAAGTGTGTAAAAGTTGGCACGATTTAAAGATATTAGGAAAAATATAAGGTGTGAATATATATTTAGTTAAATATACTAGAAATCGAAAATAATGAATTAAAATTCTATATATATATATATATATATATATATATATATATATATATATATATATATATATATATATCTGAGTTTATTAATAAAAAGAGGAGATGAGACATAGACTTATAGTTGAACGATGGTTTGAAAGGCATAACCTTTTATTGTAAACGAATTATATACAGGAGGGAGGAAGCTTTTGGTTGTATTTGAATTTAGCGGATAATTTTAAGAGCAAGGGTATGTAAGACGTGTATATATAGCTTAATATTGGATTTGAAACGAATATGTTAATGCCGAGAATTTAATTTGGGTGATTTGCTGCAGAGGTGCTTGCGTTAGCCGCTTAAAGTGGAAGGAAACAGGAAAATTCCTAAAAAATTAGAAATATGGTGAAAAATTAATTTTAACGTGAATGTAATAAGGATTAAAAGTGAATATTAGTAGCACATTAACTTTATAAGTGGAGAAAATGAAATGATTTTTTGAATTTTTATGTGTTACGAATATGGAGGCTAGAGTAATGGGAAATGGTACTGTTTTTGCAGATTTGCTATGAAGAAGAATTGTATAAAAATGTAGAGATAGTCTGAAACTAGGGAGCGCCAAGCAATAAAAGTGTAGGCCTTCAAAATGTATTTAGTTATTAGGTAAAAAAAGAGAAAAGTTAATGTGATGATAACTAAAATGATTTAAATTGATGCCTATGAGGACTTTTAATGCCATCTGCAGTATTTGAGGAGACGAAAAAAAATTTATGGGGAATTTGTTCGCGACTTAAATATTATTTTGGTATTTATATGCTGTGATGAGTAATTTGAAAAAAGGCTTTTACACTTTTTGAACAATTGGACTTTACCGCAAATTGAATTAAAAAAGCAGATGTAGCAAGGACGAAAGCATTGACACAGAATATAAACAAATGGTTAACATTTATCAGAACAATGTCTCGAATGTAGAATGGAAGATAAAATATTTACTTAGACTGAAATTGAATTAATGTTCCGGCAAAAAAATCTTTACATTGCGAAACAAATCAGAAATCATTACAAATTCATATATTAAAGTGTTTTATTGTGGCTAATACTTTAAAATTAGTATTTTGTCATATCGCCTTTACATTTTGTCACCATCTGCAGTCGTTTAGGCATTGATTCAGCCAGAGTGGCGAAGTATGTAGAGTCCATGGTTATCCACAGTGTTTTGATCGTTTCCCTTAGATCCTTGATGTTGTTTGGTCGTGTCTCCTGAATCTTGTTTTTCATGACGTTCCAGGAGTTTTCGATTGGATTAATGTCAGGAGAATTACCTGGCCACTCTAAAAGAGGAATATTATGGTCACTGAGAAACTTTTGCACGGCCTTGGACATGTGGGCCGGGGCCCCATCATGCATAAAATAATTACACTCATGAATGTCCCAAAAAGGAAGTAAATGTTCTTCCAAAACATTAATATAATTGCTTGCTTTCATGGTTTCATTCTTGGGAAGAAAGTGCAATCCCCCTCTGCCCTTGTAAGCACTGAATGCCCCCCACACCATCACATTATCAGGGTATTTAACGGTCTTAACTGTAAATTTCGGGTCATACCGTGAAGCAGTACACGGACGGCGCACCATCTTAGATCCATCCCGGATCAACCTAAAAGTGCTGTCATCACTAAACATCACTTTTTTCCAGTCTTCAGGTGTCCAACCTTGATATTTCTTACAGAAGTCGAACCTCTTTCTCTTCATTGCTGCTGTGAGAAGGGGTTTCTCAGCAGCACGATGACTTGCCAAGCCCAGATCCTTTTGCAGACGGTGACGAACTGTCCTAGTTGCGACATTCTGGAGCAGCTCAGGATACTTGTTTTTCAATTCTACAGCTGTTATGAAGGTATTTGAAATTATCTCACGCTTTAGAAGTTTATCAGTCCTTGGTGAAGTCTTTCTAGGTGTAACGGAGCCGGAATTCCTACATGGTACAGTTCCAGGAAGAAATGACGCCGCTGAACGCTTTAGCTGGTAAATTGTCTCTCTTGACTCTCCAAGATCATTGGATACAGCGATTACCGTATTTTCCAGAAGAGTTAAGGCCCGGGATTTCTCTGTCATTGTCAGCTTTTTACGACCCATTGTGTGTAATCAGAACAAAGTTATAAGACCACTTACTTTCAAAAACTTAAACAAAAATCTAGCTGCACACAGCAAAGGGTGGGCTTCTGATGGGTGAGGGAAGATTGCAAGTGGCGCGCTAATCGCTGACGTCATCATCAGACTCCTCTCATATTTTTATGGCCGGAACGGCGCTTGACCCCGTTACGTGGATTTTGCATGTAAAGTTTTTCTTTGCCACACAATGTAAAGATTTTTTTGCCGGCACTGGTTAACATTTATCAGAACAATGTCTCGAATATAGAACGGAAGATAAAATATTTACTTAGACTGAAATTGAATTAATGTTCTATGTTGTAGAAATTTGATTAAAATTTAACTATGAAAAATTAAATGAAGTATATAGCAAGGCCTTATTCAAAATGTAGGTATGGAGAAGATTTGTTTCTCAGTGAGGGAAGCTGATTCTTGTTTCCGTATATTAATTCATTTAAAATATTGAATAATTATTGTGCTACTTATTAATTTAGGTCCCAAGGTTATGCCAGTTAGGCTAAAGGACACAGTGATTATGAAAAATGAATAAAATGGTGAAATGAAGAAAGTGGGAGGAAACGGGAGAACTCCGAAAAAAAATATGGACATAATGTTGTTTACCATAAGCTTACTTACAAGGGAACCTTCCGAAAATGATAGTTGCAGTGAAAGATGTGACCTATGCCAATTGAAAGAGCTGTAACAGAGATGTTCATTCCCAAAAAATTAGCTGCCCATAGCAATAGGTTCAAGAAATATAAGGGGTGGAATTTCGGGAAACAGCAAGGTTGGAGAAGGGGGGAAAAGTGCAAATTCCGCAAAAAAAGGGGGTACGGCAAAATACAATGCTGATAAGTGATGTATAGAAAGAGACTTGCCACAATAGGGAACAAATGAAGGCCACCAGTGGGGTTAACAGTGTTGCCAACTGCAATGAAAAGTACATGTTTTGCAAAGAGCACTATATGAAGTGAGTGCAATATTCAGTGTCAACCTGTCATGTAGAACATAAGATATGTCGTGTATAATCAGTGGTACAATCTAACAAAAGAAAATAGAAAAACAGAAGTACGAAAAATACGGAAAAGACGAAGTTGGCCATAATGCGCCACATTTGATCACGAGCTGTGCATATTTGAATGAACAAAACAAGAAAGCATCAACTATGTAGGAAACCGAAGTACCTAGAATCGAAAAGAAAAGCGAGTTCCAAAGTTGGCAGCACTGGCATGAAAATCCAGACAATTCTAATATAGTTAGGCCACTCGCTTCACAAAAAGAAAATTCGCAACAGGCATTAGTCTTCGCATCATTTGTACATGCTCGCCCACATTGTACGTGGAATTGTTCGATGAGACAATAGTCCAAACAGAAGATACATTTATAGTGAGCACAGCGGAATACTGCCAATCCGTCACACATGGTACAATGATCGCCTGTGAATGTCTCGAAACAGTACTCTAGAAGTGTCGAAACCTTTGGTGGTCTTTCTATCACATATCCACACCTGTAGAAAGCAAACAAATCAAAGGCTTGATCTGCTGTGTGTTGCTGTCTGCAGTACTATCACCGCCTATATGCTATATCCAGAGTGTCCCACCTAACTCTGCGATTGAAATAGTTTCAAAGCGAAAAAAATGTGACACATCAAGTTGTGCAGGAATGTACCCATATCAGCGGGCGACAAACTTCTGTGAGACGTAAGTGCCCAAGTGCCCCCAATTTCACCCTCATAGGGTCCCAGGGGCCAACTTCAAAATTTCAAATAGCACCATCGGTCGAGTTACACTATATTTCTTTCGATAAATCTTGGAATATGCAACAACGCATATCAGAAATATTTACTATATGGGATTTCAAAATGGCCGCCAAAAATATCTGCTCGGTGACAAGAACAACGTACATTTTTGGCGGCCATTTTGAAACCCGTGCTTCATATAGCAAATGTTTCTTATGGGCGGTGTTGTATCTATCCAGAGAAATATCATCCGCTCCCTGTTCCCATTTGAAATGTTGCGGTTGACCCCTCGAGCCTTATGATGGGGGCCCTGGGAGACTTGCTTTTTACAAAGTTTTCTTGGCCCTCGACATGAGTACATTCCTGTACAATTGGATTTCCAACATCTCTTTTCGCTTCGCAGCAATTTGAGATCACAATGTTCGATGCCATGTTAAGACACAACATATATTTGTGGCGGCCATTTTGAAAACCATGCTTCATATAGCAAATGTTTCCTATAGGTGTTGTTGCACATTCCATGATCTATCGAAAGAGGTACCACTCGGTCTCTGTTGTCATTTGAAAGTTTGAAGTTGGCTCCTGGGGCCCTATGATGTGATCCTGGGGGCACTTGCTTCTCACAGACTTTTATCACCCTCTGACATTGGTACATTCCTGCACAACTGGATCCGTCACATTTTTGTTCGTTTTGCAAATCTTTCAGGTCAAAGGTTTTGCAAAGCTTGCTGGGACACCCTGTATATTCCCACATGCGACCCAACCATGACATAATGTTCACTACTTCTATTATCGGTTGTTGGCTCAACCCAACCATTTCATGTTCCCCGACTTGACATTGCCTCAATCACTCTAGCATTGATGCATTCCGAGTGATGCCTGTTGCCGGAATTTTCTTTTTGTGAAGCGAGTGGCCTAACTATATTAGACTTGTCTGGATGTTCATGGCCAGTGTTGCCAACTTTGGAACTCGCTTTTCTTTTCGATTCTAGGTACGTCGGTTTCCTGCATATTCGCTGCTTCTTGCTTTGTTCATTCTAATATGCACAGCCCGTGATCAAATGTGGCGCATTATGGCCAACTCCGTCTTTTCCGTATTTTTCGTACTTCTGTTTTTCTATTTTCTTTTGTTAGATTGTACCACTGATTATACACGACATATCTTATGTTCTACATGACAGGTTGACACTGAATATTGCACTTACTCTTTGCAAAACATGTACTTTTCATTGCAGTTGGGAACACTGTTAACCCCACTGGTGGCCTTCATTTGTTCCCTATTATGGCAAGTCTCTTTTTATACATCACTTGTCAGCATTGTATTTTGCCGTACCCCCCTTTTTTGCGGAATTTGCACTTTTCCCCCTTGTCCAATCTTGCTGTTTCCCGAACTTCCACCCCTTATATTTCTTGAACCTATTGCTATGGGCAGCTAATTTTTTTGGGAATGCTCATCTCTGTTACACCTCTTTCAATTGGCATAGGCCACATCTTTCACTGCAACTATCATTTTCGGAAGGTTCCCTTGTTAGCCAGGGACGGAAGTAGGGACCATATGTGCTAGAGGAAACTAATTTAGTAACTAAATACCGTGACTTTTAGTTTAGGATTTGTGTAGGACTAGTAAAATAAAGCGTTATGATAACTGAATATTGTGTTGCTAGTTTCGTAAATAGTATTGTTTTTAAGTAAAACTGTTGCTTAATTTTTCCGGTATTTATTATGGAATTCCATATAGATGGAATGAAAAGCTTAGATGTTACCAATATTTGTATACATTTGTAATAAGGACGTGGCCTATTTCATACTTTTGACAAATAGGGAGACAGATAGAAATTTTTGTTGAGAGGGATACAAACTATAATTTTGTGTACAGTTATATGTAGTTTACTTTTTAACTATGGTATAAACCGTAAATGAAATTTGATCCTGGTTAGAAGAGTAATTATCATGAAATTGTATTATCAATGGGGGAGGTGATTCAGGAATTACTTGTGCTGAAGACCAACGTTTTAAGAAGTAATACGTGTATTTCTTTTCAATAACGAAATAGCTACGGTAGGGTGGATTATAAGCGCTAAGCGAATAACTACAAGAGTTATATTTGAGAAATAAGACTTACGATTGTTTTTCATAAATTTAACTGGGTAATGATTGTATAGTAGGTATTTCTTTTATTACAATAGAATTAAGAATTGTGATTCTTGTATTTTCTTGGAATTGTTATCGATAATTATATAAATGAATGCCTGAATTCTGGAGAGATAAAAAATAAGGGCGTACTTATTTTGATATATTTCTAACAGTACGGTTTGCTTAAATATAACCTTTGAAATTTTATAGTATTACTTTATATTGAAAATATTTGTTCTTTATAATTGTCAGTTTTTGTTTGTTGCAGAATGGAGGGATCACAGCCATCAACATCCTTTGATGTTTTTAATACATTTAGTGAATTAGATGGCATTTTATTGGCAGTTGAAAATGAAGAAAACATAAGAAATAATAAGACAGGGGTAGCACAAAAAAGGACGGCATCAGAAAAAGATGAAAGGAGAAAAAAAATGAAGCACGAGGAAGATAAATTATGGGCTTTGTTTCCCCTATATGGTGAAACAGAAAAAAATAATAATAACAATTAAAAGAGTAGAAGCGTTAGAAAAACTAAGATTAAAAAAGATGTAAATATTAAATAAAAATAAAAATAAAAAAATAAAATAGGAATTTAATTTTGGTGTTTTATTAAATATATAGTTTCTTTCCTTTAAATTCCAATGTTTTACCTAAGGTAATTTTGACTTTGAAAAATCAAGTTTTTTTAGGTTGGTTGGAAACCTTTATAGCGAACACATTTTATGATTTTCTTTTTCAGTGTTACCTTTTGGTACTACAACATTGGAACCAAGGCACGCGAAAGGGATTGTATATTACTGAATGACTTTAGAAATCTGTTCTTTCACGTAATTTTTTTTTGTGAAAGACCCAGCGAAAGTTATTAGTTTGACGCGCTTTTAAGAATGTTTGCTTGCTGAAATTACAGGAAAAGTTGTATAGAAATTTTATAAGAAGACGAATGCTAAAATACAATTTTGTAAATAATTACCAGTTGGTGGTTAAAGATGGTTTTTTGAACTTGGAAAAAAAACGGTGATAAGATTAGGCAATGTAGGAATAAAAGGAAACGGAAAACCAAAAAAGACGAACTTTATGTAATGCGAACTGGAATTGAACTAACCATGTTGGGTACTTGAATATCCATTATTATTATTATTATTATTATTATTATTATTATTATTATTATTATTATTATTATTATTATTATTATTATTATTATTTGAGTATTTGGCCTTTTGGCAGCTACAGGTTTTTGGACTTGGAAAATTATTCTTTTAAGTTTCATGATCTTCAGCTTACTGTTTTAAAATTTATTATGCTTATCTCCTTCTTCTTATCCCTAGCTTTCCTTCCATCTTTCCCTTTTTACCATTGCGAAGAAGAAAGACAATTTTTTCGTAAAGTATGTGCAATCGAAATAATATTATTACCAAAAAAGATGAATAAAACCCACCTCTTCTCTCCTATTCTTTTTAAAACATCATTTTTTGTTGGTCCTTATATGCATTTTATTTTTTCCTTGAAAAAACACTTTTTGAAGCTCTGTAACTTGCGTATTGCTGAAGTCTCTGAACATCTAGTCCAATGCTCCAGATATACCACCTGATCAACTTCTTCCGAAGTCGAATATTCAGTTTGCTAATTAAGAATGACTGTTTCTTTGGGTATATGAATTTTTTATTTGATTTCTTTCCTGTTGTAGGAAACGTATTTTGTTAAAATACTTTACAGCTACTTGAAATAATCGACCTTTTAAAGTTTTAGTTTGATTCAAGTTGGGATTTAGCTGAAAAATGTAGTGCGGGAGTGAGTTGTGATAAAAGCTAGGGAAAAGAACACTGTAACCATATTATAGTTTATTTAGAAACCTTCAGTGAAAATTTTAGGGTGTCAGTGAAAAATTTAAGGGTGGCAGGCTGTAAACTTTTGTTAGATAAGACTTGGATTGCATGGTATTTTTTCATAGCTTTTCATTGTTTATTACCACTTTATTTTTTGTGAATCATGCTCTGTAGTTGTCCTTCAGTTTTAGGGATTATTTGCATATATGATTTCCCCAACCTCCAATGTTGAATTTACCGTGCATCTTTAGTTAGAGCAAATTTTATTTGCGAACTCTTAAATAATTCATTTCCTTTGTTTGTGATTTAATTACAGCTTTACTTCTTTTGTGTACAAATTTTGAATGATTTGGTGAGCTCTATAATAAATAGCAAGTATTTTATAGCTGGAAATTATTTTTTGGAATTTTTATTATAATCTTTGACCATTTTAGAAACAAACTACAGTGCTCAATTTAACTTTTTTTTTTAAAAAAGCAAATAACTCCCTCAAAAATAGTCAGACATTATCGTCTACCGAAAATGAAAATCATAAACGCTTACAATATATTAAAAGAGTTCTACACTAGGCAAGGCTACTGTAGTATTAAACATATACAGGGTGACCGCGTGACTATGTTACAAAATTTAAGGTATGATTCCTGACACGGAAACAAGAAAAAAAGTTCAAATAAACTTTTGTCCAGCGTACATAATTTCGGAGCTACAAGGTGCCGAAAGCGTGGGAAAATGACATTCAAAGCTCTATAGCTCGACTATGGTGAATGATAGAGCTAATGCGGCATGGTCACGTCAAAGACACAGAAGCTGCTGTATTCAAAAATGCTTAGGTCGAGATCGTGCAATTCGTGCACAAGGGATTCCCCAAAGGAGCGTAGGGATTCCCGGATAATCTGTCAAGAAAGATGGGTCGAAAAGGATACGGATGAATAGCTGTCCCAACTGCTAGCAATAATGCGTCTGTACTAAGTCGATATCTCGCACAAACACAAAATGGCGAACAGTTTTATACGTGCCATGTGTGGTTGCATAACGCGCACTAAATAAGAGTGGGAAACATGAAAGGAAAATGTAAATAATTTGGTACAAATGGTAAATACATGATATTATGCTGTCCTATCACTGAAAAGACGCTTTTAATAAAAGGTAATAGTCATGAAACGTACTAAAATGTTGTAAAAGGATCACACTATTAAAGTCTTTCTTCCATGTATTGTTGCCATTGAAAACAAATAAACAAAACTGAGCGAAACAACCATAATGCAAAAGAGGTTGTTTCCTAAAAACGAAAGTCACAAGAATGGGAATAATGTCTTCAATCAACATTTTACAGCAGGATTGAATGCAGCCAAGAACATCATCAATTACCTGTAAACGAGACAAATCTCCCAATTATCCTACAATAGGTGATGGACATGGCGTCCCTCTACTTCAACACAGGCGTTACAGCGTCGCAGTAAGTTCTGACGCATCCGCTGTAACAACCCAGAAGCTGTTCTTATAGTATCACAGGCAGCGAGTATTCGTGCTAATAGTTCTTCTGCGTTGTCTATAGGCGTTTCATAGACAAGTGTTTTGACATGACCCCACAAGAAAAAATCAAGTGGAGTCAAATCTGGGGAACGTGCAGGCCAATTACAAGGACCGCCTCTTCCAATCCATCTGTCACGAAACGTTTGATTCAAATACTCTCGAGCACTAGCTGAAAAGTGGGCTGGGGCGCCATTATGTTGAAACCACATCCGTTGACGAACACCGAGAGGGACATCCTCTAATAACTCTGGAAGTATGTCTTGTAGGAATCTCGTATACACTGGTTCAGTTAATCGTGGTGGTAGTAAATATGGACCTATTATCTGATCACTGATAATACCCACCCACATATTTATGGCGAATCGGTCTTGGTGACCCCTTTCCACGATTGCATAAGGATTTTCGTCTGCCCATACATGACTATTGTGACTATTAAATATCCCGTCTTTCGTAAAACAAGCTTCGTCGGTGAAAAGCACGTAGGAAGCAAACTGCGAATCAATTACAGAGCGTTGGAGAAACCACTCACAAAACTGAACGCGAGGTTGAAAGTCAGTTGGACGTAAGGCCTGAACCCTCTGCGGATGATAGGAGTGTAACTGTTGCTCGTGTACTACTTTCCAAACAGTATCTTGTGCTACTCCCATTTCACGTGCTACTTTCCGGGTACTTACTGTTGGGTCTTGGGCGAAACGATCAAGCACTTGTTCTTCAAAGTCCGAAGTCCTTGTGGTTCTTCGTCTTCCTTGGTCGTAGTATTGAAGTTGTAAATTCCCCGTGTCTCGTAAGCGTTGAAAAAGTCTGGTAAACATAGTATGGGCTGGATGTCTTCTTTGTGGATACTTCAGTCGATATAACCTATCAGCTTCTCGACTGTTGCCATTTGCTTGACCGTATACAAATATCATGTCCGCAAGTTCTGCTATCGAATACTCCATTTGATCTCACATTCGAACAAGCATAGCACAAACTACACTAAGGAACTCGTACGCTACGAACAAACCACATGAAGAATGACCTTCCACCTTCCACAACGCCTTCTAGTAGGGTTGTCTTATACTTTCCTTACCTTCGATTGTTTTCTACGACAGAAGGAAGAACAAATGCTTGTGATCGAACCTGAAAACTGTGGCGTACTTCAGGTGATAACACCGTCTGTGAAAACAAAATATCTTCTAAACGATAACAATATGACGACATGTTAAGCATTCTAGACAAAATCTCGGAATCAGTCCTGCAAAACATCGGAAGCAGCGACTAAAACAAACGTCCTGATAAATTGTTTTTCCTTGTTCTTTTTCAATGTTCGGGTAACGCACATTACGGCTAATGATAAGAAACGGATATTTTACTGTTGTTCTCTGGCAGTGGTCACATTAACATGGGATGGCGGAACAATCCCCCTCTCGTAAAAAGTATCCTCGGCTCGTATCATCAAATAAAATAAGATTTCTGCCTGGAAGAAAGCACCCATATCCCCCGGTTTTTCCCCGTAGTTTTACTTACTTTCAATGACGAAACTACATGGAAGAAAACAATGTTAGTGTGATGTTTGTATAACATTTTAGTACTTTTCATGATTATTCCCTTTATTAAACGCGTCTATACGTACAATGAACAGGACAGTGTACTATCATGTATTTACCATTTGTACCAATTTATTCACATTTTCCTTTTTATTTTCCCACTATTATTTAGTGCGCGTTATGCAACCACACATGGCACGTATAAAACTGTTCGCCATTTTGTGTTTGTGCGAGATATCGACTTAGTACAGACGCATTATTGCTAGCAGTTGGGACAGCTATTCATCCGTATCCTTTTCGACCCATCTTTCTTGACAGATTATCCGGGAATCCCTACGCTCCTTTGGGGAATCCCTTGTGCACGAATTGCACGATCTCGACCTAAGCATTTTTGAATACAGCAGCTTCTGTGTCTTTGACGTGACCATGCCGCATTAGCTCTATCATTCACCATAGTCGAGCTATAGAGCTTTGAATGTCATTTTCCCACGCTTTCGGCACCTTGTAGCTCCGAAATTATGTACGCTGGACAAAAGTTTATTTGAACTTTTTTTCTTGTTTCCGTGTCAGGAATCATACCTTAAATTTTGTAACATAGTCACGCGGTCACCCTGTATATTTGGACCAAAACGATAAATGGTGATATTATGTTTTTAATATTATTAGGGACATCAAGTATATGAGGGTCCAATGGACATGTTATGTAGCTAGCCGGGAAATACTTTGACAACTTTAACTAGTAAAGGAGGCGGAATAGGAAGGACAATATTAAGATGTATCTTGTAGTACAAAGTAGATGCAGTTCACTAAGAATAAATGTAAATAAAAAAAACTTTTGTGAACGCAACATTAAACCTCAGGTTCATAAGCAAAATTGAATTTCCACCAGATGTTTACCACTAACTGATTGCCTAAAGTGGGTAAGACACGCGTACTAGTAATTTAAGAATGAATGGGGAAAGCGGAATGTTTGTTGTATTTGCTGCAATGAGAAAGAAAGACAGAGGGGGTACGGAGATAGAAAACTGTGGTGTAGAACGAGAAATTTTAAATATAGACCTGTGTGTGAGTATATATATTGTGTGTGTGTGTGTGTGTGTGTGTGTGTGTGTGTGTGTGTGTGTGTGTGTGTGTGTGTGTGTGTGTGTGTGTGTGTTTGCTAGCTGTAGAACCATGGTTTAGAATGAGTGAATCGAAAGCAAGGGGAGTTATGTTAGGCCGATTAAACCATGATTGAAAAGAGATAGGAAGAAAAAGAAGTTTGGTATAAAGAGCGGTGGGGATTGCGGCGGGTAACTTGTGTTGTTGCTTTTGCAGTTAGGAAAGAAAAGAGAGAGAGAGAGAGAGGACACAATGTGTATTTTTCTGTTTAGTTGTTAAGCTTGAGGGTCCTCATTTTATTCCATTTTGTGTGTGTGTGTTTGTGTGGGAAAGAAAGAGAGAGTGAGGGAAATGTTGGGGGGTGGGATTGTTAGCTGTGGTTTGACTGGACTTGAATGAGAGGTGAAACGGGGAAAGGCTTTTATGGCATTCCAAAGGAAGGGAGGACTGCGACAATGAAACTTGTTTTCGCCTCTAGTCTTGATTTTTATGCGTCTTTTGGTAAAATGTAAACTGGAATGAATTTTAACACTTAAGGAAATGGATTAAGTGATTAGTTTAATTAGTAACGAAAGGATTGATTTGTTTTTATTTTTCTTTTATGTTTCAGTCTTTTTGTAAGAGATGAATGATTTGTTGAGAACACTGGCGTATGCAGAATATGATTATGTGGCGGCTTACTGAGAGTAAACTAAGATTCATGGACTTGTATATGCTTTTTAGTGTTGATTTTGGATATTTAGCGTTACTTTTAATGCTATTGAGCTTTATTTTTACCATTTGAAAGGGGAAATGGCGGTTAAGATTAGGTTTTGAGTATTATATATGTTTATGTAATGTAACGTTATACGTTTATGGTTAGTAGTGCAAAGCACTTGGACGTTATGTTAAGGAGGTATGAAAATTTAGTATATGTTGGTACCTGTACTAGAAATCACATGAAAATTAAAAAGTTGTGACTTACCTAATATGAGTGTTTTGCAATGTATGCCACTACATTATATGTTTGAAGACACGTATGGAAACCGTATACGAACATATGAATATTACTTTATGTTTACGAAAAAAATGAAATTAGGCGGGAAAACCAACTTGTTTATGCAACACGGGAAGCGAAACAATATTTGTATCGGTAGACGCACGGTGCATTACCGTTTGCAGGAATAACAACACGCGCTAACCTACGAAGGTAGATGCACAAAGTCCGTCAGAGTAGTGACAGTATTGCGTGAATAGATGGCGCTAATGGAAAAAAGAAATATTTTTTCCTCATAAAGTATTTAAGGAAAAAATATAACACAATAATAGAACGGAGTGAAGAAATTGACAAAAAACATTAATATATAAAATCACTTAAAACCCGTATTTCGTAAACTTATGGCATGAGCAATAAAATAAACATCACATTCCTGAGGTTAAATTTATATAAAAAGTTCATTAAGTATAAAAATTTTGAAAACTCGATTTTTTGACAATAGGTAGTAATGCAGTGGTATATAGTAATAAAGCCCTCATAACTTTGAGTGGACGTAGTACCTAAACTATTGATGCTAGAAGCAAATAAAGTACATAAATCGATTTTACAGGTTGAAAACTATATAGATTGATACCTCACACGGTGAAATTGGATAATTTTTCCGGAGTGTTATGGGCGCCCGAAAAATTTTATATAGGGGTGGGTTACAATACATTTTTTGCTTTTATGCCAAACTATGGCTTGTATAGAGTAAAGAAAGATATTTTCACGAAGCATAGGATATATGAATACTATTATACAAGTTCGAACATTGTAAGTTTAAAATAAAAATATCATGACTTTGATTAGAGGTAGCAGCTAAAGTATTAGTGCTTGAAGAAAATAGAATACAGAAATCGATTTTTCAGATTGAAAACTATGCAGATTGACATCTTACACGGTGAAAGTGGATATTTTTCGGGGGTATCATGGGTGCCGGAAAAAATGTATGGGGGTGGGTCACAATATATTTTTTGCTTTTTATGGCAAACCATAGGTTGCATAGAGTAAAGAAAGATATTTTCATGAAGCACAGGACCTAATGAATACTATTATACAAGTTAGAACATTGTAACTTTAAAATAAAAGTATCATGAGTGATTGGAGGTAGAAGCTAATGTATTGATGCTAGAAGCAAATAGAGTACAAATAGAGTAGAGATTTTCAAGGACAAAAACTATATAGATTGACACTTTACACGATAAAGTTGGACAATTTTTCGCGGTATCGTGGGCGCAGACGGAATTTTATATTGGGGTGGGTTACAGTACATTTTTTGCTTTTACGGCAAATTATAGGTCGTACAGAGTAAACAAAGATATTTTGATGAAGCGTAGGATTTAACGAATTCTATTATACAACTTAGAACATTGTAACTTTAAAATAAAAATATTATAAATTTGCATAAACAATTTGGCGTCAATTTTTTGAAACTTTAGAACTATAATTATTAAAGGATATATTTTCACATTAATGGCCAAAATGAATTATATTACTAAAATAAAACCATTTTCGCTCTTTTTACTGCCACTGCTGCGCGCCCGGACACCACAAGGGGTATTACCGATTATAAAAGCAAACAACACTCGGTAACTTGCTATTGTACATGCACACACAGTCTCATACACACTAGTGTGAATGTTGTGTGGAGAGATGGCGTTGATTGAAAAACAAAGAAAGAAACAAACATGGTGGTCACTATAGTACATTTTAACGGGTTTCTTTCTATCATTGATATACTATAAGTGGTGAGGCTTATAATATTTGTATATAGCGTATTATATTAACCGGTATGGACAAAATTAAATATTTGCCATAAAGCTACTGAACGTTTTATATGTTATATACACGAATAAAAGAGAAGTAAATATTTTACATAAGATATACATATACGGGTGAAAAAAGAAACGACTTAATAAAGATAGTTAGCTGCTTATACCTTACATTTAATATACATTAACGGTAAATGATAAAAAGTTGTACATACTATACTATACGATTATATACTGCAGAAATACATATTTAAAATAAAGTAAATAGTTACTGTGTAACAGTTCCGAGAAATATTTAATATTTAGTACACTTTTTTACTAACGTATGCAAAAAGATTTTCACACTCAATTTTATTTTTACTATTTATTGGATCGTATGCCAAAGTATACTCGTAACAAAAGCTATGCTTTGGAACTTAGGTTGGATCGTATTCATGGTATACTCGCTCTTAAAAATTTTTGTGGAAGCTGTACTTATTTCTCTTAACAAAACACACACAAACCGTAATTTATCAAATATTTAATGTTTTTTCGTATTCCTCTAAAGAAAACACTCGTCAGAGTATAAATATTATTTAAAACTTTTTTAAATAAGTAGCTACCCTGTTCACTATACTAAAGTAAGTGTCCACGTTTGATGTCTCTTTCAGTTTTCAGTATTTGTATTACTCATTTGTATATGTATGTAAGTGTTTGCATTTGATGTATTCTAACTTTTTTAAAGTAGCTATATTGTTTTTGACTATACTAAAATTGTATATGTATGTGTCAGCAGTTATTGTTTGCAATTTTAATCTTTTATATTGCTTTTCAGTATACAATTATATGTGTATTACTAATTGTATATGTATATGTGTATATGTATGTGTACATGTTTTATCTCTTTTGTTTTGAATAAGGTTTGTTATTATGCATATTACTATATTATTTAGTATACTTCTTTTTTCAACTTTTTAAAGTAATTATATTGATTTCCACTATACTTTTTATTTTTCTTGTGCATATCCACAGATGATTATTTCTCTTTGTGCTTTTCTAAACTTCTTCTTACGTTACTTTCCAGTATACTTTCGTATTATTTACTTGGTTCGTTTCCCCTGAAACAATCGAAGATTGTGATAATATGAAAAACTTTCTATTTTTAAGTTTCCGTATTACTATTTTGCATATAGATATTACTTGTTGAATTCCTTTTCAGTTTGTAGTATCTGTGTTACTCATTTGTATATGTAGGTAAGTGTTTGCACTTGATGTTTTTTATTTTAACTTTTTAAAGTAGCTATATTGTTTTTGAGTATACTAAAAATGTATATGTGTGTAAGTGTTTGCACTTTACGTTCTCTATTTTAACTTTTTTAAAGTAGCTATTGTTTTAGTATACCAAAATTGTACAAGTATGTGTCAGCAAATACTGTTTGCGATTTTACACTTTATATTGCTTTTCAGTATAGAATAGTATGTGTGTTACTAACTGTATATGTACATGTGTATATGTATGTGTACATGTTTTATCTTTTTTGTTTTGCATATACTTTGTTATTATACATATTACTATATTATTTAGTATACATCTTTTTTTGAACTTTTTAAATGTAATAAGATCGATTTCCACTATACTTTTTATTCTTAGTTATAGTATGATCATATGATCATTAGATCGTATCTTTGAACATTTCGTACTTAATTTCTCGAACACTTCGTGTGAAAGTGTTAAGAATTCCTGTGGAATTATAGTTGGATCGTATGAATGTCATACTCGTTGTTAAAATTGATTGTGAAAATATAAAAATTGCTGTGATGATATTAACAACTTTGCCTTTCTAATTTTCTAAACTTCTTCCTATGTTACTTTCCAGTATACTTTCGTATTATTTATTTGGTTCGCATTCTCTATAGTTAGATCATATCTTTTAATATCTCATAAGAAAGGCGATACTGTGATTTTATAAATAATTCATTTTCTACGAAAACTCTAAAAATACAATTCTTAAATAAAAAGCTCGTTAAACAATCTATAATTGTGATCGTATTTAAATTCTTATAAAAATTTGTGTTATTTATTTTAAATTGAATCATTTCCTTTTGCAAATTCGGAACACGATGTGTGAACGTTTTAATAAATTAGTTGTTAAATTTGTTTGCAGTATCTGTGTTATTGTTTGCTATTCAAGCTTAGAACACTTAGAGTGTAATCATCGGAAAAGTTAATTTTTCTTAAAAAAAACAGCCGTATAATGTGATCATATTAAAAGCTTTCTACTTTTAAATTTCCGTATTACTAATTTGTATATAAATATGTACTTCTTCAATTTCTTTTAAGTTTTCAGTCTGCTTTATCACTATTGTGTATATGTATGTATATATGTTTTATCTTTTTTGTTTGAATATACTTTTCTTAGTATTCATATTACCATGTAGTACACGTTTGAACCTTTTAACTTACTTCATTTATAGTATATGTTCAGTAAGAAAAGAAATCTTTTTTTACTACTGTTATACTTTTAGGTGAATATCGAAGTAAACTGTTGAGCGAAGTATCGTTAGCATTTACCGATAAAGTACAGGTTACAGTTTCCCGTAAACTTTTTTGTAAAAGCATTGTTTCCTATTTTTTAATTATTCATATTTTTTAATATCTTATATTAACAAATTCATTTTCTACGAAAACTCCACTTATTTATTGGATTGCTACTTTAAGATGGTCTAATCAATCTCTCGTTGTAGTATTAAAACTCCTAATTTTTTACGCTTCGCTTCCTGTGGAATTTTAGTTGGATTGTATCCGTGGCATACTCGTTGTTAAAATTGGTTGTGAAAATATAAAATTTCCTGTCGACATATTAAAGTTCATGTATATGCTACAATTTAAATTAAAATTAACAATAATAACTTAACAATAATTCTTTTGTAATTTTTCATATTGGTAGTTTCCTTTCATAAGTTTTTTCTTTATATGTATTTCAAACATGTTTATTTTATTCTTTCTCATATATTTCGTCCTTCAATTATGTTAATTCATTTTATGATACTTTTCTTAATGTATTGAAATTATTTTAAAATAATTATACAATTATTATTTATACAGGTATAATCACATAACTGTAACTCGATTTCGTGCAAGATTAAAAAATAAAACACCTGTGTACAAGATTACAAACTAAATTTGGGTGTGCGCAAAATCACAAACTAAATACGTTTGCGTTCAAGGTTGCAAACTATTTGTGTTTGTATACAAAATTACAAACTAAGTAATTTTTGAAAAACAAATAAAAATAACAAAAATACTTTTACCCAAATATTTTTATTTTTTAACATAATTTAAAAGTGATTATATATATATCATAAATAAAATTGTTATTAAGTAGATAATATAAATATATATGCAATTTTATATTCTATTTTCATTTTGAATTCATGTAAATATAAACAATTCTGTTTGAAATTATAATCGGTATTCTATAATACAAAATTTATTGTATTTACAATGTATAATTTGCACTTAGTTTACTTATTTCACTAACACATCAAACAACTTAAACATTGTAAATAAAATCTTTTCTAAGAAAAGGTATGTGATTAAATCGTGATAATTTGTTTAATAAAATATTATATAAAGCATAAGTACAAGTCCAATCATCTATTTCAATATCATGATATGAGGAAAAGGTTTCATACAGTTCATCAAAGATATCTGTTCGTACCATAACACGCCATGCATTATAGCATAACATTTCACAGTCCAAAGTAATACATTCATGTTCATCTAAAATACTGCTATTTTGAAAACTTTTATATGTTGAAAGTTTATATTCTGGCTTCTATCTTGAAATACATTCCAACACGCACAGTTCAGTCTCAAAATAGAAGTACAATCACACACAGTGTATGTTTCCTGTATACATTTTTGTCTTTTTTTAAAAAACAGTTCCACTAAATGGAGAATATAAGAATCTAAAAATGTAAGTGATTCATGTGATAAATCCATTAACCCTCGAGAAGTCGCGCTGAAAAAGTAACGCGAGTAGTCGCGCGCGGTCAAAAGGACCGCACGTACATAATATGTTGCAAATATCGTTTTAAACATTTGTCTTGTATTAGAAACGTAATTTTGTATATTTTCTGATTAAGAGGGAATAACATTTTTATTATTATAATAAGTTTTACAGTAATAACTATTAGAGAAACCTACAATTAGACACCTCCTTTTTTTATTTCTCATTTGGAATAAAATGTTTTGTTTCGTTACACATTTCTTTAGATAGTTAGCTACGCACTGGTTTTATTGAAAATTCTAAATCTGATGACGATCTTTAGTTTTTGTCAACTCTGGTTCGTCTAAAATTAGATAATGCAATAGTAAATTAGTTAAAAATATACTATATAAACATAACACTAAAACAAAGCTTCACAGCGCATTTTACATTGAATTAGAGCTCACTCGTAGCTAAGCGGTTAGCATACACGCCTTTGGCGTGGGACTTCCGGCTTCGATTCCCGGTGGGACCTCATGTGGTTCGGATACTTCGTTAAGCAGTAGGTCCACATCTTACATAGCCTTGATGCTGAAAAGGGCGCTAAATTGAAATAAAATCAAATTTACATTGAATTATTTTACGGTCCTGTTATTTTGAAACTTCACTTATACAGCACTACATTGAATTCTTTTAGGTTATCTTCAAATTTACACTGTGCTACACTTCGTCGTCGCTTATTTCGTCCTCTCCTGCTCTGACTACATTCGGGGAATCGGATTTATGGATTTCGATTTAAGATCTTGAGATTCGCTCGCGGACTCCTGACTTCACCTTTCGCGTTTACTCACTTATATATATATATATCCTCAGACAAAGCTTCCACGAGATCATCTCGGCTGATTTATGCAAATAGTCCATTCCTAACATTTCCCTCCGTATTTTAAGCTGTTCATTTCTAATTTTCTCTTTTTTCATACTTGGTATCAGTTTAACTCTGTCGACCTCTCTTCCGTCCATTAAAATAATATTTATGTTTATAAAGCTTAAAACATCTCAAAAGCAAAGGTCACGTGCAGAGCGAAACACTGAGAAAAACATTACACGGTTAGTCGCGCGCGGTGGAAAGCACCGCACAATCACTAAACAATCACTAGTAGTTAAACTAAACAACGGATAACGGAGTGATTGAGCAGGAATGTTCGGGAAGGTGAGGGGGAAGATTAGCTAGACGGAGAAGTCTGTCGAACAAACAGAATGGACACACGATCAAAAATAATTTTCCTGCGGTGCTTTTGACCGCGGCGCGACTACTCGAGGGTTAAAAAGCCTTTTGTTTCGTTTATATGTATCGTCTAAGGAATGTTTCTTCAAGTACAGTTCAAACACTCTGTCACGAGTTTTCTTCTTAATTACAAGTTCCAACACAGTACGTTTTAAACTATTATTACACGATAATATAAAATAATGAACGCGCTCATCGCGTATTCCTAAGGAACAAGCATGACAAAGTATTGCTTCATAGAATTTATAATTTTCAAAAAGTTCCTTTATTACACTTACAGCTCACAATATCTAAATCATGATTTTCAATATGTGTAATAGAATATATTTTTTCAACGTGTATTTCATCATCATTTCCATAAAATCTTCCAAACAAATTACAATTTTCTTCAAGAGGATATAATAATTTCACTTCATCACAAATATTATCATCTACAAAAATAACTTCCTTCCTATTAACAAGTTTAAGTTCTTTCTCTCTTGGTGAAGTATACTCGGAATTATATACCCGTCTACTGCACATCTTGACATATACTATACTATTTAAGTAATATTCCTATGTATACATAAATATGTCTGCGCATCCGCATAAACTTTTAACGACTGCTCATGCGTCCTACAAAAGTTAATATTATTTGCTTCCATTCGTGGACACAGCTTCCAAGTGCAACACGTCTTTACTTTTCATTATACAAGTATGTATTTTGTTATTTTTTAACTACAGTAACATGGAGGACAAAATAAAATTCTATTTGGTACCCAATCTAATCCCCAAAATCGTGACGATCTTGATAACAAAGATGGTTATCCTCATAAAAATTCTTCTTCAATATCTGTATCATCATCCGAATATGATGATAAATAAATAGTTTCCACGTTATCTGGAGAGTCCGGTCTTAGCTTTACCGGCAAATCCCTATTTTCTGTCTTCAACTTCTTCTCCACACATGGTGGACAAAGCAAAGTCTCTTCATCGACGTCCACAAAATCTATCTTCAGCACAGCAGCCATAGGTAAAATTCATACATTTTTGAAAACTCCCGTATTTAAACAGTTCAAGAAAGAAGATGGAGTCTACCAACAGCATCAAGTTCATACAAGTCACCTATTCCTTTCAAGGAACAATATTCTTTTTTTCATTACATTCAAAAGAAAATCATTAACACTATACAAACAGGTAAAAAAAATTCTTTACAACAAAAAAAATCCCAAAATTGTTTTCATATATACGTTCAAGGTAAATACTATTCTCTTCTTCAAATTCTAAATGTTCCTGATTTACTTCGTTTCAAGTTTATTCCCGTCCGCGCTTACAAGTGTTTTCCATTCCCGCCCGCACATCACCGCACCGCGTCCGCGTTGGCCGCATCGGCCGCGGGCTAAGAGGTTTTTTCATAAACATTCCATCCATTGTACAGCGAGGGACACTTCTGGATGGTACAGCCATATGGAGGTTTACGGCTAAAGTGCTCCACCAGTTGAGTCCGAAGCATTTGCCGGGAAGTATTGCAAACAAATTAACTTTAAAAGAAGGCGGGTCGCATAAATGCCAGGCACTGAAAATTTCCGTACGATTATGCGAAATTCCCACTATCGTCTACAACATCATTTCTCCAAACGAAAGGAATCTACTTCTTATGGCAATCATACTACCTGATATTTGTTCTATTTGTGGAGATAAATTGAAACAAATAATTGAAGTCCAATCCTGTTGTTGTTGGAATGAACACTCTTTCTGTCGTTTGATCTGAAATGACTTTGCAGAGTCTGAATAAATATTCCGTCACTTCAGGAGGGTAGGAAGAGCGGATACCCCCCCTCCATCAGTGTGAAAACACACGCACTTAATCAAATGCTTAGTGAGAGTGAGCCCATTGGTCTAGCACTTTTATGATTTCAATCTTTGCTCCCAAGCCATCTTATGTCATAGCTGATGACCTTGGAAAAAGAGAGATGCAAATATAATGAAAGACAGATACAGCCACATGTGCAAATTTAGAATTTGAGACAAAATGATCGGATAGCATCCATATTTTGTCGAAAAGTTTGATTTGGTAAGTAGACATCTAAAGCCCAAGCCAACCTCAGAGCATCCCACTACCAATTGTTGAATTCAAGTGGAGAACTCAGTTGAGAGCATCAGATGATTACAAAGGGGGAGAAATATCTTCAGATTTGGGAAACAAACAATGAAAAAATTGAAGTGGCCTGAAAAGGACTCGAACTATCAACCTTCCGATTACCACCCAACGATTCTATTCACTCATCCACGGAGCCACGCTGAACAACAGGCAGTCATACGTCAGACACAGAACGTTTGTTACTAACAAAACGTTTTTGTAAGGGGAAAAACTAAGGAAATTCCTCGTCTCTAGTTTTCTTTCCCTGGCACTAACTTAATTACTGTTGTCTCAGCCTGAGAAGAATATTTTCCACCCCTCCATAAACTTTACTAACAATTTTCATACATTTATATATAGCAGCACAAAACATTTATTCATGGCTGTACTTACACAAAACATTTACTTCCAATTCTATTAATTCCAGTACCAAGTAAACAGAAATACTGGATATGAAATTCTATATCTCGGCAATAGTGTTGCAGAAAATATCGAAATTCAATTTTTCTATTTGGAACAGGGGGACCATACACGCAAATTGCGCCCATGAGATTTGTTTTGCGGAAGAGGAGACAGAAATTTACGTTGAAAATGGCAAAATCGCACGTTTTATTATAACATAATTTTATTAAGAACGCCAAATGCGAAAGAGAACGAAAGTATTCTCTTTAGCTTGACAGAATAAAATTATAGCTGAAGGTAGAAGTGAACACAGAGACTGATGATGTTTATGAAGAATGCATGCTACCAAGCAGTTGGGTAGCCAGGAAGTCTGGAACCTCCGAACATTTGCACAAGTTGTTAAAATAAAGCCCAAGGGTAGAAAGATACTGAAGAGACCTCGCGATCGAGGTCTAGGCGTCACTCTCGATACTTGCACAAAAACATGGATTCAAATGGGTATGCACATGCGGAATATGTACGCTACATTGCGACCTAGAGGTAGACCCCAAGGGTTGAGTTGAGTTGATTTTAGTTTAGCGTCCCTTTCAGCAGCGAGGCTATATGAGACGTGGACCTACTGATTAAAGTGGAAACCGAACCACATGAGCTCCCGCCGGGAATCGAACCCGGGTCTCCCACGCCAAAGGCGCGTATGCTAACCGCTTAGTCACGAAGGAGCTCGACCGCGAGGGTGAATCAGTAGCCGCGATGATAAACAACAGATTTTCTTTCTCTAAGTCCAAAAAAGTGAGCCTAGATCCGTCACAATTCCCGCAGATCTATACACAGGGAATTGCATGTTCCCGCTGTTCTTTATATAGACACTAGCTACAAATCGTACTGTCATCCAAGCGATGTGAAAATGTAAAAACAAAATCAAACTACTATTTTTTTAAGATTAATATTGATAGCACACCTCTGCAGTTCCAATATGCAAATTCAACCAGTACCTTAAGCAGAAATTGCTGAAAACGACAGAAAATGAATATTTAAACATGCAAATAGAAACCTGTGCTGGAGCGATTCTATTATTAATATTATAATACAAGCTCTTGCAAGTTGCGTCTGTGGTCAAGCGGGTTTAGTGCTGCTACTGAAATTTCTGAAACGAAGGTCGACGGTTCGAGCCTCCGTGCGTAAAGTTAAAGTTTTTCTTCCTTTTTTTAAATATATGAAAATTTTTTTATAAATATAAATTTCTACTGTGAAGTGGTTGGAAACACATTATCCGGTAAACTGTCACTTTTCAAATCCCTGTCCCGTTTACTAGCCCGCGATGTCCATAATTCATATACGAAAACGCTAAAAAAATGAGAAATGTGAACAGTTGAATAGGCCTACCTAAAACCACACGTCCAAAATGAAAATTATTCATATATATATTTTGGGGGGCTTTGCTAACTTCATTCCTGAAAATGTGAAAATTCTACAAGATATTTGATTCACTTTACAATATTTTATTTAAATAAGCATAAAATTTGGGGGGACCAAGCCCGGAAGCTCCTAAAATACACCTATATATATATATATGCATGTATTTTTTTTGCATTACGGAACATTAGGGTACCTCATAATCTGGATTCTTATAAAGCAATTTGAACAATTATTTAGAAAATATGTAGTGCTTAAAATCGGATTAAATCGCAATGCCAGTAATTTGTAATATCATACATTTTTATTTATTTACATTGAATGTGCACTTGTTTTATACTGTATAGCATGAATATTAGCTGCTAGAAAGAAAGAATTATCTATAATCGAATTTAAGTAGGAAATCGATATAGTTATTATAAGAAGAAGCTTGTGAAAATGAAGTGTATAATAATGGTTGTATCTGAAATGGGTGGTGCATAATGGAGTAGTTGGTTACCCCGCCAGCTTTGGAATACTGGGCTCTTCAAACTGTCCATCCTTAGGGATGCGCAAAGTCGAGTCGAGACAGAATTTTCCTGGCAAAATTCAATTCGAGACACAGCTCTTCCAATAGAAAAATATACATTTTTCGAGACGAGACATCACTTTTACACCATATTGTCGAGACGAGACGATCTCAAATGTCGTCTCGCGCATCCCTATCAATCCTACCTACATAAAATCAATTTTGGATACGAATATTCAATTTCTTTTAACGATAATTGTAATCTACGATACAGATTGAAGTAAGATATTGGTTTGAACTGCTTTATTACCCACTTAACGTTCGTATACTTCAATTATATCTAAGTTTGGCATAAATATTTATTATTAATAGAATGTAAACACTGAAGAATATATATTAACACACAATGAGGAAGAACTCAATGCTCGTAGAAATTAACAAATTGGTTGCATGTTTATTTAAAATTAACTCTCTTGAAATCTAAATAATCATTATTAGAAAGAAAGCAAGAGAACCGTTTCGTTAATTTCGACATTCTATACCCCTTCAATATAGTTAGCTAACAAACCAAGTACGATCGACTGACTAGACGTCACGTGAGTGAAATTTATATAGGAAGTTTCGACACAGCGTTCACCGAAGTGACGCAGACGTGGTGTTGAAGCTTCTGGCAGGTCCTATTTCGTAACGGATTTTAGGTCAGTGAGATTTCTTTATACGTATCAGAAAGCTCTTTAACTCCATACTAAAGGCGTGTCGTATGATTTATTCAAACCGTCAGGTATTCGAACAACCATGATCCCAATTCGTTTTGCTTCACTGTTCACAAGCTTAACTTGAAATAAATTCTTACTTTTCCACGGAGAGGCAAACTGTTTGAATGCTCATTTTATTATGGGTGAAATGTATAATTCTGCAAATAATAAAAATTTTCATGTCCGTCTCTGAGATTCGATCCCTCGTCCTTTGGCTCAGCAGTTCGACACGTAGAAAACTACACTAATTGTCGTTGTGTAACAGCTTGGAGGAAAATCGGTTTCAACTGCACGAAGGAAATTGAGGGCATTGGTTATAGCTGGATGGAGGCAAATACTATGTGCTCCCTAGTTCGTAGTGCCACTTCCTGTTTTTGGAAGATGAAGACAGCCTTAGGGAAATCACGTGTACAGACTGAGAGCACCTGGAAGATTTTGTCGTAGATTTCGCAGCTCCAAGTCAATACATTCAGTGAGTGAACTAGGAGTGCAATGATACCGGTACTCTATTTTACTTAGATTGGTGTTGTTTTAATAAAGATGGAGTACGAAAATATTTTACCGTTCGAACATTTGAAAGAATACTTTTTTCTTAAGAGCTGAGGATGATGGTGGACAAAATTTAAAAGTAAACAGTCTGAACTGCACCGGCGGAAAATATTTATCAACAACTAGGTTGCCATAATTAACGATTTATAGTAAGGGATTAATATGAATAAACTGTGTTCTGATGAGCAGGCCTACTTTATTACTAGAAAATAGTTTGCTGATGGTGTGTAATGCTGGGGTTCTTGCAGATCAGTTTTCTTATCCTAGAGTCCCGTTGATTATAGAGTTCGAAAATAGTTTTAAAAAGCATGTATCGATTTTAGAGTTACTGGCAAGTTTTGATTCACTCCCAGTTTATGTGTTCTCATTTTATTAGTTGTAGTGTAATGTTACTCTATATTCTGTATTTTTAATTTTACATAACAACATTGTTATTATTATATAATTAGTTTAGCAGAATAATAATAAGCAACAATTTTTTTCTAACGCATAGGGATGAGCACGAGTCAAGCTAAAACTCTACTTGACTCGAATTCAAAGTTAGTTTCGAGTCAAGTCAAGAGTAATAACCTCGAGTCGAGTTCCGAGCCGATTCAGTTTTTCGCGTCGAGTTTGATAAATGGTTCGTTCGTTTTAACTTGTCTTGAAATCATGGCCTGATTACACTGGAAAACGAAAGCCATGAGAAATGTAAGCTAAACAGTAATATGGAATACTTTTAGTGTTGCTCACGAGAGGGGACACTGCTCGCATCTCGATAGCGAAACCACAAGAGATTTTTCATAACAAGCTCACCTCGGCTCGGCTCAACTGAGAGGATGGCTCGAGGCGGCTCACTTGGGGTGAACCATCGGCTCGAGCTGGCTTCGTAGGGATGAGCCATCTGCTCGGTTCGGCTCAACTGAGCCGAGTCGTTTGGTGAGCTGTTGGCTCGGCTCACTTCTCGGTTCGGGTTGATAGTAAATGAGCTGTGAGCTGAGCTGCTCGAGTCGGTGACAATTCTAAACCCGGACCGAGCAGTTTGGAAGATATTTGGCCAGTGCTCTATAACTTTTAACAGTGTTTGGCTCGACCCCGAATACTCAACCTAGACCCTCAACCCAAATTCAGAAGCTAGTGAACAATGTCCTTGACTCCTAGACTTCACGACTACCGAGGTTCTCATTCAACTAGCTTTTTGGTATTCAAATACAAACCGCCTATATTTCACGTTTACATACAGAGTTGTTACAATTATTATTATTAATATTATTATTATTAATAATAATAATAATAATAATAATAATAATAATAACAATAATAGTAATAATAATAAAAATTGTAGTAGTAGTAGTGTCATTGATAATAATTATACTATCTATGTAATATACTTGAAGAATATACCAAATTTCACAATAGTAAATCCCCACGTTAAGCGGGTTTCCATATCAGGGCTTCTAACTATGAAAACATTTACGATCACTCCCCCAATCATTTCACGGATTCAACCTGTTGCATATAAGTTATTAGGACGTAAAATTGAATATAGTTTATACGAAAAGGACCTTTATGCATTGCAAGACCTGTAACGCCCAAATATTCACCACAAACTTATAGTGGTATCGACATAAACAAAAAAAAAAGTGTGGAGCAGGAAACTACTTTACACAAAAGTCTAAAGAAACTCAATGAAGGCGTACGAACTGGTCGAGCGGTTTGGGTCAATAATCTATCAATCATAAGTTTATGTGTTCAAATCCTGTAGGAAGTATTCTTTTTGTTTTTTCCTTAAAAGTGTGTTCTTTATTGTCATCAGAGGACTGAAAACATTTCTTTGAAAAAATCTTTGGCAACTACTTTTCTCTCAAATTCGATTAGAAGGGAACATTATATGAATTGCAAATTTAAAATCCAAAACTGAAAAAAAACTATTAAGTATGTTCAATATTTCATTATTATCTTTTGTTTTGTAATGAAAAACTAATTATAAGCATTGATGATTTCAGAAGATTCTCCCCGTGTAATAGTCAATATATGAATGATAGGAAATTCATAGAACATTATTAGTCCACTTTGAGCATGATCGAAGATATGGCCACGAATTTATGTCGACAGGGATTCAAATTCTCCCACAGGTCATGCCCTGAAATCATCACTGTTTCAAAGGTTTCTTTAACAAATACCTAGGTAGAATATTTCATTTATTTCTCGTTCTACGTTTTGAAATGACAAAATCATAATTTTAAAGATAATTATAATATGATAAGCATAAAGGTTTATAGAACTAATGAAGTAAATAGAATTGTGTAAGTTATCGGTTTCTAATCGGATTAAAACTAGAATATTCATTTGCATCGCATTTTAAAGTAAGTCCTCTCTATATATAATTCTTTCTGGAAAGCATGTTTAACTCCAATTACTTAATCAATATATTTAATAATATATTTTTATTATAATATTTTTACTATTTAATGTCGTATACACTTCATTTCCCAAAGCAAAACCTCACAAATGTATAGTGGGCTAGTGAATATTATCAAATAAATTATCATTTAGTTTACGTAAATACTGCATCGCCTGATTTGAAACTTCGTACTTTAACTAATAATAATAATAATAATAATAATAATAATAATAATAATAATAATAATAAAATCATAGCCATATCTTATAAGAATTTCACGCTTACTCAATAAATGAATTCAACATGGTCTTTATTCGAAGTTCTATTTAACCGAATCCGATAGAAATACAAAGAGAAACTTCGAGAGCAGGTAAAAGAAAAATGTTACTTTCGTGGGACTGGAACTAATCCTTAAGAGTTCCTTTCAAGTTACAAATGCCTTAGACACTTTCTTTCTTGTCTTTAAGTTAACTGATTCACTGAACGTATCTGAGTAAGTTGTCTTTATTTTCTACTCGTTTATACACGTTTTACAATAATTTCTTTTAAACTTGAACGACAAGAACACGAATGCAAAAACATTTAGGTCAACTAAAATTCCCCCACCGCGAATCGAACCGAGGACCCCGTACACCAAAGGCACACGTGCTAGCTACTAGACCGGCGGTAAGAACGAGCGAAATCTGTTTTGAAGTGTCTGAAATTTATGCCTATTTCGCCCTGATGTAATATGTCTATTGATGAAATAATGAGGTGTATACAGTTTGGGGTTGATATAGTTGTTATTGCAGAATCTAAAAAGAAAATTAATAAGGTGTAGAAAACTTAAGAAAGGCTTCTGAAGAATATGGGATGAAAATAAATGTTAGAAAGACAAAATCCATGGTGATTGAAACGAAGCGATCGGTGTCAAATATTGAAATAGGAGCGGGAGAAAAGAACAAATGACTAGTTTTCAATATGTGAGTAGTATTATTTATGATGATATGATATGCGAACGTGAAATAAAAGGAAGAATAGAAATGGCGAAAGAAGCCTTTAGGATGAAGAAAATACTATTTTGTGGGACCTTGAATAGAGTTTAAAAAGAGTCATACAATGCTTCGTGTACTGTATTTTACTTTATTTATAAGGCAGAATCATGGACATTATGCAAAAATGATGAGAAACAATTGATGGCTTTCGAAATATGTGCGTGGAGAAGAATGGAGAGAAATAGCTGGGTCGAGAGGAAAACAAACGAATAGGTGTTAGAAATGGAAGGAGAAGAATATTAAGAAGAGGAAGAAAAATTGGTTGGGATATTGGGTAAGAAGGAACTGTATCATGAGGGATGTGCTAGATTGTATGGTGGCAGGAAAGAGAGGGAGGGGATTAATTAGACTAATAGGCTATTGGCGATATCAAAACAGAAAAATCGTCTGTGAAGATGGAAAGATTAATAGAAGATCGTGGAGCATGGCAGTTTCTCAGCCGTGGTAAGTGACCCACTGGTAATGGCGGAATACGTCTGATGTAATGATGCCGATGATGCACACTAGAAACAGAAAAATCCACTTTACTGTTATTACTAATACGAATCACAATGCAAATTTCTACAGGCTGTCAAAATGCCTTGCTCTAAAGGCTGTAGAGAACTATCTGTTACTATGAGAGGGGAAATCATAGGTCGAGTAACTATGGGACAAACTGCCATTCACATAGCTAGGGGTATGGGCTGTGACAAAAAAAACAGTGAAGAAATTGATGTAGTGATATGAAGAAGGTGGTGAATATTTCACATCTCAGCCAAGAAGTGAGAGACCAATAATAATAATAATAATAATAATGTCAGGTATTTATATTTATTTAAAGCAAGTCTTTAGCATACCTTGTAGCACAGTATTATTTTTAAACGGTCATTATAAAATTTTCAAGCTAAATTTTAAGGAGTCTTTCCAAGTGGTGCTTTATTTATTTATTTCACAATTCATTTCTGCCAGCGGCTTTTGGCCCCTTACTCCCTCTTCATGCTTAACCAGGAGGAAGCTGCGCGTCCTCAGGTTTGGAACCACTGCTTCCGTTTGACAGCCTGTAGAAATTTGCATTGTGATTCGTATTACTAATGACAGTGAATTGGATTTTTCTGTTTCATCATCGGCATCATTGCATCAGAAGTATTCCGCCATTACCAGCGGGTCACTTGCCGTGACTGAGAAATTGCCATGCTCCGCGATCTTCTATTAACCTTTCCATCTTCACATACGATTTTTCTATTTTTATATCGAAAATTGCCTAGTTCTGTTTCTATATAGTCTAATTAATCCTCTCCCTCTCTTTCCTGCCACCATACAATCTAGCACATCCCTCATGATACAGTTCCTTCTTAACCAATATCCCAAACAATTTTTCTTCCTCTTCTAAATAATATTTTTCTCCTTCAATTTCTAACGTCCTCTCATTCGTTTTCCCCTCGACCCTGCTATTTCTCTCCGTTCTTCTCGACGCACATATTTCGAAACCCTTCAATTGTTTCTCATCATTTTTGCATAATGTTCATAAATCTGCCTATAAATACAGTAAAATACAGTACACGAAGCATTTTATGAGTCTTTTTCAACTCTATTCAAGGTCCCACAAAATAGTATTTTCTTCATCCTAAAGGCTTCTTTCGCCATTTCTATCCTTGCTTTTAATTCACGTTCGCATATCATATCATCATTAATAATACTACTCAGATATCGAAAACTAGTCATTTGTTCTTTTCTACCGATCCTACTTCTGTAGTTGACACCCATCGCTTCGTTTCAATCACCATGGATTTTGTCTTTCTAACATTTATTTTCAACTCATATTCTTCAGAAACCTTTCTCAATTTTTCCACATCTTATTAATTTTCTTTTTAGATTTTGCAACAACTATATCAACCCCAAACCGTATACACCTCATCATTTCATCCCCTACCGAAATTACATCTTCATTAGGTAGACTCGTTTTCGCTATCTCTTCTATATAGCTATTAAATAATGTCGGCGAAATACATAATCTCTTTTGAACTCACCTTCCAATTACACTGCCCGTCTACTGTGCATGCACGAGCGAATTTCCATGAAAGATCATGAATAATTCTCATAATTCATATAGTATTTATGGACGAATACGTAATATAACCTATATAAATAACATATATCGTTCCTCAAAATAACGAATACGGTAAAAATAAAAATATCAGTAAACATTACATCAGGGCGAAATAGGCAAAAATTTCAGACACTTCAAAACAGGTTTTATGCGTTCTTATCGCCGATCTAGTGGCTAGCACGTGTGCCTTTGGTGTACGGGGTCCCCGGTCCGATTCCCGGTGGGGGAATTTTAATTGACCTAACTGTTTTTGCATTCGTGTTCTTGTCGTTCAAGTTTAAAAGAAATTATTGTAAAACGTGTATAACCGAGTAGAAAATAAAGACAACTTACTCAGATACGTTCAGTGAATCAGTAAACTTAAAGACAAGAAAGAAAGTGTCTAAAGCATTTGTAACTTGAAAGGAACTTTTAAAGGTTAGTTCCAGTCCCACAAAAGTAACATTTTTTTTACCTGTTCTCGAAGTTTCTCTTTGTATTTCTATCGGACTCGAATAAATAGAACTTCGAATAGAGACCATGTTGAATTAATTTACTGAGTAAGCCTGAAATTCTTATAAGATATGGCTATGATTTTATTATTATTATTATTATTATTATTATTAATTGTAACAACTCTGTAAACGTGAAAGATAGGCGGTTTGTATTTGTATACTAAAAAACTAGTTGAATCAGAACCTCGGTAGTCGTGAAGTCTAGGAGTCAAGGACATTGTTCACTAGGTTCTGAATTTTGGTTGAGGGTCTACGTTGAGTATTCGGGCCAGGGGCGTCATTTAGGGGGGCAGGAGGGGGCAATTGCCCCCCAAGAGTTTGAGGAATACATATACTTTAATAGATTGCCTACTAATATACTAGTACAAAACGTGAAAGTCTTTTGTCGGTGATGCTCTTACCCACCCCCCCAAGCGAAGTCTGAAATGACGCTTCTGATTCGGGCTCGAGGTAAACACTGTTAAAATTATATAGCACTGGCCAAATATTTTCAAAACTGCTCGGTCCGGGTTTAGAATTGTCAACGACTCGAGCAGCTCGGCTCAAAGCTCATTCACTATCGACCCGAACCGAAAAAAAGAGCCGAGCCAACAGCTCACCAAACGACTCGGCTCAGTTAAGCCTAACTGAGCAGATTGCTCATCCCTACGAAGCCAGCTCGAGCCGATGGTTCACCCCAAGTGAGCCGCCTCGAGCCATCCTCTCAGTTGAACCGAGCCGAGGTGAGCTTGTTATGAAAAATCTCTTGTGGTTTCGCTATCGAGATGCGAGCAGTGTCCCCTCTCGTGAGCAACACTAAAAGTATTCCATATTACTGTTTAGCTTACATTTCTCATGGCTTTCGTTTTCCAGTGTAATCAGGCCATGATTTCAAGACAAGTTAAAACGAACGAACCATTTATCAAACTCGACTGAACTCGACGCGAAAAACTGAATCGGCTCGGAACTCGACTCGAGGTTATTACTTTTGACTTGACTCTTGACTTTTGACAACAGGATTGGACTTCAATTTTCTGTTTCAATTTATGTTCACAAATAGGGCAAATATCAAGTAATATTTTTACCATAAGAACTACACGTTAAGATTTATTTCATTTTGGGGAAATGATGCTGTAGAGAGTAGTGGGAGTTTCGCCCAAGTGAATGGGAATTTTTTCAGCTCCTGGCGATTATGCCACCCACCTTCATTTACAGCTAATTTGGTTGCATACTTCCCATTAAATGCTTGGGACTCAGTTGGTGGAGCACTTTAGCTGTAAATCTCCATATGCCTGTACTATCCAGAAGTGTCTCTTACTGTACAATGTTCTCTTCAACTTCGCACGACATCAACATCAGGTATTATTCTTTTATTTATAACAATCTGAGATTGTTCAACACATAAATTATTATTCTTTAAAGCACACAGCTGCAAGGTTTCTCTTTTATTATTCTTTTCTTTTCTATTATTATTCTTTTCACACAACTACAATGTATTGTGTACTTTTATTATTCTTTTCTTTTATTTATAACAATTTACCAATTTTCAATGATTTCCCAAGGTTTGTCTTTTATTATTCTTTTTTCTTTATAACATTCTACCATTGTTCAACACCAATATTATTATTCTTTAAAGCATACAGCTGCAGGTTTCTCTTTTATTATTCTTTTTTCTTTTTTGTTATTTTCATGCAACTACTATGTATTTTCTACATCTATTATTCTTTTTCTTTTATTTATAACAATCTGCGATTGTTCTACACCTAAATTATTATTCTTTAAAGCACACAACTGCAAGATTTCTCTTTTATTAATCTTTTCTTTTATTCAAAATTCTTTTCATGCAACTACAATGTATTTTCTACATCTATTATTATTTTTCTTTTATTTATAATAGTCTACCATTGTTCAATAAGTTTCCAAGGTTTTTTTTATTTCTATTATTCTTTTGTTTTACTACTCATATATCTTTGCAACTTTGACATCTATTACTATTCTCTTTTGTGTTACTCCTTTACATACAATAGTGTAGTAGCTTTACCCCACCCTTACCTGTCATCATATGTCATTTAAACAATAGTGTATTTCTTTATTTATTTAAGCATCTCTACCCATTGTTTCTGGGGACCCTTGGGGAGAATTTTGAGGACATATCCCACCAACAACTACTATATACCATCCAGTTACGCCAAGCATTGTCAGTTTCTGGTACCAAGTATGAAAGATAAAGTTGATTTTTATTTAACAATAGTGGCCTCCAACAATGAAACTAACAACAATACGAAAAGTCAACATGTACCATTCCATAGACATTTCAATTCCATACAGGTGTGCCACGTTTGGTCAGTTTCTGATAGCAAGTATGGAACGTAAAGTTGATTGTTTTTTTTTTTTAAAAATGGGGGCCTACAACAATGGAACTAATAACAATAAGTGAAATCAACATGTACCATTCTCTAGATATCTGAATCGTAAATAAATATGTCAAGTTTGGTCAGCTGCTAGTAAAAAATGTCGAAAGTAAAGTGAATCTTTTATGTAAAATTTGTAGTCTCCAACAATGAAACTAGCAACAATATGTGAAATCGACATTAACCATACGATAGATATTTCAATCTTACATAGGTATGCAAAATTTGGTCAGTTTCTGGTAGAAAGTATAACAGATAAAGTTGATTGTTTATTACCAATGGTAACAACAATAACTTAAAGCGACAAGTTCCATTTCATTGATATCTCAATCGTAAATGAGTGTGCTAAGTTTGGTTAGTTTGTGGTAGAAAGTATTACAGATAAAGTTGGTTGTTTATTTAACAATGGAGAAATCCAACAATTGTTTATTTAACAATGGTGGCCTTAAACGCTGAAACGAACAATAATATGTGAAATCGACAAGTACGATTCCCTAGATATCTCAGTGGTAATCCGATGGGTGTGCCAACTTTGCTCAGTTTCAGGTACAACATATAGCAAATAAAGTTGATTCTTTATTTACAAATGGTGGCCTCCAACAATGAAACTAAGAACAATATGTGAAATCGACAAGTACCATTCTCTAGATATTTCAGTGGTAATCCGATGGGTGTGCCAAGTTTGGTCACTTTGTGATAGAAAGTATGGCAGATAAAGTTAATTGATTATTTAACAATGGTGGCCTTTAACGATGAAATTAACAACAATATGTGAAATCAACACGTAACATTCCCTAGATATTTCAATCTTAAGTGGATGTGCAAAGTTTGGTTAGTTTGTGGTAGAAAGTATGTAAGCTAAAGTTGATTGTTTATTTTTTTAATGGAGAAATCCAACGATTGTTTATTTAACAATGGTGGTCTTCAACAATGAAACAAAAACTAAATGTGAAATCGATAAGTACCATTTCATATAATAGATATTTCAATCATAAATGGGTGTACAAAGTTTGGCCAGTTTGTGGTAAAACGTATGGCTGATAAAGTTGATTGTTTATTTAATAAAGATTTCCTCTAACACTAAAACAACCAACAATATGTGAAATCGACACGTACCATTCCATAGATGTCTGAATCGTAAATAAGTGTGCCAACTTTGGTTAGTTTCTGGTAGAAAGTATGGCAAATAAAGTTGATTGTTTATTTAACAATGGAGAAATCAAACGATTGTTTATTTAAAAATGGTGGCCTCGAACAATGAAACTAAGAACAATATGTGAAATCGACTGGTACCATTCCATAGATATTTCAATATTGAAGGTGTGCAGTAGAAAGTACGCCAGATAAAGTTGATTGTTTACTTAACAATGGTGGCCTTCAGCAATGAAACTGACAACAATATGTGAAATCGAACCATACAATTCCATAGATATCTTAATCGTAAATGAGTCTGCAAAACTTGGTTAGTTTTTGGTAAAAAGTGGGGCAGAAAAACTTGATTGTTTATTTAACAATGGTGGCCTTCAACAATAAAAAAACAATATGTGAAATCGACAAGTACAATTCCCTAGACATTTCAATCTTAAATGCGTGTGAAAGTTCGGTCAGTTTCTGGCAGAAAGTATGGCAGATAAAGTTGATCGTGCATTTAACAATGGTAGCCTCTAACAATGAAACTAACAACAGGAAGTGAAGTCGACACGTATCGTTCCATAGATATCTCAATCGTAAATGAGTGTGCCAAATTTGCTTAGTTTGTGGTAGAAAGTGTGTAAGATAAAGTTGATTGTTTATGTAACAATTTAGAAACCCAACGATTGTATATTTAACAACGGTGGTCTTGAACAATGAAAGAGCAACAATATGTGAAATCAACACATACAATCCAATAGATATCTCAATCGTTCATAAGTGTGCAAAGTTTGGTTAGTTTGTGGTAGAAAGTATGGCAGACAAAGTTGATTGTTTATTTAACAATGGAGAAATCCAACGATTGTTTATTTAACAATTGTGGCCTCGAACAATGAAACTACCAATAATATGCGAAATTGACTAGTACCATTCCTAGATATATCTGTGGTAATCCGATGGGTGTGCCAAGTTTGCTCAGTTTGAAGTAGAAACTGTGGCAGATAAAGTTGATTGTTTATTTAAAATGGTGGCCTTCAACAATGAAATTAACAATAATATGTGGGATCGACACGTACCATTCCATAGATATTTCAATCCTAAATGGGTGTACAAAGTTTCTTCACTTTCTGGTAGTAGGTACGGTAGATAAAGTTGATTGTTCACTTAATATCTCTGGCCTCTAAAAATGAAACTAACAACAATATGTGAAATCGGCACATACCATTCCATAGATATATCAATCGTAAATGAGTGCGCCAAGTTTGGTTAGTTTGTGGTAGAAAATACGGCAGATAAAATTTATTGTATATTTAATAATGGAGAAATCCAACGATTGTTTAAGAATGGTGGCCTTCAACAATGAAACTAACAACAATATGTAGAATGGACACGTACCATTCCCTAGATATTTCAATCTTAATTGGGTGTGGAAAGTTAGGTTATTTTCTGGTAGAAAGTACGTTACATAAAGTTGATTGTTTACTTAAAAATGGTCGCCTCTAACAATGAAACTAACAACAATATCTAAAATTGACACGTACCATTCCTTAGATTTTGCAATGTCCATTAACCAGATTATATCCGTTTTTGCTTATTTTTGAATTGTTCATTTTATTGTTGATAGTATGTGTCTAAAACGGTAGATGACGCCACCGTCACCAATGTTAACATATACAACTAATAAAATTAAAACAATTTGTACGTAAAAAATAACGTTAATCATATCACTGTAAGTGTCTGGAAAACAATAACTCTGCCTATGCCAATAATGAATATCAAGTTTGTAAGTATAAATATAAAAGTGCTAAAAATATTTGCACCTACTTTATCATAAATATAAAATAACCTATTACATGGTAAATGTATACACGACTCCAAAAGTGCATTACCACCTGTAATTCTCCTTTTCCTGCAATAGCAGGCAACCCAAAAAGCTCGGCGGTTCAGTTGGATGCAAATTCAAAAGGCGTTGGACCAAACCTCAATTTTCCAACAAATATATCAATGTGGCAAACTGCAAATAAGAGAATAAAAAAAAATATTTAAGAATGACAATTTTATTATTGTGATGAATTTGAATGACATCAAAAGCTACAAAATGATCTTACTTAAGAAGTTCAAACAAGATTAATGGCAAAAAACAGATATCAGAGGAAAGCATTTCTCTCTTTCCATCCCGAAAAAGGAAAAAAGTTACATAATGTAAAGGTTTAATATAAAAGCCAATCTCAAAATTTTCAAAGTTGACACCCGAAAGGCAAGAACAACTGAACCAAAGTGAATGAAGTCGTGCACAGATATTGCAGACGTAAAATGAAGGAATACGGGTTTCGTATTTTAATGAGAAAACGGTTGGGTGGGGCATGGGCGCCTCCAAACATTTGATCACGAAACATCAAAAGTGCTGGTAACAGTATGTCAGATGTATGTAAAGAACATGAAGAATTGCAGCGAAACGTTACGTATGGACAATACGAGAAAACAAACATATACGTTTTTTATTTTCCGCGGAAAAACGGTTTTAGGGTGGCAAAGCTCCAACCCAAAATTTTGAAAGTTGACTACCAAAAGGCAAAAAGAAGTGAACCGAACTAAACTATGTTGTGCACAGGTATGGTCGACGTAAAATGACAAAAACGGATTTCGCATTTTCCTTCAGAACACGGTTGGGTGGGTCACCAAACCCTCCAAACCTTTGATCACGAAAAATCAAAAGTGCTAATAACAGTATGTCAAATGTGTGTTAAGCACATGAAGAATTGCAACATAACTGTCCGTATAGACAATACGCAAAAATAAACGAATACTGTTTTTCTCTGCGGAAAAACGGTTTTAGGAGGCAAAATTCCCCACCCAAAATTTTGAAAGTTGACACCCGAAAGACAAAAAGAAATAAACCAAAGTGAGTGAAGTGCACAGATGTTGTAGACATAAAATAAGGGAATACGAGTTTTGTATACTCCTGGGAAAAAGGGTTGGGTGGGGCACAGACCCCTCAAACATTTGATCACGAAATATCGAAAGTGCTAGTAACAGTATTTCAGATGTATGTAAAGGACATGAAGAATTGCAACGAATCTTTTTGTATTTACAATATGCAAACAATAAAGGAATAAGGGCTTTTATTTTCTGCGGAAAAATGGTTTTAGGTTCAAAAGAACTCACCCCAAAGGTTTGACAGTTGACGCCCGAAATGCAAGAAGTAGTGAACCTCAGTGAATGAAGATTTTTTACAGATATTGTAGACATAGAATGAAGGAATACGGTCTCGTATTTTCCTGGACAAGATGGTTAGGTGGGGCAGGTCCCTCCAAACATTTGATCACGAAATATTAAAAGTGCTAATAGCAGTATGTCAGATGTGTGTAAAGGATATAAAGAATTGCAAGGAAACATTGTATATGGACAATACGCCAAAAATAAATAAATATTGGATTTTTATTTACTAAAAAAACGATTTTAGGAGCAAAAGCCCCTACCCAAAATTTTGAATATTCACGCCCAAAAGGTTGAAAGAAGTGAACCTCAGTGAATGAAGTTTTGCACAGATATTGTAGACATAAAATGGAGGAATACGGTCTCGTATTTTCCTGAAAATGATGGTTAGGTGCGGCAGGTCCCTCCAAACATTTGATCAAGAAATATTAAAAGTGCTAGTAACAGTATGTAAGATGTGTGTAAAGGACATGAAGAATTGCAACATAACTTTGTGTATGGACAAAACGCCAAATATAAATGAATGTATTTTTTTATTTTCTGCGGAAAACCGCTTTTTAGGTTGCAAAAAACTCACCCCAAAATTTTGAAAGTTGATGCTGAACGCTAAGATGTGAACCAAAGTGAATGTAATTTTGCACAAACAGTGTAGACGTGAAATGATTATACGGGTTTCGTATTTTCCTGAAAAAAAAACGGTTAGGTGGGCATGGGCCAGTGCAAACATTCGATGAGGAAATATCACAAGTGCTAGTAACAGTATGTCTGATGTGTGTAAGGACATGAAGAATTACAACATAACTTTCTGTATGGACAATACGCCAAAAAAAAAACATATACTGTTTTTTATCTTCTGCGGAAAATCGGTTTGAGGGGGCAAAATCCCCTACCAAAAATTTTAAAAGTTGAAACCCGAAAGGCGAAAAGAAGTGAACCAAAGTGAATGAAGTTTTGCACAGACATTGTAGACATAAAATGAGGGAATACGGGTTTAGTACATTAATGGGAAAAAGGGTTGTTTGGGGCACCGACCCGTCCAAACCTTTGATCACGAAATATCGAAAGTGCTAGTAACAGTATGTAAAATGTGTGTTAAGGACATGAAGAATTCCAAAATAACTTTGTGTATGGACAATACGCCAAAAATAAGCGAATACTGCCGTTTTTTATTTTCTGCGGAAAAATTGTTTTAGGGGGCAAAAGTACGCTCCCCAAAATTTTGAACGTTGACACCCAAAAGGTACGAACAAGTGAACCAAAGTGAATGAAATTTTGCACAGATATTGCAGATATAAACTGAGGGAATACGGGTTTCGTATCTTCCTGTAAGAAACGGTTAGGTGGGGCACGGATCCCTCCAAACCTTTGACACGAAAAATCAAAGGTGCTAGGAACACTATGTCAGATGTGTTAAAGGACATGAAGAATTCCAACGAAACTTTTTGTATGATCAATACGCAAAAAATAAATGAATACGTTTTTTTATTTTCTGGGAATAAACAGTTTTAGAGGGCAAAATCCCCCACTCAAAAATTTGAAAGTTGACGCAAGAAAGGCAAGAAGAAAAGGATCGAAATGAATGAAATTTGCAGAAGTATTGTAAAGGTAAGATGTGGGGATACGTGTTTCGTATTTTCCTGAAAGAAAAAAAACTGTTGAGTGGACCGTGGCTATGTGTGGCCGGAGGAGTGAACCGAAGCAAATGAAATTGTATGTGGAGGGTGTGTAAAATATGGCCTTTCGTGTTTCACAAGTGTTGTATCTCCATCCGTTTCTTTAAATTTTTCAGATCAACTACAAGCACAAACAGTATAGCGTTTTTTATAATATTTCAGGGAGCTTTTTTAACCCTTACAATGTTTTTGCGCGTAAACAAAAACACGTGTCGATTTATTTCCAGTTGGCTCTTGATCTGTCAAATTTCCAGCAAAACGGATAGAGACACTTGAGAAACACGAAAGTGCTTATTTTACATAGGGTCTATATAATATCTACACACAATTTCATTTGCTTCGTTCCACTCCTTGCTGCGCTATTACGGTAATATTTACCCTTTTTTCGGACGTGGCTTAAGCCCCAACATCGTTTTTCCGCAAAAGGTAAATCACGTTTGATTTATTGTTTTGGAAATTGTCCCTATATGAAGTTTCGTTGCAATTCTAAATATTCTTTAGAAACGTCTGACGTATGCTTATTTGCACTTTTCATATTTCGTAATCAACGGTTTAGAAGGTCCGTGCCTCACTCAACCGCTTTTTTCCAGGAAAATACGAAACCCAATTATCTCTTTCTACGTCTACAATATCTGTTCACAATGCAATTCAATTCGCTGCAATTCTTCTTTCGTTTTGGGCCTCAAATTTCAAAATTTTAGGTGTGGCTTTTGACCCCGTAAAATCGTTTTCCCGCGGAATAAGAAACCGTATTTGTTTTGCGTTTCTTTTTGCGTATTGTCCATACACAATGTGTCCTTCCAATTCATCATGTTCTTCAAGCACTTCTGACATACTGTTATTAGCACTTTTGATATTTCACGATCAAAGTTTTGGAGGGGTCTGTGGCCCACCTAAACTGTTTTCTTTATTCAAGAAAATAAGAAACCCGTATTCCCTCATTTTGTCTACAATATCTGTGCAATATTTCATTGACTTCGGTTGACTTCCTCTGGGCTTTCAGGCCTCAATTTAAAACATTTTGGGTTGGGGCTTTTGCCCCCTAAACCGTTTTTCCGCAGAATATAAAAAAACCGTATTCCTTTATTTTTTTGCGTATTTTTCTTACACAAATTTTCGTTGCAATTTTTCATATCCTTTACACACATCTGACATACTGTTACTAGCACCTTCAATATTTCGTGATGAAAGCTTTGAAGGGGTCCGTGCCCCACCTAACCGGTTTTTTTTTCAGGAAAATATGAAGCACGTATTCCCTAATTTTGCCTGCAATATATGTGTAAAATTTCGATTACTTCTGTTCACTTTCTTTGCCTTTCGGGCGTCAGGTTTCAAAACTTTGCGTGGGGGCTTTTGCCCCCTAAAACTGTTTTTTTCGCAGAAAACAGGAAACACGTATTCGTTTATTTCATGTGTACTATCTACCTGCCAAAATTGATCAAAACCGAAGTGTTACACATCGGAAATGTTACTTGTTAGCAACTAATATTTATTTAAAATTTTGGGGGCGCGATGGCTCAGTGGTAGAGCGTTCACCTCCGGCGCTTGGAGTCCCATGTTCGATCCCAGCTAGCGCCGTGTGGACTTTGTGGTGGCCAAACACCATGATCGTGTGTTTTGCCGGGGTTCTCTCGTTTCCTCCCACTTTCCTCATTCCACCATTTCACTAATCTCTCATCATCACCGTCTCCTTTAGCCTAACCGGCATAAACGTGCGACTTAAAACTTAAAGATTTCATTTCATTTTTTTTTCATTAAAATTTTATGAACAAATAGTGGGAATTAAAGGTTATATAAGCGAAAAATTGAGATTAATTGCAAGTTTCGGCTCCTTTCAACATTGAAGGAAATGACGGCACAGGTATTTGGATTCAAAGCAGACATGAAATTTGAACCTGAGATTTCACTATATTTCTGTCATCATTTTAATGCACACTGTAAATTTCTTAAATGCTAATTAAGTCAGGATTTTGCATCCAAATTAAGTTGCAACATAACAATTCTTGTTAGAAAACCCGACTAAGAAATGCGATTTTAAGATTAGCCGATACTTTAGATAGCATGGAAAAAGGGTGAAGGGTGTAGGGATGCGCACGAGTCGAGTCGAGTCGAGATTTAAGCCTGTCTCGATTCCTCTCGAGAGAATGTCGCCTCGACTCGAAAATATGTTTCTGTCTCGTCTCGTGTCTCGACTCGACAGTCTCTGTCTAGACTCGACTCGAATTTGAGTCGAGACGTCTCGAAATTCGAGTCGAGACACAATATAAGAGTTAAAATATATGCACACATCAGCTACACCATTATGTCTACCCACCTAATTGTCACTATGTGGACCTTTGGCACGGATAACAACAGCAACACGTCTTGGCAAGCACGTAATGAATCTTGGTAGGTGGCTGGAGAGAGTTGACACCACATATGCGCACACACGTCACCTTAATCCCCTAAATTCCGGGAGGGGGGTGATGTGTCCTAACGTCACGTTCAATCACATCCCAGATGTGTTCGATCCGGCGAGTTGGGGGACCAGCACATCACATGGAACTCTCTCCTGCGCTCCTCGAACCACTCCATCACACTCCTGGCTTTGTGACATGGTGGATTATCTTGTCGAAAAATTCTATTACCGTTGGGAAACATGGTCGTCATGAAGGAGTGTGCGTAGTCTGCCTAGGCCTGCATGGTGCCTTGCTCGAGCTCCACTAGACACATGGATACTCACGTGAATGTTCTCCAGATAATAATTAAGCCGCGGCCAGCTTGTCTCCGTCCCGCAGTATAGGTGTCAAGGAGCTGTTCTCTTGGAACAAGACGGATTCGCACCGTCCCATCGTCATGATGAAGTTATCGGGATTCATCAGACAATACAACGCTCTGCCACTATGCCAAGGTCGAGTGGCGATGATCACGTGTTCATTTCAGTCGTAGTTACCGATATCGTGGTGTTAACATTCGCATATGAATGGGTCGTCGACTACGGAGGCCTATTATTAGGAGTGTTCGGTGCACTATGTGTTCAGACTAGTGTTAGAAAGGCCTGGGAAAAAACGGAAATTTGGGGTAAAAAACCCAGTTATTTACGGCTTTCCGAACTTGGAAAAAATCGTGAAATTTGAGTAAAGTTGAAATTTTCGGATATTGTATTATATTATGCTTTCAAAATGAAAACTATTTTATATTTACTAGTTTAGAGTTAAGATAATGGAGTACTTACGTTTCTTGTGTATTAGAATAGGAAAACTTTCTGCGCAACTCATCCAAACACTGCAAGGTGATAGAACGGAGTTATGGCTACAAAAGAAACTAAAATATAATCCTAGTAGCTTAATTAGAATGCACGAATTAAAATTATCTTGAGCAATCATATGAAGTTCCCACTTGATGGCAGGGAAGTGTTAAAATAACGGGGTCCGAATCATTTTAATTAATATGTTAAATCAAACATATTTTATAGAGATGTCTTCCTTGTTCTATGTAAAATTTCCAGAAATTCTGAACGCATTAGATAAAATCATTTGTCCGGAAATATTAGCAAAAACAGGAAAATATAGTTTAAAAACTATTTCTTTTCCTGGTGCTAGTCATCTTACTTGCTGTAACATGTCTGCAGCATATACAGTAGAAAGCCGAAAATCCGAACTAATTAGGACCACAGGTAGTTCGGATTTTGGAAAATTACCAAGAAAATGCCATTTAGGCTTACATATACTGTAGGGTATGTTCTTTTATCGATACAGTGGTTATTCAGTACATACAGTAATTACAATACCATACGAAAGGGTCCATACATTTAATGTTTCTGAAGAATCTGCTCGTACACTAAATTACACTGATCTTGTAAGTCACACTTAAAACTTATAGCCCTAAGAGAAAATAAAAAATGAAAAAATGTATGACAAATAATTACATGTAAATGAACTTTTGTAAAAACACTGACTTCACACAACGTCGACAGAAACGCGATTCTTTGTTTATCGCTAGCGTTATATTAAGACAAAATGTAAAAAGCTTCTAGGGACCGCGTTCGGATTTTTGACGTTCGGATTATCGACGTCCTACTCTATATACAATGTATTTCGCTAACGGAAATATACTTAAAGCAACAAGATTTAATTCTACTTTTTAGTTTTCTGATTTCTGGTTTAAAAAAAATGAAATGAAATTTTTGAGTTTTGCGTCCCACGTTTATGTCGGTTAGGCTAAAGCAGTCGGTGATGATGAGTAATGAATGAAATGGTGGAATGAAGAAAGTTGAAGGAAACGGGAGAACCCCGAGAAAACCCACGCACACGGTGTTTGTCCACCACAAACAATTTCTGGTAAAATCCATCATCCCTCTTTATTCTTTGTATATGTTTCGAACAACTCAAAAAGAGAGATGATCATATTTAGATATACACTAGGGATGCGCACGAGTCGAGATTTAAGCTTGTCTCGACTCGTCTCGAGAAAATGTTGTCTCGACTCGTGTCTCGACTCGAAAATATGTTTCTTTCTCGACTCGAGTCTCGATTCGACAGTTTCTGTCTAGACTCGACTCGAATTCGAGTCGAGACAAAATATAAGAGTTAAAATATACGCACACATCAGCCACACCATTATGTCTACCCACCTAATTGTCAGTATGTGGACCTTTGGCACGGGTAACAATGGCGACACGTTTTGGCATGCACGTAATGATCCTTGGTAGATTGCTGGAGAGAGTTGACACGACATATGCACACACAGGTCACCTAATTCTCGTAAATTCCGGGGAGGGGATGATGCGCCCTAACGTCACGTTCAATCACATCCCAGATGTGTTCGATTGGGATCAGATCCAGCGAGTAGGGGCCAGAACATCATTTGGAACTCCCTTCGGCGCTCCTCGAACCACCCCATCACACTCCTGGCCTTGTGACATGGTGGATTATCTTGTCGAAAAATGCAATTACCGTTGGGAAACATGGTCGTCATGAAGGAGTGTGCGTAGTCTGCAAGCAGTATGCGATACGCCTCGGCCGTCATGGTGCCTTGCTCGAGCTCCACTAGACACATGGTTGCTCACGTGAATGTTCTCCAGATAATAATTAAGCCGCAGCCAGCTTGTCTCCGTCCCGCAGTACAAGTGTCAAGGAGCTGTTCCCTTGGAATACGGCGGATTCGCACCCTACCATCGTCATGATGAAGAAGTTATCGGGATTCATTAGACAATGCAACGCTCTGCCACTATACCAAGGTCCAGTGGCGATGGTCACGTATTCATTTCAGTCGTAGTTGCCGATATCGTGGTGTTAACATTCGCACATGAATGAGTCGTCGGCTGCGGAGGCCTATTGTTAGGAGTGTTCGGTGCACTGTGTGTTCAGACTAGTGTTGTGAAGGCCTGCAGAAAAACGAAAATTTTGGGTAAAAAAACAGCTTTATACCGTTTTCCCGAACTTGAAAAGAAAACGGGAAAGGATAAAATTGAAATGTTCGAATCTTTTATTATATTATGCTTTCAAAATTAAATCTATTTTGTATTTATTAGTTTAGGGTTAAGATAATTGAGTAGCTATGTTTCTTGCATTAGAATAGGGAAATTGCGTGCACAACTCATCCAAACACTTCAAAGTTAGCACCGTGATAGAATGGAGGTATAGCTACAAAAGAAACTAGACTATAATCCTAGTTAGCATGATTAGTATAGACGCATTAGGACCACTGATTAGGACCACAGGTAGCTCTGATTTTCGAAAAGGACCAAGAAAATGCCAATTAGGCTTACATATACTGTAGGGTATGTTCTTCTATCGATACAGTGGTTATTCAGTACGTACAGTAATTACAATACCGTACGAAAAGCTACTTACATTTAATGTTTCTGAAGAACTTGCTCGTATACTAAATTACACTGATCTTGTAAGTAACACTTAAAACTTATAGCCCTAAGAGAAAATAAAAAATAACAAAATATGTATGACAAACAATTACGTATGAATGAACTTTTGTAAAAACACTGACTTCACACAACGTTGACGGACACACTATTTGTTTATCGCTAGCGTTATATTAAGACAAAATGTAAAAAGCTTTTAGGGACCACGTTCGGATTATCGACGTCCTATTGTATATACAATGTATTTCGCTAACGGAAATATACTTAAAGCAACAAGATTTAATTCTACTTTTTAGTTTTCTGATTTCTGGTAAAATCCCTCTTTATTCTTTGTATATTTTTCGAATAACTCAAAAAGAGAGATGGTCTTGTTTACATATACACACATATACCGCACAAGTGAGTTAATTTGAGCAGCGAGAAATATATTAAATGGTTGAGTATGTGAAACTTCCGTTCGTTATTATTACAGACTAGCAGAATATCCGTTTTTTCACATGGGGAGAATACGTTTCATTTTGGACACAAGGGCACTAAAACTGTCACCAATGAACTTATGGAACCCCAAAACTATGAATTCGACATTAATATCCGTAATTTTCATATCTTTACATGTCACCATTCCCCCTTTGAGTACTAATAGGACTGAATTTGGATTGAAACGGCCGGAAGTGTCACTGTTCATCTCAGCGACCCCGAATACTATCGATTCGACAGTAATATCTGTCTTTTTCCCTCTCCCCTTCCCTCAAGTCGCACCTTCAAAGTGAAATAAAAACCATCCCGAACCTCATCTATGTTGAACATTTTATCGAGGTCGGTCTGATGATTCAAGAGTTAGTTAGTTAGAGAGAGTAAGTTAGAAACATAGTCACTTTCATTTTGATTGTAAGAGATAATCTGTCGCACTAGAAAACATGTATTTGTTTACATACAGGATTTTGCATAAAGTTTATATAAGTATCTATATTAAAATATTAAATAATAGTAATTATATGTTTTAGTGCATGAGTATTAGTGAAATTTACCTACTGCTCTTTCTCTTAGGAAGTAATTTGCTTAAAATTAACAAATCTTCACCAGACTAAAGAGGATATTGAAAACTCAGTTTTATTCAAGAGACCTATTTGTTGCAACAGAACACTTCATGTTGGTAGGCTTGTATGTAACTGTAATTAATGCATGTAACTATATGTAACTGTAACTGTAACTTCTGTAATCAATGCACACTACGGTGGTCCTTAATTACATGGCGAATTTTTTTTTCAAATTTCTTTGCTACCAACCTCTAAATTGGTTCCATGTCGGTCCCAATTTATCGATGAAAGATATGGGCTTAATCGAAGAATATTTAACCGACCCCCAAGCGACCTAAAGTCTGAATGCATATCCAATATGTTAATATATAGAAAAAGTCTGGAATAAACCCTTCTTTCTTTAAAGCGGCTGAAGGGAAAGGGACCAAATCTTGGATACAGGGATTGGAAGTAATCCACATCTGACCCTGAGAAATTGCATGATGGCGGTCATTTTGAAGTCCGCAATTTTGTATTCGGACCCAAAATTTTAAATGGAAATGATGTTTTGTGACATCCCTTTTGGGTAACCTTTTATTATAAAAACATATCTTCCTATATTTTCAACTTATCTCTGGGCATTTAATTCTTTTTAGCTTTGAAATAATAGTTTAATATCTTTCAATATTGTTTCTTTCTTTACAGGTTACTGAAATATTAATAAACTATTACATACATGTAACAAGGAAATAATTATATATGTTATTATATAATTACATCCGGTCGAAATACACACCAGCCTATATTGAAATTATTTATATGAAATGAAATTACATAAATAATATAAATAATATATAATACATAAATAATATATAATAATATAAATAATATATATATATAATAATTTACATAATATATAATATAAATAATACATAAATAATATAATAAGTGATATAATGAATGTTTAAAATAATGATAAAAGAAAGCTGAAGGCTGTGGATAACTAGCCAAATTCTACTGCATCATTAAGCCAATTTTTGTAGCATCTGGATACTTTTTTCTGTGTTCAGGACTATCTGCAATATGTATTGTTTCTCTTTTTCGTCCTTTGTTAAAATGCTCCCGTATTCTTGTATCAGTTTCACATCTCTCCCACCACAATAATGTTTTTCAATATATTCAATCCACGTTGAAAGTTCACATCTTTCCAAGTAGATGGGCATGTGCATTTCTTTCTTTATGGTTTAATTCAAATAAGGGAAACTATTCAATAATCTTATAAATCTGCAGGCCGTACAGAGATATAAACTCACAGAATATTAAGTTTTATTACTTCGGAGCTTTTATTTTCCATAGTTGATGATTATTACATGTTCAGAGATAAGTGGAAAATAAAGGCAGACGTGTGTTTGTCGTCAAAAGCTATCTCAAAATGATATATCATACGAGGTCGTTTCTATTTAAAATTTTATGATCGAATCCAAGATGGTTGACGTAAAGATATGCCTCATCTCGGTCACTACTCAATATCAGGTATGGATGTATTCTACAACCTCTATCCAAGATATGATTCCTTTCCCTCAGCCATTTTTAAGTTTATTACAAACTTTTGCCATATACTATACATTGTAAATGCATTCAGATGTTTAGGTCGCTTGGGGGTCTGTTATATATTCTTCGATTGAGCCCATTTTTTTTTCACAGATTAATTTGGTCCGACATGGAACCAATTTAGGGGTTGGGAGCAAAGAAATTCGGAAATCGAAAATTAAGGACCACCCCAAGCACACCCACAAACAAAGGACATAACAGAAATAAGTGCTGACTATTAATTTTCAACTAGCTGAACCTGCGCTCTCTACACAGCGCATCACTCACATACGAGCATGAATCTCCTTGACATTCCTCATATCTGTACATATCCCTTTACAGATACAAGTGAAGAACGCCTTCATAAAAATCGGCAAGGGGTATTATAAAGAGGAAATTTTTTGGACTATTTTTTTCAATATCTCACACTGTTTGCAAGATTTGAGCCGACTTGTGGTTGGAATTTCTAATTCATATATGACCAGTGTTTTCTTTCTTCTTGCATGCATTATGTAGTAAGTAAATAAATTACACACACAATTAATTATGTCAGTTATATACGGAGTTTATTTTAAAACTCTCCAAACAATGAAGATTCATCTTAGACTGGAGAAATGTTTATCCTTCCTTTTTTTTATTATTTCACCTTGAAACAAACACCTGAGAGATATACAACCCTCATATACAACCATGTGACGTTGTGATAAAAATTTAATAACGAACTAATGGCCATGTTTTTTTTAAAAAAAAATCATTAGAACTGGACAATTTATACAAAATTTGGAATCGACCAATGAAAACGGTACGTTTCTAGCACTTGTGGATTCAATATCTCATTGTCGAAAGGACTGGAGACGAACATATAAACTTTTCTGTGGGGACAAACATATACGTGTAAATCTAGTATTTTAATACAGATAATAATTGGAATAGTTTTATTTTCGAGTGCTATTTTTTAATATTCGCAATATTGACATTTTTGAACATATTTTTCACGCGTTTGAAAAAAAAAGGATATCATTACTAGTAAAATTAACCTAATACAAATATTTTTATTTTTTCAATGTTTCTAATTTTTCCGGAAAGAATTCGAAAAAAAAACGGTTTTATACCAACAGGTTCAAAATTTCCGCAAATTTTACAACACTAGTTCAGACACACTTGTACTTGCCCGAGCATTAAACTCTGATGTTAGTTCCGACGCAGTTCGCTGCCTGTCTGTCTTCAACAAGTGGCGAAACCAAGGAGTAACGACGTCCAAACATCGAGGTGTTGGGCGCCTCCCACCTCATGACATATGTCAGACGTTGTAGGCTGAGCAGACGAGCACTCACCACAACACTCCTCGAAAACCTGACAAGTCCTGCAGTTCCCGAAATTCTCGTGCCGAGTGTTTCTGAATGAGTACATTCTTCAAAATAATATTAAAAATTATAGAAAGATTTGCGAGACATTCGAGTCGAGTCGAGATTTTTCCGAACTGTCTCGACTCGACTCGTGTCTCGACTCGAAAATTCGAGTCGAGAAATACGTTTGTCTCGACTCGTCTCGAATTTTACAAAGTGTGTCTCGACTCCAATCTCGACTCGAATTCGTGTCGAGTCGAGATTCGAGACATGTCTTGACTCGTGCGCATCCCTAGAAGGGTGTAACCTAAGTGTGTGGTCAAGTAGGTTGCAAGGCGATTTAATATATTGCATGTCTTCTACTCGCCAGAGTCCACCTCAACCGTTTCGTTTTGTTTTAAAATAAAACACTTTTATCATGAATTACATTAGCACACAGTACATGAGTGACTATATTATTTCAGAATATACTATGAGCTTTAATAGAAAAAGTGCAGAAACTCGATAATTATTAAGTAGTAACATTTCAATAGATTCAGTGCTTCATCGTGCCGTGTGTGAAGTTATGAAATATGAATTGGTTTCAACAGGCGCGGATCCCAGGGGAAGGTTAGAGGGGCTATGTATCTTCCGAGGGCTGGTGGTTACGAAATCCTTTATAGAAATACAAGTTCTCTTAATGCCAGTTTCATCAGTGACTAGCCATTGTTTCATGAGTTTTCTCGTTCCGAACAAAGACACAAACGTGTTAACCTTTTTCTGTCTTAGTTTGAAAGGATGCTGGTTTGACAATAACATTTAGTTTCTGTTTATTGCTTTATGATGTTATTCGAACCAAAGCCATTTTTGGAATCGGCAAGTCACATAGGTTGCATTTCTTAATAATTATGAGTAGTTCTATAATTATAATTTATTTCATACACACTACAGATAGAACTACTCATAGCATTTTAATTACGCAGCACATAGTTCTTTGACATAGGGGGAAATCTCATTTGGTTATAGCAACATCCAGTATTACCAATGGGAATTTCCCTCATCCCCCTTGTAACTCGCACACCGTCAACAGATATAGAACATTGTTGAAGATTTCTCGAACCACTTCATCACACTCCTGGCCCTGTGACATGGTGTCTTTTCTTGTCGAAAAATGCCACTACCGTTGGGAAACATGTTTGTCATGAAGGGGTGTACGTAGTCTGCAAGCAGTGTGCGATACGCCTCGGCCGTCATTGTGCCTTCCTCGAGCTCCGCTAGACACATGGATGCTCACGTGAATTTTCCACAGAGCATTATTATTATTATTATTATTATTATTATTATTATTATTATTATTATTATTATTATTATTATTATTATTATTGTTATTATTATTATTATTATTATTATTATTATTATTATTATTATTATTATTATTATTATTATATTTAAAGTACAATCAAATATCTCGGCATTAATTATTAGTTTTAATTAACTGAATTGAGCTGAAAATTAAATCTTGATTTCGAAAGATTAACAATTAAGTTTATCCGTTCTGTACATCTCTAAACTAATAAATGCTGGAATTGGTTTCAAGGCTGTTTTTGAGTTAATACTTTCTTCAAAATAATATTAAAAATTATAGAAAGATTTTCGAGACATTCTTGTCCAGTCGAGATTTTTACGAACAGTCTCGACTCGACTCGTGTCTCTATTCGATAATTAGAGTCGAAAAATACATTTGTCTCGACACGTCTCGAATTTTACAAAGTGTCTCTCGACTCGAATTCCAGTCGAGATTCGAGACATGTCTCGACTCGTGCGCATCCCTAAATATTTATATTTTAAATGTGCAATACTACCTCGCGGAAAGTGACCCTGACGTTAATTTACTAAAGTCTACTTTCTTCTTGTTAGATTAGTGATCGTGGTTTAGGATAGATTATGCAAAGTCAGATATGGTTATGTATGTTTACAATTTCGTTTCCTTCTTTCAAAATGTATTCTTATCTGTTGCCATTTGTTATTAATAATTTATTTCTTGAATTTATTAATAGCTATCTGAAAAACCCATTATTCGCATGGTGGCTGTATTTGGAAGTCAACGCCTGTAGTAGTATCACCGTTGATTTCAGCGAGTGCGAAAACTATGGATATGACATTAATATCGGTCATTTTGGATTATTTCTACATGTCAGGGTATCCCTTCCGGTACCCCAACCCGCAACCAAATGGGGTGAATTTAGAAGTTAATCGGAGTTTCACCATTGATCTCAGAGACCGCCAAAAATATGAATTCGACACTAATATCGGTCATTTTCTACTACTTTTACATGTCCCTGTAAACGTCTCCTCAGACCCCCTGGTTCCATTTTTTTTTTTAAAAAAAAAACGCTTCATCTTGGTCTGGGACCTGGACCAAGGTACCCGAGATCAAAATTTGGTAACTCTCGGTCCTCTCGTCTGGTCTCCGGGGAAGCACACAGGTACATATATAAAGACAGACTCATAAACAAACTTTTTATTTTATTTATATTAGATTAGGTGTATTCCAAACAGTTTTTCTTCCAGAAGTGTTTTAGGGGGTACTGCCCGCCCGGAGCTCTGAGAGTACCTCCGGAAGAGACCAAAATAATACGTCTATAATATAATAATAAATAGAATAATATCAACAGTGCACCCCGGAATACGAAATTTGCCCTCTCGGAACATAGTTTCTGAAAAAAACACTGATTTCAAACCCAACAGATGGAACCAACGGCGCCGACTTTCCAAAATGTATGTGGGTGAATATCAATGTGGATGTTATATGTTTCCAGGGCAGTCTCGATTTCTTTTTGATTTCATTTCAGTTAAAATCTTTTATGAACACTGTCATAAAGGGCTGTGCTGTGATAAAGTAAAATATACCGGTAATATAAGGATAAGTTGGGGCTGTCCTAGCTCAGTCGGTAACACGGCTGACTTAAACGTAAAGAAACAGTTTTAAACCCGGGTTCAAGTTTAATTACTGTAATACATATTCCCAACATGTACACTGAGAAAAATCCATTATCCGGACAGCGGTATATTGTACAAATACAAGGATTCGTTATGTTTACTAAGGAAATCTGTACGGAGCGTACTTTATCCATATACTACATAGGTACTGCCTTTTACCCGCTTAGATATTACATCATGTCGCTGCAGGATGTCTGGCATCTAACAATCTTCCGTATTTTACATACGTATACGTATGTTAAATACTTCAGCTATATGTTAAATACGTCCATCTGTGTGTGAGATCCAGGCCGCCTATAGACACCTCTTTCTTTCGCCATGGCTGACGTCATTGAACTACCGTCTTTTGCTTGCGAAACGAGGTTGTTCACAAACGGAAAAGAAGAGAGGAAGGAAACAAATGCCTGGGTAAGTACACTAGTTAACTAATACTTTAGTTAAATATTCCATTAATTATATATTCTTTTAGTGTAACTTGCTTTAATATAGTACTAAGTAAGTAATATAGTTTATGACTACAATTCTTACTATTGTAACTCGTTAATGATTGAGGAGAATGGAATGGGTGAATCTAAATTTTGAGAAATCTTTGAATATTAATGTTTTGAAAAATTTTACATTTCAAGGTAGCAAAATGAATGTTATGTGTTTATTCATTCCGTTTTATATGTGACGATTTATTACTTGGTGCAGATTTACTACAGGGATGCTTAACATAATTGCTAATAAACCGTTTTCAGCGCGAAAATTCCCTTGTGTAGTGAAGATTTAGGATTTAGATTTCTGGGCTTTCGGCATCAATGGCCTTGTTGGCCCGTCGCATATGAGGGATGACTTCCCTCGGTGATCACACTATCCGGGGAAAGGAAGGGAAGAATGGATTGGGGAAAAATGGGGCTGCGGTGGCTCGTTGAGTTGAGTCTTGGTGGGTTTGAGTTCGTGAAGTGTCAGGCACTGCTTGTGCCCCTGTCTTCTGTTTGTGATGTTTCCTGGCTTTGGGCTGTGACGTATTTATGTTGAGGAGTACCAACGCAGGCCGCGTGGTATACAGGTAGCTACAACACAGCTTCAACAGTTACGAGTGCCAGGTCTTTGAATTTCAGCTTTCGTTACGGCGTGACTAATGCAGTATAGTCCTAGGTTGAAATTCTATGGGTGGTAAAAACGGTATGGTAAGAAATACAACGTAATTGTTATTAGTTTAATTAGTGTTTCTTCATAGTATTGTTTCACTATTTCTAGAAGGAATTAAGTATTAACGAAGTAATGAATAAGCAAAAGCACACATTGATTGACGTTTACTATTTCTCATACTCCATTGAGAATGTTTTGATCCTCAGTTGCGCAAACATCCAGTGTGCGTTTATTTTCTTTCTTTTTTGGGGGGTTTACACTGCCTCACAGATGAGCTCCCTCGTGGCTAAGTGGTTAGTGAACACACCTTTGGCGTGGGACACCCGGGTTCGATTCCCGGCCGGGGGCCGTGGTGGCTCAGTGGTAGAGCGTTCACCTCTGGTGCTTGGGGTCCCGGATTCGATCCTAGCCCCGCCAAGTGAACCTTGTGGTGGACAAACACCGTGTGCGTGGGTTTTCTCGGGGTTCTCCCATTTCCTCCCATTTACTTCATTCCACCATTTAATTCATTGCTCATCATCAGCGTCTCCCTTAGCCTAACCGGCATAACTGTGGGACGTAAAACTCAAAGGTTTCATTTCATTTTTTCTTAATCTCTTGCACCGACCGACCGATCTCGATCAAATTTCCAACGTAGATGCGGTTCTGGCCTGGGAGTGTTTTTAGCTATTTACTTTGACAGTAGAACTTAGGGGAGGGGGAGGAGGGGGACAGAAAAAATAAATGACTTAATTTACTTTGAAGTGTAAAAGTGCGAGCGTTTTCTTCTCTCTCTCTCTCTCTCTTCACTCCTCCAGTCTCCTCTCACTTTTAGGGCCGCGGTGGCTCAGTGGTAGAGCGTTCACCTCTGGTGCTTGGGGTCACGGATTCGATCCTAGCCCCGCCAAGTGAACCTTGTGGTGGACAAACACCGCCGTGTGCGTGGGTTTTCTCGGGGTTCTCCCGTTTCCTCCCACTTACTTCATTCCACCATTTCATTCATTTCTCATAATCACCGTCTCCTTTAGCCTAACCGGCATAACCGTGGGACGTAAAACTCAAAGATTTCATTTCATTTTTTCCTCTCACTTTGATTTCATGATTTCGCACTCTGATGAAAAGTATTAAATACCGCCAGGAAAAGTACTAATATATAACCTCTCTTTTAGGCGCCCCTCCAACCACGCGCCCGGGACACGTGCTTTGCTTGCTCGCCCATAGCTGCGGCTCTGTGAGCTACATAAGTAACATACAATGCTTTCGTAATACTTTGGGTAATAAGTACTATTAAGAAAGGGAGAATTGCATTTTTTTAACTTTGGGAAAGAAGCTACTATGGCATTAAAGATAAGGTAGGAAAGGCAACACATTCCAGTCTATGCTTTCACCCAGCAGACATATTGTTTGGAACCAAAAAAAATGTGACTTTTGGAATCTTGTACTTAGGTTCACAGCGGAAGCGACGAAATAACTTGAATCATCCATTGTAGCTCTCCCCGCAACCAGTTTCTAAAATGTTGGCAATAAGTTTGCGAAACGAGAGGTGACGACTCCAATTTTGGGTGAAAAGTCGCTATAAGAAATAATCGAGAAATTCATTGTCTATAAGCATTGTAAAAGTTGTAGATGTAAACTAAACAATATGTTCTACTCACTGGCGCAAATCCCGTGGGGGGGGGATGACGGATACATGTCCCCTCCAATCTTGGAACTGAGGGGGACTTCTCCCAAATAATCCGATTTGAAATGTGTTTTTTGGGAGAAATTTGATGATTTTTGTCCGATTGCTACAAAGGAACGTGAGATAAAATAGATGTCCCCGAGAATAAGCCTCAAATCTGCAGCCTCCTAACGCTAAAGACAACTCTGATCCTCCACAACATTGTTTTTCAACTTCATAAGTATTTTGGACATCGCCAAAAAAAGTATGGTAACGGTCTAACCGCCCCCTCCCCCCCAATGTTGAAGACAGATTTGCGCCGCTGGTTCTATTCACATCTTTGTAAACAGAGCGCAACCAATCCTTTAATTCAGGGATCATTTCAGGTTGTTTCGGGTACTTTTGTTCATGTTGTGGTCAAAATAGTTCCGAAATAATTAACACTACAGTACTTAGGTTAAGCAATTTTTTGTAAAAGAAAAAGTGCAGAATAATTAAAAGACCCCAGAGGACAAATATAACAAACACCTTCTTCGCCTTTATTCACGCATCTATAGCTAATCTTGTTGCTATCGGTAATGATGTATTACGTGTGTCTCTCAACGGAAACTCTGCGAACTAAAGGACATCAAGTTTGTAGTTATTCTTCGTTAGAGGGCAAGGGTAACATAACAATGCAGGATTGTGGAGTAGTGAGTACGCTGTATTTCCAAACTCTTCATTACTTGCGCTGATTAAAACAAACAAACAGAAAAAAAGAACGTAAAAACTGTTTTGAACTAATAATGCTTCTCTACAGATGAACATTTTGTTTGCAGCAAAAAGTCGCTAAATGTGTAAGTAGGTAAATCGTCATTTAAAAATCACCCAAAAAAGTCTCCAATCGGAAATTTTTTTTTGTCGCTATCGTAGGGCGACCATACGTCCAGTTTTGACCGGGACAGTCCCGTTTTAGGGGCGTGTCGCGGCCGTCCCGTCAGTAGATGGAAAAAAGTAGTATTCGTCCCGTTTTATGTAAATGAAAGAAGTAAATAACAAACCCAGTACCTTTACTCCTTTTAAAAGTATTAATAATAACAAAGCGGCAAAAATTGAACTGAAAATCCCTATATTAAACATACTCTATAGTTCGCAGTACTGCTCGAAAGGCAGCAGAGGTTTTAGCAGTTAGTTGTGTGTTAAACAAACTTCAACGTGTCTTTCCTTTTTCATAAGTACCCGCTCTGTAACGAAGAGAGAGAGGGGGAACGCTGATATCAAGGCACTGATAAGAACAAAGGTAGATCTAAAAGTCTAGTGTTGCAAGAACCTGTCCCGTTTTTAACTGAAAATTTTACGGTCACCCTACGCTATCGTTGAGGTCGAATTCCCCTTATTTAGCGACTTTACCCAAAATTGGCAACATTGACCCCCACCGAACAACACCCCGTCATCTTTAGCCTAGCCAGCATAATAGTGGGACGTAAAACTTAAAGATTTCATTTCGAACAACACTCCCAGAAACCTACTGTTATACTATTCTCAAACCACCCTTTCGTACAGTTCTCCCTATTCGAAAAAAAAATTGTAAATAGCAGTGTTCATACATAAATATGGAACTCAATTTCCCTGAATTTTGCAGGTTTTCCAGGTATTAATTTTGCAATTTCCAGGTCTAGTGGAAGAAACTAATAGTACGAGAACACATAAATTTTAAGAATACTATATTTATATATTTGAGAATGGCCACCCTTCTCCCCAATGAACGATTGCAATTAAATATTGAGTCAAAAGAAAATAAATAATTAAAATAAATAAAATTTAAGTTGAAAAATATTAAGTTGAGAAGCCTACTAAGGGAATTATATAATACTTTTGTTCCATACTTGAATACATTCAAAATATACAAAAAAATATTGGCTTGGGGAAGAAAAAAGGGCCCGCGAGATTTTAACTGATTCTTGTAGTACTCGACGACAGAAATAGATTACTGAAAGAATTTTCAAAATCGGCACAGGCAAACATGAAGAAAATCGCATTTTCAGGTACCGGTTCAAAATGAGAAGAAAAAAGGACCGCGAGATTTTAACTGATTCTTGTAGTACTCGACGAGAGAAATCGATTAGCGAAGGAATGTTCAAAATCGGCGCAGGCAAGCATGAAAAAAAATCCCACTTTCATGTACCGGTTCAAAATGGGGAAGAAAAAAGGGCCCGCGAGATTTTAACTGATTCTTGTAGTACTCGACGACAGAAATAGATTACTGAAAGAATTTTCAAAATCGGCACAGACAAACATGAGGAAAATCGCATTTTCAGGTATCGGTTCAAAATGGGAAGAAAAAAGGACCGCGAGATTTTAACTGATTCTTGTAGTACTCGACGAGAGAAATCGATTAGTGAAGGAATGTTCAAAATCGGCGCAGGCAAGCATGAAAAAAATCCCACTTTCATGTACCGGTTCAAAATGGGGAAGAAAAAAGGGCCCGCGAGATTTTAACTGATTCTTGTAGTACTCGACGACAGAAATAGATTACTGAAAGAATTTTCAAAATCGGCACAGGCAAACATGAAGAAAATCGCATTTTCAGGTACCGGTTCAAAATGGGAAGAAAAAAGGACCGCGAGATTTTAACTGATTCTTGTAGTACTCGTCGAGAGAAATCGACTAGTGAAGGAATTTTCAAAATCGGCGCAGGCAAGCATGAAAAAAATCGCACTTTCATGTACCGGTTCAAAATGGGGAAGAAAAAAGGGCCCGCGAGATTTTAACTGATTCTTGTAGTACTCGACGAGAGAAATCGATTAGTGAAGGAATGTTCAAAATCGGCGCAGGCAAGCATGAAGAAAATCGCATTTTCATGTACCGGTTCAAAATGGGGAAGAAAAAAGGGCCCGCGAGATTTTAACTGATTCTTGTAGTACTCGACGACAGAAATAGATTACTGAAAGAATTTTCAAAATCGGCACAGGCAAACATGAAGAAAATCGCATTTTCATGTACCGGTTCAAAATGGGAAGAAAAAAGGACCGCGAGATTTTAACTGATTCTTGTAGTACTCGTCGAGAGAAATCGACTAGTGAAGGAATTTTCAAAATCGGCGCAGGCAAGCATGAAAAAAATCGCACTTTCATGTACCGGTTCAAAATGGGGAAGAATAAAGGGCCCGCGAGATTTTAACTGGTTCTTGTAGTACTCAACGGGAGAAATCGATTACTGAAGGAATTTTCAAAATCGGCGCGGGCAAACATGGAGTAAATGGCATTTTCATGTACCGGTTCAAAATGGGGAAGGAACAAGGTCCCGCGAGTTTGAACCGCTACGATGTATGTTCACGAATGTGCCCGTCTTCTCAAATTTAGTTAATTACTGTGACACTGAAACATGTGACGCAGAGTCACATTGTGGATGACTCTGCAATCGGCAACCACTGCACATATACTCCTCCCGCCCCACAGTTTGATTATTTCGATCCATTCCTCACGTGCTAACGGCATGGTTCAACATCTGCAAGAAAGAGGTAAATGTAACGTTCAATTGGCAATAGCTTTTCACCAAATTAAGCTGCATGAAATCTGATTGCATATTTGACATACTGAGAAAATTCTAGCCCGTGGCCATATGTATCACATATCCCACCAGTTCATAAAAATTTGGAACACAAAATTACGGTCGTCCGTGTGACGTACTCCCAAAAGGCCTAATGTGTATCACCCACCTCACATTCAATGAAACCACATCCGTGTAGAATTTAGAAAGGAACTTCTTATGATGTATACAGGATGTCTCAAACGTTCCCTGACATAGGGTAACTCTGTTATTATCAGAGTTACGACAAAATGTAAGAGGAAAAACACCTCGAAATATGACGTTTTCAATCTAAAGTGAACACTTTTTTAAAAAATCGGACAAGATGAATGTGCTGTATACTCTTTATGCACCCAATTTTAAATGAAAATGCAACGTTGTCATTTACCTGGACCCACGACATAAGTGAATGAAGTTACTGTTTGAAACGGGGGCTGGCCATCGACATGTTAGCGTAAAAGACAGTAACTTCACTCACTTCTGTTGTGGGTCCAGGTAAATGGCAACGTTGCATTTTCATTTCACATTGGGCGCATAGAGAGTGTACAGCGCAAACGGGTCATCCGATTTTAAAAATTCCTTCACTTTAGATTGAAAACATCATAATTGGATATGCTTTTCCCTCCTACATTCTGTTGTAACTCTGATAATAACAGAGTTACCCTATGTCAGGGACTTTTGAGACACCCTGTATACCTTATTTAATGTATGTTTGATGTCACTATAACTGTAGTATAATTTAGTTTGTTTAAATTTACAATTTAATACAAGTAGATTCGGATTTACATGCGTAGGATTTTGTATGCATCTAACTAATGAATTCTTTTATATTTATGCTTAACTTAGTGACTTGGCTTTGGACTGCAACTGATTATTGTAACCCATTATTGCTTGAGAAGAAACAAGATATCCGAATCTTCATTTGGAGAAATCAAAGGTCTATTGGAAAGCTGGGGATTACAATCATTAATTTCTACATTTCAAGGTGCGTAGTAAATTATATATTGTGTTTATTGTTAAATTACTATTATTGGGTTTAGAATCAATGAAGCACTTCATGATATTTTATGGGGATCAAGATGGGTGCCGGATAGATAAGTATTTGAGCGTCAGGCTCTTATTTCTTTTCAATTTAATATTTAATCAATGATTATTTTTCTCCCTCATTATTCCACCAAATCGTATTCCAAGATCATATATCCATTTTTGTTCGATATATCCATATTTTTGATCTCTTTCATATTTCTATATTTTCGATTTTTGATATTGTTTATATTTCGATATTGCTGTATTTTTCGATATTTCGAACAAGTTTCGATAGTTTGTCGACATCGATTATCTATATCTAAATTCGGATATCCCAAAGCCCTATCGAGCACCCTCCGAAATGAAGTTTTTGGCTATGGACCTGATTAGGGATGCGCACGAGACAAGACGAGACAATTTTTGTTACGAAATTCGAGACAAGATAGAGCTTTTCCAATAGAAACGGATCCAGTTTTCGAGACGAGACAACTTTCGCGGCACCTTTTCGAGAGGAGACAACCTCAAATCTTTTCTCTTGCGCATCCCTAGACTTGATCATGAGTTATCAAAAAAAAATGTTAATGAGAAATAACATGTAAATACAATATAGGTAGCTAAAACATTTTTGTTTTCATTCTTCAGTAATGCATTGTTATTATTCTCAGGGGGGGCGGTGGCTCAGTGGTAGAGCGTTCACCTCCGGTGCTTGGGGTCCCTGGTTCGATCCCAACTCGCGCCGTGTGGACTTTGTGGTGGACAAACACCTTGCACGTGGGTTTTCTCGGGGTTCTCCCGTTTCCTCCCACTTTCTTCATTCCACCATTTCACTCATTTCTCATTATCACCGTCTCCTTATCCTAACCGGCATAACCGTGGGACGTTAAACTTAATGATTTCATTTTTTATTAATCTCAGCATTTTATAGTGTATTCTCAAGCTTAAGGTGATGTATAATTAAATTTTGAATTCAGTTAACTTATTTTGTTTCTCAGATTGTTTTTAAAATGTATGTACAAACGTTTATGTTCATTCTCGAGAGTTTAAAGTGACGTATAGTTATTAAACATAGTATTTAATATTGTACTCTTAACGTGGAAGTGATATACAGTTAACTTTTGAATTCAGTTCACATTTTTCTTTCTGAAATTGCTTTAAAAAGTATGTAAAAACGTTTTTATTTTCTTTCTTGAGTGCTAAAAGTGATGCAAAGTTATTAAGCTTACTACTTTATATTGTATTCTCAACCCTAAACTGATACACAGTGCGTTTTTGAATAAATTGTCAAGTTATTTGAGTGATGAACACTGGTAGAAAATCCTGACTACTACTGGAACATTTTAATTTTAAGGTGACGACTACTGGTGCAAGGATTTTAAAATATTGTTTTTCCTTCAAGGGCTACTCCTTTTTGAATTCTGACTACATGGTCACTATAGGAAGGATCAGTGAGTCTTTCCAACTATGTTACAGCTCCGACAGATTCACGACGCTCAGAGAAGAGACAAAATAGTATGTTTTCAAACTTAAAGTGAGAACCACTGGCGTTTTTACCTTGCTATGCAAAACTAAGTGAGTACTCCAATGGGGTTCCAATGCGGTACCTAATTTCTGCATTTTAGATATATGGAAATACATGTCTCTAAAATGTAAAGAACTGATTTTTTTTTGGGGGGGAATAAACTATAGGTATGTGGGGCTTGCATACTTGACGCTACAATTCGGAAATTGAATTAAAATATGACTAACGGCTATCAAGATGTTGTCAAATAAAGGGAGGACCAACACAGTTAAGGGGTTTTCGTGTTAGATGCTAAAATTTCCGAAGTCGGTCATGGAAAGTTAATAAACACCAGTAGCAATTTCATCTTAAAGTAATTAGATATCTTCATGGGGTGTTAGAACATCATGGAGTCTACCAAAATTAAATTTTAAAAGCTTTTGAAAATATAATCTGACATTTGTAAACAGTATTTGAAATATGTATTTACCCAAAACTTCCAGCTAGTACATCTAACATCTGGAGAAACACTGTGAAATAAAAGCTTGAAATTTCGGAAACAATTATTGGTCGCAACAAAATTAAATAAGATGGTACTTCTATGGGTTAAATCAGTACCTCAGTACAATTTCGATCGAAAGATTAGTTCAGGTTTTCTTCAGGCAATTTCAAGGGTTCATCGAGCTGTGCAAAAGAATGAAAATTCGCTGTCAATATCTAAGATAGTAACTAAGACATAAGGAATTATATATTTTATGACGTAAAAATAGAGATCTTTATGGATTTGTACTTTTGGGTCTTTCCTATAAGAAAAAAATTCAGAAAACTACTGTATATACCTTAATAGACAATTCAGTGGGCGGGGACACAGTAGCTTAGTGGTAGGGTATTTAACTAATCTTTTTTTTTTCAGAAACTATTGGAGTATTCACTTAACCCATAGAAATACGATCATACTTAACTCCCTATTTAATTTTAAAATTAAATAAAAGGAAATATTTCAGTGTAGTGACCCACGATTATGCATTTTAGTCTCAGGGAGATTATGATTAAAGCAAGTGAATGTTGTTGACAGAATTGATGGAATGCAAAGGTGGGAGGAAAGAGAGTACCCCGAGAAAACCCACGAATACGATGTCCACTACAAACTGACTTGGCCGTGGATCGAACCAAGAACCCAATACACCAGAGGTAAGCACTCTACCACTAAGCCACTGTGCCCCCGCCCATTTAATTGTCTATTAAGGTATATACGGTTGTTTTCCGAAATTTCTTCTTCTTACAGCAAATACTCAAAAGTACAAATCCATGTGGGTCTCTATTTTTACGACGTCGTAAAATACATAATTCCGTATATCTCGCTTGCTATATTAGATATTGACAAAAAATGTTCACTTTATTTCAGAGCCCGATGAACGCTTGGAATTGTCCAAAGAAAATTTAGAGCTGAATTAATCTTTCGATCGAAATTGTACTGACGAGTCTGAGGTACTCACTTAACCCATATAAGTACCATCTTATTTAACTTTTGTTAGGATCAATAATTGTTTTCTGAAATTTCAAGATGGTGTATGGTGTCTCTCTAGCTGCTAGATGTACTAGATGGAAGTTTTAGGTAAATACATATTTCTAATACTCTTTACAAATGTCAAAATATATTTTCCAAAACTTTTAAAATTTAATCTTGGTAGACCCCATGATGTTCTTAAACTCCATGGAAATACCTAATTATTTTAAGATGAAATTGATACTGATGCTTATTAACTTTCCATGACCGGTTTCGGAAATTTTACCACCTAACACGAAAACCCCATAACTGTATGGATCCTCTCTTAATTTGACAATATCTTGATAGTCATATTTTAATTAATTTTCTAAATTGTACTGTCTAATATGCAAGCTCCACGTACCTATGGTGTCGCTTTTTATTTCACCATATTTCGGTAACTGTTAGGCGTACCGACTTGCGGTTTCGGTAAACACACACCTCTAACGTTATTTAAAACGTTATTAAGACATATTTTAGAATATTTAGAAATGAGAGTTCTGCGAATATCATGACACCCGAAAACCCCCATCAGGGCGTGTGTGTAGTGTATTTAATTGAAACTACTTTTGAGGTTGTTGTAAGCCCTCGTAATTACGTTTCCGAAACTGCACCACCTAGTACGCAAACCCCACACTTCTATGGTGTCGCTCTTTATTTTCCCATATCTCAATATCCATAAGGCTTACCGAGTTAAGGTTTTCGGTAAACAAATGTCAGTTCCCTACATTTTAGAGACATACATTTCCACATATCTAAAAAATACAGACATTAGATACCCCATGGTACCTCGAACACCATTGGGGTACCCACTTACTTTTGAATAGTAATACATTTTGAGTTGTTGTTCAGCATCAATAAACACTTCATAGTTTTTCTACGTGCAACCCAAAAGTCCATACCTGACCGAACAGATTTTGTCCATTTAATCTCAAAAATGTTAAGATACTTTGTATTGTTAAGTACAACCAAGTTAAGCACACTGAATTTAATATTTTAAATGTTTTCTGATTTTTGTTTCAGGTATTTCGTGCATCAAAACAAAACCAGGATTCTGCTTGGAAGACAGTGAAAAGAAGCAGTGTAGGTTGTGGCTAAAAGTACGTCCTTTCTGAAGACAGACCCAATTGTATTTACATTCTTTTGTACGAATATATAACCCTAATAAAAATACTGTACTACAAATTATTATTTCTTTCTTCCATAAATTAGAATAAAATATTATCTCTGTTTAAAGAAAATGTTTGTTAGTGTTAAGTCATTTCAACTCTTTTTCTCTGTAATAAGAATATTATCCCTCGCAATATTTTTTATCTTTGTGCTATTATGATTGGATGAAGTAAAATTCTATACGAAGCACTATTATTTCAGACATGCATTAAGAACTAATGTATTGTTCTGTATGTAAGGCAATGTGTATACTGAACATGTCTAGCGAAGGTGTTGTTTTAATATAGAATCTATAACTCAGCTTTTCAGTAGTCAACTTTATTGGGAATCCGAAGAAAGAAGTATATATATATATATATATATATATATATATATATATATAAAAGGTTGGACTAACCAACGTATGTGTTCGAATTCTGGACTAATCCAAATTATCCAGAGAAATCATTATATATTTCTTTGTTGATATTTCAGATGTGTCCTTTATCCAAGTCATATGAAACGGAGACTTCATACATCGCTATACTTTGTATGAACTATGTTCCGTATTTTCTTAATCACTTTGTAACTTTCTCTAGGGTTGACAAGGCCGCAGGTGTCAATCGAATAGTTTAGTATTTCACTCATGTCACCTTGTGACTAAGGTACGTCCTGTCGGTATATATATGGTACTGGGTTCAATTAGCGATAAAATACATTTTTAGCATTAAACAAATGTAAAAATCTACACGAAATAAGATACCATGATCTCTGACTTACGGATAACACCAAGCAACTAATGGTACTGAGTGTGATTGAGTTTACTATCTGGCTAAAATCAGTGTTCCTTTAGCTATACTTCTTTTCGTGCTCTGAATTGCAAAGATTGAAATAACCGTTTTAAATTATTGCATATATATCTTCTGAGTAATTCTGAGAATCATTGCTCTTTCTTTAAGCAATGTATGAGACTGTTAAACTGCTCGTTGCTTAAAATGTTGCACTAAGAAGGATGCATCCCGGAAAGTCCAAATTTGCAGAATGTCTAGAGCAGGGAAGGATAAATATGTTTAGTCGATGGCTGCACAAAGCCTCCGCTGTCACCACGTTGTCACAGCGAATACAGCGGACGTTTAAGAATATTCTGCACTTACTATTAGGTATCTGCCTGGGAACTTTGGTGCAGCTACCCAGTCTCCTTCTTGGTGTCGCATTTTTAATGGCGAGTACTGAGTAGGAATCATCTTGTGAGCGAACACGTTTTCGGCTGTCCGCATACTTTTAATTATTGCGATATTAAAAAAAAACATACCTGTTAATTAAAATGTACAGAGAAGTTATTTCTGGAAAATTCTATTCAGGCCTCTTGTGGTAACAACTGCACTTTAGAAGAAGATACTATTAAGGAAAAGAATGAGGTAAAATAATCTTTATATCGTACAAGCAATGGATGATAACAACTTAATAAATGATTGTACGTAAATCTTGTTTGAGTTTGAATATAGGATTGTATATGGCTGTGCATTTTGCATTATTATTGAAGTGCTGCAACTAACTAACTGCAAACCATATGATAAATTTTTACAGTAATATATCACATATTGATTTACTCTGTATGAAAACGAAAATAGTTTAACATATGGTTAACCTTCTTTGTGCCCATAATTTTAAAATTAACACTTGTGTCACTTTTCAACACTTGGCTTTGCAGTAGCTTTCCAACGAATTAGCAGGAAGCCCAAACTTACAGGACACCCTGCAGGTAAATACATTTCTTTTGACAGTTTCACTGCTCCAAACTAAGATTTGAAAAGTGTAGTATTGTTAATTTTATTATTATTGGCACAAAGGAGATCAACCATATTTTAAACTATTTTTGTTTCCATACAGAGAAAAACAATATGCGACAACATTACAGTAAGAATGTATCATGCATTTTGCAGTATGTTGTAGCACTTCAATAATGGTGCACTATACGTACAATCTAGATTCTGAATATGTCCAATCCATATATTACAACAAGGCAATACGTATGCGATACAGGTAAAATCCGTATATTTCATATGGACAATCTATAAGCTACATACATCCAATCCATACATTACATATGGCCAACCTGTACGCGACATACGTATAATCTATATGCTGCATGCAGACAGTCTATAAGCTACATATGTGCACTCTGTATGGTGCATACGGATATTCTGTATGCTGTATCGGGACAAGCTGTGTGCGACATAAGGAAAATCTGTATAATACATACGTACAATACGTATACTGTATCTAGTCGTACGTACGGGGCACAAGTACATTATAGATGCTGTCTCGGGATTGAACGCAAGAAACATACGTACAGAACGTATATTGCATACTTCTTGAAATTATGCTCCGTCCTGATAGTCAGTGAGTGTCGTCATTATTAACCGACATGCTACATACGATCCTGACGTCACAAAGCTAGATATCACCTCCGTATATACTTGTTACTGCAGATGACGTCACACGAATGACGTCATTGCACTTATGCAGACAGTACGTATAATACATACTTTTTCAGTTATACGTTTGCTGCAGGATGTTATATACGTTTGTACGTTAAGTCCAGAAACTACAGGAATTACGAATGTAACCTACGTTTTTAAGTATGCCACCTACATTTTTTTCTCAGTGTATAATCGTGATATTTAGTGTACATTTTCAACAACTTACATGATGCACAATGAGTGCAAGAGGCAGTGATATTATCAACAGGTTACTAAAAGAAAATACTACATTCATACAAATTAATATGAAAAAGATTATCATAAAAGAAATTAATTTTAATGTTATTGCAGAAAGAACTTGCAAGGATTTTGTTGTGGACATAAAGTATAAAGTGACTAACTTAGTGTGTTCCTTGATTGCCTTTGCACAAACAAACTTGAAACAAACAATTATCCTTTAGAGGTTAGAAATTTTAACTTCCATCTCGATGTTTTAATCGTTTATTTTTGATAGTGACAAGTGAGAAATATTTATTTTATTATGTTTCAATGAACCTGCGAAACATGTATTGCTGCGAAACATGGTCACTTACTCTGAGGGAAGAACATAGACTGAAAGTATTATTTTGAGAACAGGATCCTGAGACGAATATTCGGACCCAAAAGGAACGGGAATGGGGAATGGCGGAAACTTCATAACGAGGAACTACATAATTTATATAGTTTACCCAACATTGTTAGAGTCGTCAAGTGCACTAGCGGATCCAGAAGGATCGTTTGGAAAGGGCGGTTCGCTTCCTGGAAGATTAGCGTAGCTTCAAGGTGAGCAGAATTTTAATTTGCAAGAATGGGACGCATATGAATCCGGCGCTGAAGCGGGGCGGGTGTAAACCTAATTCCACTTTAGGACCCAATTTGTTTCTTTCTTTTTTTTTTTTTTTTTTGTAATGGGAGTATTTTCTACATTCTTTCTGTACATTTAAATTAAATACGTACTTCCGTTTCGGAGGCGTGGCGGTGTCATGATTCACTTCACACAATCACCGCAACATATCAGATGCACTGTCTGGCACAGTACTTGCACAAAAGAAAATAATGTATTGACGATAACATTTATTTTAACGAAAGAGTGTATAATTTGCTCTAATCATTTATATTTAGAATAACAATAGCGGGACAACAGTTAGAACCTGTCGTTCTTTCAGAAAAAGTGTTCCGGGGCACTGTTGGTAGTATTTTATTTATCCATATATTATAGACGTATTATTTTCGTCTCGTCCGGGGGCCACACTCAGAGCTCCGGGGGGCAGTGCCCCCAAAAAACATGTCTGGAAGAAACACTGGAAGCTCGGGCTATGCAAAAGTAGATATCAAAAGTGTATGTTGATAAGGAGTTAAATTTGTGCAATTTGTGCACCCTTCTTGTGCATAAACAAGGGGGCCCATGTTGTGGTTTCCAAAGGGAGGGGCAGGAATAAGCGACGTTTCAAATATAATTTCAAATTTTGCTGTGACTAATGTAAAAATTCTATTGGGTTTTCGATATTCGTAAGTACAATTTCCTCTTAGGGGGCGGGCGCCCCACCCTGCCCGCCTGATGGGCGCCCTTGTGTATAAAGAATAATACAAAATTAATCTATCTCTATATTTGTGTGCGGTCCACGAAACATAGTATAATTATAGCTATGCTTACAACAACAATAAAATTATACTAGCCTTCGTCTAGGTAGGGCTTCCTCCCCAGATCTCCAATTTGCTCGGCATATGACCTTGCACAATATAGCCAATGCTACTATGGAACAATATTTCACGTTCTTTTGTTCTGTCTTTCATATAGAATTGGATTGAGCTAAAAGTCTGTCAAGAAATTCAAACATCTCGTAAGGCACTTTAATCAACCACCCCCATCTTTTTTCCTTCTCTTCTACGTTAAGTAAAAAAAAAAACGTTCAGATACATGTTGAATTATGTTAAAGGAAAAATCAAACTACCAACTTTCATGTTTCTAATCGCAAGGGATCCCGAGATATAGGCATCTTATAATAATAATAATAATAATAATAATAATAATAATAATAATAATAATAATAATAATAATAATAATAATAATAATAAAATAAAATTAATAATAATAATAATAATAATAATAATAATAATACTTCACCCCTTTTCTTCCTTCTAGGTAAAATATTAAAAAAGCTGGAACAAGTATTGAATTATTTTAACTGAAAAGTCCATATACTAAATTCCATGTTTCTAACCTTCAAAGATTCTTAGATATTGATATCTTAATATAATATTTGCAACCCCCGCCCGTTTTTCTTTCCATCTCTTTTTTTCTTCGATTTACTAAAATATCAAAAAACATTGAAAAGCGTGTCAAATTATTTCAAATGAGAAATTCAAATGCCAAAAATCAAGTCTCTAGTCTTAATGGATTCGAAGAGATGGCCATCTTATTAAAATAATTTTTACTCCATTCTCCCTTCTTTTCTTCGAATTTCCAAAAATCCTTCCTTAGTGATACCCCACGTAAAAAATCTTATCTACTGTCCGAATTTCAAGTTTCTAGCTTAAGCGGTTTGGCTTGTGTGAAGTTTCTCACTCAGGATTTTGTCTTTTATATATGGATTACGATAACAGCTTTTTCAATAAAATATGAAATGCCATTAGAAGTCACAATGAATGCTTGGTCCGTCCCTAATGTTTCCGAGTTGAACCCCAAAAGTCACGGCTCTCTTTGTTAATCTAGTAGCAAGCGAACGTACCTATGATCTTGGATGCATGAGGTTCTGTGGTTTAATTCCCGGTGAGTAAGCATTGAACACACTACAGTAGTTCAGATCCAACTTTAAACTCTAGTTCTCGTTCTGTAAAGCATCGATTTTGACAAACGACGTAAGCACATAATAATCAATCAACTAACCGAAAAGTCTCCTTTCTGATTCACAGAGCTTTTCGGTAAAGAGCGCTGAAGATTCTATATTTCTCTTTATTCAAGATCGTAAAGGTGATTGAGGTTATAATCCGGAATTCCGAATTTCATTTCATATCCTTTTTCTAGGACACAATAACACATTTTTAGTTCAAAGAGTGAGCCGTCCTACCCTCCTTTTCACAGCTGTTCGTCCAACGAATGAATCATATTCTCCCTCCTTTGGAGCTTATGGTGACCGCCCCAAGGAACTAGGGAGAGATGTATTCGCAATTGAAATATATCTGTATTAAGTACAATTAAGTACCATATATTTTGATTAGACTTTGCTAGGCTTGTCACACAGATTGAATCGGTCGGGAAAAGACCATATACTAATACTATATTAGTATTTCCCAATAATAAATGCTGGAAGTTCAAAAAACTCTTTGGAGGGGGCGGTTGCCCCCTCCGCCCTCCCCGTGGATCCGCCAGTGAGTCTAGGAGGCTTAGGTGGGCGGGTCATGTAGCTAGAATGGAAAAGTACAAACGCTTTCAAAGTCTTGACTGGAAGACCAATCGGAAAACGACCATTAGGAAGACCTAGGCGCAGATGCGAGGACAATATTAAGATGGATCTCGCAGAGATTGGAATACAAAGTAGAAACTGGATGCAGTTAGCTAAGGATAGAAGTCAGTGGAAAGCTTTTGTGAACGCGGCATTGAACCTCCGGCTTCCATAGGCCACAGAGTTAGTTAGTTATGTTTCTATGAACCTAAAGATCTTGCCTGCAGCGCCCTGACAAGGTTATTTGTGTGAGTACTGGAGCCAGGGAGCACCCACGTAGTCGGCGCGCATGGACAGAACAACCCCTAGCATTTCTTACACAGCACATGGTTGTTTGGCATAGAACGTTGCTACTATACTAGCGAGTTCCAGCTAGTTAAGCCTTTTATTAACAGCCGGAGGCAGCATTCTGTTATATCGTTGTAGTGAGTCGTTAAAATACTCCTAGTCTCAGCTTTTTCATTCTTCTATTGACCTTGAAGAACAAAATAAATGCCTTTGGAGAAATACAAGTTCCCTTTAATTTATGAAGTTGATATAAAACTGACCTTCCAATCTATGTTGTGCATAAATGCTGAAAGTCTTTCTAAAACGATCTGAACGAGCGAGCCATTTATCAAACGGCTCGACTCGAAACTCGACGTCAAAAACAGGGACTCGGCTCCGAGCTTCGAGTCGAATCAAAGGTAATTTTCTCGAATCGAGTTTTAGCTCGATCGTGCCCATCCCAAAGCATTAGAAAAAATGACTGCCTATTATTATTCTGCTAAACTAATTACATAATAATAGCAATGTTGTTATGTAAAATTAAAAATGCAGAATATAGAGAAACATTACACTACAACTAATAAAGTGAGAACACATGAACTTGGGGTGAATCAAAACTTGCCAGGTAACTCTGAAATCTATGCTTTTTAAAGCTAGTTGTTCCAAACTATAATCAACGGAACTCCAAGATACGGAAACTGATTTGAAAGAACTCCAATATTACATACCATCAACAAACTATTTTCTAGTAGTACAGTAGGCCTGCTCATCAGAACACAGTTTATTCATATTAACCCCTTACTGTATATCGTTAATTATGGTACCCTAGTTTTTGATAAATATTTCCGGGACACTTCAGGCACTTTAGTTTTAAATTCTGTCCACCATTATCCTTAGCTTTTAAGAAAAGTATTCTTTGAAATGTTCGATCGGTAAAATATTTTTGTTCTCCATCTTTATAAGAACAACACAAATGAAAGTAAAATAGACTACCGGTACCACTGCACTCGTAGTTCACTTAATGAATGTATTGATTTAGAGCTGTCAAAATCTATGACAAAATCTTCCAGGTGCTTGCAATCAGTACACGTGATTTTTTTGAGGCTGTTCTAATCTTCCAAAAACGGTGTCTTCCCGTTTTGTCTACAGACCTTCTAGCAATTTATATCATTATCTCACTGTCATCTTATCTGTAAGCAAAACGATTATTTCCGTTTCGCGTACGCACACTAAACGAGAGATATTTAGTGTTTGAGGGAATTTTTGAGTGTTTGAGGTGGGAACGCTGTACAAAAATAATGAAAATATTAATATACCTACTATATGCAGTCATTTCATTTTCAAGTTAAATCTGTAGAAATTAGTCAGTCTAAGGAATAATAAATTATAGGAACAGCAACGAAAAGTCAACAACTACCATTGCATAGTAATCCTTTTATTGTCCAAAATTCTCATACTAATTAATATATATTGCAGTGAGTTTGCCTTTTCTCTAAATTGCTTTTTAAGTTTCTATGCTTAAATTTCTCATATTATGTTCTTTTAAGGTTATGAATAAGGTAAATTAAGTGTTATCATAATAGTCTTAAATGCGATTCAGCAACGTTCAAATCCGTCGTTGTCTGTTACCATCATATTCACTTTAAACGTTATGCCTTGTCTCAAGGCTTATCCTGGCTCATCAACCCTATAAAACTAATTCTTTCAATAAGAGAAATTTTGTATATAAATTAATAATTTAACTAAAATAAATTTAAAGATATTGAGGAGGTATTTAGCGCCCATTCGATCTATTCTGTCCCTTATTCCAGAGCCGCGTTAAATACTAAGGTAAGTTGGAGGAATATGGCCACATGGGGAATATGAGCGATATTAAGCTTCTACGTCCACAACTCCTGACCTTAAACATGAAGAAATTCGAAGTAAGCGTTGACAACAATTGTGGAATGTAATTTCTTGACTGATGGTCACTGCTTCATGCAACTCTGCATTTAGAGGAACTTGTAAAGGAAAAAAGACAAACATATTTTAAATTTTGAATTTAAATATTGCATGAACTTATAATATGTTCATAGTAAGTAAGATTTTCTTGCAAAATGTAAGACAACAGACAAAATCTAGGTCCCACGCATATAGAGGGAACAATGGACTGTGTAATGAATGGTGTGCGGAGCGCTCTACTATACTGTACCCAGCAGTGTTTCCATGTAATATGAAAGTTACTAATTGGAGAAATATGAGCAAATCGAGTCGGGGTAAAATTATTACAACAAAACATTGCTGTTTAAGAAATTGACAGAATCAAGCTATTCAAAAACGGAAGCGTAGGTTATGGGATTCGAACTGATGATCGTGGATAAAAACAAAATACTTTGGGAGCGTGCGATAACCATCTACTCTACGAAGGTATGCTAAGATTCAGACTCTTAATAAATGTATATTAGAAAATCACTATCACAAACTACCTGATCGCTTCCAATATTTGTTCACGTATAAAATGTTTAATACCTATTATTATTAGAGCTGTGCAATATGTATAGTAACTAACATTATGAAAGATTTACGTTGTATTTCTAATAAAGCATAAAATTCCCCCTCACTCTCTCTCTGTAAATTTTGCCGCACGTTTGCCACGCTTACGGAAATAGAACTTAGAATTTGGCGATGCGTTTCGGAGATTTCTTTTGTTAATTATAACTTCTTTATTTCTTAATTTTTTACAGTAATATTTTTGGAAATATGTGATTTCCTTTTTCTGCATATTTCTAAGAAGACATTAACATTTTCTATCATAAGAAAGAGTTATTAATATTTATGTAACTTTGAAATAAATGCGACAGAAATTCTGGACAGAAGTGTAGTTTCTTCTTTTATTTATACTCCATTCCTAGCTACAGACAAAGCAAAGTACCTCCATTTTATTGCATCTTTAAACAATTCACGTAATGACCCATACCTTCGGTTTGGTCTTACTTGTCAGCAATAAACTTCATGCGTCTCGATTCGTTTGTTTGCCTTTTCTACTTGTGCTCGAGAAATAAAATTGGTTCTGTGTGCCTGGGAATCAATCCGTGGATTACAAGATCCTCAGATCACATTGCTATCGCATACTTTACGAGGGAGGATGGCCACAGCAAAAAAGTGACTTCTTTCTTCAAGAGACATACGGACATTACTCTGCCTTTGTTACCTCGATCTGTGTGCGAATTTACACAATTAACACGGTCTTCAAGTTTTACACGTGATTTCGCCAACAAATTATTAGCTTTAACGCTACATGCAACATTGATAAAGCATTAAAGGAATAACACAAAATACAAATAGTGATCGAACTTACAACTGTAGTCACAAGAACGATTCTATTCAATGTATCACCTCACCTTCCTATCTAAAAAAAAGACCCGAGTTCGATTCCTGGCAGGAGCTTATGTGGTTCGGGCTCCACGTTAATCAGCAGGTCCCGTCTCATATAGCCTTTCTGCTGAAGGGGACGCTAAACTCAAAATCAACTCAACCTATCTAGAAGAAGGGCGAAACAAAATTCATTACTTCTACCAGCTAAGAAATATTTATACTCCATTTTTTGTTCTCATAAAATAATAATTTTATCTGTCAATCCATAAATGTAATAATATTATTACCTTCATATGTAAACCTAAAAAGAATCTGACATAAAGTATGTCTCTTCTGTTTCTATCAATAGCTTCGACTATGTGTTTTCTTCTTCTTTTGTCATTCTACTACTACTACTACTACTACTACTAATAATAATAATAATAATAATAATAATAATAATAATAATAATAATAATAATAATAATAATAATAATAATAATAAATGGGCACTGTTTTCCTCAGAAACTTACGACTTTAAGGTCTACAGTGTAGAGTTCTCCCGACGACAACACACAGGACATTATTTATAAAAAAGACCGAAAATCATTATTCACTAACTTATTGCCTACGGTTTGAACTGCAAGAAATGATCATATTCATTATTTCTTCGCGATAATGTGAATAGAAAAGTGAAATGTTGTGTTCCTACACAATTTCCTTTTCTCGGATGATTGGATAATTTTAAGAAAACTTATATTGTTGTAAAGAAAATAAAAAGTGTGTGTTCAGGGGAAATTGATCTGAAGACCACGTGAACTTGAGCCCACGGTGTTACCGATTACACCATCAAGACTTGCTTGCAAGCAAAGCGCTACATTGAGTGATTTCTCGAAAGAGTCCAAACACTTTACATCGCAGTTTTTTTTTTGTTTCGTGTTTATTACGTTCACTTTTCACTTTTCGTACAATGCACGAAAAAGCAAATACATTTTTCGCCACAATGCCTAGGAATACCGTTTTAACACATCAGGAAATAGGAAGCTACTGGCGAAATGATATGGGGTAACGTGTAGTATTTTATTATCATAGCAACGAGGGGCAAGATGCTATCCTGCACAAAACGTACATAAACTTGTTTGACAGAAAATACTCTCGTGTTGGATTAAGAGTCAATTAAAATTTTACTTTAACTAGAATTTATTCACATTAATCATCCACCTCTTTTAGCCTAAAGGACTTAAACGTTGCGAAAAGTATATGGGAAAAAATGTTGAAGACTATGCATAGAAAAGTCAGGTGCCAGTGTTTTGTAAGCTATTGACAAAATAATAAAAATACATTAAAGAAAATCTCTTAAGGACTGAAACTGAACATTGTTTTACTTTCATGCTTAATTTGCTACTAGCATGACATATTAAATACAACAATGTAATATACATATTACACACAAAATTCGCTACTTGACTGTTGACAACATGAAAAATGATATTGTTAAACATTAAACATTGTTAAATATTGTTAAACATTAGACGTAACACCTACGACCGTATTTAAGTATTAAGTGGAGAATAGGGATAATTTGTGTTATTTTTGCACAATAGTTAAGAATGATGACATCGAGGTTGTGTCTTGTCATCATAGCTAAACGGATGAAGCACTTGAAATAATCTTTTTAATATACTGTATTTAGCATTTGGTCCAGTCGGGTTTCTATAATGCATTAACGAATATATCATAAGACGAAGACATGAACATAAACACCTTATTTTCAAATATGTGAGCCCATCTTCCGTTGTCCTTAAAAATCTGCTTTTGAGGAAAAAAGAGGACAAGCTCTAAATACGCGGTCAATATGCGAAAGTGACATCGTGATTGTCTGTCCGATCATCACGGGAAATTGAATGAGATGTTTGAAATGAATATTTGAATTCATTTAGTAGGCTACTTGGAAGAAAATGATTAGCTGACGTCTACTGGAAACTTGGCAAAACTTCACAAATATATGATGAATTAATAATTACCCGTAGTTGAAAATGGCTACTTTGTTGGTTAAAGGAAAAATCGAAAAAACTCGAGCAGAAATCGAACCCAGGACACTTTACACGTGGAGAATCAAGGGAGCAGAATTGTCTTCAACATTGGGAGGCAGGCAGATTTGAGGCTTATTCTGGGGGACCTCAATTTCATCTCACTTTAATTTGTGGCAATCGGACACAAATCATTACTTTTCTGCCCCAAAAACACATTTCAAATCGGATTATTGGGGGACATTCCCCCTCAGTTCCAAGATTGGAGGGGACATATTCCTCTCATCCCCGCAGGATTTGCTCCAGTGAACCTAGAAACACAATTTTAGGAAGGTAAGAATCAAGTTTAATTATTGGTCACAATAGTTCAGCGAGCGATCAAATTTAAACGCAGATTTATGACTAATCTATTTAAGGTTACATGGAAACTGATCCAAGCTTCGCTTGTAGATTAATAGAGACTTTTCACAGTTCACAGTTCCTGAAACTGGTAGTTCTAAGACTGATCCGTTGGTTCATTGGGAGTGTAACATCCCTTTCAGCACCGAGACTATATGAGACATGTTTCTACAACTTAACTTGGGATCCTAAACTAAATGAACTTCCATCAGAAATCAATCTCTTGATAGGGTTGATTCCATAAATGTTACATTCTTTTCATCCTCACGTGAATGTTCCCAAATAGAATACACCTTCCAGAATACATACTGCCTTTCCACTTAGTATGAACACTAGTTTATTAGTCATATTCTCATTAAATAGTGGACATAATTTCTTTTTTCAACATACTGAAACATCTAATAATTAAAGCTAAATATACCAATATTGTTTGTTTTCCCTTTATGTTTTCACACAGATCAGTATTCCATTGATAACATTGTGTTTTAAAAAAGGTGTGTGCAGTACACAGTTAAGAAAAAGATAAGGCAACCACTTGACAGCGCCTCAGGTTATATTGCTTTGCTCTTCTGCCTAGTTGTTTGCTCTTCTGTCCTCAGGTTATATTGGACCAACCTGCTACTTTCATTTCACTTATTGTATATTTAGTTACGGATGTAAACTTATTTTTATATTTTATTAATGAAAAGAAATCTAGAACATTGTTACTTTTGATCTACATAGGTAGAATCATATTGCGTCGTTATATTATTACCTTACACAAGAATATAAAAATTCTAACAGAATGACACAATATATAAAACTCTAATACTACAAGTAATGGCTGTTTTTTCGACGAAAAGAAAAAAGGCACTTGAAAATTCGAACATGGATCAGCTGATTGGTAGGTGAAAGCGTTACCCACTACACCACACACTCACGTACTTGTTTTCTTGCTATACACTTTAAACATTCAGCATATAATTTTTGTTTCTGTCGTCTTGCCGTATAACAGTTTCTCCGCTTTCCCTGCTTGTTACACTATTTGTGTTATTTGTTGTGTAAATTGCATTTGCAAACAAAATATATTTTGTTGTTTTACCAGAATCCACAGCTTTAAAAGTTTTTAAGGTCAGTTACATTAAGTCAAATGATTTTCTTACATCTTCCATCGCTTCAAGGGACAAAAGATACTATACCACGGAAAACATGCATAAAATTATGTGACAAACAACACACATCAAGAGAAATACCCAAATATAGATATAGTGAGGAGAGACCGCAGAATCGTGATTCTAGAATCATGTTTCAAAATTAAATGAAAATTAATGAATAAGTAGTTTAACGTCCTACGTTTAAGTCCTTTAGGATTTCGATTTCTGGCCTTTCGGCATCTATGGCCATTTAGCACGTCACGTTTGAGGGATGACGTCCCTCGGCGAGCACACTATCCGGGAAACGGGAAGGAATAAAGGACAGCAGAAAGAAGAGTCCTCCTTTCCTGGAAGAGTCAACCTGGGACTTACAAGTTAGGTCGCACCCCGGCATTTGCCTGGTGTGAATGAGGAAAACCCAGGAAAGCCTCATTGAGGATGGCTGGCTGGAAAAAGCTTTTTATATTTTTTCGACCGAGTGCTACCACCGGGAATCGAACGAGCAAACGCTCGCACCAAGTCCCTTAGGCTAAAGGAGACGGACAATTAATAAAAGTTAGCTAGCTAGTTAAAGTTTCAATTATTTTCTAACGGGACTCGAACCCCCTGACTACATACACCAAATGCGTACACGCCAGTCACTAGACCAGCAGGAAAAGATAGAACTATACTAACAATGTCATACTAATTCTTCGTGTGTATGATGTTTTGTTTTCTTCAGTTTTGTTCGAGTCTTACCGAGTCACATGTCTGACTAATTCCAGGTCACAAAATTCTTAACCAGTTTCATCCCTACTTACCAATACAACGTTTGTTCCAATCCCAACAGGTGAGAATTGACTGTAGTGAGATAGATACTCTTTTCTAAAACCGGAGTTCAATTTCCAGCGGGAGGTCATTTGGTTCGGATACCACGTTAATGCTGTAGTTCTATGTCTCATATGGCCTCGCTACAGAACGGAACGCTAAACCCAAATCAACTACTACAACTAATAACATATATTCTACAAAAAGCACTTCACACCATTTTCTTCATAATAAACTTATCTCCATGTCAAACAGAACAACCATTTATACATAACAATAAATATTCAGTAAAGCCTTCAGCGGTATTCAAAAATTTAAAAAAAGATATTTAATATATTTGCTTCCACCATAAATAGGTTCTAGCAAGCGAAGTGTTCTATTTTTGACATTTTATTTTGACATTAAAGATGAGTAACAACATTTGCTAAATGTTGACGTTACTTTTCTTCCTGAGCTATATAGAAAGAAAAATATTTCTTGACCTAAAATACGTCTGCAATATCTGTGCACAACTTCATTCACTTTGGTTCAGTTGTTCTTGCCTTTCGGGTGTCAAGTTTGAAAATTTTGGTTTTGGCATTTATATTAAACCTTTATGTAACTTTTTTCTTTTTTATGAGATTCTTTTTTCGGGATGGAAGGGGAGAAATGCTTTCCTCTGATATCTGTTTCTTGCCATTCATCTTGTTTAAACTGCTTAAGTAAGATCATTTTGTAGCATTTGATGTCATCCAACTCCGTCACAATAATAAAATTGTCATTCTTAACAATTTGTTTTGTTTTCTTATTTGCATTTTGCCACACTGATATATTTCTTAAAAATTGAGGTTTGGTCCAACGCCTTTCGAATTTGCAACCAACCGGACCGCCGAGCTTTTTGGGTTGCATGCTATTGCAGGAAAAGGAGAATTGCAGGTGTTATTGCACTTTTGGAGTCGTGTATAAATAATGAAATAAAAAAAAGCAAAATGCAATCGCTAAATGGCCTAATAAAACCTTTTGCTCGTTGGTCACGCTTATATCGAGTATTTATTTTAATATGAATAATGCATTTAATTAATATTATTAGCCTGTAGCTTATATAAAATAATATGGGTTACAAAGACATAAGACAAGACAACAAAACGCAAGTAAGTAATATTACCGTATTCTGAGTACATCTATATACACATTCCTTATTCCTGGGGCCGTACAAATTCAAATGAAAATAACTAACGGTTCAAATGTGTAACTTATTTCTAGTGTACTGTTATGTGTTTTTGAGATTGTCATTGTGTTTTGTGTACACTTTCTTTCGTGAAATCGTATTTGAGATCACATCTCTACTCTGCACCCAGTATGTCAAAGTTGATACTGAGTCCAACTCCGTTTAAGCCTCGGTAGCGGGACGTCTTAGTCTTTACTGGTTCGAAGATGATGAGAAAGTGCTCCAAAATATCAATAATGAGGGGAAACTTGTATCTCAGAGGTAGAACTTGTACTGGAAATCGAAACCCAGGTAACTCATGAAGACTGTGGACTGAATCCAGATACGGAGGGATAGCATGACTAAATTAAATAGACCACTTTCATCATTAATTTTATTTATAAAAAATAAAGAAAAAATGAAAATACAAAGAATTTTACAATTTGGAAATATGAAAATAAAAGCTTAAAGTATTAACACATGACATGTATGGGCACAACCCCAACATTACAAACTGGGTGCTAGAAGGTTATCATTCTAGGCCGCGATTTTATTGAAGATGGTAATTTTGATGCTTTGTACTTGCAACTTGCATCGGGCAAAAGGGGGAGTGGTAAATTCCGAAGTGGAAACTTGGTCTCATTTTTAAGTTGCAACTTAATGTCAATTTCTAACAAGTCTCAAGTGCTCGTCCCATATCAAGGGAACTTAGAAAAAAATCACATACCTGATCTTATGACGAGCGTCCGGAGCAAAAGTCCAAGTACATCAGAGGAAAGACCAGGAGAACAACTTGAGCTCGGGTAGGTTCCTCGCTCATAAAGCGACTTCGTCCCACGGATTTTCTGCTAGTTTTGACGTATTGACGCTAGAATCGATCGCTTAAAGCGTGTATGTACTTAATGCTTTAAGCGTGTATGTACTATAACTTGAATATGGTATTGTACATTGCTAATTAACTATTATAATCTTAGTCATGTCCTTTACTGGTGATGTTATTATCTTGACCAATAATTAAACTAAGTTGAATAATGAGCAACTAACGATTAATAAACAATGCTTACTAAATTTTTCGAGTTCGTCTATAAACATCTGATAATAATATTAAATCTATTTTTATCTAAGAAGATAATTGACGTTATTGGCTAAATGTATTACATATACCAGTGGTCAAAGATATTATATATATATATATATATATATATATATATATGTATATATATATATATATATATATATATATATATATATATATATATATATATATATATATATAATTTACTCATTTTGTTTGCTGAAGCGACCTTGATTTGGTTCTCTCATCCTGTGTGGTATGCAACACGCTAGACACATGAACTTTTACTATACTAACAATATACAGACATTACAAACTCATTAGCGCACTTGAGCATCTAGGGATTGAATAAAAATAAGTATGGTTTTACTTTGTATGAGAGGTTCTGTCGGCAAGAGGAGACTTACTAATTGAAGAGCTGGCCCTATGGTTAGTGTGTTAGTCAATGCCCTAATGGCCTACAGTAATAACGGATACGAATTTTAATGGTCAGGGAGGCAGTTACATTAACAATACTAGAGTACATGTTTTTGAAGGGGATTGTACAAGAAAACGCTATAAATTATCTTCGTAATTAGGGGGGATGTTTGAGGGGTCTATAGGTTAGTATTGTTAGTATTCTTCTTCTTATTATTATTAGTATTAGAAATAGTATTTGTATTAGCATTTGTATTCTTTTCTTTTCTTTTTTGTAAAAAAAATATTTAAATACAAAACGAAGTCGAGAAGGATTTCTTTGTAGTTAAAAGGAAATTTACGTTGTAAAGTTACAGGGATCGTGTTCCACCATTTTGGTAGTTCCAGGTTTTGTTTTTATAGGTTAGATTTTAAAGACAAAAGTTAACCCAATAAAAGCTATGGTTGCGAAAGAGGATTTTTTTTTAAACAACGGAAGTATGTTCCGTTCTCTACTTTTAAATCAAATAACCTTGATTGATAACCATATGCTTCCTCTGTGGCGAACTTTTCTGTTGTAAATTTTAAACACATATTATAATTGTCTTAGTGATACAGAGAATAATTTTACATAGATACTAAATACATGTATATCCTGTTGTTGAGCAAAGGTTGTATGCATTTATGAATAATTTTAATGGGCAGTGGATAATTCAATAAAATACTTCCTTGTTCTTTCTTCCATTTTTTTTTTTTTTTTTGACAAAGGATAAATATTAAGGGTTACAAAAATTACGGCCTCTACCGTAGTGGAGTGAGAATGTGGAGATACAATTACCATACTCTCATATAGGCTTCTCAATTGTCTTAGCGAGTCTTGTGTTTTTACTTGACCCAATAATAGGAATTGGAAGTATATATCAGGCAACAAATTTCAATGGTTTTGTTAAATTATTATCGCGGTTATTACCTTGATATAGAGTTATTCCGAGTAGGATTTGATGGTCTCTTGACGTTTTCGTTCAGCTATTGAGTGCTGACATGGTTCAGTGCTGAACTCTATTGTGCTACGATTCGAGGTTCGTATCCCGGGAGTATCCCATACCGAATGCTATTATCACTGAATTAAGTGAAAACCACAAGCGAAAGATAATGTCCGAAGTTGCAGTTTAACAGTGATTACAAGAAGTGCGTTTTGCATTGCCGATAGTTGAAGCCGAGGCTTCTGATAGTGTACCTTGTACTAACCTTTTGTATGATTTCTTTTCTTTGTCTTTTTTAAACAATTTGCTAAGTACGAGACTCACTACGTGCTTCAAAATGGTAAATGAGAATTTAGGCAAGGAAATATCGATGTTTACAATGGTTCGTAGCGTATTACTTGAAACAAAAATACTTTCATCGGGATTCGATCTCAGACTTATCCGGTTCTTCACAGAGTTAACCGCAATAGTATAAATGCCAATAGCTAACTAGAACTGAAATCATTGTGATAACAGTTGGTTTTATACAGTGGTTCATTATGGTGTTAAATGAACTTTATTTCTGAGTCTCGAACTCAGGACCCCTAGAGTAGGTAGCAGAAACAAGAAGTGAACTAGGTACAACTATCTCCTATTGAAGTTATTTAATTTTTTGACATACTTCTACATAACCAATCCGATTATAATCTGGGAGTTCATGCGGAAGATTAAATAATGGCCTCATCCGGTATCGAACCAGAGGTTGTTAGGAACCAAGTAATCAGAAGGGAACCTCAGTGCATCCCATTCTGACCATTAGTCAATCTAATTTCATCCCCATAACTTTTTAAAATTATTATTATTATTATTATTATTATTATTATTATTATTATTATTATTATTATTATTATTATTCTAACGGCATATCTACGTGCTCACAAATGGTAGCTATTTGGTTAGAGTTGATTTGGATGAGCACTCCTTCTGGTTTGTTTTTATGGACGTCAGTTTATTATTTTAAATTCCAAAATTCTCATAACACTCGTACGGGTTATTTAATTTTGAATTTTATCGGAGAGCAACAGTACTATACGTCACTGTGATGTGATCTTTTCCCAGTTGAAGAGAACAGGGACGTTTATTGAGGAGGCCACTCGATTTTTTAAAAAAATCTCTTGGCTTATAGGTTGTGACATTGTTTATTTAATTTTATTGTTTTCTTCTGACTTTAAACGAATTAGTTTATACCGGATTTACTTAAACAAGCCGACAAGGCTCGGCAGACATAGCCGAGTGACCTTGTTAAATTATCTATTTAATTAATCATATTTGCCTAACTTAGAACTTGTTTTGACATGGACACACACACCGTGTAAGTCAAAGGTTTCTTTCTTTTCTTATGATAGCTCTGAATATCATTGTGTTACAGGTGTATTCTAGTCACTGCCAATTAGCGTATTTGTTGAGTGTGTGTGATAGCGTGATTTAACATCGTTCTGTGTCGTGTTCGGCATCCATCGAAACAGTTATGCCATGATGATAGAACCATACGAGTATACTGGTATAGGGGTAACACCACATGTGCTAATCAATCAACAATGACGTTATTTGTGTTTATAGTCGCTTCAACGATTTGTATAACTGAGAAGTAGGTATGTCATTGATCGCCGTAACAAGTTGTGTAGTCAGGGACAGGTACTAGCCTCTCTACTTACTGCACCCAAAAAAAACGGGTACCGCGAACCCTAAACTTCCTTGCTTTTAGGTACCCTTACTGTAAGATGGGTAGTATCTAGATATTAAAGCCTAACCTAAAGGTGTAGTACCGAACTAGTACTCAAATACAATAATGAAACGAAAGGCTGATAATATCGGAAATAATTAATTCTACTAGTATGTTCATTTGTTCCGATTTGATCTCGATGGGAATTAATTGAAGTTAACATAATGAAAATCCATAGCTAAAATCCTAAGTAAACAGAAACACAACTAACATAAGGTGAAAATTCAAAAAGGATAATTAAAATTAATATCCGAGAACTACTACGACACGTAATTGGTTACTACTGGATTATTTCCAATGACCATAATACATCATTATACATCTCTTAGTCTACTATGTCATAGGCCATAATTTTTTTAAGCCTTCCCGCCCAAACTCCTCAGAAAAAAAAATGAAAACCATAAACCAAAATAACCTAACAAAGGAAACCTTAAAGACTAAATGAATAACAGCAAAGAATATAAAAACCAAAATAAGAAGTAAACAAAAAAAAACAATATAAGGAGCATGGCAGGCATCTTAAAACAGATAAGCACACCGTGAAACAGATGGGTCTGATAGAGGAACACGGGAAGAAAGGAGGCAGATAGGTCATTGGAAAGAAAGGTGTCAGTTCAGGTGAACAAATGTCAGGTCAGAGCATATAACGTGATATAGGGGAAGCAAATGCAGATAGCATCTATACTGACAGCACTTACCGGACGGAAATAGTATATACAAAAGAAAATTCGAAGAATAATAATACTTAGCAGGTAAGCACAAAGCAAACACAAGCGGGCCAACTACCCGTCAGGGGATGTAAATACGAATCACTGACGTAATTTGTGTCCGACAGGCAATGCAGTGTGTGACCGCAAGTCCACAAGCAACGCAGGTGGCTGCATGATTGCATGTTCGGAAAACTAGTTGGACTTCTTCGAGAAGGCAAATCTTACATAAAGAATGCGTAGAGGAGGGAGTGTGATCGTCCGAGGTGGGGTTGGAATCGTCGACAATCTCAGTAGCGGCGACCGGAATATCAGTATCAGACGAAACTATTGGTGGTGGGGGTGATTGGGATTGATCTTGGGGTGCCTTCCGTAGTACGTGATCTACGAATTCGTGACCCTTATGGAGTAAGAGGAATGAGCATCGGGGAGCGTAACGCGCATGTTCAACCAAGGGGTCATCGGTGGGCTCCCATCGATGAAGGCCCTGACCACAGAAAAAGAGATGGTCTGCTCCCCCTTTTTCGCATAAAAGAAACCAGCCCGGCTCAACTCCTGTGGAGTTTGAGTTAGAGCGGGTGGCCACAATGAAAATGATTCTAGTCGCTTATCTTCGAGAGTGTAGTGAGGGTATTTGGGTCCACCCGTTGGGATTTTCGAAGTACATTCAATGTCACGAGGTTGCCCCCATGAGGACGAAAGACGTTCAGGGCGGGAATGGGGCATATACTCCCAATGATAAGGGCCACATTCCTCCCTACCCTTAGGGAAATTTAGTAATAGAGGGCAGGAAGGTGAGTACCGACGGTGTAATTCATCCGGATCATCCCCTGGTTCAAAAAGGCCGATCTCCAAGTTACAAAATATACAAGCCACTCTATCTGGTTTGCAGAGGAAATAGATTCCAGTGCGTGCTAACGAAGCGGGTGAAATAAAAGATACCGACCAGTCAGTAAAAATTGATAATCGAACAGTTTCATCACGTAGAGCATCCATGGATGGACCAGACACAGATGGTACGTGTGTAGGCTCCATTTTGGCTAGAGGAGGAGGAGACAATAGAAAAATAGATATAATAGTTTTCCTGAGAGAAAGAGATCTGAGGAGAGAGAGAGAGTGATGCGGAGGAGTAGTATGTTTGTAGGAGGGGATAGGTCCCCCTTCTTCGTATAACTCGTTGTAGTTATAACAATATCTTAATGTGTTTAGTGGTTTATTGCTATTGTTGTTATTGTTTATTGTTAATGTTTATCGTTGTATTGCGTTATGTGTTTTATTGGTTTGATTTATCCAGTAACACTTAAGTAACGCGGCGGCGATTGTTGCTGACAGTAGGGTCTACGGCGAGCGCGTAAAAGAGCACGTCTACGCAGTGCAATACCGGTTAAAATCACAGCCAGCAGTCTGATTATCAAGGTAATTACCATAAGTATGATATTAATGATAAACATTGTCGAGTAGTCTGTTAACATAGGTTCTGAAGTTGGAAAACCTGAACGAAGGGTACATGGGTGGCAAAAGAAAGGCACAGCCTCATTTGTTATGTCTTGAAACCATGGTAGAGGAATTGGTTTTACAATTCGTGTTTTTTCCACGTGATGAGTAATGCAAGGATAGATAGATTGTTGTACAACCCCTTTCAGCCGCACAGAGCATCTACAACCAAGATTGATCAGAAAACTCCGATAATCATCTGGGGGACATCATATTTGGAATGTCCGTTTCAGGGCACGAAAAATGAATTGACAATCCGCGTCGAGCAAGAATAGTGACAGTAGTGAAATTTAACCGGTGAAACAGTTCAACTGACGGTAAGTGTTTACATTCATAGGACAATTGTCTCGAATGGCCGAAGAATTTGAGTGAAGAAGCGAAAGGAGACAAGGTATTATTGAGAATTCGTGCGGTTGAAATTCACGGGCTAAACAAATGATCTCCTTCGAGAAATCACAGTCTATGGTCATAAGTTTATTGGACGGCCATCGAGTTACTATATATTGGGTAGGTAGATCCACATGACATACTTCCTCACCCCTTTGGAAAGGAATAATACGCAAATGCTGGAGTTGTAAAGTAGTTCCACGTTGTTGTAAGGGTTTTTAATAGCTATGATGACTTGTGTAGGCGCAAGATACACTCACTAAGTTTATAGGAGTAGAGGACCGAAATATCTGATGGGGGTATGACTAACTCATAAGCCGTTGACTTAAGCTGTTGTTCTAATTCATAAGTCAAATTAAATAGTAAAACAGGAGGGAGTAAGGCAGGGGAGATAGAATTCGTTAAGCATGTTGAAACCAATTGATCCCAAGTTTGAATTTTATGGACAGTTCGTAAGGTTTTCCAAGGAATCATGGACGCATGTTGAGCTAATCTCAAGTTATCAAGAAAGATTTGAAGCTGTGTATTAGTAATCCAAGCTTGCTTAACGTGGACCTTTGTGACAAAGACGAAGGCATAACCTTGCTGGCTATGATCTTGCATGAGGACATCTAGATTATTCTGAGGTAGTTTGTTCCAAATATTTTGTCCATTAGGCGGTATGAACGATTCGTACAGAAATTCAAGAACTAGTGGTAAAGATGAATCATAAAGGATAACGTGCGGATCACTGTCTGTAATAACGCCAGAATGGGCTAGGGTTGAAAATTCTAGGGCATGAGCCTCACTAGTAGTAAGCAGAAATAGTATCGTGATCGCTGCTATTCATAAAGTAGTAGTACGAGGGGGAGGTGAGGGACGCCGGTCCTGACTTGAGGAGGATTCCTCCGGAGGTTGAGAGGTAGACGGAGGGGGATTGCGGACAACAGAGAATACTCGAAGACAAATTGTCTTATAACAACAAAAGAGAATAATTCCCGAGATCGTTATCCCAATATGGCATAAAGTAGTGGTTCAGTTATATCGTGAATAAGGCCTTGAGCTTTTGCCGGCTGGGGATAAGTAAGTAGTAGTGGCCACAGAGTGCTCTTTAAACGAAGGGTCATATACATTAAGCATAAAGTAAGAATAGTATTCCATACGAACAGAATAGTAAGGTACGGTCTGCCACTGATATCGGATACCCTAATTGTTTGGGGAAGTGCAATGGGGGTCAGCTTATGAGATTGTAATGGTGGTTCATAGTACGTTACCTTTACTGACCAATTCCGATTTAACGTTGCATTAAGGTTGGTGAATTCCAATTCACCCAAGAGATTTTTTGGTAATTTAAGAGTCTCTAAAGGCAACCAAGTTAAGGGTAGTAGGCGTTTGACTGTAGGATCCAAGATGGAGTCCTTAGAGCATGGGAAACGGGGAGGAATTCTTAATTGAGGATTAATTTCTAATGCACATGTGCAGTGTAAACTAATTTTGAGAGACCCTGGAGTAAAAGGATCCTGTTTAAGAATGTCACCCTTGTTTGGGCATGTCATGGTCATTTGACGGGGAGGAGTAGTAATAAGATATGTGTCTTCGCTCAAGGGAGTGATGATGGGTTGTACGTGTGGACGACAGGTAAATGCAACAATTGATTGATTTCCGCGACTGAAGATGTTTGCCATAAATGATAGATACAATTCGGAGCTTGGAAGGATGTGATTGTTACTTCAGGTATTTAACAAAGCCCATCAGGTCTATTCAAACAGGTGATAAGGTCGTAGTCGGTTAAGATAGTTTCGTACTCGGAATTAGTAGCTAGTATGGCAGGTTCATGTATTACTTTACACGTTTGATTTTGGTAATGAAATGGGAACGGAATCAGACGGAACAGTTTTATGGGGTGAACCCCACGAATGATTGGAATTTTGACAATTAACGTCACACTGTTTCCTAGAAAGTGGCAGGTGGTTGTACGTAAATTATAGTAACGAAATATTTCTGATTGTGGTATAGCTGATGAGTATCTTCGTTTCTGAAGTCGAAGCGCTAACACTTGTAAATCATGCGCTAATTGTTTGGGGTTGACTGCTGTTAGTGACATGCTTCATTCGATGCAAGCAGTGTGGATGTCGCTCATATTGGAGCGTAGCAAGGAGCTTGCTTAGGGCTAGTACTTGCACTGACAGTGCGGTATCATGCTTACGAGCCACTTGTTCGATTACCCTATTTACTGCTTTCTGAAGCGAATTCACTTTATCCTGAATGGAATGTACCGCATTGTTCTCTTGGGTAGAAAAATTTCTTGTAGAGTCCCTAGTCAATAAAATGTTATGATGATCCGAGTGTATTTGTTCTACTAGTTGATTCAACAATTCGCCAATTTTTCTTTGGCTTGTGACGTAATTTTGGAAAGTACTTTTGGAAACAGTGTTACAACACCAAGAGAGGAAACTACCAATGAAATCAAAACCACGTTTGGTCTTATCCGTTCGAAACGCTGTGAGGTCAAGAAATTCTTGCTGCAAATGTAACCTTTTAGATCTCTATGATTGAGTTCAACAATGTACATGAATGTTCAGAAGCGTCTCTAGTCTGATCGCAATAACCGGAAGTAAATGCTTGCTGAAGAGTTTGGAATTCACCATGCAACTGAGGTAAATTGTATATGGGTATGGTATAAGCCAATATAGCTAACTTATGGTAGGGTAGCTGCGAAGTGAGTAGTTCCCAATATACTCCTGCATTAGCAAGTACAGGAAGAACGCTTTCCTGGTCGGATAGTGGAAGAGAGGAACTTCCAATTCCCAATATAACAAAAAGATAATGGCGAATTAACATTTCTCTGAAAGAAAACAATAAAGAGAAATAAATGCATATGATGACATATTGCCGAGAAGCCCGGCTCGTAGCGGTATGATAGGAATTTCTTATTTATTTATTTGTATATTTTTTTAAGGTGGCTACTTCGATTGGTGAATTAACCCAAGCTTCGACCGTGTATTGTTATTATTAGAAAGAGATGAGTAATCGTCTAGTCAATTAGGGTATACCGTAGTCCTTTTGTTCTTTATTAATTCAGTTGTATCGCTATTTAATGTCACTATCATAATTATTTTATTGTTGTTTCTATTATTATTATTATTATTATTATTATTATTATTGAGGTATAAATTTCCGGTGGCCTCTTACAAAAGAAGAGACTAGTGTGACTTCATTCGAAGTTCAAAAGAGAGTACGGAGTTGGTTCTCAGGCATCAATAGGCATGAAAAAAGAAGAAAAAAAAACACAGGAAGGCAGGGACAGGTAAGGATTTTTTAAATTTTTTTACTTTTTTTCATACCAATGCAAGTTTTCTGTTTCCATAAAAAATCAACTATTTTACTAATTTTACATTATTGCAAATTGAGGTTATCTGTTCTTCATTTAGCATTTTCTACCAGTTCCGCTGAAAAGAAGGTCGGATGTCCGGGAGCGTCGTTTCTTTAAAAAAACATAGTTACGTATAGAGTAGTAATAGATTTCGTTTACATAGTGAAGATGCCTGATTTCGCCACTCCGGAATATCTGTACAATCTCGAGATTGTTAAGTTTCATAACAAGTTGTGGTAGTGGATTGTAACGGAAGGGTTGCCGGTATTGGTGGCCTCTGAAAACTTGAAACGTTAAAAGATTTCCTTGCAATCGTTATACCGATCGGTCCCGATTTAACCACCTTTAAAAAAGGAGTCAGCGGCATGGAAAGTGTTGTTTCGGGAGAAGATCTGGCAACGCGTTGAATTAGATCGAAGTAGTCACTTACTTCTGGCGGTACTAGTGATCGAAGAAAATCTACATATTCCTTTTGTATATATGGAGTAGGTAAGTCTAGGCATATATTTGGTATTAGAGAAGTAGGGTAACAACTTATAATATAACTGTCGGGTTTATATAACTGAGGGTTTATTTCCTTAAGGTGTGAGCTAGAAAGAAGGTATTCCTCTTCCAAAACCGTATCCCATGTTACAGGTCTAGAGGCAACCCGCAATTGGAGGGTTGAATCATCTGTACCCATTACCAGGAAAATGCGAAATGCGAAACCATACGTAGCGTACACACTTCTCATCCAACGCGTGGTTTTTAAACCGCAGAGTTTCAACCATCCCTTGAAGAGGATAAGGTTTCCTATCTGATAATAACGAAATGCAAGATAGCGTCGCAAATAGTACCGGAAGAAAGGTGGAAACATCTTGGAAGCCTGATTACCTTAATTACAGTTGTCTCAGCCTGAGAAGAATATTTTCCACCCCTCCATAAACTTTACTAACAATTTTCATACATTTATATATAGCAGCACAAAACATTTATTCATGGCTGTACTTACACAAAACATTTACTTCCAATTCTATTAATTCCAGTACCAAGTAAACAGAAATACTGGATATGAAATTCTATATCTCGGCAATAGTGTTGCAGAAAATATCGAAATTCAATTTTTCTATTTGGAACAGGGGGACCATACACGCAAATTGCGCCCATGAGATTTGTTTTGCGGAAGAGGAGACAGAAATTTATGTTGAAAATGGCAAAATCGCACGTTTAATTATAACATAATTTTATTAAGAACGCCAAATGCGAAAGAGAACGAAAGTATTCTCTTTAGCTTGACAGAGAAAATAATAAGCTGAAGGTAGAAGTGAACACAGAGACTGATGATGTTTATGAAGAATGCATGCTACCAAGCAGTTGGGTAGCCAGGAAGTCTGGAACCTCCGAACATTTGCACAAGTTGTTAAAATAAAGCCCAAGGGTAGAAAGATACTGAATAGACCTCGCGATCGAGGTCTAGGCGTCACTCTCGATACTTCCACAAAAACATGGATTCAAATGGGTATGCACATGCGGAATATGTACGCTACATTGCGACCTAGAGGTAGACCGCAAGGGTTGAGTTGAGTTGATTTTAGTTTAGCGTCCCTTTCAGCAGCGAGGCTATATGAGACGTGGACCTACTGATTAACGTGGAAACCGAACCACATGAGCTCCCGCCGGGAATCGAACCCGGGTCTCCCACGCCAAAGGCGCGTATGCTAACCGCTTAGTCACGAAGGAGCTCGACCGCGAGGGTGAATCAGTAGCCGCGATGATAAACAACAGATTTTCTTTCTCTAAGTCCAAAAAAGTGAGCCTAGATCCGTCACAATTCCCGTAGATCTATACACAGGGAATTGCATGTTCCCGCTGTTCTTTATATAGACACTAGCTACAAATCGTAGTGTCATCCGAGCGATGTGAAAATGTAAAAACAAAATCAAACTACTATTTTTTTAAGATTAATATTGATTGCACACCTCTGCTGTTCCAATATGCAAATTCAACCAGTACCTTAAGCAGAAATTGCTGAAAACGACAGAAAATGAATATTTAAACATGCAAATAGAAACCTGTGCTGGAGCGATTCTATTATTAATATTATAATACAAGCTCTTGCAAGTTGCGTCTGTGGTCAAGCGGGTTTAGTGCTGCTACTGAAATTTCTGAAACGAAGGTCGACGGTTCGAGCCTCCGTGCGTAAAGTTAAAGTTTTTCTTCCTTTTTTAAATATATGAGAACTTTTTTATAAATATAAATTTCTACTGTGAAGTGGTTGGAAACACATTATCCGGCAAAGTGTCACTTTTCAAATCCCTGTCCCGTTTACTAGCCCGCGATGTCCATAATTCATATACGAAAACGCTAAAAAAATGAGAAATGTGAACAGTTGAATAGGCCTACCTAAAACCACACGTCCAAAATGAAAATTATTCATATATATATTTTGGGGGGCTTTGCTAACTTCATTCTTGAAAATGTGAAAATTCTACAAGTTATTTGATTCACTTTACAATATTTTATTTAAATAAGCATAAAATTTGGGGGGACCAAGCCCGGAAGCTCCTAAAATACACCTATATATATATATATATATATATATATATATATATATATATATATATATATATATATATATATATATATGCATGTATTTTTTTTGCATTACAGAACATTAGGATACCTCATAATCTGGATTCTTATAAAGCAATTTGAACAATTATTTAGAAAATATGTAGTGCTTAAAATCGGATTAAATCGCAATGCCAGTAATTTGTAATATCATACATTTTTATTTATTTACATTGAATGTGCACTTGTTTTATACTGTATAGCATGAATATTAGCTGCTAGAAAGAAAGAATTATCTATAATCGAATTTAAGTAGGAAATCGATATAGTTATAATAAGAAGAAGCTTGTGAAAATGAAGTGTATAATAATGGTTGTATCTGAAATGGGTAGTGCATAATGGAGTAGTTGGTTACCCCGCCAGCTTTGGAATACTGGGCTCTTCAAACTGTCCATCCTTAGGGATGCGCAAAGTCGAGTCGAGACAAAATTTTCCTGGCAAAATTCAATGCGAGACACAGCTCTTCCAATAGAAAAATATACATTTTTCGAGACGAGACATCACTTTTACACCATATTGTCGAGACGAGACGATCTCAAATGTCGTCTCGCGCATCCCTATCAATCCTACCTACATAAAATCAATTTTGGATACGAATATTCAATTTCTTTTAACGATAATTGTAATCTACGATACAGATTGAAGTAAGATATTGGTTTGAACTGCTTTATTACCCACTTAACGTTCGTATACTTCAATTATATCTAAGTTTGGCATAAATATTTATTATTAATAGAATGTAAACACTGAAGAATATATATTAACACACAATGAGGAAGAACTCAATGCTCGTAGAAATTAACAAATTGGTTGCATGTTTATTTAAAATTAACTCTCTTGAAATCTAAATAATCATTATTAGAAAGAAAGCAAGAGAACCGTTTCGTTAATTTCGACATTCTATACCCCTTCAATATAGTTAGCTAACAAACCAAGTACGATCGACTGACTAGACGTCACGTGAGTGAAATTTATATAGGAAGTTTCGACACAGCGTTCACCGAAGTGACGCAGACGTGGTGTTGAAGCTTCTGGCAGGTCCTATTTCGTAACGGATTTTAGGTCAGTGAGATTTCTTTATACGTATCAGAAAGCTCTTTAACTCCATACTAAAGGCGTGTCGTATGATTTATTCAAACCGTCAGGTATTCGAACAACCATGATCCCAATTCGTTTTGCTTCACTGTTCACAAGTTTAACTTGAAATAAATTCTTACTTTTCCACGGAGAGGCAAACTGTTTGAATGCTCATTTTATTATGGGTGAAATGTATAATTCTGCAAGTAATAATAATTTTCATGTCCGTCTCTGAGATTCGATCCCTCGTCCTTTGGCTCAGCAGTTCGACACGTAGACAACTACACTAATTGTCGTTGTGTAACAGCTTGGAGGAAAATCGGTTTCAACTGCACGAAGGAAATTGAGGGCATTGGTTATAGCTGGATGGAGGCAAATACTATGTGCTCCCTAGTTCGTAATGCCACTTGCTGTTTTTGGAAGATGAAGACAGCCTTAGGCCGTGTAACGTGGGTTCCTGTCACCACGGCATGGCGCGTCCTCAGGTTGCGGATCGAGGAGAAGGCCTCTAGATATAGAGGTTAGCTGCGAATATACTGAATAAGCAGTCGCGGACAGACGACTAGGAGTGGTCCTCCAGCTTGGGGGTTTGGGTAAGGCTAACACCCTTATCCTGTAAAGAAAGGTACTTGTTCAGAAACATTCACAAAAGCCTCGGACAAGGACTGATAACTTGGCACGACATCAGCAAAAGAAAATGGACATGAGATTTGGAACATGGAATATTAGAAGTCTTTATAGGGCAGGCGCGTTAAAATCTGTAACGAGTGAGTTAGAGAAATACAGGATGGACTTAGTAGGAGTTCAGGAAGTTAGATGGGAAGGAAATGGATCTGAGAAATCCGGAAATTTTACGTTCTTTTACGGGGAAGGAAATAAAAATCACCAGTTAGGAACAGGGTTTTTCGTTCACAAACGAATATTACCAGCAATTAAACGGGTTGAATTTGTTACTGACAGACTTTCTTTTATTACTCTTAAGGGACGGTGGTGTGATATTATTGTTTTAAATGTACATGCTCCAACTGAAGATAAGGGTGACGATATAAAAGATAGTTTTTACGAAGAAGTGGAACGGATATTTGACCAACTCCCGCGATACCATATGAAGATTCTATTAGGGGATTTCAATGCGAAGGTAGGACGAGAGGATATTTTCAAACCGATTATAGGGAACGAAAGTTTGCATAAGGAAAGTAATGACAACGGTGTTAGACTCGTGAACTTTGCAACATCCAAAAACCTAATCGTGAAGAGTACAAAATTCCCACATCGCGACGTTCATAAATACACTTGGACATCACCAGACGGGAAAACACATAATCAAATTGATCACGTTTTAGTAGATAGAAGAAGACAATCTAGCACAATTGACGTCCGGTCGTTTAGAGGGGCTGATTGTGACACTGATCACTACCTGGTAGCAGCGATAATACGGGAGAGATTATCGTTGAATAAAGGTAATATTCAATGTCCGAAAACGGAGAGATTTAATTTAAAGAAATTAGAAGAGAGCCAGGTAAGAGAGGAATACCAGATTGAAGTTTCGAATAGATTCGCGGTTTTAGAAGACTCGGAGTGCACTAGTGTTGAGGATACCTGGATTGAAATTAGAGATAGCATTAAAAGTTCAGCAATAGAAAAATTGGGACACGCGGAAATACGTAGGAACAAACCATGGTTCGACCAAGAATGCATTAAACTAGCAGAGAAGAGAAAACAGGCAAAATTACGGTGGCTACAAAATCCGAATGAAATAACTACACAAAATTTCGCAGATATCAGGCGGGAAACTTCCAAAACTTTTAGAACAAAGAAACGGGATTTTTTGAAAGCTAAAATTAAGGAACTTGAAGATAATAGTAAAAATAAAAATATTCGGGACATGTATAAGGGGATCAGCGAATTTAAGAAAGGCTATCAACCTCGTGCTTATATTTTAAAGAAATCTGACGGAACAGTTCTCACTGATACGAATAGCCTCTTAAATAGATGGAAAGATTTCTTTGACGATTTGCTGAACACTAATGCCAAAAACTAATGTGCGTGGAGAAAAGGAGATACACACCGCAGAACCGTATATTCCAGAACCCAATCGAATAGAAGTGGAAGCCGCTATAAAGAAATTAAAGAAACACAAATCTCCGGGTGTAGATGAAATTCCGGCTGAGTTAATTTTAGCTGGAGGCGAAAAATTGTGGAACAAGATACACAAACTCATTCTCCTTATCTGGAACAAGGAAGAATTGCCACAAGAGTGGAAAGAGTCAATCATTGTTCCAATTCACAAGAAAGGCGACAAAACTGACTGTAATAATTATCGAGGCATTTCTCTTCTGTCAACATCCTATAAAATCCTTTCCAATATTCTGTTAGCAAGATTGACCCCATACGCAGATGAAATTATTGGAGATTATCAGTGCGGATTTAGACGGAATCGATCAACTATCGACCAAATATTTACCATTCGCCAAATACTCGAAAAGAAGTGGGAATACAATACCCCGGTACATCAACTATTTATTGATTTTAGAAAGGCTTACGACTCGGTTAGGAGAGAAACATTATACAACGTTCTTACAGAACTTGGAATACCGAGAAAGCTAATTAGATTAATTAAGATATGTTTAAGTGAATCCCAAAGTAAAGTCCGGGTAGGAAAATTTTTGTCCACGAGCTTCCACGTCGAAAATGGCCTGAAACAAGGAGATGCGTTGTCGCCATTATTATTTAACTTTGTGCTGGAATGCGCCATAAGGAAAATCAAAGATAGCAACCAGGGCCTAGAGTTGAATGGCATTCACCAGGTTATGGCATATGCTGATGATGTAAATGTAATAGGGGATGATAGGAGAACAGTAGAAATAAATGCAGAGATCTTATTAAACGCTTGCAGGGACATGGGTTTAGAAGTAAATGCAGAGAAAACTAAATACATGGAAGTGTGTCGGGACCGTAATACGGCAAATTGTGGAGGCGTTAAAATATTAAATAATACTTTTGATAAAGTGGATACTTTCAAATATTTAGGACCAATATTAACAGACGAAAATCATATTCACGAAGAAATTAAATGTCGACTAAAAGCAGGGAATTCGTGTTACTATTCGGTTCAAAATCTCTTGTCGTCGCGAATTCTGTCGAGGAATTTGAAGCTTAAAATATATAAAACGATAATCATGCCTGTTGTTCTGTATGGTTGCGAAACATGGTCGCTTACTCTGAGGGAAGAACATAGACTGAAAGTATTTGAGAACAGGATCCTGAGAAGAATATTCGGACCCAAGAGGAACGAGAATGGGGAATGGCGGAAGCTTCATAACGAGGAACTACATAGTTTATACGGTTTACCCAACATTGTTAGGGTTGTCAAGTCTAGGAGGCTTAGGTGGGCAGGCCATGTAGCTAGAATGGAAGAAAGTAGAAACGCTTTCAAAGTATTGACTGGTAGACCTATAGGAAAACGACCATTAGGAAAACCTAGGCGCAGATGGGAGGATAATATTAAGATGGATCTCACAGAGATAGGAATACAAAGTAGAAACTGGATGGAATTAGCTAAGGATAGAAGTCAGTGGAGAGCTTTTGTGAACGCGCCACTGAACCTCCGGGTTCCATAGGCCATAGAGTTAGTTAGTTAGTTAGTTAGTTAGACAGCCTTAGGGAAATCACGTGTACAGATTGCAAGCACCTGGAAGATTTTGTCGTAGATTTCGCAGCTCCAAGTCAATACATTCAGTGAGTGAACTAGGAGTGCAATGATACCGGTACTCTATTTTACTTAGATTGGTGTTGTTTTTATAAAGATGGAGTACGAAAATATTTTACCGTTCGAACATTTGAAAGAATACTTTTTTTCTTAAGAGCTGAGGATGATGGTGGACAAAATTTAAAAGTAAACAGTCTGAACTGCACCGGCGGAAAATATTTATCAACAACTAGGTTGCCATAATTAACGATTTATAGTAAGGGGTTAATATGAATAAACTGTGTTCTGATGAGCAGGCCTACTTTATTACTAGAAAATAGTTTGCTGATGGTATGTAATGCTGGGGTTCTTGCAGATCAGTTTTCTTATCCTAGAGTCCCGTTGATTATAGAGTTCGAAACTAGTTTTAAAAAGCATGTATCGATTTTAGAGTTACTGGCAAGTTTTGATTCACTCCCAGTTTATGTGTTCTCATTTTATTAGTTGTAGTGTAATGTTACTCTATATTCTGTATTTTTAATTTTACATAACAACATTGTTATTATTATATAATTAGTTTAGCAGAATAATAATAAGCAACAATTTTTTTCTAACGCATAGGGATGAGCACGAGTGAAGCTAAAACTCTACTTGACTCGAATTCAAAGTTAGTTTCGAGTCAAGTCAAAAGTAATAACCTCGAGTCGAGTTCCGAGCCGATTCAGTTTTTTGCGTCGAGTTTGATAAATGGTTCGTTCGTTTTAACTTGTCTTGAAATCATGGCATACACTGGAAAACGAAAGCCATGAGAAATGTAAGCTAAACAGTAATATGGAATACTTTTAGTATTGCTCACGAGAGGGGACACTGCTCGCATCTCGATAGCGAAACCACAAGAGATTTTTCATAACAAGCTCACCTCGGCACGGCTCAACTGAGAGGATGGCTCGAGGCGGCTCACTTGGGGTGAACCATCGGCTCGAGCTGGCTTCGTAGGGATGAGCCATCTGCTCGGTTCGGCTCAACTGAGCCGAGTCGTTTGGTGAGCTGTTGGCTCGGCTCACTTCTCGGTTCGGGTTGATAGTAAATGAGCTGTGAGCTGAGCTGCTCGAGTCGTTGACAATTCTAAACCCGGACCGAGCAGTTTGGAAGATATTTGGCCAGTGCTCTATAACTTTTAACAGTGTTTGGCTCGACCCCGAATACTCAACCTAGACCCTCAACCCAAATTCAGAAGCTAGTGAACAATGTCCTTGACTCCTAGACTTCACGACTACCGAGGTTCTCATTCAACTAGCTTTTTGGTATTCAAATACAAACGGCCTATCTTTCACGTTTACATACAGAGTTGTTACAATTATTATTACTATTAATATTAATATTAATAATAATAATAATAATAATAATAATAATAATAATAATAATAACAATAATAGTAATAATAATAAAAATTGTAGTAATAGTAGTGTCATTGATAATAATTATACTATCTATGTAATATACTTGAAGAATATACCAAATTTCACAATAGTAAATCCCCACGTTAAGCGGGTTTCCATATCAGGGCTTCTAACTATGAAAACATTTACGATCACTCCCCCAATCATCTCACAGATTCAACCTGTTGCATATAAGTTATTAGGACGTAAAATTGAATATAGTTTATACGAAAAGGACCTTTATGCATTGCAAGACCTGTAACGCCCAAATATTCACCACAAACTTATAGTGGTATCGACATAAACAAAAAAAAAGTGTGGAGCAGGAAACTACTTTACACAAAAGTCTAAAGAAACTCAATGAAGGCGTACGAACTGGTCGAGCGGTTTGGGTCAATAATCTATCAATCATAAGTTTATGTGTTCAAATCCTGTAGGAAGTATTCTTTTTGTTTTTTCCTTAAAAGTGTGTTCTTTATTGTCATCAGAGGACTGAAAACATTTCTTTGAAAAAATCTTTGGCAACTACTTTTCTCTCAAATTCGATTAGAAGGGAACATTATATGAATTGCAAATTTAAAATCCAAAACTGAAAAAAAAAACTATTAAGTATGTTCAATATTTCATTATTATCTTTTGATTTGTAATGAAAAACTAATTATAAGCATTGATGATTTCAGAAGTTTCTCCCCGTGTAATAGTCAATATATGAATGATAGGAAATTCATAGAACATTATTAGTCCACTTTGAGCATGATCGAAGATATGGCCACGAATTTATGTCGACAGGGATTCAAATTCTCCCACAGGTCATGCCCTGAAATCATCACTGTTTCAAAGGTTTCTTTAACAAATACCTAGGTAGAATATTTCATTTATTTCTCGTTCTACGTTTTGAAATGACAAAATCATAATTTTAAAGATAATTATAATATGATAAGCATAAAGGTTTATAGAACTAATGAAGTAAATAGAATTGTGTAAGTTATCGGTTTCTAATCGGATTAAAACTAGAATATTCATTTGCATCGCATTTTAAAGTAAGTCCTCTCTATATATAATTCTTTCTGGAAAGCATGTTTAACTCCAATTACTTAATCAATATATTTAATAATATATTTTTATTATAACTATTATATATATTTTACTATTTAATGTCGTATACACTTCATTTCCCAAAGCAAAACCTCACAAATGTACAGTGGGCTAGTGAATATTATCAAATAAATTATCATTTAGTTTACGTAAATACTGCATCGCCTGATTTGAAACTTCGTACTTTAACTAATAATAATAATAATAATAATAATAATAATAATAATAATAATAATAATAATAATAATAATAAAATCATAGTCATATCTTATAAGAATTTCACGCTTACTCAATAAATGAATTCAACATGGTCTTTATTCGAAGTTCTATTTATTCGAATCCGATAGAAATACAAAGAGAAACTTCGAGAGCAGGTAAAAGAAAAATGTTACTTTCGTGGGACTGGAACTAATCCTTAAGAGTTCCTTTCAAGTTACAAACGCCTTAGACACTTTCTTTCTTGTCTTTAAGTTAACTGATTCACTGAACGTATCTGAGTAAGTTGTCTTTATTTTCTACTCGTTTATACACGTTTTACAATAATTTCTTTTAAACTTGAACGACAAGAACACGAATGCAAAAACATTTAGGTCAACTAAAATTCCCCCACCGCGAATCGAACCGAGGACCCCGTACACCAAAGGCACACGTGCTAGCTACTAGACCGGCGGTAAGAACGAGCGAAATCTGTTTTGAAGTGTCTGAAATTTATGCCTATTTCGCCCTGATGTAATATGTCTATTGATGAAATAATGAGGTGTATACAGTTTGGGGTTGATATAGTTGTTATTGCAGAATCTAAAAAGAAAATTAATAAGGTGTAGAAAACTTAAGAAAGGCTTCTGAAGAATATGGGATGAAAATAAATGTTAGAAAGACAAAATCCATGGTGATTGAAACGAAGCGATCGGTGTCAAATATTGAAATAGGAGCGGGAGAAAAGAACAAATGACTAGTTTTCAATATGTGAGTAGTATTATTTATGATGATATGATATGCGAACGTGAAATAAAAGGAAGAATAGAAATGGCGAAAGAAGCCTTTAGGATGAAGAAAATACTATTTTGTGGGACCTTGAATAGAGTTTAAAAAGAGTCATACAATGCTTCGTGTACTGTATTTTACTGTATTTATAAGGCAGAATCATGGACATTATGCAAAAATGATGAGAAACAATTGATGGCTTTCGAAATATGTGCGTGGAGAAGAATGGAGAGAAATAGCTGGGTCGAGAGGAAAACAAACGAAAAGGTGTTAGAAATGGAAGGAGAAGAATATTAAGAAGAGGAAGAAAAATTGTTTGGGATATTGGTTAAGAAGGAACTGTATCATGAGGGATGTGCTAGATTGTATGGTGGCAGGAAAGAGAGGGAGGGGATTAATTAGACTAATAGGCTATTGGCGATATCAAAACAGAAAAATCGTCTGTGAAGATGGAAAGATTAATAGAAGATCGTGGAGCATGGCAGTTTCTCAGCCGTGGTAAGTGACCCACTGGTAATGGCGGAATACGTCTGATGTAATGATGCCGATGATGCACACTAGAAACAGAAAAATCCACTTTACTGTCATTACTAATACGAATCACAATGCAAATTTCTACAGGCTGTCAAAATGCCTTGCTCTAAAGGCTGTAGAGAACTATCTGTTACTATGAGAGGGGAAATCATAGGTCGAGTAACTATGGGACAAACTGCCATTCACATAGCTAGGGGTATGGGCTGTGACAAAAAAAAAAACAGTGAAGAAATTGATGTAGTGATATGAAGAAGGTGGTGAATATTTCACATCTCAGCCAAGAAGTGGGAGACCAATAATAATAATAATAATAATAATAATAATAATAATAATAATAATAATAATAATAATAATAATGTCAGGTATTTATATTTATTTAAAGCAAGTCTTTAGCATACCTTGTAGCACAGTATTATTTTTAAACGGTCATTATAAAATTGTCAAGCTAAATTTTAAGGAGTCTTTCCAAGTGGTGCTTTATTTATTTATTTCACAATTCATTTCTGCCAGCGGCTTTTGGCCCCTTACTCCCTCTTCATGCTTAACCAGGAGGAAGCTGCGCGTCCTCAGGCTTGGAACCACTGCTTCCGTTTGACAGCCTGTAGAAATTTGCATTGTGATTCGTATTACTAATGACAGTGAATTGGATTTTTCTGTTTCATCATCGGCATCATTGCATCAGAAGTATTCCGCCATTACCAGCGGGTCACTTGCCGTGACTGAGAAATTGCCATGCTCCGCGATCTTCTATTAACCTTTCCATCTTCACATACGATTTTTCTATTTTTATATCGAAAATTGCCTAGTTCTGTTTCTATATAGTCTAATTAATCCTCTCCCTCTCTTTCCTGCCACCATACAATCTAGCACATCCCTCATGATACAGTTCCTTCTTAACCAATATCCCAAACAATTTTTCTTCCTCTTCTAAATAATATTTTTCTCCTTCAATTTCTAACGTCCTCTCATTCGTTTTCCCCTCGACCCTGCTATTTCTCTCCGTTCTTCTCGACGCACATATTTCGAAACCCTTCAATTGTTTCTCATCATTTTTGCATAATGTTCATAAATCTGCCTATAAATACAGTAAAATACAGTACACGAAGCATTTTATGAGTCTTTTTCAACTCTATTCAAGGTAGCACAAAATAGTATTTTCTTCATCCTAAAGGCTTCTTTCGCCATTTCTATCCTTGCTTTTAATTCACGTTCGCATATCATATCATCACTAATAATACTACTCAGATATCGAAAACTAGTCATTTGTTCTTTTCTACCGATCCTACTTCTGTAGTTGACACCCATCGCTTCGTTTCAATCACCATGGATTTTGTCTTTCTAACATTTATTTTCAACTCATATTCTTCAGAAACCTTTCTCAATTTTTCCACATCTTATTAATTTTCTTTTTAGATTTTGCAACAACAACTATATCAACCCCAAACCGTATACACCTCATCATTTCATCCCCTACCGAAATTCCATCTTCATTAGGTAGACTCGTTTTCGCTATCTCTTGTATATAGCTATTAAATAATGTCGGCGAAATACATAATCTCTTTTGAACTCACCTTCCAATTACACTGCCCGTCTACTGTGCATGCACGAGCGAATTTCCATGAAAGATCATGAATAATTCTCATAATTCATATAGTATTTATGGACGAATACGTAATATAACCTATATAAATAACATATATCGTTCCTCAAAATAACGAATACGGTAAAAATAAAAACATCAGTAAACATTACATCAGGGCGAAATAGGCAAAAATTTCAGACACTTCAAAACAGATTTCATGCGTTCTTATCACCGATCTAGTGGCTAGCACGTGTGCCTTTGGTGTACGGGGTCTCCGGTCCGATTCCCGGTGGGGGAATTTTAATTGACCTAAATGTTTTTGCATTCGTGTTCTTGTCGTTCAAGTTTAAAAGAAATTATTGTAAAACGTGTATAACCGAGTAGAAAATAAAGACAACTTACTCAGATACGTTCAGTGAATCAGTTAACTTAAAGACAAGAAAGAAAGTGTCTAAGGCATTTGTAACTTGAAAGGAACTTTTAAAGGTTAGTTCCAGTCCCACAAAAGTAACATTTTTTTTACCTGTTCTCGAAGTTTCTCTTTGTATTTCTATCGGACTCGAATAAATAGAACTTCGAATAGAGACCATGTTGAATTAATTTATTGAGTAAGCCTGAAATTCTTATAAGATATGGCTATAATTTTATTATTATTATTATTATTATTATTATTATTATTATTATTATTATTATTATTATTAATTGTAACAACTCTGTAAACGTGAAAGATAGGCGGTTTGTATTTGTATACTAAAAAACTAGTTGAATGAGAACCTCGGTAGTCGTGAAGTCTAGGAGTCAAGGACATTGTTCACTAGGTTCTGAATTTTGGTTGAGGGTCTACGTTGAGTATTCGGGCCAGGGGCGTCATTTAGGGGGGCAGGAGGGGGCAATTGCCCCCCCAAGAGTTTGAGGAATACATATACTCTAATAGATTGCCTACTAATATACTAGTACAAAACGTGAAAGTCTTTTGTCGGTGATGCTCTTACCCCCCCCCCAAGCGAAGTCTGAAATGACGCTTCTGATTCGGGCTCGAGGTAAACACTGTTAAAATTATATAGCACTGGCCAAATATTTTCAAAACTGCTCGGTCCGGGTTTAGAATTGTCAACGACTCGAGCAGCTCGGCTCACAGCTCATTCACTATCGACCCGAACCGAAAAAAAGAGCCGAGCCAACAGCTCACCAAACGACTCGGCTCAGTTGAGCCTAACCGAGCAGATTGCTCATCCCTACGAAGCCAGCTCGAGCCGATGGTTCACCCCAAGTGAGCCGCCTCGAGCCATCCTCTCAGTTGAACCGAGCCGAGGTGAGCTTGTTATGAAAAATCTCTTGTGGTTTCGCTATCGAGATGCGAGCAGTGTCCCCTCTCGTGAGCAACACTAAAAGTATTCCATATTACTGTTTAGCTTACATTTCTCATGGCTTTCGTTTTCCAGTGTAATCAGGCCATGATTTCAAGACAAGTTAAAACGAACGAACCATTTATCAAACTCGACTGAACTCGACGCGAAAAACTGAATCGGCTCGGAACTCGACTCGAGGTTATTACTTTTGACTTGACTCTTGACTTTTGACAACAGGATTGGACTTCAATTTTCTGTTTCAATTTATGTTCACAAATAGTGCAAATATCAAGTAATATTTTTACCATAAGAACTACACGTTAAGATTTATTTCATTTTGGGGAAATGATGCTGTAGAGAGTAGTGGGAGTTTCGCCCAAGTGAATGGGAATTTTTTCAGCTCCTGGCGATTATGCCACCCACCTTCATTTACAGCTAATTTGGTTGCATACTTCCCATTAAATGCTTGGGACTCAGTTGGTGGAGCACTTTAGCTGTAAATCTCCATATGCCTGTACTATCCAGAAGTGTCTCTTACTGTACAATGTTCTCTTCAACTTCGCACGACATCAACATCAGGTATTATTCTTTTATTTATAACAATCTGAGATTGTTCAACACATAAATTATTATTCTTTAAAGCACACAGCTGCAAGGTTTCTCTTTTATTATTCTTTTCTTTTCTATTATTATTCTTTTCACACAACTACAATGTATTGTGTACTTTTATTATTCTTTTCTTTTATTTATAACAATTTACCAATTTTCAATGATTTCCCAAGGTTTGTCTTTTATTATTCTTTTTTCTTTATAACATTCTACCATTGTTCAACACCAATATTATTATTCTTTAAAGCATACAGCTGCAGGTTTCTCTTTTATTATTCTTTTTTCTTTTTTGTTATTTTCATGCAACTACTATGTATTTTCTACATCTATTATTCTTTTTCTTTTATTTAACATTGTTCAATAAGTTTCCAAGGTTTTTTTTATTTCTATTATTCTTTTGTTTTACTACTCATATATCTTTGCAACTTTGACATCTATTACTATTCTCTTTTGTGTTACTCCTTTACATACAATAGTGTAGTAGCTTTACCCCACCCTTACCTGTCATCATATGTCATTTAAACAATAGTGTATTTCTTTACATTTAAGCATCTCTACCCATTGTTTCTGGGGATCCTTGGGGAGAATTTTGAGGACATATCCCACCAACAACTACTATATACCATCCAGTTACGCCAAGCATTGTCAGTTTCTGGTACCAAGTATGAAAGATAAAGTTGATTTTTTATTTAACAATAGTGGCCTCCAACAATGAAACTAACAACAATACGAAAAGTCAACATGTACCATTCCATAGACATTTCAATTCCATACAGGTGTGCCACGTTTGGTCAGTTTCTGATAGCAAGTATGGAACGTAAAGTTGATTGTTTTTTTTTTTAAATGAGGGCCTACAACAATGGAACTAATAACAATAAGTGAAATCAACATGTACCATTCTCTAGATATCTGAATCGTAAATAAATATGTCAAGTTTGGTCAGCTGCTAGTAAAAAATGTCGAAAGTAAAGTGAATCTTTTATGTAAAATTTGTAGTCTCCAACAATGAAACTAGCAACAATATGTGAAATCGACATTAACCATACGATAGATATTTCAATCTTACATAGGTATGCAAAATTTGGTCAGTTTCTGGTAGAAAGTATAACAGATAAAGTTGATTGTTTATTACCAATGGTAACAACAATAACTTAAAGCGACAAGTTCCATTTCATAGATATCTCAATCGTAAATGAGTGTGCTAAGTTTGGTTAGTTTGTGGTAGAAAGTATTACAGATAAAGTTGGTTGTTTATTTAACAATGGAGAAATCCAACAATTGTTTATTTAACAATGGTGGCCTTAAACGCTGAAACTAACAATAATATGTGAAATCGACAAGTACGATTCCCTAGATATCTCAGTGGTAATCCGATGGGTGTGCCAACTTTGCTCAGTTTCAGGTACAACATATAGCAAATAAAGTTGATTCTTTATTTACAAATGGTGGCCTCCAACAATGAAACTAAGAACAATATGTGAAATCGACAAGTACCATTCTCTAGATATTTCAGTGGTAATCCGATGGGTGTGCCAAGTTTGGTCACTTTGTGATAGAAAGTATGGCAGATAAAGTTAATTGATTATTTAACAATGGTGGCCTTTAACGATGAAATTAACAACAATATGTGAAATCAACACGTAACATTCCCTAGATATTTTAATCTTAAGTGGATGTGCAAAGTTTGGTTAGTTTGTGGTAGAAAGTATGTAAGCTAAAGTTGATTGTTTATTTTTTTAATGGAGAAATCCAACGATTGTTTATTTAACAATGGTGGTCTTCAACAATGAAACAAAAACTAAATGTGAAATCGATAAGTACCATTTCATATAATAGATATTTCAATCATAAATGGGTGTACAAAGTTTGGCCAGTTTGTGGTAAAACGTATGGCTGATAAAGTTGATTGTTTATTTAATAAAGATTTCCTCTAACACTAAAACAACCAACAATATGTGAAATCGACACGTACCATTCCATAGATGTCTGAATCGTAAATAAGTGTGCCAACTTTGGTTAGTTTCTGGTAGAAAGTATGGCAAATAAAGTTGATTGTTTATTTAACAATGGAGAAATCAAACGATTGTTTATTTAAAAATGGTGGCCTCGAACAATGAAACTAAGAACAATATGTGAAATCGACTGGTACCATTCCATAGATATTTCAATATTGAAGGTGTGCAGTAGAAAGTACGCCAGATAAAGTTGATTGTTTACTTAACAATGGTGGCCTTCAGCAATGAAACTGACAACAATATGTGAAATCGACCCATACAATTCCATAGATATCTTAATCGTAAATGAGTCTGCAAAACTTGGTTAGTTTTTGGTAAAAAGTGGGGCAGAAAAACTTGATTGTTTATTTAACAATGGTGGCCTTCAACAATAAAAAAACAATATGTGAAATCGACAAGTACAATTCCCTAGACATTTCAATCTTAAATGCGTGTGAAAGTTCGGTCAGTTTCTGGCAGAAAGTATGGCAGATAAAGTTGATCGTGCATTTAACAATGGTAGCCTCTAACAATGAAACTAACAACAGGAAGTGAAGTCGACACGTATCGTTCCATAGATATCTCAATCGTAAATGAGTGTGCCAAATTTGCTTAGTTTGTGGTAGAAAGTGTGTAAGATAAAGTTGATTGTTTATGTAACAATTTAGAAACCCAACGATTGTATATTTAACAACGGTGGTCTTGAACAATGAAAGAGCAACAATATGTGAAATCAACACATACAATCCAATAGATATCTCAATCGTTCATAAGTGTGCAAAGTTTGGTTAGTTTGTGGTAGAAAGTATGGCAGACAAAGTTGATTGTTTATTTAACAATGGAGAAATCCAACGATTGTTTATTTAACAATTGTGGCCTCGAACAATGAAACTACCAATAATATGTGAAATTGACTAGTACCATTCCTAGATATATCTGTGGTAATCCGATGGGTGTGCCAAGTTTGCTCAGTTTGAAGTAGAAACTGTGGCAGATAAAGTTGATTGTTTATTTAAAATGGTGGCCTTCAACAATGAAATTAACAATAATATGTGGGATCGACACGTACCATTCCATAGATATTTCAATCCTAAATGGGTGTACAAAGTTTCTTCACTTTCTGGTAGTAGGTACGGTAGATAAAGTTGATTGTTCACTTAATATCTGTGGCCTCTAAAAATGAAACTAACAACAATATGTGAAATCGGCACATACCATTCCATAGATATATCAATCGTAAATGAGTGCGCCAAGTTTGGTTAGTTTGTGGTAGAAAATACGGCAGATAAAATTTATTGTATATTTAATAATGGAGAAATCCAACGATTGTTTATTTAAGAATGGTGGCCTTCAACAATGAAACTAACAACAATATGTAGAATAGACACGTACCATTCCCTAGATATTTCAATCTTAATTGGGTGTGGAAAGTTAGGTTATTTTCTGGTAGAAAGTACGTTACATAAAGTTGATTGTTTACTTAAAAATGGTCGCCTCTAACAATGAAACTAACAACAATATCTAAAATTGACACGTACCATTCCTTAGATTTTGCAATGTCCATTAACCAGATTATATCCGTTTTTGCTTATTTTTGAATTGTTCATTTTATTGTTGATAGTATGTGTCTAAAACGGTAGATGACGCCACCGTCACCAATGTTAACATATACAACTAATAAAATTAAAACAATTTGTACGTAAAAAATAACGTTAATCATATCACTGTAAGTGTCTGGAAAACAATAACTCTGCCTATGCCAATAATGAATATCAAGTTTGTAAGTATAAATGTAAAAGTGCTAAAAAATATTTGCACCTACTTTTTCGTAAATATAAAATAACCTATTACATGTTAAATGTATACACGACTCCAAAAGTGCATTACCACCTGTAATTCTCCTTTTCCTGCAATAGCAGGCAACCCAAAAAGCTCGGCGGTTCAGTTGGATGCAAAGTCGAAAGGCGTTGGACCAAACCTCAATTTTCCAACAAATATATCAATGTGGCAAACTGCAAATAAGAGAATAAAACAAATATTTAAGAATGACAATTTTATTATTGTGATGAATTTGAATGACATCAAAAGCTACAAAATGATCTTACTTAAGAAGTTCAAACAAGATTAATGGCAAAAAACAGATATCAGAGGAAAGCATTTCTCTCTTTCCATCCCGAAAAAGGAAAAAAGTTACATAATGTAAAGGTTTAATATAAAAGCCAATCTCAAAATTTTCAAAGTTGACACCCGAAAGGCAAGAACAACTGAACCAAAGTGAATGAAGTCGTGCACAGATATTGCAGACGTAAAATGAAGGAATACGGGTTTCGTATTTTAATGAGAAAACGGTTGGGTGGGGCATGGGCGCCTCCAAACATTTGATCACGAAACATCAAAAGTGCTGGTAACAGTATGTCAGATGTATGTAAAGAACATGAAGAATTGCAGCGAAACGTTACGTATGGATAATACGAGAAAACAAACGAATACGTTTTTTTTATTTTCTGCGGAAAAACGGTTTTAGAGGGCAAAAGCCCCAACCCAAAATTTTTAAAGTTGACTCCCAAAAGGCAAAAAGAAGTGAACCGAAGGAAACGATATTGTCGACGTAAAATGACAAAGGACGGGCTTCGTATTTACCTGTAAAAAACAGTTGGATGGGGCACGAACCCCCCAAACTTGAATCATAAAATATCAAAAGTGCTAGTAACAGTATGTCAGATGTTTGTAAACGACATGGAGAATCGCAACTAATTTTGTGTATGGAAAATACGCAAAAATAAAAGAACACTGGTTTTTTTTATGTACTGCGGAAAAAAACATTTTAGGGAGCAAAATACCCAATCCCAAATTTTGAAAGTTGACACCCGAAAGGCAAAACCAAGTGAACTAAAGTGAATGAAATTGTGCTAAGATATTGTAGATATAGAGTAAGGGAATACCTGTTATGTATAATCCTGGATAAAAGGGTTGGGATCGGCAAAGACCCTTCCGAACATTTGGTCACGAAACAGCAAAAGTGCTGGTAACAGTATGTCAGATGTGTGTAAAGAACATGAAGAATTGCAGCGAAACGTTACGTATGGACAATACGAGAAAACAAACATATACGTTTTTTATTTTCCGCGGAAAAACGGTTTTAGGGTGGCAAAGCTCCAACCCAAAATTTTGAAAGTTGACTACCAAAAGGCAGAAAGAAGTGAACCGAACTAAACGATGTTGTGCACAGGTATGGTCGACGTAAAATGACAAAAACGGGTTTCGCATTTTCCTTCAGAACACGGTTGGGTGGGTCACCAAACCCTCCAAACCTTTGATCACGAAAAATCAAAAGTGCTAGTAACAGTATGTCAAATGTGTGTTAAGGACATGAAGAATTGCAACATAACTGTCCGTATAGACAATACGCAAAAATAAACGAATACTGTTTTTCTCTGCGGAAAAACGGTTTTAGGAGGCAAAATTCCCCACCCAAAATTTTGAAAGTTGACACCCGAAAGACAAAAAGAAATAAACCAAAGTGAGTGAAGTGCACAGATGTTGTAGACATAAAATAAGGGAATACGAGTTTTGTATACTCCTGGGAAAAAGGGTTGGGTGGGGCACAGACCCCTCAAACATTTGATCACGAAATATCGAAAGTGCTAATAACAGTATGTCAGATGTATGTAAAGGACATGAAAAATTGCAACGAATCTTTTTGTATTTACAATATGCAAACAATAAAGGAATAAGGGCTTTTATTTTCTGCGGAAAAATGGTTTTAGGTTCAAAAGAACTCACCCCAAAGGTTTGACAGTTGACGCCCGAAATGCAAGAAGTAGTGAACCTCAGTGAATGAAGATTTTTTACAGATATTGTAGACATAGAATGAAGGAATACGGTCTCGTATTTTCCTGGAAAAGATGGTTAGGTGGGGCAGGTCCCTCCAAACATTTGATCACGAAATATTAAAAGTGCTAATAGCAGTATGTCAGATGTGTGTAAAGGATATAAAGAATTGCAAGGAAACATTGTATATGGACAATACGCAAAAAATAAATAAATATTGGATTTTTATTTTCTAAAAAAAACGATTTTAGGTGCAAAAGCCCCTACCCAAAATTTTGAATGTTCACGCCCGAAAGGTTATAAGAAGTGAACCTCAGTGAATGAAGTTTTGCACAGATATTGTAGACATAAAATGGAGGAATACGGTCTCGTATTTTCCTGAAGAAGATGGTTAGGTGCGGCAGGTCCCTCCAAACATTTGATCAAGAAATATTAAAAGTGCTAGTAACAGTATGTAAGATGTGTGTAAAGGACATGAAGAATTGCAACATAACTTTGTGTATGGACAAAACGCCAAATATAAATGAATATATTTTTTTATTTTCTGCGGAAAACCGCTTTTTAGGTTGCAAAAAACTCACCCCAAAATTTTGAAAGTTGATGCTGAACGCTAAGAAGTGAACCAAAGTGAATGTAATTTTGCACAAACAGTGTAGACGTGAAATGATTATACGGGTTTTTCATTTTCCTGAAAAAAAAACGGTTAGGTGGGCATGGGCCAGTGCAAACATTCGATGAGGAAATATCAAAAGTGCTAGTAACAGTATGTCTGATGTGTGTAAGGACATGAAGAATTACAACATAACTTTCTGTATGGACAATACGCCAAAAAAACATATACTGTTTTTTATCTTCTGCGGAAAATCGGTTTTAGGGGGCAAAATCCCCTACCAAAAATTTTAAAAGTTGAAACCCGAAAGGCGAAAAGAAGTGAACCAAAGTGAATGAAGTTTTGGACAGACATTGTAGACATAAAATGAGGGAATACGGTTTAGTACATTAATGGGAAAAAGGGTTGTTTGGGGCACCGACCCGTCCAAACCTTTGATCACGAAATATCGAAAGTGCTAGTAACAGTATGTAAAATGTGTGTTAAGGACATGAAGAATTCCAAAATAACTTTGTGTATGGACAATACGCCAAAAATAAGCGAATACTGCCGTTTTTTATTTTCTGCGGAAAAACTTTTTTAGGGGGCAAAAGTACGCACCCCAAAATTTTGAAAGTTGACACCCAAAAGGTACGAACAATTGAACCAAAGTAAATGAAATTTTGCACAGATATTGCAGATATAAACTGAGGGAATACGGGTTTCGTATCTTCCTGTAAGAAACGGTTAGGTGGGGCACGGATCCCTCCAAACCTTTGATACGAAAAATCAAAGGTGCTAGGAACACTATGTCAGATGTGTTAAAGGACATGAAGAATTCCAACGAAACTTTTTGTATGATCAATACGCAAAAAATAAATGAATACGTTTTTTTTATTTTCTGGGGATAAACAGTTTTAGAGGGCAAAATCCCCCACTCAAAAATTTGAAAGTTGACGCAAGAAAGGCAAGAAGAAAAGGATCGAAATGTATGAAGTTTGCAGAAGGATTGTAAAGGTAAGATGTGGGGATACGTGTTTCGTATTTTCCTGAAAGAAAAAAAAACTGTTGAGTGGACCGTGGCTATGTGTGGCCGGAGGAGTGAACCGAAGCAAATGAAATTGTATGTGGAGGGTGTGTAAAATATGGCCTTTCGTGTTTCACAAGTGTCGTATCTCCATCCGTTTCTTTAAATGTTTCAGATCAACTACAAGCACAAACAGTATAGCGTTTTTTATAATATTTCAGGGAGCTTTTTTAACCCTTACAATGTTTTTGCGCATAAACAAAAACACGTGTCGATTTATTTCCAGTTGGCTCTTGATCTGTCAAATTTCCAGCAAAACGGATAGAGACACTTGAGAAACACGAAAGTGCTTATTTTACATAGGGTCTATATAATATCTACACACAATTTCATTTGCTTCGTTCCACTCCTTGCTGCGCTATTACGGTAATATTTACCCTTTTTTCGGACGTGGCTTAAGCCCCAACATCGTTTTTCCGCAAAAGGTAAATCACGTTTGATTTATTGTTTTGGAAATTGTCCCTATATGAAGTTTCGTTGCAATTCTAAATATTCTTTAGGAACGTCTGACGTATGCTTATTTGCACTTTTCATATTTCGTAATCAACGGTTTAGAAGGTCCGTGCCTCACTCAACCGCTTTTTTCCAGGAAAATACGAAACCCAATTATCTCTTTCTACGTCTACAATATCTGTTCACAATGCAATTCAATTCGCTGCAATTCTTCTTTCGTTTTGGGCCTCAAATTTCAAAATTTTAGGTGTGGCTTTTGACCCCGTAAAATCGTTTTCCCGCGGAATAAGAAACCGTATTTGTTTTGCGTTTCTTTTTGCGTATTGTCCATACACAATGTGTCCTTCCAATTCATCATGTTCTTCAAGCACTTCTGACATACTGTTATTAGCACTTTTGATATTTCACGATCAAAGTTTTGGAGGGGTCTGTGTCCCACCTAAACTGTTTTCTTTATTCAAGAAAATAAGAAACCCGTATTCCCACATTTTGTCTACAATATCTGTGCAATATTTCATTGACTTCGGTTGACTTCCTCTGGGCTTTCAGGCCTCAATTTAAAACATTTTGGGTTGGGGATTTTGCCCCCTAAACCGTTTTTCCGCAGAATATAAAAAAACCGTATTCCTTTATTTTTTGCGTATTGTTCTTAGACAAAATTTCGTTGCAATTTTTCATATCCTTTACACACATCTGACATACTGTTACTAGCACCTTCAATATTTCGTGATGAAAGCTTTGAAGGGGTCCCTGCCCCACCTAACCGGTTTTTTTTTTTTTTTTTTAGGAAAATATGAAGCACGTATTCCCTAATTTTGCCTGCAATATATGTGTAAAATTTCGATTATTTCTGTTCACTTTCTTTGCCTTTCGGGCGTAAGGTTTCAAAACTTTGGGTGGGGGCTTTTGCCCCCTAAAACTGTTTTTTTCGCAGAAAACAGGAAACACGTATTCGTTTATTTCATGTGTACTATCTACCTGCCAAAATTGATCAAAACCGAAGTGTTACACATCGGAAATGTTACTTGTTAGTAACTAATATTTATTTAAAATTTTGAGGGCGCGATGGCTCAGTGGTAGAGCGTTCACCTCCGGCGCTTGGAGTCCCATGTTCGATCCCAGCTAGCGCCGTGTGGACTTTGTGGTGGCCAAACACCATGATCGTGTGTTTTGCTGGGGTTCTCTCGCTTCCTCCCACTTTCCTCATTCCACCATTTCACTAATCTCTCATCATCACCGTCTCCTTTAGCCTAACCGGCATAAACGTGCGACTTAAAACTTAAAGATTTCATATCATTTTTTTTTCATTAAAATTTTATGAACAAATAGTGGGAATTATATACCTCTATAATCGGAAACACACTTAATTGTTTGCATACTTCCACAAAACATACAAACACCAAATTTTGCATACTTGTTCGTCATGGGATGTGAGTAATGGGAAAATTCCGATATCACGAAAAAGGCGACATTTTCCATGTAAATGAAGTGTCGAAATTTTTCGTCGTTTCAAAATGCTGGTTTTTAGAGTAGTTCCGCACACCATAGAAACGTCATATTTTGTCAGGCAGTGAAGCTAGGAACATAGTTTATGATACAAAAAAGAGCATTAAAATTCGTTTTCGTTTCGCGGCGCAAATCGAAAAAATGTGAAATTTGTAATGGCTGTATGTAGGACGTTGAAATTTCGAGGTGATGTTTATTCTGATGCGTAGTTTGCGAATCCGCCCTTAAACTTGAAAAAATAGTCATGTTCGGTGTAAGAAAGTGCTAGGAATGTTATAAGGGGGCGTCTAATTCTACACAACTTGTAGATATGGTGGAATCACGAAATTGCGTTCAAGTGTGTAGATTACAGGGCATGTGAGGGGAAAAATCCGACATGTTGGAAAAGTCGCCATCTTCGATTCAAAATGGCCGCTCAAAAATTTGTAACCATAAAAATTGTAAGTTGTGCTCTTGGTAGGTAAGCACGGTTTCGCTATGTTATTAAGGACGTAGTTCAGTTTAAGTGAAGAAACAAATCATTGGAGAAGTCGCCATCTTGAATGCAAAATTGCCATATTTTTGAATTGCCTTCATTTGGACTCTTATGTGGTATATTGAGGAGAATAAAACAAACAAAACTCAACGTTGTAAGTTAGCTCCGCGGTAAAGTGTCTGCTTTCTGAGTAGCAGGTCTGGGTTCGATTCCCCGTAGAGCCTTCTTACGTTTTTTCTTCTTATCACGTTGCTTCGTTTTATCAAAATAGTTTCTGTTGGCATTGCGTGAACAAAATATTTTCGTTATTACAGACACAGACGAAAAGAATATATTTATACACTAACTGTTGATATCGTCTCGAAACTAGACAGTATGTTCGTGTGAAACTTCGAGACGATACTCAACTATTTAGAAAGAAACATATGTAGCTTTAGAGATGGGGCAACACCAGTGTTTCTTTCAGAAACAATGTTCCTGAGGATCACAGTTAGTATTCCCAGGGGCACTGCTCATAGTATTCTATTTATTATTCTATTATACACGTATTATTTGGTCTCCTGCGGGGGCACTCTAAGAGCCCCAAGGAGGCAGTGTACCCCCAAAAACGTTTTGGAAAAAAAACATTAAGCATCATTTCCACGATATAGTATACAGACGAGACAAAAATACATTTTGTCTCGCGAGGATAGTGTGTGCTTCGAACCGGAAATAATTGCAAACAATCTCCCTTTTTATACTGGTGGTTTAGATAGATGCGTATACCAAGTTTGAAGTCTATACCACAACTGAAAAAGTATAAGATTATAACTTTTAAGGAAATACACACACACACACACACACACAGACACACACACACACACATATATATATATATATATATATATATATATATATATATATATATATATATATATATATATATATATACGCACCTTTTGACAATTTTCTCGTTGGCAGCGTATATAGTTATAATATACGGGATACGTGGAAAAGTTTCTTTTTCGGTTCAGTAGTTTGTTTACAGGACCGGTTGGAGTGAAATGCGTTTTATAATAGACTCAACCTTATAGGCAAACAATATGTGCTATAAAAATAAACTTTCAAAGAAAGAAAAAGTGAGAAAAAGATTGTTAGGAATCGAACCCAGGTCTCCTGTCCAGTAGGCTCACGTCAATCCCCTACACTACCGATTTCCTTAGATTTTCGACTTCGTTCTTACTGCTCACATAATACTGGTACGTTGCGCCCGGCATCTGTGGGGAATTATATACCTCTATAATCGGAAACACACTTAATTGTTTGCATACTTCCACAAAACATACAAACACCAAATTTTGCATACTTGTTCGCCATGGGATGTGAGTAATGGGAAAATTCCGATATCACGAAAAAGGCGACATTTTCCATGTAAATGAAGTGTCGAAATTTTTCGTCGTTTCAAAATGCTGGTTTTTAGAGTAGTTCCGCACACCATAGAAACGTCATATTTTGTCAGGCAGTGAAGCTAGGAACATAGTTTATGATAGAAAAAAGAGCATTAAAATTCGTTTTCGTTTCGCGGCGCAAATCGAAAAAATGTGAAATTTGTAATGGCTGTATGTAGGACGTTGAAATTTCGAGGTGATGTTTATTCTGATGCGTAGTTTGCGAATCCGCCCTTAAACTTGAAAAAATAGTCATGTTCGGTGTAAGAAAGTGCTAGGAATGTTATAAGGGGGCGTCTAATTCTACACAACTTGTAGATATGGTGGAATCACGAAATTGCGTTCAAGTGTGTAGATTACAGGGCATGTGAGGGGAAAAATCCGACATGTTGGAAAAGTCGCCATCTTCGATTCAAAATGGCCGCTCAAAAATTTGTAACCATAAAAATTGTAAGTTGTGCTCTTGGTAGGTAAGCACGGTTTCGCTATGTTATTAAGGACGTAGTTCAGTTTAAGTGAAGAAACAAATCATTGGAGAAGTCGCCATCTTGAATGCAAAATTGCCATATTTTTGAATTGCCTTCATTTGGACTCTTATGTGGTATATTGAGGAGAATAAAACAAACAAAACTCAACGTTGTAAGTTAGCTCCGCGGTAAAGTGTCTGCTTTCTGAGTAGCAGGTCTGGGTTCGATTCCCCGCCGAGCCTTCTTACGTTTTTTCTTCTTATCACGTTGCTTCGTTTTATCAAAATAGTTTCTTTTTGGCATTGCGTGAACAAAATATTTTCGTTATTACAGACACAGACGAAAAGAATATATTTATACACTAACTGTTGATATCGTCTCGAAACTAGGCAGTATGTTCGAGTGAAGCTTCGAAACGATACTCAACTATTTAGAAAGAAACATATGTAGCTTTAGAGATGGGGCAACACCAGTGTTTCTTTCAGAAACAATGTTCCTGAGGATCACAGTTAGTATTCCCAGGGGCACTGCTCATAGTATTCTATTTATTATTCTATTATACACGTATTATTTGGTCTCCTGCGGGGGCACTCTAAGAGCCCCAAGGAGGCAGTGTACCCCCAAAAACATTTTGGAAAAAAACATTAAGCATCATTTCCACGATATACTATACAGACGAGACAAAAATACATTTTGTCTCGCGAGGATAGTGTGTGCTTCGAACCGGAAATAATTGCAAACAATCTCCCTTTTTATACTGGTGGTTTAGATAGATGCGTATACCAAGTTTGAAGTCTATACCACAACTGAAAAAGTATAAGATTATAACTTTTAAGGAAATACACACACACACACACACACAGACACACAACACACACACACACACATATATATATATATACGCACCTTTTGACAATTTTCTCGTTGGCAGCGTATATAGTTATAATATACGGGATACGTGGAAAAGTTTCTTTTTCGGTTCAGTAGTTTGTTTACAGGACCGGTTGGAGTGAAATGCGTTTTATAATAGACTCAACCTTATAGGCAAACAATATGTGCTATAAAAATAAACTTTCAAAGAAAGAAAAAGTGAGAAAAAGATTGTTAGGAATCGAACCCAGGTCTCCTGTCCAGTAGGCTCACGTCAATCCCCTACACTACCGATTTCCTTAGATTTTCGACTTCGTTCTTACTGCTCACATAATACTGGTACGTTGCGCCCGGCATCTGTGGGGAATTATATACCTCTATAATCGGAAACACACTTAATTGTTTGCATACTTCCACAAAACATACAAACACCAAATTTTGCATACTTGTTCGTCATGGGATGTGAGTAATGGGAAAATTCCGATATCACGAAAAAGGCGACATTTTCCATGTAAATGAAGTGTCGAAATTTTTCGTCGTTTCAAAATGCTGGTTTTTAGAATAGTTCCGCACACCATAGAAACGTCATATTTTGTGAGGCAGTGAAGCTAGGAACATAGTTTATGATACAAAAAAGAGCATTAAAATTCGTTTTCGTTTCGCGGCGCAAATCGAAAAAATGTGAAATTTGTAATGGCTGTATGTAGGACGTTGAAATTTCGAGGTGATGTTTATTCTGATGCGTAGTTTGCGAATCCGCCCTTAAACTTGAAAAAATAGTCATGTTCGGTGTAAGAAAGTGCTAGGAATGTTATAAGGGGGCGTCTAATTCTACACAACTTGTAGATATGGTGGAATCACGAAATTGCGTTCAAGTGTGTAGATTACAGGGCATGTGAGGGGAAAAATCCGACATGTTGGAAAAGTCGCCATCTTCGATTCAAAATGGCCGCTCAAAAATTTGTAACCATAAAAATTGTAAGTTGTGCTCTTGGTAGGTAAGCACGGTTTCGCTATGTTATTAAGGACGTAGTTCAGTTTAAGTGAAGAAACAAATCATTGGAGAAGTCGCCATCTTGAATGCAAAATTGCCATATTTTTGAATTGCCTTCATTTGGACTCTTATGTGGTATATTGAGGAGAATAAAACAAACAAAACTCAACGTTGTAAGTTAGCTCCGCGGTAAAGTGTCTGCTTTCTGAGTAGCAGGTCTGGGTTCGATTCCCCGCCGAGCCTTCTTACGTTTTTTCTTCTTATCACGTTGCTTCGTTTTATCAAAATAGTTTCTGTTGGCATTGCGTGAACAAAATATTTTCGTTATTACAGACACAGACGAAAAGAATATATTTATACACTAACTGTTGATATCGTCTCGAAACTAGGCAGTATGTTCGAGTGAAGCTTCGAGACGATACTCAACTATTTAGAAAGAAACATATGTAGCTTTAGAGATGGGGCAACACCAGTGTTTCTTTCAGAAACAATGTTCCTGAGGATCACAGTTAGTATTCCCAGGGGCACTGCTCATAGTATTCTATTTATTATTCTATTATACACGTATTATTTGGTCTCCTGCGGGGGCACTCTAAGAGCCCCAAGGAGGCAGTGTACCCCCAAAAACATTTTGGAAAAAAACATTAAGCATCATTTCCACGATATACTATACAGACGAGACAAAAATACATTTTGTCTCGCGAGGATAGTGTGTGCTTCGAACCGGAAATAATTGCAAACAATCTCCCTTTTTATACTGGTGGTTTAGATAGATGCGTATACCAAGTTTGAAGTCTATACCACAACTGAAAAAGTATAAGATTATAACTTTTAAGGAAATACACACACACACACACACACACAGACACACAACACACACACACACACATATATATATATATACGCACCTTTTGACAATTTTCTCGTTGGCAGCGTATATAGTTATAATATACGGGATACGTGGAAAAGTTTCTTTTTCGGTTCAGTAGTTTGTTTACAGGACCGGTTGGAGTGAAATGCGTTTTATAATAGACTCAACCTTATAGGCAAACAATATGTGCTATAAAAATAAACTTTCAAAGAAAGAAAAAGTGAGAAAAAGATTGTTAGGAATCGAACCCAGGTCTCCTGTCCAGTAGGCTCACGTCAATCCCCTACACTACCGATTTCCTTAGATTTTCGACTTCGTTCTTACTGCTCACATAATACTGGTACGTTGCGCCCGGCATCTGTGGGGAATTATATACCTCTATAATCGGAAACACACTTAATTGTTTGCATACTTCCACAAAACATACAAACACCAAATTTTGCATACTTGTTCGTCATGGGATGTGAGTAATGGGAAAATTCCGATATCACGAAAAAGGCGACATTTTCCATGTAAATGAAGTGTCGAAATTTTTCGTCGTTTCAAAATGCTGGTTTTTAGAATAGTTCCGCACACCATAGAAACGTCATATTTTGTGAGGCAGTGAAGCTAGGAACATAGTTTATGATACAAAAAAGAGCATTAAAATTCGTTTTCGTTTCGCGGCGCAAATCGAAAAAATGTGAAATTTGTAATGGCTGTATGTAGGACGTTGAAATTTCGAGGTGATGTTTATTCTGATGCGTAGTTTGCGAATCCGCCCTTAAACTTGAAAAAATAGTCATGTTCGGTGTAAGAAAGTGCTAGGAATGTTATAAGGGGGCGTCTAATTCTACACAACTTGTAGATATGGTGGAATCACGAAATTGCGTTCAAGTGTGTAGATTACAGGGCATGTGAGGGGAAAAATCCGACATGTTGGAAAAGTCGCCATCTTCGATTCAAAATGGCCGCTCAAAAATTTGTAACCATAAAAATTGTAAGTTGTGCTCTTGGTAGGTAAGCACGGTTTCGCTATGTTATTAAGGACGTAGTTCAGTTTAAGTGAAGAAACAAATCATTGGAGAAGTCGCCATCTTGAATGCAAAATTGCCATATTTTTGAATTGCCTTCATTTGGACTCTTATGTGGTATATTGAGGAGAATAAAACAAACAAAACTCAACGTTGTAAGTTAGCTCCGCGGTAAAGTGTCTGCTTTCTGAGTAGCAGGTCTGGGTTCGATTCCCCGCCGAGCCTTCTTACGTTTTTTCTTCTTATCACGTTGCTTCGTTTTATCAAAATAGTTTCTTTTTGGCATTGCGTGAACAAAATATTTTCGTTATTACAGACACAGACGAAAAGAATATATTTATACACTAACTGTTGATATCGTCTCGAAACTAGGCAGTATGTTCGAGTGAAGCTTCGAGACGATACTCAACTATTTAGAAAGAAACATATGTAGCTTTAGAGATGGGGCAACACCAGTGTTTCTTTCAGAAACAATGTTCCTGAGGATCACAGTTAGTATTCCCAGGGGCACTGCTCATAGTATTCTATTTATTATTCTATTATACACGTATTATTTGGTCTCCTGCGGGGGCACTCTAAGAGCCCCAAGGAGGCAGTGTACCCCCAAAAACATTTTGGAAAAAAACATTAAGCATCATTTCCACGATATACTATACAGACGAGACAAAAATACATTTTGTCTCGCGAGGATAGTGTGTGCTTCGAACCGGAAATAATTGCAAACAATCTCCCTTTTTATACTGGTGGTTTAGATAGATGCGTATACCAAGTTTGAAGTCTATACCACAACTGAAAAAGTATAAGATTATAACTTTTAAGGAAATACACACAGACACACACACACACACACACACACACATATATATATATATATATATATATATATACGCACCTTTTGACAATTTTCTCGTTGGCAGCGTATATAGTTATAATATACGGGATACGTGGAAAAGTTTCTTTTTCGGTTCAGTAGTTTGTTTACAGGACCGGTTGGAGTGAAATGCGTTTTATAATAGACTCAACCTTATAGGCAAACAATATGTGCTATAAAAATAAACTTTCAAAGAAAGAAAAAGTGAGAAAAAGATTGTTAGGAATCGAACCCAGGTCTCCTGTCCAGTAGGCTCACGTCAATCCCCTACACTACCGATTTCCTTAGATTTTCGACTTCGTTCTTACTGCTCACATAATACTGGTACGTTGCGCCCGGCATCTGTGGGGAATTACACCTCTAAAATCGGAATGAGAATGTGTTTATTTATGCAGTTTTTTGAGAATATCATTGTGGAAATCAAGTTTTAATAGCTGATTCGAATAAATAGTAGCATTTTATTTATTCCTTCTGCTATTACTGTTATATTTTTATAATTTAGTACAGGCGCTGACTTGTTTCTTTCGTGTGTTGGATATTTGATTTTCTTCGTTGTTCTGTTGCTTTCGTCCTGTTTCGATGAGTGGATGCCTTTTGCAGATCATAGTGTTTTGAATCGCAGTCTTTACTTAGGTTAAATTATGTGAGTACTTTCTTCATTATTTTTTTCTACCATTATATGAGGTATGATTTGTATACATAAATTATGATCTTACATGAAGTTTGAATATCATTCTCTCGGATGGGTGAATATTTAGTTGTGAGGTCCGTTTGACTTTTCTTATTTGTTGTCAAATAAAGTATTGTTTGCGAAGAATAGCGGCGTTCGAAGATTCTATTTAGTAGTTTTTAATGTGTAAAATGTATAATTTTAGGGAGTTATTATTGTTATTATATATCTCTAAAGTTTGAATCATAGTTAATTGTTCTGATAGTTCCCGAAAACAACTAAGAGAAAGTTTGGCAGACATGTTCAGTGTGTAGGGTGAGGAACGGGACAATTCGTATATTGTGAGAAAGGCGCAATTTTGCTTGTAAATGAAGTGTTGAAATTGAAATAAAATAAAATCTTTAATTTTTACTTCCCACGGTTATGGCGGCGGGGCTAAAGGAGACGGTGATTATGAGAAATGGATGTAATGGTAGAATGAAGAAAGCTGGTATAAACGGAAGAACCCTCAGGGAACCCACGCACACGGTGTTTGTGAACCACAAAGTTCACATGGCCCGAGCTGAAATTGAACGAACGATCAGGAGCAGTAGAGTTGAACTTTCTACGACTGAGCCACCGCGGCCCCGAATGTGGAAATTGTTCGTTGTTTTCAAACGCTCATTTGTACGTTAGCATGTTTTTGAATGAACTTGTTCTGCGTTATCTACCATTTAGAGGTAATACAATGGTCATAACGTCACGTTAGTAAGTGGGAGACCAGGTTCGATTTTCGGAAAAAAATTGTTGTGGTCTTGTATTTTTCGTATCTTCATTCTTTTGTATTGTGCCAAGCAAATATTTTCTTTATTACATACGTAGAGTACAGGGTGTTTTTTGTCCGGCAGTTGTTGACATGGTCTCCATATCAAATGGAATGTTTATGTTTTACGTCCCACGAATGTGGGGCATAGGCTGAAGGAGAATGTGATGATGAGAAATGATTCAAGTGGTGTAATGAAGAAAGTGGGACGAAACGGGAGATGCTCGAGAAAAGCCATGCACATGTTGCTTGTTTAAAATAAATTTCAATTCGCGTACACTTGAATCGAAGGAAGGAGCGCATGATGGAGAGGTAAACGCTCTACCTAGTGATCAGGCAAGATAACGTAAATTTTTGTATCGTCAGAACCCTGAATGTTGCAGACAGTGGTGTCATTTATGCGGGCAGGAGGGGACAAATGCCTCCGCAAGGCGTTTGAGGAGTATGCATACTTAAATCTATTTTCTAGTAATATACAAGTGGAAATATTATGTAGGTGGTGCTCTTGCTTCCTCAAGCGACGTCTGAAATGGCGCCCCTGGTTCATATCTCGTGAACGATGAGAAAAATCGTCAAAAATATCAGAAAGATCTTTCTTTAAGATCTCATGTAGATTTTCGTGAACATAGGTGTATATACCAAGTTTAAAGTTTATTCCAGAATACGAGCCGCAAAACCGGAAGTACGCCAATATGTAAACAATTGTTGGGAACATAATCATAATAAATTATGAAAGATCATCAAATTAAGTTTCGAATGAGACACACAGACACACAAACGACTTTTGCCGATTTTTCGCGCTACAAAGCTGTGACCTACAAACGCGAATTTAGGTAAAATCTCGGAAACGCTGCGAAAATCGCTAAATTAATCGAAAAATATAACCGTTTATACTCGTTCTCGATTGTGATGGGCATTATATGCATATACCAAGTTTGAAGTCTATTCGAGAAATCTAGGCGCAGAACCGGAAGTACGCCAATATCTGAAGAACAGTTCGGAAAATAATGATAATAGATCCTGAAAAGCAATAGAATTATCATTTGAAGCACACATACATACATACAAACGACTTTTGGCGACTGTCTCGTGTGGGATTTACTATTGTACTAGAAACCTTGAGCTGCAAAGCGGAAGTTAGGTAAAATCTCGGAAACTTTGTGGAAATCACAACATTTATCTCAAAAGTTTTCCCTTTTTTATTCATTGTTGATTCTTGTTACCATAGGTGATTACACCAAGTTTGAATTTCATTACACAACTGTAGCAGCAAAACGGGAAGTACGCCAATATTTGAACAGCAGTTCGGGAAATAATGATCATAGATTGTGAAAAAGCTTGAAAGTATGTTATGAATTAGACAGAGAGACGGAAATTACTTTTGGCGATTGTCTCGTGCGACATTTAGTATTTTGCTACAAACCTGTAACGTGGAAAACGGATGTTAGGTAATATTTCGGAAATGATGCGGAATATCGCAAAATTAATCCCGAAATTCTTCCCTTTTACATCCCTTGTCGATTCTCGTTATCATAGATGAACATACCATGTTTGAAATCTGTTGCAGAACTCTAGCCGCAAGGGCGGAAGTACGCCAATATGTGAACAACGGTCCCGATAATAATGATAACAGATGCTGAGAAAGTATACAATTATACGTTTTAAGTAGAGACACACAGACAAACGACTTTTGACAATTGTCTTTTCCACAGCGTTCATAGTTGTAGTATATGACATATGTGGAAAAGAGCCCATTTAAATTGAATAATTTGTCTGATAGGGAAGGTGGGAATAATAACGTTCGTGTATAGTAGACATACAAGCTTATTGGCAATGAGTGCATATGACGATATAAACATAACCGTTCGAAGAAATAAAGGTAAGGGGAGAAGTTTGTGGGAATCGAACCCGGATATTGTGGTTACTATTCTGATATGTTTACATTCGAATAGACAATTGGTTAAATTTACAGCTTTTTAGTTAGTGGCGACATATTAGGTAGGGGGAAGCGTGGATATAACTTTTTTCATCTGGGTTGATATGTACTTTCTAGAGGATAGTAGTAGGTCATTTTTGAATGTAATAGCTCGGGTGAGGGGAACACGTCAGCTTTGTAGGCGGGAGGCCCACGTTCGTTTTGGGGGCAATCCTTATTTTTGTAATGTAATTTTTCCCTATCACGATTGTTTTGTATCAGAGAAGAAGTTTTTCTTTGTATTGCGTGAAGCAAATATTTTCCTTATTACATATGTAGATGAAAGGATGATATTTATACGGTAACCTTTGAGATAGTGTCGAAACGAGGAGTATGATGGTGTGAAGCTTCGAGGCGAGACGGAATTGTTTGCATACAATCATATGTAGCTTTCGACGCGAGGCATCAGTTGGAAGACATTCTGTCGAGACGTGACGGCGCTAAATTTGTTATCTTGATAAGAGTGCGTGATGGAAACCAGAAGTTAGTTAATGTCTGGGAAACGTTGGAAGAAATTGGAAAAAATGTTTCTTTTTATACCCTTTGTCGATTCTCGTTAACATAGATGAATATACTAAATTTGAAGTGTACTGCACAAGTCTAGCCTGAAACCGGGAAGTACGTCAATATCTGAATAATGTTACGGAAAATAATGATAATGGATACTGAAAGAACAAAATTATACGTTCTGAATCACACACAGACAAATGACTTTTCCAAATTGTCTGGTGAGCAGCATACATAGTCGTAATATATTAGGTATGTGCAAAAGTTCCACTTTAGAGTCAATGTTTTATTTTTCTGCTGGGGACATTTTGAATTAACTTCCGTGAATAATAGCCACACAAGATTATTGGGAATCAATAGATGTAATATTGTAAAAATAAACGTTCGCAACAATAAAACTAAAAGAAGACGTTGGTGGGAATCGAACCGGGATATACTGCTTAGTACTTTAATGTTTGCACTGTACTACACGATTCGCTACATTTTGAGCTTTCTTGTTACTGCGGAATATTACATACGGGGCGAGCGTGTGCAGAGAATTACACCTGTAAAGTGGCAATGGTAGTGAATATATATATATACATACGAGGGCAGTGGCAAAGGTCATGCAACTACTTTTTCTCGAAAATAGTAACAAATAAAAACATTCTTATATATGCAAATGGAAGGTTAGTTCATAGGGAGATGGATGAAGACACACATTACCATATAGATGTAGCAGGAGAAAAAAAGACGAAAAAAAATGTCGTTTTAAACGTGTTTTACTGTCGATTGCAACAGTACACAATAGTACATTAGAAACCACGCTCATTCCATGCCATCTGACTCCACAAGATGGCAAGTCATCATGATACGTGTTCCTGCTCTGTACTATTGAGTACTGTTGGAATTGATAGTAAAACACGTTTGAAACGACAAATGTTTTTCTTTTTTCTCAGGCTATATGTTTATGGTAGTGTGTGTGTTCATCCATCTGCGTATATGCAGTGTTTACATATGAACTAATCTTCCATTTGCATATTTCAGAATTTTTTCGTTGCCATTTTCGTGGGAAAAAAAATAGTTGTCATGACTTTTGCAATGGCCTTCGTATAATATTTTAATAAGATTATGGAATAAAGGATTTTCATAAAAGAGTATAATAATATTTACCATCTAGAGTGTTATGCTATGCAATGATTATTATTATTTAATTTCGTAATCGGAAGAGACGCTGGAGTGTTTCATTCATGAGTTAGTATATTTCAGTATGTTGTTTTTTTCTTTTGCTCTTTTATCGTTTGCATGAGTACATGTCTATCGGAGAAGTGATAGTGTTTCTTTAGGTTAAATAAATGTGAATAATAGTTTCATTATTTACTCAGATAATGTGCATATATATACAGGGTGTTTCAGATAAAATGTCGTCTGTATAAATCAGAAATGGCTGGGAATAAAAAGATGAAACAAAAACCGAGATAGGGAAATCTCATAGGGCACATCACATGGTGTGGTTGGGGTGGCCCCCAGGGCCTTCCTTCAAGGGGGCCCAGGGGCCAACTGCAAATTTTCAAATAGGAACACGTATTGAATCATACCTCATTCAATAGTACTTGAAAAACGAAACAAATTTTGTAGGAAACAATTTTCGATTTGGGCCACCGTTTTCAAAATGGCCGCAAAAAGTGGTCCTGTATCAGATAAAACGTCCAGTCCGTATAAATCAGAAATGGCTGGGAATAAAAAGATGAAACAAAAACCGAGATAGGAAAATCTCATAGGGCACATCACATGGTGTTGTTCGGGTGGCCCACAGGGCCCTCCTTGAAGGGGGCTCAGGGCCAACTTCAAATTTTCAAATAGTAACACGTATTGAATCAAACCTCATTCAATAGTACTTGAAAAACGAAACAAATTTTGTAGGAAACAATTTTCGATTTGGGCCACCGTTTTCAAAATGGTCGCAAAAAGTGGTCCTGTATCAGATAAAACGTCCAGTCCGTATAAATCAGAAATGGCTGGGAATAAAAAGATGAAACAAAAACCGAGATAGGAAAATCTCATAGGGCACATCACATGGTGTTGTTCGGGTGGCCCACAGGGCCCTCCTTGAAGGGGGCTCAGGGCCAACTTCAAATTTTCAAATAGTAACACGTATTGAATCAAACCTCATTCAATAGTACTTGAAAAACGAAACAAATTTTGTAGGAAACAATTTTCGATTTGGGCCACCGTTTTCAAAATGGTCGCAAAAAGTGGTCCTGTATCAGATAAAACGTCCAGTCCGTATAAATCAGAAATGGCTGGGAATAAAAAGATGAAACAAAAACCGAGATAGGAAAATCTCATAGGGCAAATCACATGGTGTTGTTGGGGTGGCCCACAGGGCCCTCCTTCAAGGGGGCCCAGGGGCCAACTTCAAATTTCCAAATAGTAACACGTATTGAATCATACCTCATTCAATAGTACTTGAAAAACGAAACAACTTTTGTAGGAAACAATTTTCGATTTGGGCCACCGTTTTTAAATGGCCGCAAAAAGTGGGTCCTGTATCAGATAAAACGTCCAGTGCTTATAATTCAGGAACGGCTGAGAATAAAACGATGAAACGAAAACTGAGTAGGAAAATGTGAAAAGTTTCAATGTCTATAGCATGGTTTTGGCTACACGTATAGGGCCAGCTATCATGGGACAATTGGGGCACCTACAACTTGACATTTGACGTTTTGTCGTGTGATATAACATTGGGAATATCATGACAAACAAATTTGGTGGGAAGAATGCGTCTTTGCCACCGTTTAGATACAGATTTTGTTTATGTAGGCAAATAAAATGTAGGCAAATAAAACGTCATGACTGAAGGTGAATGATTATACAAAAATAGCTAAGAAAATGTCATCGGGAAAATTTAATGTAGTGTCCTTTTTCTTTTAACATAGCTCTTAACATGGAGCGCAGAGGACTCTAATTTGTTAATGAGAACGTATGCGATACGATACATAATTGTAAACATATGAAACGCATGCACGTTTTGTAGGTTTGTATTACTGTGGGGCACATATTGTCTACTACGTGCAATCCTGCTAACCGTGATGAATTGGTAACCATTCAAATATGGCAGCTTGAAAATTATATGCAACTACCACATTCGAAAAAAGTGTAAAATTGAAACAGATATTACTGTATAAGAAAAGACTGATATGCAAACCCAGTTACTCAGCCGCAACGTGTATTTTGCAAAATGGAAGGAAATTCGAGGAGTGCGAAATACGTGTGTGTGCAGTGTCGAAAGTGAATAAACTATAGTATAGTGGAAAAGAAACAAATAATTTTACTGGCATACCTGAAACAACATGTCACCACTATCCAGTTTCGTCCCATGTAATATGATATGGCCTCAATTCTCTCTCATAAATTTTCATTTATACGGCCATTTCTGATTTATACTGACTGGACGTTTTATCTGATACAGGACCCACTTTTTGCGGCCATTTTGAAAACGGTGGCCCAAATTGAAAATTGTTTCCTACAAAATTTGTTTTGTTTTTCAAGTACTATTGAATGAGGTATGATTCAATACGTGTTCCTATTTGAAAATTTGAAGTTGGCCCCTGGGCCCCCTTGAAGGAGGGCCCTGGGGGCTACCCCAACCACACCATGTGATGTGTCCTATGAGATTTTCCTATCTCGGTTTTTGTTTCATCTTTTTATTCTAGCTATTTCTGATTTATACGGACTGGACGTTTTATCTGATACAGGACCACTTTTTGCGGCCATTTTGAAAACGGTGGCCCAAATCGAAAATTGTTTCCTACAAAATTTGTTTCGTTTTTCAAGTACTATTGAATGAGGTATGACTCAATAGGTGTTCCTATTTGAAAATTTGAAGTTGGCCCCTGGGCCCCCTTGAAGGAGGCCCCTGAGGGCCACCCGAACAACACCATGTGATGTGCCCTCTGAGATTTTCCTATCTCGGTTTTTGTTTCATCTTTTTATTACCAGCCATTTCTCATTTATACAGACTGGACGTTTTATCTGAAACACCCTGTATATATATATATATATATATATATATATATATATATATATATATATATATATATATATATATATATATATATATAATGTGTGTGTGTATGTATGTGTGTTTGTGGTAAGTCGGTTCGTACTTGAAGTTTCAACGCGTTTTAGACGCATCGATAGATGTTTATATGGGAGATGCGTTCGATTTCGCGAATTTGTTGTCAAGTGAAGGATTTACGTGCGTGGAACAGCTTAATTGAAGACTTTCATTTAGTATTTCTTAATCAGTGGAACTTGTAATTTTAGGGAAGTACTTTGTAACGTTGAAAAGAAGATTTTGGGGAATTTATATATAGATGATGATTAGAAAAATGGAAATACCTGTAGTTGGTAACACGTCAGATGTATGGGTTGGCAGTGGTGTAGTGGCGCCCGCAGCGCCGGACCGCTGGTGGTGGTGTGTTAGGTCGGTCTCCATGCTACGTCAGGCGCAGTGGAACAGCAGTGTCCAGTGGATGCAGCAGACGGAGGTAGTGTAAAATGGGAGACCTCTCAGAGTTTCAAAGAGGTCAAATTGTTGGTGCACGGTTATGTGTGTGACGGCAGTGGCTACTGTGTTAGGTGTATCGCGTGGGAGAGTGTCGAAGGTGATGACGGAATACACAACACACGGGAAAACCACATCGGGGAAGCGGAACAGTGGGCGGAAGAAAATCATGAATGACAGGTCACGCCGGGTATTAAAGGGCATTGTCACGCAGAACCGTTGTGGCACTACGGAGCAAGTGACGGAGGAACTCAATCAGCACCTCCCCCACCCTGCTTCGACAATCACAGTCCGCCGCGAATTACATGAGATGAACTTACGGGGTCGTGTTGCACGTGCCAAACCGCTCATCAGGGACCATAACGCTTTCGCACGCCGCAAATAGTGCCGCGACCATGCAACTTGGACCGTTGAGGACTGGAAACGTGTGATAGAGTCGGATGAGTCATCCTTTACCGTATTCCCAACCATGGGCCGTGTTTGTGTGTGGAGAACGCCCCAAGAAGCTTATGATCTGCAGTGTCTCCGCCCAACTGTGAAACATGGCGGCGGCTCGGTGATGCTGTGGGCCGCCATATCATGGTTTTCATTGGGTCATGTGGTCACACTTAGCGGACGAATCGCTACCAACGATTATGTCGCAATTTTAGGAGACCACTTGCATCCTATGATCCGGATGTTGTTCGCGGAAATTGACGTCATCTTCCAGGATGATAATGCACCCATTCTCACAGCTGGCGTTGTTGCAACGTGGTTTGAGGAACATCGGGATGAACTTCAAGACCTCCCTTGGCCCGCCCAATCCCCAGATCTCAACATAATTTAACATATGTGGTCCGTCTTGGAAACACGACTCCGGCGACGATTTCCACCTCCATCCTTTCTCACAGAACTGGCCGTTGCCCTGCACGAGGAATGGTGTAAAATTCCACTTGCTACCATTTACGACCTCTATTCCTCCATCCCACGTCGCATCAAGGCTGTTCTGAAGGCGAAAGGTGGCCCGACATCATATTAATCTGGTAAGATGCAATTTCGTTCAGGTGTTTTCATTTTTCTGATCACCTTCTATATGTGAAAGAAAGTGAAATGAAATAAAATATTGTATTGAAGTGCGACATTCGTACTGCCTGAATAAGGGACACAGTAGCGAGAAGAAGTAAATGAAGATTATCTAGTGAAGAATGTAGTAGAAAACGGGAGAAGGCCGAGAGTACGTACGAACATAATGTTTGCGCAGAATAGGCTAGTTGGCGTTTGCAGGGGTAGTATGAGAGATCGAACGCATGAGAGATAGGTGTGAGATATCGTGGGCGCATCGATTAAGGACATATATATGAGGTTAGATTTGAACATTAGTCGTGGTTAATTACGGATACGATAAATATCGATATTTTGCTAAATGGCAGTGTGTTTCTTATAAATAGTAAAGCGAAGGTGTAATGTATTCAATTAAGTTTAAAGCGAATGATGATTTTCCAAAATTATTATTATTATTTGTGTATGTGATTGGATAGCCTATTCTGGTTTTGAGTTTTTTTTGAAATAAAATGAAGAAGGAAAGAAAGGAAAGTGAAATAGGAACGAAGTGTTCATTTATTTCAGAGTTGTCTTCGTTCCATATAGTTTTTGTAAGTATTAGTTAATTAGTTTCATTCCTTTTCTTTCGTGCTGTCTGGCGTTATTATAGTTTGTAGTGGTAGTTTGTTGTTATAGTTTATAGGTATAGTATAGTTTGTAGTTATAGTGTATAGTTGTAGGTTGTGCTTTTAGTTTATTATAAATTGTAATTTGTAGTTATATTTAGTAGTTTTTTGTATTAGATTTAGTTTGTAAATATAGGTTTGGTGTTATTTGTTAGTCTAGCTGTAGGTTAGTTAGTCTACGTGTAGATTAGTTACTCTTGTTATTCTAGGTATAGGTTAGTTAGTCTACGTGTAGGTTACTTAGTCTTGTTAGTGTAGGTGCAGGTTAGTTAGTCTAAGTGTACGTCTAGTTAGTCTAGGTTTGTTCTTTTCTTGAAATTCTCTCTGTTATTTTTCTGTTAAGTTTATTATTGTTATTGTTATATTTATATTGTTGAAAGTTAGTATTGTCAAGATATTGTTAAATTTACATTGTTATTATTCTTTCTGTTGTTGGCGTTTAATTTTTAATTGTTGACGATAAATTTACTTTGAACAATGGATGACGTTACTGGATATAATGGAGGTGATAGAGCTAGGAGGCCAGGAGTTTCTCAGAGAGGCGGTAAAGGTTTTGTGTGCGTAGCTCGTGGAGGCGTTGATCAGAGCTTTTTTAATAGGGGGCGGAGCACACAGTGTGTTGCGAATTCAGCATGTGCTATTTGTTTCGCAATGCTGATTCGCAAGAATTGGATGAGTGAGGCTGAGATATACAACTTGCTACGTGAAGGGAATGACTTGTATATGCGGGTAATCTCTGGTCCAGGATTTCCTGCAGGAGAGGTTTATTTGGATGTGTATGAACTCCCGTTAGAAATGGACTTTTTCGGACGTCGGGTTCATGTTGATTATGAGGCACTTTATGGAGGATTATTTCCTGCTTATGAGAGCGAGAAAGAGGCTGCAGAAGTGGAACTTGCAGCTAAATTATCAGAATTGTTTCACATGTATGTTAATAACTGTGGGTTTATTTGGGTAGGCCAACATTATAGCGTGGCTTTTTGGAGTTCCGGTGTGAGTTATTATCTATTTAATCCTCACGCAGTAGGTGAGAATGGGCAAAGAAGTGAGGATGATGTGCGTGCTAATGTTGCTCGTTTGTTTGAGTGTACCACAGAGAGAAGTTTGGCATACTTGTTGTTGGTGGATTCTGCTTGTGATGGTAATGCACGGCCCTACCAGATATATAGGTATTCACTTACTCGTGTTCGTAATTTAACGGTAGATTCCTCCGCACTTGGGGAACCTGCGGAGAGCGTTGCTGGTGTTGTTGTGAAGGCAACAGATACAGAACAACAAATCGCTCATGATGAAAAGTGGACAAAAGTTCACCGTAGGGGCAGGCCATTGAGGAAGAAACCTGGAAGGTTCACAGAGTCTCAACAGTCGAAAGACGGATGTATGGGGGAAATAAAGGACTCTTTTCTGGATGTTGTTGGCACTAGTGAAAGCAGTGGCGTTAATGAGCAGGGCATTGGACGTAAGAGCAGTGGAAGGCCTGTTAAGGAAATGCGTGGGAGGAAGAGAGTGTTTGAGGATGATGGTGAAAGGAGGACTATTCGTGTCTTAAGTCCGCAACCTTCCGTTAGCGCTGAACGTAAAAGAGTGGCTGTTGTTCGCAGGGAAGCTGCAGGAGTGCAAAAGAAGGGAGCCGTTTGGCATCTTCCAGCTGCTTTGCGTCGGGAAAGGCATATTGGTCAGTTTTCTGGTGCTCAATTGGATGCTGTGCAATTGTATGTATTTAAGAAACCTAGTCTTTTGTCCTCTGACACTTATACATGCTCGTATTGTGGAGCGTGTTTGTTTGAGGAGGAAAAAGGTAGAAAGAAGTGGTGTTGTGGAGAGGGGCTGTTCAAGGTAGTTTATTTTCCTCCACTGGAAGCACCGTTTTATTCTAATTTAGAATTTCTAAAGAATGCAAGGTATTACAACGATTTATTTTCGTTTAGCGCTTTAGTAATACCTCAGGGATATGAGCGTCCTACAGGTCTTTCATTTGTGAAAATACTTGGAAAGGTTTATCATTACGTTTTCGATTTATCGTATGCCGGAGGTCTGCGAAATAATGCTCGTATATATATTGATGACGGGGCAGCGAGAAACCAGTTGGTTCAGGAGTCCCAGCTAAATCCGGTGATAGTGAACGAAATCGGTGAGTATTTGGCGAATGTGGCTAGGAACCCATACATTGAACAGTTCAAACAACTATCAAATGAGCCCTCAGAGAATGCGCATCTGGTCTTTGAGAACACAAGTAGGGCTGTACATGGGGCAAATATAGGAGACCGTCCTGTTGCCCATGAGGTGGCTGTTGTTTTGAGTCGGGAGGAGCAGGCATACTATCCGAAGAAGGTGGCTATATGGAAGATTGGGAATAGGCGTCCTCATTTGATAGACATTGTTCATCCATTGTATGAACCTTTCCAGTATCCGTTGTTGTACCCTCATGGTACACCAGGATGGCATGTGGGTCGGGAGAATAATGATAAGAAGAAGTTGAGTAAACTAAAGTATACGAGATGCCTTTTATTGTCCGAGCCAAGATTTCGAGAGTTTGGGCGGCTGTCAGAGACTTGGCTTGTAGATATGTACGCAGGTATTGAAGAGGAGAGGCTAAGGTATATAAAGTTTACTCAGGAGGCAATGGATAAAGTGTTACGTGCGGCTACTTTGCGTGAGTTGGAGGTAGCTATCAGTAGTCGTGACGTTCCGGCTGGAGAAAGAAGGCAAGTGGTTAGAGACCTTGAACGAGATGAGATTGTTCAAGGTGAAGGTGGAGTTGTACCGGGAAAAGTGTATTTACCGAACACTTTTACAGGAGGACCTCGGTACATGAAGGTGAAGTATTTGAATGCTATGGCAATTGTTAGTCGTCTTGGGGCTCCGACTTTTTTTCTGACTATAGCAACTTCAGCTTCTTGGTTGGAGATTCGTGAGTCGAGGCGTACAGGCTGTACAAATAGTCCCGATGTTGTTTGCAGAGTTTTTCACGTGAAGTTTGAAGAACTGTTGCGTGATATAAGATCAGGTGTATTTTTGGCCCACTGGTGTACATAGTGTGGGTTATAGAATTTCAGAAGCGCGGCTTGCCATATGCACATGTTTGTTTCTTGGTGGAGAATGGACCGGTGCAATCAGAGGAGATTGATTCTTATATCAGAGCAGATATTCCAAGTCCAACTGAGGCAGGAGGTAGATTAAGGGAGTTAGTTTTAAAACATATGATTCACGGTCCATGCGGACCCCCCCATAGAACGAACTTGCCTTGCTGGGAGGCTGAAGGTAAGAAATGTTCGAAGTATTTTCCCAAAAGAACAACGGAGGTGACGTATAAAGATGCGAATGGGATTGTGTGTTATAAAAGAAATGAGGGCAACAAGGCTGTTATTAAGTGTGGTGGGTGCGATGTTGAAATTGATGACAGATGGGTGGTACCGTATAATGCTGCTATACTTCTGAAATACGACTGTCATATAAATTTGGAGTTGTCATCTCATAGAAGAGTGGTAAAATATTTGTTTAAATATATCACTAAAGGTAATCCGTTGGCAAATGTGGCAGTTGTGAATGAGGAATCTATTAACAACGAGGTGGAAGAATACGTTACTAGCAGGTACATAGGCGCAAGCGATGCTGCGTGGCGGGTATTGGAGTTCAAGATGACAGAGACTCAGCCTACTGTTTACATTTTACCGGTGCATTTGGAGGATCAGCAGACTGTTATATTTCAGCGTGGGCAGGAGAAGGAAGCTATAGAGCGAAGCTCCTCTAAACTGCTACTGTATTTCCAGAGGCCAAATACAGTGGAGTTTGATAATTTGACATATGTGGATTTTTACGAACAGTATATAGTTGATAGCACCGTTTCAAAGCGACCAAAGGGCGTTGTAAGTTTTGATTTCCCTGATGGAGTACATTATGTTCATAAGAGGCAACGAGGGAAATGTGTAGGGAGACTTTATTGGATTGCTCCAAACAGAGGCGAACAGTATTATTTGCGTCTATTGCTTGCTGTTGTCCCTTGCCGGGGGTATGCTGATCTTTTATCTCGAGGTGGTGAGGAATGTCGAAGTTTTCAGGAAGTTGCTCGGAAGTTGGGTTTAATTAGTGAAGGAGATGAATATAGAAAGTCCATGATGGAGGCATCTGTGTTTATGTTAAGCAAAAGTCTTCGATGTTTCTTCATCCTGCTGTGCAACGTTGGGGCGCCTGCACGTATTTTGTGGGATGAATTTAGGGATGTATTGAGCGAAGACTTTTTTGATGGAGCGGTAGAAAGCCGTGACGTGGCCTATAATAGAGCGTTGGTTGAGATAGACAGAGCTTTGCGTCGACATGGCAGTAGTTTGGTGGAGCAAGGTCTTCCCCATGTAGAAGACACTACTACGGAGCTTCACCGGGAAAGGGTGAGATATAGTGCCCTTGTATTGCAGGATTTTCTTGCAAAATGGGTGCCATTATTAAATAAGGACCAGCGGGCACTGTATGAATACATTGTAGAGAATGAGCGTTGTGGAGCTGTTTATTTAGATGGTCCAGGAGGATATGGGAAAACGTTAGTGCTGGAGGTTATTGCAAGCCGCTTGAGGTGTGATAGGAAAGTTGTACTATGTGTTGCCAGTTCTGGAATCGCCGCATTAAACTTTGCTGGCGGTATGACTGCTCACAGTTTGTTTCGACTACCGCTGGAAGGTTATGGCGATTGCACATACTGGAACATATCCAACACTACTGAGCGAGCAGACCTGATTCGCCAATGTTCTTTAATCATATTTGACGAAATTTCTATGGCGAATCGTTGTATCATTGAAACATTGGAAAGATCCCTGAGAGATTTAATGCAAAATGAAGAGATGTTCGGAGGGAAGGCTGTGATACTTTCAGGAGACCTGAGGCAATGCGCTCCTGTTGTATCAGGCGGAAGGTGCTCTGCTGAAGTAGTTGACATTTCCTTCCGCTCTTCTGCATTGTGGAACTCTGTTAGGAAATTTAGTCTAACAAAGGCGGAGCGTAGTCGTGGAGATCCAGAGTTTGCAGAGTTTCTTTTGCGTGTAGGTAATGCTGGAATTCGTGAAAGAACGTTCGGCGAGGGTAGGGAGAAGAAAGTATTGATAGAGTTGCCAAGGTTTATTCGGACCACTATTAATGTTGTTGATCTTCTTGATTTTGTTTTCCCTGGTTGTATTTTGGAGGATCCGGATGCTTGTGCAAAGAGGGCTATTTTGTGCAGTTTGAATGTCAATGTGCAAGAGATGAACAATATATTATTGGAGCAGTTGAGAAGTGATGCGGTTCACTTATACAGCGCTGATAGATTGGAGGCTGACAATACTATGGATCAGATCTTTGATGGGGAGTTTTTACATCAGGTAGAAGGGAAGGGCGTACCTTCTCATAAGCTGAGTCTGAAAGTAGGAGCGCTGTGTATGGTAATACGCAATCTTAACTTTGAAAATTACCTTGTGAATGGAACAAAAGTGATTATTGAAGGAATTACACCCTCGCTGATTACTGTTCGAAAGCCTGGCGATAATGAATTTTTTGGTATACCTCGCATAGATTTTAAATTGCCGATTTGTAGTGGATTTCCTGAACAGATGTATAGGAGGCAGTTTCCATTGCAAGTATGTTACGCAATGTCTATTCACAAGAGTCAAGGGCAGACCCTGGAAGTGGTGGGCGTAGATTTGCGTTCGGACGTTTTTGCACATGGGCAACTATATGTAGCACTTAGCCGTGTGAGGAGGGCAGATACTTTAAAAGTGCTAATATTGCCTGATCGTATAATCGAAGGAAGGGCTTATGTGAGAAATGTGGTGTTCAAGGAATTACTTCAGTAAAAAAATCGGCTTTTATACTTCTTCAAATGTGTAGAGAGAATATAGTTATGCAGGAACCAAGAAGAAACGAAATCTGGAATATTTTGAAAGCAATTCTGTGCAACTGAATGTTGCACTAAAATTGATCTTGGAGGAAAGAATAAAATATTTGTACTAATCCTGGAAAATAATGCAATCTAGTAGATAATGACTTTCGCAGGAATAAATAAAGAGGAAAGTTGATTCAAATATTGATCTGAGAGCAACATATGAGTAAAAATTGTTCTAAATACTCCTGTTAGACAGAGAAATGAGAAAATGTATTTATATAAAACGCAGATCTGAATTCGTGTCACTGATTGAGAACCTAAATACTAGTATTGCATAATAGAATACCACTTAATTTGTACCATCCCTGCAGGAGAATAAACCAAATATTAGCGTTGCAGCAACAAATAAGACAAAGTTAGTACAATGCCTTCCCGACAATGAATCATAGTTAAACATTTAATAGATATTACTCTTGGAGAGACCTCTAGGAACATACAGATGGTGATCAGAAAAATGGAAACACCTGTAGTTGGCAACACGTCAGATGTATGTGTTGGCAGTGGTGTCGTGGCGCCCGCAGGGCCGGACCGCTGGTGGTGGTGTGTTAGGTTGGTCTCCATACTACGTCAGGCGCAGTGGAACAGCAGTGTCCAGTGGCTGCAGCAGACGGGGGTAGTGTAAAATGGGAGACCTCTCAGAGTTTCAAAGAGGGCAAATTGATGATGCGCGGTTATGTGTGTGACGGCAGTGACTACTGTGTTAGGTGTATCGCGTGGGAGAGTGTCGAAGGTGATGACGGCCTACACAACACACGGGAAAACCACATCGGGGAAGCGGAACAGTGGGCGGAAGAAAATCATGAGTGACAGGTCACGCCGGGTATTAAAGCGCATTGTCATGCAGAACCGTTGTGGCACTGCGGAGCAAGTGACGGAGGAACTCAATCAGCACCTCCCCCACCCTGTTTCGACAATCCAGTCCGCCGCGAATTACATGACATGAACTTACGGGGTCGTGTTGCACGGGCCAAACCGCTCATCAGGGACCATAACGCTTTCGCACGCCGCAAATAGTGCCGCGACCATGCAACTTGGACCGTTGAGGACTGGAAACGTGTGATAGAGTCGGATGAATCATCCTTTACCGTATTCCCAACCATGGGCCGTGTTTGTGTGTGGAGAACGCCCCAAGAAGCTTATGATCTGCAGTGTCTCCGCCCAACTGTGAAACATGGCGGCGGCTCGGTGATGCTGTGGGCCGCCATATCATGGTTTTCATTGGGTCATGTGGTCACACTTAGCGGACGAATCGCTACCAACGATTATGTCGCAATTTTAGGAGACCACTTGCATCCTATGATCCGGATGTTGTTCGCGGAAATTGACGTCATCTTCCAGGATGATAATGCACCCATTCTCACAGCTGGCGTTGTTGCAACGTGGTTTGAGGAACATCGGGATGAACTTCAAGACCTCCCTTGGCCCGCCCAATCCCCAGATCTCAACATAATTTAACATATGTGGTCCGTCTTGGAAACACGACTCCGGCGACGATTTCCACCTCCATCCTTTCTCACAGAACTGGCCGTTGCCCTGCACGAGGAATGGTGTAAAATTCCACTTGCTACCATTTACGACCTCTATTCCTCCATCCCACGTCGCATCAAGGCTGTTCTGAAGGCGAAAGGTGGCCCGACATCATATTAATCTGGTAAGATGCAATTTCGTTCAGGTGTTTTCATTTTTCTGATCACCTTCTATATGTGAAAGAAAGTGAAATGAAATAAAATATTGTATTGAAGTGCGACATTCGTACTGCCTGAATAAGGGACACAGTAGCGAGAAGAAGTAAATGAAGATTATCTAGTGAAGAATGTAGTAGAAAACGGGAGAAGGCCGAGAGTACGTACGAACATAATGTTTGCGCAGAATAGGCTAGTTGGCGTTTGCAGGGGTAGTATGAGAGATCGAACGCATGAGAGATAGGTGTGAGATATCGTGGGCGCATCGATTAAGGACATATATATGAGGTTAGATTTGAACATTAGTCGTGGTTAATTACGGATACGATAAATATCGATATTTTGCTAAATGGCAGTGTGTTTCTTATAAATAGTAAAGCGAAGGTGTAATGTATTCAATTAAGTTTAAAGCGAATGATGATTTTCCAAAATTATTATTATTATTTGTGTATGTGATTGGATAGCCTATTCTGGTTTTGAGTTTTTTTTGAAATAAAATGAAGAAGGAAAGAAAGGAAAGTGAAATAGGAACGAAGTGTTCATTTATTTCAGAGTTGTCTTCGTTCCATATAGTTTTTGTAAGTATTAGTTAATTAGTTTCATTCCTTTTCTTTCGTGCTGTCTGGCGTTATTATAGTTTGTAGTGGTAGTTTGTTGTTATAGTTTATAGGTATAGTATAGTTTGTAGTTATAGTGTATAGTTGTAGGTTGTGCTTTTAGTTTATTATAAATTGTAATTTGTAGTTATATTTAGTAGTTTTTTGTATTAGATTTAGTTTGTAAATATAGGTTTGGTGTTATTTGTTAGTCTAGCTGTAGGTTAGTTAGTCTACGTGTAGATTAGTTACTCTTGTTATTCTAGGTATAGGTTAGTTAGTCTACGTGTAGGTTACTTAGTCTTGTTAGTGTAGGTGCAGGTTAGTTAGTCTAAGTGTACGTCTAGTTAGTCTAGATTTGTTCTTTTCTTGAAATTCTCTCTGTTATTTTTCTGTTAAGTTTATTATTGTTATTGTTATATTTATATTGTTGAAAGTTAGTATTGTCAAGATATTGTTAAATTTACATTGTTATTATTCTTTCTGTTGTTGGCGTTTAATTTTTAATTGTTGACGATAAATTTACTTTGAACAATGGATGACGTTACTGGATATAATGGAGGTGATAGAGCTAGGAGGCCAGGAGTTTCTCAGAGAGGCGGTAAAGGTTTTGTGTGCGTAGCTCGTGGAGGCGTTGATCAGAGCTTTTTTAATAGGGGGCGGAGCACACAGTGTGTTGCGAATTCAGCATGTGCTATTTGTTTCGCAATGCTGATTCGCAAGAATTGGATGAGTGAGGCTGAGATATACAACTTGCTACGTGAAGGGAATGACTTGTATATGCGGGTAATCTCTGGTCCAGGATTTCCTGCAGGAGAGGTTTATTTGGATGTGTATGAACTCCCGTTAGAAATGGACTTTTTCGGACGTCGGGTTCATGTTGATTATGAGGCACTTTATGGAGGATTATTTCCTGCTTATGAGAGCGAGAAAGAGGCTGCAGAAGTGGTACTTGCAGCTAAATTATCAGAATTGTTTCACATGTATGTTAATAACTGTGGGTTTATTTGGGTAGGCCAACATTATAGCGTGGCTTTTTGGAGTTCCGGTGTGAGTTATTATCTATTTAATCCTCACGCAGTAGGTGAGAATGGGCAAAGAAGTGAGGATGATGTGCGTGCTAATGTTGCTCGTTTGTTTGAGTGTACCACAGAGAGAAGTTTGGCATACTTGTTGTTGGTGGATTCTGCTTGTGATGGTAATGCACAGCCCTACCAGATATATAGGTATTCACTTACTCGTGTTCGTAATTTAACGGTAGATTCCTCCGCACTTGGGGAACCTGCGGAGAGCGTTGCTGGTGTTGTTGTGAAGGCAACAGATACAGAACAACAAATCGCTCATGATGAAAAGTGGACAAAAGTTCACCGTAGGGGCAGGCCATTGAGGAAGAAACCTGGAAGGTTCACAGAGTCTCAACAGTCGAAAGACGGATGTATGGGGGAAATAAAGGACTCTTTTCTGGATGTTGTTGGCACTAGTGAAAGCAGTGGCGTTAATGAGCAGGGCATTGGACGTAAGAGCAGTGGAAGGCCTGTTAAGGAAATGCGTGGGAGGAAGAGAGTGTTTGAGGATGATGGTGAAAGGAGGACTATTCGTGTCTTAAGTCCGCAACCTTCCGTTAGCGCTGAACGTAAAAGAGTGGCTGTTGTTCGCAGGGAAGCTGCAGGAGTGCAAAAGAAGGGAGCCGTTTGGCATCTTCCAGCTGCTTTGCGTCGGGAAAGGCATATTGGTCAGTTTTCTGGTGCTCAATTGGATGCTGTGCAATTGTATGTATTTAAGAAACCTAGTCTTTTGTCCTCTGACACTTATACATGCTCGTATTGTGGAGCGTGTTTGTTTGAGGAGGAAAAAGGTAGAAAGAAGTGGTGTTGTGGAGAGGGGCTGTTCAAGGTAGTTTATTTTCCTCCACTGGAAGCACCGTTTTATTCTAATTTAGAATTTCTAAAGAATGCAAGGTATTACAACGATTTATTTTCGTTTAGCGCTTTAGTAATACCTCAGGGATATGAGCGTCCTACAGGTCTTTCATTTGTGAAAATACTTGGAAAGGTTTATCATTACGTTTTCGATTTATCGTATGCCGGAGGTCTGCGAAATAATGCTCGTATATATATTGATGACGGGGCAGCGAGAAACCAGTTGGTTCAGGAGTCCCAGCTAAATCCGGTGATAGTGAACGAAATCGGTGAGTATTTGGCGAATGTGGCTAGGAACCCATACATTGAACAGTTCAAACAACTATCAAATGAGCCCTCAGAGAATGCGCATCTGGTCTTTGAGAACACAAGTAGGGCTGTACATGGGGCAAATATAGGAGACCGTCCTGTTGCCCATGAGGTGGCTGTTGTTTTGAGTCGGGAGGAGCAGGCATACTATCCGAAGAAGGTGGCTATATGGAAGATTGGGAATAGGCGTCCTCATTTGATAGACATTGTTCATCCATTGTATGAACCTTTCCAGTATCCGTTGTTGTACCCTCATGGTACACCAGGATGGCATGTGGGTCGGGAGAATAATGATAAGAAGAAGTTGAGTAAACTAAAGTATACGAGATGCCTTTTATTGTCCGAGCCAAGATTTCGAGAGTTTGGGCGGCTGTCAGAGACTTGGCTTGTAGATATGTACGCAGGTATTGAAGAGGAGAGGCTAAGGTATATAAAGTTTACTCAGGAGGCAATGGATAAAGTGTTACGTGCGGCTACTTTGCGTGAGTTGGAGGTAGCTATCAGTAGTCGTGACGTTCCGGCTGGAGAAAGAAGGCAAGTGGTTAGAGACCTTGAACGAGATGAGATTGTTCAAGGTGAAGGTGGAGTTGTACCGGGAAAAGTGTATTTACCGAACACTTTTACAGGAGGACCTCGGTACATGAAGGTGAAGTATTTGAATGCTATGGCAATTGTTAGTCGTCTTGGGGCTCCGACTTTTTTTCTGACTATAGCAACTTCAGCTTCTTGGTTGGAGATTCGTGAGTCGAGGCGTACAGGCTGTACAAATAGTCCCGATGTTGTTTGCAGAGTTTTTCACGTGAAGTTTGAAGAACTGTTGCGTGATATAAGATCAGGTGTATTTTTTGGCCCACTGGTGTACATAGTGTGGGTTATAGAATTTCAGAAGCGCGGCTTGCCATATGCACATGTTTGTTTCTTGGTGGAGAATGGACCGGTGCAATCAGAGGAGATTGATTCTTATATCAGAGCAGATATTCCAAGTCCAACTGAGGCAGGAGGTAGATTAAGGGAGTTAGTTTTAAAACATATGATTCACGGTCCATGCGGACCCCCCCATAGAACGAACTTGCCTTGCTGGGAGGCTGAAGGTAAGAAATGTTCGAAGTATTTTCCCAAAAGAACAACGGAGGTGACGTATAAAGATGCGAATGGGATTGTGTGTTATAAAAGAAATGAGGGCAACAAGGCTGTTATTAAGTGTGGTGGGCGCGATGTTGAAATTGATGACAGATGGGTGGTACCGTATAATGCTGCTATACTTCTGAAATACGACTGTCATATAAATTTGGAGTTGTCATCTCATAGAAGAGTGGTAAAATATTTGTTTAAATATATCACTAAAGGTAATCCGTTGGCAAATGTGGCAGTTGTGAATGAGGAATCTATTAACAACGAGGTGGAAGAATACGTTACTAGCAGGTACATAGGCGCAAGCGATGCTGCGTGGCGGGTATTGGAGTTCAAGATGACAGAGACTCAGCCTACTGTTTACATTTTACCGGTGCATTTGGAGGATCAGCAGACTGTTATATTTCAGCGTGGGCAGGAGAAGGAAGCTATAGAGCGAAGCTCCTCTAAACTGCTACTGTATTTCCAGAGGCCAAATACAGTGGAGTTTGATAATTTGACATATGTGGATTTTTACGAACAGTATATAGTTGATAGCACCGTTTCAAAGCGACCAAAGGGCGTTGTAAGTTTTGATTTCCCTGATGGAGTACATTATGTTCATAAGAGGCAACGAGGGAAATGTGTAGGGAGACTTTATTGGATTGCTCCAAACAGAGGCGAACAGTATTATTTGCGTCTATTGCTTGCTGTTGTCCCTTGCCGGGGGTATGCTGATCTTTTATCTCGAGGTGGTGAGGAATGTCGAAGTTTTCAGGAAGTTGCTCGGAAGTTGGGTTTAATTAGTGAAGGAGATGAATATAGAAAGTCCATGATGGAGGCATCTGTGTTTATGTTAAGCAAAAGTCTTCGATGTTTCTTCATCCTGCTGTGCAACGTTGGGGCGCCTGCACGTATTTTGTGGGATGAATTTAGGGATGTATTGAGCGAAGACTTTTTTGATGGAGCGGTAGAAAGCCGTGACGTGGCCTATAATAGAGCGTTGGTTGAGATAGACAGAGCTTTGCGTCGACATGGCAGTAGTTTGGTGGAGCAAGGTCTTCCCCATGTAGAAGACACTACTACGGAGCTTCACCGGGAAAGGGTGAGATATAGTGCCCTTGTATTGCAGGATTTTCTTGCAAAATGGGTGCCATTATTAAATAAGGACCAGCGGGCACTGTATGAATACATTGTAGAGAATGAGCGTTGTGGAGCTGTTTATTTAGATGGTCCAGGAGGATATGGGAAAACGTTAGTGCTGGAGGTTATTGCAAGCCGCTTGAGGTGTGATAGGAAAGTTGTACTATGTGTTGCCAGTTCTGGAATCGCCGCATTAAACTTTGCTGGCGGTATGACTGCTCACAGTTTGTTTCGACTACCGCTGGAAGGTTATGGCGATTGCACATACTGGAACATATCCAACACTACTGAGCGAGCAGACCTGATTCGCCAATGTTCTTTAATCATATTTGACGAAATTTCTATGGCGAATCGTTGTATCATTGAAACATTGGAAAGATCCCTGAGAGATTTAATGCAAAATGAAGAGATGTTCGGAGGGAAGGCTGTGATACTTTCAGGAGACCTGAGGCAATGCGCTCCTGTTGTATCAGGCGGAAGGTGCTCTGCTGAAGTAGTTGACATTTCCTTCCGCTCTTCTGCATTGTGGAACTCTGTTAGGAAATTTAGTCTAACAAAGGCGGAGCGTAGTCGTGGAGATCCAGAGTTTGCAGAGTTTCTTTTGCGTGTAGGTAATGCTGGAATTCGTGAAAGAACGTTCGGCGAGGGTAGGGAGAAGAAAGTATTGATAGAGTTGCCAAGGTTTATTCGGACCACTATTAATGTTGTTGATCTTCTTGATTTTGTTTTCCCTGGTTGTATTTTGGAGGATCCGGATGCTTGTGCAAAGAGGGCTATTTTGTGCAGTTTGAATGTCAATGTGCAAGAGATGAACAATATATTATTGGAGCAGTTGAGAAGTGATGCGGTTCACTTATACAGCGCTGATAGATTGGAGGCTGACAATACTATGGATCAGATCTTTGATGGGGAGTTTTTACATCAGGTAGAAGGGAAGGGCGTACCTTCTCATAAGCTGAGTCTGAAAGTAGGAGCGCTGTGTATGGTAATACGCAATCTTAACTTTGAAAATTACCTTGTGAATGGAACAAAAGTGATTATTGAAGGAATTACACCCTCGCTGATTACTGTTCGAAAGCCTGGCGATAATGAATTTTTTGGTATACCTCGCATAGATTTTAAATTGCCGATTTGTAGTGGATTTCCTGGACAGATGTATAGGAGGCAGTTTCCATTGCAAGTATGTTACGCAATGTCTATTCACAAGAGTCAAGGGCAGACCCTGGAAGTGGTGGGCGTAGATTTGCGTTCGGACGTTTTTGCACATGGGCAACTATATGTAGCACTTAGCCGTGTGAGGAGGGCAGATACTTTAAAAGTGCTAATATTGCCTGATCGTATAATCGAAGGAAGGGCTTATGTGAGAAATGTGGTGTTCAAGGAATTACTTCAGTAAAAAAATCGGCTTTTATACTTCTTCAAATGTGTAGAGAGAATATAGTTATGCAGGAACCAAGAAGAAACGAAATCTGGAATATTTTGAAAGCAATTCTGTGCAACTGAATGTTGCACTAAAATTGATCTTGGAGGAAAGAATAAAATATTTGTACTAATCCTGGAAAATAATGCAATCTAGTAGATAATGACTTTCGCAGGAATAAATAAAGAGGAAAGTTGATTCAAATATTGATCTGAGAGCAACATATGAGTAAAAATTGTTCTAAATACTCCTGTTAGACAGAGAAATGAGAAAATGTATTTATATAAATCGCAGATCTGAATTCGTGTCACTGATTGAGAACCTAAATACTAGTATTGCATAATAGAATACCACTTAATTTGTACCATCCCTGCAGGAGAATAAACCAAATATTAGCGTTGCAGCAACAAATAAGACAAAGTTAGTACAATGCCTTCCCGACAATGAATCACAGTTAAACATTTAATAGATATTACTCTTGGAGAGACCTCTAGGAACATACAGATGGTGATCAGAAAAATGGAAACACCTGTAGTTGGCAACACGTCAGATGTATGTGTTGGCAGTGGTGTCGTGGCGCCCGCAGCGCCGGACCGCTGGTGGTGGTGTGTTAGGTTGGTCTCCATACTACGTCAGGCGCAGTGGAGCAGCAGTGTCCAGTGGCTGCAGCAGACGGGGGTAGTATCAAATGGGAGACCTCTCAGAGTTTCAAAGAGGGCAAATTGATGATGCGCGGTTATGTGTGTGACGGCAGTGACTACTGTGTTAGGTGTATCGCGTGGGAGAGTGTCGAAGGTGATGACGGCCTACACAACACACGGGAAAACCACATCGGGGAAGCGGAACAGTGGGCGGAAGAAAATCATGAGTGACAGGTCACGCCGGGTATTAAAGCGCATTGTCATGCAGAACCGTTGTGGCACTGCGGAGCAAGTGACGGAGGAACTCAATCAGCACCTCCCCCACCCTGTTTCGACAATCCAGTCCGCCGCGAATTACATGACATGAACTTACGGGGTCGTGTTGCACGGGCCAAACCGCTCATCAGGGACCATAACGCTTTTGCGCACCGCAAATGGTGCCGCGACCATGCAACTTGGACCGTTGAGGACTGGAAACGTGTCATATAGTAGGGTGAGTCATCCTTCACCCTATTCCCAACCACGGGCCGTGTTTATGTGTGGAGAACGCCCAAAGGAGCTTATGATCTGCAGTGTCTCCGCCCAACTGTGAAACATGGCGGCGGCTTGGTGATGCTGTGGGCCGCCATATCATGGTTTTCATTGAGTCCTGTGCTCACACTTAGCAGACAAATCACTACCAACGATTATGTCGCAATTTTAGGAGACCACTTGCATCGTATGGTTCGGATGTTGTTCCCGGACCATGACGCCATCTTCCAGGATGATAATGCACCCATTCACACAGCTGGCGTTGTTGCAGCGTGGTTTGAGGAACATCGGGATGAACTTCAAGACCTCCCCTGGCCCGCCCAATCCCCAGATCTCAACATAATTTAACATATGTGGTCCGTCTTGGAAACACGACTCCGGCGACGATTTCCACCTCCATCCTCTCTCACAGAACTGGCCGTTGCCCTGCACGAGGAATGGTGTAAAATTCCACTTGCTACGATTCACGACCTCTATGCCTCCATTCCACGTCTGATCAAGGCTGTTCTGAAGGCGAAAGGTGGCCCGACAACATATTAATCTGGAAAGTTGCAATTTCGTACAGGTGTTTCCATTTTTCTGATCACAATCTGTATTTGCGAAAGACTTCTAGTAGAAAATGTGTTAGAAAAGATGTAGTAAGAATAACCCTGTAGGAAGGAATACGAGCAAGTATGTATGAAGTTTGCACGAGAGTGCAAGTTGTTTCAAAGGGCTCTGCTTATTACTCTTTTTGTTAAGTATAAGGAAGGATTTTCTAGAAAGCTTGCATTTTAGTAAAACCGTCCTAAATATAAATTCTCAAGCCAGAAATAAATATTCCTTTACAAAAAGCCTCCGTTTCTAAATTTGTAAAGAGTTTTCAGCACAAAGTATATTAGAAAAACATCCGAAATATAATCCTGTAGCAAGGAAAACGAGCAGATATGTATGAAGTTTTTAGGACAAAGCATATTGTCTAAAACTGCTCTGCGTATCAATCTTACAGCTAAGTATAAGAAATAATCTTTTCACAAAGCCTACTGAAGCAATCATTTTAGTAAAAACAACCTTAAGTACATATTCTCAAGTCAGGAAGAAATATTCATTTAGAAAAAGCCCCCGGTAATAAATCTGTGAAAAGCCAGTAGAACTAACTATATTAGGAAAACATCCTGAATATACTCCTGTAACAAGGAATACTAGCAGATATTTATAAAGCTTCTACGAGACAGCATGCTGTTTAAAATTGCTCTCTTTATTAGTCTTAGATCTAAGTATAAGAAAGATTTTTTTAGTAATTTTGCACGAACAAGCATTTTACTAAAAAGGCCAAAAATATTAATTTGCAAGCCATGAATAAAAATAGATTTACATAAAGCCTCTTGTACCAAATTTGTAAAATGCTGTCAACAAAAGCTATCTTAGAAAAAGCATTTCAAATATACTCCTATACCAAGGAACACAAGCAAATATGTATAAAGTTTCCCGCACAAAGATTCTTGTTTAAAACCACTCTTCTTATTACCTTTGCACTTAAGTGTGAGAAAGGAATTTGAAGAAAGCCAACAGGACCAAGCATTGCAGAAAAAGGTCCTAATTATTAAATATGAAGGCACGAATAATAATTCTGTTAAAAAAAGCCTTCTTTAATACATTTGTAAAAAGCTTCAACCGCAAGCTGCGTTAGAAAAAAACATGGTAAACATATTGATGTAGTAACTAATGCGATCAAGTTCGTATGAAATTTCGACGAGAAAGGATCTTGTTTAAATCCGCTCTGCTTATTACTCCTCCAGATAAGTATAAGAGAGATCTTTTTAGAATGCTTGTATAAGCAAGCATTTAAGTAAAAATGTCCTAAATATGAATTTTCAAGCCAGGAATAAAAATATATTTACATAGAGCCTCCAGTACTAAATTTGTAGAAAGCCTGTACCACAAGCTCTCTTAGAGTAATCATGCTAAATATACTCCTGTATGAAGGATTACGAGCAAATATTTATGAAGTTTCCTGTACAAAGTATGTTCTTTAAAACTAATCCTCTCATTACTCTTAAAGTTAAGCGTAAGAAAGAAATTTGTAGAAAGTCTACAGGGGAAAGCATTTTAGTAAAAAAAAAAACGTAAATATTAATTTTCAAAGCACGAATAGAAATTTGTTTATGTAAAGCCTCCTTTAGTAAATTTGTTGAAAGCCTGCACCGCAAAATACCTTAGACAAAACATCCTAAGTATACTGCTGTAGCAACGAATATGAGCATATATGTATAAAGTTTCCACGAGAAAGGATGTTGTTTGAAACCACTCTTCGTATTAGTCTTGTAGCTTAGTATAAGAGAGAATTGTTTTAGAAACTGTGTAGGAGCAAGGACTTTATCAAATACACCTTAAATATTATGTTTGAAACCATTACTAAAGATGTATTTAATTAAAGTCTGCTCTACTAAAATTGTAAATAAAACCTGCAATACAGTGTATATTAGAAAAAAACATCCTAAATATACTACTGTAGCAAGCAATACGAGCAAGTATGTTCAAGTTTCCTCGATAAGCTTCAGAACCACTCTTCTTATTCTTCTTACAGTTAAGGGTAAGGGCGAAATTTCTAGAGAGACTTCAGGAGCACCCATTTTACTAAGAACACCCTAATTATTAATTTTCAAGACACGAATAAAAGTTCATTTAAATAGAACTTATTTTTGAAATTTATACAAAGCCTGCACCGCAAGCTGTCTTACAATAAACATACTAAATATGCTACTGTAGCAAGGAATACGAGAAAAAAAAATATGCAGCTTCCTGGACAGAGTATGTCCCCTAGAACCACTCTTGTTATTAATTTTGAAATAAAGTGTAACAAAGAAATTTCTAGGAAAATCTGCACGAGCAAGTATTTTACTAAAACCGTTCTAAATATTAATTTTCAACACACGAATAAAAAGTGATTTAAAAAAGCTTCCATATCTAAATTTGTATAAAGTCTGCGCCAAAAACTATCAGAGAAAAATCTTTAAAGTCAGTGTGCTTACTAGTCTTACTAGGTGACTGTAAGAAAGAAATTCTTAGAATGAATACGCGTCAAGCATTTTAGTTTAAACGCCCTTATTATTAATATTGAAGCCACGAATAAACATTTGTTTAGACAGTTTCACTTTCCTAATTTGTAAGAAGCCTGCAGTCCATAATATGCTAGAGAAACAATGATAAATGTACAAGTGTAGGAAAGAACACAAGCAAATATGTATGATGTTTGCACGATAAAGCATGTTGTTCAAAACTGCTCTACTTACTACTCTTAAAGCTAAGTATAAGAAAAAAAAACTTTTAGAAATCCTGCAAGAGCAAGAATTTTACTAAAATCGCCCTAAATATAGATTCTCAAGATAGGAATAAATATTCGTATAGAAAAAAACCCTTTTACTAAATTTGTAAACAGCCTCCAGTATAAAATATATTAGAAAAACATTCTAAATATACAGCTATAGCAAATAATAGTAGCAGATATGCATGAAGGTTCTAAGAGAAGGCATGTTGTTTAAAACTGCTCTGCTCGTTACGCTTAGAACTAAGGATAACAGATATTTTTAGAAAGCCTGCAGGAGAAAGGATTTTACTAAAACAAAATCCTATGTATTTTTTAACGCACGAATAAAAATTCATTTACAAGAAGCCTTCTTTACAAAATTTGTGAAAAGCCTTCACCACAAGCTATCTTAGAAAAAGATCCTAAATATATTGCTGGAGTAACGAATACAATCAAATTTGTGTGAAGCTTCGAGAAGAAAGGATCTTGTTCAAATTAGCTCTGCTTATTGCTCTTACTGCTAAGTATAAGAAAGAGTTTCCTAGAAAGCCTGCGAAAGCAAACATTTAAGTAAAACCGTGATAAATATTAATTTTGAAGTCACGAATAAAAATACATTTTCATAAAGCCTCCTATACTATATTTGTAAAAAGTCTCCAAAAGAATTTATCTATGCACTTCTATATGAAGGATTACGAACAAATATTTACGAAGATTCCAGGACAAATTATGGTCTTTAAAACTGCTCTTCTTATTAGTTTTACAGTTAAGTGTAAGAAATTAATTTCTAGAAAGCCTTCACGAACAAGCATTTTAATAAAAACGCCTTGTATATTGATTGTGAAGACTGGAATAAAAATACATTTATAAAAAGCTTCCCTTACTAAATTTGTAGAAAGTCGGGGCACAAACTACCTTAGAAAAGGCATTCTAAATGTACTCCTGTAGCAAGGAATACTTCAAATATGTATGAATTTTCCATAAGAAAGTATGTTCTTTAAAACCATTCTGATTATCAGTCTTACAGGTAATTATGAGAAAGGTTTTTAAGAAAACCTGCACATCAAACATTTAAGTTTTAACGCCCTTATTATTAATTTTGAAGCCACGAATAAAAATATATTTACATAGTTTCATTTACTATTTTTTGTAAAATGCCTCTATCACAAACTATCTTAGAAAGAAGATCCTAAAAATACTACTGTATTAAAGGATTATGAGCAAATATTTATGAAGAATCCTGGACAAATTAAGTTCTTTAAAACCTGTCTTTTTATTACTTTTATATTTAAGTGTAAGAAATTAGTTTGTAGAAAGCCTGCACGAGCAAACATTTTAGTAAAACCGCCTAAATATTAATTTTCAAGAAGCTAACAAAATTCATTTACAAAAAGGTTCCTTCACTAAATTTGCAAAAGGTCTCCGCCACAAGCTATCTTAGGAAAAGCATCCTAAATATACTCCTGTAACAAATAATACGAGCAAATATGTATACATTTTCCACGAGAAAGCATGTTCTTTAAAACCGTTCTGGTTATTAGTCTTACAGGTAATTATAAGAAAGATTTTGAAGAAAGCCTGCACAGCAAACATTTAAGTTTAAACTCCCTTATTATTATTTTCAATCCGCAAATAGAAATATATTTACATAGTCTCATTTAATATTTTCTGTAAAATGCATCTACCACAAATTACCTTAGAAAGAACATCCTAAAAATACTCCTGTGTCAAGGATTAGAGCAAATGTATATGAATTTTCCTGAAGAGAGATTCTTCTTTAAAACTGCTCTTATTACTTTTGCAGTTAAGTGTGAGAAAGAAATTTCTAGATAGACTGCAGGAGGAAAAACTTTAGAGAAACGCCCTATTCATTAAACTTTTAGGAATTAATATTAATGTTTTAGAAAAAAGCCTCCTTTAGTAAATTTGTAAAGAGCCTGAACCTCGAGCTGTTAGAAAAACATGCTAAATATATTGATTTAGTAACGAATGTAATGAAATTTGTATGAAGTTTAGACGAGAAAGGATCTTGTTTAAATACGCTTTGCTTATAAAACTTCCAGCTAAGTACAAGAAAAAGGTTTTTAGAAAGCCTGTATAAGCAAGAATTTAAGTGAAAGCGCGGTAAATATTATTTTTCAAGCCAGGAATAAACATACATTTACATGAACTCTTCTGTAGTAAATTTGTAGAATGCCTCCAACAGAAACTATCTTAGAGGAATCATGCTAAATGTACTCCTGCAGGAAGGAATACGAGCAAATATTTATCAAGTTTCTTGGACAGAGTATCTTGTATAAAATCTCTTCTCTTATCACTCTTATAGTTAAGCGTAAGAAAGAAACTTTAAGAAAGCCTGCAGGAGCAAGCATTTGAGTGAAAAGAACCTTAATATTTATTTTCAAAGCACGAATAAAAATTCGTGTACCTAAAGCCTGCTTTACTAAATGTGTACAAAGTCTGTACGGCAAGCTATCTTAGAAAAAACATCCTAAATATACTGCTGTAGGAAGGAATACGAGCAATTATTTATGAAGTTTCGTGGACACAGTTTTTTCCATTAAAACCGCTCCTGTTATTACTTTTATAGTTGTGTAAAAACGAAATTTCTAGAGAGCCTGCACGAGAAAGCGTTTTAGTAAAACTGCCCTAAATATTAATTTTAAAGACAAGAATAGAAATTCATTTAAGAAAGTTTCCTTCACTAAATTTGTATAAAGTCGCTGTCACAAACTATCATGGAAAAAGCATTCGAAATATACTCCTGCAGCAAGGAATACGAGCAAATATGTATGAAGTTTACAGGCGAATAGATGTTCTTTAAAGTATCTCTGTTTACTCGTCTTACAGGTAATTATAGGAAAGAATTTTTTTTAGAAAGTCTGCACATCAAGCATTTTAGTTTAAATCTCCTAATTATTAATATTGACGCCATGAATAAACATTTGTTTAGATAGTCTCACTTACTAAATTTATAAGAAAGCTGCATCCCAAAGTATCTTAGAGAAAACATCCTAAATGTACAGGTGTATTTAAGATACGAGCAAATATGTATGACGTTTGCGGATAAAGTATGTTGTTCAAAACTGCTTTGCTTATTACTCTTACAGTTAAGTATAAGAAAGAATTATTTTTAGAAATCCGGCAGGAGCAAGAATTTTAGGAAAAACGCCGTAAATATAAATTCTCAAACCAGGAATAAATATTCATTTAGAAAAAGCCCATGTTACTAAATTTGTGAGGAGCCTCCAGCACAAATTATATTAGGAAAAGCTAAGTATAAGAATGATTCTTAGAAAGCCTGCAGGAGCAAGGATTTTACTAAAACAATTCCTACATATTTCTTTTTAAGGTACGAATAAAAGTTCATCTACAAAAAGCCTCATTTACAAAATTTGTAGAAAGTCCCGACCACAAGTTGTCTTCAAGATACTAAATGTACTCCTGTACGAAGGATTACGAGCAAATATTTATGAAGATTCCTGGACAAATAATGTTCTTTAAAACCACTCTTATTACTTTTATAGTTAAGTGTAAGAGATAAATTTCTAGAAATATTACACGAGAAAGCATTTTAGTAAAACCGCCTAATATTAATTTTCAAGACGCTAATGAAAATTCTTTAACAGAAAGGTTCTGTTAAAGTAAATTTGTAAAAAATCTCCACCACAAGCTATGTTTGAAAAATATCATAAATGTACAGCTGTAGCAAGTAATACGAGGAAATATGTATGAATGTTCCACGAGAGAATATGTTGTTTAAAACTGCAATGCTTATTACTCTTACAGCAAGGTATAAAAGAGTTTTTTTTTTTTTTTTTTTTAGAAATCCTGCAGCAGCAAGCATTTTAGTAAAAACGCTAATAAAAATTCTCAAGCCTCGAATAAATATTCATTTAGAAAATTCCTGCGTTTCTAAATTTGTAAAGAGCCTGCATCACAAACTATATGAGAAAAAAACATCTTAAATGTAATCTTGTAAGAAGGAATTCGAGGAGAAATGTATAAAATGTTTACGAGGAGGCATATTGTTTAAAACCGCTCTGCTTATTACTCTTAGAGCTAGGTATAAAAGATATTTTTATGAAGCCGGCAGGAGCACGCATTTAATAAAAACCCATAAATATTAATTTTCAAGGCATAAATAAAATGCATTTACATAAAGCATCCTTACTAAATTTATAAAAGGCCTCTACCTCAAGCTATGTTAGAGAAAGCATCCTAAATATACTCATGTAGGAAAGAATGCGAGCAAATACTTATGAAGTTTCCGGGACAAAGGTTGTTGTTTGAAACCACACTTGTTACTAGTCTTGCAGTAAATTGTGAGAAAGGAATTTCTAGAAAGCCAGCAGGAGCAAACCTTTTAGTAGAAACTGCATAATATTAATTTCCAAGGCACGAATATTAATTCAGTTACAAAAAGGCTGTTTTAATAAGTTTGTAAAAAGCCTTCAAAGAAAACAGAGTAAATATATTGATGTAGTTACGAATACGATTATATTTATATGAGGTTTGAAGAAAGAATCTGGTTTAAATCATCTGTGATAATTACTCTTACAGCTACGTATAAGAAAGAGTATTTTAGAAAGCCTGCAAAAGCAATCATTTAAGTAGAAATGCCCTAAATATTAATTTCCAAGCCACAAAATAAAATAAATGTAAATGAAATCTCGTTTACTAAATTTGTGAACAGTATCCACCATTAGCTATCTTAGGGAAAGCATCCTAAAGTACTCCTGTAGCAAGGATTACCAGCAAATATTTATGAAGTTTCCTGGACAAATTGTTCTTTAAAAGCGGTTTCTTTTTTTACTTCGATTACTTTCTTTTCTTCGATTACTTTTACAGCTAAGTGTAAGAAACAAATCTTTACAAAGCGTGGTAGAGCAACCATTTTAGTAAAAACCGCCCTAAATATTAATTTTCAAAGCAGGAATTGAAGTTCATTGACATAAATTCTCCTCTACTTAATTTATAAAAAGTCTCCAACAGAAACTAACTTACAGAAAACATTTTTTAAAAACTTTCGTAGGAAGCAATACGAGCAAATATAAATGAAGTTTTCACGAGAAAGCGTGCTTTATAAAAGCTCTCTGCTTATTACTCTTACAGTCAAGTATAACAAAGAAATTTGTAGAAAGCCTGCAGGAGCAAGCATTTTAGTAAGAATGCTCTAAATATTAATTCTCAAGTCAGGAATAAATATCCATTAAGAAAAAACCTCCCTTACTAAATTTGATAAGAGCTTTCACCAGACATTATATTAGAAGAAACATCCTAAATATACTCGTGTAGGAAGAAATACTAGCAGATACGTATGAAGTTTCTATGAGAAATCATGTTGTTTAGAGCTGCTCTGCTTATTACTTTTAAAATCTAAGTATAAAAAACACTTCTTTAGAAAGCTTGCAGGAAGAAGCATTTTACAAAAAACGGCCTAGATATTAATTTTAAAGGCACGAATAAAAATTGATTTACATAAAAAATTCCGTTACTAAATTTATAACGAGCTTTCAGCAGAAACTATCTTAGATAAAAACTTCATAAATATATTGCTGTAGTAAGGAATACGAACAAATTTATATGAAGTTTCCACGGGAACGGATCTTCTTTGAAATTGCTGTTCTTACTACTGTTACAGCTAAGTATATGAAAAAGTTCTTTTACACAGAATGCAAAAGCAAGCATTCAAGTAGAAACAACCTAGATATTAATTTTTAAGTCACGAATAAAAGTATATTTACATAAAGCCTCCTTTACTAAACTTGTAAAAAGTTCCAGCACCACATCTTAGAAAAAGCATCCTAAGTATACTCCTGTAGCAAGAAATGCGAGCAAATATTTATGAAGCTTCGTGGAGAAAGATTTTTGTTGCGAACTGCTCTTCTTATTACACTTGCAGTTAGGGTGAGAAAGAAATTTGAAGAAAGCCAGTAGGAGCAAGCATTTGAGTAAAAAGGCCCCAAATATTAAATTTCAAGGCATGAATAATACTGCATTACAAATGTTTGCATTACTAAGTTTATGAAAAGCCTTCACCGCAAGCTATCTTAGAAAAAACATACTAAATATACTACTCTAGTAACGAATACGTCAAAATTTGTATGAAGTTTCGACGAGAAAGAATTTGGTTTAAATCCTCTCTTCCTATTACTTTTACAATTAAATATAGAAATAGTTTTTAGAAAGCCTGCAAAAGCAAGCATTTGAATATAAATGGCCTAAGTATTAATTTTTAAGCCACTAATAAAGATATATTAACATACAAGCTTTTTTTTTTTTTTTACTAAATTTGTAGTCTTCTCACAAGCTATCTTAGAAGAAGAATCTTTAATATAATTCTGTAACAAAGATACCCAGCAAACATTAATGGGGTATCCTCAACGAATTATGTTGGTTAATAGCCCTTTTCTTATTACTTTTATAGTTAAGTATAAGAAATTAATTTCTAGAAAGCCTGCACGAGCAAGTATTTTAGTAAAAAGACCCTATATATTAATTTTCATGACACAAATAACAATTCATTTACCAAAAGCTTATTTTATTAAATTTGTAAAGAGCGCTCACGAGAAACAATCTTAGAGAAAGCATCCTTAATATACTCCTGTAGGAAGGAATACGAGCATATATGTATGAAGATTACACGAGAAAGAATATTCTTTAAAACCACCCTGGTTACTAGAATTACAGGTAATTATATCAATTTTTTTTAGAATTATTCATTGACAATACAAGAATAAATCTCCAGGAAGCCTGGAAGAAATTGACCATTATAAATGAAACATTTCAAGAAGCTTTGCTGCAGGTAATATGTACAACTATGCTCAATGTCACCATTATAACGCACTGTAATATATTACAAAGAAAAACTAGTGTCCACTCAACTATATACTAATCTTTAAAAAGCCTCCAACAAAATTCATATTTGTAAATTACCTAGTATATATGAGTAATTGCCAGTATATATGAAACATTTGAAGAAGTCTTGTTGCAGGTAATGAATGTAATTCTGCCCAAACTCAACATTATAATATACTCTGTTAAATGACAGTGTAAAACGTAGTATTCATTCAAATGCCATGAATAACTGTTTAAAAAGCCTTCAAAATACTTCATATTTTGTAAGTTATTTGGTAAATTGTAGTATTCACAAAAATACAAGAACAAATATATATATGAACACGGCAAGTAATTGCATACGGTATATGAAACCTTTGAAGAAGTCTTGCCACAGGTAATATGTAGAATCACGCCCAAGGTCACCATTATAATGCAATATAGTATACGACATTGTAAAAGATAGTGTTGGCGCAAATGCTACGAACAAATGTTTAAAAACCTCCAAGAAAATCCATATTTATAAATTACCTACAAACTGTAGATTTCATTGAAAATACAGTAATTTAGATCCTTTGACACTGCAAGTAATTGCCTAGTGTATATAAAAGATTTGAAGAAGTCTTGCTGCAGGAAATATGTACAATTATGCCCAAGGTCAGCATCATTATGCACTCTAATTAATGACACTGTAAAACGTAGTGTTAAGTCAATTGTTATGAACAAATATTTAAAATGCATCCAACAAAGTTCATATTTGTAACTTACCTAACAAATTGTTGTGCTGATTCAAAACATAACAAATACGTAACACTCAGGTAATTGCACAGTGTATATGAAACCTTTGAAAAAGTGTTGTTGAAGGTAATATGTACAATTATGCGAAAAGTCACCATTATAATGCACTCTGCTGAATAAGCCTATAAAATGTAGTGTTCAATAAAATATTCTGAACAAAATTTTAAAAAGCCTCCAACAAAATTGATATCTGTAAATTATGTACAAATTGTAATCTTCATTGAAAATACAAGTGTAAAGATACAGGAAGCAGCAAGTAATTATCCACCATATAACAAACATTGGAAGAAGTCTTGCTGTAGGTAATATGTACAATTATGCCGAAGGTCACCATTATAATATACTGCAGTAAATGACACTGTAAAATATAGTGTTCACACAAATACTATGAACAAATGTTTAAATACCCTCCATCAAACTTCGTATTAGTAAATTATCTACTAAATTTTAGTGTTTTTTTCTTTTTTGTAAATAGAAGAACAAATACCTACAAGAGTGGGTGTATTTATCCAGTATATACGCCATATTTGAAGAAGTGTTGCTGCAGTTAGTATGTGCAATTATGCCCATGGTCACCCTTATAATGAACTCTGAAAATGGCAGTGTAAACGGTAATGTTGACGCAAATGGTATGAATAAATATTTAAAAAGCTTCCAAAAAAAAATCATATTTTTCAATTACTACAAATTGTAGTCGTTATCTAAAATGCAACAATAAATGAGCAGGAAGATATAGTAATTGCCAAGTATATATGAAACATTTGAAGAACTCTTCCTGGAGGTAACATGTACGATTATGCCCAAGGTCACCATTATAACACACTCTATTGAATTTCACTGTAAAAGATGGTGTTGACGCAAATCAACAAATGTTAAAACGCTTTCAAGAAACTTAATATTTGTAAATTACTTGGAAAATTGTAGTGTTCATTGAAAATTCAAGAACAAATACGTAGGAACACAGCAAGTAATTGCGCAGTGCATGAAACATTTGAAAATGTCTCGCTGCACGTAATATGTACAATTAGCCTAAAGTCACCCTTATAACACACTCTGCTAAATAACACTGTGAAAAAAAGTTCGACACAAATGCTTATGTCAAATGTTGAAAAAGCCACCAACAAAATTTCTACTTGTAAATTATATATAAATTGTAGTCTTTATTGAAAATAGGATAATTAGAATTCATGAAGACTGCAAGTAATTGCCCAGTATATATAAAACATTTGAAGAAGTATTCCTGCAGGTAATATGTACAATTATGCCCAAGGTCAGCATCATAATGCACTCTACTTAATGAGACTCTAAAACGTAGGGCTAAGTCAAATGCTATGAACAAATATTTCAAGAGCCTCCAACAAAATTTATATTTCTAAATTACCTACAAATTGTAGTCTTCATTGAAAATACACAAAGACCCACTAAGAATGCAACTAATTTCCGAGAATACATTAAGCATTTCAAGCACTCTTGCTGCAGGTAATATGTACAAATATGCCCAAGGTCACCATTATAATGCACTGTACTATATTACAGTGAAAATGTAGTGTTCATTCGAACGCTATAAACTAGAGTTTAAAAAGCCTTAATCAAAATCCATATTTGTAAATATCCTCAAAATTATAGTATTCATTAACATTAGAAGAATAAATCTGTAGCGAAGTCTCCAGAAGCATCTGAAAAATCGAGCTGTCAGTAATATGCGTGATTGTGCCGAAGGTCACCATTATAATGTCCTTCATTAAATAATAATGTAAAAAAAAATATTGTTATGAAGAGATGCTATGAAAAACAATATAGAGAAATCCTCCAATAAACTTCATGTTAGTAACTTAACTACTAAATTATAATGTTTCTTGAAAATACAAGAACAAAAACGTAGAAACACGGCAAGTAAATGCACACTGTATATGAAACTTTTGAAAATGTCTTTCTGCCGGTAATATGTTAAATTACGCACAAGATCACCATTATAATGCTATGTGGTAAGTCACTTTGTAAAACGTAGTGTTCACTGATTGTTCTGAACTAATATTTTAGAAACCGTCAACAAAATTGATATCTGTAAATTACGTACAAATTGTAGTCTTCATTGAAAATACAAGTGTAAAGATACAGGAAGACTGCAAATAATTTCCCACCACAGTAAATCTAAAGAAGTCTTGCTGCAGGTAATATGTACAATTATGCCCAAGGTCATCATGATAATGTACTGTACTACATTTCAGTGCAAAAAAGTAGTGTTCATTCGCATGCTTTGAGCAAATATTTAGAGAGTCTGCAACATGTTTCATATATGTAAATTAGCTACGAATTGTAGTTTTCATTAAAATTACGCATTAGAATAAATATGCAGAACGACTGCAACTAGTTTCCCAGTACATCGGACAGATTTCAAGAAGTCTTCCTGCAGGTAATATTTACAATTATGCCTAAGATCATCATTATAATGTGCTTCTATAAAAGAAAGTGCAAAACAGTATTAACGCAGACGCTATGCACAAATGTTTTAAAATCCTCTATCAAATTTCATGTTTGTAAATACGCTACTAAATTGTAATGTGCATTGAAAATACAAGAACAAGTAACTAGGAAGAATGAAAGTAATAGCCCAGTATATCGGAAACGTTTGAAAAAGTCTTGCTGCAGGTAATATGTACAATTCAATGCACTGTACTATATTACATCGCAAAAGCACTGTTTCATCAAATAGTATTAACAAATGTTTAAAAAATGTTGAACAATATTCATGTTTGTAAATTACCTACCAAATTGTAATTTTCATTGAAAATACAAAAATAAATCTGCAGGAAGACTACCAGAAATTGAACAGTATATATGAAACATTTAGATAAGACTTGCTCCAGGTAATAAGTACAACTATGCCGAAAGTCTCTACTATATTACAGTGCGAAAAGTAGTGTTCACTCCAATGCTATGAACAAATGTTTATAAAGCCTCCAACAAAATTCATATTTGTAAATTAGCTGCAAATTGTAGTTTTCATTGAAAATACAAGAATAAATATGCAGGAAGGCTGCATGTAGTTACCCAGTATATATGAAATATTTGAAGAAGTCCAACAGCAGGTAATATGTAAATTATGCCCAAGGTCACCATCAAAATGCACTACAGTAAACGACAACGCAAAATATAGTGTTCACTCAAATGTTACGAACAAATAATTAAAAAGTCTCCAACAAAATTCATATTTGTAAATCATCTACAAATTGTACTATTCATTGATAAGACAACAGTAAAGATACTGGAAGACTACACGTATTTTTCCCCTATGTATAAAATATGTGAAGAAGTCTTGCTGCAGGTAATATGAACAACTATAGACAATGTCACCACTGAAATGAACTGTACTATATTACAGCGCAAAAAGCATTATTCCCTCAAATGCTATGAAAAATGTTTTTAAAAATTTCAACAATATTGGTGTTCTAAATAACATACTAAATTGTAGTCTTCATTGAAAATACAACAATAAATATTCAGGAAGACTGCGGGAAATAGCCCAGTATATATAACATACTTAAATTAGTCTCGCTGCCTGTAATTTGTACAACTGTGCTCAAGGTCACCGTTTTTATGCACTCTACTAAATGACATTGTAAATCGTAGTGTTCACTGAAATACTATAAGCTAAAATTTAAAAACCTTTCAAGGAAATTCATATTTGTAAATTACCGACACATTGTAGTCGTCACTAAAAATTACAGGAAAAAAATAGAAAAAGACTGCAAGTAATTGCACAGTATACACGAAAGAAATGAAGTCTTGCTGCAGGTAATATTAACAATTATGCCCAAGTTCACCATTATAATGTACTCTGTGAAATAACACTGCAAAACGTTGTGTACATTCAAATGCCATGAATAAGTCTTTAAAAATGCTCCAAAAAATTCATATTTTTAAAGTTATTTCCTAAATTGTAATCATTGAAAACACAAAAACAAATAAATAAGAACACGGGAAGTAATTGCGTACAGTATATGAAACCTTTGAAGAAGTCTTCCTGCAGGTAATATGTACGATCATGCCCAAGTTCACCACTATAATACAATCTTCTAAACGATAGTGTTGACGCAAATGCTCTGAACAAATGTTTAAAAAAACCTCCAACATAATTCATACTTGTAAATTACCTATAAATTGTAGACTTCATTGAAAATATAAAAATGAAGATCCTTTAAGCCTGCAACTAATTGCCCAGTATATACGAAGCATTTGAAGAAGTTTTGCTGCAGAGAAAATGAAAATTGTGCCCAAGGTCACCAGTACAATGTACTCCATTAAATGACACTGTAGAAAAGTTGTTCACGCAGATGCTATGAACAAATATCTAAAAAGCGTCCAACAAGATTGATATCAATAAATTATGCGCAAATTGTAGTATTCATTGAAAATACAAGTGTAAAGATACAGGAAGACTGCAAGTAATTCTCAAGCATATAATAAACACTTAAAGAAGTCTTGCTGTAGGTAACATGTACAATTATGCCCAAAGTCAGCATTATAATGTACTGCACAAAATGACAGAGCAAAATGTACTGTTCAGACAAATGCTATGTACAAGTGGTTAAAACTCTCGATGAAAATTCATATTTGTAAATTATCTACTAACTTCTGCTTTTTTAAAAATAGAAGAACAAATACCTAAGAAGAGTGGAAGTAATTCTCCAGTACATACGACACATTTCAGGAAGTGTTATTGCAGTTAGTATGTATAATTATGCCCAGGGTCCCCCTTATAATGTACTCTCGAAATGCCAGTGTAAGAGGTAATGTTGACGCGAATGATATGAATAAATATTTAAAAAACCCTCCAACAAAATTCATATTAAAATTACCTACAAATTGTAGTCTTCATTCACATTACGAGAATAAATCTCCAGTGAGATTGCAAGTGATTGCAGAGTATATATGAAACATTTGAAGGAGTCTTGCAGCAGGTAATATGTACCATTTTGCCAAATCTCATCATTATAATGTACTGTGGAAAAGGCACTGTAAAATGTAGTTATCACTGGAACGCTATGAATAAGTGTTTAAAATCATCGGACAAAATTCATATTTTTAAATTACCTACTCATTTGTAGTGGTCATTGAAAATACAAGAACAAATACGTGAGAAAACTAAAAGTAATGGTGCAGTATATATGAAACCTCTGAAAAGTCTTGCTGCAGGTAATATGTACAATTATGTGCAAGTTCGCCATATTAATAAATTCTGCTAAATGAGACTGAAAAAGGTAGTGTTGTCGCAAATGCTATGAACAAATGTTTAAAAAGCCTCCAATAAAATTCATATTTGTAAATTACCTACAAATTGCAGTCTCCATTGAAAATGCAAGAATAAAGATATAGGAAGACTGTACGTAAATGTCCATATATATAAAACATTTTAAAAAGTCTTGCTACAAGATATATGTACAACTGTGTCTAAACTGTTACAACTGTTACACTGTACTGTTACAACACAAAAAAACAATGTTTTTGCTAATGCTATGAGCACATGTTGAAAACATTTTCAATAAAATTCGTGTTTGTGAAGTACCTGCTAGACTGTAGCCTTCATTGAAAATACAACACAAAATCTTCACAAAGAGTGCCAGAATTTGCCCAGTATATGTGAAACATTTCAATAAGTCTTGCTGAAGGTAATATGTAAAACTATGGTCAAGATCACCATTATAATGCACTGTGCTATATTACGGTGCAAACAGTAGTGTTCACTCAAATGCTATGAACTAATGTTTAATTAGCCTCGAAGAAATTTCACATTTGTAAATTACCTACCAAATTCCAGTGTTCATGGAAAATATAACAATAAATCAAGAGGAAGATTGGAAGTTATTGCCCAGTATATATGAAACCTTTGAAGAAGTCTTGCTGCAGGTAATATGTACAATTATGCACAAAATGGCCATTTTAATTATCTCTACGAAAGGAGACTGCAAGACGAAGTGTTCAATGAAATGTTTTGAACAAATGTTTAAGAAGCCTCCGACAAAATTCATATTTGTAAATTACCTACAAATTGTAGTCTTCATTAAAAGTACAAAAATAAACATCCATTAAGACTGAAAGTTATTGCCCAGTATATATGAAGTACTTGAAGAAGTCTTGCTGCAGGTAAACTGTACAATTGTTCGCCAGGTCACCATTACAATGTACTCCACTAAATGATACTGTAAAAAGTATTGCTCACGCAGATGCTATGAACAAATGTTTAAAAAGCCTCCAATAAACTTCATATTTGTTACTTATCTACTAAATTCTAGGTGTTTCTGGAAAATACAAGAACAAATACGTAGAAACAGGGCAATAATTTCGCACTGTATATGAAACCTTTGCAGAAGTATTCCTGGATGTAATATGTTAAACTATGCCCAAGGTCACTATTATAATGCACCCTGGTAAGTTACTTTGTAAAACATAGTATCCACTGAATGTTCTGAATTAATATTTAATTTAGACTCCAACAAAATTGGTATCTGTAAGTGTCGTACAATTTGTAGTCTTCATTGAAAATACAAGTCTTAAGATACAAGAAGACTGCAAGTAACTGTGCACCATATAAACATTTCAAGAAAACTCTCTGCAGGTAGTTTGTGCATTTATGCTCAAGGTCACCATTATGATGCACTGTACTACATTACAGCGCAAAAAGTAGTGTTCACTAACATGCTTTGAGCAAATGTTTAGAGACTCTGCTAGAAGTTTCATATTTTTAAATTACCTACAAATTGTGGTTTTCATTGAAAATACAAGGATAAATATTCAGAAGGATTGCAAGTATTTGCCCAGTATATATGAAAGGTTTGAAGAGGTCTTGCTCTAGGTAATATGTACAATTGTGCCCTAGGTCACCATTACAATGTAGTCCACTATGACTCTGCAAAACATAGTGTTCACGCACTTGCTATGTAGAAATCTTTTAAAATCCTCCATCAAATTTCATATTTATAAATAACCTACTGTAATGTAGTGCTCATTGAAAGTACAAGGACAAATAAGTAGGAAGACTGCAGGTACTTGCGCGGTATATATGAAACATCTGAAGAAATATTGCTCCAGTAATATGTACATAAATGCCCAAGGTTCTGTTACAGCGAACTGTATTAAGTAGTTGACGCAAGTGATATGAACAAATGTGTAAAAAGCTTCTAAGAAAATTCATTTTTATAAATTACATACAAATTGAAAATACCAGAGCAAACATAGCGGAAGACGGCACGTAATTGTCCACCATATATAAAATATTTGACGTCTTACTGCAGGAAATATGTACAATTGTGTGCGAAGGCTTCATCGTAATGCACTGGAGTATATTACAACTGAAGAAGCACTCTTCCTTCAGACACTATGAACAAATGTTTTAAAAAATCGAACAATATTCATATTCGTAAATTACCTACTAAATTGTAGTCTTCACTGAAAATACAACAACAAATCTCCAGGAGGACTGCTAGAATTTGAACAGTATATATGAAACATTTAAATAAGACTTCCTACAGGTAATATGTACAACTATGCCCAAGGTGTCCATTATAATGCACTGTACTACATTACAGTGCAAAAAGTAGTGTTCACTTACATGCTATGAACAAATGTTTACAAAGGCTCCAATAAAAGTCATATTTGTAAATGTAGTTTTCATTGGAAATTCAAAAATTAATATGCAGGAAGACTGCATGTAGTAACCAAGTACATATGAAATATTTGAAGAAGTATTCACGGAGGAAATATGTACAATTAAGCTCAAGGTCACCATTATAATGTGCTCTGCTAAATTACACTGTAAAACGTAGTGTTCGTTCAAATGCTATGAATAAATGTTTAAAAAGCCTCGAACAATATTCATATTTGAAAATTACTTACAAATTGCAGTTTTCATTGAAAATACAATAATAAATATCTAGGAAACCTGCAAGTAATTGTCCACCATATATGAAACACTTGAATTAGTCTTGCTGCAGAAAATATATATAACTATGCACAAGGTCACCGTTTTGTTGCACTCTAGTGAATGACATTGTAAATCTTAGTATTCACTCGAATACTATGAGCTAAAGTTTAAGAACCCTCCAAGAAAATTTATATTTCTAAATTAACCACACATTGTAGTCTTCATTCAAAATATAGGAACAAAGATACAAGAAGACTGCAAGTAGTTGCACAATATATACGGAACACATGAACAAGTATTGCTGCAGGTAATATGTACAATTATGCATAGGGACACCATTATAAAGTACCCCAATAATTAACATTCTAAAACATAGTGTTCACTGCAATGGTATGAACAAATGTTTTACGAGCCTCCACGCAACTGCATATTTGTGGATTACCTACAAAATTGTAGTGTTTACTGAGAATACGAGAACAAATACGTATGAAGACGACAAGTAATTGCGTAGTGTGTATGAAAGGTTTGAGAAAGGCTTCCTCCACCGAATATGTACATTTGTGCCCAAAGGGACCATTATAATGGACTGTACTATATTACAATGCAAAAGTAGTGTTCTTTCATATGCTATTAATAAATATTTTTAAAAATCCAGCAATATTCATATTTGTAAATTACCTACTATATTGTAGTCTTCATTGAGATCACAAGAACAAATATTGAGGAAGACTGCATGTAATTGCCCAGAATATGTGAAACAATTAATGTAGTCTTGTTGAGGTAATATGTATAACTATACCTACGGTCAGCATTATAATGCTTTGTACCAAATAAGACTGTAAAGCGTACTATTCTTCCATATGTTATGAACAAATATTTAAGAAGCCTCCAACAAAATTCATATTTGTAAACTACCTACAATTTGTAGTCTTCATTCAAAATAGAAGAATAAAGATACAGGGATATTTCCGGTAATTATCCACCATATATGAAACATTTGGTAAGTCTTGCTGCAGTTAATACGTACAATTGTGCCGAATGTCTTCATTATAATGTACTCTACTAAATGAGTCTGCAAAACATAGTGTTCACGGAAATGATGAATACAAATATTTAAAAAAAAAAAAAAAAAACCTGCAACGAACTTCATATTTGTTAATTAGCTGCTAAATTGTAGTGTTTATTGAAAATACAATAACAAATACGGAGGAAGATGGGAAGTAATTGCGCAGTATATACGGAAAGTTTAAAATGTTTTGCCGCAGGTAATATGTACAATTATGCCCAAGTTCACCATTATAATGCACTCTACTAAATGACACTGCGAAAGGTAGTGTTGACGCAAATCCTATGAGCAAATGTTTAGAAAGCCCCGAACGAAGTTCATATTTGTAAATTACCTACCATTTGTAATCTTCATTGAAAATAATGAGCCATTAAGACTGCAGATAAATGCCCTGTATATATGAAACATTTGAAGTAGTGTTCATTGAAAATGCATAGAATAAAGATACATGAAAGCTGCAAGCAATTGTTCAGTATGTGTGAAACATTTGAAGAAGTCTTGCTGCTGCTAAGATAATAAGACACTAAAATAATACACTCTAGTAAATGAGTCTGTGAAACGTAATGCTGAGTCAAATGCAATGAATAAATGTTTAAAAATCCTCCAAGAAACTTCATATTTGTAAATTAAATACCAAATTGTAGCCTTCATTGAAAATACAAAAAACTACCTAGGAAGTGAGCAAGTAATTTGGAAGTGTATATGAAACCTTTGAAAAAGATTTGCTTCAGGTAATATGTAAAATTATGCCCAATTTCAAGATTATAATCGACTCTACTAATGGACACTGTAAGAGGTAGTGCTGACGCAAATGCTATGAACACATGGTTAAAAGGTCTCGAAGAAAATTCACATTTCTAAATTAAATAGAAATTGTAGTCTTCATTGAAAATAGAAAAATAAAGATTTATTAATACTGCAAGTAATTGTGCAGTGTATATAAAACATTTGAAGAAATCCTGCTGCAGGTAATGTGTACAATTATGCCCAAGGTCACCACTATAATACACTGTGTTCACTCAAATGGTATGAATAAATGTTTAAAAAACCTCGAACAAATTTCATATTTATAAATTACATACTAAATTGTAGTCTTCATTGAAAATATAACAACAAATCTCTAGGAAAACTACTAGTAATTGCCCAGTATATATGAAACATTTGAGAAGTCTTGCTGCAGGTAATATGCACAATTATGCTCAAGATCACCATTATAATGCTCTCTACGAAATGAGATTTAAGACGTGGTGTTGAATCAAATGTTATGAATAAATATTTAAAAAGCCTCCTACTAAATTCATATTTGTAAATTATCTACAAATTGTAGTCTTCATTGAAAATGCAAGAATAAAGATTCAGGAAGAATGCAAGTGATTGTTCACTACATATGAAACATATGAAAATATCTTGCTGCAGGCAATATGTACAATTGTGTACAAAGACACTGTTATAATATGCTGTACTATATTAGAATGCTAAGAGTAGTGTTACTTCAAAAGGTATGAGCTATTGTTTAAAAACTTTTGCAAAATATTTACATTTGTAAATTAACTACTAAATTGTAGTGTTCATTGAAAATACAAGAATAAATCTCGAGGAAGACTGCAAAAAATTGCCCAGTATATATGAAACATTTCAAGAAGTCTTGCTACAGGTAATATATACGACTATGGCAAAGATCACCATTACAATGCACTGTCCTATATTACAGTGTAAGAAGTAGTGTTTCTGCAAATGCTATGAACAAATGTTTAAAAAGCTTCCAACAAAATTCACATTTGTAATTTATTTACAAATTGTAGTCTTTTTTGGGAATACATAAATAAATATGCAGGATGACTGCAAGTATTTAGCCAGTATATTGAAACATGTGAAGCAGTCTTCCTGCAGGTAATACGCACATTTTTACCCAAGGTCACTCTACTAAATGACAATGTAAAAGGTAGTGTTGACACAAATACTGTAAACAAATGTTTAAAATGCGTCTAACAAAATTCATATTTGCAAATTACCTACTAAATTGTAATCTTCGTTGAAACTACAAGAATATTTACGTAGGAAAACTGCAAATATTTTCCTACTCTTATATGACAGATATGAATTACCACCATTATAATACACCATGGTAATACACCACTATAATACAGCATTATAATTATAATCTGTACTTAGGGGGGCTTCCGGGGTTAAGCCCCAGCTAGAAATCTTACTATAGTAAAGTATATGAAATATCTTCCCGAATTTTCACATTTTCAAGCAAAGCCCCCCCCGAAAAGTAGTAAAGCCCTCCCCGAAACAAAGTCGTAAATACACCACTGATTATAATACACCATTATAATACATTGTACTAAATTACACTGCAAAACGTAGTGTTCTGAAAAATGCTATGAATAAATCTTTAAAAAGACTGCAAAAAATATTTGTAAACAGTGAGTATTTCTGGAAAATTCAAGATTTTATACGTATTAGATTGAAAGACAGCAGGAGCTACTATGAGGCAGAAAATAAGTACTATCTCTGTCTCTAATATGTACATATTTGTGCAAAAGCGTACATAATAAGCCAAGTAAATGATTGTCAGAGTACAAGTAGGAATACAGTTGTTTCCAATTAGATTGTGTATTTCCTGTTCAAAGTGAAGTGCAGGAAATAATACTAATTGAATTGAAGTGTGTGTTGGTGACAGGTATCTGCTCCAAATGTAAGAAAATTCCTCAAGAGTAGTTTTCTAGAATTTCACACAGTCCATGTGAAAGCCATGAATAGGGGTCTGGGGGCGGAGCCCCCAGCGAGTTTTAGCGAGTTAAAGGTTATATAAGCGAAAAATTGAGATCAATTGCAAGTTTCGGCTCCTTTCAACATTGAAGGAAATGACGGCACAGGTATTTGGATTCAAAGCAGACATGAAATTTGAACCTGAGATTTCACTATATTTCTGTCATCATTTTAATGCACACTGTAAATTTCTTAAATGCTAATTAAGTCAGGATTTTGCATCCAAATTAAGTTGCAACATAACAATTCTTGTTAGAAAACCCGACTAAGAAATGCGATTTTAAGATTAGCCGATACTTTAGATAGCATGGAAAAAAGGTGAAGGGTGTAGGGATGCGCACGAGTCGAGTCGAGTCGAGATTTAAGCCTGTCTCGATTCCTCTCGAGAGAATGTCGCCTCGACTCGAAAATATGTTTCTGTCTCGTCTCGTGTCTCGACTCGACAGTCTCTGTCTAGACTCGACTCGAATTTGAGTCGAGACGTCTCGAAATTCGAGTCGAGACACAATATAAGAGTTAAAATATATGCACACATCAGCTACACCATTATGTCTACCCACCTAATTGTCACTATGTGGACCTTTGGCACGGATAACAACAGCAACACGTCTTGGCAAGCACGTAATGAATCTTGGTAGGTGGCTGGAGAGAGTTGACACCACATATGCGCACACACGTCACCTTAATCCCCTAAATTCCGGGAGGGGGGTGATGTGTCCTAACGTCACGTTCAATCACATCCCAGATGTGTTCGATCCGGCGAGTTGGGGGACCAGCACATCACATGGAACTCTCTCCTGCGCTCCTCGAACCACTCCATCACACTCCTGGCTTTGTGACATGGTGGATTATCTTGTCGAAAAATTCTATTACCGTTGGGAAACATGGTCGTCATGAAGGGGTGTGCGTAGTCTGCCTAGGCCTGCATGGTGCCTTGCTCGAGCTCCACTAGACACATGGATACTCACGTGAATGTTCTCCAGATAATAATTAAGCCGCAGCCAGCTTGTCTCCGTCCCGCAGTATAGGTGTCAAGGAGCTGTTCTCTTGGAACCAGACGGATTCGCACCGTCCCATCGTCATGATGAAGTTATCGGGATTCATCAGACAATACAACGCTCTGCCACTATGCCAAGGTCGAGTGGCGATGATCACGTGTTCATTTCAGTCGTAGTTACCGATATCGTGGTGTTAACATTCGCATATGAATGGGTCGTCGACTACGGAGGCCTATTATTAGGAGTGTTCGGTGCACTATGTGTTCAGACTAGTGTTAGAAAGGCCTGGGAAAAAACGGAAATTTGGGGTAAAAAACCCAGTTATTTACGGCTTTCCGAACTTGGAAAAAATCGTGAAATTTGAGTAAAGTTGAAATTTTCGGATATTGTATTATATTATGCTTTCAAAATGAAAACTATTTTATATTTACTAGTTTAGAGTTAAGATAATGGAGTACTTATGTTTCTTGTGTATTAGAATAGGAAAACTTTCTGCGCAACTCATCCAAACACTGCAAGGTGATAGAACGGGGTTATGGCTACAAAAGAAACTAAAATATAATCCTAGTAGCTTAATTAGAATGCACGAATTAAAATTATCTTGAGCAATCATATGAAGTTCCCACTTGATGGCAGGGAAGTGTTAAAATAACGGGGTCAGAATCATTTTAATTAATATGTTAAATCAAACATATTTTATAGAGATGTCTTCCTTGTTCTATGTAAAATTTCCAGAAATTCTGAACGCATTAGATAAAATCATTTGTCCGGAAATATTAGCAAAAACAGGAAAATATAGTTTAAAAACTATTTCTTTTCCTGGTGCTAGTCATCTTACTTGCTGTAACATGTCTGCAGCATATACAGTAGAAAGCAGAAAATCCGAACTAGTTAGGACCACAGGTAGTTCGGATTTTGGAAAATTACCAAGAAAATGCCATTTAGGCTTACTTTAGGGTATGTTCTTTTATCGATACAGTGGTTATTCAGTACATACAGTAATTACAATACCATACGAAAGGGTCCATACATTTAATGTTTCTGAAGAATCTGCTCGTACACTAAATTACACTGATCTTGTAAGTCACACTTAAAACTTATAGCCCTAAGAGAAAAGAAAAAATGAAAAAATGTATGACAAATAATTACATGTAAATGAACTTTTGTAAAAACACTGACTTCACACAACGTCGACAGAAACGCGATTCTTTGTTTATCGCTAGCGTTATATTAAGACAAAATGTAAAAAGCTTCTAGGGACCGCGTTCGGATTTTTGACGTTCGGATTATCGACGTCCTACTCTATATACAATGTATTTCGCTAACGGAAATATACTTAAAGCAACAAGATTTAATTCTACTTTTTAGTTTTCTGATTTCTGGTTTTAAAAAAATGAAATGAAATTTTTGAGTTTTGCGTCCCACGTTTATGCCGGTTAGGCTAAAGCAGTCGGTGATGATGAGTAATGAATGAAATGGTGGAATGAAGAAAGTTGAAGGAAACGGGAGAACCCCGAGAAAACCCACGCACACGGTGTTTGTCCACCACAAACAATTTCTGGTAAAATCCATCATCCCTCTTTATTCTTTGTATATGTTTCGAACAACTCAAAAAGAGAGATGATCATATTTAGATATACACTAGGGATGCGCACGAGTCGAGATTTAAGCTTGTCTCGACTCGTCTCGAGAAAATGTTGTCTCGACTCGTGTCTCGACTCGAAAATATGTTTCTTTCTCGACTCGAGTCTCGATTCGACAGTTTCTGTCTAGACTCGACTCGAATTCGAGTCGAGACAAAATATAAGAGTTAAAATATACGCACACATCAGCCACACCATTATGTCTGCCCACCTAGTTGTCAGTATGTGGACCTTTGGCACGGGTAACAACGGCGACACGTTTTGGCATGCACGTAATGATCCTTGGTAGATTGCTGGAGAGAGTTGACACGACATATGCACACACAGGTCACCTAATTCTCGTAAATTCCGGGGAGGGGATGATGCGCCCTAACGTCACGTTCAATCACATCCCAGATGTGTTCGATTGGGATCAGATCCAGCGAGTAGGGGCCAGAACATCATTTGGAACTCCTTTCGGCGCTCCTCGAACCACCCCATCACACTCCTGGCCTTGTGACATGGTGGATTATCTTGTCGAAAAATGCAATTACCGTTGGGAAACATGGTCGTCATGAAGGAGTGTGCGTAGTCTGCAAGCAGTATGCGATACGCCTCGGCCGTCATGGTGCCTTGCTCGAGCTCCACTAGACACATGGTTGCTCACGTGAATGTTCTCCAGATAATAATTAAGCCGCAGCCAGCTTGTCTCCGTCCCGCAGTACAAGTGTCAAGGAGCTGTTCCCTTGGAATACGGCGGATTCGCACCCTACCATCGTCATGATGAAGAAGTTATCGGGATTCATTAGACAATGCAACGCTCTGCCACTATACCAAGGTCCAGTGGCGATGGTCACGTATTCATTTCAGTCGTAGTTGCCGATATCGTGGTGTTAACATTCGCACATGAATGAGTCGTCGGCTGCGGAGGCCCATTGTTAGGAGTGTTCGGTGCACTGTGTGTTCAGACTAGTGTTGTGAAGGCCTGCAGAAAAACGAAAATTTTGGGTAAAAAAACAGCTTTATACCGTTTTCCCGAACTTGAAAAGAAAACGGGAAAGGATAAAATTGAAATGTTCGAATCTTTTATTATATTATGCTTTCAAAATTAAATCTATTTTGTATTTATTAGTTTAGGGTTAAGATAATTGAGTAGCTATGTTTCTTGCATTAGAATAGGGAAATTGCGTGCACAACTCATCCAAACACTTCAAAGTTAGCACCGTGATAGAATGGAGGTATAGCTACAAAAGAAACTAGACTATAATCCTAGTTAGCATGATTAGTATAGACGCATTAGGACCACTGATTAGGACCACAGGTAGCTCTGATTTTCGAAAAGGACCAAGAAAATGCCAATTAGGCTTACATATACTGTAGGGTATGTTCTTCTATCGATACAGTGGTTATTCAGTACGTACAGTAATTACAATACCGTACGAAAAGCTACTTACATTTAATGTTTCTGAAGAACTTGCTCGTATACTAAATTACACTGATCTTGTAAGTAACACTTAAAACTTATAGCCCTAAGAGAAAATAAAAAATAACAAAATATGTATGACAAACAATTACGTATGAATGAACTTTTGTAAAAACACTGACTTCACACAACGTTGACGGACACACTATTTGTTTATCGCTAGCGTTATATTAAGACAAAATGTAAAAAGCTTTTAGGGACCACGTTCGGATTATCGACGTCCTATTGTATATACAATGTATTTCGCTAACGGAAATATACTTAAAGCAACAAGATTTAATTCTACTTTTTAGTTTTCTGATTTCTGGTAAAATCCCTCTTTATTCTTTGTATATTTTTCGAATAACTCAAAAAGAGAGATGGTCTTGTTTACATATACACACATATACCGCACAAGTGAGTTAATTTGAGCAGCGAGAAATATATTAAATGGTTGAGTATGTGAAACTTCCGTTCGTTATTATTACAGACTAGCAGAATATCCGTTTTTTCACACGGGGAGAATACGTTTCATTTTGGACACAAGGGCACTATAACTGTCACCAATGAACTTATGGAGCCCCAAAACTATGAATTCGACATTAATATCCGTAATTTTCATATCTTTACATGTCACCATTCCCCCTTTGAGTACTAATAGGACTGAATTTGGATTGAAACGGCCGGAAGTGTCACTGTTCATCTCAGCGACCCCGAAAACTATCGATTCGACAGTAATATCTGTCTTTTTCCCTCTCCCCTTCCCTCAAGTCGCACCTTCAAAGTGAAATAAAAACCATCCCGAACCTCATCTATGTTGAACATTTTATCGAGGTCGGTCTGATGATTCAAGAGTTAGTTAGTTAGAGAGAGTAAGTTAGAAACATAGTCACTTTCATTTTGATTGTAAGAGATAATCTGTCGCACTAGAAAACATGTATTTGTTTACATACAGGATTTTGCATAAAGTTTATATAAGTATCTATATTAAAATATTAAATAATAGTAATTATATGTTTTAGTGCATGAGTATTAGTGAAATTTACCTACTGCTCTTTCTCTTAGGAAGTAATTTGCTTAAAATTAACAAATCTTCACCAGACCAAAGAGGATATTGAAAACTCAGTTTTATTCAAGAGACCTATTTGTTGCAACAGAACACTTCATGTTGGTAGGCTTGTATGTAACTGTAATTAATGCATGTAACTATATGTAACTGTAACTGTAACTTCTGTAATCAATGCACACTACGGTGGTTCTTAATTACATGGCGAATTTTTTTTCCAAATTTCTTTGCTACCAACCTCTAAATTGGTTCCATGTCGGTCCCAATTTATCGATGAAAGATATGGGCTTAATCGAAGAATATTTAACCGACCCCCAAGCGACCTAAAGTTTGAATGCATATCCAATATGTTAATATATAGAAAAAGTCTGGAATAAACCCTTCTTTCTTTAAAGCGGCTGAAGGGAAAGGGACCAAATCTTGGATACAGGGATTGGAAGTAATCCACATCTGACCCTGAGAAATTGCATGATGGCGGTCATTTTGAAGTCCGCAATTTTGTATTCGGACCCAAAATTTTAAATGGAAATGATGTTTTGTGACATCGTTTTTGGGTAACCTTTTATTATAAAAACATATCTTCCTATATTTTCAACTTATCTCTGGGCATTTAATTCTTTTTAGCTTTGAAATAATAGTTTAATAACTTTCAATATTGTTTCTTTCTTTATAGGTTACTGAAATATTAATAAACTATTACATACATGTAACAAGGAAATAATTATATATGTTATTATATAATTACATCCGGTCGAAATACACACCAGCCTATATTGAAATTATTTATATGAAATGAAATTACATAAATAATATAAATAATATATAATACATAAATAATATATAATAATATAAATAATATATATATAATAATTTACATAATATATAATATAAATAATACATAAATAATATAATGAGTGATATAATGAATGTTTAAAATGATGATAAAAGAAAGCTGAAGGCTGTGGATAACTAGCCAAATTCTACTGCATCATTAAGCCAATTTTTGTAGCATCTGGATACTTTTTTCTGTGTTCAGGACTATCTGCAATATGTATTGTTTCTCTTTTTCGTCCTTTGTTAAAATGCTCCCGTATTCTTGTATCAGTTTCACATCTCTCCCACCACAATAATGTTTTTCAATATATTCAATCCACGTTGAAAGTTCACATCTTCTTTCCAAGTAGATGGGCATGTGCATTTCTTTCTTTATGGTTTAATTCAAATAAGGGAAACTATTCAATAATCTTATAAATCTGCAGGCCGTACAGAGATATAAACTCACAGAATATTAAGTTTTATTACTTCGGAGCTTTTATTTTCCATAGTTGATGATTATTACATGTTCAGAGATAAGTGGAAAATAAAGGCAGACGTGTGTTTGTCGTCAAAAGCTATCTCAAAATGATATATCATACGAGGTCGTTTCTATTTAAAATTTTATGACCGAATCCAAGATGGTTGACGTAAAGATATGCCTCATCTCGGTCACTACTCAATATCAGGTATGGATGTATTCTACAACCTCTATCCAGGATATGATTCCTTTCCCTCAGCCATTTTTAAGTTTATTACAAACTTTTGCCATATACTATACATTGTAAATGCATTCAGATGTTTAGGTCGCTTGGGGGTCTGTTATATATTCTTCGATTGAGCCCATTTTTTTTCACAGATTAATTTGGTCCGACATGGAACCAATTTAGGGGTTGGGAGCAAAGAAGTTCGGAAATCGAAAATTAAGGACCACCCCAAGCACACCCACAAACAAAGGACATAACAGAAATAAGTGCTGACTATTAATTTTCAACTAGCTGAACCTGCGCTCTCTACACAGCGCATCACTCACATACGAGCATGAATCTCCTTGACATTCCTCATATCTGTACATATCCCTTTACAGATACAAGTGAAGAACGCCTTCATAAAAATCGGCAAGGGGTATTATAAAGAGGAAATTTTTTGGACTATTTTTTTCAATATCTCGCACTGTTTGCAAGATTTGAGCCGACTTGTGGTTGGAATTTCTAATTCATATATGACCAGTGTTTTCTTTCTTCTTGCATGCATTATGTAGTAAGTAAATAAATTACACACACAATTAATTATGTCAGTTATATACGGAGTTTATTTTAAAACTCTCCAAACAATGAAGATTCATCTTAGACTGGAGAAATGTTTATCCTTCCTTTTTTTTTTATTATTTCACCTTGAAACAAACACCTGAGAGATATACAACCCTCATATACAACCATGTGATGTTGGAATATATAACTCGTAGGGTATTAAGCTTTACTTTTTAAAAAATTCAGTACTTCCAGTGTACCCCTAAAAATTTAATAAAGAACTAATGGCCATGTTTTTTTTAAAAAAAATCATTAGAACTGGACAATTTATACAAAATTTGGAATCGATCAATGAAAACGGTACGTTTCTAGCACTTGTGGATTCAATATCTCATTGTCGAAATGACTGGAGACGAACATATAAACTTTTCTGTGGGGACAAACATATACGTGTAAATCTAGTATTTTAATACAGATAATAATTGGAATAGTTTTATTTTCGAGTGCTATTTTTTAATATTCGCAATATTGACATTTTTGAACATATTTTTCACGCGTTTGAAAAAAAAAGGATATCATTACTAGTAAAATTAACCTAATACAAATATTTTTATTTTTTCAATGTTTCTAATTTTTCCGGAAAGAATTCGAAAAAAAAACGGTTTTATACCAACAGGTTCAAAATTTCCGCAAATTTTACAACACTAGTTCAGACACACTTGTACTTGCCCGAGCATTAAACTCTGATGTTAGTTAAGACGCAGTTCGCTGCCTGTCTGCTCGTCTGCTCAGCCTACAACGTCTGACATATGTCATGAGGTGGGAGGCGCCCAACACCTCGATGTTTGGACGTCGTTACCCCTTGGTTTCGCCACTTGTTGAAGACACTCACCACAACACTCCTCGAAAACCTGACAAGTCCTGCAGTTCCCGAAATTCTCGTGCCGAGTGTTTCTGAATGAGTACATTCTTCAAAATAATATTAAAAATTATAGAAAGATTTGCGAGACATTCGAGTCGAGTCGAGATTTTTCCGAACTGTCTCGACTCGACTCGTGTCTCGACTCGAAAATTCGTGTGGAGAAATACGTTTGTCTCGACTCGTCTCGAATTTTACAAAGTGTGTCTCGACTCCAATCTCGACTCGAATTCGTGTCGAGTCGAGATTCGAGACATGTCTTGACTCGTGCGCATCCCTAGAAGGGTGTAACCTAAGTGTGTGGTCAAGTAGGTTGCAAGGCGATTTAATATATTGCATGTCTTCTACTCGCCAGAGTCCACCTCAACCGTTTCGTTTTGTTTTAAAACAAAACACTTTTATCATGAGTTACATTAGCACACAGCACATGAGTGACTATATTATGACAGAATATACTATGAGCTTTAATAGAAAAAGTGCAGACACTCGATAATTATTAAGTAGTAACATTTCAATAGATTCAGTGCTTCATCGTGCCGTGTGTGAAGTTATGAAATATGAATTGGTTTCAACAGGCGCGGATCCCAGGGGAAGGTTAGAGGGGCTATGTATCTTCCGAGGGCTGGTGGTTACGAAATCCTTTATAGAAATACAAGTTCTCTTAATGCCAGTTTCATCAGTGACTAGCCATTGTTTCATGAGTTTTCTCGTTCCGAATAAAAACACAAACGTGTTAACCTTTTTCTGTCTGAGTTTGAAAGGATGCTGGTTTGACAATAACATTTAGTTTCTGTTTATTGTTTTATGATGTTATTCGAACCAAAGCCATTTTTGGAATCGGCAAGTCACATAGGTTGCATTTCTTAATAATTATGAGTAGTTCTATAATTATAATTTATTTCATACACACTACAGATAGAACTACTCATAGCATTTTAATTACGCAGCACATAGTTCTTTGACATAGGGGGAAATCTCATTTGGTTATAGCAACATCCAGTATTACCAATGGGAATTTCCCTCATCCCCCTTGTAACTCGCACACCGTCAACAGATATAGAACATTGTTGAAGATTTCTCGAACCACTTCATCACACTCCTGGCCCTGTGACATGGTGTCTTTTCTTGTCGAAAAATGCCACTACCGTTGGGAAACATGTTTGTCATGAAGGGGTGTACGTAGTCTGCAAGCAGTGTGCGATACGCCTCGGCCGTCATTGTGCCTTCCTCGAGCTCCGCTAGACACATGGATGCTCACGTGAATTTTCCACAGAGCATTATTATTATTATTATTATTATTATTATTATTATTATTATTATTATTATTATTATTATATTTAAAGTACAATCAAATATCTCGGCATTAATTATTAGTTTTAATTAACTGAATTGAGCTGAAAATTAAATCTTGATTTCGAAAGATTAACAATTAAGTTTATCCGTTCTGTACATCTCTAAACTAATAAATGCTGGAATTGGTTTCAAGGCTGTTTTTGAGTTAATACTTTCTTCAAAATAATATTAAAAATTATAGAAAGATTTTCGAGACATTCTTGTCCAGTCGAGATTTTTACGAACAGTCTCGACTCGACTCGTGTCTCTATTCGATAATTAGAGTCGAAAAATACATTTGTCTCGACACGTCTCGAATTTTACAAAGTGTCTCTCGACTCGAATTCCAGTCGAGATTCGAGACATGTCTCGACTCGTGCGCATCCCTAAATATTTATATTTTAAATGTGCAATACTACCTCGCGGAAAGTGACCCTGACGTTAATTTACTAAAGTCTACTTTCTTCTTGTTAGATTAGTGATCGTGGTTTAGGATAGATTATGCAAAGTCAGATATGGTTATGTATGTTTACAATTTCGTTTCCTTCTTTCAAAATGTATTCTTATCTGTTGCCATTTGTTATTAATAATTTATTTCTTGAATTTATTAATAGCTATCTGAAAAACCCATTATTCGCATGGTGGCTGTATTTGGAAGTCAACGCCTGTAGTAGTATCACCGTTGATTTCAGCGAGTGCGAAAACTATGGATATGACATTAATATCGGTCATTTTGGATTATTTCTACATGTCAGGGTATCCCTTCCGGTACCCCGACCCGCAACCAAATGGGGTGAATTTAGAAGTTAATCGGAGTTTCACCATTGATCTCAGAGACCGCCAAAAATATGAATTCGACACTAATATCGGTCATTTTCTACTACTTTTACATGTCCCTGTAAACGTCTCCTCAGACCCCCTGGTTCCATTTTTTTTTTTTAAAAAAACGCTTCATCTTGGTCTGGGACCTGGACCAAGGTACCCGAGATCAAAATTTGGTAACTCTCGGTCCTCTCGTCTGGTCTCCGGGGAAGCACACAGGTACATATATAAAGACAGACTCATAAACAAACTTTTTATTTTATTTATATTAGATTAGGTGTATTCCAAACAGTTTTTCTTCCAGAAGTGTTTTAGGGGGTACTGCCCGCCCGGAGCTCTGAGAGTACCTCCGGAAGAGACCAAAATAATACGTCTATAATATAATAATAAATAGAATAATATCAACAGTGCACCCCGGAATACGAAATTTGCCCTCTCGGAACATAGTTTCTGAAAAAAACACTGATTTCAAACCCAACAGATGGAACCAACGGCGCCGACTTTCCAAAATGTATGTGGGTGAATATCAATGTGGATGTTATATGTTTCCAGGGCAGTCTCGATTTCTTTTTGATTTCATTTCAGTTAAAATCTTTTATGAACACTGTCATAAAGGGCTGTGCTGTGATAAAGTAAAATATACCGGTAATATAAGGATAAGTTGGGGCTGTCCTAGCTCAGTCGGTAACACGGCTGACTTAAACGTAAAGAAACAGTTTTAAACCCGGGTTCAAGTTTAATTACTGTAATACATATTCCCAACATGTATAATCGTGATATTTAGTGTATATTTTCAACAACTTACATGATGCACAATGAGTGCAAGAGGCAGTGATATTATCAACAGGTTACTAAAAGAAAATACTACATTCATACAAATTAATATGAAAAAGATTATCATAAAAGAAATTAATTTTAATGTTATTGCAGAAAGAACTTGCAAGGATTTTGTTGTGGACATAAAGTATAAAGTGACTAACTTAGTGTGTTCCTTGATTGCCTTTGCACAAACAAACTTGAAACAAACAATTATCCCTTAGAGGTTAGAAATTTTAACTTCCATCTCGATGTTTTAATCGTTTATTTTTGATAGTGACAAGTGAGAAATATTTATTTTATTATGTTTCAATGAACCTGCGAAACATGTATTGCTGCGAAACATGGTCACTTACTCTGAGGGAAGAACATAGACTGAAAGTATTATTTTGAGAACAGGATCCTGAGACGAATATTCGGACCCAAAAGGAACGGGAATGGGGAATGGCGGAAACTTCATAACGAGGAACTACATAATTTATATAGTTTACCCAACATTGCTAGAGTCGTCAAGTGCACTAGCGGATCCAGAAGGATCGTTTGGAAAGGGCGGGTCGCTTCCTGGAAGATTAGCGTAGCTTCAAGGTGAGCAGAATTTTAATTTGCAAGAATGGGACGCATATGAATCCGGCGCTGAAGCGGGGCGGGTGTAAACCTAATTCCACTTTAGGACCCAATTTGTTTCTTTCTATTTTTTTTTTTTTTTTTTTTGTAATGGGAGTATTTTCTACATTTTTTCTGTACATTTAAATTAAATACGTACTTCCGTTTCGGAGGCGTGGCGGTGTCATGATTCACTTCACACAATCACCGCAACATATCAGATGCACTGTCTGGCACAGTACTTGCACAAAAGAAAATACTGTATTGACGATAACATTTATTTTAACGAAAGAGTGTATAATTTGCTCTAATCATTTATATTTAGAATAACAATAGCGGGACAACAGTTACAACCTGTCGTTCTTTCAGAAAAAGTGTTCCGGGGCACTGTTGGTAGTATTTTATTTATCATTATATTATAGACGTATTATTTTCGTCTCGTCCGGGGGCCACACTCAGAGCTCCGGGGGGCAGTGCCCCCAAAAAACATGTCTGGAAGAAACACTGGAAGCTTGGGCTATGCAAAAGTAGATATCAAAAGTGTATGTTGATAAGGAGTTAAATTTGTGCAATTTGTGCACCCTTCTTGTGCATAAACAAGGGGGCCCATGTTGTGGTTTCCAAAGGGAGGGGCAGGAATAAGCGACGTTTCAAATATAATTTCAAATTTTGCTGTGACTAATGTAAAAATTCTATTGGGTTTTCGATATTCGTAAGTACAATTTCCTCTTAGGGGGGCGGGCGCCCCACCCTGCCCGCCTGATGGGCGCCCTTGTGTATAAAGAATAATACAAAATTAATCTATCTCTATATTTGTGTGCGGTCCACGAAACATAGTATAATTATAGCTATGCTTACAACAACAATAAAATTATACTAGCCTTCGTCTAGGTAGGGCTTCCTCCCCAGATCTCCAATTTGCTCGGCATATGACCTTGCACAATATAGCCAATGCTACTATGGAACAATATTTCACGTTCTTTTGTTCTGTCTTTCATATAGAATTGGATTGAGCTAAAAGTCTGTCAAGAAATTCAAACATCTCGTAAGGCACTTTAATCAACCACCCCCATCTTTTTTCCTTCTCTTCTACGTTAAGTAAAAAAAAAACGCTCAGATACATGTTGAATTATGTTAAAGGAAAAATCAAACTACCAACTTTCATGTTTCTAATCGCAAGGGATCCCGAGATATAGGCATCTTATAATAATAATAATAATAATAATAATAATAATAATAATAATAATAATAATAATAATAATAATAATAATAATAATAATACTTCACCCCTTTTCTTCCTTCTAGGTAAAATATTAAAAACGCTGGAACAAGTATTCAATTATTTTAACTGAAAAGTCCATATACTAAATTCCATGTTTCTAACCTTCAAAGATTCATAGATATTGATATCTTATTATAATATTTGCAACCCCCGCCCGTTTTTCTTTCCATCTCTTTTTTCTTCGATTTACTGAAATATCAAAAAACATTGAAAAGCGTGTCAAATTATTTTAAATGAGAAATTCAAATGCCAAAAATCAAGTCTCTAGTCTTAACGGGTTCGAAGAGATGGCCATCTTATTAAAATAATTTTTACTCCATTCTCCCTTCTTTTCTTCGAATTTCCAAAAATCCTTCCTTAGTGATACCCCACGTAAAAAATCTTATCTACTGTCCGAATTTCAAGTTTCTAGCTTAAGCGGTTTGGCTTGTGTGAAGTTTCTCACTCAGGATTTTGTCTTTTATATATGGTTTACGATAACAGCTTTTTCAATAAAATATGAAATGCCATTAGAAGTCACAATGAATGTTTGGTCCGTCCCTAATGTTTCCGAGTTGAACCCCAAAAGTCACGGCTCTCTTTGTTAATCTAGTAGCAAGCGAACGTACCTATGATCTTGGATGCATGAGGTTCTGTGGTTTAATTCCCGGTGAGTAAGCATTGAACACACTACAGTAGTTCAGATCCAACTTTAAACTCTAGTTCTCGTTCTGTAAAGCATCGATTTTGACAAACGACGTAAGCACATAATAATCAATCAACTAACCGAAAAGTCTCCTTTCTGATTCAGAGAGCTTTTCGGTAAAGAGCGCTGAAGATTCTATATTTCTCTTTATTCAAGATCGTAAAGGTGATTGAGGTTATAATCCGGAATTCCGAATTTCATTTCATATCCTTTTTCTAGGACACAATAACACATTTTTAGTTCAAAGAGTGAGCCGTCCTACCCTCCTTTTCACAGCTGTTCGTCCAACGAATGAATCATATTCTCGCTCCTTTGGAGCTTATGGTGACCGCCCCAAGGAACTAGGGAGAGATGTATTCGCAATTGAAATATATCTGTATTAAGTACAATTAAGTACCATATATTTTGATTAGACTTTGCTAGGCTTGTCACACAGATTGAATCGGTCGGGAAAAGACCATATACTAATACTATATTAGTATTTCCCAATAAAAAATGCTGGAAGTTCAAAAAACTCTTTGGAGGGGGCGGTTGCCCCCTCCGCCCTCCCCGTGGATCCGCCAGTGAGTCTAGGAGGCTTAGGTGGGCGGGTCACGTAGCTAGAATGGAAAAGTACAAACGCTTTCAAAGTCTTGACTGGAAGACCAATCGGAAAACGACCATTAGGAAGACCTAGGCGCAGATGCGAGGACAATATTAAGATGGATCTCGCAGAGATTGGAATACAAAGTAGAAACTGGATGCAGTTAGCTAAGGATAGAAGTCAGTGGAAAGCTTTTGTGAACGCGGCATTGAACCTCCGGGTTCCATAGGCCACAGAGTTAGTTAGTTATGTTTCTATGAACCTAAAGATCTTGCCTGCAGCGCCCTGACAAGGTTATTTGTGTGAGTGCTGGAGCCAGGGAGCACCCACGTAGTCGGCGCGCATGGACAGAACAGCCCCTAGCATTTCTTACACAGCACATGGTTGTTTGGCATAGAACGTTGCTACTATACTAGCGAGTTCCAGCTAGTTAAGCCTTTTATTAACAGCCGGAGGCAGCATTCTGTTATATCGTTGTAGTGAGTCGTTAAAATACTCCTAGTCTCAGCTTTTTCATTCTTCTATTGACCTTGAAGAACAAAATAAATGCCTTTGGAGAAATACAAGTTCCCTTTAATTTATGAAGTTGATATAAAACTGACCTTCCAATCTATGTTGTGCATAAATGCTGAAAGTCTTTCTAAAACGATCTGAACGAGCGAGCCATTTATCAAACGGCTCGACTCGAAACTCGACGTCAAAAACAGGGACTCGGCTCCGAGCTTCGAGTCGAATCAAAGGTAATTTTCTCGAATCGAGTTTTAGCTCGATCGTGCCCATCCCAAAGCATTAGAAAATGTTGACTGCCTATTATTATTCTGCTAAACTAATTACATAATAATAGCAATGTTGTTATGTAAAATTAAAAATACAGAATATAGAGAAACATTACACTACAACTAATAAAGTGAGAACACATGAACTTGGGGTGAATCAAAACTTGCCAGGTAACTCTGAAATCTATGCTTTTTAAAGCTAGTTGTTCCAAACTATAATCAACGGAACTCCAAGATACGGAAACTGATTTGAAAGAACTCCAATATTACATACCATCAACAAACTATTTTCTAGTAGTACAGTAGGCCTGCTCATCAGAACACAGTTTATTCATATTAACCCCTTACTGTATATCGTTAATTATGGTACCCTAGTTTTTGATAAATATTTCCGGGACACTTCAGGCACTTTAGTTTTAAATTCTGTCCACCATTATCCTTAGCTTTTAAGAAAAGTATTCTTTGAAATGTTCGATCGGTAAAATATTTTTGTTCTCCATCTTTATAAGAACAACACAAATGAAAGTAAAATAGACTACCGGTACCACTGCACTCGTAGTTCACTTAATGAATGTATTGATTTAGAGCTGTCAAAATCTATGACAAAATCTTCCAGGTGCTTGCAATCAGTACACGTGATTTTTTTGAGGCTGTTCTAATCTTCCAAAAACGGTGTCTTCCCGTTTTGTCTACAGACCTTCCAGCAATTTATATCATTATCTCACTGTCATCTTATCTGTAAGCAAAACGATTATTTCCGTTTCGCGTACGCACACTAAACGAGAGATATTTAGTGTTTGAGGGAATTTTTGAGTGTTTGAGGTGGGAACGCTGTATAAAAATAATGAAAATATTAATATACCTACTATATGCAGTCATTTCATTTTCAAGTTAAATCTGTAGAAATTAGTCAGTCTAAGGAATAATAAATTATAGGAACAGCAACGAAAAGTCAACAACTACCATTGCATAGTAATCCTTTTATTGTCCAAAATTCTCATACTAATTAATATATATTGCAGTGAGTTTGCCTTTTCTCTAAATTGCTTTTTAAGTTTCTATGCTTAAATTTCTCATATTATGTTCTTTTAAGGTTATGAATAAGGTAAATTAAGTGTTATCATAATAGTCTTAAATGCGATTCAGCAACGTTCAAATCCGTCGTTGTCTGTTACCATCATATTCACTTTAAACGTTATGCCTTGTCTCAAGGCTTATCCTGGCTCATCAACCCTATAAAACTAATTCTTTCAATAAGAGAAATTTTGTATATAAATTAATAATTTAACTAAAATAAATTTAAAGATATTGAGGAGGTATTTAGCGCCCATTCGATCTATTCTGTCCCTTATTCCAGAGCCGCGTTAAATACTAAGGTAAGTTGGAGGAATATGGCCACATGGGGAATATGAGCGATATTAAGCTTCTACGTTCACAACTCCTGACATTAAACATGAAGAAATTCGAAATAAGCGTTGACAACAATTGTGGAATGTAATTTCTTGGCTGATGGTCACTGCTTCATGCAACTCTGCATTTAGAGGAACTTGTAAAGGAAAAAAGACAAACATATTTTAAATTTTGCATTTAAATATTGCATGAACTTTTAATATGTTCATAGTAAGTAAGATTTTTTGCAAAATGTAAGACAACAGACAAAATCTAGGTCCCACGCATATAGAGGGAACAATGGACTGTGTAATGAATGGTGTGCGGAGCGCTCTACTATACTGTACCCAGCAGTGTTTCCATGTAATATGAAAGTTACTAATTGGAGAAATATGAGCAAATCGAGTCGGGGTAAAATTATTACAACAAAACATTGCTGTTTAAGAAATTGACAGAATCAAGCTATTCAAAAACGGAAGCGTAGGTTATGGGATTCGAACTGATGATCGTGGATAAAAACAAAATACTTTGGGAGCGTGCGATAACCATCTACTCTACGAAGGTATGCTAAGATTCAGACTCTTAATAAATGTATATTAGAAAATCACTATCACAAACTGCCTGATCGCTTCCAATATTTGTTCACGTATAAAATGTTTAATACCTATTATTGTTATAGCTGTGCAATATGTATAGTAACTAACATTATGAAAAATTTACGTTGTATTTCTAATAAAGCATAAAATTCCCCCTCACTCTCTCTCTGTAAATTTTGCCGCACGTTTGCCACGCTTACGGAAATAGAACTTAGAATTTGGCGATGCGTTTCGGAGATTTCTTTTGTTAATTATAACTTCTTTATTTCTTAATTTTTTACAGTAATATTTTTGGAAATATGTGATTTCCTTTTTCTGCATATTTCTAAAAAGACATTAACATTTTCTATCATAAGAAAGAGTTATTAATATTTATGTAACTTTGAAATAAATGCGACAGAAATTCTGGACAGAAGTGTAGTTTCTTCTTTTATTTATACTCCATTCCTAGCTACAGACAAAGCAAAGTACCTCCATTTTATTGCATCTTTAAACAATTCACGTAATGACCCATACCTTCGGTTTGGTCTTACTTGTCAGCAATAAACTTCATGCGTCTCGATTCGTTTGTTTGCCTTTTCTACTTGTGCTCGAGAAATAAAATTGGTTCTGTGTGCCTGGGAATCAATCCGTGGATTACAAGATCCTCAGATCACATTGCTATCGCATACTTTACGAGGGAGGATGGCCACAGCAAAAAAGTGACTTCTTTCTTCAAGAGACATACGGACATTACTCTGCCTTTGTTACCTCGATCTGTGTGCGAATTTACACAATTAACACGGTCTTCAAGTTTTACACGTGATTTCGCCAACAAATTATTAGCTTTAACGCTACATGCAACATTGATAAAGCATTAAAGGAATAACACAAAATACAAATAGTGATCGAACTTACAACTGTAGTCACAAGAACGATTCTATTCAATGTATCACCTCACCTTCCTATCTAAAAAAAAAGACCCGAGTTCGATTCCTGGCAGGAGCTTATGTGGTTCGGGCTCCACGTTAATCAGCAGGTCCCGTCTCATATAGCCTTTCTGCTGAAGGGGACGCTAAACTCAAAATCAACTCAACCTATCTAGAAGAAGGGCGAAACAAAATTCATTACTTCTACCAGCTAAGAAATATTTATACTCCATTTCTTGTTCTCATAAAATAATAATTTTATCTGTCAATCCATAAATGTAATAATATTATTACCTTCATATGTAAACCTAAAAAGAATCTGACATAAAGTATATCTCTTCTGTTTCTATCAATAGCTTCGACTATGTGTTTTCTTCTTCTTTTGTCATTCTACTACTACTAGACCGAAAATCATTATTCACTAACTTATTGCCTACGGTTTGAACTGCAAGAAATGATCATATTCATTATTTCTTCGCGATAATGTGAATAGAAAAGTGAAATGTTGTGTTCCTACACAATTTCCTTTTCTCGGATGATTGGATAATTTTAAGAAAACTTATATTGTTGTAAAGAAAATAAAAAGTGTGTGTTCAGGGGAAATTGATCTGAAGACCACGTGAACTTGAGCCCACGGTGTTACCGATTACACCATCAAGACTTGCTTGCAAGCAAAGCGCTACATTGAGTGATTTCTCGAAAGAGTCCAAACACTTTACATCGCAGTTTTTTTTTTGTTTCGTGTTTATTACGTTCACTTTTCACTTTTCGTACAATGCACGAAAAAGCAAATACATTTTTCGCCACAATGCCTAGGAATACCGTTTTAACAAATCAGCAAATAGGAAGCTACTGGCGAAATGATATGGGGTAACGTGTAGTATTTTATTATCATAGCAACGAGGGGCAAGATGCTATCCTGCACAAAACATACATAAACTTGTTTGACAGAAAATACTCTCGTGTTGGATTAAGAGTCAATTAAAATTTTACTTTAACTAGAATTTATTCACATTAATCATCCACCTCTTTTAGCCTAAAGGACTTAAACGTTGCGAAAAGTATATGAGAAAAAATGTTGAAGACTATGCATAGAAAAGTCAGGTGCCAGTGTTTTGTAAGCTATTGACAAAATAATAAAAATACATTAAAGAAAATCTCTTAAGGACTGAAACTGAACATTGTTTTACTTTCATGCTTAATTTGCTACTAGCGTGACATATTAAATACAACAATGTAATATACATATTACACACAAAATTCGCTACTTGACTGTTGACAACATGAAAAATGATATTGTTAAACATTAAACATTGTTAAATATTGTTAAACATTAAACGTAACACCTCCGACCGTATTTAAGTATTAAGAGGAGAATAGGGATAATTTGTGTTATTTTTGCACAATAGTTAAGAATGATGACATCGAGGTTGTGTCTTGTCATCATAGCCAAACGGATGAAGCACTTGAAATAATCTTTTTAATATACTGTATTTAGCATTTGGTCCAGTCGGGTTTCTATAATGCATTAACGAATATATCATAAGACGAAGACATGAACATAAACACCTTATTTTCAAATATGTGAGCCCATCTTCCGTTGTCCTTAAAAATCTGCTTTTGAGGAAAAAAGAGGACAAGCTCTAAATACGCGGTCAATATGCGAAAGTGACATCGTGATTGTCTGTCCGATCATCACGGGAAATTGAATGAGCTGTTTGAAATGAATATTTGAATTCATTTAGTACTTGGAAGAAAATGATTAGCTGACGTCTACTGGAAACTTGGCAAAACTTCACAAATATATGATGAATTAATAATTACTCGTAGTTGAAAATGGCTACTTTGTTGGTTAAAGGAAAAATCGAAAAAACTCGAGCAGAAATCGAACCCAGGACACTTTACACGTGAGACGTGGATCTTTCTAACTCTGCCACGCCGCCACTTGATAACTTTACGTTTCGTCTCATACTTGCGTCAAGTTAGAATCTTTAAGACGTTTTTCCCTCACTATTTCTGGCTATTGCGCTTCTCCAGTTTGTAATGTTAACACTAAATGTGCACTACTACCTCGAGGATGGCCTCGAAGTTTTTTTTTTTTACCAAAGTTTGCTTTCTCCTTTTTAGTTAACTCTCTCTGGGCTTTCCTCACGCTACTTTCATACAACACATATTCTAAGCGACGAAAGGAGTATTAAAAATATAAAAAAAGAAAGTTTCTGATGAATCTCTTACCATAGACAGAATAAAATCGACATTTAAACACCTTCTTACAAATCTGTGACCACGTGGTGCATCGTTTCCGGAAATTCCAACTCTAGCAAAGAAAGCAACGGAAATGCTACAATATCTCAATTTCCCATTTTGTGTTTATATACTGGCCAATGTGAGTAAGCATTTTAGCTGTTTAAAATAAATCTACAATATATTTAGCAGTTGGATTCACTTGGATCTTCATCATTTCACTTTGTTTGATATGCTATTCTATTGGAGAAGAGGTTTGAATATTTCGCAAATAACATTTCCATAAACTTATTCTTCTCGCTCGAAGAATGAGCATTTCAACAAGTTTGTGTCTCAAATTTAAAGATTGCTCGAGCCCATATTTTTAAACGAATTGTCAATTCAATTTTTAATCTTAGAATATATTTACAGGTCTTTTGAACCCGTATTAAGAACCTAGACATCAGCGCAAGCCTGTCTTCAACATTGTGGGGAGGAGGGGTAAGACCGATCACATAATCTTTTTTAAGTAATGTTCAAAATATTTATCAAGTTGAAAAACAATGCTTTGGAGAATCAAGGGAGCAGAATTGTCTTCAACATTGGGAGGCAGGCAGATTTGAGGCTTATTCTGGGGGACCTCAATTTCATCTCACTTTAATTTGTGGCAATCGGACACAAATCATTACTTTTCTGCCCCAAAAACACATTTCAAATCGGATTATTGGGGGACATTCCCCCTCAGTTCCAAGATTGGAGGGGACATATTCCTCTCATCCCCGCAGGATTTGCTCCAGTGAACCTAGAAACACAATTTTAGGAAGGTAAGAATCAAGTTTAATTATTGGTCACAATAGTTCAGCGAGCGATCAAATTTAAACGCAGATTTATGACTAATCTATTTAAGGTTACATGGAAACTGATCCAAGCTTCGCTTGTAGATTAATAGAGACTTTTCACAGTTCCTGAAACTGATAGTTCTAAGACTGATCCGTTGGTTCATTGGGAGTGTAACATCCCTTTCAGCACCGAGACTATATGAGACATGGTTCTACAACTTAACTTGGGATCCTAAACTAAATGAACTTCCATCAGAAATCAATCTCTTGATAGGGTTGATTCCATAAATGTTACATTCTTTTCATCCTCACGTGAATGTTCCCAAATAGAATACACCTTCCAGAATACATACTGCCTTTCCACTTAGTATGAACACTAGTTTATTAATCATATTCTCATTAAATAGTGGACATAATTTCTTTTTTCAACATACTGAAACATCTAATAATTAAAGCTAAATATACCAATATTGTTTGTTTTCCCTTTATGTTTTCACACAGATCAGTATTCCATTGATAACATTGTGTTTTAAAAAAGGTGTGTGCAGTACACAGTTAAGAAAAAGATAAGGCAACCACTTGACAGCGCCTCAGGTTATATTGCTTTGCTCTTCTGCCTAGTTGTTTGCTCTTCTGTCCTCAGGTTATATTGGACCAACCTGCTACTTTCATTTCACTTATTGTATATTTAGTTACGGATGTAAACTTATTTTTATATTTTATTAATGAAAAGAAATCTAGAACATTGTTACTTTTGATCTACATAGGTAGAATCATATTGCGTCGTTATATTATTACCTTACACAAGAATATAAAAATTCTAACAGAATGACACCATATATAAAACTCTAATACTACAAGTAATGGCTGTTTTTTCGACGAAAAGAAAAAAGGCACTTGAAAATTCGAACATGGATCAGCTGATTGGTAGGTGAAAGCGTTACCCACTACACCACACACTCACGTACTTGTTTTCTTGCTATACACTTTAAACATTCAGCATATAATTTTTGTTTCTGTCGTCTTGCCGTATAACAGTTTCTCCGCTTTCCCTGCTTGTTACACTATTTGTGTTATTTGTTGTGTAAATTGCATTTGCAAACAAAATATATTTTGTTGTTTTACCAGAATCCACAGCTTTAAAACTTTTTAAGGTCAGTTACATTTAGTCAAATGATTTTCTTACATCTTCCATCTTTTCAAGGGACAAAAGATACTATACCACGGAAAACATGCATAAAATTATGTGACAAACAACACACATCAAGAGAAATACCCAAATATAGATATAGTGAGGAGAGACCGCAGAATCGTGATTCTAGAATCATGTTTCAAAATTAAATGAACATTAATGAAAAAGTAGTTTAACGTCCTACGTTTAAGTCCTTTAGGATTTCGATTTCTGGCCTTTCGGCATCTATGGCCATTTAGCACGTCACGTTTGAGGGATGACGTCCCTCGGCGAGCACACTATCCGGGAAACGCGAAGGAATAAAGGACAGGAGAAAGAAGAGTCCTCCTTTCCTGGAAGAGTCAACCTGGGATTTACAAGTTAGGTCGCACCCCGGCATTTGCCTGGTGTGAATGAGGAAAACCCAGGAAAGCCTCATTGAGGATGGCTGGCTGGAAAAAGCTTTTTATATTTTTTCGACCGAGTGCTACCACCGGGAATCGAACGAGCAAACGCTCGCACCAAGTCCCTTAGGCTAAAGGAGACGGACAATTAATAAAAGTTAGCTAGCTAGTTAAAGTTTCAATTATTTTCTAACGGGACTCGAACCCCTGACTACATACACCAAATGCGTACACGCCAGTCACTAGACCAGCAGGAAAAGATAGAACTATACTAACAATGTCATACTAATTCTTCGTGTGTATGATGTTTTGTTTTCTTCAGTTTTGTTCGAGTCTTACCGAGTCACATGTCTGACTAATTCCAGGTCACAAAATTCTTAACCAGTTTCATCCCTACTTACCAATACAACGTTTGTTCCAATCCCAACAGGTGAGAATTGACTGTAGTGAGATAGATACTCTTTTCTAAAACCGGAGTTCAATTTCCAGCGGGAGGTCATTTGGTTCGGATACCACGTTAATGCTGTAGTTCTATGTCTCATATGGCCTCGCTACAGAACGGAACGCTAAACCCAAATCAACTACTACAACTAATAACATATATTCTACAAAAAGCACTTCACACCATTTTCTTCATAATAAACTTATCTCCATGTCAAACAGAACAACCATTTATACATAACAATAAATATTCAGTAAAGCCTTCAGCGGTATTCAAAAATTTAAAAAAAGATATTTAATATATTTGCTTCCACCATAAATAGGTTCTAGCAAGCGAAGTGTTCTATTTTTGACATTTTATTTTGACATTAAAGATGAGTAACAACATTTGCTAAATGTTGACGTTACTTTTCTTCCTGAGCTATATAGAAAGAAAAATATTTCTTGACCTAAAATACGTCTGCAATATCTGTGCACAACTTCATTCACTTTGGTTCAGTTGTTCTTGCCTTTCGGGTGTCAAGTTTGAAAATTTTGGTTTTGGCATTTATATTAAACCTTTATGTAACTTTTTTCTTTTTTATGAGATTCTTTTTTCGGGATGGAAGGGGAGAAATGCTTTCCTCTGATATCTGTTTCTTGCCATTCATCTTGTTTAAACTGCTTAAGTAAGATCATTTTGTAGCATTTGATGTCATCCAACTCCGTCACAATAATAAAATTGTCATTCTTAACAATTTGTTTTGTTTTCTTATTTGCATTTTGCCACACTGATATATTTCTTAAAAATTGAGGTTTGGTCCAACTCCTTTCGAATTTGCAACCAACCGGACCGCCGAGCTTTTTGGGTTGCATGCTATTGCAGGAAAAGGAGAATTGCAGGTGTTATTGCACTTTTGGAGTCGTGTATAAATAATGAAATAAAAAAAAAGAAAAATGCAATCGCTAAATGGCCTAATAAAACCTTTTGCTCGTTGGTCACGCTTATATCGAGTATTTATTTTAATATGAATAATGCATTTAATTAATATTATTAGCCTGTAGCTTATATAAAATAATATGGGTTACAAAGACATAAGACAAGACAACAAAACGCAAGTAAGTAATATTACCGTATTCTGAGTACATCTATATACACATTCCTTATTCCTGGGGCCGTACAAATTCAAATGAAAATAACTAACGGTTCAAATGTGTAACTTATTTCTAGTGTACTGTTATGTGTTTTTGAGATTGTCATTGTGTTTTGTGTACACTTTCTTTCGTGAAATCGTATTTGAGATCACATCTCTACTCTGCACCCAGTATGTCAAAGTTGATACTGAGTCCAACTCCGTTTAAGCCTCGGTAGCGGGACGTCTTAGTCTTTACTGGTTCGAAGATGATGAGAAAGTGCTCCAAAATATCAATAATGAGGGGAAACTTGTATCTCAGAGGTAGAACTTGTTCTGGAAATCGAAACCCAGGTAACTCATGAAGACTGTGGACTGAATCCAGATACGGAGGGATAGCATGACTAAATTAAATAGACCACTTTCATCATTAATTTTATTTATAAAAAATAAAGAAAAAATGAAAATACAAAGAATTTTACAATTTGGAAATATGAAAATAAAAGCTTAAAGTATTAACACATGACATGTATGGGCACAACCCCAACATTACAAACTGGGTGCTAGAAGGTTATCATTCTAGGCCGCGATTTTATTGAAGATGGTAATTTTGATGCTTTGTACTTGCAACTTGCATCGGGCAAAAGGGGGAGTGGTAAATTCCGAAGTGGAAACTTGGTCTCATTTTTAAGTTGCAACTTAATGTCAATTTCTAACAAGTCTCAAGTGCTCGTCCCATATCAAGGGAACTTAGAAAAAAATCACATACCTGATCTTATGACGAGCGTCCGGAGCAAAAGTCCAAGTACATCAGAGGAAAGACCAGGAGAACAACTTGAGCTCGGGTAGGTTCCTCGCTCATAAAGCGACTTCGTCCCACGGATTTTCTGCTAGTTTTGACGTAGCTCGAGGGCTGGCGTCACGAGCCTTGACGAGCTTGGAGAAGCTATTCACGCGCATGCCCAATAGTGGCCAAGACTTGTATTTTTTCTATGATTTTCCCCATCACGCCGGGGTGGAAGTATCTATTTTACATTTACTAATTCCTCTTTATTTCACGTTTAGCTCCAAATACATATTGTTTTTTATGTACCTATTGCTTGCGTGATGTGCAATAAATTTACAGCAGCGACCCAGCACTGTGATTTGGGTAAATCAAAGCCAGGGTCATGCCACTATTACGTGCGTGTGGGTTGGCGCCAATGAGACCTCAGGTTGCTAATACAATCAATGCCTCGCTTGACTGCGTTCTCCCTTTCTCTCTTTCTCTTCTACACACACAATTAGAAAAGCGCGGGCGGCTCACCCCATAATTTGAGTCCGGCTGTGTAACAGTTATCCGCCGACCTCATTTTAAAAAATGTCGAAAGTTATCGTCCTAATAAAATGTATCTAAGTACAAAAAAAAGGTTACCCAAGGCAAGTTGCAGGAATTCAAAGGGTTAATATAGAACGAGTCTTACTTATGGCGCTAAGGAAGCTAAAGAAGTACCGAGAATCTGGAGATTATGAACGAATGGATTACAAGAGAGCGGAATTGTAAGATTTCATGTCTGTCGACTATAGTACGTTTAAATGCTTACAATGGTCTCATTAACAAAGCAGTAGATTAGAGAACCATGTATAATATTGTTTTCAGTAGAACAGGTATATAGTATATAGGAAGCTCTATGATGAGCTATTTGGAAGATGAATTCTTACAATCATGGTATTCTTCTAGCATATAACTGGAAAGAGGTTTCGTGTGAAATCAAAATAATAGATTTTTTTTACCAGTTTCTAACCCTGGTATTAAGCATGGATTCAAACCAATTACGAGTGCAACCGCTAGTGTCATAAAAAAATTAAGAACTTATTGTGAATAAACTTATTTGCTAAGTGTAATCAAATTTGCTGGCAAATAATGAGTAGTGAAGAAGAGTACATAACTTAATTACAGATACATGTAACCAATGTTCTTTGTGTAGATAGTCACATGTGTTAAATGTGATTATCTCAGACTGATAACATGATTCAGCTAAGAAATAAATAAAATAAAATTAAGTACACGCAAGAAATAGCGTGAAGCGCTTTAAAGTTGGACTGATCTCTACAACAAGATTGCAAGATCAGTTCCATTTGTCTATAGCATAACTCAAATGAGAAACACATAACGATATAGAATAGTACACTCGACCTTTTTGCCCTATTTCTGAAAACTTTGGGGTTGTGCCTTACAGTTAGTGAACAAAATTCATTATGTTGTTTCATTCAATATACCATTTATAATTAACAAGCATAGGCGATACACTACTTTCTTATCAACAGAAATCAGGTAAATGTTTAATATGTATGGCATATAAGAAAAATATAACTTGAAAATAACATTTCCTGTAATAACATTTCTTGTAACACAAGAATCGATCGCTTAAAGCGTGTATGTACTTAATGCTTTAAGCGTGTATGTACTATAACTTGAATATGGTATTGTACATTGCTAATTAACTATTATAATCTTAGTCATGTCCTTTACTGGTGATGTTATTATCTTGACCAATAATTAAACTAAGTTGAATAATGAGCAACTAACGATTAATAAACAATGCTTACTAAATTTTTCGAGTTCGTCTATAAACATCTGATAATAATATTAAATCTATTTTTATCTAAGAAGATAATTGACGTTATTGGCTAAATGTATTACATATACCAGTGGTCAAAGATATTATATATATATATATATATATATATATATATATATATATATATATATATATTAATTTACTCATTTTGTTTGCTGAAGCGACCTTGATTTGGTTCTCTCATCCTGTGTGGTATGCATCACGCTAGACACATGAACTTTTACTATACTAACAATATACAGACATTACAAACTCATTAGCGCACTTGAGCATCTAGGGATTGAATAAAAATAAGTATGGTTTTACTTTGTATGAGAGGTTCTGTCGGCAAGAGGAGACTTACTAATTGAAGAGCTGGCCCTATGGTTAGTGTGTTAGTCAATGCCCTAATGGCCTACAGTAATAACGGATACGAATTTTAATTGCCAGGGAGGCAGTTACATTAACAACACTAGAGTACATGTTTTTGAAGGGGATTGTACAAGAAAACGCTATAAATTATCTTCGTAATTAGGGGGGATGTTTGAGGGGTCTATAGGTTAGTATTGTTAGTATTCTTCTTCTTATTATTATTAGTATTAGAAATAGTATTTGTATTAGCATTTGTATTCTTTTCTTTTCTTTTTTGTAAAAAAAATATTTAAATACAAAACGAAGTCGAGAAGGATTTCTTTGTAGTTAAAAGGAAATTTACGTTGTAAAGTTACAGGGATCGTGTTCCACCATTTTGGTAGTTCCAGGTTTTGTTTTTATAGGTTAGATTTTAAAGACAAAAGTTAACCCAATAAAAGCTATGGTTGCGAAAGAGGATTTTTTTTTAAACAACGGAAGTATGTTCCGTTCTCTACTTTTAAATCAAATAACCTTGATTGATAACCATATGCTTCCTCTGTGGCGAACTTTTCTGTTGTAAATTTTAAACACATATTATAATTGTCTTAGTGATACAGAGAATAATTTTACATAGATACTAAATACATGTATATCCTGTTGTTGAGCAAAGGTTGTATGCATTTATGAATAATTTTAATGGGCAGTGGAAAATTCAATAAAATACTTCCTTGTTCTTTCTTCCTTTTTTTTTTTTTTTTTTTTTTTTTTTGACAAAGGATAAATATTAAGGGTTACAAAAATTACGGCCTCTACCGTAGTGGAGTGAGAATGTGGAGATACAATTACCATACTCTCATATAGGCTTCTCAATTGTCTTAGCGAGTCTTGTGTTTTTACTTGACCCAATAATAGGAATTGGAAGTATATATCAGGCAACAAATTTCAATGGTTTTGTTAAATTATTATCGCGGTTATTACCTTGATATAGAGTTATTCCGAGTAGGATTTGATGGTCTCTTGACGTTTTCGTTCAGCTATTGAGTGCTGACATGGTTCAGTGCTGAACTCTATTGTGCTACGATTCGAGGTTCGTATCCCGGGAGTATCCCATACGAATGCTATTATCACTGAATTAAGTGAAAACCACAAGCGAAAGATAATGTCCGAAGTTGCAGTTTAACAGTGATTACAAGAAGTGCGTTTTGCATTGCCGATAGTTGAAGCCGAGGCTTCTGATAGTGTACCTTGTACTAACCTTTTGTATGATTTCTTTTCTTTGTCTTTTTTAAACAATTTGCTAAGTACGAGACTCACTACGTGCTTCAAAATGGTAAATGAGAATTTAGGCAAGGAAATATCGATGTTTACAATGGTTCGTAGCGTATTACTTGAAACAAAAATACTTTCATCGGGATTCGATCTCAGACTTATCCGGTTCTTCACAGAGTTAACCGCAATAGTATAAATGCCAATAGCTAACTAGAACTGAAATCATTGTGATAACAGTTGGTTTTATACAGTGGTTCATTATGGTGTTAAATGAACTTTATTTCTGAGTCTCGAACTCAGGACCCCTAGAGTAGGTAGCAGAAACAAGAAGTGAACTAGGTACAACTATCTCCTATTGAAGTTATTTAATTTTTTGACATACTTCTACATAACCAATCCGATTATAATCTGGGAGTTCATGCGGAAGATTAAATAATGGCCTCATCCGGTATCGAACCAGAGGTTGTTAGGAACCAAGTAATCAGAAGGGAACCTCAGTGCATCCCATTCTGACCATTAGTCAATCTAATTTCATCCCCATAACTTTTTAAAATTATTATTATTATTATTATTATTATTATTATTATTATTATTATTATTATTATTATTATTATTACTATTACTATTATTATTATTATTATTATTATTATTATTATTATTATTATTATTATTATTATTATTATTCTAACGGCATATCTACGTGCTCACAAAAGGTAGCTATTTGGTTAGAGTTGATTTGGATGAGCACTCCTTCTGGTTTGTTTTTATGGACGTCAGTTTATTATTTTAAATTCCAAAATTCTCATAACACTCGTACGGGTTATTTAATTTTGAATTTTATCGGAGAGCAACAGTACTATACGTCACTGTGATGTGATCTTTTCCCAGTTGAAGAGAACAGGGACGTTTATTGAGGAGGCCACTCGATTTTTTTAAAAAATCTCTTGGCTTATAGGTTGTGACATTGTTTATTTAATTTTATTGTTTTCTTCTGACTTTAAACGAATTAGTTTATACCGGATTTACTTAAACAAGCCGACAAGGCTCGGCAGACATAGCCGAGTGACCTTGTTAAATTATCTATTTAATTAATCATATTTGCCTAACTTAGAACTTGTTTTGACATAGACACACACACATACACAAACACACACCGTGTAAGTCAAAGGTTTCTTTCTTTTCTTATGATAGCTCTGAATATCATTGTGTTACAGGTGTATTCTAGTCACTGCCAATTAGCGTATTTGTTGAGTGTGTGTGATAGCGTGATTTAACATCGTTCTGTGTCGTGTTCGACATCCATCGAAACAGTTATGCCATGATGATAGAACCATACGAGTATACTGGTATAGGGGTAACACCACATGTGCTAATCAATCAACAATGACGTTATTTGTGTTTATAGTCGCTTCAACGATTTGTATAACTGAGAAGTAGGTATGTCATTGATCGCCGTAACAAGTTGTGTAATCAGGGACGGGTACTAGCCTCTCTACTTACTGCACCCAAAAAAAACGGGTACCGCGAACCCTAAACTTCCTTGCTTTTAGGTACCCTTACTGTAAGATGGGTAGTATCTAGATATTAAAGCCTAACCTAAAGGTGTAATACCGAACTAGTACTCAAATACAATAATGAAACGAAAGGCTGATAATATCGGAAATAATTAATTCTACTAGTATGTTCATTTGTTCCGATTTGATCTCGATGGGAATTAATTGAAGTTAACATAATGAAAATCCATAGCTAAAATCCTAAGTAAACAGAAACACAACTAACATAAGGTGAAAATTCAAAAAGGATAATTAAAATTAATATCCGAGAACTACTACGACACGTAATTGGTTACTACTGGATTATTTCCAATGACCATAATACATCATTATACATCTCTTAGTCTACTATGTCATAGGCCATAATTTTTTTAAGCCTTCCCGCCCAAACTCCTCAGAAAAAAAAGAAAAAAAATGAAAACCTTAAACCAAAATAACCTAACAAAGGAAACCTTAAAGACTAAATGAATAACAGCAAAGAATATAAAAACCAAAATAAGAAGTAAACAAAAAAAAACAATATAAGGAGCATGGCAGGCATCTTAAAACAGATAAGCATACCGTGAAACAGATGGGTCTGATAGAGGAACACGGGAAGAAAGGAGGCAGATAGGTCATTGGAAAGAAAGGTGTCAGATCAGGTGAACAAATGTCAGGTCAGAGCATATAACGTGATATAGGGGAAGCAAATGCAGATAGCATCTATACTGACAGCACTTACCGGACGGAAATAGTATATACAAAAGAAAATTCGAAGAATAATAATACTTAGCAGGTAAGCACAAAGCAAACACAAGCGGGCCAACTACCCGTCAGGGGATGTAAATACGAATCACTGACGTAATTTGTGTCCGACAGGCAATGCAGTGTGTGACCGCAAGTCCACAAGCAACGCAGGTGGCTGCATGATTGCATGTTCGGAAAACTAGTTGGACTTCTTCGAGAAGGCAAATCTTACATAAAGAATTCGTAGGGGAGGGAGTGTGATCGTCCGAGGTGGGGTTGGAATCGTCGACAATCTCAGTAGCGGCGACCGGAATATCAGTATCAGACGAAACTATTGGTGGTGGGGGTGATTGGGATTGATCTTGGGGTGCCTTCCGTAGTACGTGATCTACGAATTCGTGACCCTTATGGAGTAAGAGGAATGAGCATCGGGGAGCGTAACGCGCATGTTCAACCAAGGGGTCATCGGTGGGCTCCCATCGATGAAGGCCCTGACCACAGAAAAAGAGATGGTCTGCTCCCCCTTTTTCGCATAAAAGAAACCGGCCCGGCTCAACTCCTGTGGAGTTTGAGTTAGAGCGGGTGGCCACAATGAAAATGATTCTAGTCGCTTATCTTCGAGAGTGTAGTGAGGGTATTTGGGTCCACCCGTTGGGATTTTCGAAGTACATTCAATGTCACGAGGTTGCCCCCATGAGGACGAAAGACGTTCAGGGCGGGAATGGGGCATATACTCCCAATGATAAGGGCCACATTCCTCCCTACCCTTAGGGAAATTTAGTAATAGAGGGCAGGAAGGTGAGTACCGACGGTGTAATTCATCCGGATCATACCCTGGTTCAAAAAGGCCGATCTCCAAGTTACAAAATATACAAGCCACTCTATCTGGTTTGCAGAGGAAATAGATTCCAGTGCGTGCTAACGAAGCGGGTGAAATAAAAGATACCGACCAGTCAGTAAAAATTGATAATCGAACAGTTTCATCACGTAGAGCATCCATGGATGGACCAGACACAGATGGTACGTGTGTAGGCTCCATTTTGGCTAGAGGAGGAGGAGACAATAGAAAAATAGATATAATAGTTTTCCTGAGAGAAAGAGATCTGGAGAGAGAGAGAGAGTGATGCGGAGGAGTAGTATGTTTGTAGGAGGGGATAGGTCCCCCTTCTTCGTATAACTCGTTGTAGTTATAACAATATCTAAATGTGTTTAGTGGTTTATTGCTATTGTTGTTATTGTTTATTGTTAATGTTTATCGTTGTATTGCGTTATGTGTTTTATTGGTTTGATTTATCCAGTAACACTTAAGTAACGCGGCGGCGATTGTTGCTGACAGTAGGGTCTACGGCGAGCGCGTAAAAGAGCACGTCTACGCAGTGCAATACCGGTTAAAATCACAGCCAGCAGTCTGATTATCAAGGTAATTACCATAAGTATGATATTAATGATAAACATTGTCGAGTAGTCTGTTAACATAGGTTCTGAAGTTGGAAAACCTGAACGAAGGGTACATGGGTGGCAAAAGAAAGGCACAGCCTCATTTGTTATGTCTTGAAACCATGGTAGAGGAATTGGTTTTACAATTCGTGTTTTTTCCACGTGATGAGTAATGCAAGAATAGATAGATTGTTGTACAACCCCTTTCAGCCGCACAGAGCATCTACAACCAAGATTGATCAGAAAACTCCGATAATCATCTGGGGGACATCATATTTGGAATGTCCGTTTCAGGGCACGAAAAATGAATTGACAATCCGCGTCGAGCAAGAATAGTGACAGTAGTGAAATTTAACCGGTGAAGCAGTTCAACTGACGGTAAGTGTTTACATTTCATAGGACAATTGTCTCGAATGGCCGAAGAATTTGAGTGAAGAAGCGAAAGGAGACAAGGTATTATTGAGAATTCGTGCGGTTGAAATTCACGGGCTAAACAAATGATCTCCTTCGAGAAATCACAGTCTATGGTCATAAGTTTATTGGACGGCCATCGAGTTACTATATATTGGGTAGGTAGATCCACATGACATACTTCCTCACCCCTTTGGAAAGGAATAATACGCAAATGCTGGAGTTGTAAAGTAGTTCCACGTTGTTGTAAGGGTTTTTAATAGCTATGATGACTTGTGTAGGCGCAAGATACACTCACTAAGTTTATAGGAGTAGAGGACCGAAATATCTGATGGGGGTATGACTAACTCATAAGCCGTTGACTTAAGCTGTTGTTCTAATTCATAAGTCAAATTAAATAGTAAATCAGGAGGGAGTAAGGCAGGGGAGATAGAATTCGTTAAGCATGTTGAAACCAATTGATCCCAAGTTTGAATTTTATGGACAGTTCGTAAGGTTTTGCAAGGAATCATGGACGCATGTTGAGCTAATCTCAAGTTACCAAGAAAGGTTTGAAGCTGTGTATTAGTAATCCAAGCTTGCTTAACGTGGACCTTTGTGACAAAGACGAAGGCATAACCTTGCTGGCTATGATCTTGCATGAGGACATCTAGATTATTCTGAGGTAGTTTGTTCCAAATATTTTGTCCATTAGGCGGTATGAACGATTCGTACAGAAATTCAAGAACTAGTGGTAAAGATGAATCATAAAGGATAACGTGCGGATCACTGTCTGTAATAACGCCAGAATGGGCTAGGGTTGAAAATTCTAGGGCATGAGCCTCACTAGTAGTAAGCAGAAATAGTATCGTGATCGCTGCTATTCATAAAGTAGTAGTACGAGGGGGAGGTGAGGGACGCCGGTCCTGACTTGAGGAGGATTCCTCCGGAGGTTGAGAGGTAGACGGAGGGGGATTGCGGACAACAGAGAATACTCGAAGACAAATTGTCTTATAACAACAAAAGAGAATAATTCCCGAGATCGTTATCCCAATATGGCATAAAGTAGTGGTTCAGTTATATCGTGAATAAGGCCTTGAGCTTTTGCCGGCTGGGGATAAGTAAGTAGTAGTGGCCACAGAGTGCTCTTTAAACGAAGGGTCATATACATTAAGCATAAAGTAAGAATAGTATTCCATAGGAACAGAATAGTAAGGTACGGTCTGCCACTGATATCGGATACCCTAATTGTTTGGGGAAGTGCAATGGGGGTCAGCTTATGAGATTGTAATGGTGGTTCATAGTACGTTACCTTTACTGACCAATTCCGATTTAACGTTGCATTAAGGTTGGTGAATTCCAATTCACCCAAGAGATTTTTTGGTAATTTAAGAGTCTCTAAAGGCAACCAAGTTAAGGGTAGTAGGCGTTTGACTGTAGGATCCAAGATGGAGTCCTTAGAGCATGGGAAACGGGGAGGAATTCTTAATTGAGGATTAATTTCTAATGCACATGTGCAGTGTAAACTAATTTTGAGAGACCCTGGAGTAAAAGGATCCTGTTTAAGAATGTCACCCTTGTTTGGGCATATCATGGTCATTTGACGGGGAGGAGTAGTAATAAGATATGTGTCTTCGCTCAAGGGAGTGATGATGGGTTGTACGTGTGGATGACAGGTAAATGCAACAATTGATTGATTTCCGCGACTGAAGATGTTTGCCATAAATGATAGATACAATTCGGAGCTTGGAAGGATGTGATTGTTACTTCAGGTATTTAACAAAGCCCATCAGGTCTATTCAAACAGGTGATAAGGTCGTAGTCGGTTAAGATAGTTTCGTACTCGGAATTAGTAGCTAGTATGGCAGGTTCATGTATTACTTTACACGTTTGATTTTGGTAATGAAATGGGAACGGAATCAGACGGAACAGTTTTATGGGGTGAACCCCACGAATGATTGGAATTTTGACAATTAACGTCACACTGTTTCCTAGAAAGTGGCAGGTGGTTGTACGTAAATTATAGTAACGAAATATTTCTGATTGTGGTATAGCTGATGAGTATCTTCGTTTCTGAAGTCGAAGCGCTAACACTTGTAAATCATGCGCTAATTGTTTGGGGTTGACTGCTGTTAGTGACATGCTTCATTCGATGCAAGCAGTGTGGATGTCGCTCATATTGGAGCGTAGCAAGGAGCTTGCTTAGGGCTAGTACTTGCACTGACAGTGCGGTATCATGGTTACGAGCCACTTGTTCGATTACCCTATTTACTGCTTTCTGAAGCGAATTCACTTTATCCTAAATGGAATGTACCGCATTGTTCTCTTGGGTAGAAAAATTTCTTGTAGAGTCCCTAGTCAATAAAATGTTATGATGATCCGAGTGTATTTGTTCTACTAGTTGATTCAACAATTCGCCAATTTTTCTTTGGCTTGTGACGTAATTTTGGAAAGTACTTTTGGAAACAGTGTTACAACACCAAGAGAGGAAACTACCAATGAAATCAAAACCACGTTTGGTCTTATCCGTTCGAAACGCTGTGAGGTCAAGAAATTCTTGCTGCAAATGTAACCTTTTGGATCTCTATGATTGAGTTCAACAATGTACATGAATGTTCAGAAGCGTCTCTAGTCTGATCGCAATAACCGGAAGTGAATGCTTGCTGAAGAGTTTGGAATTCACCATGCAACTGAGGTAAATTGTATATGGGTATGGTATAAGCCAATATAGCTAACTTATGGTAGGGTAGCTGAGAAGTGAGTAGTTCCCAATATACTCCTGCATTAGCAAGTACAGGAAGAACGCTTTCCTGGTCGGATAGTGGAAGAGAGGAACTTCCAATTCCCAATATAACAAAAAGATAATGGCGAATTAACATTTCTCTGAAAGAAAACAATAAAGAGAAATAAATGCATATGATGACATATTGCCGAGAAGCCCGGCTCGTAGCGGTATGATAGGAATTTCTTATTTATTTATTTGTATATTTTTTTAAGGTGGCTACTTCGATTGGTGAATTAACCCAAGCTTCGACCGTGTATTGTTATTATTAGAAAGAGATGAGTAATCGTCTAGTCAATTAGGGTATACCGTAGTCCTTTTGTTCTTTATTAATTCAGTTGTATCGCTATTTAATGTCACTATCATAATTATTTTATTGTTGTTTGTATTATTATTATTATTATTATTATTATTAAGGTATAAATTTCCGGTGGCCTCTTACAAAAGAAGAGACAAGTGTGACTTCATTCGAAGTTCAAAAGAGAGTACGGAGTTGGTTCTCAGGCATCAATAGGCATGAAAAGAGAAGAAAAAAACACAGGAAGGCAGGGACAGGTAAGGATTTTTTAAATTTTTTTACTTTTTTTCATACCAATGCAAGTTTTCTGTTTCCATAAAAAATCAACTATTTTACTAATTTTACATTATTGCAAATTTAGGTTATCTGTTCTTCATTTAGCATTTTCTACCAGTTCCGCTGAAAAGAAGGTCGGATGTCCGGGAGCGTCCTTTCTTTAAAAAAACATAGTTACGTATAGAGTAGTAATAGATTTCGTTTATATAGTGAAGATGCCTGATTTCGCCACTCCGGAATATCTGTACAATCTCGAGATTGTTAAGTATCATAACAAGTTGTGGTAGTGGATTGTAAAGGAAGGGTTGCCGGTATTGGTGGCCTCTGAAAACTTGAAACGTTAAAAGATTTCCTTGCAATCGTTATACCGATCGGTCCCGATTTAACCACCTTTAAAAAAGGAGTCAGCGGCATGGAAAGTGTTGTTTCGGGAGAAGATCTGGCAACGCGTTGAATTAGATCGAAGTAGTCACTTACTTCTGGCGGTACTAGTGATCGAAGAAAATCTACATATTCCTTTTGTATATATGGAGTAGGTAAGTCTAGGCATATATTTGGTATTAGAGAAGTAGGGTAACAACTTATAATATAGCTGTCGGGTTTATATAACTGAGGGTTTATTTCCTTAGGGTGTGAGCTAGAAAGAAGGTATTCCTCTTAAGGTATTCCTCTTCCAAAACCGTATCCCATGTTACAGGTCTAGAGGCAACCCGCAACTGGAGGGTTGAATCATCTGTACCCATTACCAGGAAAATGCGAAATGCGAAAGCATACGTAGCGTACACACTTCTCATCCAACGCGTGCTTTTAAACCGCAGAGTTTCAACCATCCCTTGAAGAGGATAAGGTTTCCTATCTGATAATAACGAAATGCAAGATAGCGTCGCAAGTAGTACCGGAAGAAAGGTGGAAACATCTTGGAAGCCTGTCGGGAAGGGATGAAGGCAAATAGCCTATTCCAGAGTTTCCTTTCCCACAGGGTGATGTACGTCCATACTCGTAGGGGAATGACACTACCCCTATTAGTGGTGATATGGCTGTGTTGATTTTCAGAATTGGAACCCGTAGGAGTATCCGTTTCCGGAGTGAGACAACAAGAACAGTGTTCTTGTATCCATCGAGCAATGTTGGACATACCGAAGATAGGCTATTGTTTGATCCGTTAGGTTATTAACTGTATCTGCAAGGGTTTTGGGGGACAATTGTCGGTATATTAGGCTAAGGCAAATTATTTCTAGGGCTTCTAGGAAATCTGCGGATAAATGGACATATACCAGGTCTGGGAGTAGTTGTCGATTAATGGTGGATAGAATTTGAGCCACAAAGGATTTGACAAAATATTTCCGCTGAGAGATGCGAGTAAAGAGCGGCATGGGGCGTACAGCTAAGTGATAAAATTTAACTTACAATCTTGAGCTGAGACTGACTTTTCACTGTCTGTCCTCTCTACGAAAGAGAAAGCGATAAGTATATGACCATCGTGAATACATTGTAACTTATATGGAATAATTGTCTGTTCCTATTAGACTTGTTTACCATTATTATTATCATCGTTATGTTATGTCTTTTATTTATTTATTTATTTATTTACTTATGAAAGGTTTAAGTCTAGTAACGAATTTTACGTAACATTTTATTCCTGATTAGTGGAGTAATCCTCTCTCTTTCCAGATCGGGATCTAGGAGCCGTTATCATCAATAAAAAAATGTCGGAGAGGATGGAGGTAGGATGCAATTTAGTGGAAGGGTCTTAATGTACATAATGAATATAGATCCGCGATATGGCTCTCCTTCTCCTTCTTGAATTAGGTATTCTAACATACAAAATGGATTCGCCCAGGAAGGTGATTCTGTTTTTCTAGAGTACCAACTGTGTAATTTTAGTACTTGTTGGATTCCACATTCAAAATGATTTCGTAAATGTTCTGAAAGGGGCCAGGATACTATTGGGTCAGGCAACTGATCCAGTGAAACAGGAATTAAAGGTTTTAAGTCTATAATAAACTATTCCTGGAATGCTTCTCTTAGATGGCTGCCGTAGGCTCGCCATAAACGAACACCGTAGATCCCACTTATTTTTGAGTTCGCCAAACGCTTCATGTAAATAACACTCTCCCTGATCATACTCGATGGACTGAACTGGTTCATAGAGCCATACTGTAGTTTGCTGATCGGGAGAGAGTTAATCATAGGCGATGGAGGGTTTTAGAATATAATTAATAGGATCCAACTCTAACAGTCGTTGGCTGAACCGTGGGGGTACTATCAAAACTGATAGTTCCTTAAATATTTGAATTCCTGGCGATAGTAAAGGCTTTCCAGCGCGAAGAAGTAAGCGGAAGCAATGTAATAATTTTCCGTTTTGCTTACACTTTCGTTTATTGCCGCGTCCTCCTCATCCAGTTGTAGGATTTCCTTTTCCTCCCAGAAATGTGCCATATCAGAGTATAAGTTCTATAATTGAAGGGAAAACAACATTGGAGCTTGGTGCTGCTGTGGTCAGGTTACGCTTAACCTACCTAATCATATTTTTAATTTTAATTTAAATGGTACCTAAATTTGTCCTTACACATATACACAAGTGACTAAATATAAATGGTTTAACCTGACATAATGTTCACCTAAGAATCGTCAATTATTTCTGTTTGTTTAATTGGATTGAAGAATTATTTTCCTTAGTCTGATTCCTAATAGTCGCTATCGGTTTTTGTGGACTCCGAGAGGCCCGACCGGATGTGTTTGGCATGCCTCCATTTGCCTTAAACACCCCTAACGTACAGAATAAATGGATCCCTGTTTGCTCTTGTGGGCGAGCTGCTGCTGCTTTGTCAGTAAGTGGCTTCCCTGAGATATGAGTCTTAGCCAACATTTGGCCCGCAAGTGCTTAGGTCGTTTACATCTAAAGCACTTCAAGAAACCTCGCTTTGGAGGTTTTTCAACCGTAACGGATTGCAATTTGCAGAAGTTAGGTTTCGAGGGCTTAATTTTCCGGGTTCACTGACTCTTTAATTTTTTGTGTTGGCTTAGTGGTCTCGCCGCAACTGTGAGCGTACTCGAGCTTTTTCATATCGCTCAAGAGCCAGTTTTACCTCTTCCGGGGTGTCACATCCCTTTTCAATGACATAAATAAGTGCGTCAGCCGGTAAGCCTCGCAATAAGTGATGAAATTTGTCCTCGTCACTCATATGCGGAGAGACACGTTGGCACAGCTTCATCATAGCATAGTAATATTGTGATTGTGTTTTGCTCGGTTTCTTCATTCTATTATGAAGGCTAGCATAACTATCTGAGAGTTGGTCAGTGTTTCCAAAAGCAGCGCGTAATATTTGTTCTGCATCATCAAATTTGGCTAGTGCCTGTAGCTCATCACAATATATCTCATAAAAGTCACGTGCTGGACCATACAAGTAAGCAACAAGGTACTTTATGCAGTCAGTATCATTCCATTTATATAACTTTGCGGCCAATTTAAATGTTTGGAGAAAGTCATCCAGGGACTCTCCCGGACTTCCGCCATAATTGTCAATTTTGATGCTAGGAACCTCAGGTGACATTGTCGTAGAATTTGCCGTTGCCATCCTGAAATTGACATTTTTTCTTTTTTAAAGCGTCAAGCAGATAAGCAGTCTTTATGAGAGTTTCAGTATAACTTACTTGACTTTATACACTTTACCAGTTCGTATTAGTGTTCAACCAGAAGTGTTTTGTCTGCCAAAAGAGTAATAACGCTTGTAAATTATCAATTTCCAACTACCATTTTCTTAAATTTAATGCTATAAATTTTGAGTACTAAAGAAAGTATTATTGTGATTATTATTAGTATATTCAATTTTAAGAGATCCCAATACCACTAGTTTAGAATCGTGCATTTAGTGGGTTCTCTCTTTATACTGTGCTTAACCTATGTTTAACCACCGTACGGTTTTATTTATACGGCTTAGTCTCGTGACTAACTTATTAATGTTTCTGAAGTAAGGAGCTCTTTATTGATACTAATCCGGTTAAACCTAGGTTTAAACTTCTTTATCACTCTTTCTTAGTAGCTCGAGTAAGTTAAGATCCGGAGGATGGGGCAAGAGCTAAGGATTAGGGGGGAAGATTTTTTAAACTTAAATTTTATGTTCAGCATCTTCCTATCTTTGTTGTTCGGACACACTCATACACTATAGCTGCCGAAGTTTCCTTCCGGCCTCCAAAAATAGAAGGGAAAATATTGTTTCCAATCCCAGGAATATCGTTTTCTTTGCGGCGTAGCGGCATTGAGTATGGTGAAAACTTTGGCGCCGGTTCATCATACTCAAGGCGGCTACACAGTAATGTAGTTGACCATTCTTTTTTTGCTTAATCCTCATCACTGTTACTAGATACCTCTTCTGAAGTTAACCTATCTCGCGGGTAGTATTTCTTTAATCTCTTTATTGTTACAATCTGAGTGCGGTTGAGATCAGCTAGCGATTCAATTTTACAGGCATTTGTTGGTGAAATGCTTCTAAGGTAATACGGTCCCATAAACTTTGGTGTCAATTTAGGAGAAACATCCTTCTTTGGCAGGTAGTCTCTACACAATACTAAGTCCCCAACTTTTAGCTTAATAGGCTGTCTAGTGCGATCAACTCGTAATTTAGTCTGTTGCTGTACTTGTGTCATGGCCTGCTGAGCTAGCTTACGGATTAACTTTAGTTGTTTCTGATGTTCCTGTATTTTTGTAAATTGATACTGGGTGTCCAACTGAGTGGGGAATCTTGCCTTTTGACCAAAGACAATCTTATATGGGGAGTGGGGAGTCCGTATGCACACAATCGGACATACTAGTCGAACACACGCTTGGTAGGCTACTTAGCCGTGTGCTTAGGTACAAAATTTGCAAAAAAAGAGTTAAATTGTTCACATAGCCCGTTGGTTGACGGTTCGAATGCTGCAGTTCGAGCATGTTTAATGTCAAATAAGTCATTCCGTTCGGCCATTATTGCTGCTAAGAAATTAGTTCCCCTGTCTGTTAATATCTCCTTTGGGGGACCAAAACGCGTGATTAACTCGTCCAAGATGGCTCTAGCCACTATAGGAGCTTTCACGTTTCGCAGCGGTACTAATATTACGAAATGCCTGAGATATTCTAGCATAACCAGGATATAACTGGCCCGTTACATAGTAGTGCAGGCTACAAAAATGTCCAAACTCCAACGGGAGAATAATTCCTCTTTTACAGGTAAGGGATGAAGAAAACCTTGTTTCTTTTCACGAGGGATGTTCACCCTTTGACATTCGTCACAAGAGCGGACATATTCCTTAACTATTTTCCCCATGTTGGGCAAGTAGTAACGTTCGTTCACTTTGGAGTTCGGGCAAGAGAATCCCGAGTGGCCTCCACACAGCGGAGGTGAATGGGCTTCTTGTAAGATGTCGGGGATATCCTTTTCCGGTATCACTAGTTTCCTATCTTTGTTCATGACTCGATATAGAACACCGTCAACTACGACATAGGGCTTTAGAGCACGATCAGTAGGGTTATCTTTCTTCTTTTGTATTAGTTCTCTAATTTTATCGTCCTCTCTTTGAATTGTCCTTATATCTATCTTGGGGCATAACACTATGTTGCACACGTCTGCACAATCTTCTTCTTGACTAAATTTGGAGGGTAACTCATCCTTCAACGGACACCTTGACAACAAATCTGCGGTAACGTTATTGCGGCGTTTTACATGTTCAATCGTAAACTGATAAGGTTGTAAACGGATGGCCCAGCGCATAAGACGAGAATTTAGCATCTTATTATTTCGTAGAAAGCAAATGCATCAGTCCGAACAATAAAGGGGCGGTCTGCCAATAGAAAGTGGAAGTGCAAAATTGTCTTAGTAACACCTAAAGCTTCAATCTCAACCGTGGAATAGTTGAGCTCTACTGGAGTCAAAGATTTCGAAAAATAGGCTATCGGGTGTTCCTTATTATCTTCCTTAATTTGCGCGACGTATCCACCGATTCCGTCTCGACAGGCATCCGAGTAGACTATGGCATCCTGAGTCGGATCAAAGTGTGCGAAGACTGGAGCTGATATGAGACAAGACTTCAAAGTATCCCATGCCTTTTTCTCGGTTTCTCCATAATCAAATTTGACGTTCTTTTTACTCAATGAAATGAAATGAAATGAAATGAAATCTTTGAGTTTTACGTCCCACGGTTATGCCGGTTAGGCTAAAGGAGACGGTGATGATGAGTAATGAATGAAATGGTGGAATGAAGAAAGTGGGAGGAAACGGGAGAACCCCGAGAAAACCCACGCACACGGTGTTTGTCCACCACAAAGTTTACTTGGCGGGGGCTGGGATCGAACCCGGGACCCCAAGCACCAGAGGTGAACGCTCTACCACTGAGTTACTCAATGAAATGAGTGGTTTTGAGATCTTAGAGAATCCTTGAACGAAAGCTCGGTAAAATGAACCAAGTCCAATAAAACTACGTATTTCTCTGACTATAGTGGGGTATGGTACCTTTGATATAGCCTCAATTTCGGCCGGGTCTACACAAACAACTCGTCTACCGACGATGTGACCAAGCGCCGAGGCTTCTTCATAACCAAAATAGCATTTCTTAGGGTTGAGTTTTAGGTTCGCCGCCCAGAGCCGAGGTAGAATAATTCTCGTCCTCTCTATTTGAGCTGGAAAGGAAGGGCTAGGGCAAACCAAATCGTCTAAATAACATATTACATACTTCCACATGATGTCACCAAAAATAACATTCATGATTTGAAAAAGGGCCGGGGCCGTGGTTAGGCCGAATGGTAATCTCAAAAATTCGAATTTTCTCCGGCTGCAGATGAATGCAGTCTTCTCTTCATCGCACGGACAGATGAGCATCTGATAATACCCATTTTGTAAATCTAACGTATTTATGAATTTGGTACCATTTAAGACAGCTAATACCTCGTCGATGCGCGGCACTGGCACATAGTTGGGCGTTAATATTTTATTAAAAGACCTATTATCAATACAAATCCTTGTAGAGTCATCTTTTTTAGGTACTATCACAATTGGCGCCGAATAGGGGCTCTTGCTTTCCCGGATAATATTACTGTCTAACATTTTCTGGATCTCTTCTGCGACTATGTCTCTCTGTTTTGGTGTCTCTCTATATGGAGGATGAGAAACAGGAATATCTGTGATGACCTCCAAGGGGCACATAAACCTATCGGTAGCTGCTGTGAGACAAGATTTGTCCCAGGCTACAACATCCCTAAATTCCATCAGTAAGTCCAGTAACTGGTTTCTTTCTTCTGGGTTTAAGTTTGGACCAATATTTAGAGATTGAGCTAATTCTTCCTTTGTTTGTGGGACTTTTTGGTGTTGTCCAGAGACTTCCTCATAGACTGTGTCATCTTTGTTAGTAAGACGTATGATCTGATTAACAGTCTGCACGTCTTTATCTGTCTCGTCATTTAATAAGTCAACCTGGGGAACAAGTTTCCTAAATAAAGGTTTTTAGACAAAGTTCTAGTTCAATCCGAACCATTAAAAATAGTCAGATAAATATTTCCATTTTCAATAAAAACTAGTATTCTGGGGATCATGCAGGAGTGCCAATACCGAATTCCTTTGGACGGTATGAACTCCCAAAAATGCACTTTCCCAATTGGCGCTGTAATTTCTGTCATACGAATCCTTGGACGGCATGCGGACATTTACTGGGAGGTGCACTTTATAGGTAGTATCCGGATAGAGATCAAAAACTTCTTCATCTAACCCCAAAGGGTTTGGCACGACCTCTTTTTTAATATAATCTTGAGCAAAACTCTCTAGGTTAGAGAGAGTTGCCGGATCATTTGTACTTCCTTGCGTTATCAAAGGTTTTTCAAATGTTTCTGACTGTTCCCTATTTGATTTGTCCTCTTCAGGCTCATAAGGCGCCTGTGAGGCCAGGGGTGGCTTTACAGAGTGTTGCTTCTTTTTGCTATGTTTCGTTGCATGAAACGCTTTCTTTTTCTTTCTGTGAATAGTCTCTGTACTAGACTTTTCTGTAGAACAAGCTACCAAAGTCCCACTAGGGCCTGGTTGAGGGGCAAGGTGGGATAGATTATCTTCCCCTTTCCCTACGCCAGGCGGGTCGATAGGTACCAGCTCAGGAGCACTTGAAAATACCTTGCTTTTCTTAGTTCGTTTACGTCTTGCCTTTTTACGTCTATTAACGTTTCCATCCGTTCTATTCGTAGGCTCCGGGGGAAATTTTGTAGTTTCCCTGGAACGCACGAATACTCGAGATGTGATTCCTTTAGCAGGGAGTTTTTGTTTCTTATTAGCTATACTAGAAACGGGATTTAGGGGATTATTTTTGGCCAACTTTTGAGACGGATCCTTACTCCTTGGTGGGAGGTTCCGTTTCCTATAGGTTTGGTTTTTTCTACCAGGAGGGTTAGGGAGGGCCGGTTGTCTAGCGTTATCGTCCTGTGCCAATTGGGAGTCGTTAAGTGATCCTTTTTCTAACTTAACTACAAAAGGTGGGTATAGTTCAACATGTGTTAAATCTAAAATATGAATTAATCCTAGACGGTGCCCATTGGTACCTTTTGGGATTGTCAACCATAGGTCTTCCACATGATTCCCGTCTTTAACTGCTAGTTACACGTATTTGGAATGAATTGTTATGACATACTTGTGCAAAAAATCCACATCTAAGATCACATCATAGGCGCAAAACTGTGGGTCAACTATAGCTACGTCTAGAAACCTTCGTCTGGTTGTCTTCAAGTGATCCTTGAAACAACACGCTACTCTCACCACAGGAATGTAATCTTTACGGTGAGCACCTCTTCCGCGAAGCTTCACATAACCCTTCAGTCTCTCAGTTAGTGGAAATCTTGAGGTAAGGGGTTTTTCGAATCCTCAAAGATTTCTGACCCCGTGTCGATGAGCGCTTGCTCCCAGCGGTCTCCTATTTTTATCTTGACTATACTGAGCTGGGCTCGCCCATGGTCAAAGCCGTAGGTATTTTGGTGAATGTTCCTATACATTTAAAGCCCGGTTCTGCTACTACTTCGTCTGAGTAACAAGAACTAACCTGTACGAATCAAGGTCGGGCAGTTTCTTTAAGGCTTCACCAGTCCAAGCGGTCATTTTCCCATATTATGTCATAACTAATCCTCTGACTAACTAACCTTTGTGCTGTCTGATATTTACTAAGATATTGCATGCACTGTTCGAGATTATCACAATCATCCACTTCAAGCATTAGCTTATTTAGGACGTCTGGTAACAAACTCATTCTAAGCTTACTCATCAGTTCACTTTCATTAATCCAACCTCGTAAGAATTTCAGATCCTTCATCAGCTTATAAATAAATGCTAAAGTACTTTCATTGGGTTGTTGTTTCCTTATATCAACGTCATATTCTAGTCTTGCGGTGTACTCAATACTAGGAAATGCCTTTTTAAATTTTTCCTTCAACTCGTTATAGCTTAAGGGTGGAAAGTTTGCTATGTCTACTGAACAGAATGAGAAAGCTTCCCCTTTCAAACAACAAGGGAGATAATTCACTATCTCTGGGTTCGACGATTCGTATGTTAGCCACTGATTCATATTCTTGTAGGAAAGTTTCCACGCACTCATGTCTATCACCAGAGAAGGACGGAATTTCAACATTTGGATAGATCTTAAATGCTTGTGGTTTAGCATTAATAGCAGAATTTTGATTGTCACCCTCGGGAGGAGGGGTGCTAACTTGGCCTATTTCAACTGTATCTGTAAATTTAGGTTTCTCAAAACTATATGGCAGCGTTTCCCAACCGGTGTGCCGCGGCACACTGGTGTGCCGCGAGAAAATAGAAACAAAATTATTAATTCTATTGCATCAAATTGCAAAACGTAGGGGAAAATGTATATTTGTATTGTACATTACTATGAACCTCTACTGGAAATTTACAATTTTAAGTTTCATACCGTGTTACTTTTCTGTACATTTCTACTGTTGAAAAAAGCACTTGTTATTGTTATAACCATTATTGCTTCTTTATTGTTGCAGACTTTTTCGTAACTTGAAAATTTAAAATATCATTCAATCCTTTCGACAAATTACCTACATTTGTGTTTAAAAAGTAAAACAGATTTGTTTGTTCGTTCGTTATATAGTGATCTTTCTTCTTAGTAAAAGGTTGGATACAGTTTTCGTAAAAGAAAGCGTATTTTTAAAAACCTGATATATCCTTGCAATTGTTTTCTGTTTTTAAATTAGAATGAAAAATAAGCATAGTGATTAACCACGGGGAAAACCCAGTAATCGAGTTCTATTCTCTGTACAAAGATCAATAATCAGAGAAAAAAATACCACTGTTTTTTTATATTTACAAATAATAATATCTATAAGTGTGCAGCGAGAATCCAAGTTACACCCGTAGTGTGCCGGAAGTTGAAAAAGGTTGGGAAACGCTGCTATATGGTATAGATGGCTCGGTAGCCGGACTAGTTTTACATTCTTGCTCAGATTTTAAATTTATACAAGGCTTATCCTCAGGATCTAATTTTAAAAAGGACGAAAAATTTGAATTTATTATTCAATAAATTTACAGCAGCGACCGAGCACTGTGATTTGGGTAAATCAAAGCCAGGGTCATGCCACTATTACATGCGTGTGGGTTGGCGTCAATGAGACATCAGCTTGCTAATACAATAAATGCCTCGCTTGACTCCGTTCTCCCTTTCTCTCTTTCTCTTCGACACACACAATTAGAAAAGCGCGAGCGTCTCGCCCCATAATTTGAGTCCGTCTTAGGACTTAGACGCTTAACTGTGTAACAGTACAGTATCTATCTATCTGTATATATATAACGAAAACTATGCCAGTATCGAATAACTGTGTATATTTCATATAAATAAAAACATATCCATACCTAGCTGTACAATCATGTCCGATAGTTCATGTTAGCCATTAGATGGACTCATATGTGTATTTAGTTTTGGATGGAATTAGCAGTTTCCTTGTAACCAATTACAATATTTTATACACTGTTGAATAAAGTGTTGCCAGTTCTCTTTCTCAAACCCTTTCGGTTTTACTCAATCACTGTTTTACTGAAGGTGTCTTTCCCACCAGTTGGAAGAGAGCTAATATCACTCCTTTTCATAAGTCTGGTAAAAGTAAAAATGCTGTGTCCTCCTATCGACCTATTTCCTTATTATCTCCACTCTCACTTGTTTGTGAAAAGATAATAAAAACAGGCTTTTTCAATTTGTTGCTCCATTTATAAACTCCTCACAACACGGCTTTTTGCCAGGAAGATCTTGTCTTACTAATTTATCAGTTCTTCTGTCCGATGCAGTGGACAGCATATCAGAAAATTCGCAATTCGACATTTTGTATTTGGACCTGTCTAAGGCTATCGATTCTCCTCCACACCATCTTCTTCTATACAAACTCAGTTCTAGATTCAATATACATGGTAAATTACTTAGTCTTGTAAATACATATCTCAGTAATAGGACACAACCAGTTTCAGTTTCAGGTTACTTTTCTGACTTTATTCCCGTAACTTCTGGAGTTCCTCAAGGCAGTCTTCTGGGTCCACTTTTATTTTTATTATACATGGACGATTTGCCTTCTTTGTTCACAAACAGCAGCCTAATTCTTCTATTTCTACCAAAATTCTTCTATTTGCTGATGATTGCAAACTCTACAGACAACTTAAAACAGAGTACTATGCTCTTGCTCTTCAGCATGATGCTTCTATTCTTCTCAACTGGTGTAACTCTTGGAGACTTAATTTAAACATCGGAAAATATGCTTCTCTTACGATTTCTCTAAAAAAGGACCCTATAAACCACATCTACAAAATTGGTCATCAGAACATAAATCCTGTCACCTCTAGCAGAGATCTTGGTGTTATCATTGACAGTAAGCTTACTTTTGTGGATCATATAAGCAAAATATCTTGTACAGCTATGAGAAAAGTAGGACTCCTTTATCGCTTCACCGACATAAAAAATCGTAGTTCCTTAAGCTTATTCTATAAGTCATATGTTGCTCCCACAATTGAGTACTGTTCTCTTATCTGGTCTATGGCCTGTCCTACTCATCTGAAAAATATAAATTCTGTAATTAATTTATTTTTAGCCATTGTATCCTACCGAGTACCTCACCTTCGAACACTTCCAAAAAATGATGTTTTAACATTTCTCATTATCAAACCTCCCCTAGTGAGAAACAAAATTTCTGACCTAATATTTTTGCATAAAATTGTAAATGGCCATATATCGTGTGAACAGTTATTAAGTCAGATCAATTTTCGCGTACCCGCTAGAACAACACGATCTAGTGATCTCTTTTACACTCGAGCTGCGAGAGTTAATATTGTCCAAAGGTCCCTTCTAAACCGAATTGTTAGCACATATAATAAGTTACCAGAAACAGTAGACGTTTTTTTAAATGAGCATACCTTCAGATCATATATAAATACACTATCTTTGTAATGTTGCCATTGTACTGTACTATCTTGATTTCAAATTGTTATTCTATTGTTATGTTACATAATTGTTAAAATGTTTCAGTGTAAAATGGCCTAGTGCTGTATCTGAAACCTATTATAAATAAATAAATAAAAAATAAAAATTAGCTTCAGAAATTTGTCCCTTCGAATTATTCATAAATCATAAATAAGGAAAAATAGCATTGCCGCGTCATTTTACAAATAAGTTTGTAGAATAGAAATAAGTGTATACGTATCCTGTAGCTGGCACTGATATTCAGTGTGCAGACCATCTCTCCATATGTCCATATAGGTACTCTACAGCTACCACTAATATAGATATATTGTGCGGACCACGTCTCCAAAAGTATATATATGCAGGATGTAGCTAGCGCTAATGTACAGTATACGGGCCACGTCTCGATAAGGTTGTATATAAAGCCTGTAGTTAACAGTAATATACAGTATGCAGTGCATGTCTCCATAAGTTTATATCTAAAGCCTGTAGGTAGCACTTATATACAGTTTGCAGGCTAGCTCTCCATAAATGTTTCGTGGTAAAACTTTAACTAAAATCTAATTTAGCTACTATGTGATCTGTTTGTCAGCTAATATAATAAGTCCAAAGCATGTAGCTTATATTGCATCATATATTGTACACGCCTATTCAAGTTTCAACCTAAATTACAAAGTGATCCGGGATATTCTAAGTATTTTCAACATCTGAAGCAGGTATTTGGTATTTCTATTTTATATATATCTTTACAAAATATTTCGAATCTAGACATGTATTTGATCAAATATGTATAACATAAAAAAACTAGCCTCCTCTAATCTGAATATAATACAATTCTCACAAATGTCCTACCATACTTCTCTTTCGCATAAGTTTTTTATGTTTATCACAAACACATCATCTATGAGGTTCTCACCTTCATGTTTATGTTGGTACTGGTTGAGTTAGCGCAATTCAATGTGTATAATCAGCATAATCAAAACATAAAACAATATGCACGCAAATTTTTTAATCCAAATACTTCAAGTTCTAATCCTACAATTATTTCCTGGTAAAACCCTATACATAATGAAAAATTAAAAAATCGTAATTCTAAAGTAAACAGCTACACAATTTCTACAGCATTAGATATTAAGCAGTCATTAGGTCATATATTGTCAGTGCGTACATTATAGAAAATATAAATACACGAAAATGGTTATGAGGTTGAAGAAGTAAAGTAAAATAGAGCCACTATTTCATTCTGTAATCAAAATAAGCGTTAAAAAATCCATATAGGACCATAAAATGCACTAATGAATCACTCATCAATCTCTTAAAATTTGAAAAGGTACAAAGGATCGAACCCGGGACCCCAAGCACCAGAGGTGAACGCTGTACCACTGAGCCACCGCGGCCCCTGAGTCAAACGGCCCCGCGTCAGAAGGGCCCGGGTCAAAACGTCTCCGCAACAAAAGGGCCCGGTTAAAAAGGGGCCGAATTAAAACGCACCTCAAGAAAGCCCGGGTCAAAAGAGTCCCACGACAAAATGACCCAAGTCAAAAGGCCCTGCGTCAAACGGGCCCGGGCGAAAAAGTGACCCACTACAAAAGGGCCCGAGTCAAACGGCCTTGTGTCAAAAGTTTCCGGGTTAAAAGGGCCCGAATGGATAGGGGACGAATCAAAACGCCCTCATTAAAATAGCCCGAGTCAAACGGGTCCCACGACAAATTGACCCAAGTCAAAAGGCCCTGCGACAAACGGGCCCTGGTGAAAAAAGGCCCCGCCATAAAAGGTCCCGAGTCAAATGACCCTGTGTCAAAAGGTCCAGAATAAAAGGCCCCTCATAAAAAGACTCCAGGTCAAAAGGGTTCCACGAAAAAATGACCCAAGTCAAAAGGCCCTGCGTCAAACGAGCCCGAGTGAAAACCCACGCACACGGTGCTTGTCCACCAGAAAGTTCAATTGGCGGGGGCTGGAATCGAACCCGGGACCCCAAGCAGCATAGGTGAACGCTTTACCACTGAGCCACCGCGGCCCCTTTGATTTTCTCCTTTTGACCCGGGCCCTTTTGATGAGAGGCCGTTCGACTAAGTGCCCCCCATAAAAAGAGCCCGGGTTAAAGGGTCCCAAGTCAAAAGGCCCTGCGTCAAACGGGCTTGGTCGAAAAATAAGCTCGCTCCAAAAGGGCCCGAGTCAAACGGCCCCGCGTCAAAATGTCTCCGCAATTTAAGAGCCCGAGTCAAAATGCTCGAATTAAAACGTCCCTCATCAAAAGGGCCCCGGCCAAAAGGTCTCCGCAAAAATAGGGCCCGAAAATCGTTTCTTAACGTAAAAGTTTGGGATTTAGGTAGGGATAATAAACATAACAATTAGAATGACTCTGCAATTTTGCGTTAAGTTACTATACTGAGAATTTTTGCTAAGACTGTTAAAGAATGACAACCAACGTCAGTAACATAGACGACTTTTAATAGAAGTTAGGATTGTAAAAATTAACATTTTACGAATGTAGTCGACGAGAACTTCCCAAATGTAAGGTGGAATTTCATTTACGGTGGAAAATATTAATGGTCTAAAAACAAAATTTAAAAAAACATCAACCACTTCTTGTTCACTGTTATGCAAATTTTATTATCATTATTATTATTATTACTTTTTATATTATTATCACTAATAATAATATACAAGGTCAGTGGTAGCCCATACCTTCAAACCAGTATACGCCACTGCTAGTAGAAGAAACAAACGAGAAAAAATGGCCTAACCCGGAAATAATTGCAACACAAATGGTTTCTTTGTCTATCACTTCCAAATAGCGTTGCTAATAATATATTCAAAATCCGCTTTCGTAATGCTTGGGGAAAGTCCGCCATTTGGATTCAATATGGCGGCCACACCGAGACATCGACTCACACTTAAATGACAATATCTACTCACAGATTTAAGCTGAAAACTTCGTTCCGGTGCCATTTTTAAGATAATAGCATACCTTAAGGGATGCAAGTTTGCATGCCTCTATGTACCACCGCCATATTGAAAAATGGCGGCGATTATTAAAAATATAGTTTCTTTTTCAATTGGCAATAATGTTTTATTGGCAGATAACTCAGAAACTAACAGAGATATGCAGAAATTTCTTGAAATAAACGTAAAAGCTCATGATCTTAGCTTTCCAACGAGGGTACTTATGTTCGTTTATCTTACAAAGTAACGGAGCTAGTCGAATTTATGTGGCACTGGGTGTGCGATTTTCGATAATATGACTTTTTTCTCAGGTTCCTGGTAGAAGCTAAGTAGACGCAGTATACGGATTGACCAGTAAATAATTTCAACACAAATAATTTTTGAACCAGGATGTGTAACAAGGTGTATTTAGCTACATATTAAAAATCTTCTACTCACCTCCTTGGGGAAAGTCCTCCAAAATTTCGAAAAATATGACTTCTGAGATTTCGTTCAGATGTCGCTACAGATCGCGATAATCCATCATTGAAATGAAAGAAGATGTGAAAAATTGCTCAAAATTACGATATTTCTTCAGTCCTTGTTATGGTTAACGCTACATGTCTATTTGAAAGGCAAGAATTAAAACAGTGTAGCAACCTCTTCACTGAAAAAAATGTCCTCGTCTTTACAAAGTTTACACCGTTTTCCACATTATCACAAGTTTCTTCCAGTCAATTGTCACTAATTTATATTAGTGATAGATCATGTTTCTGGCATGAATACTTCATGTCTCTATTGTTTTCATGTATGTGTATATATAATGGATAACAAATAAAACAGTGTAGCTATCTAATCATTAAAATGAATGATCATCTTCATAAAATTCTAGAATTTCTTTACACATTGCACAAGTTTCTCTCACATAATGCCCACATTCAATGTACAAACTATATCTACTTTGCACCGCATATGTGTATGTTCATACCTTATATGCATATTCAATACATAAAAACTACATTAATAACTAAAATTAATAATTTTCATTTTCAAAAACTTCAGTTTTGTCTCACATTATCAAAATATTTAACCAGAAACTGGTCACAAATTGATGTACAAAACTGTCCATACTCCTTGCATCAACACACCATACTCACATAGTTTTCTGCGGATATGTATATTTAGTAAATGGCAAATAAGCAGCACACCAACCTAATTACTAAAACAAGTCGTCTTCATTGTCAGAATGTTCTGATTCCCTTTCTACATTATCACAAGTTTGTCCCAGACACTGTCCACAAAATGATGTACAAAACAGAGCACACTTCTTGCAAGAACACTTCATGCTTATACAATTTCCATGACAATTACAATGAATGATTTCCAATATATTATCAGGAGCAGGTTTCCTGTCCATCATCACTGGAAAATACATTCCCTGATGTAGTCGCCATCCCCAATCTTCTGGTCGCATTTGAGAGGATAGACTCTTCCCTGCCATGATTTGGTAGTAAACACGCAGAGAATGATATTTAAGTGCATCAGGAGTAGGGGGAAGGTTTTCTGGTCGTACAAAATCTGTTGCTGTACTGATTTTGCTAGAAAACATTCTTATTCTTAAAGCAACAAGAGATTCATCTTCCTTGCATTTATACAGCCTTGCTGTTGCCTGTTCTCCAGCACGAATAATATATTCTTTAAAGGCATTTTTAGAATTAAAAATAGAAATGGATTTCTGAAAGGCCTCATCGGAATTAGCTAGTTGTAATGCCACTTGTTTTCCTTTTCCAAAAAATTGTGATGTTGTATCACAACCAAGAAATACATGGATACATAGAAGACTGTTACAGAGTTCGCCAAGGTCTGTTTTCGTAGATTTAATGTCCCAAAGCCTAGTTTCTGTTTTATAAAACAAAGCATTCGTGTTTGACGGTGATAGACTTAGGAGAAGAATGAGCAGATCAGTATCATTTCCAACAACACAAGTATCTTGGTTTCGTGACTCTTGAATAGCTGTGTTGATTATCAGTGTGTCAGCATCCCTGTCTGCATACAAAACTTGAAATCCAACAGCAGAAAGCTCCAAACCCAATTTTCGAATTAGTCTCTCCCTATTCATAGAAACTTTCATTTCTGGAGAAAGGAGCACTTCAGGAGCGCTCTAGTTCTCCTTAGGTGTGTGCAATCTTGTATCGATGGACCACTAATGTAACCATCGAAAATAACTGAAGCGTCACTGATTTGTGTCTTCATGTAAGAAACGTAGGACTCAAATACTGTTTTGAATGTATGATTCAATGGCCAATTGACCTGGTGGAGCAACCACCCACCGTCAATCACATATTTACAAGACGATGGTGTATTTGAAGGTGAACTTGTCATTTTCCATAAAGCATTAGCCAGTGCAGATTTATTTGCTGGTCGTAGATTCTCACAATCTTCAAATAAAGTTCTTGGAACAGAACAAAGCTCATAGGAGGAAACGTTTTCTAGATTCATGTTTCCTATCATAGCAACAATTGCTAATCTTTGGAAAAGCTTGTTATGTTCCATACTGATTGATCCGGTAATCGTATGTATGGATTTCTTGTCTGCCATTGTAATGGCTTTATCCTTCTTCGAAAATATGACTGAGTCTGACGAATTTTCCTTCATTTTCAGTAAAATATTTTGTCCAACACATTTTGCTTTATCAGCATTGACACGATCTTGGGCAGTTAAACCGTTCGTAATATTAATAAGTTCCTCTTCAGTTCGGAACGGCTGACAATGTTAAGAAATCAAGTTTTTTTTTTGTATCAGCTGCATCCCTACTTATCCTCTTCAATGAAATATCTCTATGCTGGTTGGTGTGCTGCTTATTTGCCATTTACCAAATATATATATCCGCAGAAAACTATGTGAGTATGGTGTGTTGATGCAAGGAGTATGGACAGTTTTGTACATCAATTTGTGACCAGTTTCTGGTTAAATATTCTGATAATGTGAGACAAAACTGAAGTTTTTGAAAATGAAAATTATTAATTTTAGTTATTAATGTAGTTTTTATGTATTGAATATGCATATAAGGTATGAACATACACATATGCGGTGCAAAGTAGATATAGTTTGTACATTGAATGTGGGCATTATGTGAGAGAAACTTGTGCAATGTGTAAAGAAATTCTAGAATTTTATGAAGATGATCATTCATTTTAATGATTAGATAGCTACACTGTTTTAATTGTTATCCATTATATATCCACATACATGAAAACAATAGAGACATGAAGTATTCATGCCAGAAACATGATCTATCACTAATATAAATTAGTGACAATTGCCTGGAAGAAACTTGTGATAATGTGGAAAACGGTGTAAACTTTGTAAAGACGAGGACATTTTTTTCAGTGAAGAGGTTGCTACACTGTTTAATTCTTGCCTTTCAAATAGACATGTAGCGTTAACCATAACAAGGACTGAAGAAATATCGTAATTTTGAGCAATTTTTCACATCTTCTTTCATTTCAATGATGGATTATCGCGATCTGTAGCGACATCTGAACGAAATCTCAGAAGTCATATTTTTCGAAATTTTGGAGGACTTTCCCCAAGGAGGTGAGTAGAAGATTTTTAATATGTAGCTAAATACACCTTGTTACACATCCTGGTTCAAAAATTATTTGTGTTGAAATTATTTACTGGTCAATCCGTATACTGCGTCTACTTAGCTTCTACCAGGAACCTGAGAAAAAAGTCATATTATCGAAAATCGCACACCCAGTGCCACATAAATTCGACTAGCTCCGTTACTTTGTAAGATAAACGAACATAAGTACCCTCGTTGGAAAGCTAAGATCATGAGCTTTTACGTTTATTTCAAGAAATTTCTGCATATCTCTGTTAGTTTCTGAGTTATCTGCCAATAAAACATTATTGCCAATTGAAAAAGAAACTATATTTTTAATAATCGCCGCCATTTTTCAATATGGCGGTGGTACATAGAGGCATGCAAACTTGCATCCCTTAAGGTATGCTATTATCTTAAAAATGGCACCGGAACGAAGCTTTCAGCTTAAATCTGTGAGTAGATATTGTCATTTAAGTGTGAGTCGATGTCTCGGTGTGGCCGCCATGTTGAATCCAAGATGGCGGACTTTCCCCAAGCATTACGAAAGCGGATTTTGAATATATTATTAGCAACGCTATTTGGAAGTATAGACGAAAAAACCATTTATGTTGCAATTATTTCCGGGTCAAACCGTATATTGCCTCTACTATGCTCGAAACCATTAACTCTAGATTAACATCAGTCGTCTTTCGATCATTTTATGTTACTCCCTCCCACTCTCCCAAGACGTGCAAGAGTGTCTTCTTACTTCTTACCCCAAAGAAAGAAAAGCAAACAATATTTTCGCAAACACAGCCAGCCTCAGAGAGGACGTGACTCAGAACGCACACAGCTCGTTGTATAGCTGCAAGAGACCCATGAGTAATTAGTTGCCCTCTTCTTACAAGGCGTCTAGTCAGAAGTACCTATCAATGTCACTTCCGGTAGTTAAACATTGAAATGAAATGAAATGAAATCTTTCAGTTTTACGTCCCACGGTTATGCCAGTTAGGCTAAAGGAGACGGTGATAATGAGAGATGAATGAAATGGTGGAATGAAGAAAGTGGAAGGAAACGGGAGTACCCCGAGAAAACCCACGAGCACGGTGTTTGTCCACCACAAAGTTCACTTGGCGGGGGCTGGGATCGAACCCGGGACTCCAAGCACCAGAGGTGAACGCTGTACCACTGAGGCACCGTGGCCCCTAGTTGAACATTGAGTTGGCTGTTAAAATACAACAGCATCATACAACTAGTCCCTTCTGTTTATTTTTCACGAATATTTTTCACCTTCATGCGTAGAGGTTACGTATTGCGTAGATTTAAATGACATGCTGTGTCAAGTATATATTCCCAAAAAGATATGAGTAAACAAAAGGCAAAAACAAGTAGCTATTTTTGTTTTCCCCTTTTCTATTAGCCAGTGGAAGTGTGTATGGTTGTTTCAACATCCTTCTTGTAGTTTGTTTATGATTCACTTTCTCTTTTTAGTTGAGGTTTTGGTTATGAATACCACCGCGACAAGTCGTGGTTCTTATGATAGTGGTGTATTTTCGCCCCGAGAAATTACGGAAATAATAAAAGATGTAGACTACGATGCTTTTGAAACGGACGATGAACGTATTTTGTAGGAATATTCTGGCATCAATTTATGACACACATACCTTTTTTCATATAGCCTTACTGCTGAACGGGACGTTAAACCAGTGGCGGGATAGACACATATATTATATATACAGGGTGGCCCATTTTAATCTTTCCACGGAAATATCTCGAAAAGGTTTGAGCATAAATAAACTGAACAAAACCTCAAATCACAAATACCATGGGACAAATCGAACGGCGATGTCGCGATGCCCACAGGGCCAATCTTCAGGGATGCCCGGGGCCAACTTAAAAATTTTAAATGGAAACATGGGGCGAGTGACACATCATTCGATAGATCTTTAAAAACTAAAAACTGATGTGGCAAAAGATTTTTTATATCGCTAACCGTATTCAAAATGGCCGCCAAAATGTTACTTGTATCACAAACGTTCAGTAGCACTAATATGGAACGCTTGAACATAAATGAACCAAACAAAAACTTAAATAGGAAAGTCATGGGGCAAACCGAATAATGTTGTCGCGGTGCCCCCAGGACCGCCTTTCATCTTGGCCCAGGCCTAACTTAGAAATTTTATATGAAAATATGGGTCACGTGATATCTCGTTCGATAGATCTTCACACACTAAACAGCGTTGTGGCAAAAGATTGTTCATATGGGTCACCGTTTTCAAAATGGCCGCCAAGACATCTTGCCTGTATCAGATAAAACGTCCAGTACCACTAATATGAAAACGGTTGAAGATAATAACGGATGAACAGAAAAAAACTCCTATAGGAAATCGCAGAGGGTATTTATCATTCCACGGCTCGAAAATGTTGCAACAGAGGAGAAGATGATTAGAGTAACGGTATGAAGATCTATCAAACGATGTATCACGTGGCCCATATTTTCGTTTAAAAATTCTAAGTTTGGCATGGGCCCCCATGGAAGGCGGACCTTGGTGCACCGCGTAAACATTATTCGATTTGCCCCATGGCTTTCCTATTTGAGTTTTTGTTTGGTTCATTTATGTTCAACCGTTTTCATATTAGTGCTATATAGGTAGTGCTATATAGTGCTATATAGTTTATCTTATATAGGTAATATATTTTGGCGGCCATTTTGAATATGGTGACCGATATGAAAAACCGTTTGCCACATTGCTGTTTTAGTTTTTAAAGATCTATCGAATGAAGTGTCACTCGCCACATATTTCCATTTAAAAATTTTAAGTTGGCCTCGGGCCCCCTTGAAGAGTGGCCTTGGGAGCACCGCGACATCACCATTCGATTTTCCCCATTGTATTTCGTATTTGGGTTTTTGTTCAGTTCATTTATGTTCAATCGTTCTTGAGATATTTCCGTGGAAAAATTAAAATGGGCCACAACGTATTTTTTATATTAGTAAAACATGTCAACTTGGACACCTGTCTATCTTGGAAGTTGGTCACATTGAAACAATGCTTACCCTATGATGATAATGATAAATTTACCTGTGTATCTTGGCCACGCAAAATACCATTTTGTTATTTTTCTTAACTCTTTTGTATTCCCATATCCGAGGCAGATGTTCTGTATTTGTAAGTGGAGACAAAGAAGGATAGATTCAAACGATTTGTTCTTGGAGGTAAAAGGCCAGAACACTACCCTAATAAAGGGTTTGTGAAGGAAGACATAATAAGAAAAAGCACGTATAGAAATTCCGGAAATGATTTAACGTATTTGTTTACCCTATCTGTTTTGGTAAAAATCATTAGCTATAGCCTATCAGCTTCTTTCATCAGTGGGGAGTTTTAGTAATTCCGTAAAATTTTCACGGCTAAAGCTAACCATCTCAATTCTCAACTATTGACACATGACTCCTTCTCAAAAGGTAGTGGAGGTTTTGAAATATGAATTCCCTTAACATTTCTCAAAACATCTTTTGCTGCGAGGAAGACACTTGGAGCTCATCAACAAAAAGTAGTTAAATGATTAGTCTATACACATTATGTTAAAGTAGTTGTCCTGCGATTGCTTATTAACAACCAAGTAATACTAGAAATCCTATTCCAAAAATACTCGGATCACACCACTTATTTTCTGTAAGTTGGCCACTTTTCAAAGGAACCAATGTTGGACAGCGTAGACAGGTTTCACTATATAGTATTTGTAAGGCATATGTGTACTCTCTTCCTTTAAGTTTAAAATTTTATAATTAGTGAAATTTGGTGAATAGTATTTTTTTCCAAAACGTAGACTTCTGAATGGTACCTCATTTGCAAGAAATGGAGGCATTACTTCCCCATACCCTCCTTAGGGATAGTCTTTTCTAAATACCTTAGAAATGAGCTGTAAAGTAAACAAAAAAAACGATAAAAGTAAAAGACCAAACACCTAACTTAATACCTAATACCAAATACCTTATCTAATTAATACGTTACAGTATTGTAAAAGAGCTCAATACCTTGTTCTTCATTTCGGCGAAAATATTAATAGCTCTTTCTTTAAATTCAGATATTATACAAAGCTTCCATAGCAAGTTCTTTATTGTAAGTGTCAGTACTTCAGAAAGTTTGTCATGCTGTTCATTAAGTAAGTTACATCCTTTTCAGGGCATTCATTGAATGTTTACAAAAAACTGGAGTTGATGGAATGCTCAATACCATATTTAGCAGCTTCGTTTTTTCCTTATATATGCTTTGAGTTTCATTACTGAGTTATTTCAAGTATTCGGGAAGAGAAATGTGTTTTTTACTGTCGTAACATATGTTGATAAGTTCATTCTTAAGCTGATCTGAGCAAAACGTATTAGGAAAGGTGGATATCAAGTCATTCAGTTTGCCGTATGGAATAATTTGTTGATGCATACTAAATATTCTATAATTTATTAGTTCTACAATGACCCGATTTTTGTATTTTTCAATTTTTTCATCTGCACAGTTATTGAAAGTAGAATCTAATATAAACAAAGGAGAGTTTGTTTGTGTGTCTATCTATCTATGTTTGTGTCTGTGCGCGCCAGCGGACCAAACGAGTGGACCGAGTTACCAAAATCTAGTCGTGGGTACCTTGATCCAGGCCCCAGACCAAAACAAAAATGTTTCTCTTTTTCAAAATTCGAACCAGGGGGGTGTTTACCGGGCCATGTAAAAGTATTTGTCACTCTCGCGAAAAACATAAAAGTGATAGAGAGTCTTCTTTTCTTTCATTCTGATGTTGGAGTCAAAATATACTACTGTTCTTCAAGGGTACGTTACAACAATTTAACATTTTATAGAGGAAAGATGGTTTAAAATAAAAACAAATAAGAAGATATAGCGGTCTGTTTCCGTCACTTACAAATCCAGCTTAAAATGAAGATAGGAAGCCAGTAAATGTAGACAGTACATCAAACGTCTTTTTGCAGGTACTACTACACAGCGAGATTCTTTGGACTTCTTACGTGTGTTTCTCTTACGCTTCTATGGTTTCACGTCAGAAGGGCCCGGAGAGAAGGGCGAGGACAAAAAGGCCCGAGTCAAAACGGCCCCGCGTCAAAAGGGCCCCGCGACAAAAATACCCAAGTCTAAAGGGCCCCGTGTTAAAAGGGCCCCACGTCAAAGGGCCCGGTTCCAAAGAAGCCGCGACAAAAAGACTCAAGTCAAAAGGACCCCGCGTCAAAAGGGTCCCGGTCATAAGGGCCCGAGTCAAAAGAACACCGCGTAAAAAGGGACCCGCGTCAAAAGGGCCCCGGTCATAAGGGCCCGAGTAAAAAAGGCCCTGCGTCAAAAGGGTCCCGCTCAAAAGGGCCCGAGTCAAAACGGCACCACGTCAAAAGGGCCCGGGTCCAAAGTGTCACGTTTCAAAAAGGACCAAGTCTAAAGGGCCCCGCGTCAAAAGGGCCCCGGTCATAAAAGCCCGAGTTAAAAGGGCCTCGCTTCAAAAGGGCCCGAGTCAAAAGGGCCTCGCTTCAAAAGGACCCCGCGTCAAAAGACTCCGCGTCAAAAAGGCCTGAGTTAAAAGGGCCCCGCGACAAAAGGGCTCGAGTCAAAAGAGCCCCACGTCAAAGGGCCCCGGTCATAAGGGCCCGAGTCAAAAGATGCCGGGTCAAAAGGGCCCCGGCAAAAGGGCGCGAGTCAAAAAGGCCCTGCGCCAAAAGGGGCCCAGAGTCAAAAGGACCTCGCGATAAAAGGGCCTCACGTCGAAAATGCCTGAGATATAGCCTGAAAAGCATGAGAAATATAAAAATGCTTATTGGATTAAAAGTATTCAGTGGACACCACCTGATTTGTGTTGAAAGAACGTACATGTGGATCTGTATACAGTGTTAGTCCAAGTTATTGCGACAGCCCAGTTACTATTCATGTGAACAGAGAAAAGTGTTGCAGGTAGGTATTGATCAATGCTGTGTCATGGTGCGGGTGAGCGGGGCAACGGCCCTGGCTGCCGAAGTAAGGTGGCGCAAAATTCGGGAGTAAGAAATAATAGTAAAGAAGGAAAAAACAAAGAGAAAAAATTACTTGGAATATTTTAGATCAATAGGCAGATTAGAATATTTTAGATCAATATATTACTGCTTCCTCGTGTTAGGAAAATCTATGTACACCCAACAACAAAAGTCTCTCTCACCTAAGTGCTGTAATTCCATAACTTGGGGTCCATGTAATTTGCAGTTGTGAGAACGCCTGGACAGATGCAACCCAATTTACACGTAACTTTTCTCGGCACTGACAACAGTTGGTAGTACTGAATCCAGTCTTTATGCAAGTAAAATTGTGAGTAGATGACGCACGAAACATTTCTCCATTCTGAGATGAACCTCTCTGGTTCAGAGCGTGTTGTCCAATGAACATCATATGTTAATCTCAATATTGTTGTGTATGTAATGTATTATTTCACTATATACTGTATATTCAAAGAAATAAAAACACTGATCACACATGAATCAGAAAATGCTTGAAAGTAGACGAAAGCAACTGTTGGAAGTAAGTTAGTAAATGATTGCCTTCATTGAGAGACCTTCTCCAGTTCTCCTCATTCCAACATTTTTTCTTTCTGGAGGAGAAATTCTTGCTTGCCACACTGAGTATGTATTGAAATTGAAACTGAAACATTTGAAACAGTTAGAACCTTACCGGGATTTGAACGCGGGTCCGCCGAATATAGGTTCAATGCGCTAAACACTTACCCACCTCGTCACTTCATCTTCCGCCTAAACTATTAGCTAGTTAAAAGCATTGCATGTAAGACTATACACAAAATACTCGTACTAATACTCGTATAAAGAGATGTTCCTTATAAGTGTCACAATGACTTACTCGAGGTTTCCTTCTTTAACTCAAAAGCAAGTGATATAGACCTTCGTCAATTAGGAATAGATCGCAAAGCGTTCTTCAAGATGAGGCTACCTCATTGTTTTTAACTAGTCCCGATTTATATTACTGCAATTCTTCCTCACCGTAACTTCTAATTTCTAAAGAAGAAAAGCCGGCAGACATTATTTTCGCATTCTTTGAATTGCATCAACACGTGTAGAAATACTGTGTGATATGTTTATATAACATAGCTACTAGTTTATTTTCTTATCTTTGTATCAAGTGTGAAAGCAGAGAACTGCCATTTCAGCGACCCAAGTTCGAATTCCAGCGTGACAGTTATTTTTTCTTTATTCGAAGGTATAGTTTACGTAATTGATATTGTAATTCTGTTATTATTATTGTTATTATTATTATTATGCGTATAACTGTATGAATTTCGATGGCAACTGTCGCCGAATATTAAAAAGTGAATATGGTAGAACTATGAAATAAATTCAAGAGATGCGCGTAATGTTATCATAAAATTATATGGCGCAACGAATTTTATCTTATCGCAAACGGTTATCGTCAAACATACACGGTTAAAGGAGCACTCTGTTGATCAAATTAATAGAAGGTGCTGACAAGTATTGGCCACAGGCAGAAAAAAAATACAGAGTAGCTGCAAGTCGAGTACGTACTATTGTACAGGAGTATTCTCAAAGACCTTTAAAGAACTATCTTTGTGGCTTGGCTCACAATTTTAATTTGAAATCCACGTAAGCAGTTTGAGACAAATGTCAATCGTATTTCGCATTTGGAAAGTTAAGAAAAAATGATAATAAACTTATGTCCAATATAAATTGGAAGAATTTCAAAACAGATTAAAGTAGCCAGAATCTTTCAATGCAAGTTCACATACTTTATATATCTGAGACTTGGGACTAAAAGGGTTAATGTCAACATGAAGTAGTTTGGAGCATATATACTATTCATATTAACATTTGCTTTTCTTGCAAAAGAAAATATCCATTTATAGGCGTTAAAATTTGACGAACATCTCATTTTTTGCGAAAAAATGACACTGGCCCTTTTAGACCCGCATCACATATTATATATATATATATATATATATATATATATATATATATATATATATATATATATATATATATATATATATATATAATTTAATCGACATAATATGAAGATTTTTTGTAAGGATTCATGTTAAGTAAGTACTTTTCAAATATAATAAATGTAATATGTTTATCTCAAAAATACTTTTTGTTAGTAATGTCTTTCTTCACTCTTTTTATCGTATTGTAAGGCTTTATGCAACATTGGTACTTCTAAAATATAATGATCATAATGTAATGTTAATTAAAGTCAAGTTGTTCAAAAATATACTGTAATGTAAAATAATTATATACGTATAAAATCTGATCAGATGCAACAGAAAACACAAACAAATGCTATTTGTTTGTAATGTTTGTCATTTGTCTTTCAGCCGTTTTTAAATCCTTATTATAAGGCTTCGTGTTAGGTTAGCACCGTTAATATATAACAAGAATAATGTAATGTTCACCGAAGTCAAGTTGTTAATAATATATTTATTTTCTCCACTAAATCTCATCAAATTATATATAATAGTTTTTAGTAATGATTTCTTGTATATAATATACTTCTCGTTTCATTATTTTTATTTTATTCCATGTCAGTAAGGCCTAGACAAAGAACGACGTGTACAGAAGGGGTCGTCCTCAATGCAATATCGTATGTCAGTGGCTCCCAATCATGTTTATCTGGCACCCTCAATGCAAGCCCTTAATACTTCACACATTTCTTACTGCTTGTTGGCTACATGTACTTTTTTCTGATCTTTTACCTGATTTCGGATGCACCATTGAATTTTCAATTCGATAATAATAATAATAATAATAATCTCAATATATTTATATTTCCTCTAGCAAGACTTCTGAATACCTTTGTAGTCCAATATTATTATTTACCAGATGTATTCCTAATTAAACCACACTTCGTATTCAAAAAATATTTTGCATTCCTTCTTTTAATTTAACATCTCTCTTATATCATTCGTAATATTTCTAATTAAGAATGTAGTTTATTTCTGTCAGTAGCTTCTGCACTTCTGTTCTTCGAAATAGCATCCTATCAATGTGGGTTTTCATCGCTCCAATAGTGATAATTTTTTCGGTTCACCAGACCATATAAGGTAAATATCACTTCATCAAAGAATACCGGAGGGAGGGGCATGGTGGTTCAGTGGTAGAACGCTTAGCTCTGGTGTGTAGGACTATTGGTTTGATTCCCGGCCAAGTAAGGCAGTGGTGGACAATCTTGTATACGTGAGTTTTCCCAGGGTACCCTCGTTTCCTTTTGATTTCACCCGTTCTTTCATCATCATTCACTTGCTTTAATCATCGTCATCCTAAAGGGCATAATGTGTGACGTTAAACTGAGAGTCTGAAAGTTACCAGAGAATACCATGTCATTTACGACAATATTGCTGTCATCGATATTTCATATCATTACTTCCCAAAACTCAATGCGGTGATCAAAGTCGTCTTCCGTTATTTCATGCATTGAACGCATTTTCCTAGGGTTTAAACTCATGTTAATTGCAGTAGTCAAACCTTTAGATGACGCTAATCATACGTCAAAACGACTCTGCACAAGGCAGTATATGTTAATCGAACTCTTTAGTATGGTACTAATCATACTTCGGAATGACTTTACATAAAGAGCATAGGCGTACAAAAATTCATTGCGCTGAACTCTAGGAAACACCTAGCTTGTTAGCAACTAGTTATCAATGAATGCGGAATATCCACAAAAGATTGTAAATTCAAAAACTGCCAAATTGCTACATTGTTTCGGCCTTCCTGATCGCATGCAGTACCTTTCTGCAAAACATTCAATGGACTCTTAGGTTGTTGACTTCGAAATTGGGTTACGTTCGGAAAATGTAGCATTAAATAACTGTTGTACCTCTGTATATGATCTCTTCCTATCCTATAGCTAATGTCACGTCAGAAAGGCCCGAACAAAAGGGCGAGGACAGAAAGGCCTTAGTCAAAAGGGCCCCAGTCATAAGGGCCTGAGTCAAAAGGACCCTGGTCAGAAGGGCCTCAGTCAAAAAGGCCCCCTGACAAAAAAAAGCCCCACGTCAAGAAATCAGAGATATAGCCTGCAAAACTTCAGAAGTATAAAAATACTTATTAGTAGAGAGGGAATGGGGATTCTGCAGACAAATTTATTATTAGCCCATTTAAACTATGTCACCCTATCATCACTAATATCTTCTAATCTACCCCCCCTAATAATTTCTAGCGCACCCCCATATCCAAAATAACTTCTATCACATCTCAAATAACTTCTATCTTACTCATAATAACTTCTAATGCATTCTATCACTAAATCTAGTTACAAAAAATCACTAAATCTGGTTACAAAAAATCACTAAATCTAGTTACATAATCTGGTTATAACCGGTTTTGACTTCAAAAATTCACTAAATCTAGTTACAAAAATCTGGTTATAACCGGTTTTGACTTCAAAAATCATAAAAACTTACATCTAAAAAACTTACAATGGAATCCTACACAAAATATATTTATTACATCTTAATCTCCAGTTTATAAGCTTTCATTTGACACTTGAATCGTGAAAATCCGTTAATAATTAGCTTTAAAAACTCAATGAGAAGGAATACATACAACTCCGGAACAGGTGATCTGTCACTGATTCATTTGAACGATTTCAGTACCAGCACAGGACCATCTAATCCGATTCTCTTTCCTTATCCTAACACCAACAGAACTTTTTAGCTAGCACTCTTTTGTTTTCAACAGAGGGAGCTGTATACCGATGACGTTGTATAATAGCTGTTAGACTACGTCATATAAGGGTTGCCAACTCAATATATTTTTTCGGAACGTTCCAGGATTTTAATTTTTCAAGATATCGCTTTAAAACATATCGGGATGAATTCACCCCATTACTAATAAATATGATAATTGTTAAAAATGAGATGGCAACACTGATAGTCATACCCCCAAATAACGTTATTATTTAATACCTCGGCCCCTAATAACCCATTTCAAAAATTCAAACGGCAAATGAATACTAATAACACAACCAATTTTTCAAGATGCATAGATGGTTGCGTAACCTACAGGATATGTTTCCCTTTTCAATATCTCTACAAAATTTCAACAAATCGAAAAAATAAAAAATACTACCATAATTTAAATAAAATTTTAACACTTTTTTTAAAGAATAACATTTTCCCGAAAACTCAAAAATAAACCCGTAAAAAAATCCCCAAATTTTGAACTTGTTATAATTTCGTCAAATATTAACCGATTTTCAAAATTCAAACGGTAAATAGTTTCTGTTTTCTTATATTTTTTTTCTAACGCGTTACTGGTTGTCTATGTCTAAGGATAAAATTATAAAAAATCAAAAATCTTCACTATGTAAGAATGTATTAAGGAAATGTAAACAGGACATAAATACTAGACTACAAAACAATTACTTTCATGCATTACTGGTTGCCTATGTCTAAGAATAAAATTATAAAAACAACTTTTATGACTTAAAAATATAAATTTTACCTAAAACTACACCACACATAAAAGTAATTAAATATGACCTAAAACTAAACTAAACCACACATAAAAGTTAATTAAATTTTACCTAAAACTAAACTATACATAAAAGTTAATTAAATATGACCTAAAACTAAACTACACATAAAAGTTAATTAAATTTTACCTAAAACTAAACTATACATAAAAGTTAATTAAATATGACCTAAAACTAAACTACACATAAATACATTTTAACTATATCTTATAATGCCCCCAAGCTAATGTACTTACACCACTCTCTAGTATATATCTTTTATCATCATTTGAATCTAATGCTAACTTATTTACAGCTATGGTATACACATCATGCTTACAACTTCGAATTAGATTTATATTTTTATATGTTTTCACATCATTGAATAGGGTTTGCTTATAATCATCAAATTGTAACTCTTTTGCTACTACACATTTTGTTATTCCTTTTGCTTTTTTCTTCTCTTTATTTTCAACTATAATGCATACATCTTTGATCTTAACGCAATAAATTCTGTCATTATTTTACCATTGTTTTCATCCTTCATCTTTCCTAATACTTTTTTGTTTACTAATGGTATTCCATATTGATTATCCTTTCCATATTCACTTGTATCAAATAAATCAACCATTTCTTTTAAGTCTTTGTAGAAGTCATCTGTCTCAATTTCATATATAAAACTATCAGTATCCATATAACATAAGCCTATATCAATATCATATTTAGGTTTCATAATGTTGTAATGGAAGTCATACATTAATAGTTTTGATAAATCTAGCACACTTATACCAACATATATTGGTTTGTTGAAGGTCAATTTTTCTTTTTTCATATGTATCGCACACAAATCTTCAGTAAATATTGTTCTGTAATCAAAGTTTAGTTTCGCTATTAACTTTTCCACCCTCATTGGATCACATTCTAAGGTAATAGATGGCCTCTTTCTAATGTTTTCCATTGTTTTACCAAATACACTATTGTTCATTAACTTGTAAAAATCTTTCTCGAAATCATTCTTAGCTTTTGTTCTCATATTTGTATTTAGATCAATATATTCCTTTAACCAGTTTGATTGCTTGAACTCCAATATTCTATGAATTTTCCTAAATATCATCCCAAGTGACATATATAGTTTTAAGTTTCTGTAGTGAATAACATATCTTTCTTTATTGTAAAGCGTTGTTAATAATTTTGAATGTTTCGATCCTGGTGGACATATTTTCTGGAGCTAATGGTAGATCTGTATGTTTATCATGTAAGTATTCTGGATATTCTAAATCAACTTCTAATATGTAGCCAGTTTCTGGATCATCTGGAATATTCATTATGTTCATGTAAGGTTGAACCCATTTAAAGTCTTTGTAAGGCATGTACTGACTCATAGCCCATCCATATAAATTATTTGCATCTAGATAAGCTAAATACTTTGAAGGTTCGTCTTTGTTATAATTTTTCATATGCTTATTATTTGCTTTTACATATCTCTTACTACATTGTGAAATTCCACCTCTTATACCTTTTTCTATCATTAATATTTTGTCATAGTCAGTTAACATTTCTAGTTTGATCTTAGTCATCTTTAACATTGAATCCCACGATAAACCAGGAGCAATGAAATACCAAGCAGGATCTAAACCATATGCTTTTAAACACACATCTCTAAAACTTTCAAATACATCAGCTAATATTAATACATCTGTCTTGTTATAAAGTTCTGTATATTCACCTAGATTTTTAATATTGAATAACTTCCAAACATTTTCCGCATGCTCATAATCTTCATCACTGATGTGGGTGTTAGTAAGTTTATTAAAGAACATTTCTTTTGAAGGTAGTTTTGTTTCTTCGAATCTTTCAATTGAGTCAATATAATCATATGGGTACACACCTTTTTTAATTACTAAATCTAACAAATCATTAGGGAAGTACTTTGACGTTTCTCTATATTGTTCTTTTGTAAGGTTATTTGCTAGTTCTGCTAAACTCCTTGGCATAAACCTAAATGAATCTAGAAATCGTAAATTAATTCCATTCTTTTTATCAACCTTCACATATTTTGAGTATGTTATATATTTTTCCTCATTATTTGCAATTAGTTTTATTTCATTCTTATCATAAGCAAGTTCTTTAACAAACAGGTGAGTATCATAATCACTTAAGTTGTGAATAAATACTGGAATAAAATTAGGATTTCGATAGCTTAAGTTACAATAACTGTGAGCTGCACCTCTAAACTTCCCAGTTAAATGATCATGATCTCTTACTTTTGCTTTATTTTTATTTATATCCTTTAAACATTTTCCTAATTCATGTTTCCATTCTTCTAACTTTTCAATCATGCTATCATTATCTTTAGCGAATTTTATTTTCTTATTTAACATATTTATTTGTTTTTTAATTGCTGGTGGTAAATCATTCAAGTTTCTCTCACATATATGACAACTATTGGAATTATTATATATCTCGTTCTCATCTTTAGTTAGGTTATTCATTTCAACTTTTTTGTTATATATTTTCTTTATTTCTATTGCTTCTTGTTTTAACTTCTCCACAAACACCTTTGCAGCATCTAAACCAATATAACTAACAGGACTTTTATACACACCATTTGAGTATTTAATATAATAACAGAAACTCATTGGTAAATGCTTTTGATACTTCACAGTTTTAGAACAATTATGGTCTACTTCCATTTTACATAACCAACATTCAAAATCGGCATATATCGCAAATGGTACTCTAAATGATCTATTATAATTTTGGAACTGTATTTGATTGTCATATGGTTTTGGAAGTTCTATTCTAACATTCATGCTCCTTACAATATAGCTCATGTTGTTGTAATTGCTTCTCATTTCTAAAATGTCTTACCAAACACCTATCACAAAAGTACAATTTTTCCTTATGTTTTGTTACTTGACTTCTTATTAATCTCGATAAATCCTTTATCCAAATAAAATGACTATTATTTTCATCGTTTACATATAATAAATTGACGTGTTTGTCCTGCTTATTTTTTGTGATTTGAAGTGGGTATATATTATATTCATCATCATAACTATACACGTTAATGGATATGTTACTTCTCTTTTCAAACTTTACTATATCTTTTAATTGTACAGGAAATTCAATACCATTACAATATTTATCTTGTAACTCATTCACAATTTCTGTATAGTGTGAAGGTCGTTGATATTGAGAACATCTATCAATAGGTTTTAAATAACTTGCAATTGAATATAAGAAACATTTATTATCTTGATTTTTAATATTGATTACTGCTTTCTTATCTTTAATTGGTTTAGGAAGGTCAATGTAGGAAGAAGCTCGTAATGGTACATATTTATTTAGTCTGATTTCTAAATGTTTAATTTGGTGCAATGTCCATCCTGATCCTCTACCTTGAAATTCCTCCATCTCTCTACATAGTTTTTGTTTAGCATAGGTTATATATTCATCTAAGTCAGTTGATTGTAATATTCTTTCATTCATAGTTTTAAAATTGCGTTCTTGTACTTCTTTATCTTTAATATAATCACAAATGAATACAAGGTTGACTTTTAATGGGTGGTGCTTTAATTCTTCCTTGATTTTGTTAATAACTACTTTCCCACTTATATTTAAAAACTTCACCGGATCTTTATATCCTCCTATGTTTTCAATTGTGATAGTTTGTAATCGTTTCTGTATTGCTGTTTCCTTTGTTTCTACTTTAATTGGTATTCGTTGTGGTTTCGATTCTTCAAAAACATCTTGTTTAAATGGAAATATGTTTCTAATTTGTGATCTGTTTTGTTCATCTTCATATTTTTTAATACGGTCAATAAGTTCAGCCTTTCTTAATTTAGAATAACCTTTTATTCCCTTACCTTTACAATGGTTCTTTAATTCATCAACTTTCATTGTGTATATAACTTTCAATTCATCTGGTTCATTTTGATATTGTTCGATTTTTTTGATTAATTCACTCTTATTTAAAGAACTATAGTTACGGATTTTCTTGACTTTACATATTAGTTTTAGTTTTGTAATCGACATCTCCCTCATCTCCTCACCAGTAAAATTAACATTATTTATATTCATCTTATTTGAAAAAGTACTGTATCGTTTTTTAATATTTACCAAATTTTTAGTTCATTTTCATAATATTTTTTTGATGTTATATATACCAACATTAGCATACTTATTTTTCCTAACACAACTGCTAATACTTGTACACTCCTGACATTGTCTACATATATTAGTGTGTTGTGTTAGTATAGGGCTTTTATGGGATCACCCCATCAAAGTCATTATTAATATGATAAAAACTGAATCATTTTCATAAACTCACTCATCATCATAATTATCATTCACCTTCTTATCCTATTTACCTTTAATGAAATAACTATAAAAGATAACATTTATAATATTATATTACTTTTATTTATTTAATTATTATGCAATTATTAAACCGTAACCATTTAATAAATACTTTATTACCTTTTATGAAAATATTCATAAAAGTTAAACACATTAAATTTACACTATAACATTTTCCTTGTCTTATCAAACTATTATGTGAATTATTAAACCATAAAATATAACATTTATAATATTATATTACTTTTATTTATTTAATTATTATGTGAATTATTAAACCATAAAATATAACATGTATAATATTACATTACTCTTATCTATCCAACTATTATGTGAATCATCAAACCCTAACCATTTAACAAACACTATTACCTTTCTTTCTCAATATTTTTCAACCAAATACTCATCCTTATATTTAGTTTTCAATAATTCTGGTTCATAAAATCTTCCTCTAACTTCTTCATTGTTTAAATCTTTAATTTTATATGTCGGTGGATTACATGGTATAACCTCATTAATAACAAATACTTCTGTTGACCAATTAGGTGTATATCCTTTCTCAAACAAACCTTTAATTTTACTTATACGAACATAAACACCAATCTTGTACTTTAACTTAACAGGCTCATATTCTTTCTTATATACTTTTTTCAATATCACATGCTCATTATTCTTATTCACTTCTACAGGTTTCACACCAATTATTCTATGTACTTTGTTATTATATTCATCAACCAAACCTTGCAATATTTTTAACCACTTATAATTACCTTGAACAGTAAATTTTTTCCACATATTTTGTTTAAGTGTTCTATTACATCTTTCAGCAACAGAAGCTTTTTTACCACTATAGGTTGAGTAATGATTGATATTGTTTTTTCCCATCAAATCTTCAAATTCTTTATTGTAAAACTCTTTCCCTTGATCTGTTTGTAAATTATTAGGTTTTCTTACTTTTAACACTGATTCAAACGCTTCTGTAACATTCTTACCACTCTTATCTTTAACAGGAACAGCAAACGCATATTTTGAAAACACATCTATAATCGTTAGCAGATACTTATAGCCTTTATTTAATTTTGAAACACCTTTTAACACACCACTATCCATTTCCACAAGATCTGCTTGCCATAAATCATCTATACCTTTAACAATAACACTTAACCTAGGATAATTCTTTCTAGATGGTTTATGAATTTCTTCTATAATGTCTTCTCTAATACCTTCACCTTCATATAGTCAATCGGGGTTTTTAATGAATTGAGATTTATTAGTACCACATACAACACATATACCTTTCTTAAAATATCTCCCATTCTTTGTTTGTTCTATTCTAATGTTATCTATTTTTGTATCTGTTGATTTCTTACACTTAACACAATACATCATTATTTATTATATGGAAATTTATTAACCTCAATCTATAATTCAAACACTATATCAACTAACAACATCATTCTAAAGATAGGCCTAATTCAAACTATAATTCAAGCATATGTTTGTTTGATGCTGTTGCCGACATTTGATGATTAATACTATAATTAACGGGTGTCGGTATTTGATGATTAATACTATAATTAACGGGTGTCGAGATTTTGATGATTAATACTCTAATTAATGCTGTTGTTGGTATTTGTTGATTAATACTATAATTGATCATGAACTTCAATCTATAATTCAATCTATAATCAATCTATATAATAACTTCCACAATTCAAACACTGTTCATCTATATAATTTAATCAATATAACATTCTATAACTTAGTCTATAATTCGAACAATAATTCAATCTATATAACAATTTACAATTCATCTGTATAATTCAATTTAGAATGTTGTTATATAGATTGAATTAAAATGTTGTTATATAGATTGAATTAGAATGTTGTTATATAGATTGAATATAGCAAATGGTTTTATGAAAGCTCTCTTTCTATATACATAATAACTTGCAATGGTTGCCCTTCTTCCATAGCTGAATTCTTATTTGCTTGAAACGTAATTATATCACCCTTTTTAATGTTTACAGGTAAATTTTCAATCAAAGTATCACCTAAATATATCTCTAGAAAGTATTTATCCAAACTTAATTCCATGTGCATTATTTTCCCGTTATAGAGAAATTTGTAACCATTAAAGAGATTAAATATTCTAAAGATTGGTTCCTTAACATTTTTAGCTCTCAATCGACATATTAAGAGTATAGTTTCCTTCTGCATAATCAATTTAGTAGTATCCATCCTAACCTTTTGAAAATCTTCTTTCTTTATATATGTGTCTTGTAATGTTTTTAATACATCTTCAAATTTGTTTCTATCACCTTCCAATTGACTATTAACATTACTATTTATTAAATCTAGCTGTTGTAAAGTTACTACATCATGTTGGTCAATTGCATCACCTACATTAACAAGTCTTTTGTTTTTGAAATCAACCCATGTTATATTTGATGTAAAAACTTCACTTACATGATTGAGGTTTGTAGTCCCCCTTTTAGTATTACCAAAGATATCCATATTTATTATATAACAATTCAAATTATTTAACAGCAAGTAAAACGGTTATACGAGCTCCACCAAAATCAATCAAATCACCATTCTCATCTTTAATTGAAACTTTCAAATTATTAAATTTATTGTGATGTATTGGGAAAAATATCTTTTCATTAGGTTCATATATAATTGGTTCTCTAAACTCTGCATTTGTTCTAAATGTTGCAATTAAGTCTGTTTCGTTGTGTGTTGTGTCATTGTGTTTTAAAATCATGCCTTCTGCTAAATCACAGTGAATATTTATAGTATCAAACTGATGAGACTTTGGTGGCTTATCTCCAACATGTTCTATATTATTAGTTAACTTTTTCTCACTAAAACCTAATACAGTATTAATGGTATCTAAGGATATATCACAAACCTCACTAAATATTTTAACTCTATTTCTCTTCCTGTCTTCCGTAATTTCAAAAGTATCTTTGAATTCATCAGTGTAGAATGGAAGGTTTGATTTAATATATTCTTCTAATTCTTTTAAACTATACTGACCAGGTTGAACTATGGCTTGTCTTGTAACTTCAGGTTCTTCACTGCAAAACGTTAATTTGTTGTTCTTTTCTGTAATGTTTGGAGTTAAGTATGTTGTGTAAAATCCTGCAACAGCTACTTCTAAATCGTTTTCAAATGGGTAGTGCAATGACATGTTTAATACAGATGAATAACCATTTAAATTAAATACCTTCATTTATTATATAATAAATAACTAATATGGATAATTGGGATATTAAAGTAAGGTTAACAGAAGAAACAGCGAAGAGAAAGAGGAATGGTGAGTTGTTACCTGATGATATAAGATGTTTAATAGTTGGGCCTAGTGGTTGTGGTAAAACGACGTTAATGATTGATAATTTTTTGTTGGCACCTAAATGGTTAAAATATGCAAATGTTTATATATATTCTAAAAGTTTAAATCAACCTAAATACCAACACTTAATACAACTTTTTCGAGATATAGAACGCAATATTAAAGATACAGTAGCAATAATAAAAGGAAACAATGAAGAGATTATTCCATTAGATGAATGTGAGGACTATTCTGTGGTAGTATTTGATGATTTCATATTAGAAGAACAAAACCACGTTAGAGAATATTTTACTCGAGGTCGTCATAAGGGTTTGAACTGTTTCTATCTTGGTCAAACATATTCTAAAGTACCAAAACAATTAATTAGGGACAACTTAAACTTTCTTTGTATATTTAGACAGGACAATGTAAATTTAAAACATATATATGATGAATTTGTTGCATCTGATATGTCGCTTGAAAAATTACAATTATTATGTAGCAAGTGTTGGAGTGAAGAACATGGTTTCTTAACAATAGATATGACTAGGAAGGTGAATAATGGTAAATATAGAAATAAAATTAAAGAATTTCTAAAAGTGTAAACAAAACGTATATGAATGCAGGTGAACGTATATGTTATGTCATGTTATGTTATGTTTTTATTTTTTCTTTATATAATAAATGGATGTTAATAAAGCTAAGAAGTATATTAAGTTAAAAGAAGAACTTATTAAAAGATTTAAGGAAATTAAACAAAGTAATCGAAGTAAGTATGAGAAATTTAAAGAACAAGATCAGCCTGTTATTGATGCAATTAAAGATTTAGGGCAAGATATATCAAAAGTAGCAGAAGAAAATAAAAATCTAATTCAAGAGTTAGTTCCAGTTGTGTATAAAAGTGCAAAAGTGGATTCAAGCTTATTAGAAACACCACCTATGTATGATAGTCCTATAAATGAAAGTGATACGCCTATAACAGAAGAAATAAAACACATGAAAAAACAAATTAAATATAAAGTAGAAGGAATAGAATCTTTAGCAACAACTCATTTTGGTAAGATTGCCTCAAGATATTATGCAACTAGAGATGATAAAAGTTTTGGAATACAACCATATGATGAAGATGGGAAAATTATACATATGATAGGAAATGCGGAAGTTAAAATTCATGGTGATGATTTAGTTATTAATAATCGACATTATACAGGAACAGAAGGTTTATGGGAATTATTGACAAAACATAATCCAACAAATTATAATGATGATGATCTAGAAAAATATAAACAAATAGTAATTGATTCTAGTGTTGCATTTCATAATAATGATCCAAGTACAAGAAAACAAAAATCTAGTAAAGGTAAAAAATATAAAGAAATTATCAAACCTATTTGGGATGAATATATAAAACCAACAACACCTTCAAAAAAGACACCAAAATCTGGAGAAGGAATAAAGGTATATAACGAATTATCAAAAGAATACATATGGATGGATGATGTGAGAAAACTGATTGTTATTTTGGGGAAGAAAAATCTGGAAATGATAACTTTTATAATGAGAAAGTAAGTATTATGGATATGATTAATTCTAAACTCATACAATTTATACCTAATGATCCAAAAGGTATAGGTTATTTGATAAAGATATTGAATACGCTGCCACCAAAATTTTGGAATAATGAAAAGTATGGAAAAGAATTAGTAAATGATTTGATTAATAAACTTCCATTTGAGTTGCATATTCCAGGATTTCAATATTGTGGTCCGGGTATAAAGCTTCAAGAAAGATTAGAAAGAGGTGATAAAGGTATTAACCCATTAGATGAGGCTTGTAAAGAACATGATATATACTATAGGGATAATATAGATACAGAATCAAGACATATTGCAGATAAGGAATTAGAAAATAAAGCTTGGGAAAGAGTTTTTGCTAAAGATGCTAATTTAATAACTGAAAAACTACCTGCTCTTGGAACTGCTTTAGTGATGAATACAAAAGTAAGATTTGGTTTAGGTTTATAAGTAACAAAAGTAAGGTTTGGTTTAGGTTTATAAGTATTTTTTAGATTTAGGTTTATATGTACTTTTTATGGAAATTTTTCATAAAAAGCTTTTAATTATATAATAAATATGCAGTTAAAAGGTTTTACATTTACGATTCCTAATCAGGAACTTAAACAATTAAATATAGATCACATTTTAACTAACAAACAACTCAAACAAAAGGAAGCAAAACTAAGTAAAGGGCAATGTATATCTCTATCTCTTTCTATACCACAACTTAAGAAAATAAACAAAGAAATGAAGGCAAATGATAATAAAGTTCATTATGGTGGTTTTATATTTACTATTCCAACGATTTTAGCTTTAATAGATGCTCTAGGTTCTGTTGCTGGAGGTGCGGCTGCTATTGCTAAGACTGTAGATGATGCAAAAAAGAATAAAATGGAATTAGAGGAACAAAAGCGACATAACTTAGCAATGGAAGAAAAACAAGGTGGTAAGATTTCAAAAAACGTAAACTCCAAAACAGTAAAGAAAAAGAAGAAATTAAACCTTTAAGTAATTTAGACCTAATACAACTTGTTAAAAAACTTAAGATAAGAAACTTTAGAGGTGTATTTATGAGTGATGAATTGCCTAAACATCCAAGGAAGAATGAGTGTGGTATTGTTAATTTTGATACGTCTAAAAATATAGGAACGCATTGGATTTGTTATTGGAAAAAAGGAAATAGAAAGTATGTGTTTGATTCATTTGGAGGTAATCCGCCAAAAACACTCGTAAAATATCTTGGTCATAATATAGAGTACAATAGCAGCCGTATACAACATTTTAACGAGGTAATTTGTGGACATTTATGCATTACAGTGTTAAAAATGTTTACAGATGGGTATAGTTTTTCAGAAATTATTAGTCAGGTGAATAGGAATAAGGATATTTGGAGAAGTTATATTTAAGCTTTTAGGGGTTTATTTTATGGACTTAATTCATAAAACGATTACAAATATTTTTTATAATAAATATGGATAAGATAGAATCATATGAATTACAATCCTTTAAACCTAATCAAAAAACAATCGAGAATTTAAATAAGCCAATCAGGTCTATTGAATTTGATATTGACGTGGGTGATGGCTTCATACATCCTTAGTATGCTGATATTTATGTAACTTTTGAAATTAGAGGTAGAGATGCTGATGGAGAATATACTACTGGTCAAAATATTAGACTTATTAATAATTTCTTCCCACATTTGTTTTCTCAAATTCAAGTTAGTAAGCATGGACAGATATTAGATATTATAGATTATCCTGGTTTAACTTCAACAGCTGTAAACACATGTACGATTTCAAAACCAGAGGCAAATCACTATGATGAATGTGGATGGGAAGGAATTACGTGGGCAAGAACAGATGAAGAAATAGTGTTTTTGCTCAGACTTTTGCCAGGATTTTGTTCAGATTTTAAAGATATTATGTGGAAAGGAGGATTGAAATATACATTTAAAAGAAGTGGTTCTGATGATAACGCATTTGCTATTTGGAAAACAAAAAAGCAGGATGGAACATATGAGAATGATCAACCACATCCAGGTAAAATTAAGATTACAAATATGGAGTTAAGAATGCCTATTGTTAATTATGAACCTAACTATGCAACCTTGTTAAGATCTAATATGTTAAAAGAAGGTAAGATTCCTATTTCATTTAACACGTATCAATGTTTGCAGAAATCAGTTAGTGGTAAATATTTAGAATTCGATTTAACCACACAATTTAACTCAAGTGAATTTGATATGCCTAATTTTGTGATTGCCTTTTTCCAAACTGATAGAAATGATAATCAAGAAAGAGATTCAAGCTATTTTGATCATTGTAAAGTTCAGAATATCCATTTTCGTAATTCTAGAAATGAATCTTTCCCATTAGAATCTTTAAACTTAGATTTTGCAAAACATAAGTATTTGAAAGTTTATGAAATGTATACGGTATATAAGCGAGCTACAATTGGAAATACTGAGATGTTTTATTATCCTAAAGAGTTTTTAGAAAATAGGCCGATGTTCGTAATTAACACAAGCAAGCATAAATCAGTAACTGTAAGTGATAGAACTAATTTGAAACTGACTGTTAATTTTGAAAGCGATGTACCAGATAAAACAATTTGCTATGTTGTTATGATTGGTAAGAAAAAAATAGAGTATGATATTGAGAAAGAAAAAATAATTGAGAAGATATAAATCAATTATATGTTTATTAGATTTGTTTTAGTTTGTAAGTGTTTTTTATGATAATATCATAAAAAACTTATTTAATAAAATGACTATTCCAGATAACATTCCACGTGAGAATTTAATTGTGTTAATTGAAGATACTATATTAAATCTTGAGAAGTTATTAATGAAAAACAAAAGGAAGTTATGAGAATAAAATGTGTTTATACTACTCTTATTACGTTATCAATTCTATTATCAGCTTCTACAGGGTTCATCAATGTATTTATTCCTGTTACAGTGTATTCAATTATTACAACTGCATTTTCTTCGGCTTCTGCTGTTATCACTGGTCTATCAACACGGTTTAATATAGCTTCAAAGTAGAGAATATTATAAAAATATGGTGAATCGAATTGGGTTGTTTAAAGATGAGCTTAATGTAATTAAGCTCATAAATGGTGAATTAACAGATGAAAATGTAAGAGATATTGTTATCAGAATCAATGACATACTTAACGAAATTCGAGACTATTAGAAAAAAATTCTATATAATAAATACGATGGCGAGTCATATTGAACTTTTAAATAAACTTGGAAGTCTTGAACAAAAACAGGTTATTGGATTAAGAGAATTAGAATTAAATACAGAATATAAGATTGTGAAAATGGAAAAGATTAAAACTAAGTTTGGAAAGAGTGTTTTAGTTGAATGTGAAGAGTTTAAGGTATTTCTTCCACCTAGATTTACAAAACACTTAACAGATAAAATGATTGATGAGATCGTTAAAGATGGAATAAAAATCAAATACACTGGTTTAAAAGATAATTATCCAACTGTTGAGTTCTGTATGTAAATTTCAAATAATGATCGGTTTTGTGAATCCAAAAAATGATCAAAAATATGTTGTCAGAAGTAAAAAATGGAGTGAATAGAATGGATCCTCAAAAGAAATTTATACTTACTAATAATTTCAATGTAATTGTGAAAAATGTGCAAACCGAAGTTCAAGTAGTTTTTGATATTAACGGCTGTCTATTCAGTTTGAACTATGATCAATGGACTGAGTTTAAGAAATCATTATTTTCAATAGAGAATGAAGTTAGCAGAAGATTTCACTATCAATATCCTAATTTGTAACTATCAATATACTAATTTGTAACTATTATGTAATTATGTAGAATTTAGTTAACTTTTATGGTAATATCATAAAAGTGTTTTTTAATTTTATTTTACTAGATTTAGTGATTTTTATAACTAGATTTAGTGATTTTTTGTTTTTTGTAACTAGATTTAATGATTTTTTGTAACCAAATTTAATGATTTCTGAAGTCAAAACCGGTTATAACCAGATTTTTGTAACCAGATTTAGTGATTTTTGAAGTCAAAACTGGTTATAACCAGATTTTTGTAACCAGATTTAGTAATTTTTTGTTTTTGTAACTAGATTTAGTGATTTTTGTAACCAGATTTAATGATTTTTGTAACTAGATTTAGTGATAGAATGCATTAGAAATTATTATGAGTAAGATAGAAGTTATTTGAGATGTGATAGAAGTTATTTGGGATATGGGGGTGCGGTAGAAATTATTAGGGGGGTAGATTAGAAGATATTAGAGATGACAGGGTGACATATAGTTTAAATGGGCTAATAATAAATTTGTCTGCAGAATCCCCATTCCCTCTCTACTCTTATTAGATGAAAAATATTTGGTGGACATACCTGTTTATTTGTGTTGAAAGAACATACATGTGGAAAAAATATAGGGTTAGTAAAAATGTTACAACAGACCAGTAATAACGATACGCGTGGACGGAGGTAAAGTAAATATTGTAGATGGTGGATTCTACGATATTTGATATCAAACAATATCTTTTGAATAGAAAGAGGTGGGTTTGACACATCAATTTAGGCCAGAATGTTCCCACAGATGAGAAGAAGAACTCATTTTTCAATAAAATCTATCTTCATTCGTTTGAGAGATAGGGTGCTACGTTTGACATTTGTATCTAGTAGACCAAAGTATCTGGACAGGCAAAGAGACACGTAGACGTAGAAAAGTAAAAGGTTGCAGGTGTGTTGATGCGAAAACTGCACTGATTGAGGGCGTGGACATAATGACAACCATCCTAGATTCCGCCATATTGGATATCACATAATATTTTTAAATGGAAAGGAGTATGTTTAGCACATCAATTTAGAATTGAATTTTCCTACAAACGAGAATATGATTTATTCTTTACCAATCCTCATTCTTTTACGAGGAAAGTGTGCTATGTTTGACATTAGTGTGTAGTAGAAAAAGTATCAGGACAATAAAATAATAATGTGGCGGAGGAAAAGCAAATGTTGCAAGTGTGTGTTATTGCAAAAACTACATTGAATGGGGATGTGGACACTGTTGATCACATAAATATTCAGATATTATTAAACAAACTACTATAAAATGTCCTCTAAAATCATTTTATCCCTCCAAATTAATACAGTTAGTATTTAATAGCAAACACTCAACGATTTATAACTTTCTTTAAGCATTTCGGCATCGTTCTTACAATTTTCCTGGTGTAATGTGGGGAAATATTGTTCCAAACTGTACGTAATGCTTTTCTCAAACCTTCTTTCACCGTAACTCGTATATATTGACCTTACGTTGCAATTCGTTCCAAAGATTCTCAATGGGATTAAAGCCGGTACTGTGTGGAGGGGTTTAGCGCACTTTTGGGCAGTTTTAAAGCAATCTTTTCTTTACAACATATATTTTGTTTGGGATCAATATCTTGATAAAATTGGAAGTCCTTCGAAGAACGTTAAGATATATTTCTTCTGTATTTTAAAGTAGGCTGGCATTTGTTTCTGTATTTAATTGTCGAAAAACTATTATTCTACCATCATATTCATGCAGGTTTAACTTAAATTCGTCTATAAAATACATTCCAACCAGTTTTTGGGTTTATTTTCAAAAGCTCTAGAAAATTTAAATATCCTATATATTTCTTAATTTGGGTAATACATGGTTTCTTTCTAGCAATTCTACCATTATATCCTTCCCGTATTAACTCTACATGGTACAATACATTGACCAGAAGAAACATCGTTATCACCCACTACTATTTGAACGACGTTGTTGAGCTCTACCAAATATTCGAAACTGCACACTAAAAGCATTCTATTGCTTTATAATCGTAAAGTAACAATCACAAATATACTTACTATTAAAATATGTTATACATATGTGGTAACTTCTCAATATTTTGCAAACGCAAGCAAAAGACAGAAACGTTAACACAATGAAGTACTATTTATTAGTTACCTGTCTAAATACTTTCTTCTACTAGAAACAAATGTCAAACTTAGCACACACTATCGCGTAAATGAATAGAGATCTGTCAAAAGTCGACTCAGTAAGGGATGCGCACGAGACGAGTCGAGACAGAATTTTCCTGAGAATATCCGAGTCGAGACACAGCTCTTCCAATAGAAAAATAAACATTTTTCGAGTCGAGACATCACATTTACAGTACATTTTTGAGACGAGACAGCCTCAAATCTTGTCTCGTGCGCATCCCTAATTCAGATTATCGTTTGTACCAAGATTCTAGCCTAAATTTATGTGACACAAGTACCTCTGTTTATTTGAAAATATTTTATGGTATATAATGTGCGGAATTCAAGTTGGGTGCCATGATCATTTAACGCAGTTTTAACACCAATTCCAACCTGTAACATTTACTTTCCTTTGTCCATTTGTCTCTTTGTTATTGCCCTGTCATGATACTTTTTTCTATTAGATATATACGTCAAACACCCTGTCTCATAAACAAATGGTAATGGGTGTCAAAAATGAGTTCACATTCACATTTGTGGAAATATAAAGCCCAAACTGAAGTGTAAGATCATAGACTTTTCCATTAAAAAATGTACGATCCGCAATATAGTGTAATTCAAAATGGCTTCCACGGTGACCACACTCCAAGCCAATGAAGTTTTTGCAATAACACCAATTGCAACATTTGATTTTCCTCCGTCCGCGCGTGTCGTTATTATTGTTCTGTCCCAATACTTTTGACTAACCCTGTATGGAGATCCACATGTATGTTCTTACACCAAAAATAAAGAAACGTTTTCAAGATAGTATTATTCATCTAATACGTATTTTTCTATTTTGATTCAGGGGCAGAAATTGAATTTTAGAATTAAAGAAACAGTCATTAATAGATAGTCTGATTGGGCTAGCTCTCGAGAATACAAACTCAGAGATATATGATTTTCACTTTAGCATCCCTTTCAGCAGCGAGGCTGTATGAGATGTGGACCTACTGATTAACGTGGAATTCGAACCACATGAGATCCCGCCGAGAATCGAACCCGGGTCTTCCACGCCTACAAACTCAGAGAGACGTGGTTGAAAGGAAACTTTCATCGAGAACCGACTTAAGCGATAGGGATTGTTGCAGAACAAACAGCAATCAAACAAATTAAGATCACCATTCAAGTTTCCTTTTTGTCTCTAATAACCACTGATATTCTTCCTTCTATTGGACAATAACTTCTACTTACTAAGGTGGCACTATTCCCTCGTGCATCCTTGATTTCCACTTCTGTTTTGATTTCAGGCTTTTTTGCCGTGGGACAATTTCTACCCGGGCTCTTTCCACTCAAGCCCTTTTTCGCGCTGCCCTTTTGACGTGAGGCTCTTTTGACTCGGGCCCATTTCTCGCGGGCCCTTTAGACTCAGGCTCTTTTGTCGCGGGGCTCTTTCGACCCGGGCCCTTTTGTGGCGAGGCCCTTTTGACGCGGGGCTCTTTTGACCGGGGTCCTTTTGACGCTAGTCCCTTTTGACGCTGGGCTCTTTTGACCGGAGCCCTTTTGACGCGGGGTCCTTTTGACCCGGGCCCTTTTGTCGGGACAGTTTTGACCAGGGCCCTTTAGACGCGGGGCCGTTTTGACTCGGGCCTGTCTTCGCCCTTTTGTCCGGGCTCTTCTAACATGGAATCCGCTTCTATAGGTTGATGCTAGTTAAATAGATGCAGCAGCGGAATATTGTTCAAGGTTTGCATATTTTTTGCATTGCATATTTTTTCTTTTTTATTGATTTTCACGATAGAGAAAGAATTAGGGATACAAGTGTAACGGAAACTACAACCCACGACAGAAATAGCATAATCTTAAGAACAAACAAAACTTAACAACCAATAATCCGACACCTATACTATCCTAGTATCAACGCGTACTATAATTAGATGGAATAGTGGAAGTAATGCTATTAACAATACATTTAGAGTCAAATTTACGTACGGAACGTAACAATGAGCTGATATTGCAAAAATTGCAAATAATAATATAATCGATGCGATTTCGAAATATAAGCTCTATATTTTCTAGAATATTTTTGTTCGGTTCTCGCGTTTGGTGTTTCTCCTGCACAATTTCTCATATGGTTGCTTATTAATAGTTTCTCCCTGTCTGAATTTACGCTAGATGGATTTTATTTGATTAGATTTTTCTTCTGCAATTAGCCCCATTCACTTTAACATTCGGTTTGTCTCCAGTGATCATACACAATAGTCAAATACTTTTTTCCTTTACCGACTATCCGTAAATAATGGATAGAATAGATTTCTAACCTGCGTGTCTTCTTCATTCATCTTTTACTAAGTTTCTCTCCAGTGATAATGTACGTTTTACTTAGTCTCACTGCTTTTGCCGAAGTATCAATGAATAGTTCAGCACTAGAATATTTCTCTCTTGCTTGTCCTTTTTACTATTGTTTCCAAATTTTACACTTGTTTTATGATTACATTATTTTGTATTTAATAGTTCAGTCATGTTTATATTCTGTCACTTATGACTATTTCCATTGCTACTTACTAACGTACTTAGTGTTACAATATATTATAGCAAACATTCCTGAATATTATAATGATATGGATAGGCATAAACTTTTAAATCAACCCTCGTATTTCCTCAACTCCGATTCTTAGAAATGAAACGCAACCAGCTAACATTTGGAGGAGAACAATGCTCAGGAATTTGTCACCCAAAAGATGCCTCACTTTTCCAGACAGCCCTGCTTCTCCCGTCAGTCCAAACAAGGTAAAATATTTTGCTACCCTTGTGCTGAACGCCCACGCAGCGAAAACTCATGACAATGACAGATTTTACGTGACAATGTAAAATCTATCAATAATCATCAGTTTCACGACTTATTGGAATTCTCAGTGCTTTTAATGTGATTTTAATCAACTTATGAATCATCCATTATGCATTATTAGTAAAATAAAGAAGCAAAAACTTAATGTTTTCTACGAACTATATTTTAGTTTGCTAGTGTATTCTTGCGCTGTTAACTGGCAACGATGTGACGCGCGAAGAAGTGAGAAGAGCGTTGACATCTGCTAAGCAAATTGGACGTATTCAACATACGCTCTCAAAATAAGTTTGATTTTAAAACTTCAGAACTAAGATGGATAGTAATTAAGTTCTCATATATATAAAATGCATCAAGAGATCTGGGACCAGTGATATGTGTATAAATGATGTTCCGATAGGAAGAAGAGAACATGCATATGTGATAATAAGAGTTATTCTTACGTATTTCTCTCGCCAATATAACGAACTCATAGAAGAACCCTATTGTACGTCAAGGAATGGGATATTAAGCTCATCGCTATCCAGCAATGGAAGTCAACTATTCTACAGTGCACTAGTGAATTTTTAGCTTCATAACCGTCGATCGCGAATATCGTGCGCGTTAAAAACGTCGTCCCGTGACCGCTATGTAAGGACCTAGTGAAGTATTATCAATCCTTTGAAAATATTATTGTTTTAAACCTATATGTGATATGTGTAATGAAAGTGAATATTAATACAAAGTTTGCCTACGATTCTTGTTATTTTTCTTGAAAGTGGAAATAATGATCATAAGGTGCGTTCAATAAGCTATGTTTTCTTTTTAGCGGTTAACATGTATGCAATTTAAAGTGTACATCACAAGGTAAGGTATTTTTAAGCAGTGTAGTGCAAACGTTTCCTTTCGTCTCCCACTACTCGTCTGGTGTTAACCACACATACCTGTCCCACCTAGTATTCTTTTACAGGTAATAAGGGGTATACATTTGGGTTGACGCAACAGCGACGGTGGGCATACGGCATATGCCTCTGGTATGTGTAACGCCCGAATCCCAGGACCGTTTGAGTGAGGTTATTTGTCTTGTTACCAGTTTCTCACTATAATTCATTAATTTGTGCAATTGAATGATGTTATATAAGAAGATTTCGAAAGAGATTCAAGGTTCGGATCCCGATAGTATTATTAGTTGCTTTTTTTCGAACTGGAACAAGCAAGTATCGAATCCGCCTACCCTTATATCTGACGTCCTAAACAGAAACATACTAGGATTAATAGTAAAATGTGTTCCGACCTCCCAAAACTCCCATTATAATATATTGAATAATTGGGATATATAATAGATTAAATGTGTGAGCACAGAATTCTTCTACGGGTTATACCATCCTACTTTTCATTAGCACCTATCACCAGTCAATTGATAGATTTTGACGGCTTTTTATTACTCTTTTGGTACTTTTGTATTTTTATTACCTTTACTTGAAACATGAAACAGTACTTTCGACAGTACTTCCTCTACCTTATTAGCATGTGTTCCACCAACATTCAGAACTTCCTTGCTTTGGTAGCTGCGAAAGTCTCAACTATATTATTAAAATACAAAGTGGATGCTATTTCATTTTTGATAAGAAAGATTCACGAATCTAGAAATTCTTTCTGAGTCATTGTGGAACGCAAGTATGGTTTTATCAATTTCATTTTGCTGAAAGACCTTTCACATGATACGACAAATACAGGCAGTTTATCAAAATCTGAAGAACGGTTGCCTATCTTTAGTAAATTTCAAGCCCCATTGATGATACATATTTCAGGATGCCTTGTGGGGAAAAGTAAAGTTGTTCTTTAGCTTTCTGAGTACACCTTAGTGAACGGATATATCCTTACAAGTGAATATGGACATATCCTTATTAGTGAACGGATATATCCTTACAATGCTGAAATAATTTTAAGCCATCCAGGTCATTCGGGTAGAACAAAATCAAATCATAGAAACATGGTTTTAGCCTTTCCTTGCTCTCATTATCTAGCTGTTGCACAAAGTTGGCCATAGAACACAGAAATACAAATCTGTCTTTCAGTTCATGCATCTGAGTAAAATGGTCCTACCTTTGTTGTCTCATCTCATCTTGAATTCCATTGATAGAGCGCTTCAGTTCGGAATGTGCAGTCAGGGGTTCATTCTCTGCTTCTCCAGGCATGCATCTCCTTCTACTGTGTGTACCCACAGTTATGTTCCATACCTTGCAACTTCCTTCAGCTGCGGATAAGATTTCCTTGCCCAGCTCAAGTCTCCAGGTATCAATGGTGTCAATCAGGCTCTGTAACTGAACAAGAGTTTGATTGAAACTCATATCCTGAGATTGAAGGCATTTCTGGATCCAATTAAATATATATGAGAACACTGCAGACCAGAAATATAGTAAAGCGATGTAGTTAAATGACTGGATTCTTGCAAGAAGACCAGCATCTCCTCTAATATCAAGCGTTTCAATCGAAGTGTCACGCAGATCTTCCAACAGATTAATTACTTCATCCAACTGACTAGAAAGTGCCTTTAAAGCATCTGCTTTTGAACTCCATCTAGTGTCAGTTTCATGTTTCAGACCAATCTTTCTATAATTTTACAGCACGTTCCATCGGTCAGTAGATCTAGGGAAGAATACCAACAAACGTTCCATTACTCCAAACAAAGTGACCGCCAGAACGTTAACGTGCGCAGCATGAAAGCCATAAGGTTCAATGAATTATTGTTACGAGGAACGAAAATGGCCAAATGAGTTATATTCCGTATCAAAGTTGGAACTCTTGTTTTCTTTTGAACATTTTCTTCACTCTAAATTTGTGGGCTATAATGTGAATTCATACGCCAAAAACAAAGAGGAGAAATGGAGAAAACCGCTATACAAAAGGGTTTCGGTCGCTGAAAATTCGACTTTTCAAGACAAAAGAAAAAAGAAGTGAATCAGCGACTATAGCGTCTGCACCAAAGAGGTTTTAGTTAGCAACATAATGCTAGTGCTCTAATAAAGCATTATGTACGTTGATCCCTTCTTTCTACCCTTCTATTGAAATGATATACTAATAAATAAATAAATAAATAGTGATATTTTAGGAAGCAGGCAAGCAGACGGGGCCCCATTACTTGCATCGTAAGACCTTACAATGTAAACAACTCAATATACTTTGACTTGCTTTTATTATATTTTAATCCACACTCAGATTTCTCCTTTAAATTTCTCTGAGGTTATTGAACAGAGTGAAACTTTTATTTTATTCGTATTTCAATACACATAATTGTTTCCTTTAAGTTTCTTTGGGGCCCCAAGAGAGTGAAACCTTTAGTTTATTATTTTTCACCTACATTCAATTTTTTCTTTAACTTTCTTGGGGGCCTCAAAATATTGAAACGTTTGTTTTATTTTTCTACCTGCACTCAGCCTTTTCCTTTAAAATTCTTTTGGGGCCCCCCAAGAGTATGAAACCTTTACTTTATTTTTCACCTATATTCAGAGCTTTCTCCTTAAATTTCTTTGGGAGCCTCCAGGATAATGAAAGTTTTGTTTTATTTATTTTTAATCTACATTCAGTTTTCTCTTCAAATTCCTTTGGGTCCCAAGAGATTATGACCGGAAGGGTCTGATCCTTACCTGTTCCCATTCGGGATAACCAATTCTCATAACCCTTCTGAGTTCGAATCTTGTTCGGTACGCCTTACCTATGGTGGACTCTAGTAGTTGGTGGGAAGAGGACATTCGCCGCACAGCTAACAATACTAAAATGAAGTATGCGCAAACCTCCAAGTAGGATCTCGAACCAATATAACTTACAATTGAGGTTGCGACTGCGAGTGCCCACCGTCCTCACCACGCCTGCTGACATCAACAGAATAACCACAAGTAGTCAGATATAATACCCACCATTTCAGTAGTGATTTGTGTAGAGCACACTGTAAAGGTAATTGCAAACAAAACACATACAATATGTAACTTTTATTCAATTAACACAGGTTACGTATGATACTTACGTGTACAACATTACTACATTTTATTGAGAAATTTACTCATCATGTACTAACACATTACAAGCCCATATTTATGCTCATTTAGAATTTTTACGAAGAAGTAATCATGAATAATTAATTTCTTTCTTTCTTAGAAGAGAATAACGCACTGTAGATGCCGGCTAGACTTTACATTACACGATACACTAACATTCAACACACGCTATTTATTCGCATCACACTTTACTGCACTGTAAATTGATGGATATGGGGGGAGGGGGTCACGTACTTATTCCCAGTAATGAAATTTCTCATAGATGCATGTTGTCTGACCAATGGTCATGATTTAGGCTCCGTTCTGGTTCTTCCTTCTCGACTGTGAGCATATTCAACCATTTACCTGCATGGATTCCTTGCTCACAAATCATCGGTTTTCTTTGTTTTGGAAATCAGGCGATATTTGTGCATACGTTCACTGGTTTTGTATAAATTTTACGTTTAAATACTTACTTCGATGTTACTTTGTTTTTACATGACTAAATTCACAATACTTTCGAAGATGGTTAAGGAAATCTTAGATTTTTCGATTGACACAACGTATGCAGGACAGTTTACATAGCCACCATCACCAAGCACACCTTCGCGCGTTTTTTTACTAAGCGTCAGTAAGTTTGCGCTAGTCATGACAGAGAAATATTTTTAAAATATCTATAATAAATATCCTTTATGAGAAATATACATATCGAAAGGCGTTAAATGAGTTCACCATTAAGAAGAAATAATTAAAATATTAAAAACAGTAAAAATATTTCACGATTATATTTGAGTCGATGGTACTATATTTTATAACATCATGACCACATCACATCCCTTTTGTTCGGTGAACAGGAAGTACAAGTCACCACTCACAGGACTGCCAACTCATAGATAGAGATAAAACCATAACACAGTTTGCGTTAACGTACAGTGCATGGAGCCTTATTCCAATTCAGCCAAAAGTAACTGGGAAAATTAAAATGGAATGGGAGTGAGGGGGGCCACACGCTCACAGAGTGAGGCTCGAAGCTTTCAGCTTATACGGAAATCCAGCATTGATTAACTTTATTAGAGAGATATTTGTGTTGTTTCATTTATTATTTGGTGTAATATTGATTGACAATTAATTGCGTTTACATTTAAGGAAGGTATGGATTATAAACCTTGACGGCCCTTCTACGGCTCATGCTAAAAAGTTCCTTAGTAATCATTTTTTACCTATCGTCCGGGGTCCCCATAATGTGAGGCCAGGGCGGGGGCACAGCTCGCCTCGCCCTTACGCCGCCACTGGTCAGGGACAGACTGGCCAGAGCTGTTAGGCCGCAATCGCGGCCTAGGCCCCCCTCAGAAAAAAATGATGAAACAATAAAGAAAGAGAGAAAAGCTAAAACAGAAGAAAGCTAAATAATTCCATAGATCACTGTTATTATGCTGCCAACACACATTCCTTTTCCATCTTTTCATCAATCAGTAAGTTATCTTTTTCAATAGGGTCCTTTTGTTACTAGATTTTTGGCTAGGTCCATCTTTCACTATGGACTTTTGTTATCAGAAACTGTGACTTAATTTGTACCTGGGGCCTTGGACCCTTCTTTCAATATATTGGGCAGTTGCAGCCTTCTTTCATTATATTGAGCAGTTGTGGCCCTGAGTCCTTTATTCATTATATTGGGCAGTTGGGGCCCTTCTTTCATTTCATTGAGCAGCTGGGCTCCTAGGCACTTTTTTCATCATGTTGAGCTGTTGGGACCTGGAACCTTTTTTCGTTATGTTGGTCAGTTGGGGCCCTTTCATCGTTGAAGACTGGGGTCTGGTTTATAGCTGGGTCCATATTTAACCACAGGCTGATTGGTCTTTTATGGATGTTAATACATCTTGTAGGTCTATATTTGGTAACTCAAAAATGGAAAAACAGCAAATTTTTAAAAATTTATTTTCTATCAAAAACGTTTGCAAAATTGCAGGAGAAAACAGTGGAAGACACCAAGAAAGCGGACATTTTCAGCATAATGGTTGATTCTATTTAAGATGTTTCAGCGCTGAATCAGCTTACTATAGTAATTCTCTACGTTATAAGCGGTCAAGTATTTGAGCGGCTGTTAGCAGTTGTCATAAAGAGTGACACTATAAGACAAGTAACTTATAATGAAATCAAAAAAGAGTATTTTGTGCCAACAATGTTTTGAAGTCTGATATTGTAAGTTGCTGTTTTGATGGAGCTGCTAACTTGAGCTAATGCTATAAAGGAGTTAAAGTATTACTGGATAAGGATAATCCTGAAATCATTTTTGTTGTTCCTCAATGATTATGTACAGGACAGGAGTTTTAATGCGAAATCAACATTTCAAGCTAAACTTTGATGAATAAATTGACAGAATTTAACACTGTAATGATAGGCTCCGTTTCTGCAAACAATCCTGAAGCACAGAGCACGTTTCAAAATACCTGCAGTCTCACGGATTGGACTATCGCACAACCTGGAGGCTTTTAGACTATTTGCAGCAGCAGCTTCAGAAGAAAATACGGGCAAAATGTCTGTTTAAGCTTTACGAAAATATAAAAATATTTTGTGTGAAAAAACAACAGCTTGTGCAATCTGGTGTAGAGATAGCAATGGAAAAAGACTTTCCGCCCAGAAGAATCTTAAAGAAAAAAATATTAGGAGTGCTTGCGGCAGATGAACTGGGAAAGAACTTAAATATAAGTGAAAATGATTTATTCAGAATAAAAAACTTCAACGGAAATTCTGAATACAGCTGTTACATGTGTCAGTGATAGATTTCAGCAGCCAAATGAACTCCAAATGTTGGATCTCAAGCACTTTTCGGAAATCGGGACCAATGGTGTGTCTGCAGGGTCTTTCAGAGTTCTTGCGAAAAAAACTAAATATAAAACAGGAGGAATTATACAAAGAGCTCCAGCAGTTCTTTGTCGTGTATGCTGTCACAAAACGTTCTGGCTTTTGATTATCCTTAAGAGAATGATGCCCCTGAATCCGTAGATGATGATGATGATGATTATGTATCTGAGCATGCTATGGGAGATGGAAAATTTTGGACGGGATTCACGGCAAGAGTGATAATGATGCTGCAAACACCTTGTGTAAAGATTGTTTGTCATGTCCAAGGATAATTTTGTACCAATTTCTGTCAGTCTAGTTGTTTTAATAATTTATACATTGCATACAAACAAGCGTTGTCTCTACTATGCACACAACTATCATATGAAAGGTTCTTCTCAAAGTTAAAATTAGAGAGTAAACAAATCTCAGAGCTAATTTGTGTGAAGACATTTTGGACACATTTTTACTAATGAAAATGGAAAGAGACATGTTATTTTTATCTATGAACGAAGTTATTCAGGAACTCTGCCATGCATAATCTGAACTGAAAAGAATATAAACGTTTTAAAATTGTTAGTTGTTCTGGTTCAGCAGTGTTTTTCATTTTCAGTAAAACGTCGACTTCATTCCAGAGTCAAAAGTTATTATTAGTTGTTTGTTACAACTTTCAGTAAGCTGTCCAGTTCTTTCCATAGTAAAAATCTATTGGGTATTATTTGTTTAGTGTATCAGCTACTATACAGAGTGTCTCGAAACTACCATTATCAGAGGTACAGTCCGCGACATAAAATTTGTTACAAAAATTCTAAGTCCAAATGAATGACAAACTCTTGCCCAGTTTTCTTATGCATTCCCGCAATACATGTATCAATCGATTAGTTGCTTCTAGTACTTATTCCAACTCCTCCCCGTCCTCCACCTCTCCTTGTCTAAAGCAGTGTGTGTGACGTAGTACACTCTTTCCATTCAGCTGAAAAAGAAACAGGAATCAAGTTTACAACGTTATAGCTTTAAAACAGTCTTTTCCACTCGTTTGTTCTGAAATATTTTTAAGAGCCTAAATTAAAGGAAAGTCACACAATCTTCCCAGAGCTTCATAAATATCTTTAGTTTCATTCTTTTCTTTCTTTAAAGAGTGCAAGCTAGTAAGATGCTCCCTAAGAAATCTATTGAAATTGCCAAGAGCTCTAAAATATCTACGGACAGAAACGAGTTTTATTCAATGATTCATTGAATTTCTTTTCAGTAAGTGCAAGCAAATGTTTCAGGGACGTCATTTGGGCAGGACAGGAGGGTGTAATTCCCCCTCTCTTGAGCTTCATAAATACGTATTTTTTGATCAAATGTATAGTAATACACTAATAAAAAGTTAAAATCTTATGTCGCCGGAGAATCTCTTCCTCCCCCCCCCCCCGACACTGGTTTTAACAACAAACCTATAGAGCTACGATAGCACATTGCTAAAGAGCTTACATTTGGTTTCAAGAGTCGAAGGTTTGATCTCAAGCCATATGACTTCCTGGGTGACATTGAGAGAGAGAGAGAGAGACAGAGAGAGAGAGAGAGCGAGAGAGAGAGAGAGAGACAGAGAGAGAGAGAGAATGGGATTCAAGTATGGAGACAGAGAGGGATGATTTGTATACACAGATTTAGAATTGGGGAAAAAATGATCGGACAACATTCGTATTATGACGAAAATTCTGATTTTGTGAAAGATAAGAAGGGAAGTTTTCGAACTGCGAGGATCACATTAAGCAGTTGTCGAATTAATGTGGAGAACTCTTTTTAGAGCATCAGATGATTACGAAAGGAGAGAAAGATCTTCAGAACTGAGGAATTAAGATTTTAAAAAATCTGGTTTCGGCGACGGGTTTCGAACCACGAACCTTGTGGTCATCGAACCATGACTTTATCCATTCTGCTACGGAGGATTCTATTACTCGTTCACATACGTTTCCCTTAGCTGCGTTGAAAGCTACCTTAAGGGGATATTCCAAAAGTTGACTCGGTAGTTGCGCCGTTCAGTTAGGACGTAAACCTCTTGTAACTTAGTTACAATGTGCAAAATGAACTTCCTCTTCTTCAGGTCACTTTTTAAAGCTTTAAAATTTGTTACTATTGTTTTAATTAAGTTACATTTGATAGAACCATCTGATAAAGTAGTGCCAAGCCCTGTGCGTCATTGTCTGTTAGGTGAATGGTTAATGTAAGTTACTTTTACGTGGATGGTCCGAGCTTCCAATCAAGACCATTCTTATTGATTATTTTATTTGAGCTACGCTCATACTATATATTCCACAAGTTCATGTTTGAAGTAATGTAGTCACAGCTAGTTTAATTCGAAATAATTTTCCAATATTATATTAATTACTAAATTTACATGGAACTCCTCACTTGTTTGTAGCCCTGCATAAATGCAAAATTGTTTTAAAAGTATATTTTACTTTCAAGTATTATTGACTTTTTTAAAATTGTCCTTCAAATTTATTTTATAATTATTTTCTATTTCTTAATTATAACATATTTTCTATTTATATTGTATTCTATGTTACACGTTTATTATTTACATTTTATGTCTTACCTTTGAAGAGGAGCTTTTGACAATTCAGAGCAGCAGGGACATACACAGGATGCAGGCCTTGGCAATCCAGAGCTTCTGCCCCCACGAAATCACTACTTTTTTGTTTGTATATATATATATATCTAATTTTATAGATGGTGATAGCTGGGGCGGATCCAGGGGAGTGTGTTTGGGGTGATCGCATCCCCCAGAATAGGGAACTTTTTATACTTTCTATTTTAAAAATAAAAATTATCCTAAGTATTTTTCATCTTTGTATTATAAACGTAAATTAAAACCTAAAGTAGATAGGCCTTACTTTCTTAAGAAAGTTAATTCTACAGAAGAGCTCTTTCTCATTTTCTATTTTTTCTTTTCTTTCTTTTCTTTTCTTTCTTTCTTTCTTTTTTCTTTTCTTTTTTTGCAATCCACTCTTACCTTGATTTCACTTCGAACGACTGCCCCTCCCAAACAATCATCCTGAATCCGCCCCTGGATGATAGACATTTTAGTAAAATATGCCCTCAATCGCTGAAATAAATTCCTGTCAAGCTTTCGATCGCTGAAATAAATTTCTGTCCACGGCCCTGCAAAACAGTGACGATTTTAGGGAGTGATCAGTTAGTAATGCCTCCCTGGAGCAACGACACTTCCCCAGAAGTCATATCTCCGATAATTCAGAATGTGATTTGTGCATTATCACTTTTCACTCTCAGTGTCTTGAAACGCACCAAAAAGGAACTGTTCTGAAGTATTTACTGGTTCTCCCTATGACCCCATTTCAATATGGCCAACCTTGGACATATACACATCTGAAATATCACCTTTTATGTCAGTGATCCCGGAAACTATCCATTCGACACAAATATAGGATATTTTCGATTCTTTATTCCTGTCACCATCCCATTGTCAACTCGAAGCCAACCAAGGCTCATTTTGGACTTACGCAGCATCCACAGTGTCACTTTTCATCTTTGCACATGAATTCGACACTAATTTCGTTCGTATTTGACTACTTTTACATGTCACCTTCAGCTCTTGGTAGGGATTTTTTTAGTATCTCGCCCCCACAACTATGGAGAAATTTCAACCAACTAAGTATAATTATAAATTATCATCTGAAACACAACAGTACGGGTGATCTTTTTCGCAGAGGAATTCGTTAACTACTGTTTCAATATCAATGTATTGGCTTTTTTTGCTGTCCATGCTGAAAATTGCCAAAGGGCTAAACTTCATTCTGTACTATTGTGCTATGAATATAGTGGTTTAATTCACTGAATACTCGCTTAGATGATGCTCTCGTCACAGGAAAAGTGAGATACAGTTATAAAAGAAAATGAAATGAAATATCTAATTTTTACGTCCCACGTTATGCCGACTACGCTAATGGAGACAGTGATGGTGAGAAACGAATGAAATCGTTTAATGAAGAAAGTGGGAGGAAACTATAGAAACTTGAGAAAGCTCATGCACTCGGTGATTGTCCATAATAAAGTTCATTCAGCGCGAGTTGGGATCTAACCAACAACTTCATGCACCATAGGTAAAGTTATAAAAGAATAGGCGTCTAAACAAATACGGAACACTACTATCGAAGAGAGTTGTATAAGATTAGATTATTATTTATTTCATTCTAAGTTGAAATTTCAATCAATCTTGATCTTCATTACTGTTCGAAATCCGGACCAACCAGTATTCCCTACTAGGGTAAAGATTAATTGATCGCCAACAGAAATCCAAAATCCTCTGTATAACCCCACGTTCCATTATTCCATATACACAATTAAGAGTCCAGCCTAACCTATCAGTTAATAAGTGCGAGGAGTAACGCCTCAAAAATATAGGCTCATAATTGAACCACTGATTGGAAAAAGGGAATAAGTACATAAAAATATTTTTTCCACTTTTAAGCTTTTCTCACCAATTGCAGTGCTACAATAAAAGATTATTCTTCTTGTCTTAGAGTTTGTCAGTTCTTTTGCTACAATTAATCAGTTATACACGTGTTGAAACAGATACAAATACGCCTCGGGAAGGTTTTTTAGTGTTTTTGAAAACTTAGGTCTGATGTACTTATTTCCTTTTGCTGGAAATATTTGCTGCAAATAGTTGCTGCAAGGACGTGATAAATCGTTTCGGTAGATTTCACAGTCTATAGCTCCTTCACAACTTCCTTTTCATCTAAGGCTAAGTAGTTACATTTTAGACACTGAGGAAAAGTGTGAAATTAATTAAAACCCTTCAAAGTGGAGTTGCGAATCTTCAATGGACCCCATTTTGCTGTTGGCCTCGCTCAACACACTCCCGTCACTGTTCAGGATGCACGATGGAGTTTCTCCCTTTTAGGAATACTTCCTAAGACAGTACTAGTTTTTTTTACAGCTGTTTCAATTGAGTTGTATTTGCTAGAACTGTCGGTTAAAGGAAACAATATATCCTATACTCAAACACAAATCATCTCTCTAGAAGCTCTAATGGAAAACGAAACGAATCGTCGTAAACATGTTACGTTCTTGAAGAGGAAAACAGCACAACATTGATTACACAAACGTATAATGGTATCAGTTGCTTGCAAATTTAAAACTTATAGAAGTTGATGGCTTGTTAGGTGAGGGGTTAGTGAACAGGATTATTGTACTGGTGGTCCAGGGTTCGAATCTCGTCCGTTCTTCTTACGTTTTGTTTCTTTAAGCTACATTGAGTTTGTTCATTCCAATTCTTTAAGCTTGAATTAAATCTAATACCAGTTAGTGAATTAAAAATAGCTAACATTATTTCAAATAGGAGACGTTATTACATGCTTGTCAGTAGCTCACAATACTCAACTTTGGTATAAACTCTTGCAGCCTTCATTTAACTCATTTCTTGACGTGTTTTGTTACAAAACTCATGAATCGTGGCGAACAAAATTGCTTTACCAGATAATGGTGACTGCTTTGAAACTAAATGACAAGTATGAGAATTAAACGTATCATATCTGTAGTTTGGTGTGGAGAAGAAACCAGATAGCAAACGAAAAGTTTAAGGACAACCACGTTATTAATATACACTATGCCAAAGATTATTGACTTATATGATTAAAAAAATCGAAAGAAATTTTGAAAGAACGAAAAATACAAACTTAGAATTTTGTAACTGGAGGCAAGGAAATCTAATTTAAACATACTAAAACATACCATTTTGCGCATATAGAGCGTGGATCTGTGCTCAAGGCGCTAGCTAATAATCTGGAGGTTCTCAAGTCGGAACCATGTGTGAATATTTTGTGTAAAATTTAGAATTTTTGGTGATCGTTAGTCGGCGATGACACACGTTTAATTGTCTTGAGGTATTTGAATATTTTGATCTTTCAATATTTGAATGATCAAATCTTCAATAATAATAATACTAATACTAATACTAATAATAATAGTTATTATTATTATTAGTATTAGTATTATTATTATTATTAGCAAAGTAATTCAATAACACGTTAATATCTTTAATTATTTCTCGATAACTACTCGAACTTAAGACGTCCTCGAATCTAAGTCGCACCCCGATTTCGCTGGGCTAAATTAAAGAAAAATAGTAATATGTTATGGTTTTACTATTACTAAAGCACTCTTTGATATTGGTCATTTTCGATGATTTTATGTATCCCTCTCCCCTCTCCATGTTGGGGGCAGGGTATGACAAAAATTATCCCAGGCCTGAATGTCATGTACGTTGAAAATTTGATCGAAATCTGTTGGATGGTTCAAGAGTTGTTCTATTTATTTTTATACATTAGTCTCCCCTTCTCTTATCCTCTCCTATGTTCTACCGTCAAAGTGAAAATATTACAACAAAAGTTTCTAGGCCCGAACGTCGTCTATGTTGAAAATTAGATCGAGATCGGTCAGGTGGTTCAAGAGTTGTTAAGTTTTATTCATTTTTATAGATATCTCCCCTCCCCTCCTCCAACTCTACGTTCTACCATCAAAGGGATATGATAAAAACCACCCCAGGTCCGAACCTCATCTATGTTGATAATTTGATTAAGATCAGTTCGGTGGTTTAAGCGTGATGAAGTCACCAAGACAGCATTTTTATTTTTTACATAGTCCCCCCTTCCCCTCCCCTACATTGTACCGTCAAGGCAAAAAATGAAAACATCCCAGGTCCGAACCTTATCTATATTGAATGTTTCATTGATTGGGATCAGCCGGATTGTTCAAGAGTTATTAAGTTTTATTCATTTTCATATATTTACCCTCCCCTCCTCTTCCGCAAGCTCTAATATCAAAATGAAATAACAAAAAGCTTCCCAGGTTCGAATTTCATCTATGTTCAAAATGTGATTGAGAACGATCGGGTAGTTCAAGAGTTATTCACCACCGAACATTGTCACTTTTATTTTTATATTTATAGCTGTTATGTATCTTCCCCTCCTCTCCATCCTCTACGTTATTCCGTCAAAGTGAAATGATAAAATCCATCCCTCGCGTTAATCGAGACGGGGACATATAGCCTCATTGCTGACGTCCCCATTAATCCCCCTATTCATATCCTTTAGTGTGTTTAAGTTAGTTTTTTTTGTCTTCAGTTGCAAATTTCTAAGTTATTTTTCTTTGTTTCAAAATTCTCGCATTTCTTGTATGATAATACAAGTTAATAATCTTTGACTTGTTTTATATTAATAATCTGAGTTGTTCTTAAACCTTTGGTTTCCAATTTTGTTTTGTCTCTACACCAAACTACAGATATGACAAATTTAATTCTCATACTTTACATTTGATTTCAAAGCAGTCGCCATTAACTGCTTAAAAGCACTTTTTCCGTCACGAAACACCCACCAGAGGGCGTACGATATCGTCTACAGCAATGAGAGGAAACTCCGCGTTGTTACGTGACGTCACATGAAGCACGTTCCGTTCAAACACCTAAGCAAAGCTATCATTTTGCTTCTGGTGTGAAAATGGCTCACTACGAAGCTTCTGTTAAAAGCAGCGTGATTGCTTTAATTGAGCATGCGGGCATGAACTATAGCGAGGCAGGCGCGAGATATGGCGTTAACCGTGCTACAGCACGGAGGTGGTGGAGGAGATATGAGGAAACAGGAGATGTAAGACGTAAAAGAGGAAGTGGGCGACAAAGAGTTGCCTCTGCCGAAGAAGACCAGAGTGTAATTGCCCAATGCCGTGAGCACCCTTTCATGTCTGCCAAACAGTTACGAGAGGAAACCAATTTCCCAGGCGATGTTACGACTGTCCGTCGTAGACTCAAATCCTTTGGTTTGAGATCATACAGGGCAGCTGTTAAGGAGCGACTAACAGAAGACCACATGGTTGACCGTCTGGCGTTTGCACAGTTAAATATTGCACGTGTGTGGGACGAGGTCGTTTTCACAGACGAAAAAATATTTTTCAGTGCAAACTTCGGGCCGAAGCGTGTTTACCGCCCCCCCCTGGAAAAAGGTGTGCCTCTGAATACGTTTCCCGTTCTGGTCGAATGAGACATGTAACTGTCCACTGTTGGGTATGGATATGCAAGGCTGCAAATTTCGGAGGAATCTACAGGATTCCTGGTCGCCTAAACGCCCACAAGTATGTGGAACATCTGGATGAAACGCTTCCGAAAATAAAAGCTCATGTAGGTGACGGCATATTATATTTGCAACAGGAAAATAGCTCGATACATAATTCAAATAAAACTGAAAAAAGGGGGCCGTTGCCACAGCAACCACTGTCACTGCTTGTCAGTCTAAAACTGTTTGAAGAAAAGAATAAGTCGTAAGTGGGAATCCTTCACCCCTGGTGGGGATGTTCATGAAGCTATCAGCTTATGTCTAATTACGTTGGAATATATTAGCCGTTTCTTAATTTTGAACATACTAGATTCGATCGAAACGAAAAAACTTTTTATCGGACTTCTAAAGAGAATGAAATAAAATAACTAAATACATGACCGTGTTTATTATCTCTAGGATTCCCAGTCACGACCCCCTTTTCAGTTTTATTAAAAAAAAATAGAAGAAGAAGATGAAAAAGGAAAAGGAAAATAGAAGAGGAAAGAGGTAAAGTAAGAAGGTAATAAAAAGGAAACTGTTACTGCATATTTTGAAAAATATGGTAAAGAAAGTGAATAATTATCGAATTCCAATAGCTATTGGGTTAATATTTGGTATTCAGGTGATCAAGGGTAGACACATGTTAACCCATACATCCCCGATCTAGATCCATTTAACCCCAACTACCAAATTATCCCGATCTAGATCCGAGATAGATGAGAAAGTTTAAGTTTACAGTTTATTCAATATTTCCAGAAGTTCTAGACTAATATCCAATACTTGAAAAATAAAGGACGAAGTTGATGGCATGTTAGAATCGACCACAAAGAAAAAAAAAAAATCAGAGTATTACATATTCGTAGAAGATTTTGACTTTCACAGTTCTCCCATGCTGATCATTCGTTCAGGCTACTTCAGTCCTTTTTACTTCCTTCATAGAGCCAACTTAAGTTAGTATTAACTTTCAATGAGTTTAATTGATAACTACCATTAATTATAATAAATCACACATATATGTCAAAATAATGGATGCACTTAATATTAAACCTACATTTCACTCACACACACATTCATACAGGACAATGTATACTTCGGGTTGTATTTAGTTAAATTAAACTAACCTAACTACATTACTATATACATTTATTACATTTCAATAGGAGAAAAATTAGTTGGACATAACATGGAAAAATTTAATACATGGAAAGAATGTTTCATTAACATGCATAGAAATTCGCTAATTTTATCAAGACCAAATAACACATTTCTCTTCCTATATATATATTAAAAGTTGAATTACATGAAAGAGAATTTGACAAAAAAAAAAAATGAAAAAAACAAAATTAAGGAGATTCACAGATCAATACATTTAGGATTCAGTGTAATGAATATATATATATCATTGCGGAAAACGAAAGAAAAAAAATAAATTAAAAAAAATATATATATATATATAATTGGTTAATCATTCTAAAAAAAAAAATACTTTAATAGCATTTTATTAGGTCTCTGTCCCAAGAGGAGACATTTCGACGATTTTATGAGTCTTTGTTCTCACATCGATAATAGCTCCTTTTTCCAACTCTCTTTTGCACTGTGGTTTGTGTCCATGAGAGTGTTTAATTGTTTTTGTTTTAGCTATAGACAAATAGTCGCTTCATATCACATATATATTTATATTTCTCATTTTGTCACTCGACGCACTCAATATAAAATTTCAAAGTTTATCAAGGTTAAAAAAATTTTGAATCCAGTCACAGACATTGAGAACATATTTCCATATTCCGGTATTCACATTAAGTTATCAACTAAATTTCTCTTCATTAAATTTAAGACCAGTAATTTTCTTTATAGTATAGATCTTGTAGTCAAAAGATTCTAGACACTGAATAGTTAAATTTCTGATCGTAGGAGAAGGATTTGTTTCAGAGTCTACTGATAGAAGATTCGTTGGTGGGGCACACTGTTTCGTAGGTTATTAATTTCACTTTGATCTTGCGAATAAATTTGGATGAGGATTAGGGTTATTTTACTTATCTTACGACCTGCTACTCGTTTTACTTACATGCGGTATTTAACATTATATTCAACTTTAATAGTTACAAACATCAGTAACCACTCAACAAAATGTAATTTATTACAATATACGCGGTAACACTATATGTCACAAATAGTTGGTAAAGGTCGGGTGTCAAAAACCTATGGCAACCTAAACAAAACCAGGGTAAATACCGAGCCCATTACATACATACTCGTATATATATATATTCATATTATTCAATACAATAAATTTCACTTTAATATCCATCGTAGTATTTTGTCGACGTTTAAATTCTACATAACCGTTCATATTCGACAAATATTCATATTTTATAAATATTTATATTTTATTGGCTCAAAGACAAAACAAAAACCCTGACTATCAAAAATTCACCTTTTTTCCCTCATAAGGTTGCAACATTGTAATTTATATGTATAAACCCGATAATCAATAATCATTTTCAACTTACTAAAGATCCGCGTAGATATATAAAAAAATAGTTGGTGTTATTTAATGACATAAGAGGTGGAAATGCAACAAAATGAGCAGGCACGTAACTTTTAAAACTATGTAAGCACATATATAGATGTATATAAAAAAAAATCAATGTTATTGGAAACTAGTGGGCCCAGACTACTAATACATACACACTATATGACCAATCAATAGAAATAAAAACCAGAAATCAGTAATCAATTGATATAAGTTGTATGATCAATGAATAACGAAGGTTTCTAGGAATCTGAAAGCATAGTGTACCTTCCCGTCAATTTCTCCCGTGGTGGATTGAATATCGCGAAAATGGTCCTGAGTTGTGCTGCAATACCTCCACGAATTGCATCCCTCGATGTCTCAGTTAGTACATACGATCGAAATAAGTGAAATGAATATTGTATGTTTTATGAGTTTCAGAAACCGGGGGGGGGGGGGAAGGTTGAAAAAGTAAAAAAAAAAATCTCGAAGTAATGAAGACAGAGAGAGATAGAGAAGAAGGAAGACGAAGAAATAGTGGCGCCAAAGACTTAAGTGGGAAATAACTAACGCTACAAAGACAGAAATCGAATTTCGCTCTCAACAAAATCCATAGCCAAAATATTCTTAACATGCCAAAAGGGTGGTCTACTCAAATACGTAGACTCAAGGAACGCCCTGCTGCCAAGGATGCAAGTTCTGTGTCCATCAGATCCCAATCCCACAAGAATTTGGTTGTAAGATTGAAATCCGATCCCCGTATCCGGCCCAAACCAGCAGGTTCCCGGAAATCGTCCGGAAGGTTAGAGAAGGCGCTAATTTAGAATTTCAAGAAAAGAAAAAAAAATCATCCGACCTCTTGGAAACTAGAAGATTCCAGAATAGGGATGAAATTAGAGTAATAGCTAAGGTATCCCTAATTAGTAATTCGCCAAAAATAAAAAAAAATTAAATAAATAAACTGAATTTTGGATCGGTGATTTCAATAACCCAAACATCACCGATGGCTACCCAGCGCAGACATGCCACCGTCTGGGATGTCGTTAATTTCCCTCATCTAATTAAACTAAGAAAAGACATGAAAAATACTTAAGGGGACTAGGGGTCGACGTCCGGGTACGCTATCCATGAATATTAATTTAGTAGCAGTTAATTTAATCGGATAGTCCGAACTGAGTTATATGAACACTGCACAATAAATAAATAAGGTAAGCAACAAAAAAAAAATCTCGGAGAGGCAATGAATGCTAAAGGTACAAATGACCGAAACCTGTACTTTTCGATGATCACAGGATATAGCAGTTGGTTTTCTTAATTATCATTTCTGTCAACCTTTAGAAGTAATTCCCACATGATGCTACTCTATCTATTGAAAGGCTTAAGATCTGGGGCTGTTGTTAGGAGGTACATAAATGCAAAGTAACACACAATTCCCAACTATAATTTACTATCCAAGTAGCAAACTCGGTTGGATGAATGCACTGGTGTGGAAGTCAAAACGCGAGAGATTTTTTTTTCTCTTTCTTTCTTCGTAAACATATTCGTATTTTCACTATATAAAATTCACTAGGCCTATCCATTTAAATATAGGGGTCATCATTTCATTCATATTATATATCATATTATTAACACATCATTACATTCATTCATTATCTACTAATTTCCACACGAAGTAATATTTTATAAACACCCTATTTCGTACATTTTACACGCAGGCCATACACATATTTACATTACGCAGTAATAAATATATATATATATATATATATATAACTATCACAATCTATCACGCTCAAACCACCACACGATCACATTCATCGAACCACGTACTCTTTATTTCGAAGCACCCAAATTGTATTTACCTTGCAGGTTTAAAAAAAAAATCATACATGTATTTACGGAAAGTTAAATTGTCAACGATTAATCTATTTCTGATTTGTTGATAAAACTGAAGCAACAATGGAATTTTCTACAGCTACGGGAAAAGAGAATTTAATACTACATTTTTAAACGAACAGTAACAGCATATGGACTTTACTCCTATTAAGAAAATAGGTGTTCTTTATTTCAGCGGATTATTCATTAACTACTGGACCTAGCAAGCTGAAATTTTCAGTACAGTAAGATCTCATGCTATTTTATACGAAGGTATACTCATCCGAACCGAAAACCATGTCCACGGGAAGTAATTTGAGAATAACTGTCCAAAATCAAACAATCTAAATCACTAAGTCATGCGATGTCGTACTGTCAACAAACAATTGACTACCGAAAACTGACGCTATAGCGCTGTAGTGGAGGCATAATTTACCGTGTACTGAAATGTATACTTGTACTCATTAATCAGAAATTTAATATTTACTCTGGTTTATTTATGTTAGCAAAATGGTACTAAATTAAAGCATATTTATACACTGTCCAAATCGAAAATTCACACACTCACACAAAACTACTAACTACATACACCACTGTTAGTACTATACATAAAGACAACTAACTAAACTAAACATGCACCATTTAGTTACATGCATGTTGACGAAAATAACCTAACACATTAAATTTAAAATACATTACTCCCTCGTCGATATATACAGTCGGCTCTATTTAATTTAAAGGGGGTCAAAAATGAGAAAAGTAACACTAGGTCCAATTGACCTGACCAATTGTTTACATAATGATTGCCAAAAATTGATGCCCGGGGGGCACCTTAACGAGGTTTATGGAGGGACCCTTCCCCTGAAAGGGGAAAAGGCCCTAAAACGAACAATAACTAACCCATTCCCCCGCTAGAACTGGTTCAATTTGGAAAAGGGGATAGGAGCCCTTTTAAGCTAACTTAAGCTGCCATTATGATTATTTACAGTACTATCAAACCTACTACATACATGCAATTACGAAATAAATAATGATAAATCACATTTACTGTATACACGACCAACATGCACTAATCAGGTCGTAATGTCCCTAATCCCTAATTGAATTTGGAATAACAAAAAAAAAATAAAGTCACTCTTTCACTTCTGCTATTATAGCTGGGCAGCAAACATGGCTTCCTAGAAAAACAGAACTGGATGCTTCACTAACTTATTGTTTCTTTACGGAAAATGTAGCTTTTTTCACTGTTTTGGGGGCTCCTACACAGCCTTCAGTGTTCAATTATGAAATTAAATCATATTTTTACCTGAATTCTATTAAAATCCTAGTCCTTTTAACGCAGATAGGTAGGCGAAAATATAAGCTGCGTCTCGTAAGGTGTCTTCTATTATTCTAATAACATTGCGCCGAAAAAGCCAGAGGTAGGAGAATTCCTCCAATCAGAAAGAAAACTTTAGCCGCGGAAATTACAAAGCGAATGGAAATTTGGTAAATCCAGATATAACCGGATCTGAAAGTGACTATGGACTACTGAGAGGGGGTGAGGGAAAAATTAGGTACCTGACTAAATTCTACATTGGTCTGAAATTAAGAAAATTTATATCCAATAACGGAACTATGTTTCGGTATGACGTCAGAATGGTAAACCTTGTAACTATTCAAGTTATATATCCGGAAATGGGATTTACACTTAATCAAAATATAAATAAATATATTATACAGTGGGAATATGGTTACTAACGAAACCTTTGGGTTCATTATATTTAATTCAAAGTAGAGAGAGTAAATAAATTGTGTAGCTAAACCGAAATTGAATAAAAAAAAAATTACTAGGTACAGGGTGCGTAAAAAAAAATTGCCATTACTTTCAACTGTAATGGTACATTACAGTTTTCCCCGGCCCATTAACAAAATTTTGTTAGAATAACAAAATTTTTCTAATTGGGAATACTAACTACTGATGCTTGTTAAATTAACACACTCATTCATCTCATTCAAACATTACCAGTCACACTAGGACAGTATATTATATCTACTTGGGGTATTGCGCAAGTAATTCACTACGTTTCTCTTCTGTACAATTGAAAATCTTTAAATTTCGAAAATTGTGAGTTCCGATACTTTCACCTTTGAGATTATACAAAACAGCGCAGTTTTTTAATAATTTTTTCAGTAGTGTTCATATAGCAATAGAACGGACAGAAGTTCTAACTGTGACATCAACAGAGACAACTCGTGAGGCTTCACTCGCCGAGTAGCATATCAAATGACATTAGGATGCAGTTTCCCGACGATCACTCCCATTTAATATTGTTCTAGGCTCACCGTTACCACGCGCTTGCGAAGGGACTGAATTCTGGGGTCGATTTACATTATTGTTACTATTATTCTGACTATTACCGTTCTCCCTTCTTCCGTACGCCCTGTTAAAATTCCTCCTGGTGTTATCGCCCCTACCCGGGTTCGATTCCATGTTGGTACGGTCATAGGGACGATAACTCCGGCGATTGTTGAACATGGGCCGATTCCTAAATAGTCGCCGGCCATTATTGTTGTTTTCTGAGCCATACCCACTAGGATAACGAGATCCAGCTTGGGTATAACTCAGGAAATCTGTCTGGCAACTTGCCGTTACCTTCGTCTTCGTCGGTTTTAGAATTTTTGCCTGTCGGGCGAAGTATCGTTTTGGTGGACCACCAACTTCCTTACCGCACAAGGCAGCTAAACGTGAGGTGACTTCTCGCACCGTTTGGCACAAGTGGGACGCTATGGCCCGGGACTCATCGGGTGGAAGAGCGTTAACTATAATATCTACCAGTTCGGCCTGAGAGGGATGTTCAGCTATCTGATAATATAGTTCGATAATTTTCCAAGCATAGTCCAAGAGGGATCCATACTTGGAGCGATCATACCGGAGTGATTGTAAGTTTCTTTTTTGGAGTCGTTCGATGTGCTCATTACAATATTCTTCTTTGAAAAGAATCAAAAAATCACCGAACGTCCGGATTTGGTATTTAACCGAGGCAAACCATGCGCCCGAAGCGGCGATCAAACATTTTTCAACTATTTGTAGGCGTTCTCCATCAGTAAGTTTGTACATGTCTAGATATTGCTGCAATCTTCGCAGAAAAACTCTAGGTAACCCGTTAGTAATGTTCCCATCGAAAGTGGGAAAACGTTCAATATCCCGGAGGGAAACTTTAGAGCTCATACTATACGGGGCAGGAAAAGAATCTAGTGGAATCAACGCATTATCCTGAGCGGTTGGGGTTGTCACCGGATTTGCCACCGACGAAGTGGTCACTGAACTGAACGCTCCCATATGACCAAGAGAGGTTTTATAATTAGTATTGACCATGTAAGGTTCGAATTTAGGACCCACCACTGCAGCAACTGACGGTCCGGCACATCTCCTTTCCCCTCCTGGCAGCACGCTGTAAGATTGTACCATTCCAAAAGTAGAGTGAGCATTTACGCTAGTGACTGTTGTAGTCACAACACTCGACTGCATCGGTACATCGAAATTACTCAACCATGATTTCGAGGTTGGCTGATGCGGGGGACAATACATGGTTGTGTCCCGTGCATCAGGCAACACTTGACTCTTTCCCGGGAGGACGTTACTCGTTTCTGGGAAATTTTTCCCTATAGAATCGCTATCAGGAAAAGGATAGGAGATGTCAGACTTGACGATTTCCAGTTTAGTAATCTTCCCCTTAATACTGTCTACCTCAGTTTGAATTCGACTAATTCTTTGATCAACCGACTCTAGTTTAGTTTCTATTGATAGGTCGGATATTACAACATTCAATTTACTTATTTCAGCCTGCTGCTGTTCAACCTTTCGTTCGATGTCACCAAATCTTTTGTTTGTACCCTCAAACCTTACATCTATTTCGTTTAGTTTCTCATTTGTTTCGTCTCTGAGCTGCTCGGTAGACTGTTGGGCCCGGTATCTAACCTGCTCCAATTCAGTAGACGTTTGCTCTTTCAGATTACTAATCGAAGAGGCAAAGTCTAAACAAATCTGGTCGAATTTATTGTTTAATACCTCGAATCGAGCGTCGGTCTCTCGTTTCGAGGTATCAAACTTCTCATTTATCTCACGCCTTAAGTTTTCACTATTCTGATCTATTTTCTGATTTATCTCACGCCTCATTTCTGTATTATTTTGTTCCATGTTAGAAAATTTTTCATGCATCATTTCCATCATCTGGCGAATTAATGCAGACGTGTCAGACCCTCCAGATGACATTCCTTCCTTCGGGTTTGCCGTCTGATCCCGAGAATCACTGTGATTTTCATTTTTTTCTTCATCGTCGAGGTCAGATATCTCCGCTGGAGATATTTGGCCTCGGTCCTTTTCACAGTCCTCACAATATTTTTCTATTTCGCCGGTTTGCACCTTTTCTGCATTTTCAGCAGTGTCATCTAAATTGGAACAAGCAAAGTGGATCCATTTTTGTCCACAACCGGTGCATCTAATTAATCTTCGCGGGGCGCGAGATCTTTTCTCTTTTTCATTTAATGTGCATTGAGTGCACGTGATTTCACACTCGCCCTGTGACACCACAACCTTTTTTGTTGCCATAGTTTCGAGACACTTTACACTTTACAAAAGACAAGATATATATAGCAAAAATACACATATACTATAAAATACTTATTTGCTATCCAGACAAGTATTATTCATGACTTAAAGGACTCCCATTCTCTTTCCTTCCTTGAAACCCTTCTAGCGTTTAATTCTAATTTTAGAAAAATTTGGACACTCCTTCTCTTTCTCCCCCTTTGAAAAGGAAACAAAAATGACAAAGTAGCCAACGACTTTACTTATTTCATTTGACTATAAAATTTCTCTTATTAATTTCAATGTTGTAATCAATTCAACATGCCTTCAACCTCACTCTTTGACATTCTTAAAAAAATTTCAAATCTATCGGTCGCCATTTAAACGGAGATCCGTTGCCATGGGAACAAGCGTTGCCATGACAACCATTCTTGTCGCGGTTCACCAATTCAAACTGATTGGCATGATAACTGGTATTATTCAATAAGCATTTTCAGATCCGTTACCACAGTAAACATGCGTTACCATGGCAACAGTCTTGTCACGTGTCGCCACTCTAAAACTGAAAAAAGGAGGCCGTTGCCACAGCAACCACTGTCACTGCTTGTCAGTCTAAAACTGTTTGAAGAAAAGAATAAGTCGTAAGTGGGAATCCTTCACCCCTGGTGGGGATGTTCATGAAGCTATCAGCTTATGTCTAATTACGTTGGAATATATTAGCCGTTTCTTAATTTTGAACATACTAGATTCGATCGAAACGAAAAAACTTTTTATCGGACTTCTAAAGAGAATGAAATAAAATAACTAAATACATGACCGTGTTTATTATCTCTAGGATTCCCAGTCACGACCCCCTTTTCAGTTTTATTAAAAAAAAATAGAAGAAGAAGATGAAAAAGGAAAAGGAAAATAGAAGAGGAAAGAGGTAAAGTAAGAAGGTAATAAAAAGGAAACTGTTACTGCATATTTTGAAAAATATGGTAAAGAAAGTGAATAATTATCGAATTCCAATAGCTATTGGGTTAATATTTGGTATTCAGGTGATCAAGGGTAGACACATGTTAACCCATACATCCCCGATCTAGATCCATTTAACCCCAACTACCAAATTATCCCGATCTAGATCCGAGATAGATGAGAAAGTTTAAGTTTACAGTTTATTCAATATTTCCAGAAGTTCTAGACTAATATCCAATACTTGAAAAATAAAGGACGAAGTTGATGGCATGTTAGAATCGACCACAAAGAAAAAAAAAATCAGAGTATTACATATTCGTAGAAGATTTTGACTTTCACAGTTCTCCCATGCTGATCATTCGTTCAGGCTACTTCAGTCCTTTTTACTTCCTTCATAGAGCCAACTTAAGTTAGTATTAACTTTCAATGAGTTTAATTGATAACTACCATTAATTATAATAAATCACACATATATGTCAAAATAATGGATGCACTTAATATTAAACCTACATTTCACTCACACACACATTCATACAGGACAATGTAAACTTCGGGTTGTATTTAGTTAAATTAAACTAACCTAACTACATTACTATATACATTTATTACATTTCAATAGGAGAAAAATTAGTTGGACATAACATGGAAAAATTTAATACATGGAAAGAATGTTTCATTAACATGCATAGAAATTCGCTAATTTTATCAAGACCAAATAACACATTTCTCTTCCTATATATATATTAAAAGTTGAATTACATGAAAGAGAATTTGACAAAAAAAAAAATGAAAAAAACAAAATTAAGGAGATTCACAGATCAATACATTTAGGATTCAGTGTAATGAATATATATATATCATTGCGGAAAACGAAAGGAAAAAAATAAATTAAAAAAATATATATATATATAATTGGTTAATCATTCTAAAAAAAAAATACTTTAATAGCATTTTATTAGGTCTCTGTCCCAAGAGGAGACATTTCGACGATTTTATGAGTCTTTGTTCTCACATCGATAATAGCTCCTTTTTCCAACTCTCTTTTGCACTGTGGTTTGTGTCCATGAGAGTGTTTAATTGTTTTTGTTTTAGCTATAGACAAATAGTCGCTTCATATCACATATATATTTATATTTCTCATTTTGTCACTCGACGCACTCAATATAAAATTTCAAAGTTTATCAAGGTTAAAAAAATTTTGAATCCAGTCACAGACATTGAGAACATATTTCCATATTCCGGTATTCACATTAAGTTATCAACTAAATTTCTCTTCATTAAATTTAAGACCAGTAATTTTCTTTATAGTATAGATCTTGTAGTCAAAAGATTCTAGACACTGAATAGTTAAATTTCTGATCGTAGGAGAAGGATTTGTTTCAGAGTCTACTGATAGAAGATTCGTTGGTGGGGCACACTGTTTCGTAGGTTATTAATTTCACTTTGATCTTGCGAATAAATTTGGATGAGGATTAGGGTTATTTTACTTATCTTACGACCTGCTACTCGTTTTACTTACATGCGGTATTTAACATTATATTCAACTTTAATAGTTACAAACATCAGTAACCACTCAACAAAATGTAATTTATTACAATATACGCGGTAACACTATATGTCACAAATAGTTGGTAAAGGTCGGGTGTCAAAAACCTATGGCAACCTAAACAAAACCAGGGTAAATACCGAGCCCATTACATACATACTCGTATATATATATATTCATATTATTCAATACAATAAATTTCACTTTAATATCCATCGTAGTATTTTGTCGACGTTTAAATTCTACATAACCGTTCATATTCGACAAATATTCATATTTTATAAATATTTATATTTTATTGGCTCAAAGACAAAACAAAAACCCTGACTATCAAAAATTCACCTTTTTTCCCTCATAAGGTTGCAACATTGTAATTTATATGTATAAACCCGATAATCAATAATCATTTTCAACTTACTAAAGATCCGCGTAGATATATAAAAAAATAGTTGGTGTTATTTAATGACATAAGAGGTGGAAATGCAACAAAATGAGCAGGCACGTAACTTTTAAAACTATGTAAGCACATATATAGATGTATATAAAAAAAAATCAATGTTATTGGAAACTAGTGGGCCCAGACTACTAATACATACACACTATATGACCAATCAATAGAAATAAAAACCAGAAATCAGTAATCAATTGATATAAGTTGTATGATCAATGAATAACGAAGGTTTCTAGGAATCTGAAAGCATAGTGTACCTTCCCGTCAATTTCTCCCGTGGTGGATTGAATATCGCGAAAATGGTCCTGAGTTGTGCTGCAATACCTCCACGAATTGCATCCCTCGATGTCTCAGTTAGTACATACTATCGAAATAAGTGAAATGAATATTGTATGTTTTATGAGTTTCAGAAACCGGGGGGGGGAAGGTTGAAAAAGTAAAAAAAAAAAATCTCGAAGTAATGAAGACAGAGAGAGATAGAGAAGAAGGAAGACGAAGAAATAGTGGCGCCAAAGACTTAAGTGGGAAATAACTAACGCTACAAAGACAGAAATCGAATTTCGCTCTCAACAAAATCCATAGCCAAAATATTCTTAACATGCCAAAAGGGTGGTCTACTCAAATACGTAGACTCAAGAAACGCCCTGCTGCCAAGGATGCAAGTTCTGTGTCCATCAGATCCCAATCCCACAAGAATTTGGTTGTAAGATTGAAATCCGATCCCCGTATCCGGCCCAAACCAGCAGGTTCCCGGAAATCGTCCGGAAGGTTAGAGAAGGCGCTAATTTAGAATTTCAAGAAAAGAAAAAAAAATCATCCGACCTCTTGGAAACTAGAAGATTCCAGAATAGGGATGAAATTAGAGTAATAGCTAAGGTATCCCTAATTAGTAATTCGCCAAAAATAAAAAAAAATTAAATAAATAAACTGAATTTTGGATCGGTGATTTCAATAACCCAAACATCACCGATGGCTACCCAGCGCAGACATGCCACCGTCTGGGATGTCGTTAATTTCCCTCATCTAATTAAACTAAGAAAAGACATGAAAAATACTTAAGGGGACTAGGGGTCGACGTCCGGGTACGCTATCCATGAATATTAATTTAGTAGCAGTTAATTTAATCGGATAGTCCGAACTGAGTTATATGAACACTGCACAATAAATAAATAAGGTAAGCAACAAAAAAAAATCTCGGAGAGGCAATGAATGCTAAAGGTACAAATGACCGAAACCTGTACTTTTCGATGATCACAGGATATAGCAGTTGGTTTTCTTAATTATCATTTCTGTCAACCTTTAGAAGTAATTCCCACATGATGCTACTCTATCTATTGAAAGGCTTAAGATCTGGGGCTGTTGTTAGGAGGTACATAAATGCAAAGTAACACACAATTCCCAACTATAATTTACTATCCAAGTAGCAAACTCGGTTGGATGAATGCACTGGTGTGGAAGTCAAAACGCGAGAGATTTTTTTTTTCTCTTTCTTTCTTCGTAAACATATTCGTATTTTCACTATATAAAATTCACTAGGCCTATCCATTTAAATATAGGGGTCATCATTTCATTCATATTATATATCATATTATTAACACATCATTACATTCATTCATTATCTACTAATTTCCACACGAAGTAATATTTTATAAACACCCTATTTCGTACATTTTACACGCAGGCCATACACATATTTACATTACGCAGTAATAAATATATATATATATATATGTAACTATCACAATCTATCACGCTCAAACCACCACACGATCACATTCATCGAACCACGTACTCTTTATTTCGAAGCACCCAAATTGTATTTACCTTGCAGGTTTAAAAAAAAAATCATACATGTATTTACGGAAAGTTAAATTGTCAACGATTAATCTATTTCTGATTTGTTGATAAAACTGAAGCAACAATGGAATTTTCTACAGCTACGGGAAAAGAGAATTTAATACTACATTTTTAAACGAACAGTAACAGCATATGGACTTTACTCCTATTAAGAAAATAGGTGTTCTTTATTTCAGCGGATTATTCATTAACTACTGGACCTAGCAAGCTGAAATTTTCAGTACAGTAAGATCTCATGCTATTTTATACGAAGGTATACTCATCCGAACCGAAAACCATGTCCACGGGAAGTAATTTGAGAATAACTGTCCAAAATCAAACAATCTAAATCACTAAGTCATGCGATGTCGTACTGTCAACAAACAATTGACTACCGAAAACTGACGCTATAGCGCTGTAGTGGAGGCATAATTTACCGTGTACTGAAATGTATACTTGTACTCATTAATCAGAAATTTAATATTTACTCTGGTTTATTTATGTTAGCAAAATGGTACTAAATTAAAGCATATTTATACACTGTCCAAATCGAAAATTCACACACTCACACAAAACTACTAACTACATACACCACTGTTAGTACTATACATAAAGACAACTAACTAAACTAAACATGCACCATTTAGTTACATGCATGTTGACGAAAATAACCTAACACATTAAATTTAAAATACATTACTCCCTCGTCGATATATACAGTCGGCTCTATTTAATTTAAAGGGGGTCAAAAATGAGAAAAGTAACACTAGGTCCAATTGACCTGACCAATTGTTTACATAATGATTGCCAAAAATTGATGCCCGGGGGGCACCTTAACGAGGTTTATGGAGGGACCCTTCCCCTGAAAGGGGAAAAGGCCCTAAAACGAACAATAACTAACCCATTCCCCCGCTAGAACTGGTTCAATTTGGAAAAGGGGATAGGAGCCCTTTTAAGCTAACTTAAGCTGCCATTATGATTATTTACAGTACTATCAAACCTACTACATACATGCAATTACGAAATAAATAATGATAAATCACATTTACTGTATACACGACCAACATGCACTAATCAGGTCGTAATGTCCCTAATCCCTAATTGAATTTGGAATAACAAAAAAAAAATAAAGTCACTCTTTCACTTCTGCTATTATAGCTGGGCAGCAAACATGGCTTCCTAGAAAAACAGAACTGGATGCTTCACTAACTTATTGTTTCTTTACGGAAAATGTAGCTTTTTTCACTGTTTTGGGGGCTCCTACACAGCCTTCAGTGTTCAATTATGAAATTAAATCATATTTTTACCTGAATTCTATTAAAATCCTAGTCCTTTTAACGCAGATAGGTAGGCGAAAATATAAGCTGCGTCTCGTAAGGTGTCTTCTATTATTCTAATAACATTGCGCCGAAAAAGCCAGAGGTAGGAGAATTCCTCCAATCAGAAAGAAAACTTTAGCCGCGGAAATTACAAAGCGAATGGAAATTTGGTAAATCCAGATATAACCGGATCTGAAAGTGACTATGGACTACTGAGAGGGGGTGAGGGAAAAATTAGGTACCTGACTAAATTCTACATTGGTCTGAAATTAAGAAAATTTATATCCAATAACGGAACTATGTTTCGGTATGACGTCAGAATGGTAAACCTTGTAACTATTCAAGTTATATATCCGGAAATGGGATTTACACTTAATCAAAATATAAATAAATATATTATACAGTGGGAATATGGTTACTAACGAAACCTTTGGGTTCATTATATTTAATTCAAAGTAGAGAGAGTAAATAAATTGTGTAGCTAAACCGAAATTGAATAAAAAAAAAAATTACTAGGTACAGGGTGCGTAAAAAAAAAATTGCCATTACTTTCAACTGTAATGGTACATTACACAAATGTGGTTCAGACATTGTTGCAGAGGCAACCTGATGTCGAAATAGTTGACTGGGTTCCTCATGGAGCAGATCTGAACCCTATTGAGAATATGTGGGCCTCTGTTGCAAGAACATTGCGGGAAACCAGGTCGAACAATCCTCCACGAACATCTAATGATCTTTGGGAGCGTGTTGAAGATGCGTGGTCGATCTGTTGCACCCAACGTTATATCTCTCGCCTGGTGGATTCAATGCCACGTCGTATGGCAGCTGTAATCGAGTCCCAAGGGGACTATACACACTATTAATAAATGCTCGCCCACAACACCATCAGCCCTCTCGAGGGCTACCTAATTCGACCCACTTATTAACAAAATTTTATAAAATACATTACGCGACACCAGTGAATGTAAGTGTCTCAGTATGTTCTGCATTAATAAGGAGACTAACGTGCGAGACTTGGTGGCGAGTGGTATTATGCTTGCTATGTAAACCAAAACAGCCTGTAACAGTGGTTCGAATCTAGTGAAGAAGACCCCTACTTTTTATCACCAGGGATATTTGCAATACGCCTTCTGCTATGTCCGCCTTCGTACGGCCTATTATATGACATATAATGTGGACCGCCATAAGTTTTTACTTAGTAAACAATTTATAAATATATGGACAAATACCTAGGAATATTAGAGTAACAATGGAATATAGTACTTTCGTCCGACTGACGTCGCTCTGTAAATGTTCATTGTATTACACCGGAAGATGAATTAAATAAAGACTGGAAAATTTGATATAAAAATTGATACGTAATAAGTTAAAGACAAAATATGTAATTATAATCTCATATTTGAAACTAATTTCGATTACAATTAATTCTCTACCTGCTTTCATAAATAAACCAAACCAAACTTCGAGGTTTGGAATGCACAAACTAAGTGTAGCTAAGAGAAAAATGTAACAAGAAGAACAGAGATTCGAACACACGACCACCAGCGTAAGAATTCCTTTTACTAACCCTTCATCTATCAAACCATGACGTGAACATGACTTTTGTAAGTTATAAATTTGTATCCAAGAAACACCATTAAGCGTTTCTGCAACTACTGCTTTGCTCTTTTTCTCTTCAAAAGCGTAACATGTTTAGGACGATTCGTTTCGTTTTCCATTAGAGTTTCGAAAGAGATTATTTGTGTTTGAGTGTAGGATCTTTAGTTTCCTTTAACCGACACTTCTAGCAAATACAACTTAATTCACACAACAGTTAAAAAAAACTCGTACTGCCTTAGAAAGTATACCTAAAAGCAGAAACTGCATCATGCATCCTGAACAGTGACGTAACTAACGGCAGTGCGTTGAGGGAGCCCAGAGTAAAAGGGGCCCATTGAAAATTCGTAATTCCACTATTTTTCCTCGATGTCTAACATGAGACTACTTTAACCTTACATGAAAAAGAAGCTGTGGAGGGGACTGCGAAGTCTACTGAAAAGATTTATCACGTCCTTGCAGCAACAACTTTAAGTTTTCGAACAGTAATGAAGAACAAGATTGATTGAAATTTTAACTTAGAATGAAATAACTAAAAATCTAATCTTATATAACTCTCATTGATAGTAGTGTTCCGTATTTGTTTAGACGCCTATTCTTTTATAACTTTACCTATGGTGCATGGGGTCCTTGGTTTGATCCCAGCTCACGCCGAATGAACTTTATTATGGACAAACACCGTGTGCATGAGTGTCCTCGGGTTTCTCCCGTTTCCTCCCACTTTTTTCATTAAACAATTTCATTTATTTCTCACCATTACTCTCTCCATTAGCATAGTCGGCATAATCGTGGGACGTAAAAATTAGATATTTCATTTCATTTTCTTTTATAACTGTATATCACTTTTTCTGTGACGAGAGCAACATCTAAGCGAGTATTCAGTAAATTAAACCACTAAAACCTATATTCATTCCACAATAGTGCAGATGAAGTTTAGCCCTTTGGCAATTTTCAGCATGGACAGCAAAAAAAGCCAATACATTGATATTGAAACAGTAGTTAACGAATTCCTCTGCGAAAAAGATCACCCGTACTGTTGTGTTTCAGATGATAATTTATAATTATACTTAGTTGGCTGAAATTTCTCCATAGTTGTGGGGGCGAGATACTGAAAAAATTCCTACCAAGAGCTGAAGGTGACATGTAAAAGTAGTCAAATACGAACGAAATTAGTGTCGAATTCATGTGCAAAGATGAAAAGTGACACTGTGGATGCTGCGTAAGTCCAAAATAAGCCTTGGTTGGCTTCGAGTTGACAATGGGATGGTGACAGGAATAAAGAATCGAAAATATCCTATATTTGTGTCGAATGGATAGTTTTCGGGATCACTGACATAAAAGGTGATATTTCAGATGTGTATATGTCCAAGGTTGGCCATATTGAAATGGGGTCATAGGGAGAACCAGTAAATACTTCAGAACAGTTCCTTTTTGGTGCGTTTCAAGACACTGAGAGTGAAAAGTGATAATGCACAAATCACATTCTGAATTATCGGAGATATGACTTCTGGGGAAGTGTCGTTGCTCCAGGGAGGCATTACTAACTGATCACTCCCTAAAATCGTCACTGTTTTGCAGGGCCGTGGACAGAAATTTATTTCAGCGATCGAAAGCTTGACAGGAATTTATTTCAGCGATTGAGGGCATATTTTACTAAAATGTCTATCATCCAGGGGCGGATTCAGGATGATTGTTTGGGAGGGGCAGTCGTTCGAAGTGAAATCAAGGTAAGAGTGGATTGCAAAAAAAGAAAAGAAAAAAGAAAGAAAGAAAGAAAAGAAAAGAAAGAAAAGAAAAAATAGAAAATGAGAAAGAGCTCTTCTGTAGAATTAACTTTCTTAAGAAAGTAAGGCCTATCTACTTTAGGTTTTAATTTACGTTTATAATACAAAGATGAAAAATACTTAGGATAATTTTTATTTTTAAAATAGAAAGTATAAAAAGTTCCCTATTCTGGGGGATGCGATCACCCCAAACACACTCCCCTGGATCCGCCCCAGCTATCACCATCTATAAAATTAGATATATATATATACAAACAAAAAAGTAGTGATTTCGTGGGGGCAGAAGCTCTGGATTGCCAAGGCCTGCATCCTGTGTATGTCCCTGCTGCTCTGAATTGTCAAAAGCTCCTCTTCAAAGGTAAGACATAAAATGTAAATAATAAACGTGTAACATAGAATACAATATAAATAGAAAATATGTTATAATTAAGAAATAGAAAATAATTATAAAATAAATTTGAAGGACAATTTTAAAAAAGTCAATAATACTTGAAAGTAAAATATACTTTTAAAACAATTTTGCATTTATGCAGGGCTACAAACAAGTGAGGAGTGCCATGTAAATTTAGTAATTAATATAATATTGGAAAATTATTTCCAATTAAACTAGCTGTGACTACATTACTTCAAACATGAACTTGTGGAATATACAGTATGAGCGTAGCTCAAATAAAATAATCAATAAGAATGGTCTTGATTGGAAGCTCGGACCATCCACGTAAAAGTAACTTACATTAACCATTCACCTAACAGACAATGACGCACAGGGCTTGGCACTACTTTATCAGATGGTTCTATCAAATATAACTTAATTAAAACAATAGTAACAAATTTTAAAGCTTTAAAAAGTGACCTGAAGAAGAGGAAGTTCATTTTGCACATTGTAACTAAGTTACAAGAGGTTTACGTCCTAACTGAACGGCGCATCTACCGAGTCAACTTTTGGAATATCCCCTTAAGGTAGCTTTCAACGCAGCTAAGGGAAACGTATGTGAACGAGTAATAGAATCCTCCGTAGCAGAATGGATAAAGTCATGGTTCGATGACCACCAGGTTCGTGGTTCGGAACCCGTCGCCGAAACCAGATTTTTTAAAATCTTAATTCCTCAGTTCTGAAGATCTTTCTCTCCTTTTGTAATCATCTGATGCTCTAAAAAGAGTTCTCCACATTAATTCGACAACTGCTTAATGTGATCCTCGCAGTTCGAAAACTTCCCTTCTTATCTTTCACAAAATCAGAATTTTCGTCATAATACGAATGTTGTCCGATCATTTTTTCCCCAATTCTAAATCTGTGTATACAAATCATCCCTCTCTGTCTCCATACTTGAATCCCTCTCTCTCTCTCTCTCTCTCTCTCTCTCAATGTCACCCAGGAAGTCATATGGCTTGAGATCAAACCTTCGACTCTTGAAACCAAATGTAAGCTCTTTAGCAATGTGCTATCGTAGCTCTATAGGTTTGTTGTTAAAACCAGTGTCGGGGGGGGGGAGGAAGAGATTCTCCGGCGACATAAGATTTTAACTTTTTATTAGTGTATTACTATACATTTGATCAAAAAATACGTATTTATGAAGCTCAAGAGAGGGGGAATTACACCCTCCTGTCCTGCCCAAATGACGCCCCTGAAACATTTGCTTGCACTTACTGAAAAGAAATTCAATGAATCATTGAATAAAACTCGTTTCTGTCCGTAGATATTTTAGAGCTCTTGGCAATTTCAATAGATTTCTTAGGGAGCATCTTACTAGCTTGCACTCTTTAAAGAAAGAAAAGAATGAAACTAAAGATATTTATGAAGCTCTGGGAAGATTGTGTGACTTTCCTTTAATTTAGGCTCTTAAACAGGAATCAAGTTTACAACGTTATAGCTTTAAAACAGTCTTTTCCATTCGTTTGTTCTGAAATATTTTTCTTTTTCAGCTGAATGGAAAGAGTGTACTACGTCACACACACTGCTTTAGACAAGGAGAGGTGGAGGACGGGGAGGAGTTGGAATAAATACTAGAAGCAACTAATCGATTGATACATGTATTGCGGGAATGCATAAGAAAACTGGGCAAGAGATTATTCTTTTGGACTTAGAATTTTTGTAACAAATTTTATGCCGCAGACTGTACAACAAAATGTAGGAGGGGAAACCGTCCCCAAATATAATGTTTACAATCTAAAGTGAAAGAATTTTTCAAATCGGACAAGTTGTTTGGGCTGTACGCCTTTAATGCGCATAATATTACATGAAAATGCAACATTACCGTTTGCCTGGACCCACAACATAAACGAATGAAGTTACTGTCTATTAAAAAACTTTATTTTAAGACGGTTTCTCGTGTTACATTTTGTTGTAACTCTGAAAATAACAGAGTTATCCTAAGTTAGGGGACTTTTTAGACACCCCGTGTGGCAATACAATAATAATTATAAAATATTCTCTTGAAGGTTTGTTTCTGGAAATCCTGTGCTTTCTGTGACGTCAAATTTCTAATGACCAATGAAAAATCACAGCTTGCAAAAACTATGAAGTAACAACGATTTTACAACTACATAACGCAATGGCTCATCGGATATGTTTATTGTACGCAGTGGCGCAACCAGGATTTTATTTCGGAAGGGGCCATGAATATCCGATACAGTAGTTCGCAAACTACGTGCTGCACCATTTAATATAGAAAAATTGAAAGTTTGAATTCTCCTCATTACAAACAATTTAGTTATTCTTATTATTAACATGCTAAAAAACTTAAAATGAATATTCCAATTTACAAATTCCCTGTCATTAACGATTACAAGTTTTAAAATTTGCACTATAATTATTATTTTGTACATCTTTATTTTTACATAAAATGACGCACTCTTTACTAACATTTATTACTCTAAGAAATTAATGTAGGGATTTTCTCTGAGTATTTCTCTTTCGACAGTGCCTTGACTTAATTCAATATTCATTTATGCATTGATCTATTTTGAAATTTCACCAAAACCGTATTTACTGGGCTCTTTAACGCGGGACCTTTCTGAGTTGTGCCAGTTTGACGCGAGGCCCTTTTGACTCAGGCCCAGTTGACGCCTGGCGTTCTAACCCTTGCCCGTTTGTACCGGTGCTTCATTTCACCAGGGACCGTTTGACGTAGTTCCCTGTGGATTCGGGCCATTTTGTCACAGAACCCTTTTGACCCAGGCTCTTTTGGCGCAGCGTCCTTATGACTTCTTTCGCGGAGACCTTACCTGGGCCCTTTCGACATGGGGTTGTTTTGACTCGGAAATTTTGTAGCGGGATCACTTTTGACCCGGGTCCGTTTGACGCAGGGCCCTTTTGACTTGGACCATTTTGTCGTGGGGTTCTTTTAACCCAGGCCCTTTTGATGAGGGACGTTTTGATTCGGCCCCTTTTGACTCAGGCCCTTGGGCTTTTTGTAGTAGAGCCCCTTTTCACCCGGGCTCGTTTGACGGAGAGCCCTTGCGATTCGACAACTTTTGTCGTGGGACTCTTTTGACCCGGGCGCTTTTGATGAAGGGCGTTTTGATTATGGCCTTTTTGACTCAGGCCCTTTCGTTGCCGAGATCTTTTGACCGGGACCTTTTGACATGGAACCGTTTAGACTCAGGCTCTTTTGTAGCGACGCCCATTTTTGACCCGGGCAGTTTGACACAGGACCTTTTCACTCGGGTCCTTTTGTTGTGGAACCCTTTTGGCCCGAGCTCATTTTGTGAGGGGCGTTTTGATTCGGGCCCTTTTGACTCAGGCCCTTTTGTTGCGGAGACCTCTTAACCCGGACACTTTTAACACGGGCCAATTTTGAGTCGGGACCTTTTGTAGCTTGTCCTTCTTTGACCCGGGCTTGTTTGAGGCATGTCCCTTCTTACTAGGGCCCTTTTGTCTTGGGACCCTTTTAACCCGACCCTTTTGATGTGGGTCGTTTTGATTCGACCCTTTTTGATTCGGACCCTTTTGTTGCGGAGACCTTTTAACTTAGTCCCTTTTGATGCAGGACAGACTCGGGCCCTTTTTTGACACGGGCCCTTTTGATGCAGAGACTTTTGACTCGGATTGTTTTGTTGTGTGACCCTTTTGGCTAGGACCCATTTATGAGGTGCGCTTTGATTCGGGCCCTTTTGGCTCTGTCCGTTTTGCTGCGGAGACCTTTTCACCCGGGCACTTTTGACGCGGGGCCGTTTTGGTCTGGCCCTTTTGTGGCGTGTCCTTTTGTCGCGGACCGTTTTGACTCGGGCCTTTCTCTGTTTGCCCTTTTGTCTACCCTTCTGACATGGAACCATATATATAAGGCAGCAGCTGAAATACCTGGGGCAGGGGATCTGGGGGAGTAGGAGTAAATCAATGATCGATCGATCCAGGGCGCAGTAAAATTAATTACGCCATTGCTCGTATCTCTTTCTTTCTATTCTCTCGACATCACGTATGGAGATGAATGTTCTGACTAATGGGCTACAGCGGCGAAAGACGATATACGCTATTAATATTAATGTTATGAATTTTAACATATATATAAGGCAATAAAACGAAAAACTATATCGGGTTTTGCCCCTCCCCCCGTTGGAAAAAATCCTGCTGGCGTTGGTGATTATGATGTTTCTTAGTTACTGTATTATATTGTTATATATACGGAATAAATACTTCTGTGTTTTATATAATAATAAGGACCTTATCTACATTTATTACGGACCTTGCTTTACAACAGAGAAACATATTCACGTTCAGCGTAATCAGTTTCCATTCTCAAATAATTACAGTGTGGGAAATAAAATAATTCACGCACACATTTTGGACTTAGAAAAATGCCCTGCGAACATGTCGTAGTTAAGTCCTAAAGAGTGAAAAGCGCTAGTAGCAGTTGTTAGCAGTTATTAACATATAAGACAGTAAATTGAAAAATTGAGAATACGAATCTTTTCAGATATGACAGTGCGCTGATGCTTCTAATCTATGCCTTTAGTCCCTATACCTACGTTATTTCCCTAGTCAAAATAAAAACTCTTCAAAATTAATTACAATTTCTTATGCACTATCTCTTCCTTAGAGTACTGCGCGGTCACACACCCGTCACGGCGATGTAAAGGCACTTTTGGCGACGAGGATACATACGACAACGTGAATAGTGTTATTGAGCTTCTCATACACAAGCCTCGTCACACTCAAAGCTTTATAATTTTCAGAGATGGTCGAGCAACCACCTCTGGACCACTTCGTATGGATTGTCTGTCCCATATGTAATTCATCCCTCTCTGTCTCCATATTTGAATCTCTCTCAATGTCGTCCGCTATGAGCTCATACGGCTTGGGATCAAACCTTCGACTCTTGAAACTAAATGTATGCGTTCTAGCAATGTGCTCTTGTAACTCTATAGGTTTCTCGTTGAAAGCGGTGTCATTTTAGACTTTGCCCGGGGGGAGGTGGAGAGTCTCCGCCGAAATAAGTTTCACTTTTTTATTAGTCTATTACTATACATTTGATGAAATTATTTATCAAGCTCAAGGCAGCTTTCCTGTTGTCCAAATGACGTCCCTGGAACATTTGCTTGCAACTTCTAACAAGAAATGAAATTAATCATTAAATAACATTCATTTCTGTCAATAGTTTTAGAGCTCTGCGCCCGCATTACAGACTTTGGGAAGGAGAAAACCTACTAAGTGATTGACAATTTACATTATATTTCACATCAAGCTAGGAAGATGCTGCTTGTGAAATCTGTCTTTGAAGAAAGGAAATAATACAAATTAAGAATTTTATGAAGCTATGGAAACATTTTGTAACTTTTTTTTTTAACTCGTGATCTAAAATGTCATTTCAGAACAACAAATGAAAGAGATTGTTTTAGAGCTATACACTTTGTAAACTTGGTTCCGTTTTTTTCTATCTGAATGGAAAGAGTATATTACGTCACACACTGCTTTAGACAAGGAGAAATGGAGGAGGGAGGTGAGTTGGATCGAACACTAGAAGTAACTAGTCGATCGAGATGCATATTTCTGAATGGAAAAGCAAACTGGGCAAGAGTTTATTATTCATTTGGACTTAAAATTTTTATAACGATTTCTAAGCCGCGAACTGTACTGCGTTCTTTATTCATACTATTGTCGTGTAGCAATTAAATTTCTACTAGTCAACGCTCGACATATACACTGTAGTGTTTGGGGTTTTGTCAATTTCTTGACCGTAATGGCTTTGCCTAGTTTGAGTAACTTATAATGGATTAGTGTAATGACGCAGGGTTTTACAGTCACTGTAACTTTAAAGTACCCAACCTCGTACATTAATTTTATGAAAACCAGCCCAATAAGTATCATGGGGATATCCTATTAGTTAACTAGAAAATGACATGCTAGGCAGCCTTCAGGAAAGTACTCCATTTTGCGCCGCACGAATCATGCTTCATTTAGTCACAGACTACTAGCGCTTGATAGTGAAAAACCAGCGATACAAGACTGGACAACAAGATCGCTGGAGAGGTACAAGAGATTTATATGTATCAGTAGTGTCTCCTGACGTGGATGTTAGGATGTTGGCAAGAAAGGAAAAATATATATATTAACTCTCACAACCATAGGCGATACTAGAGGGGGGACCCCCTTCTCCCCAGGAGCAAAGATGGGCCCACCCACATTTTTTTACTGATAAAAATATTGTGATAAGTTTACCTCAATTTACGAATAACTATTTTAGTGGCATTCGTATTCAGCATACGAGTATTTAATAGTGACTATATTTTACCTACCCATCGATTTCCTGAATATAGTCTGTACCTGGAAGTTCTCGCAATTTTCGAAAGTAAGGAACCATGATCGTCACTGCATAATGTCCTATTTACGCCAACCTATAAATAGCAATTTACTTCTAACAATTTAGTCTGGAAATTATAAAGAGCAATCAAGGAGGATGTTATTATGTAAGAAATACATTTAATAATTATAGTATAAGTAAATATACCCTCAAAATATGAAACTGAAAATCAAAAGCAAGCAATTATTTACTTACAATCACGTGAATTTCAGCTCAAGTCGTCTTTCTTTGCGTAGAAACCTCTGGATTACTGCTTTAGAAACAGTAATAGGGGCCCGAAACCGTAAGTCTTGAGGATAACCCAGATGGAAAACCGTTCTGTAGCTTAACGTCCATTTTTTTTTGGGGGGGGGGGGGCATCAATTGACACTTACAATAAAACTTGGATCGAGAAAATATTATGTTTCTTTTTACCGTACTTCTTACACGTATTTTAGGAAGAAGTCGATTGCACCATTAACTTTTGAATTGAATGATATGTTTAGCAATAAAAAAGTGCGTAGATCATACCCCCTCTCCCCCCAAAAAATGTTATCCGTATTGCTATAAAATATCTGTACATCCACAAATAAATCTACATACTTGGCAACGCTTGAGAGAAGCAGGAAACTCAAGACGTTGATTTCCTAACCAACGCCTTAGATCACACAAGCACGAGGTGAGGAACACGAAGCTCATGCGCAATAGGAGTCTTCTAAAGCAGTGAAAATTCAGCCAAAGCTTTGCCAACGACTTACTCGCAGATTTGCCTCCTCAAAACATGACAAAGACCGCACAGCACTTCTCTGCTCTTTTGCACTTCAACAGTTGATTCTGTCTCGTTGAAAATAAAAAAAATCCCAAGTTCTGACGATCCGTTTAATTAAATTAAAATACTCTTTTCTTCATTTTTCGTTGGGCGTTAACACAAGACTTGCACGCCCAGAGAAGACGCTACTGATATGTATGGCTCAAAAGGATAGGCACAAGCATGAATCCCTAGAATTCTTGAGAAGTGGGGGTTTGGCTTGCGCCATCTCCTCTACATTTTTAACAGGGGTGCCTTAAGATATTATCCATACGACTATATGGTTGTCAACCCCAGCGCCCAACACTCCTATCTAGAATGAACGGGAAGCTGTTTTATTTGCAAGATTGTAGTCAATGAAGTCAGTCTGATAACACGGGCTAAGGTGCCGTGCCTGTAAAACAATTACAATGACCACGGCTTGAGTGCTACAAGAACTGTTGCTTTCTCTTAAGGTCCACTTCGTTTGGGTAATCCATTTAGACCAATTTGATAAAGGCGACCCTTTTGGTATCAATTTGCGCACATATAGTTCTAAATTTAAATATAGCACGCAATCCTCCAGCTCTACACAAGTGTCTGTGCAAAAGTAGTGTTCGTCGAGAAGGCTTAGCAGCATAGATGGTATAATTTCTTCCACATAAGAGAATACTTTTTTTTTTTTTTATCAGTGTCGTCCTTTTTATGATTACAATATTCAGTTTTCTTTTACGAACTAAGCAAGATATTTTGAAACAACCGATAAATTATGTGAGTCCGTGCATGCATTTCTTTAAAGATGATAATTTCAAAACTTATCCAAAAGTGCGTGCTAACATTGCAAATGTGCTTCTTTATTAGACTCAGTTTTTATTCAAAATCTGTTTCCTTAGACTTTCTAGTTTAACTTTGAGAGTAAATTTAGACTTCCTAAGATGATTAACGAAGCTACTTGACGCACTGTGCTCATACCAATAGCAACTAGTATCTTATTACGTGCGTACTGTAGAAAAAATCAGTTTGTAGATCTACTCATGAATTTTTCTATTATGCAAACATACTACATTTACGTTTCTACCAATTGAAATCGTAACGTTCACAGATTGAAATCTTAACGTTCACATCTTACCGTTAGAATTATATGCTTATGGTTGAATCTTAATATCTGCCTGATATTTTTAACTTTTAAATACATCATACTAAAGAAAAATATAGATCTGTACAGACATTTGACAATATGTGGTTACAATAGGTGGCTTTAGTATAGATTTCTACTAAATTGTAGGTAGTTGGAACATGAACTAGTAGAACCCAACATTGGTATTAGTAGTAAAAGTGAAAATAAAAAGTTTCCATAATACAATTTTATGTAAAATTTTCAATATAAGTTTATTGAATTTCATTATATATACAAAGACATAACACAATGTAACTACAATATAATACAGTCATTTAAAAAATACATCTATTAAAACAACATAGAAATCTAGAAATCTCTAGGTGATTTTATAACAAAGCCATTCAGCACTTCTCATATTGCAATCACTGTACTACTTAAAGCTAAAGACGAAAAATGCTTTTCTTTCTTGTGCACTTCTGTTCAAACAAAGCTAGAGTGCCCTCCAATTTCTAAGCCCCAAAAATTCTAAAATATTGTAAGCCCTAAACTTAGATTTTTAAATCCCTCGGACCTATGCTACCGGCAAATTTATTTTTAATCCATTTCGACACAGTAGTCTTTCAAGAGAAATAAACCATCTGCACATTGCTGGCGAAGTATATTTTATATATATATATATATATATATATATATATATATATAGGTAAGTCAAAACCTATCACACTGGGCGATGCAGGATGAATCAAGGCTATAGGGAATAGAGGATCTCCGAGAAAGTAAGATGTACACAGACGAAGCACTTCCGAAGTGATGATTGTGTGGTTTAGTGGCTAGCGCCACGGAACTCTGCTGAAACGCTTATTCCAGCATGGGTTAAAATCCTAGAAATTGATTTTTCTTTTTAATAAAGAACCTCCATTTTATGGTTTCATGTATGGATGCAAGAAAATTATAAATACGTCACAGGTGTACGATATAGGAAATTAAATCATACACAATAAACCAAATCATAAATCCTTCTCCTTTTGTCCCTAACGTACACATGGTCCCGGAGTCTACTTTCACTGGGAGACAACTAAAAATTAATTTCAGAATAATTTACTTTCATTAGTCATCTGTCTCCTTTAGCCTACAGGGCACAACAGTTTTTATCCCGGGGAACGGGGTTGTCTTCTTGAATAGAAAGGTATTTTTTTAAAAAATCGGTGTTTTGAAAAGTTATCCAGTATTTTATGTAAGAAAATAAGTAGTCACTAAATTATATCTATATTTAATGCTACTTTACGCACTACAAAACTTGTGAGATACGTTTGGTAATGAAACGATAGGGTTATTTGTTATCTCCTAAATACTTGTAAAGGAAACATAGGCTCTGATTTAAAATTCGACATTTTAGTAATAATGCACTGTTATTCTTATGTTAAACATGAATAAGGGCGTAAAACTTTCACTGACATATTATATATATATATATATATATATATATATTAGTGAACTTCCTCGTGCTTACATGGATACCATACGCGTTTCTAGCACGAGAGATCTGACTTCTATTTCAAATGGGAATTCATTTACGTCCGGATTCCACTTCAGCCTGTAGGACTACGTTTCATGTAGCTTCTCCGCTGCAAGGGACGTTAAACTCTCATCAATCAGCCAACCACTGTCTATTTCTAAATTGCTCAACCTAATAATCAGAAACCTGGTACAAACGAAAAGGGTTACGGGTTTCTGACATCGAATTTAAGTAGATTAAGATTCATGGGTTCTGTTATAGACTATTTGTGATTTTTTATTATATTATTATTTGCTTACTAGTAAAATTTAACACAGAACTGAAAGAAGTTATTTAATAGGGATACAATATTTTTGAAATGAACTTCAATTGTTATTTAGTGTAACGGTAAGTTTCATTGCCTATGACATGGAAATCATAGATTTAATTCTCAATAAGATTGCATGTCTAGATTCAACGTCAAAAAATAGCTCAATGTGAACACCTTAACTATTCAGTAGCAACCGTACGAATTTTCTGGCGTGTAGTCCACGTTTGATTTCTGGTAGGAATATTTGCCGCAGATACAAATCCGAGTAGTAGTTCGGGTTCCACATTCAACAACAATTTACTTTTGATTTTACACTTTATTTGTTTCATTACATTATTGATTAAGTTTGTTCAATAGATCCCACTTTGTTTCATGTGGTCCTGACGCTGAAAGGGGAAATTAAGAGTCAACCCAAAAAATCAGATGGTTCAGGTTTGATGCAGTTTCCCTGTTTATTTATTTATTTATTTTGGAAGCATAAACATTTTGAATCATAAGAACATAAGCACATTTCGGTAAGAAGGTGAGTCAAGTTCTAGATAATATTGGTATCGACTCATCACATTACTGTTGAACTGAAGAAGAAAGTGGAAAGATAGTAATCAGAATGGTTGGCCGTGGGATTTAAGCAAAATTTCTCTTGTTAATAAGGTGAGGTTTAATGATTCCCTTAATAGTATATCAAAAATGCAATTTAAAATAATGACCCGTCTACTTTTGTGACTCTATGTATGTTTTTGCCTTCGCTTACTTTGGTAGACTAGTTCAGTGCCGAGGCAATGAAATTTAGGCCTGTGGAACCCGAACCACCCTAATGTGTTAAAATTTCAAAATTGTTCCACTTGAAATGGAAACTAGAACAACGTGCTTGAAAAACGCACACTCAAGCGTCCAGATCAATGAGTACGGCTTGACTAAGCTTCTTATTATTTTCCGATTTCACGATTATACTCCGAGGTTAAAGGAGATTGTGATGATGAGAATGAATGAAATGGTGGGAGAAAGAGGAGAAAACGGAAGAACTATGAGAAAACCCACCACACGGTTTATCCACTTCAAAATATTAATAGCAGTCAGAACTAGACAATATTTTTGTATATCTTTATGAAGCATTCGAAACAAGTGTGCCTGCTAATATTTATTCTTTCGTTTATAAGGCAAAATAAAAATATGTTAACACAAATATAAATACAAAATACAAATATATAAGTGTAATTCTAAGTGTTCAGATATATCTCTTAAAACTTAATTTCTTTCCATTATTACTTTTCATAGAACATGATTTTGTTTAAATACTGTACATCCACTTTATATAATATTTTTCAGTCAAATAAACATATTTAAAAAGATAATCTTATTCAGCAAATGTATCTGCAAAATTTAATATTAAAAAGTAAAATCGTTTTAAAAAATACTTTAACATTTATTGTACAGACACTTTCTGTAATTTAGCGTATTTATCATTCGATAATCAACAACTCAATCTACAGCACGATACCTTGCTATGGTCTCCCTCGTTTCAACTTTCAGCAAATTTAGGAAGTTCTCAAATTTGTTGATTTCTGATGTAGACGATACTTTCGGCATCAAGCAGGTGTTTCTTTATTTAGATTACGTCATTATAAAATGTAATTTTTCTAACATAATATTAACTCTTAATATCCTTTATATATTTCTTCAGTGTAATAAGAGGTACATAATTTTTCATTGAAAATGATACAGTGATATTTCTTTTCCATGGTTTTACTGAAAAAAAAAAATGTTTTCTTATCTCAGAAAATAAATCTGAACCATTGATCTTTGGTTTTATCATTTTCGTACTTTCCACGTATTTTACAATTCGAGTACGTTATCAACGAGCGATATTCTTCTTTTGCAAGTTTATATAGAAGGACAGTGAGCATGGGCATTTGAAGAAAAATTTTCTACGGAGGGGCCCATCTCGCTGGTTACTATATTACATTTTGATACTTACCTTTTATCTGTATTAAGAAAATCTTAAAACATTTAAGTTGTTTTTGTGAGCCAGAGGGGGACCCGGGTCCTACCTTCGGGCGACCATGACCGTGAGTGAAGTTTAGAATTCGTGTTTTCCTAAAGCTACGACGTCCATACCAACAGTATATGCCGTTTTGTCCCAATGTCCATATTTTTGTCATTTTAGGAAAGCAACTGAGGGGTGAGAGACCTCTATTCTTCGTTTCCTAATATTACAGATTTTGTTTGCTAGGTGGCAGAAGTTGAGTCACAGTACCTGAACGAGCAAATGTGTTTCTAATCCTGTTCGATATAGAATTTTCAGTTCAAGAGCAACAGGTTACTGAAATTCCTCACCGCAGCTAGACGTTGTGTAGCCGATATTCATCGACAATTGGAGAGCGTGTGATGATAGTGTTCTTGCAGGAAACACTGTGAGGAACTGGGTGTGTAAGTTCAAAGCAGGGCGAACGAGTATGAAAGGTGAGAAAAGATCTGGACGTCCTAAAACAGCATCAACTGATGCCAACATTGCCCGTGTTGAAAATTTTATCATGGAAGATAGGCGTGTCATCATGCAAGAGATTTATGATACGCGTACACTGGGGCTAAAAATAGGAACAGTAGAAGGAATAATTACAAAGGAACTGGGCCTAAGGAAAGTTTTTTTTCTAACTGAGTTTCACCAGTGGGATCAAAAAGAGGGAAGGATTCGATCAAACGTTGCAAATTTGACATGATTCAGAAGAAAGGGACGTAATTTCTTAGAAAGTGTTGTGACAATGGATGAATCACAGAATAGTTTCCTGTTCATTGTCCTTGAAAATCAGAACTAAACGGTACGTGCTTTTGGTGTGTACCTCGTATTTTCAAACGTTTACTCCATTTATCTAGAAATCAATGTTTAGATACAATTATTCCAATAATGTAGATATCTGTAAAGTAATTTCGTGACAAAGGATGTTTAGAATTATGAAAAAGTTCTAAATTCCATGATCCCAGGGTTGGAAATTACTAACATCAAGCCATAAGCTGTGCAATATAAAGAAAATATAATTTACATACATCAGTCTGAGACAATTAAACAAACGAAGGTAGCTAAATTTATTCAAATTTTAAATTATTTTTTGCTCCAGTATATTCTAAGTAAGCGTGATGTAGATTATTATACTGGAATTGCAAGTAAATGTGATTTTACTTTGTTTCGTGAGTTGTCCAATATTTTGGAAACAAAGTCAGTGGTCGAAGTGAGACGGTATGCGATGGTATGTCATACCGCCTCTGGTTTTACCGTAATCAAAATATACCGTCACTGGAGAGTAGATGCTAAATACCTTTAATAAATCCATTTGTTATACACAGGAACTGACGAGTTGACAACACCGACATTTTTGTTATCTTTTTCCTACATTTTGTTTTTAAAATGAGGTGTCTTCAAAGAAGTTCATCTAGTTTATATTTTGATGTGCCATATTCAATCGTTTCTTTCGTATGTATGTGTACGTCTTCTTGTCTGAACTCATATAAACGTCGTATTTTGAGCATGGCCAGCTTTAGGGATTGTCTGCTGAAGGGGGCGGACCTACCGGGGATTTGGAATACGCCTTATTCGAGTCGGCGGTCCAGGAGTTTTCCCGCAGGAAATTGTTAATATAAAAACTCGGTTTCTGAGCATTTTCGTGTATGATTCTCTATAATACAACATAAGGGGATATATTTATTTTTTTTTCAGAAAGTTGTTGGCGGGACCTCTCCATGTCTTCTCCGTAACTATAAAGAGAAGTTCTCCAGTGGTTTTCAGCCATTATTTAAATAGAAATGCAATCTTTTAGGCAGCATACCGTCACTGTATTTCAACATTTAGATAGCCGGTATGTCGAGTGAAAATCGTAATAAAACATACCGCCTCTGCTCTTTTTCCACTTCGAACACTGAACAAAGACAAGCTTCCTCTCAACCTTCTACGAAGAAAAGATGGGTAGAATGAATTGCATGTTACAAGAAAACCAAAATTTTCTTGATTTTACCCTGCTGATTTCGATGTGTTTCTCATAAATTACTCTTTAATATTGCCTCGAAGGAAGATAAACTGACAATCGCATGTTTTGTGAATACGCTAGTCGGCAGTGAAATAATTAACAAATCGCGTAAAGCAGATGGTAATCATTGTAATCATTTGTAGTTAAGAAATTGACCCAGTTCCATCGCTTTTTTAATTGTTCTAGATTAGGAAAATAAATAATGCATCTAATTTGCGACTTAAAATTGCCGTGATTCCTGCATTGTAGTTATTTTATCTACAACGAAATTATTATTTGCATACAGCAATATTATCGTTTAATTCCCATCCCTGTCTGTGGCGAAAATGCAGAGAATATGAGCTAGACCTAAGGGGAATTCGTAAGATTCGAGGGTCACTTCTTGGATTTAGTTTCTGGAAAGCAGTCTAGATTTTTGAACAGAAGTATACATTCAAATCTAAAATTTAAACAAAGTAACCTGCCTCTTCTCTTTAACATGTGAATGTAAAGAATAAGTTTCATGTTTCATACTTTGAAGTTTTTTAAACAATAAATTGATGATTGAACTGAAGTAGTAACTTAAACATTTAAATAATAATTGTGCATTTAAATATTAATAATTTAAACATTACTTATTGACACTATTAATATTGATAGTGTTATTCAAACTATTATTGGAACTTTTTAAATATTTTTTTTAAATATTACAACACTTAAGACATCATGGATCTAATTTAGGTTTGCTGTATCTTCATAACTTTGTCTCTCTCATATTATATATATATATATATATGAAGCTTTTGTTTTCTTTACTTCCGTTTACCGTTAAAAATATTTTTAGTATGTTTGCTTTTCATGTTGTATCATGTACCAACTTCAAAATATGCAAATATTGGTTGTAATAGAAACATTACAAAACGTTGTACATGGTTTTATCAATTATAATTATTTTTCAAATAAAGTTTAAACGAAACATAAAAATGTATGTAAAGTGTTGAAAAAATTCACAATTGTTCTATTAAAATATACACTTTTGCGATCTACATATTAAAATTAAAAAAAAGAAAAATACTTCTCATTCTTTGTTCTTACCAAAACTTATATTGCTCGTTTCGTTGTTACACACGAATGAATTTAAAACAATAGATTAGGTTGTTCGACAATACAAACATAATCGAGAACTTACTCCTTGCATCTTCATCTTTGCAAAATAGCTAAATATTCGCTACAATTTCGTTGATGTGTCTTTATCGACTTGGGCTAGTTTGGGTTTCTTCAGTCCTTCAGAACTATTCCTTATTCCGTATAGAAAATAAATTAGAAAACCTGTAACATAGAAAAATTATTATTACTATTTTTATAACAACTAGTTATGCAGCCTTTTGGGGCCGCTGTACTCTACAGGTTAAAATCGTGCTTAGCTGAAAGCTCTTAATTGGTTAAACAAATTTAATTTATTTATCTTTTACTTTTTCGTTTGTCTACCAATCGCCATCAGTAACATGCACATTAATACTTGCGCTATTTCTATTATGTGTATTCATTTACACAGAAGTTAAGATTTTGTCATTTGAAAATGTAGACCTATAAAACATACAAATGAAACATTCTTCTGGTTAAGAAAAGCTTAATACTTGATTTTATGTTACGAATCAGGGGATAATAATAGAACAGTGAACATAGTTAATATTTTGTTTTTAGCTGTAACATTTTACATTCGTAATTCGTATTATAATATATTCTAATAGTATTAGAAAAACAAAAGAAGTATTCGGAGACATGTTTTCAATCTCCGATTTAAACTAGTAGCGAGTTAAATGATAAATAAAAATAACACACTACAGGGTTTGAACACACAAACATCGCATTGACAACCCATTCGCCCAAACCGCATGAATATTTCTTGTGCAATTTGGAGCCGCCTAATAGCGTTTGTATCAAGCTGTTTTCTGCTTCATACATCTTATCTTTTCAATCAAATACGATTGAGTTTACGGAAGTTGAATCTTTTGCAATGTATAAACGTGTTTTTCACACAAGTCACATTTTATTTTACGTCATAGTAACTTACGTAAACCAGGTTGAATCCTTGAAATGATTGGGTCTGAAGTGATCATAAAGGTTTTCATAGAAGACTAGATATGTAAAAACCATTGAAGATTTACTTTCTTGAAATTGTGTACACATATGTCGTACATATGAAATTTACATAAGAAGCTAGTGTATGACAGGACACAGGACTGACCCTAGGGAAATTGCCGCCCAGTGCAACATTATTTACCACCCCTTTTACCTAGATAGGACATATTTTAAGACGTTACCCATCTTAATTTTAGTAGTATTAATAATAAACTATTAACAAGAGTTGAAGTGTCGGTAAGAACATACAAAATTATAGTATGTTTGACCGAAATTAAGTTTGAACTAAAATATACACATATATCAGTGAAGTGCATTCTTAAATAATATAAGCCTAAGTACATTAATTTATTAATTCAATATAGAGTAAATCAACGTCAGGCTTATGAGGATAATGCTACGTATAGCGTATCGCGTCGTGTTCTCGCCACCGATGCTAACTAAAAAAAAATTGTTAGTTACAGCACTGTGTTGATTATCTTGTGAATGAAGAATCATCCTAGCACAATTCCCTAATTACACAGTGACTTTTAAGGTGGGTTATTACTGGATTGTTTATAATAATAATAATAATAATAATAACAATAATAATAATAATAATAATAATAATAATAATAATAATAATAATAATAATAATTATAATAATAATAATAACACAAACATTAAAAATGCAACCAAGAAGGATATAAGATAGCAGCGCCGAAGTTAGCACATACCGACATTGATGGTACAAGTAAAATGATTAAACTTACCGTTCTGTATGACGCGTAATAACTATGACTAGTCTAACTTATTTTTAAAAAATGCCCAACAAATGGTGACATTTTCATTCATGAATAGTAATCTGTACTGTCACCAGCTTCTATCTTTACTTGTTGAGTGGATGGTGAGGTGAACATCAGTATTTCCATCTGGTGCGGGAATTGAGAACCAAAAAAACAGTAAATTGTGTATTATGTGTAAGCTGCTAAATGATTATGCAAAATTAACAAGGATGTGGGTTTTCAGTTCTTATAGAATTTCCGGTCGTGTTTAGAAGAGAACTCAGACTAACTAATTGCTGTTCTGAATATTAATAGAACCAGCGCAGTAGGTGAGGCATAGTTAATTTCATTATTTGTTTATTAATTATTAACGATTACGGATATCAATAAGCTAATTTTATATTAATCTCATCAGTGCGACGAGATTCTATTTGTATTTTATCTGGAATATTTTAGACACTTTGGAGACAGGAAGTGCTGTTTTTACTTCCAGAACTAGTGGCGCATTTTCTTATTTTCGCTTCTTTGTAAGGTATTGTTGAAAAGTATGGAAGTAGTAAATCTTACATTCGCATTTTAATTTAAATTGGGAAATTGTATGCAATCTTATTTTCTATAATGTGAACAGTTAAGGAAACTAATGGACTATGTAAAATATTGAATCTGATGAATTTACGTAAATCTGATTTCCACACAATATTTCCTAGATATCGTGTGTCAGAACAAAAGGGAGGAATGGACAGAAATTAAAACGAATGCAAAATAATTACAAAGTGTAATTTCGAATGTTGAAATAAGATACTTTAATAAGTGTCACTATTATGTAGTTATTGTGTTATAATAAATTCGTAACAGGGAGTATTTATTTTGTGTTATCCTATCATAAGTATGGTGTGTCATGACTTAGTTGTTAAGTATTGAATTTTTATCGTGATATTTAGTGTGTCTTTACTATAGAGGTCTGCACGGGCTCGGGCCGTAAGTTTTTAAATATACATCTATAATTCTTGGGCCTTTCGGGCCTTACTTTGTAAATATAATGTACAACGATATTTATTGGACTGCTCTTTCTGGAGAACTTTTAAAGCACATTAAATTTGTAATTTGAGACGCCACACTAAAAATTATCATTGTGTAATCGAGATTAAAGCTGTGTAGGAGAGAAGAACTAAAAGAACCGAAATAAACATGCTTACCTGTGAATAAAAGTTTGAGCAGCCAGAGTGTGGACTCCAATCTTTATTTTTTTTTTTTTATTTTTTTTTTTTTTTACAACAATTGATAATGACTGTTTTGAGGACTATCTTAGTGAGTTCAGTACACATCCATTTGCATAACAATTTGCCATAGACCCTATTGACATTTTGTTTTAAATATTTGGAGTAATCATGTCTCCATTTAACGAGAATTTATATAAATGAAATTAAATGAAATGTTTAGTTTAACGTCCTACGTTTTTGCACCAAGGCTAAGGGAGACAGAATTTATCTAAATGACCATATTCTTTAAAGCATTCATACAGTTAGTAAGTGTAAACGATAACCTTTATCTCATTATTCTCTCTCAATTATGTAAGCTTTTAAACTGCAAAATTAAACCTCTAATTGTTGTAAACAAAAATACAATATTGCGTTAATTAAGTTTCTGCAATTCGGGCTTATTTCGGGCACTTTGATTATCACACGAGCTTGAGCCGGGCTCGGGCCTAAAGGCTAAAATATATTTCGGAGTCGGGTCGGGCCTCACACTATAAATTTATGGGCCGGGTCAGGCCCGGGCTAAAAATTCCGGCCCGTGCAGACCTCTACTTTATTGTGGGATTGGTTATTGTCCGTTTTTTTTGTGTTTGTTTCAGTCGAGCACAAATCACTTTTGTAGTAAATATCAGTAATATCTCTGTTGTAACTTCATGATAGAACTGACTGATGGTTTAGGGCTGCACACAATTGTGATCACGTTTAATAGTTACTTCGGTTAAATCATTTGTTGTGTTGACTCGCGATTTAATAACAAACCAGGTAATACTTATGCCACAACTTTGTACGTGCCCCCTGCCAGTTTTTCAAAGTAACTCTCGCTAGAGGTAGCGATTCATCAGAAATAAGATAAAATTCACTTCATGTTACAAGTTTATTTACTATATTTTCGAAAAAAAAATCCCTATACATTGTAAAACTCATTCAATTTGAATAAAATAGAGCGTGTATTTTCTTCAGGGCATTCAGATTGATTCGGTTGAAATGGGTCAAGGATAAACGAGTAAAAGGGGCTACGTTCCCCAAGAACTTAACACTAATGTTACTGGCAATAAGTGTCCACGCTTGAATAAATTTCTAGTCGTGCTTTTATACTAATTTGAGGAATGAGTCCACATATATCCGATGATGCGATCACGAGAAACACAACCTCAAAGTTTGGGATTTATGAAGTACCGCTTATGACAATGGTAAAAGTGCGTACTTGATTACATTTCTACTTGCGGTTTCTACAATAATTTATGAATGGGCGCTGAATACAATTGGACTATTTTAAAACTTATTTGGCCGTGATATCACGAGAAAAATGACTTCAATTTGAGCTCTTTCTAATTTTCCTTCCTTAAATAATATAATAAAATATTTTTCTTGTTAACTTTCACCAAACTGAATTATTTTTTATGTAATACGACGTGTATTTTCTTAAGAGGCTTCTAACTAGTCCCAACTGAGTCAATCAACAATCAAAAGTAGAATTTCTCTTCGATATGTTTGATTTCTTCAAGTTCACTGGTAACTTTCGTAACAATTGCTGGATTTTTATACAATATAACACACATGTTCTTTGAGTCCTTTCTTCAATCAATTCATCTGAATTGATTAAAACACTTATATCAAACAAAAATATATAAAATAATTTAAAGTTGCTTAGTTTTTCTTAAGTAGTTCGAAGCAAACACTAAAAATAGGCCCAGTATTTGGTATATATTACAGGTATTGATGTAACATCAAATTATTACTATTCTTCTTCTTCTTCCTATTATTATTATTATTATTATTATTATTATTATTATTATTATTATTATTATTGCCTACTCTCTCCTCTAGCTGAGAAACGTTGTATCTTCTACCTCTTTGCATTATACTGTATTTTATCATCAGTTTTCGTATTTTTTTCTTAAAGGTGGTACGCGAACTATAGATCAGTCTTATAAATACGTACATCAACTGTTAATAAGACACCATTTGCAAAGAGCCTTGCTATCTCTACCTGCTTCTAGAACGTGAGCAATTGTGCTCAAACATCACATTTTAAAATACTACCGCAAGTTTTGCCTGGAATTTAAGCTGAAGCTTACCATAAAATAGTGAAATCTATCTATTAAAATGCTACAATAGCAATAAAAACGTCCGAGCTCCAATCTCTAACTTTTGATTTCAAACCTTTGAATTATGGTTATTTATAATTTCACGTTTAAGAAAGATAAATATTTTAAAGTAACTGTACTTTAAATACACTATTTAAAATTTTTCATAAAGTCTATTATTCCTTAAAACTATTGTTCAAAACCTTTGTATTTTAATAAGCCTTCTCCAAACGCAATGCATTGTGCTGCCATCTTTGGAGTTCTGTTAAACTATGTGTTTGTGGATGTTTATATGTTTGTGGTCAATCTTTTCGACAACGAGATCTCGGAAACTACACGCTCTAGAAAGATTACGTTTTCACTGATCGATTACAAGTTTTGCGTCGATTGTCCAGTTCTGATTGAATATTTAAAAAAACATGGCCATTATTTATTTATTACATTTTTAAGGGTACACTGGAAGCAGTGTTCGAAGTGGAAAAAGAGCAGAGGCGGTATGTTTTATTATGATTTTGACTTAACATACCAGCTATTTAATTATTGTCTTGATCATTGAAAAACCAGAGACGGTATGTCCTCATGACTGAAAAACCAGAGGCGGTATGGCATACAACCGCATACCGCCTCACTTCGACCACTGACTGGAAGTGTTGAAATGAAAAAAAAAAAGGATTATATCCTACGCATTATACATTCCAATACCACATTGTTGTACATATTGTTATTTGGCCATGAAACGAACGTCTGAGACATATGCAACCCCTGAGATAGGAAGGCTAACCACTTCTCCGAGCTAAGATGAATCTTTATTGTTTGGAGTGTTTTGCGCAATCAACACCATACATCATTGACATTATAATTAATTGTGTATGTAATGCATTTGCTTATTACATACTGCATGCAAGAAAAAAGAAAACACTGATCATACATGAATCAGAAAATGGTACCAAATCTAAAACAATTGAAGGAAATAAACTTCCATTCATTGACATATTGCAGTCTCCTTCCTCTTCGTCATTTGAGTATATCTTTTTCCTTCTTCACAGGAGATTTTTTCTTGCCCCCACTGAACTACGAATTGAAACTGAAATTCAAGCATATTAAAACTTTTCGTGGCGGTGGATTCGAATACGAGTTTTTCCAATAGAAGTCCATTGCAGTAACCACATATTTATCAAAATCAAACAACTTATGTTTTTCACAATGTTTTAGTCACTAAAGACGCTTCACATACTATTTGATGAGTCTGCAAAAAGAACTTATAATTACTATGCTAATTAGCGCAAACTAAAACGCAAATTTTGCATTGCGTGAACGAAAATCGCTAGGATTTGACGTCCAAAATCACAATTCCTAAACATAAGCTCTGAATTCTCGAATCCGGAAGCAGGCTAATTTCTCGGAAGCGGACCAACTCCAACCGGAAGTAGGCTTAAATCTTGCAAACGATGCGAGATATTGAAAAAGTATCGAAAAATATCTCCTCATTATGATACCCATTGCCAATTTTTATCAAGACGTCTTTCACTTGTGTCTGTAAAGTAACATGTAGAGATGATTCGAGACATGATAAGGAGATTCATGATCATATGAAAATGATGCACTGTGTAGAGAGCGCAGGTTCAGCTAGTCAATTATGAAAATCATCCTTTTACTCCCGGTGTTAGCTACATAATCTTATAGTTTCACTTTAAAAATAAAATTAAATGAAATCTTTCATTTTAACGTCCTACGATTACGCTTTTTAGGGTAAGGGAGACGCAAGATAAAGACAAGCGAATGATGATGAACGAATTGATGGAATGAGAATGTGGGAGGAAATTGAAGTACCCGTGAAAACTTACGGACACGATGTTGTCCACTGCTTGGCTGGGGATCAAACCAGACTCTACACACCAGAGCCATTGAACCATCGTGCCTTCTAGTTTCACTCCAGGTATGTGTCTGTATGTATGTGGTATGATATCTTATTTCTCCGTGATTACTGGCCGGTTCTAAGCAGATTTTGTTGGACAAATAGCCCATCGTCTTAGGAATAAAGGTCGCTATACTTGGTGGCCAGGCTCCTCCACAGAAAAACTCCGCTCGGTTCGCCTTGTATGTGATATTTTATTTCTCCGTAACTACCGGCCGGACTCGAACTAAATTTGGTGGACAAGACGTTGGCAACAGAATCTGTATTCCACAGCTTCGCACGCCGTAAGCTCCTGATTTCTGTTCAATGACTGCATTCCGCTTGTTTATTAATAAAACAGTTCACAATTGTTTCATTTGTGTGAAGTGAAGCGTAATTATGATTCGCCGTAAAATTTTATATCAACCACTATTATGTATTTATTTAGCAACGTAAGTGTTCTGGCCATTTCCAGGATTTGTTTACGTATATGGTAAACATTACTACTACTACTACTACTACTATTCTTATTCTTATTATTATTATTATTATTATTACTACAAAAAAGAAATTTTTCCTGTTTCACTAATTCTGCTTATCAGATTACATATTGTATTCCTAAACACACTTTCAGACATACCGAATACACCTACCATTTCACACTTTTTTCAACATTATTGTAGTGAGAGCTTATTCTCCATAATGGGAATTTATATAGGGTGTCAGTATCGTGCTTTCTTACAGTACAGCACTACTATTGCTCAACCTCGTTCTAGTCGTTGGAACATGCAGAAATATTTTAGAACTTAGTTCTATGAAATCAATTTTATTATTTATAATTTGTACAGAAAAGCTAAATCAGTAACATACCTAGGTTTTCTAATGTCAGTATATTGAAGTTGTTTGCTAGTCCTACGTAATGATATATGTAAGGTACAGTATAGTTTTATATATAAATTTCAAAAACTTGCACTGTACTCTTTCAATCATTTGTAGATATTTTGCATTATGATACGATAACATGGGTATTTATAGTGTATATTTATTTAATATTCAGGGCAAAAGTTATATTTTACCTGGCACTAGCAATATGAAAGAAAAAAAATGTCATGAAGAATCTTGTTTTCGGTCGTTAGACGCAAAAGGTTTGTTTATTGGTTGTCAAGACAATGCTCCGATTGCTAAGGCAACACGTTACCAGAGTTTCGTTTATAAGTAATCAATATATAATTCAAAGGACCTATTAATATAGAAGTGTATTGTACCCATTTGAAACATTTAATAATTATTATCTGAAATATAGTATTCCACGTATGTGAATTCTTTTAAATAGTTTATGAAATACAAGATTTAAGATTTTAACAATTCGAACCGTGGTGATTGTGTTACAATGAGGATTGCAAATAATGCATGCGTATTCCAGTTGGGGTCTTATACAGGAATAATATAATTTTAAAATTGTCATGTAGCTACGCGAGTCTTTACTTACACTATAAACTAAACCAAGACTCTGATATGCATTGTTTGTAATGGTTCCAATGTGATTTCCGTAAGTTAGTTTTGGATCGAAGGTGAGAGAATTAAGTAGATCTTAAATTCTTTAAGACCTTTGGTAACATTGTTAATTACATGATACCACCCCAGGTAGCAAAAATGACTTGCAACAAACTTGCAGCAGATTTGCAATTCAAGTCTGGCAAACTTGCAGCAAACTTGTGATGCAAGTCTGCAAGTTAGATGCAAGTTTAATGCAAACTTCCTAGTTGACGCTCTTCGAACTTGCAGTACGCCTGCAGTGCAAGTGTATGGTACGTTTGCAAAGCAAGTTTCTGCAAGGGTTTACTTGCACAGCAAGCCTACGGCAAGTTTTCACTTGCACTGCAAGTGCACAGCAAGTTAGTGCAGGTTTGACACAAGTCTCTGCAAGGTTACTACTTGCACTGCAAGTCTACAGCGAGTTTGTAGTAAGTCTTCTGGAAGTATATACTTGCATTGCATTGCATGCCTTTTACAAACCGAACATTTACTGTATACGAACAATCACACAGTATATTTTTCCCAACAACTTTGTCAAACAATACACGTTTAAAATATAAATTATCACTACATAGTGGATAGTTACGTAATTACCTTAATTATCCACTTGTTTTAATGCTTCACATACTTCACACCTACTATAAATGGCGACCTGGCGGAGAGATTTTTAAGATTAGACTTTTGTGCCACCTGTTGGTAGAAATTAGAACTGACAAATTTACTACAAAGTTGCAGCAAGCCTCCGAGGCAAGTAAAATCTAGCAAGTGAAAATCAAATTACATTTGCGGGTAACTCCTTCAAAACGCCTGCAACAGGTGTACAGTGCACGGAAAGTCTATCAAGTTAAAATCAAATATAGTGAAAGACTTGCTGCAAACCAACATGCTATTAGGGACACAATTCTTTGACATGACTAATGTGATGTCCGTGGTAGCTCTCAAGTTCTACAACAGGGAAGTCACATCGAGGGTGGCGGAGAAACTGGTTTTGCATTCCCCTCTCCAGTCACAAGATGATCCCCCAAATTTCAAACTTCAGTAATGTTTTACTTTGGAGGAGTTCTTTAAAATCTGATGTAACATAAATATTACAGGAAAACTTTGCCATTGTGTAATCATATATCCATAATACATTCATACATTAATACATACATAATGATTCAATTTAACTTCGCATACTTTACTGAGCAAAAAGAATTTAAGTTATTAAAGAAGTGAAAACCAAAGTGATGTTGCCAACTCTATTCAAACTATTTCTTCAATTGAATTTTCAATCTATTCTATAAATAGACTTTCTAATGCTAATGAACAAAATATAGGAAATCACGACGAAAAAATATAGGAGATTTCGCAAAACTGTTAAAAAGGTACAATTCAATTACTTCCTGGAACATTTTGAAGGGTCATTTGTGCATTTGGAATATTTTGAAAGAGCAAGGAACAAAGAAACTCATGTAACAATATTTCTACCTATTGGAAAGAACATTTCAATTATCCAATAGATAGAAATAAAAAAAAATCACATGAAAATTACACCAATTGTTATATGAACATACATTCTACTCTAAATATAACTAAATGGGTAATTATCTCGTTGTAAAATTTATTTATTTATTGTCAATAGAACAGGCTATAGACCAATTACAGTGTTGTAAATTACGTAATTACATGTTCATAACTCTTGACAACATAACTTGAATTCACAACTCTTGATAATTCATGATAATGGCATTTCTAAATGTCTTAGGCGACATATCACATATATCAAATTCATTGTTATTTGAACACATTCTATTATACAAAGCTGTTGTCCTCGAGATTGGTGATTTCATCATTATATTAGTTCTTGATTTCTTGCAGTAATAAAGACCAGTGTTTCTACGTACTTTTAATGTGGGGACATGAAAATTCAATAAAGAAACTAAATCGGGACAATCCAAAATATTTTGCGTTACTTTTTGAATGAATAATAAATCAATCATATGTCGCCTTTGTTCTAGTGTAGGAAGATTAAAGTTAGCAAGTATGGTTTTACAGCTGTGAAATGTAGGATAAATGTTAGTTTCTTTATATGTTAGAAATTTTAAATACTTTGTATTCTTTCTAATTGCTTACGATGTTTTATGTGAGTCGGATTCCAAATAGTAGAGGCATACTCTAACTTTGAGCGAACATATGCATTGTACAACTTCTGTAATGTTCAACAGTTCTTAAATTCTTTTCCCCTTCTAATTATGAATCCTAATAGCTTGAATGCTTCACTTGTTATATTTAAGAATAAGAATAAGAATTATTTATTGTCGTTAAACAACTGGATGTAATAGACAACGTCAAAATTTAAGTTTGCGCACATGTAATATTTACAATTTTAATTAATCAATACGATATTTTATATTTTACCTAGTACTACTTTTCTATTCTAATCCTGAAATTTCTTCCGGAAATTTTGAAATACTATATATACACACTTTCCTAAGAGCCACTTTTTACAAAAACATTTAAAATATTTAATCTCCATTTCTCTCACTCTAAGTGACAACAGATTATACAATTTCATCCCTATATATTTATAACTATTTTGAGTTTTGTACAGCTGCACCTGGGGTATATTTATTTCATTTTTGCGTCTTGTATTGTGTGAGTGAACACTACTTCGAGTAACATAATTCTTACAGTTTCCTTTGATATACATAAGGCACGATAATATGCACAAGGACGGGAATGACAAGGACCAAAATCTTTGAAAGAATGTCTACAAGATTCTCTCTCTGGAATTCCTGTTATCGTTCTTATCGCTCTTTTTTGCTACTTAAATACTGTTTGAAATACTGCCGGAAGAATTAACCCATAAGTAGTATGCCATACGACAGATGAGAGTGAAAGAAAGCATAATATGCAGTGATTAATAGACGTTTACTTACAGATATTTTTAATTTACGTAACACATATACTGCCTTTGATAATTTTTTACAAAGTTGCATAGTATGCACATTCCAGTTCAATTTCGTATGTAAGTATATCCCTAATAATAATAATAATAATAATAATAATAATAATAATAATAATAAAGAATTTTATTGTCGTTAAGCTATACATAGCAATAGACAACGTCAAAATGTGATACAATATTGATACGTAAGTATAAATAAATAATGATCTATAACTAAATTAGTGATGAAATGACATTACAAAATAAATTACAATAACAATATACATTTTAAATACAAGCTCAACACGAGATTACAAAATACGTTACACTTCTATTGAACAATTAAAATACTCCTGTAAAGAATAAAAGGGCGTTGCAACTAACCAACTGTATAACTTACTTTTAAATCTATCTATATGTTCATCTTTTAGTGATGCAGGTTCCAATTGTCTCATAACTAATGATTTGGACAGTCGTTGATATGGGACATTTATGAATTTACTGCTTCTAGTATTATACAAGTGGATGTCTTGCATGAGTTGTAAATTTTGGTGATTACCTTTTATATAGAGGAGTACTGTGTAAATGTATAGATTGATTATTGTTATAATTTTAAGATTGATAAACAAAGGTCTGCAATAAGCTAATTTATCTACGTTTGAAATAATTCTGATGGCCTTTTTCTGTATTAAAAAATGCTATTTACATGATAATTGTTACCCCAAAATAATATACGATACAAAATTGTACTCTGAAAAAAAGCAAAGTAAGCCGATCTGACATAGTTATCAGGAACATGATTTGTTTTAGCAGATATATTACTCTTGAGAGTCTTTCAGAAATATAATTAATATGCTGTTCCCACGATAACTTGTTGTCAATATATATACCTAGGAACTTCACACATGTTGACTTATTCTCAGCAGGCACTTTTAGACTAAAAGTCATATGTTGAGTTTTATTCTCGTTAACCCTTAATTAGTCGCATGCGGAATTTTGTTCCGCACTTTTACATTTCTCTTTTTGTTTTCCTTACTTTCGATCGTATGCTTTTGAACTTTTGTCTAGCTGTCTTTTAAAGTTTCATGATTAAACAACAATACATATTTGAATTGTTGCCCAAGACACTAGTGAATATTTTGTTATTTATTTTGGAGTGATGCAGTTTGCGGAGCAAAGTTCCGCGCGCGACTAAATAAGTTACCCTTTTTTCTCCTACAAATTCTACGCTTTCTTTCAGTTTATTGTTTTTAGCCGACAACAATTAAGCGATTCGGTGACTACGAAACATATCACAAGCAAGCGCCACCACCACTATTTTTTAAAATTTATTTTACAAAAATATATTTTCAGGTACAGTTCATTTGTAAGCAACTGAAGTTATAAGCGGTTTATATGTGCATTGTGCGCTCTGAAAATAAATACATAGAGAAGAGAGTTAGTCTTTTCTTTCAAAATGGATAATCATGAACGTGATGTGGACAGAATTAGAAACATGTTACTGGAAGTTCTGGCTGAAGACGACAATTTAGATGTTCCGAAATTGGAAGATGGCGATGAAGAAGATATCATTGAAGAAAGCGACCATATCTCTGCCAGTGAAGAATCAGCAGATGAAGGTGGAGTGTTGCCACAAGCAGATCATGTGAAATCACTCTCAAATACTACTGCACGGGGAACATATCTTCTAGGAAAGGACAATGTCACTAAATGGTACGCACATGCTCCACGGCAAATTATACGAAGAAGAAGTCAGAATATTTTGACCCATTTACCAGGAGTCAAAGGACATGCTAAAGAAGTGAAAACGCCGAGCGAATTTTGGAGTTTGTTCTTTAGTACGCCTATGCTGGAGAGAATCGTTGAATTTACAAACCAGTGCATTGAAACACGCTTATAGCAGAGAAAGAGATGCTCAAAATACTAATATTAAAGAAATAAAGGCCTTGCTGGGCCTCCTGTATCTTGCAGGAGGACTGAACTTGCAGGAGGAGGATAATTAGTCAATAGCATAAAATAACTTAAGACGACCATTAAAACAAATATTTTAACCTAAAATTAAATAAAAATTTTTAAAAAAACAAATATTACACGAGTTTTACTATGTAGTTATTATGCGGAACAAAATTCCGCACGCGACTAATTAAGTAACTTTTTTCACGCGACTAGTTAAGGGTTAAGTAAAAAACCATTAGCCTTAAACCAAATCACAACCTGATCCCATGTGTTTTCACTTATAGAATTAAGTCTACTAAGATCAGGAGTAGTATTTAGGAAGGTCGTATCGTCAGCATATAGTATAGAGTAAGCAGATAAAAAGTAAGGTAGATCATTTATCATTAGTAAAAATAGAACTAGCCCAAGTACTGAACCTTGGGGTACTCCGTATTTTACTGATGCAATACCAGATTTATTGTTATTTACAAAAAAAATTGTTTACGGTTTTCTAAGTAAGACTTGAATAATCTAAAACTTAAACCCTTGATACCGTAGTACTCTAATTTTTAAAGGAGAATTGTGTGTTCAACACAATCAAAGGCTTTGCTTAAATCACAAAATGTTGCCTGAACAAAATCCTTGTTTTTAAAGCCTCTAATAACCTTCTTTACCAACGAATCAATCGCTCCAACAGTAGATCTACCCTTCAAAAAACCAAACTGTGAATCACTAATTACGTTATACTTATCAAGATAATCAGATAACTGCATATGTATCACAGCTTCAAGAATTTTTGAGAAGACTGGTACCAGAGAAATTGGTCGATAAGTAGATGGACAATTCTCGGGTCCCTTTTTATATACAGGCACAACTCGTGATAATTTTAAAACTTCGGGGAAGATTCTCTGTGGTAGACATTAGTTAATGCAATGGATAAGCGGCAGAACAATACAATCAATAACTTTTTAAAATTAGATTACTCGACAATCCATAAACATCAACACTGTTTGAACACTTAAACTTATTTAGAGCTCCTCCGTGGCTAAGCGGTTAGCGTACGCGCCTTTGGCGCGGGAGACCCGGGTTCGATTCCCGGCGGGAGCTCATGTGGTTCGGATTCCACGTTAATTAGTAGGTCCACGTCTCATATAGCCTCGCTGCTGAAAAGGGACGTTAAACTCAAAATCAACTCAACTTAAACTTATTTACAATGTTGAGAACTACTTGGGGATATATATTTCTGAATACAAAACTATCGTGTATAGGATTTACAGATTGTTCCATTAGATTGACTGCTGTTGCATCAGGTGTGCCAATATTATTGTGTACTTCATCTAAATAATTCACGAAATAAGTACTGAAATCTTCTGGATTGGGGTAAAGACAGTGCCGATTACTCTTAACTATAGAATTAAGTGCATTCCAAGCTTGTTTATACTTATTAACAAACGATTCGATTTTTGCCGAAGTATACTGCTTTCTCGCTTCATTAACAGCTTGCTTATATGTATTGTTAGCTTTCAGATAGACTGACCTAGTTACATCATTTTTCTCTCTCTTATATTTGTTTAAATGTAACATCACCTCACACTTCATTGAGTAAAGTTGAGGGATATACCACGTGGAATTATTTTCTTTATGTGGCTTTTTAAGTAGGCTCCGATTAACTTTACAAATTCTTTGTGGAATGAATATGTCAAAGTTATAGAGAAACAAATTCAAGAAGCGTTCAAACAGTGCATTAGAATCATTATAATTCGACAGCAATTGAAACCAATTCATGTTGCAGAGTGAACTCTTAAAACTCAGTTGTCTCTAAGCCAATCACTGAGGGTAAAATATCTATTTTACATTCTGTGGACAAGATATCAACCTCCTTACTTAATAGTGCATTATCCAATTTTATCCATACACAATCATGATCAGAAAAAGGAAATATTGATGCATCACAAAGAATTTGACATAAATTGAAATTTATAAATATGTTGTCAAGACAAGCTAGACCTCTTGTTGGCTTCATATTTGTAATACTATAATTAAATTGCCTTAACGAATTTTTAATTCATCTACACTGTTCTTTGTTGTTGTTACGTCAAAATTAGAGTTTAGATCACCACCTATGACTATCTTAAAATTTCTAAAACTAGGCCTACTTAATAAATTTAGCAGTTCCTCGAGCCTATCTAGAAAGACTATTGAATTACCGTTTGGGGTTCTGTATAGTGATACGAAAACCAACTTAAGACAATTAATAACGATACCTGTGGCTTCGAAATCGATTTCAGTACATAGAAAGTCAGGGTCTAATTTCTTACACTTAAGTGAGAGCTTGTCTCTTACAAAAATAGCTACCCCACCATCAGCACGGTGATTCCTACAGAAACTGGAGCATTCTTTTGTATCAATTGTGGAGCTGCTGAGATGAAAGTAAAACTTCTCTGTTTTATTATGATTCAAATGTAATTTATTGTGGAACAGCCAAATAGTAGATTTATCTATTGCTTTATTATTTTTCGTGTGTATAAGACTGTTGTTAAATGGTAAAGCTATAACACCAGTATCATTATAGGTTTCTGGTTGCTCCACTAATACACATATTTTATCAGCCATGCATTGTTTCCCCTTACCGTTTAGATGTAGACCATGTACGGTATGGTATTGTCTAGGATACATACTTATGTCTAGTACTTTCACATTTTTTAACCTTCTATACAATTTAATGATTTTTGCATTTGCTGTTTCAACTTCCTTGTTTACAATTGATGTACCGATTAAGTCATGCCGATGAGGCAGAGTAGATACAATTACATTTGTTTGTGTAAGATCTGGAAAGATGTTTTTTAAATTCCTAACCACGTTGTCAGCTTCGTTTTTTGCCACATCATTTGATCACCCAATTATTACTACAGTATCACACTTTGACATTTGTTCACCTTTTTGTGCCAAACAGCTACCTACTTCCCTCACCTAAGCCTGCATATGGTTTAACGAAACCACTAACCTGCATGTTCACCTTCTGTTCTTGAATAATTCTGGCTACACTCCTTGCATGGCTATCGCCTACAATATATATGTTACCCCTTCTCTTTCCCTGAAAACTACTTTCTCGTTTTTGACTTTTCTCTACTTTATTTACATTTTTGTTCTTTGTTACAGTCTTTTCATTTTTTCCATTCTTCACGCTTTCTGCAGCATTTTCCTTTTCACCTGTATAACTATTGAATTGTTCTAGAACATCAAACCTATTGCTGAGACGTATTTTACTTTTGGTTTCATCTACCGTATTGGAAATACTTTGCGCTTTTCTACCCTTTGATTGTACTGTCTTCCATTGTGTCCTATAACTTGCACTTGTTGATGCCCTGCTGGTGTCGGATGTTCCTTGTACTTGATTTTTAATTGTTTGTCTAGGCACATTTCTAGTGTAGTTTAATCTTCAGGAATCAGAATATTTAGCACTATTTGGTTGTTCTCTATTTGTATCATTATAATGATTCGGATTTGTTGTAGTTTTGTTTTGTTCAATTTTGGTTTTGTGTTCCTTCACCACTTCACTCCAGCTGCTGCACTGTTTAGACTTTGCACTACCAGCAGAGACGTAGGGTCCATTAAGGCTATAAGGCTTAGCCTATCCATTTATTTATGCATCAGCCTGAAATGTTGCTTTTAGATATTGATACAATTAATTTTATTAAAATTTTATAATACGCTGTTTAATCATCAAGCGTCCCTATCCATTCTCCGGACAGCAGTATATTGTACAAATATACGGAATCCTCTTGCTTACTTAAGAAATCAGTGCGGAGCATACGTTATCCATATGCTACATACGCACTGCCCTTAGATGTTACATCATACCATTGCACGATAGTAGTTTGTTGGCATCTAGTAAACAGTCATGAATATTCATGAGTGTTTACTTTTTTGACATGGTAGCAGTTCCTAATGCACGTTTGAAAAATGGATACACCCTTTTACGCATACTAATGACACATAATGTATGCAGGTGCAGCCGGAGGTTGTATAAAGAACATGACATATAATAAATTGGTTTCCGGTGAAAAGAAATGTTAATTGGACTAGCAGAATACAGAAAAAACCTTTCGGAAATAAAATATGCAGATCACACACGTAGAACAAGGTAATAGATTGTTGGATTCATTAATATGCAGCACATGTAACGCGACAGCTGCTGGAGAATATTTTGGAATTTTGATCGTCGGAATGAGTGAAAGAAAGCACTGGAAACTTCGAGATCTTTTTCCAAGCTTATTATTGTTGGAATAGGGGAAAGAACACTCTCGAAACTTCTGGAAAGATTTAAGGGTATAAAAATAATGATTTATTTGCATGATTCGTACAACGTATAAGAGATAAGAAACGCAAATATACTGTTGGAAGAAGAAAATTAATACATAGAAGGCACCGGAAGAAAAAATCATTAGTAGGCACTAACTTTGTAGTTTTCTTGTATTATACTTGTTCATTTTTATATGGGAAAGGGACATATTGTAATTGTCTGGAGTATAAGGGGACGGAACTGTTTGGTTTTATCGGGAATTGATTGCGGATTTTCCGGCATTGAAAATGATATGACTCGGTGTACTTTTATGGAATTATAACGTGACTAAGATATAGTATAATGTAATATGGAGGGTACAGGGAATCAACGTTTTTTTTCATTGCACCGGGAGTCGAATGAGTATTCTCCCACGTGAAAAGCCGTACGACAAACATTTTGCTTAGCAGATGTTGTTACTTATACATAACTATGAATTGTGTGAGACATAACAGATATATATATAAATTATATTGTACAGAAAGTTAGCGGAATGCGCCCCCGGGAATCGAACCAGAGCTCTTCCACGTGAAAAGCCGTACGACAAACATTTTGCTTAGCAGATGTTGTTACTCATATGTAGCTATGAATTGTGTAAGATGTATAACTGGTATTTAGAAAGTATATGGTAAGAATTATTATTATTACTATTATTATTATTATTGTTGTTGTAAACTGTTGTGTTTTGTTTCATAAACGCTAGTGTAACAATGAGGTTATATGACGACAGAACGTTTAACGTTACCGCAGATTGAACTTAAGGGTTTTTTATGTTGAAAGCTAAGGCAATAAAAAGAGAGACCCGAGACTGTTTGAACATATTACCCAGGATGAAATGTAGTAGTGAAGTTAAAAGGGAAACTTTATACTTATATTTTGTAATTGGAAATCGTAATACAGCAAATAATTAATATTTAATTCTTTTATTGTTTTTAGGTGGTGAAGGAAATAAAAATTTTTAATAGAAACAGTGGAGAACAAACCTTATTTTCCTGAATTGTTTGTTGCTCAAATATAGCGGAGGTTTTTTAGTGAAAAGGAATTATAGATTAGTTTTAAAATATGGATTCACTGAAACCGTTGGATTTTAGTTGTATGAAATATCGAAAATATTGGATAATGTGTGATATGAATATTGAATACTGAAATATCGACATAAAAGTTATTATAAGTGTTACATCCAACGAATATACTGGCTAGACTAAAGGAGACGGTGATGATGAGAAATTAATGAATATGGTGGAATGAAGAAAGTAGAAAGAAGCAGAAGAACCACGACAAAAACCCACGCACATAGTGTTTGTGCACCAAAAAGCTAACTTGAAACAAGCTAGGATTGAATTAAGGACTCCATGCACCAGAAGTGAACGCTGTATTGCGTACCCACTATAGCTTTTCTATGTATTATATTTGGATGAATAAAGTACACATTTATAATTTGGTGGAAACAGGGGATTGTAGGAGGAAACGGGAGAACTTTACACGCAATGTTTAAACTAAAAATACACTTGGAATGAGCGAAAGCATTTAGTTTCAGAAGTGACTTTTTTATGATTAGCGCTATTTAATGTGTATGAAGGAGGAAAGAAACTTACTGTAGCGCTTATTGGAGAATTATACTTTTGATACTCTTTATACAAAACTAAGTGTTTATATAACTTCATACATACTAGTAAATAAAATATATCTAATAAGACGTAATGTACGTTAGGTAATTTTAGGTAATTTTAAAAAAGGTTCCAGCGAAAACATTTGTTCCAACAAAAGTCTATCCAGGTTCGATTCCCGGCGGGAGCTCATGTGGTTTGGATTCCACGTTAATCAGTAGGTCCACGTCTCATATAGCCTCGCTGATGAAAAGAGACGTTAAACTCAAATCAAATCAAGTCCAACAAGAGTCTTATACAAAAATCTAATGGCCTTATAATTTTGAATGCATGTGTATAAAGCTGTAAAATTAAAAATGTAATCCGTGCACCATAGGTAGTTCTTGAAATCTATCATTCTGGTCCTCTTAAACATTAGTCCAAAAAGAACAAAATAAAATTCATGTAACTTTTGTATCACATAGTATACTAAGAATCTCAAACAATTATTAATACTACTGTGGAATTATAAAATATTCTTCATCGCCTTCAAATCCTTCACCTCTGGCGCATAATGAATCCATGGTTCGATCTTAGCCCGCCAAGGCATAGAAATCGTATTATTATTCAATTCAAAATCTTTTGTCGTTGTAAAATTCTATCGAGGAAGTTGAGGTTTTAATATACAACGACAATCGTACTTGTTATACTATATATTATGAAACATGATAGCTTCCTTACTCTGGAGAACGTCCTTTAGGTTAAGGGATAAGCCAATTAAGCCAATAAATGAATGCTGTAGGAAATGGAAGTACCAGGAAACAAAGGTGTTGTCCACCACAAAGTTCACTTGGTCGTTTTTAAATCACGACCATCAAAATGTCGTTCTACCACTGAGTCATAGTGCTCTCCCCATATCCGAGTATACCTCACTGTGGGTCTACAAGTTTCAAGAGGTTACCATACAATGTTTATTATCAGGATCAATAAAAGTAAAGCGTCTGCAGTGTGTGTCAATTCATTATACATAGGATTTCTAGTGGTTGTCTAACAAAAGGGTTGTGTTTGATTTTCAAGTCCAAGGTAATTATTCACAAAAGTACAATCTTGTACTTTTACTATATAAAATGGAATAAGTATTTCACGTTATCATCTTAATAAGAAGAAGTATTTTCCTGTATAGTTCTATGCATTTCATAGACATTTTATCCTTTACCTCAAAGTATTGAGCTCTCTAAGCTTTATTCTTTTAAAAAGCATATACCAAGTAAGGGTTTGCACATCCTGAAATTTGTTGAAGGGTGGATCCAGCCCTAACAGTCACTGCGTTTAAGCATTATTGAAGTAGCATTATTCTACTTGCAATAAAACAAGATGTAATTTTACAATATTTTCATCTATATTCTCAACAAAATAGTACACTAACTTCTTTTTATAAGAAAGGAGCACAAGGGTACTGTAACATCAACTTTTCTACAGTATATCACGCATTTCTCTCCTACTGCAACCATAATTTTCTTTAAAAAGTTTTGAAAAGAAAAGTTTTAAAGTCTTCATATCATAAAGTAAACACAAGGTATCAAGCTCAGTGACTCTTGTTCAATGGACAACAGTTCATCATTCAGTTACGTTGGTAATGTATGTAAAAATAATCTAAAATTAAGTATTAAATACTTTCAGTTTCCTACCATATTCTTCGAAACCAATTATTTTTCTTCTAATGCACTGCTTCTTAAACACTAGTTTCTTCATATAGCATAGAAAATAACTAAGATTATTTTTTTCTAATTTCTATTTATTTATTTCTTTAAAACAATACATTACTCTCACTGACAATTCAGTTGCTAGTACTTCAGTATTTTATCTCTAACTATTATTTACATGTGGTAGGTAGTCTTATAATACAGTTCTCTTGCAGTTACGATAACATAAAAGAAATGATATATACTATGAAAATTAATCTTCCATAACAGTTCATATACACAGCAACTGCATTAACGTTGTCCCTATTGTGGTTCAAAACCCATTTTACTGTTAATATACTGTTCCTTATAACCTTGTTATTATATAAAACATAAATTTAAAAAATAATCCAAACAGTAGTTAAAAAACCTAAAACGAAATAAATCTCAACACCGCTTTAAAATATAATTTACTCATTTACTAATCAATCAAAAGTCCCAGATACAGTTAAATTAATCTTGGTGTGAACATTAGTGATTCAATTCGTTGTGCAAACATTCGTTTTCGTCAAGCTGTCTGCTTCTCATCTGGGCTACTTCTCATCTGCGTCAAAGAAAATCCACACTTCTCAATAGATATACTTTCTCGTTACAAGCATTAGTAATGGTTCAAATTCCACTTTTAATAACAGCCCTCCGAAATCGCTCGTGAAAACCAGCAAAACAGTAACTAAAAATTCCAAACATAGTAACTTCCGTATTTCAATCCAATACAATTGCATTGGGTAAAAGAGCAAAACCACAGTTCGTCTTAAATGACCAAATTTAACTCAATAAGTGCAAACTGCACAATATAATCTCTTTAATGTTTAGGGAAATCTAATTTCTTGAGCACAACATTTCTAATATGTTATAACTGTATGCCATGTATTCGCTCACAACTAATATATATATATATATATATACTCTATATGCAGACAACTAAAACATTAAAATACTATTTTCTTATGCATTTTGTAACAATTACAATAAAGTTTAAAATTGTCGAAATTCAGACTACTTTTTATTAAAGTTTAATATTGACAGAAATCTATTTCAACTGTAAAAAGGACATGTTAGCTATTATTTCGTTTCTGGCGGTCGTAACACCATTACAAGAATATTTTCTTGTTTTTTTCTAAGTTACAAACCAAGATCTATAAATAAAATACCCTTTTAGTTCAACAAACATTCATCACACTTCAAGTAAAATACAAAATCGTATCAGACTGTCTGTAAATATAATATGCAATCCTCAAAACATTTTTAACTTGTCGGTTGCATAATCTTCTAGGTGCCAAAGTTAAATATTCATGCTCCTTATTATTATATACGCAAAATGTATCTGTCTCTCCAACACGCTAATTCCCATCGTTCACAGTCCTGCTAATAGTTATCGCCAATGGTGTTGGTTACCTTGTACTTAATGTTATGAGTTCTAAAGTAAAGCACTTTTAACCAAACTGTACGTTCAAAGTGCAATCTCTTATTTAAACCAATTGTTTCCATCTGCATATGAATAATCCTAATAAACCAAGCACACCATTACTATCACAATCTGCGCTGTCAAATAATTGTCCGTCTCTTGTATTGCCTTAAAAGAGTCGTTACCTACACTGTTTAAATAATGTCAAAATTGTACCTAACGTACATTACGTCTTATTAGATATATTTTCTTTACTAGTATGTATGAAGTTATATAAACACCTAGTTTTGTATAAAGAGTATCAAAAGTATAATTCTCCAATAAGCGCTACAGTAAGTTTCTTTCCTCCTTCATACACATTAAATAGCGCTAATCATAAAAAAGTCACTTCTGAAACTAAATGCTTTCGCTCATTCCAAGTGTACTTTTAGTTTAAACATTGTGTGTAAAGTTCTCCCGTTTCCTCCTACAATCCCCTGTTTCCACCAAATTATAAATGTGTACTTTATTCATCCAAATATAATACATAGAAAAGCTATAGTGGGTACGCAATACAGCGTTCACCTCTGGTGCATGGAGTCCTTAATTCAATCCCAGCTTGTTTCAAGTTAGCTTTTTGGTGCACAAACACTATGTGCGTGGGTTTTTGTCGTGGTTCTCCTGCTTCTTTCTACTTTCTTCACTCCACCATATTCATTAATTTCTCATCATCACCGTCTCCTTTAGTCTAGCCAGAATATTCATTGGATGTAACATTTATAATAACTTTTATGTCGATATTTCAGTATTCAATATTCATATCACACATTATCCAATATTTTCGATATTTCATACAACTAAAATCCAACGGTTTCAGTGAATCCATATTTTAAAACTAATCTATAATTCCTTTTCACTAAAAAACCTCCGCTATATTTGAGCAACAAACAATTCAGGAAAATAAGGTTTGTTCTCCACTGTTTCTATTAAAAATTTTTATTTCCTTCACCACCTAAAAACAATAAAAGAATTAAATATTAATTATTTGCTGTATTACGATTTCCAATTACAAAATATAAGTATAAAGTTTCCCTTTTAACTTCACTACTACATTTCATCCTGGGTAATATGTTCAAACAGTCTCGGGTCTCTCTTTTTATTGCCTTAGCTTTCAACATAAAAAACCCTTAAGTTCAATCTGCGGTAACATTAAACGTTCTGTCGTCATATAACCTCATTGTTACACTAGCGTTTATGAAACAAAACACAACAGTTTACAATAATAATAATAATAATAATAGTAATAATAATAATTCTTACCATATACTTTCTAAATACCAGTTATACATCTTACACAATTCATAGCTACATATGAGTAACAACATCTACTAAGCAAAATGTTTGTCGTACGGCTTTTCACGTGGAAGAGCTCTGGTTCGATTCCCGGGGGCGCATTCCGCTAACTTTCTGTACAATATAATTTATATATATATCTGTTATGTCTTACACAATTCATAGTTATGTATAAGTAACAACATCTGCTAAGCAAAATGTTTGTCGTACGGCTTTTCACGTGGAAGAGCTCTGGTTCGATTCCCGGGGTGCATTCTGCTAACTTTCTGTACAATATAATTTATATATACCTGTTATGTCTTACACAATTCATAGTTATGTATAAGTAACAAGTTCGCACTGCAAGCATAAAATTTAGCGTACGGTTCTTTACGTGGGAGAATACTAATTCGAGTCCCGGGAGCGCATTCTGCTAACTTCCTGTACAATATAATTTATATATACCTGTTATGTCATACACAATTCATAGCTATATATAAGTAACATGTTCGCACTGCAAGCAAAATATTTAGCGTACGGTTCTCCACATGGGAGAATACTCATTCGACTCCCGGTGCAATGAAAAAAAAACGTTGATTCCCTGTACCCTCCATATTACATTATACTATATCTTAGTCACGTTATAATTCCATAAAAGTACACCGAGTCATATCATTTTCAATGCCGGAAAATCCGCAATCAATTCCCGATAAAACCAAACAGTTCCGTCCCCTTATACTCCAGACAATTACAATATGTCCTTTTCCCATATAAAAATGAACAAGTATAATACAAGAAAACTACAAAGTTAGTACCTACTAATGATTTTTTCTTCCGGTGCCTTCTATGTATTAATTTTCTTCTTCCAACAGTATATTTGCGTTTCTTATCTCTTATACGTTGTACGAATCATGCAAATAAATCATTATTTTTATACCCTTAAATCTTTCCAGAAGTTTCGAGAGTGTTCTTTCCCCTATTCCAACAATAATAAGCTTGGAAAAAGATCTCGAAGTTTCCAGTGCTTTCTTTCACTCATTCCGACGATCAAAATTCCAAAATATTCTCCAGCAGCTGTCGCGTTACATGTGCTGCATATTAATGAATCCAACAATCTATTACCTTGTTCTACGTGTGTGATCTGCATATTTTATTTCCGAAAGGTTTTTTCTGTATTCTGCTTGTCCAATTAACATTTCTTTTCACCGGAAACCAATTTATTATATGTCATGTTCTTTATACAACCTCCGGCTGCACCTGCATACATTATGTGTCATTAGTATGCGTAAAAGGGTGTATCCATTTTTCAAACGTGCATTAGGAACTGCTACCATGTCAAAAAAGTAAACACTCATGAATATTCATGACTGTTTACTAGATGCCAACAAACTACTCACGATGTCTGACATCTAAGTTTTTCTTATATTACATACATATATGTATGTTACATTCGTCAGCTATATGTTATATACGTCCATTTTTATGCGAGATCCTGACCGCCTATATTGTTTCATACGGAAAGTACGTATAGGTGGAACACTTATACGGAAAGTATTATAAAACATGCGTTTTCATTTATACGTCCGCTGTACGTTAAGTCTAAAAACTACAGGAATTACGCATGTAACCTACCTTTTTAAGTACACCACATACATTTTTTTCTCAGTGTAACACTCTTGATGATAAACTTTGATAGGCGGCCAGCAAGATGGAGAAAATTCCATCACCTGGCAATACATTCGGTCGCAGACACAACCCACCCAAAAGCTTTCATGTCTAGAACAAAAGTCCACTAGGTACATATTTTATGATTAAACATTAAATACACACTCTATGTACGAGTAAAAGCGTAAAAATGTAATGAAATCTTTGAGTTTTACGTCCCAAGGTTATGCTGGATAGGCTAAAGGAGACGGTGATGATGAGAATTGAAGGAAATGAAGTAAGTGGGGGAAACAGAAGAACCCCGAGGAAACCCACGCACACGGTGTTTGTCCACCACAAAGTTCACATGGCAGGAGTCGAGATCGAACCCGGGCCCTATGCACCAGAGATGAACTCTCTATCACTGAGCCGCCGAAGCCCCATGTATAAGCGGAAAAAATAAACAAATGTAACGATCACCTACGATCAGGACAGTACACTGTGAGAATGAAAAAAATTCTAATATTAAACAAAATAAAGCTGTGTTTTCCTACAAGTTAACAAGAAACCGTTGAAAAAGTTTCCGTGGCTGCATTAAGACACGGTACACAAGATAAAAATTAACTTCCCAAGTAAAATTTAGTTACAGAAAGTAGTTCGCGACCTGAAAAACCAAGAACAGTAAGGAGTATTTAAACTTCGGGTTTTGAGGTCACGGAGGTCCTTCTCGGAAGGTATCCCAAGGTGCTGCACGTTTGCCGAGGAGTTCTTGATTAACAGGCTGCATCGATTTCGGAAGAGAGAGGCCCAGAGTTCAATTCAGTTTTATTCAGCTCCATAAGCCACGCAAAGAGGTTTGCTGTGGGCTGTGACTGTTGCTTACCTCAGAGGTCCTGAGATCCATACCGTTCTATAGAGCCACGCAAAGAGGTTTGTGTGGGCTACCACTGATGCTATCTTTAGAGGTCAAAAGTTCGATCCCGACTACGTAGCGACACAAAGAGGTTTGTAGTGGGCTCAAACCTGATCGCTACTCTAGGCTTGGAAGAGGAAGACATGATGCATCTAGTGAATTGTAGTGTCTATAATTAGTGTGCAATTAAAACAGTTATCGTGGGATATGAAAAGAACACGAGAAGCTGACTTCCAATAGAGGCCGAAACGTGTAAGTAGCCAGTAATGAAATTTAATGCATAAATGATAGATTCACTCTTAAAACAGTTCTAAGTCATATAGCCCAAGGCTTATCTTATGTTTGGTGTGTTATTTCAAAACATTTTGCTAATATGATAATCTTTGTAAGTTAAACAAAATATATATAAACAAAATATATATTATTTTAAACTCTGCTAAACTAACTTTTGTGACACACAGAGTTTGACCCTGGTTTAGCAGATACGCAGTAGTGACCAACAGATTCCCTTTTGTTGTATGTATACCTTATGTAAATAAACAATCATCATCATTATATATATTTTCTCTCTTATTCCATTTTGCAATTGTTAAATAAAATTAACAAAAGGTTGTAAGAACTAATAGCGTTATATTAACAAAGGTTCACCAAGTAGTTTATAAAATAATTTCATCCTTATTTGTAATGGAATTGCAGGGGCTTATCGTCCAGCCTTGTTAGGAAGAAGAAGCATATACAGTTTATTGCATTGCAGATAGCATACCCTACAGGAAAATTAAATTATAGGTCACACTCTATCACTGTACTACCACACCAAACTAGTAATATTCCAAGACAAGAACCATTGTCTTGTTCTACAAATAACACTAGACTAGCAAGTGATAACACAATACGTGTACAGAAACCAATACATAGTCATTCAGGAAGTAGCTAGCAAGTTATTCTAGAGGGCCTTGATTTTTACAAACTAAAAACAAATAAAAAGTTTCTTTCAAGATTATGAAAGAATTAATAACACAGATACATACGTAATTCAGAAGTACATATTATTATTATTATTATTATTATTATATTAGTATAGTAGTAGTAGTAGTAGTAGTAGAAGAAGTAGTAGTAGTATATTTCATACTGTATATGCTACATTTCTGAGACATGAGTCTTGATAGTACGTGAAGTTAAAATCAAAGGTAATGTTACGAACGGCAAATGATGGCTTAACACCAAAAACAGATTCCTGGCCGGGACTGGGGGTTAGTCTGTTTTAAGTTTATTAAACGTTTTTAATAATTACAGCAAATGATGGATGTTTATAATAGAATGTGAAAGAATACAGTTTTAAAAGAATTAAACTACGTCAACATGTTAAAATAATTAAAAGAACCTAATTAATAAGCCACTTTGTACTCTCGTTTGCTTAACTGGATGAACCGAGGTCTAAAGGAAAAGAGTTTTCTGCCCAAATCTCATAAGCAGTGGGATATTTTAATATTATAGAAATTGACCCTCCTTCCCCTTAGAAGTGTAATTTTCAAGACGCTGAAACATATAGTATTTTATTACTTTTAGTTAAAAGTTCAAATACCGACTTTCACGCATCTAACTTAAACAATCCTTCATTAATTTATTTACATATTTTTTGAGTAAGTAATGGGGAATTCGAACATTAAAAAAGTGCTCCCTTTGCTCTTTCCCTTTTATGTGTCAATTATCATTTTTTTTAAACAGGAAAGTTTATATGCCAAGTTTCATTTTACTAGCTTCAGAAATTTGCGAGATACACTACCCTTTAAAAAAAATCTTGCCCCACCCTTTTTACGATACTTATTTCCAAAAATTCTTTCTTATGTCCTGCTTTCATAAGAAAATTATATTTTATAATTAAAATTTAACTACTCTACTTGTAGTAATATGCCCCCCCCCCCCCAAAAAAAATCACTCATCTTTATTCTTTTATATAAGAGTACAGAAGATAAATACAGTCAAACAAACGGACTTCCATGAACAGTTTCTTATAATTAACTTATTCATACATTTCCCGCAAGCTGTAGTTTTAAATTTACGCTCTGTCAAGGTCCAGGTTTCAAAAAGGAACTAACTGGAAATATAATAATATTATGTATTTAAGTACATGTGTAATATGTATAAATTTATTGTCTTATTGAAGCTTTCGTAATCTGTAAATAAACTTTTGATTTGCTTTTAATATATAAAAAGCCTGCTCCCCTAGAAAAATTTGCAGGCCACACCCCTAAATGACTATGTAGTAATTTCTGCAAAAATGGTACAGGATCTAAAATTTAGGTCTAGTGCCTATATTTTTAGGACTTGTGCCGTTTAGGACTTATGAATGTCACCCACTGTATTGCATAATAAATGTTCTTTGTTCAATTTTAAATTTACTGCGTTCTTTATGTATACAGTTGGTATTTAATGTTCACTCGTGAAATGTCTAGTGAGCTTTTGTCCTAATTAAGTAAACTTTGGTGAATTTTTGGTAGTGGTGGAAGTCTGGTAAAATATGCTTTTTAAACATTTTTTTTATTTTTTATTTATTTATTTTTGTTTTAGGAATTTGTCTTGGGATTCTCGTATCTCCATTCGAAAGAAACTAATTTCTTAACTAATTATGTAATTAATTCTTAGAATGAAATAGGTTGTATTATGTAACTCGTGTATAAGTGCAGAACAGATAGTGATAATAATAACCTTAGTAGTACAAATATAGCTGTTACTATTGGAATAAGCTACGTTCGTAACATTATTGCCAACTAGTTGCTGCATCGTCCCAATTTCGTGTGGTGGTGGCGAATTTCAGAACTAAAGCAAGTGAATGAAAAAGGGACAAGTCCTAAAAGGCAGAAGTCCTAAACGCCAGAAGTTCTAAAAATCATATCGCGGCACAAGTCCTAAACGGCAGAAGACCTAAACGGCAGAAGTCCTAAAATTTAGGTCTAGTGCCTATATTTTTAGGACTTCTGCCGTTTAGGACTTCTGGATATCACCCTCCGTAACCACTAAGCGCTTAAAGAATTGACGTCCCGAACAGGAAACGAACCCGTACCGTTATGACGTGCCAAGGAAAAGTTCACATATCGATAATGCTGTTTGCTGTTTCTTAAGAGATTTGACAGAATTTCCTATTACCTGCTATTAAAAATATTAAAGAAAAGATTAATCTTGTTTGTAAAGATATTTTCTGTAAATAAACTCAAACTAACGCAAACTAAATTAGTTCGCTACAATTTATTCATATAAATACGTACATCATACACTATCCTAATTAAATATTGAATTAAAGATTGCTCTTTAAAATTGGATGAATTAAATAAAAGCGGGAACAATCTATACTAACATTTATAACTATTGGGACTTATCTTAGCATCTTTCATTAAAAACGATAAAAATGTAGTGAATTAATTTCTGGTTATATCAGACTAAAATATATTTTCTGTCGAAAAGAACTTAGGTAGACAAATAAAATAATTTTAATACATACGTGTATCATTCTGGTCACAAAGCTTCTATTTATCTAAAGTATCAGGGTCGTAATAATATATTCCTTCTGAAACACTGAATTCATTTTAGAAGAATGTATATGCAATGGACGCTGGGTAACTAAAAGTAACATATTAAATTTCTGTGTTTAATAGTTTCATTCCTGTATCAAATGAAAACAGAGTACACGCGAAAAAGTGCCAATGGAATGTGTTTTATTCAAAAGTATATGACAGAGGTGTTGATACATTTATCACACTGGGAGACGAGAGGACCAATTCCAGTTTTGTAGGAGTTAAGTTGCAGACGGATCCACAACCTCACCCACTCTTGCACTTCCTTGTCCAACGAAAACCGATGACCACGAATGTCTTTCTTTAGGACGCCAAAAATGTGAAAATCACAAGGCAAAAGACTAAGCGGTACGGAGATGTTGAAGTATTTCCCAGCCGAAGCTTTGAAGCATATCCCTCACTAGATTGGCAGATGGGGACGGGCATTAACATGCAGAACGATGATTCCATCCGACAGTTATTCAGAGAGCTTTAACCTTGCGGCGCGTCTCAGTTTCTACAAAGTGTCTTCATAACGCTTCGCATTTGTTGTGGTCCCACGCTCGAAGAAGTCAACAGGCAGGGGATTACATTCACTTAAAGAAGGTCATCATGACTTAACCGGAACTTGTGTGAACAGGTTTGAATTTCTTTGACGGGGAAGAATTGGGGGTTTGCCAATGTTTGCTCTGCCGTTTGCTCTCGGGTTAAAAATGGTGGTATCACTTTTCGTTTCCTGTGACGATACGGGATAGAAATGTATACTCATCCTTGTAGTGTCGCTACAAATGCATTCTGTCAATCTTTTGTCCCTCAGTTGACGCGGAACCCACTTCGCGCAACTTTTTTTCGGAATTACATGTGATCATTGATAATGGCATGAACGGAGCCATAGCTAATTCCGACCTGAACACGAATTTCTTTCTCTGTAATTCGTCGGTTTTCACAGATAAGACCATCAATCCGTGCAATCACACGAGGTAATGGTTGGATGGGCCTGTCCTGGATGCGAATAGTCTTGCAATGTTGTGCGTCCTTCTCGGAATCTTTTATGCTACTCTTGCACACTTGTCAGTAACATGCAGTGTTCGTCATATATACAGGGGACATGTGACGATGACTTGCGCGTGTTTTAACACCCTCAGCCACCGAAACACAAACCACGCTTCTCTGCTCTGTTTGCTTCCATTTCTAATGCTGCACGAACACATTTTTCACTACGATCATCTATATAGATTAAAACACGAACAACTGTGTGTATCTGGGAATTATCAATATAGCAGTATCGATAAGTAACAGCAGTGTTGCCAACTTTTGCGATGAATGTGCTTTATGGAGGGTGTTCGGTTCTCATTTGACTGTTCCTCATAATATTTTATCTACGTTAGGTATGAATACACTGAAATCGAAGCCTGGAGAACGCGTGCTAAAGGTGCGCGCGATAACCACTAAATAAGCAGCGAGGGCTACCTTTATCTATGGCATTGATAAAAATATTTCTTAATTTTATAACATTTTAATTTTATTTTATTAATTGTAAGTTCTGAATAAAAATTAACTATTCATAACAACCGATTAATTAACAGTCATTTATATACCAAATTAACAGTCATTTATATATCAAATTAACAGTCATTTATATACCGAACGAACATACAAACATGAATTCTTATAATAACATTATTATTATATTTCTAGACTGAAGATCTAAATCTGTACATTGGCGTTTATCTTGAATTTCCAGGCAAACTATTCAAAAACTGATAAATTTAATTAGCACCAAATCCATAAACTAAATAACAGTAAAGTAAAATTTGCTGTTCTGAGTTCACTGCAAATAAAAATGAATATTTGAAAAAAGTGGCAGAAGATCTAAGGTTACTAGACAAGGAAAACAGAACGTGGATGAAATAACACAAACGTAGGACTAACAAAGGGACTCAGTTCTGTTTTCTTTTGATCACGTACACAATGCATCAGGAACTACAGAAGGGCATTACGCACAGAAAACAATATTTTTATGCATATTTTTGTTTTCTACACACAAACCTGTTTTTTAAAGTAACTATTTTTTTTATCTGTATGTATGTATGTATGTATGTATGTATGTGAAGCACAAATCAAAAGACAAATGTGTTTTTAAAAAGCACTCGTAACACTGTACGGCTTTTAAGAAAAAGCTTAGTACAGTGTGCGAATGGACATGGGGGATACCAGAGATTTTCTCTCTGACAAAAAGTTATGCCAACTGAAGAAGGAGAACTCGCACTGATAACTATTTCCTGTAGAAGTTTTTTCAAATGGTCGGTCATGAAGATTGAAATAGGGAACAACTTCTATTTCGAGTATCCACTTTTATCTGAGTTAAAATACGTAGTTTAAGAAACATCCTACTTGTCAACCATTTTATAGTCACACTTCTTTCTTGATATATTTACCTATTCAAGATATTTCTTGCTCGTCACACCGTTTTAACGGTGATTACTATAGAGTAAAAACGATCAACGATCATAGAAGTTGTTTTCTGCTATGAATTAAGCGCCTCACTAATATATTCCCGTTTTCACTCTAATCTCTTTACTACAACTGGCAATGGTGTAAATCTATTACGACTTGTGATTTCAATATTGAGAAAATATCCGCCACATAAACCATTTCTTCACTGGTGCACACGTGTTACTATATACAAGTAAGTGTATGTTTGCCTGTCAAACTCAGTACAATCCATTGAGTAAAGACCTAGAGGTGCCCTGATGCGAGATATTTGATGGTATTGATTTCACATATATCAAATCGATCCGCCATATTGCAAGTGGAAAAAGAGGTATTTTTACGTAATACTCCACAATAATTTATGCATATGTTCCTAGGAAAAATTGCACGCCGAAAAAAATCAAGGTTGTTTGAAAGTTCATAATATATCAAAGGTAAGTCATTTTCTTCTTTTACTCTGTAACAGCCTGTTGCGTACTTCTTTAATCTTATTCTACTTTTGTATTCATTCACGCATGCATATTGAAGCTACCTGTGATTATCGAGTTGGATACACTAGCACAATTTTGGTTAACCAATCTTTATTAAACATTATTTAATGTTTATACATTGTATACAAATGGAGTTCTGATATGTGTTTTGTTTGTTTACATCAGTTGACTGATACTTGCGGAATACGCCATCTCGGGAGGGGATATCTTGAATCAAACGCTACAATCGAGACCACGCTCGAATCAATACTGTGATATAGGGAAGGACACCTCTAGGTCTTTATATTATCTCAATGGTACAATAATATGCGAAGGGCTGGTTTCTGATGGCGTGATGCTTGGGTGTATATGTGTAAGTTCATTCTCCCTGGGGAAAATACTTAATTCGTACACTGATTCTCCTTCATTTTTAAGTATTCGGATGTTATACCGAACAGTTTAACTTCCAGTAAGTTCATCTTTTTTATTTATTTATTTATTTATTTATTTATTTATTTATTAACGTTTCAGTCCCACAGCCACTGCTACTGCCCTGGTTCAGTTTAAATCAGTAGTTCGTAAACTTTGTGTCGGTATTCCCTACGGCTTCTTGAAGGGTTTCAATAGACACCGTAATTAATACTTTTGACACAAAGAACTTCTTAATTATAACTAGTGCTTGCTTATTATTAAAGGTTAAGCCAAAGCAATCGATACCACACGCTAAGTAGACCTATGTTCTGACATTCGCACAGTTACAAAATCTTAGCACATTTGCTATGGACGCCAGTATTCTTGATACACTGATTAAAGACTCTGTACGTCTAATATACTAAAAAAAAAATACTTGATTTCCAGGTCGCCAACAAATTGCTCGCGGTCCTTGATTTTTTTTTTTTTTTTTTTTTTTTTTTTTGTGGAAAAGTTGGAGCCAAATATTGAATTAGTTCCATCTGTGGATAGTATTTCACAGATCCTGAAAGATTGTAATTTGACTAGGCAGAGCTGTTCCGTGCGTGGACCAAGGAGGGCATTTGTCCCAGACCCCCGCTGTATAGGTCCGACGCCATAAGAAGAGATATACTGTTTTAAAAAAGTAATAATTTACTCTTTCTGATTCATTATTGGAAAAGAAATAGGTATGACGAACCATCGTTCATTAAGGTACTTTTATAAGTATTACTATTAAAATCGCAAAACGTACTCATAACGTTCACCTAAGCTACACTAAAGATAACTGTGATGCATATTCAATTTAAACTTTAACACTGCAAAAGTTTGTTACAAAATTGATGTGCACTAGAGGGGGGCGCGGTGGCTCAGTGGTAGAGCTTGGGGTCCCTGGTTCGATCCCAACTCGCGCCGTGTGGACTTTGTGGTGGACGAACACCATGCTCGTGGGTTTTCTTAGGGTTCTCCCGTTTCCTCCCATTTTCTTCATTCCACCACTTTACTCATCTCTCATCATCACCTAACCGGCATAACCGTGGGACGTAAAACTTAAATATTTCATTTCATTTCTTCATGTGTACTAAATAAGAATTTGTAAATTATTGACTCTAAATCTGGTTGTTCTATATTCAATAAAATAGAACACTATGTAAAAGAGGGTTTCAGGAAGTAAATTCATTGATACCTTATTATGTTACTTTAAGACTAGAGCGATCGATCCATTCGTTGTCGCACCGAATGCAACAGCGCTGGTTACTGATCTTATAAAGTCTTATCCTGATGTCATGTAACAGTAACCTATCACATTCTCTTTACCACCACTCCTATTACAGCTTCATCTGAGAAACGCAGTTTTAAACTCTAAAATAAGAACATACGCAAATCAACAACAGTTGACTGATTTCTATTCAAAGTAAAATAACAAAGAAATGTACACATATATGAATTAGTGTAACTACTAGAAGTTTCTTTCTTTTGAACTTAGGTTTCTTGGGTCAAATAGACAGTACACTATGACAATAAAAGCACTAATAGTGGTAAAGGAAATAAATAGTAGTTTTACTTTTTTTTTCTTTTTAGGGATCAGTTATACGCGTAAAATTAAATATTTTCAAGTTCTCTTATTACTAATAACTGACAACATAAATTATTATTGTTCATTTTTTCCTTTCGTTATAGTATGCAAGTGGATTGCGTAGCGTATTGTGAAACAGCAATAGATTTTGAAGCTATGGGTTTTAATATTAAAATCTAAGGTGGTAGATCTATACCTTCCGGTTCCAATAGAGGGATAAGGTCAAAGATGAAACCTGTTCCTCACACGCTGAATTGATACTAAAGAATTTTTATCTATTACGGTTTTGGATCCAAGGGGATTAGAAATAAAACCGGAAGTTATATAGATTTCTAATGCTTCCAGGTTTTCAATAAAGGTAAGGGCGGAAATAGTACATATTCCTATGATATTGTGTCCATATATACATTTTGTTTTAATTCGAATTGATGTGACAACGTGAAAAAGGTAACGAGTACTGTTTGACATATATTAAGCACTATATTGTAATGTTGTGCAGCGGATATTATTATTATTATTCCTTCGTGTTAAATATTTAGCGAAATATCACTGTAATTAATATGAATAGTTCAAGCGAGCACACAAAATAATCATGATTGGTACAGAATTAACACCTATATCATTGGCTCTACAATTTACTTTTATCCCAAGCCCCGCAAATCAACAGAATGCCACTCTGTATAAGCATGACCAAGGAACAGCGGGCGAAAAGTCGACTGTTATTGAGTACCTCTAGAAGAAGGGTATGACCCAAAGAACTTTATCTTGTCAATATGTGACAATCGTTGAGGAACCATGCAACTTCTAATGCTACTCTGAGAAATTGAGTCGCAGATTTCCAAAGATGTGGGATGTTCATTGATGATTAACTTCGTTCCGATGCACCTTCAACAATAGTAACTCAGGAAACATTGATGTTACCCATGACATGGTATTGCAGAATCGAAGATCTTTAGTGTGTTATAGAAATTATTGTCATTTCGTATATGTTGCAACACCCTCTGATGTGCTGAATACACAAGGCTGTGGCAGGGCATGTTGGTGAGACAGGTATACATCTCCCCTCCTCTTCGGAGTTGAAACATCGATCTGCACCGGAGCTAACATCTATCAAATAGTGTTGAAGTCTGACCCGAACTTATTATGATTTGTCCCCGGGCAAACGTTTCTATAAGAAAATGCAAGCGAGTGCTCGCTTGTGAGTGCATTATTTTATCTTTAAAAAGAGAATAGAAGAAGGTGTTATCAAAACTTCGTAATTCGGGATATGTCTTACATTAACTACTTTGAACTCCATACAATACAGGTTTGAAAGCGACAGAAAACACATCTTATCTCCACTTCCAAAGCACTCATGTGAAATTGCTCGGAGTAACATGATGGCCGGCGTTTTATGGAACTCTGAGGGTATTCTTGTGATAGACTCTCTAGCAAACAGTGATATGTGACTGCAGTATAGTACTGGGAACTATTACGGCGTCTAAGTGACAAAAAAAGTGATATCACCGTGGAAAACTGTCTAAAGTTGTTATGATGCGCCAAGACAACATAACGTTCATAGGTGTAACAAAGAACTACAAAGTAATAAAATGTTTCACCAAATTTAGTATCCTCAAACCTCCTTTCTGTTCCTAGCTTAATAAATAATAATAATAATAATAATAATAATAATAAAAGTACGTTCTAGTAGTGATGAAGGAGTCCTTAGGGCTAATGGTGATTTCCTGAACACTAGAACTCCGGAATTATTTGCAAGTTTACGAAAATCTTATGGATCGATGTAGTAAGTTATTTGCACTAAAGAAGTGTCACATTGGGATATAGAGAAAATGTTTTACGCCTGCGTGACTTCTTATTCTTGGATAGGTTAAAAAGTTATCAATCAACCCTGCTTAATACATACATTATAAAACTGTTCGGCAGGAATAACTGAAAAGTTACAGAATATAAATAAATATATTCACTCAGTGGAATTCAAACCAGGTTGAAAAGTATTGAATACCCACAAAAAGAAACAAGTTAACATGCACGGCTATTGAAACAACTACAAAGCTTTCCTCCAGTTTGTATGAATAGAGACCGCACATTTTAACAACAGTCCTTGTTTTTATAACGGCTTTTGTGGTCGAAAACCTTGTGTGTTTTACTTACAACCAAGTTCTCTGCATTTGTCAAGGTATTATTTTGTTCTAAAAGTATCAATACATTAAATAACAGAAAAGACGCTGAGTATTTCAAACAACGAACTCTGGGCTGTGTTCGGACTTCTCGTTTTTCTCCTTAAGGCTTCTCCTCCTACTACTTTGAATGAGTTGTTGCAAACAGACAATTTTACATGACAGAAAAATCAGGCGCGCAATTATATTTTGGAAAAGTGTACATAAATTTAAAAAACGAGATGAGAAAATTTAAGACCAGGCGAAAAATCCTTTTCGAGAATCAAGGTGAGAATAAAATTCTTTGAGAATACGGACGGGATGAGATGAGAAAACTATTTCTCGTTTTGTATCGTGGGCATCACTAATGAGAAGTAGAAAAAAAACACTTTGCAATATGTATCAAGCAAGTTGGTCACCACATGTAGCACATAATGTACCTAATGATCTCATACATTGACAGTAAATCACTTTTGTAGGAATAGTTAGGTAAAAAAAAAAGAAAGAAAGAAAAAGCCAATATTAAACAGCGTATCACATGATCACCATTGTATTTGAACAATTTCAGTTGGTTGTTATGATGATCATATAACATCTTAGGAAGAGACAGTCGTAGTGCCGATTTCATTTCAATCTCTGCAACCGTTTTCGACTAACAAAATTGTATTCAAACTTTTAAACTAGTTTGTATTTTAATGAAGTTGTCAGGCTACACTAAATTTTTATGCTAGTTCCATTAATAGAAATTATAAAAATTTCTATCAAATTATTAGAATAAAATCTTTATTGCGCTCAGTAAGAAATAATACTTATTCTGTATGTTATTTCTAAGTGCAACTTACCAACTAGCATCCACACTCCGAAACGCACCCATGTTCCTGCGTCCAGCTCTAACATTAAATAAAGATTGATAAAAATGCTAAGTCCTGGCAGTACTGGTACAAGAGGCACCTGTAAATTATTAATAATCTCCGTTAAATATTTGCAAATGACTATTAAAGAATGTTTTACAGTATAATTTTGAGTCAAACAACGGTAAAGAGCAATGTAATTTAATAAATTACTATAAAAACCAATGAAGTATAACATTAAACTTTCAGAGTAATATCCCTTTTTATATCTTATAACAACTTGTTTTTTAAATAATATTCACGATACTGGGATTACCCACGGACGTCTCTGGAGGGAGGATCAGGGGGACGTATTTTGTATAGGAAATGTACTGGACCAAAGCTGAAAATACTTGTATGAAAGAATCAACAAAATAGGAAGAAGAAAGGAATTTTATAATTGGTATAAAGCAATAGTATTGCAATGTATAATTATTGTTTATAAAACTTGAGGTATTTTAAAGATAATATGATAATGAAGAAGTAGTATATAATTTCTTATATCTCAAAATGCGATTTCATATTCTTTCTTCTTTCAAGAGATTGCAATTAATTTAATTACTTTTATTTTTTTCATATATATATATATATATATATATATATATATATATATATATATATTTATTTATTTATTTATTTATTTATTTATTTATTAGGTAGGGTGCATCAGCAATAATGTAACTAATAATACAATCCATACTACTACTAGTACTACTACTACTACTACTAGTTAACAACTGATATTTATTTATTTATTTATTTATTTATAATAGGTTTCAGATACAGCACTAGGCCATTTTACACTGAAACATTTTAACAATTATGTAACATAACAATAGAATAACAATTTGAAATCAAGATAGTACAGTACAATGGCAACATTACAAAGATAGTTTATTTATATATGATCTGAAGGTATGCTCATTTGAAAAAACGTCTACAGTTTCTGGTAACTTATTATACGTGCTAACAATTCGGTTCAGAAGGGACCTTTGGACAATATTAACTCTCGCAGCTCGAGTGTAAAAGAGATCACTAGACCGTGTTGTTCTAGCGGGTACGCAAAAATTGATCTGACTTAATAACTGTTCACATGATATATGGCCATTTACAATTTTATGCAAAAATATTAGGTCAGAAATTTTGTTTCTCACTAGGGGAGGTTAGATATTGAGAAATGTTAAAACATCATTTTTGGAAGTGTTCGAAGGTGAGGTACTCGGTAGGATACAATGGCTAAAAATAAATTAATTACAGAATTTAATTTTTTCAGATGAGTAGGACAGGCCATAGACCAGATAGGAGAACAGTACTCAATTGTGGGAGCAACATATGACTTATAGAATAAGCTTAAGGAACTAGGAGTTTTTATATCGGTGAAGCGATAAAGGAGTCCTAGTTTTTTCATAGCAGTACAAGATATTGTGCTTATATGATCCGCAAAAGTAAGCTTACTGTCAATGATAACACCAAGATCTCTGCTAGAGGTGACAGGATTTATGTTCTGATGACCAATTTTGTAGATGTGGTTTATAGTGTCCTTTTTTAGAGAAATCGTAAGAGAAGCACATTTTTCGATGTTTAAATTAAGTTTCCAAGTTGAGAAGAATAGAAGCATCATGCTGAAGAACAAGAGCATAGTACTCTGTTTTAAGTTGTCTGTAGAGTTTGCAATCATCAGCAAACAGAAGAATTTTGGTAGAGCTGTTTGTGAACAAAGAAGGCAAATCGTCCATGTATAATAAAAATAAAAGTGGACCCAGAACACTGCCTTGAGGAACTCCAGAAGTTACGGGAATAAAGTCAGAAAAGTAACCTGAAACTGAAACTGGTTGTGTCCTATTACTGAGATATGTATTTACAAGACTAAGTAATTTACCATGTATATTGCATCTAGAACTGAGTTTGTATAGAAGAAGATGGTGTGGAGGAGAATCGATAGCCTTAGACAGGTCCAAATACAAAATGTCGAGTTGCAAATTTTCTGATATGCTGTCCACTGCATCGGACAGAAGAACTGATAAATTAGTAAGACAAGATCTTCCTGGCAAAAAGCCGTGTTGTGAGGAGTTTATAAATGGAGCAACAAATTGAAAAAGCCTGTTTTTGATTATCTTTTCACAAACAAGTGAGAGTGGAGATAATAAGGAAATAGGTCGATAGGAGGACACATCATTTTTATTTTTACCAGACTTATGAACTGGAGCGATATTAGCTCTCTTCCAGCTGGTGGGAAAGACACCTTCAGCAAAAAAGCGATTGAGTAAAACCGAAAGGGGTTGAGAAAGAGAATTGGCAACACTGCGTAGGAAGCAATTGCCTAATCTATATAAGAATTTTCAGTATTTATCTTTTGTACATCTTACATTCGAAAATAGTTTAGGACATTATTTTAAAAATGCGTGTGTTCGGGTGATGTGAGACGTTATAGTTGAAGTAAAACAAGGAGAGCAGAGAAATACTTAGTTAAAAAATACCAGATTAACTAAGGACAACTAAGTACGAAAACTTTCAAGTTCATAGCAAGTGACCTACTACTGATTTAAAATTATGACATTTGTTGATGAAAAAAAAATACTAGTACGAAACAAGAAGTCAGATAACAGAGAATTTTAGGATACGGAAGTAAATATATTCCCTCAGATTTCAAAGAAAAATGTAGGAGTTGCGTACAAATAGACAGGAAACAAGTACTTGTGGAAGAGTTCGAACTTTGCAACTAACCGTAAAATATCATGAAGAAAAAAAAAGAAGAAAAACTACGTAAACGAAAATGGCAAAAAATGTACGATACTAGAAGAAGTTAGTAAACTCAGCGAGGATAGTCTACTTTTCCGTTCTTCATTTTGCTATATTTTCTCTAAGTAAATAAAAAGTAAGTTAAGAATAAAAATTTGGAATGTGTAATCAAATAACAAGAGACTTACCATATGATTTTTAAAGAAAAATTTAAAATTACATTCGCTAAAACGAGAATACAAGCTTAAGAACGACGTTGGTGGAAACGCATTTAAGAATACTAAACAAGAATTCAGGAATCTAGCTGAAGGTTCGTACACTCCTGTTCATAAAATCATAGAAACTCGTTCAGAGACTAAATCCAAAAAAGTGACCCTAGATCCATCAAAAATCCCATAGATCTGTACAGAGGGAATTGCATTTTCCCCCCTTCTCTATATAGACACTAGCTGCAAGGAGTACTTGTACTGACGGTAGCCAATCGTGATGAGGCAATGAGTTTTCGTAAGAAAAATAATTAAAAAAAAGTAATGAAACTTGAAGTTCGAAGGTTCGGAACTCGGTTTGAGATACTTTATTTTTAAACATGAAGACATGATAGAATAACTAATAAGGTATTTGTTAAACAAGTAAGTCAAATTTAATGCTTTGGTGTTAAAATTGTTGTTTATTGATATATTTCCTTTTTTAATTTTAGTTCCGAAACAAATACTTACAAAACTTCTCGCAGTTTAAAATCTCTAGAATAATCAGTGACACGTAGATGGGTGTGAAATTAGACTGAAATAAGCATTTAATTATAATTTTTTACTTTGTTAGTTATACGATTAATTTGTTATCAAATATGTTTCAAGTAGAAATGTGTTTTATCAGATATAAAATTAATTTTACGTGTAAATTTCTATTTTAGATAATGCACTCACTGCAATGAAAATAACTTTAATATCTGTATTCGTGATAGTACAGAAAATAATCACTTACTATAGAATGAAGAGAAGTGCTTTTGGCTTTTTGATAAACTGCCATATCCTTTTCGTCTTTTCGTGAATAATCATACGGTGTAAATTTTTAAAATATGTGGTAATTTGCTAATGAAAAGTGATACGAAATTTCCACATATAAGGAAAAACATATCTTTGCTGTGGTGTAACGTGTGAATGAAGAGTTTGGGACAACTGTTAAGAATATAAACTGATCATCCGACATTCAGTCAGTAATTATTATCAGCTGCTGTCTTTTCGAACAGAACGACTGGCAGAAAAAATCCTAAGTCTTTTACGTTGAAATTCTCAACTTTCACTCACTCACTCTTGCAGAGAGGTAGAGGAAATTGAAGAACTGAAGAAAATTAAGTGGAGCATATATTTAATTAAAGCATTTTAGTAAGCATTCTTATAGAATCAAAATGTTACTTGTCTAGGGTGGTAGTCTGTTAACAAACTGAACAATAATATTCACTCTTTTGTAAGTGGTAAATATTGTATGATATAAGAGCCAGACAGTCCCGTTTTGAAAAAACATGTCTCAGGGCAAGATGAGAACTAGTATGGAAAACACGCCCCACACCAAAAATCTCTTTTCGCTATTGTAAATGCAATTATCATCGTTAATGAAATAAAAGGTAAATATTCACACAAACAGTTATCACAACGTATTTAATAAATGCCAGTTCTGGAAAAGTGGCTATAAGAACGGGCTCTGATCTTTCCATCCTGTATTATGATGTAGAGGTAGACAGTCATACAAACTTTACTGTACTTTCACACATGTTTTTACTACAATTATATCTATTATAATAAGGTTCAAGACGTAGATATGGAGAAGGATAGAAACACCACCTGGAAAGAGAGTGTAAGAAATAAAGAAGTTCTGAAAAGAGTGAATGAAGAAAAAAGAATGCTGACGTTGATAGCAAAAAGAAAAGAAATCAGTTAAGACATTATTTATGGATGAATTGCATTATAAAAGATACTTTGGAAGGACTAGTTTGAGAGGAGAAAGAGGGGAAAGAAGGTGTCAGCTCCTGAAGGATATGAAGATCGAAAATTCTGATCCTTTAACAAGAAACAAGTAAGAGAATAGAAATGAATGGAGAAACATTTATTTGCATTTAATGCGGCAGAACACTAATGATGATAGTAAAGTTATAGTGGTCCAAAAGTAGGCATACAATACCGTGCTGATCAGCTCATTGCATTTTATGTCATTTCTTATTGTTATCTATCAGGTAGACTTAGTTTCTTTATTATTTGTTCCTAAATCATTTTTCTTATACTTTAAGCTTGTATCAGCCGACGCAAATAAACCCATAAAGTAGAAACTTGATCAATGGAGGGGTGTATACCTACTTTTGGGTCACCCTTTAGTCATGCTTTTATAAAAAAAACAGTATTTGTTGTCTTCATCACGATAATAGTAACGTCCTTTTTTGGGTAAAGGAATTAGGATTATTCATGTGTTATATTGATATTTTAAGAAAATATACATACAAATATATCAGCAGCCAAATATTTACAAACTTTGGTTGAACGGATATATGGAACGTATTGGATATGGTGAATTGCTTAAAACATTATTATTATTATTATTATTATTATTATTATTATTATTATTATTATTATTATTATTATTATTATTTCTGGCAATAGTAGTAGAAGTGGAAAGCTATGAACAACTCTAAATTTCTAAGAAACAATAACATTTGGTTCTGATCAGTCATATTTTTGACCCATACTAAGGATGTGCCTTATGCATCCATCGATCGCTTGCTAACACGTTACGTTCTCAGGCTGCACGAATCAACATTGATACGGCTGACGTCATTTTGTAGACATGTTGTGAGTATTCACATGTCTATAGCGCTGCACTAATGAAAATCATCTCAACTCCAAGATCGAGAGAAATTGAATATATTTCATATTATTTTACATCGGAAGTATCAATATTGCAAATGATAAAAATTTCCTTAATTAACTCAGCGAGAATCGAACCCAGGACCCCAACTTGTGAAACCTATGTCACTACTCTAAGACATCACTGTTAAGTAAGAGGATAAACGTCTCGATGTCCAGGGTATTTAGCAAATTTCACATTTTTACGATACCAGTTTTGTACGATTTCGGTTATGATAAAATACTAAAACGTTATGTAGAAACAACAGTCGAGAGAATTCAAATCTAAGTTGAAAAAGAAAAGGATATACAAAGACACAAGAATATGACGGAGAAGCTGAATAGTAATTTGGATCAGTTCAGTTTGAAAACAAACACAAGATTGACACTTTTCGAAATATCCTTACATATTTCGGATAGTTCCGAAAGATATGTAATGATTTCTTTGTAGGTTAAGTATATGTGCATTTGATGTTTCACTTTCGAACGGAATTACGATTTCCCATGTTTCTCTTAATATTTTTGGGAGACACGTTAATGATCAGTAAAAAACAGAACCGTCCTTTGGTTCGGTTTGGTTTCGGTTTATAGTTTGAAATCGGTTCAGATTAGAAACCGAAACTGCGGTTTTACGATTTCTTAAAACGTTTAGCTGTACTAGACCCTCACTAGATCATACCCCGGTACGCGTCTGTATTATATATAAACTGTAAAAGGTAATCAATATCGTCTCTCTATAGATGAAGAATGCCAAACGTTGTTTTGAATCCATGTCGCGGGCCACAATGAAGAACAATAAAAGGAGTCTCATTCACAAAATCCATTTACAAAACTTGTCAAAGTTTTTTAAAAGTTAGATACCAAAACTAAAGTTTTGTAGTTGTAAACATGCTCTATATGTTAAAAGTTGTTACTATGGATTTAAAACTTTACTTGTTTTGCATTTATGTGGGAAAGGGACAACTCTAAAAATATCATTGTGGTTAACGCTTATTTTTTCCATCATGTACATTATTACTATAAATGCTATTTATTTCAAAATTATTTTAGTGTAAAAGCCAATGTCTACAACTTCAGTTTGTCTACAGTATAATTTTTCGTTTTTTATATTTACACAATAACTCAATAAAGAGAAAATATGTGTAACATGTAGGTTTGAGGGCTCGAGCCACACATTACGGCTTCGTGAGCAAACGGTAGATATGCCTTGTCTCGAGATTTTGATTTTCTCAATATCAAGGAGACTAGATAAAACACTAAACACGACAATCTACAATGTATATTAGTACCTCGTGAAAGAATATAAAAAATGTCCGCAAAATATAGTTAAACTGTAATTTTACATAACGTATAGCCTCAATGTTCAAGCAGGCTGTTAAAACTCCTAATATCTAAATGCTGCAAGAACTAATACTACTGCTACCACACATATTTCAACAACACCAACTACAACAACAACAACAATTAATACTACTACTACTACTACTACTACTACTACTAGTAATAATAATAATAATAATAATAATAATAATAATAATAATAATAATAATAATAATAATAATAATACAGAAGTAAACTTTACATACTAATAATTGCCTTCTCGGGACACTTACTATTTGATGTATTATTTCTATTGGAATATTTGTCTCTCATCGTCTTATTACAACATATATTTATTTGTTCCGTGGTTTGCCATGCATAAATAGTACAGTGGTGTCCCGGGTTCAATATCTGGTGCAAGGGCCTTTACAATTTCCAATGTCCTCACTGTGTCTGTGTTAATGTCCGTTCTATCGTATAAGGTTACTAAAAATAAGTGAAAATCTGGTATAACTGAGTATAAAATAAAGACAAGTTACTGAGATCCGTTTGGTGAATGTTACCTCAAAAAACATGGTCTGAAACATCAGATTCTAGTCAAGAAGAGTGCCAGTTAAGGGTTCGAATCCCTCTAAAGGCAATTTTCTGCATAACGTTGCGTGTTTGTATGTCTTTTTTCAATTTCAATTTGAATTCTCTGTACTTTTGTTTCTACGTAACACTTAGTACTTTATCATGATCGAAATCAGAGTGTTTCGTCGTTATTACAACATTCGAATCATAAAAGTGATTCGCTGATAAGCCAATTTGCTAAATACACTTCACATCGAGACTTTGTTCCTCTTATTTAACAGTGCTATCAGAGTAGTAGCTTAAGCGTCGGTTTCTCAAGTTGAAGTTCCTAGGTTCGATTTCCGCTAAATTAATTAACAAAACTTTTATCATTTACAATACTTCTGATATATAACATGAAAAATATTCAATTTCTCTGGCTCTTAAAGTTGAGACGACTTTCTTCACAGGTGAAATATCAACATAAAATCACGTCAGGTGTATCAGTATTCATTCGTACTGTCTGGGAACGTAACGTGTTCAGCAAACAATTGATGAATACATAATGCACATCCTTAATATGGATCAACTGTTTCTGATCAAGAACAAACACTATTGTTCCCTAATTTTCTACTTCTACTTATACCACTGGTGCTACAAATAATAATATTTTCGATCACCATTTCCAATACCTTCCATATATCCTTTCAAATAAAGTTTGTAAATCGCAACAAATCTTTACTATATTTGTATCTATTTTTTGAAAATATCAATATAACACAAATAATCCTAATTTTTTTACCCAACTATGTGTTGTGATGAAGACAACAAAACCTGCGTATTTTATGACGAGTATGACAACCTTACTGTATCATCAGTGCTCTGGCACACTTATAGGCCCTTACAGCAAACCAATCTTTTATACTTTAGTTCTTGTTAAAGGATCAGAATTTTCGGTCTTCATATCGTCCAGGAGATACCTTCTTCCCCTCTTTCTCCTTCCAGAAATTATTCCTTCCAAAGTATCTCTTATAAGGCAATTCATTCTTAGTATCCTAGGCGATTTCTTTTTCCTTTTGCTATCAATTTCAGCATTCTTCTTTCGTCATTCACTCTTCTCAGAACTTTATCCTTATTTTCTCTTTTCAGCTGATTTTTCCATCCTTCTCCATATCTACATCTCGAATCTTAATATAATGGATATGATCTTAACTGTAGTAAAACATGTGTTAGGGTACAGTAATGTTTGTATGATGTCCAGCTCTACATTGCAGTAGCAGTTAAAAGGGAAACAGTAGCAAAAATGGTTCACAGAGTAGATACCATCGAAACGAGATTATTGGAAGTGACAAGTGAAGTAAGTGAACTACATCAATATACTACGTTCTTAGAACAAAAAATTAACGATCTCGAGAACAGATGACGAAGACAAAATTTAGTGTTTTATGGGGTGAAGGAAGAAAGGAATGAAGACTGGGCAACTACAGAGAAAAAAGTGTGTGATTTGCTAAACGACCGACTATAAATGGAAACGGATGACCAACTTATACAGAGGGCTCACCGCGTTGGAAGAAAGTGTCAGGGCAGAACAAGACCCATAGTATGTAAATTTTTAAGTGATAAGAAAATGGAACACGTATTAAAAAATAAAAATAAACTTCGAGGTACAAATATTTACGTGGACCAAGATTACTCTAGTTCTGTAAGACAGGAACGTAAACAGTTACAATATTATTTAATGAAAGCGCGCAAAGAAGGAAAATATGGAAATATCAATTTCCGATATTTGTATATTAAAGGGAATCGATCCACGCTTGCCGAACTGCAGAACAGTGAAGATATGTATTTCCAAGAGACTGACCAGGCCGAGGGACTTTACAATCAGCCACCTGAATCGCCTAAAGCACCTGTCAATAAAGAACAAGGAAAATCTCGACAGCATCTGCGACAAGAAAACCAAGTATCCGCTCCCTCCCTCAACCCTCTATCTGGACATTCCAAGGCAGGCAGAAAGATATCAGCATGAGGGGGGTGCACCAAGGACACTTCCGTAAGTACAAAAACATTCGAAGCGAGAGGTGAAAGTGACAATATAGTTAAGGGGAAAGATGGCTATTTTAATATATATATTCAAAACGTAAGAGGAATTCGTACCAAATTAAGAACGCTGACCGAAAATGTATTAAGTAACAATTATCAGGCAATTGCATTAACTGAATCTTGACTTACTAACAGTCATAATGACTCTGAACTCATTGATTCGCGGTATGTCGTGGTAAGAGCTGACAAAAATATTGTTACTTCTGGTAAGAAATTGGGTGGTGGTGTTGTATTAGCTGTAAATAAAAAATATCGTGTGCAGAAAATTCCTTTCCCAAACATTCCTGGTGTTGATTGTATTACAGTAAAAGTTTTTGTAGATACGGTTAATTGTATATATTTTGGTCTTGTATATATTGCACCTGGGTCAAATCAATCAACATATAGAGAATATTTTGAATACATATTTAGTGTACTACAACCAAAAGTAACATTCTTCTGACAGGCGACTATAATCTCTCACAGGTCACGAGAACTGATTTCAATTTTTTAACATCTACTGGAACCTGTCAAGAGTTATTTCGCTTAATGAATTTTTATAATTTACAAACCTTCAATATTATTAAAAACTCGTATGGCAAAACGCTTGACCTAATACTCTCGAATCTTAACAGCGTAGTCACACACGAACACCCTCCCCTTTTACCGGAGGATGCTCATCATCTAGCCCTCCCAGCTGAATATAAATGTATTAACTCTACAAATGCTAAGTGTACAAACAAAAGCGAAGTAAGATACTATATTTTTTTTGAAGCTGACTTTGATAAACTGTACCGCGAAATATCACTAACACATTGGGAACCTATCACAGAAAGTTTGACTGTAGATGGCTCTGTGAATTTTTTCTATAATACACTCTACTCTATTTTTGACCGATGCATCCCGAGAAAAAGAGCTAAATTCAATTATCCTACTTGGTTTTCAAGTGACATAATTAGATTAATTAAGAGCAAATCATATCACCATAAGAAATGGAAGCAGGGTTCTCGGGACGCACTTTATCACTACAATAAATTTAAAGAATTGAGAGCTCTTTCTAAAAAAAAGAAATTTCTAATGCATACAATATATATTTAAACAACTGTGAGGCCAATATTATAAATAATTCCAAGACTTTTTGGGCATATATTAAGAATAAAAAGAGTAATTCGGGAAGTAATATCTTTCATTATGATGGTCAAACTTTGAGTGACGATGCTAATATTGCAAACGCGTTTATGGCAAATTTTCAAGTGACACACAATAAATCGAGCTACAATCTTATTCCTATGGAGCAACACAATAATTCGGAAATCCTGGACAAATTAAACATTAACTTTATAGAAATCGAAGATGTGGAGAATGCTATTAAAAAATTTAAACCATGGTCATCTTGTGGACCGGACAAAATACCACCATATATCATTAAAGGCTGCTCAGAAATACTGAAACATCCCCTACAAGTTATTTTTAACAAGTCAATAGCTTCTATATTTCCTACGAAATGGAAAATTGGAGACGACTGTCCCATTCCCAAAACAGGCTGTCCTACAGACCAAATAAAAAATTATCGACCGGTAACCCTACTATCTGCCCCATCTAAGATTTTTTTTTTGTATATAAGAGAAAAAAGTTCTTATGGACCTGTGGGGAAAAATGCATAGTTTCAGAGCTAGTGCTGTCCAAATTCGCGAAAAAGCCAAATTTCAACAGGCCCTATTTCAAATTCCAGGAACTATGGATGGTGGTCCTTATCAGCGGAAAGGAAGTCACGCATACGCAATCCAAAAATGTATATTTCATTAATTTTTAGTGGGTGTACAGAGTATTCCATACAGGGTGACATTCCCAGATATGCTATCAACCGAATTTTGAGATGTTCTGATTTTATAATTGTTTCAAAGTAGGGAAATGATAAGCCTTGATAGCAGTGAACACAGAATCTTTGGCGCGATGTCGGAAGTGTTAAAGAACCTCAGCAGCACGGTTTCTCGTACTCAGGAAAACACATGCTGCAATGTATTCTTTCACGCTTATAAGTGAAAAAAAATGTGAAATATACCGTGACAAAATACATCACACATTATTCCGAAAACAAAAAAACATGGAACTGCCGGTTCCTATGATAACACTTCGGACTTCCCACCGAATCATTGGATGTCCATTGTTGTCAAGGCTTATCTTCTGCCTACTTTGCACCCTCCTTGAAATCAGGGTATATCTGAAAACTCTATTGAGAGCATATCTGAGAATCACACCCTGTAGGGAATACTCTGTGTATCCTATTGAAAATTTACAAAATAAGCATTTTTGAATTGTGTATGCATGGCTTCCTTTACGCTGATAAGAACCATCACCCACAGTTTCTGGAATTCGAAATAAGGGCTATTGAAATTTCGTTTATATATATATATATATATATATATATATATATATATATATATATATATATATATATATACTTTCTACCAAAAAGTCACCGGCGAGTCTGAAAGAACATCTCCGTAAGGGATCCAGAACAACCTGCACGACGCCAGTCGTTTGTTTCGGTGCAGAAGGCATTATCAGTGATTCTGCGTCACGCCAGGAGTCAGTTTGACTGAGAATGGCGTACAGACAAGAACTTAGTGAGTTCGACAGGGGAGTCATCATCAGCTGTCATATTGGTGGTTTGTCGAATCGTGTCATTTGTGCTCAATTACGCCACCAAAAATCAACAGTGCGTGATGTAATCCTGAAATGGAAACATCATGGTGTCACCAGTGTCCATAAACTAGGTCCGTACGACCCAATTAATTGATAGACAGGGAGCTATCCCACCTGATACATATCAGCAACTGGTGGAAAGCCTTCCTCGGAAGATACATGCTATGATCCAACAAAGGAGGCCCTACCCGATATGAAGTACGTCGTGATTTGCTCCATTGCGAAAGTTGTAGGGTGACCGATCACTTTTTAGTAAATAGTGTGTGTATATTATATACGGAATTTCACAAGAATTTCATTCCCATCCGAGAATGGCAGGCCTTGGAAGGCAATACTCTCTGACACCGGAGACTTTTTCCAGTTTATGGAGCGTTTAATGTGTAGAAAAGGTTGCAGGCTGTATGATATGAGCTAAAGTAGGAAAATGTATAAGGGTGTACGTCTTGCAGCTAGTGTCTATATAAAGAACGGAGGGAAAATGCAATTTCCTTTGTATAGATTTGCGGGAATTGTGGTGGATCTAGGCTTACTTTTTCGCACTTCGTGTCTGAAAGTGTTTCTAGCTTTTTCTGAACCGTAGTATACATAGGAAGGTGATGATAGCAGGGGCTACTGTTTCAGCATGAAATCCGTGGAACACCTCGAACATGTTATGCAGGGTATTCAAAAGTATAGATCTCACGCTAAAAGGACGTGTAACCATTTCATAAACATTCGTTCCAGCAAGAAGCATGTCATTTACTGTAGAGGAGTGGTATAGTATCTTACACTAACTGCAGGTTTTGGCGTAGCAGGACAATGGTCGTTGTCAAAGTCCTCTGGTCATGGGACGCCGTATTATAATGCCCTACATGTGCTCTGCAAGATTTAGGTCTGGAGACCTAACGTGAACGCAAATACTGAGTGATATTAACAGTGATGGATAGGGATGAGCACGAGTCGTGTCTCGAATCTCGACGAATTCGGGTCGATATTCCAATCGAGACACACTTTGTAAAATTCGAGACGAGTCGAGACAGCTGGTAAAAATCTCGACTCGACTCGAATGTCTCGAAAATTTTTCTATAATTTTTAATATTATTTTGAAGAAAGTACTCACTCAGAAACACTCGGCACGAGAATTTCGGAAACTGCAGGACTTGTCAGGTGTTCGAGGAGTGCTGTGGTGATTGTCCTCAACAAGTGGCGAAACCAAGGAGGAAAGACGTCCAAATGTCGAGGGGTTGGGCACCCCCACCTCATTACAGATGTCGCATGTCGTAGGCTGGGCAGACTGGTAACACAGGACACTCAGCGAACTGCGTCGGAACTAAGATCAGAGTTTAATGCTGGGCAAAGTACAAGTGTGTCTGAACTAGTGTTGTCAAATTTCCAGAAATGTTGAACCTCTTTTTAGAAAACCGTTTTTTTCGATTTCTTTCCGGAAAAATTGGAAAAATTGGAAAAAAAATGTTTGTATTAGGTTAATTTTACTAGTAATGATATCTCTTTTTTTTAAACACGTGAAAAATATAAGTTCAAAAATTTCAATATTGCGAATATTAAAAAATAGCACTCGAAAATAAAACTATTCCAATTATTATCTATATATTAAAATACTAGATTTACGCGTATATGTTTCTCCTCACAGAAAAGTTTATATGTTCGAAATCTCATTGTTGAAAGGATTGGAGACAAACCCACGAGTGCTAGGAACGTGCCGTTTTCATTTGTGGATTCCAAATTTTGTGTAAATTGTCCAGTTCTAATTGAATATTTAAAAAAACCCATGGCCATCAGTTCTTTTTACATTTTTAGGGGTACACTAGAAGTACTGAAATTTTTGAAAAAATAAAGCATCATACCCTACGAATTATATATTCCAACATCACATAGTTGTATATAGGGGTTGTATATCTGTCAGGCGTTTGTTTCATGGCCAAATGATAATGAAAACGAAGGATAACCATTTCTCCAGTCTAAGATTAATCTTCATTGTTTGGAGAGGTTTCTTTTTTTTTTTGACCAATAAACATCGTATATTACTGACACAATTAATTGTGTGTGTAATTTATTTACTTATTAAATATTGCATGCATACACGATATGGGCATTCAGTAGATGGATACTTGAAAATTTGAATTCAATTATCTATACAATTTCGTGGCATGTTTTGGCCACGAACGCTTTCCTCCTACGAATTTTACAATTAAGATTGAGCTTCTTACCGGATGTGTAGCCTACCGAAGTACCACACAGATGTTATCGAAACTATTGTGCTATAGTTTATTTGTATGCTTTGGCAGAAACTTCTCTAGATTTCGAAGCCCGACAGTAAAGCCATATCTAGCATCTTGGTGCTAGATCTAAAATAATTCACTTCTATTTAGCATCTAGCATCTTAACTTTAGCATCTTGGCAAAATCTAGCATTATTTCATTTTTCCCTCTGGAGAACAGAAAAAGAACGAAAATTTAGATGGTTCACTGACCGTAGTTGAAGCGATAGTTGGAGTAATAAAACCAGTTAGTATTTCCGCTGTTGCATTGTTGAATTAACAGAATACGCAAAACGTGACTCTGCACAAGATGTTTACTTACCCATAGTTTTATTATTATCAACTGAACCCTGAGTGTGAGTTTATCTGGGATGTTTCTGTCCCTTCTCACTTTACAACTTGAGAGGGGAGAGGGTATGACCGTCAGGGGATCACTAGTAATACACCGCTAAAAGAAATGCTTCACTACTGCGTCGGAAGCGGCATGTTTTGTATATATTTCTTAAAATGTTATCTATCCATTCATAAGATATAAATTCCCCCTTCCTCCCCTGATTCTCTTTCCAATACAGAGAACCGACTCTTTAAATAAAGAAAGAACCCTGAACCCTCCCGAAAATGCTAAAATGAATGATGCGTACAAATAACAAATCTGTGGATGAGTCAAATAATGCAGATACATGAGAAGATGGTGACGAAGATAACAGTGCTTGATGCAGCGCAGTCCACCAGTTGTAAATAGATTTGAAAGGTTCATATTTGTGTATGTGTACGTGTGTATGTGCCTGTTTCTGAGTATTTATATGTGCGTGTGTCTTGTAATTGTTATATTAATATCCACTGGATTAAGTGAAAGTATAAAATGGATTTGATGACTGCCAAATTGACGTCATCTTGGTAAGTCAATATTTTTTAATATTTAGTAATATAAAATTAGATTATAGTTTAGCGTCGCTTTCAGAAGCAAAGCTCTACAAGACGTGAACCTACAGTTTAACGTCGGATTTGAAACACATGAGCTCCTACCATGAATCAAACCTTGTTCGAGAAAGGCGCATAAGCTAATCACATAGCAACGGGGAGCTCAACATTTAGTAATATGTATATTAAGTTGTAAAATTATATTCTTTTAATTTTCACTAATATAATCTTCACAATGTAAAGCCGTGCCTTGGCACGTTATCTTGTTTAAAAACAAAAAGCCTATCTCTTATGTTTCCGTCTCGGATTTGGACTGCGGGATGATAGAAATCCGAAAGAGATGTTTTTATTATATTTTGTACATTAGATCTGCTCCTTCATAATCTCTGCGCTTGATAAGAATGAACCTCCCTTGCTCACGAAAATGTATACGTAATATAGCAAACCATGCACATTAAATGCGAGACTAATATAGCAAACATTGAAGATGCCCCCTACAACATTTTCTTCGGCCGCCTATGTTTGGAGGTACACAATTTTGCAACTCAGTGGATACGATGTGGATGTATTCAAAGTCTACTGATTTACCCATCAAATTTAAATTTTATAAAAATATTCTCAGTGAATACTAACCTGAGGATAACTATTTTTTAAATTCAATCGCTAAAGGAGTTCTTTTTGTTCACCAGGTCTCTGTAATCGTCCGTCACGAAAACTGAAGTTTCTACAAGTGTTTCCCCAGGCTGTTAACAAAGCAAATTTTTTGAGAAATTGGTTCTGCAGGAGTGTTATTTAGGGGGTGATTCCTGCCTTCGTTATATACATATATGGATATAGATAGATATAAATATGGATATACTGTATATATATATATATATATATATATATATATATATATATATATATATATATATATAAAGTAGGAGCGGGTTTTTTAAAATGAGTTTGGAAAGATTAAATGAAAATCGGGCATAATTTGCAAGAATCTACGAGGGCTATCCAGAAAGTAGATTACGTTTTCGTCTGTGTCCGCTAGGGGCGGGGCTAGCGCGGCCATCTTGGGGTCAGAGCGTTGCGCAGCTCAGTCGGCATCTAGCCGTGCTAGTGAGAGGTTCGTGCTGTGCTCCGTTAAGATACTGTGACGGTTTGAAATGTCTGCGTTAATTGAAAATCCCGCGAGGTGCGTGCAGTAATAAGGTTTCTGACAGCAAAAAACTGTAAACCGATAGAAATCTATCGGCAGCTGTGTGAAGTGTATGGGGACAACATTATCACTGAAGGTGGAGTGCGACAGTGGGTCATAAGATTTAAAAATGGCCGAACCAATGTTCACGACGAAGATCGAAGTGGGAGACCCAGCAAAGTGACTGCCGAACTTGTCGAAAAAGTCGATGTTAAAGTCCGTGAAAATCGAAAGTTCACAATAACGGAACTTTCTTTGAGTTTTCCACAAATTTCGCGAAGTTTGTTGCACGAAATCATCAGCGAAAAGCTTGGTTACCACAAGTTGTGTGCAAGATGGATTCCAAAAATCTTGACAGAGGACCACAAAAATCAGCGAATGGCTGCAGCGTTGCACTTTTTGGACGCCTACAATAAGGATGGTGACTCTTTACTCGATCGCATCGTTACTGGTGACGAAACATGGGTGAAACACGTGAACTGTGAAACGAAATTGCAATCAATGCAGTGGGGGCACACAGGTTCTCCCCAAAAACCCAAGAAATGCATGCAAACAATGTCGGCAAGGAAGATGTTTTTTGGGACAGAAAAGGTGTGATTTTGGTGGACTTCCTGGAAAGAGGCACTACAATAAACGCTCAAAGGTATTGCCAAACTCTGCAAAACCTCAGAAGAGCAATTCAAAACAAGCACAGAGGAATGTTGAGCTCTAAGATCTTGTTGATACACGACAACGCCCGGCCCCACACGGCAAATGTCACGCGTGAAGTTCTTGAATCTTTTCAGTGGGAGTTGTTTCCTCATCCGCCGTACAGTCCCGACCTGGCACCGAGCGACTTCCACCTATTCCCAGCAATGAAGAAGTGGCTGGCTATGCAGCGTTTTGATGACGACGAACAGCTGCAAGAAGAGGTAACGAAGTGGTTGAAGTCGCAGGCGGCCGAATTTTTCGACGAAGGAATTTCCAAGCTCGTACATCGCTACGATAAATGCCTTAATTTGAATGGTGACTATGTCGAAAAGTAGTATTTGTGTGTGGCTTTCATCTGTATATAATAAAATTTGTTTCCTATACTTTGTAGATTTTTTATTCCAAAACGTAATCTACTTTCTGGATAGCCCTCGTATCTAATCTAATATAAATAAAATAAAGAGTTTGTGTGTTTGTCTGTCTGTCTGTGTGCGGCCTGGGGACCAGACGAGTGGACCGAGAGTTACCAAATTTTGGTCACGGGTACCTTGATCCAGGCCCCAGTCCAAGACGAATCTTTTTTTAAAAAAATCGAACCAGGGGGTCTCAGGGGGGCGTTTACAGGGACATGTAAAAGTGGTAGAAAATGGCCGATATTACTGTCGAATTCATAGTTTTCACGGTTGCTGAAATCAATGGTGAAACTCTGATCGCATTAACTTCCAAATTCACCCTATTCGGGCCGGGGGGCACCGGTGGGGCGGATACCGAGAAAAGTAAAAGTAATCCAAAATGACCGATATAAGTGCCAAATCCATAGTTTTCGCAGTCGCTGAAATCAATGTGACAATTCCATTAGCGTTCGAGTATTGGCGTTATGAACGTGTAGATGTGCGTTCGTCGTGCTCCCGAAAAGGAGCTCGGTTTCGCGAGGAGGAAGTAGCGCGTTTCGTGTGCAGTGTGTGTGTTCATTGTGTGTGTGAACATTTAGTGAGAGAAACAATGAAAACAGTGTAACAATCAGTTAAGTGGTTCAGAAAAAAAAAGAAGCAAAGAAATCTTTAATATACTGTGTTAGTTGCCATTAGAAAACAGTACACGTATTATTTAAAAGGAACGAAGATTCTAAAAAGTAAAAACTCATGAATCATCACTTCCTGCGTGGCTGCCATGAACTTTAATGTTAAGGTGAGTGATTTGTAATTTCTTATTATTATCGGTAATTAGGCAATCCTCATGGCAGTTTGACGGGCCAGGTTGCATAAACACACAGGCATACGCACACGAACATTAAGATCTCTCAATATAAACCTATAGTCATCTTAAGTTGGAGAAGCGTGAATGTATGCGTAGTGTAGGCAACCCTCCACATGTACACGCGTTGCGGGTTGTCCGTAGTTTTTAAGGAGGCAATGTGCAAAGAACTACACCACCGGAGAGAAAACAAAAACAAGCAAGGGAAGAATCACCATTTGGTCACTCAAAGCCACAAGTCATAACTTCAAGAATGGAGGAAGAGCGTAAGAGAACAAGGGAGGAAGCATCACCAAAGTTTCAACCTCTCTAAAAACAATCAACCACGTCATCATACGGATTTGACACTATAGATCAATATGAAAGCGAATTAAGTTACTTAGAAACATTTCTAGACTGGAAAAAGGTAGGGAAGGTGCATTTAGACAAATTAAAGAAAAGAATGGTGGTTTAGGTTAAAGACAGAACACTGCTAGTGGGGAAACTGCAGCAAGTGGAGAAAATAAATGAAAAACTTCAAGAAAAAAAACGAAGATCTCCAAAAAGGAAAATTAGTGATTGAAATGGAAATCATGGGTGGACACAAGGGTTCAAGATTAGAGAATAAGCAACAATCGAGAATCTACAGGAGATCATAAAAGAACAGAAAAAGGAAATAGAAGAATTGAGGAACGATAAACAAGAAATAAGATAAAAACGGGACAAACAAATACAAAAAATGGAAAGCGAAGTCAAAGAAAAAGCGTTACAATTAAATCAGAAGACAAATTGAATCAACTGGAAAACGAAAATAAAAAACTGAAGGAAGAAATAAGGAACTTGGCTTAGAAAATAATGGTAAAAGATACGGAAATGAATTCACTGAAACAAATTTCCATCTTAAAAGAAAAAATGGGAAACACAACCATTAACTAAGAATCGCCAAAAAAATCGACAATCTAAAATCAGATAAAATGGAGACATAAGAAGCGTCTACATCTCAAACATGGTCAGAGGTGATAAGACAGGGAAGGAAGATCACCGAAAAGGAGAAAAAAAAAAATCTTGGAGGTATCGGCAAAGACGAAACCGGAACTAATCTTTAGGCCAAAAGAAGGGGAAACCACGAAACAAACAGTTCAAAGACTAATCGAAGTTATAGACCTAAGGAAAGAAAAAGCTAAAGATAACATGTATGAGAAGTACCAAGGACATAGTAATACTGGAGGCGGCCACCAAAGAAGACAAACAGAATCAAATCGAAAGAGGGAATTAAAAGGAACTTCGACTTTGAGGAAAATACCATAAATATCATGAGTGGGTTTCTTTTTCTGTTCCGTCCGACTTGAAAGATGAGGAAATCTTGGAAGCAATGATTGAACAAAATTTTGAAGATAATCTTTCGTAAATAGCACAGCAAATTAAGGCCAGATTTCGTGCAGGGGAAAAAGAATCAAAAGAAACGCCACTTTGTAATTGAAGTCTCCTCTAATATCAGGAACTACTTGATAAATAAGGATAAAGTCTACATCGACTACGAATCACATACAGTTAAGGACTTCCTGGTGGTGCCAAAGTGTTACATCTGTCAGGAGTTTGGGCACATCGCAAAATATTGTAATAATAAAGATAAAATAAGATGTAGACACTGTGATACACTGAGGCACAAAAGTGAAGACTGTGACGAAAAGGACAAAAACATATGCGTTCCTTGCAAACTAAGACACAAGACGTGTTAAACTGCAAATACAGAGGAATGCGTATCCTATAGAGTATCTTGTGAAAGGATAATTAGTAAGATTAATTATGGATAAAGACACCACACATAAAGGTTAAGCTAGAAAAAACAAACCCCCCAAGCAAAATTAGAAGAGACAAAATAAGACTGGAAGCCTTCCTAGAAAGAAAGAGGAGAGGAAACGTAACAACACAGAACAAATATATTCAAACAGAAGAATCAGAGGAAGCGAAGTCAATTCAGAGTGAATTCACATCTTTATTGTAGAATAGAAGGAGAAACAAAAAATAAACATAAATTGGAGGAAAAATTGGAAATACCTAAATTGGAAAATTCATTCATAAACGGTAAAGAAAAATACTTATTCCCACCCAACGAAAAGAAAATTCAAGATCAAACAATTTCATCGACTTCTACAGATATATCAGATAAGTCACCAATATTTAAAGAACCAAGACCAGTCTAGGGATGGTATCGAGACGAGACGAGACGAGACTTTATACAGTCTCGGTCTCGTCTCGGTTGATAAGTAGCGGTCTCGGTCTCGATCTCGTCTCGAGTCAAAAATCGCAGTCTCGGTCTCGGTCAACAGATGCTTGTCTCGATCTCGGTCTCGTCTCGAAAGTCTCGAAATAAATAGTGTGAAATTAAAATTGTGAAAGTATTATTATCGTACAGTATGTCGTTTCCGCTTATTTTTTGCCTTCATTCTTGACTTAGAATTATGGTATGATATACCTCTTCGTAGCTAATTTGCTAGCGCTAATGTTTTCCATGTGTGTGTTCCAGGTTCAATCATCAGTGGGTATAATATAGCTGGGGTAAAACTCTACTAGTGACCAGTATTTCACTTTCAGCAATAGACTTTGTCTCAAATAGCTTCAGTACTGCCTATACAATTAAATTTTATTAAATTAACTCCAGTACTATACAGTAGTTTATTTCCTTCCTTTGAATCAGAATTGTTCAGTACCTCCTAACGGATAACGCAACACATAGCACGAATGTATTTAATCGTACCGAAATTGAAATTTTACAATTTCTCAGTTATTATCCAATACATTCTGCTTTGACTGTCATTTTAAAAACAGAATATAATGTTCATTATCTTAACAAATAGAGTAAATTATTACTACAATATATATTGTTTCAAATTGATCATTTCTTTATTGCCGTTTCAAATCTCAGTGTTTAATTGAAACTTTAAAACAGAAACTTCTTTAACCTTGTGGTGGGAGGTACGGTACTCATCTTTGCTATCTGTAGTCTCGGGTTGGATCACCAAACAAATTAATTCAAAGTCCGATATTTCGTATAGTTCGCGTCTCACTTTAAGTATATTCTGTTTCTCATACAAGTTCATATGGTCGTAATGTATTACATAATCATATATCCAGTGCCGTAACATAGATTAAGCTTATTCCTGAGCTCCCAGCGGTGCATATGATCTTTATTCGAGAAAACTAATCGTGCGTTCATTATGTTGAAATTTTATATTGATTGAAAATTACTTGCGAAACATATTAGGTGCATTGTGCTGCCACCTATTGCCAAGTATTCATTATCAGCGACCTCAGTAGTCATTAGGCATCGTGAGAAAGCAGAATGAGGCGCTCCGCGGAACTCACGGACTTCGAACGAGGTCAGGTGATTGGGTGTCACTTGTGACAGAAGTCTGTACGCGAGATTTCCACACTCCTACCTAAACATCCCTAGGTCCATTGCATTTGATGTGATAGTGAAGTGAAAACGTGAAGGGACACGTACAGCACAAAAGCGTACAGGCCGACCTCTTCTGTTGACTGACAGAGACCGCCGACAAGTTGAAGATGGTCGTAAAGTGTAATAGGCAGAGATATATCCAGACCATCACACATGAATTCCAAACTGCATCAGGATCCACTCCAAATACTATGACAGTTAGGCGTGAGGTGAGAAAACTTAGATTACGTTCACCGGACATTCGCCATACCCATACCCTGCCATCGGATCGCCACATTGTGTACCGTGATTCGTCACTCCACATAACATTTTTCGACTATTCAATCGTTCAATGTTTACGCTCCTTACACCAAGCGAGGCCCGTTTGGCATTTACCTGCGTGATGTGTGGCTTATGAGCAGCCGCTCGACCATGGAATCCGTCAGCGTGTGTAGTGCCAACAGTAAAATTCGGAGGTGGTGGTGTTATGGTGTGGTCATGTTTTTCTTGGAGGAGGCTTGCAAACCTTGTTGTTTTGCGTGGCACTCTTACAGCGCATACCTACATTGATGTTTTAAGCACCTTCTTGCTTCCCACTGTTGAAGAGCAATTCGAGGATGTCGATTGCATCTTTCAACACGATCGAGCACCATTTCATACTGCACGGCCTGTGGCGGTGTGGTTACACGACCATAACACCCCTGTAATGGGCTGGCCTGCACAGAGTCCTGACTTGAATCCTATAGAACTCCTTTGGGATGTTTTGGAACGCCGACTTCACGCCAGGCCTCACCGACCTACATCGATACCTCTCCTCAGTTCAGCACTCCGTGAAAATGGGCTGCCATTCCCCAAGAAACTTTCCAGCACCTGATTGAAAGTATGCCTGCGAAAGTGAAAGCTATCATCAAGGCTAAGGGTGGGCAAACACCATATTAAATTCCAGCAGTACCGATGGAGGGCGCCATGAACTTGTAAGTCATTTTCAGCCAGTTATCCGGATACTTTTGATCACATAGTGTATTATATAAGTAGATAAGTGATTCGAGCTATATGTATCTATTTTTTTTTCTCTCCCGGCAAAACAAGTTATTCTTAACTTCCTAGTTTTCTTTTCTAGTAAATTTCGTAGTTTTGCTTCAATATGAAGAATCAAAAATTTTTTTTTCGCTGTACGAATTTCATTAAATTTTAGATCCGTTTTTACCCTACCTTACCTAGTAAAGGTTACACACACACACACACATATATATATATATATATATATATATATATATATATATATATATATATATATATATATATATATATATATATATATATATATATATATATATATAGAGAGAGAGAGAGAGAGAGAGAGAGATATTATGCTAAATAACTTTTTGTCGAAATTGAGTGAATAATACTTTCATAATAGACTATGTTCTTTCTAGTGGTGTAATAATGTAAGCATCCTATTACTTTGTAACTACTTAGTATAGTTTGAAAAACAGTACTATAGGTCTTACTTAAGTAACCGGTTTTTCGCTTCTCCTGTAAAATTACGAAATTATGACTTGGTTTAGATTATCTCTGAGGTCCAGATATAATAGAATCATAACCATAATCATACTCCCGAGTTGTTCTTGATTTCGTTAAACCTTCTTGTACAAGAACGTTTTCTAGGCTGTTTTTATCTCGTGGTATCCTGTCTAGAATTGTTTTTGTTCATCGATCATCATTTCTTGCAATATGTCCAGCACATTTTCCAATGCATCTTAAAAATCATTTCATTAGTACCAGTCATTAGTTTCCAAATAATTCATTTCTACTGTATATATCTGGCCTACAAATAGTTCAAATCTGCTACTTTTGGAGTACAGACAAGCTAGTTTTTGATCTTCGAATCTGACAACACTGTCTCAATGATTTAAATCAACATAATGAGAGGACCTTCATTTGGTCTAGTGGCTAGCACTTCGGTTTGCGTGGTCCCGAATTCGATTTCCGGTGAGGGTACAGTTGAACGACCGAAGTGTTCGGATTCCATTATAATTGTTAGCTCCACGTCTTTTTTAGACACCCTAGCATAATCGTGGGACGTTAAACTAAAACAAAACAAACCAAAAATCAACATAATATTCATTACTAACTGTAAGTCCTTGAATAATTGCATATAGCTATATGATATGGATCGAGTTTGAGGTGATTGGTGGTCAAACTAAAACAAGTGAAATGTAACTAGGGTGTAATTAGAACTTTTAATTAACCATGGTTTTGTGTACATCAGGATTAAGGTTTAGGGGAACAACTAGGGCTACTGAAAAGTTATCAGTCACATTTAATTTCAGTTACAATTTGCATTTACATGTATTGCTGGAACCAAAACTTTGACATTAACATTATAAAGACTATGAAAAACATCGTCTGTTGAAAGATGACCATACCAAAAGATTCTTGCACCATAAAACAAATTACGAGTAATTTTAAAATATTTTGCAGTTTAGCTACGTTATTTGCACAATTTTTAGAATAATATTTAGCAATTTAAGTCGGCAACACTACTTAAAATAATGGAACTGCGACTTGTAATTAAAACCACCAAAAACTATTGTTGTAATGTTATAGAAGCAAACTAAAGCAACAATCATTATAAAAAATTTAACACAAATACGTTATTTTAAGCAGTATAACAATCACTATCCATGTGTTTGCTATCTCTGAAACGGTTTGAAATAACAATTGTTATAAATGACATGATCACTTAAGTCTTTTGGAAGCATCTACATGATGAGACGTGATATGTCAGTACGTTCTCGAAGTAAAGTCTTTAGAAAAAGTTGACTTTTTCATTTTTTGTAACTTTGATTCTGCATTCATTCGAAATACATTATTATACTATGAACATAGTATTTGACCCTAACATACAAATGATACGCATTGCACCGTCTATCCCATTTGAGTTATTAGAAATCTCCAAAATGTTGATGTTGGTGATACTGTATTGTCCTTTGTTACACTGAATAATGTATGTGGTATTGTGGTTTTATTTAATATCTAAATTAGAAATAGGTAATATCGTACATAGTGCAATTTGAGAAAATACAACTTTATTTTGCGTTGGCAACACTGCTTGTTTATCTAGTGGTATTGCATAGTATCTAGAAGAATTCTCCCTTCAATATTTCACACAACATGGTACATATTTTCAGTATTTTTAATATACCTTAGGCACGAATCAGAGATAGAGAGAGAGAGAGAGAGAGAGAGAGAGAGAGAGAGAAGATTATATACAACAGCAGTAAATTTTGTTTCGGGAGAGGCTTGAAAAACGGGTAAGAAACATTTGTGTAGTACGTACAATGCGAAAAAATAAATTTAATTCGGGAGGGGCTTGAGCCCGACACCTACTCATCAAATACGCCACTGTACATCAGTCAACCGTTCCTACATTATCTCACACAGCAACGAAACAAATTTTGAGTAAAGGCAAAATAGCTGTCAATATTCGAGACGAGATCGAGACTTTCGAGACTGACCAAGGTCTCGTCTCGATTTATAGAGGCCTGTCTCGGTCTCTCGGTACCATCCCTATTTATGAGAAAATGAAGAGGCAATATAAATTAGCCAAGCTGGAAGATAAGCAGATATTAATGATTGCGTTTAGGCAAATAAGGGAAGGGAAGATCTCCACGAGAAGGGAAGATCTATAACATATCCTGTTCTTGAAGTATGGCTGGGAACTAGTAGACTTAGTTGACGAAGCATTTGAACGACGCGGAATTTACTGGAACTTAGAAAACGTATATAAACAACTAGTCAATGCTCACGGTCGAATATATTTCGACTTTAGTAAATCCGGCAAGGAGGCATTGGTCCATGCCAAATATGCATAACAAAATCACAAAATTAAAATTAGTGCAAAATAATGCTCAAAGATCTAAAGTTGCCACAATGGAATTAAGGAGATTTGCCGAAATAAATGAAATAGACATAGTAAACATCCAGGAACCATATACTGTTAAGAGCAAATTAGTAACATTCCCACCTACAGCAAGAATAATAAAAGAAGGAAATGACCGGAAAGCCATAACTGTAATCATGAATAAAAATATTGAAGTTCTGAAAATAGCGCAATACTGTGATGAATGGACCGTTTGATAGAAGTAACGTTTGGTAATAAATTCTTTTGGTTGATAAATTCACACTTCCAATATAGCTTAGACATACAAGATTTCATACAGAAACTACAGACAATAATTTGGGAAAACCCGAGGAATTATTTTATTATTACAATCAGGGATGTAATGGGGCGTATACGGGAGTATACGGCGTATACTCATCTCAAATTATTATAGTTCAGCGTATACTCACCTTAAATTTACGAAAGAATGAGCGTATATTGGGGTGCGTATACGCCAATAGTCTTGCGTAAACGTGATACTTTTGGAAACGATCGAGCGTATATTTAATAAAAATTTTAGCATTACACTACTGATGCAAATGCAAAATCAAGCATGTGGGGCTCACCGATAACAGACGACAAAGGCGAAATCCTAGAAGATTTTATTCTACAAAATGGTTTAAATAGTTCTAAACAAAGGTAATAGACCGACATTCGTAGGACCGAGAGGGAAGTCCTTCATTGATGTAACTATAAGTTCCACTGAAATAGAAAAACAAATAGTAAATTGGGCAGTCCAGGACAGTGTAACAACAAGTGATCATGAAATAATAACTTTTAACATAGAAGATACTATTCTGGAAACAAAAAGAGAAAATTATAATATACAAAAAATAGACTGGAAACTCTGAGAAAAATTTACGTCTACCACAAATTGACGACTACGATGATGTAGAAAAATTAGTAATAGATATAGAAAATAAAACTAAGATCTTTCTAGAGAAATCAATTCTAGAAGGCAGATCAAAGAAAAAATATAACGACTTTTGGTCTCCAAAACCAGAAAGATTAAAGAAAATAATAAAAGGAAAAAGAAAGAGTTACCAATCCATATTAATTCCCATACTTAAGGAAAGAAGATTAGAGAACTATAGGCTAGCAAAACAAAAATACACAGAAGAACTATTAATCACCAAAAAGAACAGCTGGGAAATTTTTCTTAAAAATAATATAGAATTGGATCCATGGGGGCTTCCTTACAAACTAATTATGCAGAAGATTAACAATATAACGTTGACAACACTAAAGAATGAAGATAATTCATTCATAAAAACAAGGGAGGAAACTATACAAAAACTGTCAAGTAAATTCTTCCCAAGAGATAATATAAATGAAGAAACAGATCAACAACAGAAATTAAGGGAAAATTATAATCAAATTATTCCAAAAGAAAATGAAGAGCATATAGACTTAGTAACAAATGAAGAGATGGAACACATAATTAAGAAACTGAAATCAGGAAAGGCCCCAGGATTGGACAGAATAAAAAATGAAATTTACAAGAAGAAAAAAGAAATATGGATATCTTACTTAGTTAAACTATGTAAGACACTACTAAGGAAACGGAAGTTTCCGCTCTCTTGGAAGGAATCAAAGTTAATAATTCTAATGAAGGGTAAGGATATAAACCCAACAGATGTGAGCTCCTATAGATCAAAATGCCTCCTCCGGAATATTTCAAAAATTTATGAAAAAACAATAGCTTCCAGATTAAACAAATATAGAAACATTGAAGAAGATAATCTGCAATACGGCTTCAGAAGTGGGAAATCAACTGAGGAGGCACTCAACACTTTCGTGGAGAAAATCAGAGTACAGGAGCGCAAAAAATATGTATTAACATTCTTCGTAGATATAGAAGGGGCTTTCGACAATCTGATTCCGTCGCTAGTAAAAAGACTAAAAGAGCTAAAAATACCAGAATATTTAGTGAATACAATAAAAGATTATTTTCAAAATAGAAATATAATAATAAAAAGAAGGGAACGGAGACATAATCATACGCTAAAAGGATGCCCACAGGGATCTATTTTAGGCCCATTAATGTGGGATATTGAACTTCAGCCATGTTTGGAAGCATTAAATAAAAATAAATGCATAGATTGGGTAATAGCCCTCGCAGATGATCTTGCAGTAATAACATCAGCAAACACAAGAAGACAAATAGAAGAGAACTTGAAAGAAATAATAAGGATATTGCAAAATTGGAGTTTACAGTGTAAACTAAAATTATCAAAGAAAAAGAACTTATGATGTTCGGAACAAAATTGGTAAGGGATCCAATTATCAAAATTGGAGAAGAAAAAATAGAAAAAAGTTAATGAATTCAAATACCTTGGCATTGAAATTGATGATAAATTACATTTTGGACAACACAAACTATACAGTATTATTGATAAAGGTCATAAGGTTACTAACAAACTTATAAATATTGCAAGTAACAAATACAAGCTCCCACGAAAAGTAATAAAAATTTATCGTAACTCAATTCTAGGGGCAAACATGAACTATGCTGCTAGCGTGTGGGCCAACAGATTGTTAGAAAATAACACGTTAAAACAGAAAGTAGAAAGACTTCAAAGAAATATGATCAGATTAAGTGGGGCTTTTGGTACTACTCCCCACAATGCGCTAGCTGTACTGGTGGGGTTAAAGCCGATGCATTTATTAATAATCCAACGGGCGGCAACATACTGGCTCAAAAAAGGGGATAAAAATAGAGCAAAGGACTTAATTGGGACAGAAGTGGATAATATACAAAATATAGAAAAAGGAATATTAGAAAAGTGGCAAAGAGATTGGAATAATTCAGAAAAGGCAAGAACGTCATATAGCTTAATCCCAAACATAAGGGAAAAGACTTAAATGGCACCACTTTGATCCATCTGCTGGCCTTGTCCACTTTCTCACGGGACATGGCCCCTATGGCCAATACCTTCAAAGATTTGGACTAAAAGAAGACGGAAACTGTGATTGTGGCGAATTTGGCACACCGGAACATTACATAATGTGGTGCCCTCTACTTGAAAATCTAATAAACGACAGGAATATCATAAGAACAAGAAGAATGGAAGATGTTATCTCCGATGAAAGAGACTTCAAAGTGGTAAATAAAATAACTACTGATTTTTCCGAACGGAGTGAACAACAATATGAGGAAAGGAATTTAGCAAATAGGAACCAATAAGGAATCAACAGATATGAAAGAGAAAGAAACAGTGTGTGAATTGTGTGTTTGTGTCTTTCTTTTCGGACCGGAGGACATCTCCTGGAACGCTGGTATTCCGCGTGCCCCGGAAGGAAATGCGTGAGTGAATGTGGGCTCGACACATCCCCGGCACAAACCGGAATGGAACTCCGGATGCGTCGGGCCGCAGTGAATTTTGAGTTTCGGTGGCGGGACGTCGTGTTTCTTCAATAAACAAATATATAAGATCTCATGGAACTAAATAACGATACGAATCAATAGGAAAGATAACGTGACCCTTCGTGACTCAGTTGCGTAGGCGCCATTTCCGTTTCCGGTGCGACGGCGGTGGGACACAACTGAACAGGGACCACACTAAGTGCTCTGAGTGGGTCCTGGGCCCCAAGCCGTTGCTTGAGGGATCGAGGACGTACAAAACAACCGAGGAACATAAATTAGAAACAAAATCAAACATGAGATAAACAATGGATTAGAGAAGAATACACGACAGGGGAATGTAGTGAGTGTAATGAGTGTAGTGAAATAGTGTCAAGTTGTGTTTCTCGCACAGGAGTAAGATAGTGTGCTAGTGTTCAAACTACAAAAATTCAGTGTGGATAGTGCTAAATAGTGTTAAGTGATGTGTGTGATTAGTGCTATAATTGGAGAATGTGGTAAATTCTCGCACAGGAGAGAGTCAAATCACACATACAGGTGAAACCAAAACAAATCATACAGGGAAAAAGAACAAAACGGAAAAAAGAAAAGGAGGAAATAGTAAGGCTAAGTATAGATCAGAAGCAATGAATGATGAAAATGATAGGACTGACGTCAAGTTCAACTCGAGTCAGAATCAAAGTAGATTAGCTAGATTAGTAGTTAGGATCTTGTTTTCTTTTCAAATTTTATTGTTTGTTTTGTTTTGTTTGTTTTCTTGTTCAACGTTGTGTTTTGTCAAATCCAACCTTGTCCTCGTCCTTGTCCTTGTCCCCGTTCCTGAAATAAATATGAATGATGAAATAAAGGTTGAAGAATGATATTGCAATGATGATAGCCCGTTTCGGTTGAAATCTTCAGATGCCGAAACCGAAGAGGCACGTCTGAGCAAAAAAAAAAAAAAAAAATCCATTAGCGATGATATGCAAATTCAGCTACAATTGCATGCGGGCCGGGAGTGAGCGGGGTGGATACCTAGACATGTAAAAGTAATCCAAAATGACCAATATTAGTGTCAATTCCATTGTTTTCGCAGTCGCTGAGATCAATGGTGACACTTCCACTAGCAAAGATTTGCAAATTCTGCTACCATTGCATGCGGGCCGGGAGTCAGCCGATGAGGGAAATACCGAGAGAACTAAACTAACTAACTAACTCTATGGCCTATGAAACCCGGAGGTTCAATGCCGCGTTCACAAAAGCTCTCCACTGACTTCTATCCTTAGCTAACTGCATCCAGTTTCTACTTTGTATTCCAAACTCTGCGAGATCCATCTTAATACTGTCCTCCCATCTGTGCCTAGGTCTTCCTAATGGTCGTTTTCCGATTGGTCTTCCAGTCAAGACATTTAAAGCGTTTCTACTTTCTTCCATTCTAGCTACATGACCCGCCCACCTAAGCCTCCTAGACTTGACCACCCTAACAATGTTGGGTAAACCATATAAATTATGTAGTTTCTCGTTATGAAGTTTCCGCCATTCCCCATTCCCGTTCCTCTTGGGTCCGAAAATTCGTCTCAAGATCTTGTTCTCAAATACTTTCAGTCTATGTTCTTCCCTCAGAGTAAGTGATCATGTTTCGTAGCCATACAAAACAACAGGTATGATTATCGTTTTGTATATTTTAAGCTTCAAATTCCTCGACAGAATTCGCGACGACAAGAGATTTTGAACCGAATAGTAACACGAATTCCCTGCTTTTAGTCGACATTTAATTTCTCCGTGAATATGATTTCCCTCTGTTAATATTGATCCTAGATATTTGAAACTATTCACTTTATCAAAAGCATTATTTAATATTTTAATGCATCCATAATTTGCTGTATTCCGGTCCCGACGCACTTCCATGTATTTAGTTTTCTCTGCATTTACTTCTAAACCCATGTCCCTGCAAGCGTTTAATAAGATCTCTGCATTTCTTTCTATTGTTCTTATGTCATAACCTATTAAATTTACATCATCATCATATGCCATAACCTGGTGAATACCGTTCAACTGTAGGCCCTGATTGCTATCTTTGATTTTCCTTATAGCGTATTCCAGAACGAAGTTAAATAATAATGGCGACAACGCATCTCCTTGTTTCAGGCCATTTTCGACGTAAAAGCCCGTGGACAAAACTTTTCCCACCCGGACTTTACTTTGGGGTTCATTTAAACATATCTTAATTAATCTAATTAGCTTTCTCGGTATTCCAAGTTCTGTAAGAACGTTGTATAATGTTTCTCTCCTAACCGAGTCGTAAGCCTTTCTAAAATCAATAAATAGTTGATGTCCCGGGGTATTGTATTGCCACTTTTTTTTCGAGTATTTGGCGAATGGTAAATATTTGGTCGATAGTTGATCGATTTCGTCTAAATTCGCACTCATAATCTCCTATTAGCAAGACTGACCCCATACGCAGATGAAATTATTGAATATTTGAAAGGATTTTATAGGATGTTGACAGAAGAGAAATGCCTCGATAATTATTACAGTCAGTTTTGTCGCCTTTCTTGTGAATTGGAACAATTATTGATTCTTTCCACTCTTGTGGCAATTCTTCCTTGTTCCAGATAAGGAGAATGAGTTTGTGTATCTTGTTCCACAATTTTTAGCCTTCAGCTAAAATTAACTCGGCCGGAATTTCATCTACACCGGGAGATTTGTGTTTCTTTAATTCCTTTATAGTTGTTTCTACTTCTACCCGGTTGGGTTCTGGAATATACGGTTTTGCGGTGTGTATCTCCTTTCCCCCACGCACACTAGTTTTTGGTTGAATGTTAAGCAAATGGTAAAAGAAATCCTCCATCTAAGATGCTATCCGTGTCAGTGAGAACTGTACCGTCAGATTTCTTTAATATATAAGCACGAGGTTGATAGCCTTTCTTAAATTCGTTGATTCCCTTATACATGTCCCGGATGTTTTTAGTTTTACTATTATCTTCAAGTTCCTTAACTTTAGCTTTCAGAAAATCGCGTTTCTTTGTTCTAAAAGTTTTGGAAGTTTCCCGCCTGATATCTGCGAAATTTTGTGTAGTTATTTCATTCGGATTTTGTAGCCAGCGTAATTTTGCCTGTTTTCTCTTCTTTGCTAGTTTTATGCATTCCTGGTCGAACCATGGTTTGTTCCTACGTATTTCCGCGTGTCCCAATTTTTCTTTTGCTGAAATTTTAATGCTATCTCTAATTTCAATCCAGGTATTCTCGACACTAGTGCACTCCGAATCTTCTAAAGCCGAGAATCTATTCGAAACTTCAATCTGGTATTTCAATCTTACCTGGCTCTCTTCTAATTTCTTTAAATTGAATCTCTCCGTTTTCGGACAATGAATATTACCTTTATTCAACGATAACCTCTCTCATATTATCGCTGCTACCAGGTAGTGGTCAGTGTCACAATCAGCCCCTCTAAACGACCGGACATCAATTATGCTAGATTGCCTTCTATCTACTAAAACGTGATCAATTTGGTTATGTGTTCTCCCGTCTGGTAATGTCCAAGTGTATTTATGAATGCCGCGATGTGGGAATTTTGTACTCTTTACCATTAGGTTTTTGGATGTTGCAAAGTTCACGAGTCTAACACCGTTGTCATTACTTTCCTTATGCAGACTTTCGTTCCCTATAATCGGTTTGAAAATATCCTCTCGTCCTACCTTCGCACTGAAATGCCCGAATAGAATTTTCATGTGGTATCGCGGGAGTTGGTCAAATATCCGTTCCGCTTCTTCGTAAAAACTGTCTTTTATATCGTCATCCTTATCTTCAGTTGGGGCATGTACATTTAAAACAATAATATCACACCAGCGTCCCTTAAGAATAATAAAAGAAAGTCTGTCAGTAACAAATTCAACCCGTTTAATTGCTGATAATATACGTTTATGAACGAAAAACCCTGTTCCTAACTGGTGATTTTTATTTCCTTCCCCGTAAAAGAACGTAAAATTTCCGGAATTCACAGATCCATTTCCTTCCCACCTAACTTCCTGAACTCCTACTACGTCCATCCTTTATTTCTCTAACTCACTTGTTACGGATTTTAACGCGCCTGCCCTATAAAGACTCCTAATATTCCATGTTCCAAATCTCATGCCCATCTTCTTTTGCTGAGGTCGTACCAAGTTTTTAAGCCTCCACTTCCCCCTGCCTTGGCCGATTACTTTCGGACTTATTTATGGCAGACGCAACTGCCTCTTGCCTATATTCTCTCTCTTATACTTTGATGTTTCTTTGTGATATCTCTGTCTTTTCGGCTGTCAAACCTCAGCAGATTGAAGTGAGGCACATTTCTTTTCAGCATGGCACCTAATATTTAAAACCATGCCCTTATATTTCTCTCTTTTTTTTATTTATATAGTTTTCGCGGTCGCTGAGATGAATGGTGACACTTTCATTAGTGATCACTTGCAAATTTAGTTACCATTGCATACGGGCCGGGAGTCAGCGGGGGGCATACCGAGACATGTAAAAGCAATCCAAAATGATCGATATTAGTGTCAGATCCATAGTTTTCGCGGTCGCTGAAATGAGGGTAATACTTCCACAGGCGTTGACTTCCAAATACTGGCCACATGCGAAGAATGCGTATATTCAGTGTATATATATATATATATATATATATATATATATATAGTGCGGATCCAAGGGGAGGCTGTAGGGGTATAACCCGCCTCCCTTGATCATATCCTGGATCCGCCCCTGTATGTGTATATATATATATAGATATATAGATATATACACTAGTCAAAAAATTAGGGGATCAGATAAAAACTCATGTAAAACTTCTTACGAATAATTCCAGTTCAGATTAAAATCGTCTAGCATGAAGGCACAACGTGAAAACGAACCGTTTGAAACATCTGTGCACGTGATCGGTGACGTGGCGCTACCAGAGATCAGTTTGTAGTGTGGCGCTGCCAACACATTCCAGCTCCAGGATACCTTTGTTTTCATTGTGTTTAGTGCGTAACAAATCCACGTAGTGAAATTGCGCAACAACGTGATTTTCCAGAATCGCTGGCATGGCGAGCTGTCGGCAGGTTGGAACCTGGTCAGTCACAGCGGGAGGTGGCACATGCCATAGGAGTGGCAAAAAGTGCGATTTCCCGATTGTGGAATCGTTGAGTTGAGTTGATTTTAGTTTAGCGTCCCTTTCAGCAGCGAGGCTATATGAGAAGTGGACCTACTGATTAACGTGGAATCCGAACCACATGAGCTCCTGCCGGGAATCGAACCTCCTAACCGCTTAGCCACGGAGGAGCTCCCGATTCTGAAAACGATTTCAAACAACTGGCAGGTTTCGAAGAAGACAAGGACAGACCCGTCCACGAGCAACCAAAGCCAGAGACGATCGTTATCTCTTGTTACAGCCCGTCGAAACCGGCGTCAGAATGCAACTCTGCTCCCTCGAGCCTTCCGAACAGCAACAGAACGCACAATATCTACTCAAACGGTCCGCAATCGCCTTCGAGAAGGTGGCCTCTATGCACGTAGGCCTATGGTATGTGTCCCATTAACTGCACGACACCGTGTTGATCGAAGAGCATAGGCGGAGGAACATCGTGGGTGGAGACGCAATGAATGGGGCAATGTTTTGTTCTCTGACAAGTCTCGATTCAGTGTGGAGCCTGATAATCGACGTGTTTTCATCTGGAGAGAGTGTGGAACACGACCCAATCCCATGTTTGTGCGAGAAAGATCCCAGTATCATGGTGGTGGACTGATGGTATAGGCAGGAATCAGTATTGGTGGGCGTACTGATCTCCACATCATCCGAAATGGCTCTTTGACGGCACTCAGGTATAGGGATGAGATCCTGAAAACTCTTGTTCTTCCTTATGCTGGTGCCATTGGTGATTCGTTCCTTTTCATTTTTATGACAATGCTTGTCCTCACAGAGCTCGGTTAGTGGATAAGATGCTGGAAGCTGAGGGTATCGCTCGGATGAAGTGGCCAGCATGCTCTCCGGATCGCACCGTAATTGAGCATGTCTGGGACATGCTTAGCAGACGAATTGCCACAAGGCCAGTACCTCCAACAACCATTCCAGAGCTGGAAGTCGCTCTTCTGGATGAGTGGCACAACTTCCCCCAATAACTCATCGATAATCTGATTGAATCCATGCCACGCAGGTGCGAGGCTGTGTTGGCTATTCGAAGTGATCATATGACATATTAAGGAACAATCAATGTTGTTGCCTTGCCTGTTTGTTAGCAGTTCGAGAGGTATACACATAACCGTCTTGTTTCATGAGCCACGTGAACAAGGTTTTCCATGTCCCAACACCAGTATGTGCCCCATTTTTCTAGTGTATCTTAAAGCATTCCTTCTTGTATGATATGTATAAGTCAAGCAAAAGCTTATCCATACACTATATTAAGGTCTTGTGTGATATTTCAGCTGATCGCCTAATTTTTTGAGCATTATATTATATATATATATATATATGATCGAAAATGGCCTCGAATCCATACTCACTGAGATGAACAGAAGATGCCGTTTAAATCCACAAATTCAGCCTCATTCAAATTCAAATCCACAAATTCAAATTAATACTCTAAAGGGGATGGTGACATGTAAAGATAATTGAAAATCGTCGATATTAATGTCAAATTCATAGTTTTGGGGCTTCATAAGTTCATTGGTGACAGTTTTGGCGCCCTTTGTGTCCAAAATGAAACGTATTATCCCCGTGTGAAGAACGGAAGTTTCACATACTTAACACTTTAATATATTTCTCGCTGCTCAAATTTACTCACTTGTGCGGTATGTGTGTGTCAAGTAGAATTGAAACCTGTTGTTTTAAGTATTTTTTTCAGTTAGCGAAATACATTGTATATACAGTAGGACGTCGATAATCCTAACGTAAAAAATCCGAACGCGGTCCCTAGAAGCTTTTCACATTTTGTCTTAACGCTAGCGGTAAACAAACAATAGCGTGTCCGTCGACGTTATGTGAAGTCAGTGTTTTTACAAAAGTTCACTTACATGTAATTGTTTGTCATACATATTTTTATTTTTTATTTTTTCTTAGGCTTATAAGTTTTAAGTGTGACTTACAAGATCAGTGTTATTTAGAGTACAAGCAGGTTCTTCAGAAACATTAAATGTAAGTAGCATTACGTATGGTATTGTAATTACTGTATGTACTGAACAACCACTGTATCGATAGAACAACATACCGTACAGTATATGTAAGACTAAATGGCATTTTCTTGGTCATTTTCAAAATCCGAACTACCTGTGGTCCCAAATAGTTCGGATTTTCGACTTCCCACTGTATATGTTGCAGACATGTTACAGCAAGTAAAATTAGTAGCATCAGGCCAAGAAATAGTTTTTAAACTATATTTTCCTGTTTTTGCCAATACTTCCGAACAAATTATTTTTTTCTAATGGTTTTGGAAATTTACGGAATTTTACATAGAACAAGGAAGATATCTCTATGAAATATATGTTTGATTTAACATATTAACTAAAATGATTCTGTGATTAACAAAAATGATGATTCTGATAATACCCAAATTTTCCGGGTTTTTTTCCTAGCTCGGGAAAACCGTAAAAAAGACTGGTTTTTACCCAAAATTTCCGTTTTTTTCACAGGCCTTCACAACACTAGTCTGAACACACAGTGCACCGAACAGCCCTAACGATGGGCCTCCGCAGCCGACGACCCATTCATGTGCGAATGTAACACCACGACATCGGCAACTACGACTGAAATGAACACGTGACCATTGCCACTGGACCTTGGCACTGTGACCGTCAGCCTGGCCACAAGACTACGTTTTGGACGAACAGTGTAATTCTTTTTAACTTTTATTCATGCAATAAAATCATTATTTTACTCGTAGAAAAGAAAACCTATTTTTCTTGCTGGTGAGAAATTCAACTCTTTCTGCAGGTGTTTCTCAGTTGCTTTTATCATTTCTCACGGTAGAACAAAGGACTTGTTTTCTAATACAACGCTTATCGTCTGGACAAAGTGCTTCGTAGCAGCAAACTCATTTTTTTCTTTCCCTGAAAATAGTTACCAACTTATGGTTTTCGCCACTATGACTATTTTCCATGTTCTTTCTTCATAACGACATTTATTAAAGTTGGGAATATTTTTGGACACGAAGTTGATATTGTGTGAGAACGAATTCTCGTCGTCTATTGTGTTCTCATGCACTAATATTGCGTCATCCTTCCTACCGTGAGAACAGTGTTCATGGCTTGTAGGAGTCATAGGTGAAATGACTCAATTTCACAATTACCAACGTTCGATCCTTTCCACTGAACTGTTTTATGTATAATAGTAGTGTAAAAAATCTAATAGTCATAGGAGGAATCTACCAGTTCAGACTGCAACACTTTTTTTTGACTATCGCTTCCAAGTTTTATTCCCACGGGACCGAAACATGTGTTGCCAGTGCTCTCCATTATACCGGCGTCATATTTGTGTTGTTTAAGAATGCAGAAAACTTTGACACTTCTTTATTATTTTGTACCACGCACTACCAACCCTAAGTATAGTGAACGGGAGGTTCCCAAGCGTTGGTAGAAGCGAGGAGTGAACCTACGCTGTCAATATAGCGGCAAAACTTTTCGTTCCTTCTTACTCTAACATAAGCGGAGCACGATGAATAATTAAGTATACGATAGGAATCTTATTGTGGTGTTAAATGCAAAAGTGAACAACCATTTTTTTTTTTTTTTTTTGAATACAGCATTTCTTCGGAGTCAACAAATCTCATCATGGATTAGTGTTTCCTGTATCTCCCTATCCCTCTTGGCCTAATTATGCAGTGAAAGTCTCATAGTGCGAATAATAAGTATATAGTGGAAGTGAAATTGAATAGAAGGGCTATGTTTCTAGTGTTTTATGTAGTGTGTGCATATCTACGTCTACTATGCAATATTAAGTGTCTTATTTTTCATTATTTCGTTTATCCAATTGCGTGAGCGCAACTTATTCTGTTTGAGCGTTTAAGCTCTGTATAGTGAAAATTTTGTGTTGTTCATATTTCTCATTCCACTCCATATCCACATATATGCCTATCTAATAAATAAGAATTCGCCTAAGGAAATACTATCGTCTTCATTCATGTGTGTATGAATCCCTGCAAGCAGTCGGCTTACCAGTCGCGTATATGTATACGTATGCATACGCAAAAGTAAGTATAATCCAACCTGAGTCTCAAAAGCACCAACGTTGCTCATGTCAAATCGCTTGTTGTATTTCAATGTCACCAATCTGCGCCTGAACAGAACATGAGCCTGGACCGCTCAGCTGTTTTCTTAGGGTATTCTCCAGAAGCCAGCGCCCGAGGGAAACTGTAGGTAGCAGCACAATGGCAGAGCGTTGCATTGTCTGATGAATCCCGACATCATCTTCATTACGACGATGGGAGGGTGCGAATCCGTCGTGTTCAAAGGGAACAGCTCCTTGACATCTGTACTGCGGGACGCAGAGAAGCTGGCTGCGGCTTAATTATTATCCGGGGAACATTCAGGTGAGCATCCATGTGTCTAATGGAGCTCGAGCAACGCACCATGGCGGCCGAGGCGTATCACACGCTGCTTGCAGACTACGTACATCCCTTCATGACGGCCATGTTTCCCATCGGTAGTGGCATTTTTCGACAAGATAATGCACCATGTCACAAGACCAGGAGTGTGATGCAGTGGTTCGAGGAACACAAGAGCGAGTTCCAAGTGATGTGCTGGCCCGCAAACTCTCCGTATCTGAACCCAATCGATGACATCTGGGATGTGATTGAACGTGACGTGAGGGCGCATCACCCTCTCCCCGGAATTTACGGGAATTAGATGACCTGTGTGTGCATATGTGGTGTCAACTCTCTCCAGCGCCCCCACCGAGGAACATTGCGACCATGCCAAGACGCGTCGCCGTTGTTATCCGTGCCAAAAGATGGATATATTAACAATTAGGTAGGTCGTCATAATGATCTGGCTGATACGTGCGTGTGTATATATTTTAACTCGTATATTTTGTCTCGACTCGAATTCCGAGACTTCTCGACTCGAATTCGAGTCGAGTCGAGAGAGAGAGTGTCGAGTCGAGACAACATTTTCTCGAGACGAGTCCAGACAGGCTTAAATCTCGACTCGACTCGACTCGTGTGCATCCCTAGTGATGGAACTACCTATAAACCTACTGACTGCTTAGTAGCATTTCCTGTTAATATATATTGAAATAAATCCTTATGCATTTTTGGCTCAGACAAGACAATAAATATGGAAAAGACGAAAGCAATGGTGGCTGGAATGCTTGAGACTGTAGCAACTAAAAGTCATCAGAAATAAAGTAGAATAACTAACTAGTTCTGAATACCTAGGTTGTGTTATTAATGAAGGTGTGAAAAGTGAACAGGAGTGAAATCAAAAGGACAAATAGTGAAAGATCTTTAAGATGATTATGATGATTATGATGACAAGCATATTATATGAGTCACTGAATAGTGAGTTACACATTACTCAAATGTTGTGTTTTGTATGGTTAACATTATTGAGACGTTAATGTTATGTAGATTGACAAAACTTTAAAGTTCTCGAAATTTTATACGCTGACAAGAATGAACCGTTGAAATTATTAGAAAGAGTTTAGGACTTTGTTGAAGGGATTTTACTTCGATTGACGTGGTAGATGATAGATGGTATAATAGGAGAACAATGAAGAGAAGGAAAGATTATAATTGATATATGGTACGTATTAACCGTGTGATTCCTATGTCAAGGTGTAGAAGTTTCCTCTGAATCATAAAGTTGGAAAGTTATAAATTTGATTCCCGGTGGGGACACTCGGTCGAAAAGATGTAACAGGTTTTTAGGCTAGCCATCCTGAAGGAGGTTTTCCTTATTTACACGTGGCAAATGCAGGGATGGTACCTAACATACAGATCCCAGGATGCTTCCTTGCCTCCACATTCCTTTCTTCCAGCATAGTGTGCTCGCCGAGGGACGTCATCCTCATACATGACCGACTTAAGGTCATCGATGCTGCCAGGCCCGCAACCAGAGGGGGGGCTAGGGGGCCTGCCCCCTAAACTTTTCGGGGCTTCTCCAGACCTCAATACAAAAAACACTATTTAGATAAATGTAATATAATTTTTAATGACTTGGTCCCCCTAACAAATTCATGCCCCCCAAACCTTTGTGGCTGGTTTCGGGCCTGGATATCGGTAATGCCCAGAAAGATGTATAAATAAATAAACTTTTAAATTTGTATTAACTGATCTACCAGTGAAGATAGAAAATTATGATGAAATATATCGATACGGCTAGAAACCACTGCACGCCTTGCTTCTAAGTACCTTCTTAATTACCTTACGGATTTCATCTATCGTTTAGTACTGCTTGTAAAGCATTCCATATTCTTGTCATTTCCAATTTTAATATGTCAGAGGCCCCCCATTGCGCTCGTCCGTAACGTAAATGTATGCAATTACAATGCTACACGGAATCTTTTTTGATGAGGAAAAGATAATACGAATTGTTATTTGCCGAGAGGAAAAGATAATATGAATAGTCGTTTGCGGAACCTCTCAAAACAGATTCCTGACGATGCCACTGAAATGTCATGACACTAAAAGCTAATGAATAAACTGAGGGTGCAGATTCCAAATTACAAGGCGGTTCAGTAACAGCACTTTTCGTACTCGAGATGAACAGCGTTAAGTAAATTTCGGAAAGTGACGATTAGACAAAATGAATGTAAAAGAGCTTTCTCTCTTACTGATCCTTTTGACCACGGTGGCACAGTGGAAGAGCGCTTACCTTTGGCGTGAAGGGTTCTGATTCGATCCGAGGCCATGTAAGCTTGTCATAAAGAACATTGCGTCTGCGGGTTTTCTTCAAGTTATCCTGTTTCCTCCCATTTCAGAAATACTTCCATACAAAATAATCATTCTCTTCCATTAATCATTAGCGTCCTTTAGCTTACAGTGCACAAATACGAAACATGGAACTAGGAAATTAATTTCATTTCTTACTGAACCCTAGAAATTAGTCTAATATTATAATGAGCATTACATTACCTGATATGTAAATATAAGGTGATTTTGTTTTGTTACATTTCTAACGTTAGATGGTGAAGATTTGGAGCGTTTTGGGAGTAAGAGCAATCTCAAAGTTACATGAAATCTGAATGCTCGAAAAATTACATTTGAGTAGTAATACCAAAGTCCTCAGTGGCGGCCAGTTCTCGTTCCTATATCTATAATTTGTGGAAATTGTTCCTATTTCCCTTAAAAATAACAGTTTCAAATAAATTAACGACTATTTCGAAAGTAATTTATTTGATCCTGTTATTTCGTGGCTAAGGGTTAATCAGTAGGTCCCATCTCATATAGCCTCGCTGCTGAAAAGGACGTTAAACTCAAAATAAACTAAACTATTTCGGAAGTAGAGAGTGCATTTTCAGGAAGCAATCCTTTGTTGAGTTTGCTCTTACTACCCGAAACGGCTCATTTAATTTCAGGTCAGGAAAATATTAAGATTGTAGAAAGATAGTTTATAGTTACTTCTGAAATTTTAAATGAGCTTTCATGAAATTGATACTGTTAATGAACGATTTTTGAGTGTATATCTGCTAAAATTGAACTGGCAAATACAGGATCAAAATTTTTGGTAGCTGTCCTTTCTAGAATAGTTTATGAATGCCAGTAGCATACGCAAAGGTAAACTTTCGGGATTTAACTTCTCTCCCCCCTTGAGCGAGATATTCTGGAAAAATATTTGCTATATTAAGATATTAATAAAAATCACGGTTCTCGTGAAAATATATGATATTCAGTGCATCAACCCCTGGCTTGAAATTCTACGCACGCCGTGATGAATGCAGAATATTCAAATAAATGAAGATACAAAAACTACGAAGAAGCTTTATGTATGTATTGATGTATGTATTTCATGATATTTCTGTTTGTTCTTTGTTTACTTGTAAAACTGACAAATACTTACATCTTTTAGACTTTTACAGATTATATATACACACATCATCATCATCATGAATATGTTATGGTCTCTGTAAGTTTTCCTTTTTAGTTCCAGTACTTCATGTGTAAACTGGATTTTACCGATGTTTACAGAAGCCCAGGATCGATATAAATATTAATAATTATTCAGACTAGAGCAAAAATAGTGGAAAATAAAAATATATGTGTAAAATTTAACTTTTTCCCTCCTTATTCACTCTGAAGGATGCAATAATGTTTATTAGAAAATAATTATTAGTGAAAAGATTTAGTTGTATCTAGAACGTTTATGAATAGACAATTGTGCTCGTAAGTCTATATGATACGTGGGGTAATAAAACATTTGGATGTTAAATAAAGAAAGAAGGGAGTAAAGCTTTTAATTTTCGTTAACAAATGACATTTTTTTTGCAGAAGATTCCTGGAGTGATTGGGTTAATAAGATTTGAAAAAGGCAATTATAGTATATATAGATTTGCCTTGTGCATAATGGAATTACCAATTTCAGTTTTATAATCTTTGTGTAAGTTTAAATAATATCTGACATCTCGTACACATTCAACAAGATTATATTATATATATATATATATATATATATATATATATATATATATATATATATACAAATAATCAGCATTGTATAAAACTTTATTTTTACTAACCTTAAAAGATGATTTTACACTTGATGGTGGTTGCCTCCCAATAACTAGCAGAATAAGTAACATAATAAATCCAAGTATAGACGTAATAACAATAGCGTATGGTACAGCATTACTCAATTGATTTGCAGCAAAAATAACGCACGCACAGAATCCTAGCACAAAAATACCTACAAGAATAAATATACACAATATAAAATTAACTGCAATATACCGACACATTTTCAGGTTTCATCAAAATATTTAACCATTTTAAATTCTGATTTGTAATAACCAACAATCATACAATGAATATCTATAAAACCAATTAATATCCCATAAATAACAAGATTCAAATTTAGAGAAACTTAATAGTTTTTTTTTTTTTTTTTTTAGCACCGTACGAAAATAGTATACATCTGCAAGTGTAGGATTCATTATATCGAAGGGATAATTTGTCGAAGCATTATGTAATTTTATTTAATTCTTCATAGATTTACTACATAATGTTAAATACAGTTAATTCTCTGAAATTTTCAGAAATTAAATTTAACACAAATTGAGAAATTTATTCCCAATTATATACACTCATGTCCAAAATTATTGTCGCATGTCTATAAATATGTTGTTGTAGGAATATAATTTGATAACGAATTCGCTCGGTATTTCTTACAATGTTAGTATGTACGTATATAATCGGCATAGACATGTATGTGGCAAATTTCATGTTAAAAGAGTAGTAAATAAGAACAGTTAAACGAAAATGAAACTTTCTTGTCCATTTAGCAACATTTTGTTTTACTCATTCTAATTTTCGTATTTATAATTATTTCCCTATGAAATTTACCACAAATATACATTTCCGATTATACACATAGTATCAGCATTAAAAGTACCCTGCAAAATCATTATCTAATTATGTTCTTACAAGAAGACAGTTATAGATATGTGAACCTTTTTGGACATGAGTGTACATTTATGATTAACATGATTGTCATTTAAGTATAATTGCACGTTATATTAGCTTATTAATAACATCAGTAGAATAATAGGCTTTATTATATATATGCAGTGATCGAATTGGCCGACATGGGCCCGTATGACATATCGGTAATAAATCAGGAAGTCAAAAGTCACACAAGCTGTAAAATTTTAAGAATAAACCGAATATTATATACTGCTAGTATTTAAGTTCGAGTACTGTATATATAATGTGATAATAGTCTTTAAACTAAAAAAGGAAACTAAGGTGGGTCTTAATAAGCCTTTTGCAGTGTGTCATAATACTATGTACATAGACATATAGATAATTACTAGCTGCAACATCCGTCCTTCACACTGGGACAGTAGGTTTATGAAAAAAAATTAATCTCTTCCCCCTTACGATACGCATTTAATAAAAGTGAACTTACGAAAAGTCTGTAAGATACTATACTTTTAGCAAAAAATTTGAAATAGTAAATGCCCTTTAATCAAATTGACATAATAAAAGCAGCTGGAGGTGGGCGCTAACTATGTTTCAAAATAATTTCAATCGGGTCAGCCATTTTCCTTACCCCGTGAACTATGAGTTCGACACTAATCTCGTCATTTTGGACATTTTATTTTTCAGCCGTTTCTACCATCATGCTGATAGTTCAGGATTATTCAGTTCAGGAGTTTGCAAATGATAACGCTGTATGAATATGATGTAATTATGTAACAAATTCAATATGCGATGTTTATTATAATTTTGTACTTCAAATGGTGTAATAAGCTGTAATTACAATTTGATTTATATGCATGACAACTGTAGAACTTATAGGAGATACTCTCCATATTGTAAGTCAAAACAGGCTAAATAAATAAATAAATAAATAAATAAATAAATAGCACTGAATTTGAATTTAATCCGAATGCGAGAGTCATTGTTGATCTGAAAGACCCCAACAACTATGAATTACACACTTATTTCGATCGTTTTGGATTATGTTTACATGCCACATCCTTCTCACTCCCACCTATTAGGGAATCTTACTCTCAAAATATTTTTCCAGAGTGTAATTAGTATGCGTACCAAATTTGGATGAAAAAGGTACAGATGTTCCACACTTATACTGGGAGATATACACATACGTATAGTCCTTTCTAATCAAGTATTTATTGTAAAAGCAAATTGATAAAGATCAAATTTGCAGAGCGCAGAGAGTCTGTGGAAGTCTGTGAAAACAAAATGCCCCATCAAAATGCTCCTGGAACCAATATCTCTTTCGATCCATCTTGGAAAACTGATCAACTTTGGTAAGAAACGAGGGAACAGCTTCCAAAATGCTGCCGAAAACAATTCTCGCTTCAGATGAACGTGCATGATCCATTATAGGATCACAGTGAAAGATGAATGAATGGGACCAAAATTGGAACAGGCAGATCGCATACTAATGACGAAAATAAAACACTATGTAATTTAAAACCAAGTACATCATTTACCGTGTTACAAATCATGCTCACTATGTCTTCCGTTTTGTTTGATACGCCTTCATAGACAGCAGTACAGAGATGCAAGTACATTACGTACGCTGATCGATGAACACGGACGTCGAATACGAGCCTTTATATAATCAATGGTTGTTTGTACCGCGGACATTACATGATCTTGAATAAGACCTTTCGCAAAATCTGTGTGTCAGATATGTGTTGGTCCAACAGGGCTCTGATCTTGCGTGGGTTATGTGTGGGAGTATCATCATGTTGATACCACATACGCATACATTCGTCGAGACTAATGTCTTAACAAATGTGGTAACACGTCACTGGCAAATATGGCATACGTATTACCAGTGAAATTTCCATACAAGAAATGTTGCTGATCAAAATGATCACACAGGATACCACACCATACATGAGACCACCGATATTAAAGCAGAAGTCGCTACTATAGTGCACTGTTCCTAGCACAATAATGATATTATGTAAGCTTACGTACCCTGTATTTGTTAATGTAACTTTATCGCTAAACGATATAGTGGATACGAAATTTCGCTCTCTGTTTTCCATACGTAACAACCAAGCACAAAATTGCACTCTAGCATGGAGATCATTTACTGATAGTTCCGAATGTAATATGATATGGTACAGATGCAACTTGTATTGGTGTAAAATATGTACTACACATCATTGACTGGGTCTACTGTTCTGAGACAGGTTTCCAGTACTTACATGAGGGTTTGCATTAGCTGCTGCACGTTCTGCATTTGTTGCAGAGGATTAACGATCCAGTTCCCCCCTCCTTTTTCGGACGATACTACAATGTTGACGTAAACGTCTCTTCGAGCTCAGAAATGCCATACGAGAACGCTGTGAATGTTGTGAGTAGTGTGTTCCTTACATCCGTGATGCGTCTCGAGCGTTTCTTCTACATTCACCTAACACTAAGACACAGTGATCAAATACAGCCGTTGTCCTACTTGTACGTAGCTCTCACTAATACTAGTAGCACACACAGAATTGCCTTGTAATATCGATGCAACCTTGTCAATTTCCTTGCATGTCTTCTTCACTACAGTACTTGCAGAAATCCCGTACGATGTATATTCAACTACAATGTACACACACAAATGCTCTGAGCACACCTTCGCCGTCCCCTACTTCAACCCACTACCACCCTCACAAACAGCTACGCAATCATGGAGCTATGATGACGCAGCCGCTGAACAACAACACTCAACGAAAATAAACCACCAACAGTCATACTACATTTAAATTTTGTGCTTTGACAAATCACTAATTGTCACTGTATTACTTCCTCATATCTCATGCAACATGGCACAACACAGTGCTCCCAAAGTCTGATAAGAGATTATGACAACAGTGATAGAGATAAAATGATCATTAGAATTTTCACTTCTTTTCACACTTTAGACGGTGATCGAATGAACATTTTCTGACCACCTTGATGGCGACTTTGTTGACACAAACCAAGCGGCCGTTATTACGATCGTAGAATATGATGTTTTCTTAATACCAACAAGACAAGTTTATCTGACACCAAACCCGTTTTGATGGTCATTTTGAAAACTGTTTCCCTGGTGATACTAGTTTCCTACCAAAAATAATTCGGTTTCCAATATGTATCGAACAAGATAAGTTGTTACTCGATCAATATTGCCATTCAAAACTTTCAAAGTTCGCAACCGGACACTCCTCGGGAGAAGGGGACTGAGGATTACTACAACAAGAGAATTGATGTGTCCTATGGCATTTGTCAACTCCAGTGTTTGTTCCATTGATTTAACTGCCAACGTGTTCCTATGACTAGGCGAGTGTGTGTGCAGGACCCATGTTTGGAGGCCTTTTGGAACGGTTTTCTATACATCTACTTGGTTCCTGGCAGAGTTATGTCGTTTCTATCTATCTGTATGTATGTATGTATATATTGTGACAGCTTGGACTCATCGTCACAATATTTTCTGTGAATTTCAATTTTTGTATCTGAACTTTTGAGGTACCCTGTTGTTTGGACTCTACAACCAACGGGCATTATTGGATTTAATAAATACGTTCTGCTATGGGTGTGGAATGGACTATTTTTATGCGAAAATAATACAAAAATAAAGAACTTTCTGTCTTTCTTTTTTTTAAAAAAGAAGAAATAAAAGAATAAAGAAGAGACATTAATTGTGAAGGAAAACTGAAAAGAAATCACTTTGAAAAGTAATAGAGATGTTTTGTATAGAGTTTTATGTATTTATACGTCAATAGTCAACTTTGTACCATTGCGCTTTTCCTCGTGGCTGGTGCCTTGCTTTCCTCGCGCCAGAAGCTAGGAAGAATTGAACGTTGCCTGAGGTGCTATCTCGCAGCACCGAAGGAATCCCAACCGTGCTTTCTGTACTGCCACGTCAACGAGTTGCTGTATGCATGTTTGAGTGGGTGTGTTTGAAATCTAAGAAGGACTTATTCTAATTGAATTCATTGCTGCTTTGTGGTTTTTGCTTTTACGTCGCTTGTTGCTGTTATTGAAATCTTTGGACTTTTTGAATCATTTTGATTATTCATCGTTTGGATTTATTTCCGATTGAGAAAAATTGTTTGCTGTAATTTCTATTGAGAAGAAAGGAAAAGAAAGCCCAGCAGTTAACGTAATTGCGGTAAGTGAAGAAATATTTTTGTATTTCTTTCTCTCTGTTTTTCTTTTGGGTTGTTAAGTTCTCTGCTTTAAGGAGTGGATTTTTCATAGTTTGTGTTCAATATTCTGTTTGAGGTACTATTGACTTTGGTTTAGTTAGTTGAGTTAATTTAGCGTCCCCATTTAGTTGCTTCAGTTACTGTTATTTTTGGTTAATTGGTTTAAAGATTGATTCAATTTAGCGTCCCCATTGAGTTGCTTCAATTACTGTTATTTTTGGTTAATTGGTTTAAGATTGATTTAAGTTAGCGTCCCTATTGAGTTGCTTCAATTACTGTTATTTTTGGTTAATTGGTTTAAGATTGATTTAAGTTAGCGTCCCCATTGAGCAGCTACAATTACTAGTATTCTTGGTTAACTGGCTTAAAATTAATTTAATTTAGCGTCACCATTGAGTTGCTTCAATTACTAGTATTTTTGGTTAATTGGTCTGAAGGTTGTTTTAATTTAGCGTTCCCATTGAGTTGCTTCAATTACTAGTATTTTTGGTTAATTGGTCTGAAGGTCGTTTTAATTTAGCGTTCCCATTGAGTTGCTTCAATTGCTAATATTTTTTGCTTAATTGGTCTGAAAGTTAATTTAATTTAGCGTTCCCATTGAGTTGCTTCAATTTCTAGTATTCTTGGTTAATTGATCTTTAGGTTGATTTAATTTAGCGTTCCCATTGAGTTGCTTCAATTGCTAATTTTTTTGCTTAATTGGTCTGAAAGTTAATTTAATTTAGCGTTCCCATTGAATTGCTTCAATTTCTAGTATTCTTGGTTAATTGGTCTCAAGGTTGATTTAATTTAGCGTCCCCATTTAGTTGCTTCAATTTCGACTATTTTTGTATAATTAATTGGGAGGTTAGTAGCTCTAGTTTCTCATCTCATTTGTTTTAGTTTCAGGGTCTTTGTAATTAATTAGGTTTGAAGTTCGGTTAGTTTACTTTAGTGTCACAATTAATTCTTTTTGATTTTGAGTAATCTTCCGTTAATAGTCAATTCTGTAAAAGTTTTTTTATATTTAGCGTCCTTTTTTAGTTCTTTCAGTTTTAAGTAATTTTGTCGTAGTAATTTAATTTGTGAATAGTTTTTTTTATTTAGTGTCCCATTCGGATTGTAGTTGCGAGTACTTTTGCGACGTCAGCCTTATTGTTTGAAGGTTTCTTTCATAGTTGGTACAATCCGCGGCAAAAAACCTGCAACATGAGGATGTAAGTTTATTGTGAAACTACGCCTAACAGCACAGGGAATGAACATAACGTCTAAATGGAACGAATCACGCCATGATAAACCTCGGCCTCCTCCCGTGCATACTTATTTTGGAGCTAAAGACTTCGTCATTTCACAATAAACTTATATCCTCATGTTGCAGGTTTTTTGCCGCGGATTGTACATTGGATTATTATTAAAGTTCGGTACTCTTGGTTTATTTCATCTAGTTGAATGAAGCTAGCTTTCAAATTAAAATTACAGAAGAATAAATTCGATTCAGTGCTTTAACGACATTTCTTGTTGTTGGGGTTTATTTCGTATTCAATTTGGTTTTATTTAATTGTTAAATCAACCGTCTGAATTGGTTCATTAAAAATTGTTTGTTACAATTTTTGGTCCTAATTTATATTCTTTGAACTTATAATTTATCGTTTGTTTGCAATTAATTTTCCGATTGGCGTTAGAGTAGCAAATTTTATTCCCAGTTCACGTTAGTTTTTTGATTCGAAGTTTAGCTTAGTTCCGTAAAATCTTCGGCCAGATCTAATAGTTTTCTTGGATTATCATTGTTCTCTGAAACTATTTATTGGGAGTTAGCTCAGTTCTGAAATTGTCGGATTCCTTTTTTTTCTGGAGTTTTTTTTTGAAACTTAATTATATTGCTTTAGGTTCTCTTTAGGGTCTTTCGCATATTATTGTTTGATTAATCGGTTATTGATAACGTTTCTTCTGAAAGTTCTCGATTTAGAAATAGCGTCCCAAACTAAATATTTAGGTTTGAACAGCACTCACTAAAAAAAGTAAAACTCGTTGATTAACTGTATCAATCTAGTCTCCGAATTATAGCAATAAATTATTTGATTCAAATCTGTTTGGTTCATTTAATTAACTTTTGTTGAGCTTTAAAATAATTATATTTATAATCTAATTTGGTCGGTTGACTATTGGCTTACTTATAAATAATTCTATCAATTTATAATTTGATTAGTTGTAGAAGTCTGTGATTGAGGTGTGACCAAATTAAATCATTCTATTTAATATAAGAATTTATAATAGAGTTGTGAACTTTCAATATTTATTAATTTTTGGAACTGTTGTTATACTACGGATTGAATGAGATCTGAATCATATATAGGGTGATTAAAAAGTAATATTTGCTGTAATATTTTCTTCTGGTTTTAATGCAAACTGTTAAAGAAAATAAATTGTTAAATTGAATTTCGTTGATTTTGAATTAATATATTGCTAGTGTAATTATTTAAGATCTTAATTCTTTAATTGTTAATTCTTGACTTTAGGTAATTTACTTAAGGGATATTTATTTATATATACAGAGACTGACAATTTTTCAGGAGCACGGCTGTGATTCTTAAAGCACCCCACTGTATTGTGATTTGCCGAACCGTCCTTGCTTGTAATTCTTATTACAGAATTTTTTGTGGGATCGTTGGACGAACTAGATGGTTTTTCACTTTTAAGCGCGGGAGCGTTACAAAGATTCTTCCTAGCTTCTCACCATATTATTTTTGTCTAGCATCTCACTATTTGTCTTGCTTCTCACCATATTATTTTTGATTAGCATCTCACTATTTTTGTCTTGCATCTCACCATATATTTGTCTTGCACCTCGCCATATTTGGTATTGGAATTGAGGTTGGATTGGTTCAGTTAGTTTCTCATTCTGTTGTTAGGTAATAAATTGTTTATGTATATGAATATTGAGAATTGTTTCTATTTTGGTGACCATATCCATTTAAGATAGTCTGTTAAAAATAATAATAATAATAAATAAATAAATAAATAATTTATATTTGGATGAACGGAAGTTTGAAGGCATATAAAGTAGTATATTTCTGAAAGCAGCTTATAGTTGAGGGTAATCTTTTTCTTCTTTAGTATAATTAGTAGTAAGTGTAGTGAGTAGTAGCCTGTATCTTAAATACTGATGTCATTTATGTGTTATTATTTGATTTTTGATTATTGAATTGATCTTTTGTGTCAATAATTACTACCTTTTTATAACATTTGATCAAATTTTGTCTTGAATTAAAATTGAAAATGTTTTCGCGAGAAGAGTCAGCTCGTATTGATAATTCAGAAGATGATCTACGATTGGTTACTATAGATCAGACTGGGCACTTGACAAATATGTCAAATGATAGTTTAGGTAGGGCTACAATGAGTCTAACACCCCCTCGAAGTCAATTTTTCCAGTTATATGATCGTGACAGAGATAATTCGAGAATTTATAGTTTAGAGGAACCTTTTCCTCGGAACTTTAGTTGTCTTGCTCAACCTCCTACACCAATGCCTGCGGAGACTAATCAAGTTACAAGAGAGAACTTAGGTTTTCCTACAGGTGTTAGTCAAAATTCATCATTTAGTCCTGTTATGCCTAGGCAAGTGGGGTTTCAATTTTCTGAGAATAGTTCAGAGTTGCCAAATCGTGATAGACCAACTAACAATTATCAGCGTCTTTCTGATTACTATAAGAGGGTGTCCTTAATTAAAAATTCGACTCCTATAGGCATGTTTCGGACGGGTAGGACAATGCCTCATGATCATAGATGTTTTGATAGATTGCCGAATAATTTTTCTAATTATGATAATCATGTTCAGAGTAATAATGCAGTTGTTAGTACCACTACGCATTACATAAATAAATATTCCTTTCAGAAATCTATTGAATGTTTTGAATCGAAAATAAAAGGGTTTAATGTTTTTGATGGTAGAAATAGTTTTATAGTTTTTGATATATTACTGGTAGTTGAAAAAATATTGGAGCAATTTTCTTGCCCAATGACAGTGATCTATAGTGCTTTGTTAACACGTAGTGAAGGAGGTTTTCAAGTGGAAGTACAACATGCCATAAATAATAACTCTTCATGGGAGTTATTTAAATGTAAAATACTTGATAGATTTGTGTCAAATACTATAAAACATTCTTTAGTATCTGAAAGATTATTCAGAAAACAAAAGTTAAATGAAGCGGTAGATCAGTTTGTGGAAGATGTTTATTACGCATCTCTTGTTTTGAGATTTAATTGTAGTGAATCCCAATTGATTAGTATATTGTTAGATGGAATGAATCCATCAGTTCGATATAGAATGCTTCAGAGGCATGTGCCAAAATCACTGAATTAAGAGAAATTTGTAGTGATTATTCTAAGCAATTTAGAGAACAACTTAAATATATGAAAAAGATGGGTGCTAAATCGGGGGCATCAGTAGCAGCTGTTAATAAAGGTCAGCTTTCTTTTAGAAATAATTCGGAAAGAAACATTAGTAAATCTAAATTTAATCAAAAGGATTTGGTCGGAAATAATGTCTTGGCTTCTAAACGTATTTCGTCTACGGGTCCTGAACATCGTTTTGAGTATCGGGCTATTCCCTCGCAGTTTGATGAATTGATTGCTTCTTTTGTTGATGCAATTATTAATAATGTTAAAACTCGGGTTTGTGTGGACAGTGGCTCCTCGTATAATTTAACAACGGAAAATTTTGTTAAGAAGTGTTCTCTGGAGAACTATTTGGTAGAGACTGAGCCTGAAAATATTAGGGCTTCTTTGGGAACTGAATATTTAAGCAATATGGAGATTAGTTTAACATTGAACTTATCCGGGTGGTTCGAAAATGTGAAATTCAGAGTGGTGCCAGAACTTCCTTGTGATTGCTTGGTTGGTATACCCTTCTTGCGAACATCGTCAGTAGTTGATTATTCAAAGAATAAATTAATATTACGTAATAATAGAAAAACATTAGTTTTGCATTATGGATTGGAAGAGGCCTCGTTAACTGATACTTCTGGTCAAGTGCAATCTCGAGTCAGGTTTGGAACTCGTTCTGACCAATGTTTGAATTTTCCGAATACTGAAGGAAGGAAAAATAAGAGAATGTCTTCGTTGTTTTTTAGGATGGTTACAACTCCAGTCCTTCGTAACGATTGTGGAGTGCAGTGCGATATTGATCTATTCACTATAGAAAAACAGTTACTTGAAATAACGGTTCCTACTGATAAACAATTAAATCAGCTTCGAGAAATATTTGACAAAACTCATTCCACTTCCGGGATAGTTAATGATGCAGAACGAATTGAATATGACGGGAAAGTTCTTTCTATTGACCGAGGTTTGCAGGTGTGTGTCGATTCTGATCCCATGTTGTCATCTTTTGTTGAAAGTAAACCTATCGATCTTGGAGATGTACAAATTTACCGAGTTCTTGTCGAGTGGATCTAGGACGGATTTGTAGTGAAGTGTTTGATGGTTGCCGTACGGAAGAAATTAAATTGGAGGGAGAATGTTTGGATGGAAGTACCTGCATCAAACCTAGGCGCAAGAAGAATAGAAGGAAAAAGAATAAATCAGGATTTTCTACATATGGGGATAGTCTTTGTAAGTTTGGAAATGTGAATGCAGTCCATGCTGGAGGAGCGGCTAAAGATATCTTGTGTTCTTCTGAGAATAGTGTAAACAAAAAGAGGCACTGCAAATCTGAAAGGGGGAACGCAGTCCATCCAGCAGGAGCAACTACAGATGATATCTTGTGTCCTTCCGATAATATGAAGAACAAGAAGAATAATATTTAAAGTGACTCAGAAGTTTCAGACTTAGACGTTGAACAATCTAACAAATTTTGTGAACTCGTTAGGAAAAATAGCAAACTTTTCCCCCAAAATTGCCAACATAATAGTGGAGATTTGAAACCTAATTTAATCCCTTCAGCGTGTGAAAAATTTTCTGATGAAAATCGATACGCGGATAATGGCGTTCGGGAATTTGTGGACGAGCTTCATGAGGAATTTCAAGATGTTATTTCTAATGAAATTGGGTGTTTAAAAAATTTTGAAGGAAAATTATACTTGAAAGAAATTAAACCTTTTAAAGAAAATCCGTTTCCCATACCCAAGGGTAAGGAAAAAATATTTGATAATTGTATTGATGAGTTGGTTTCTCAAGGGATACTTGTAGAAGTGGACCACTCGAATTTTGGTAGTAGCTGCTTTTTGGTTAAAAATAAAAACAATACGTATAGAATAGTCGGAAATTTCTGTAAAGCAAACAACTTAATTATTGATGGCGTTTATCCGTCTCCTAATTTAGAGGAGTGTCTTACCAGTCTAGCTGGTAAGCGTGTGTTTAGTTCTTTAGACTGGAAAAAGGCTTATAACCAAATTCTCTTACACAGACTCCCGAGAAATTATGACTATTGTCACTCCTAAAGGCAGCTACCAATATACGAGGGTCCCAGTGGGAATTAAGACTGGAAGTTGTCTTTTGGCACGAGCCATGGAGAAAATTCTGAGGGATATGAAAAATCAAGGTGTAAGAGTATATTTTGATGACGTTTTAGTGCCGTCATACAATGTTGAGGACCATAAGAAAACTTTAAAATTAGTACTTGAGAGACTTAGGGAAAATGGTGTTACTATCTCGCCAGATAAAAGTTTGTTTTTTTGTAAGAAAATCAAATACCTTGGCTTTGTGGCAGATGGCAACACCATAGAAATCAATCCTTCCAGAATAGCTGCTATTCAGAATATACCCCCTCCTAGGAATAGAAGGGGAGTAATGAAGATTTGTGGACTATTTAAATATTTTTCCAAATTTGTTAGTGGTATGCAAGAATTAATGGCTCCCATTCGTGAATTACGTTCCATTCGGAAACCTTTCGAATGGACAGTAGAGCATCAAAAAATTTGAAAAATTTGAAGAAAATGTTGATAGATAATGTGGTTTTAAAAACTCCTGATTTGAATAAGAAATTTTTTGTGCACTGCGACGGGTCAGGGAAAGCCATTGGAGCCTGTATTTCTCAGTATGACGACAATAATCGTCTTCTCCCAGTTGCCTTCTTTTTCCAAAAAATTAACAGAAGCTGACAGACATCGTAGTATCTACGAGATAGAATTTATAAGTCTCGTAAAAGCCATCAATAGGTTCAGGCACTATCTAGTCAATGAGTTTGAAGTCTTTACTGATAACAAATCATTGACTTGGATATTAGGGAATTCAAAACGTCTATTAAAATACGGACCATTGGTAGGAACATTGTGTCAGTTCTCATTTACTGTTAAGCATATAAGATCCCAAGACAATTTGGTGGCAGATTTCTTAACCCGTATGTATGACCCTTTTGAGTTTATTCAAGTGGATGGTCCTGTTGGACTCGCGATAATGAAAAAGAATTTGCGAGTTGCTAATTCATGGTCTCTTCCACTTGTTAAAGAGCTCATAGATATTTTACAACGACAAGACCCAGAATTAAGAAATCTTATCGAAAGATTAGAGTATGGAGAATGTATCAGAAACTTTGTTCTGAATAACGGGATTTTAATGAAGAAGAGTAAGGCATTTAATTATCCTTACAAAATTATGATTCCCAAAGACCTACAAAAAGTAATAATCGAATACTTTCACGATCATGCTTTGTCCGGTAGTCATACAGGGGCTTATAGAACATTATCTAAAATAATGAAAAGATATACGTGGGACACTATCGTAGATGATGTTAAAAATTATGTGAGAACTTGTCCACTTTGTCAGAGGATAAAGGATAATAACAAAAAGAAAATGGGTCTATTGTCGTCAAAATATTCGAGCAGAGTTGGAGAAAATTATATGATAGACGTTGTTGGCCCTATTCCTGTTTCTAACGGGTTTAAGTTCATTCTTATAGGTGTCGACAATGCTACTAGGTTTGTCTTTTTAGAGAAAATGAGAACCTTAAACTCAGGGGTAATCTGTAATAAATTATTGGAAACATTCAGTAGAATTGGCTTTCCGGAAACAATTTCTACTGATAATGCTTCCGTCTTTATTTCTCAGCAATTTAAGTCTTTTCTGTTTTCCCATGGAATACAACATATTAAAATAGCTCCTTATCATGCTGAAGCTAACATTTCTGAAAGATTCATTAAAACCCTTAAGATTCCTTAAGAGCATATTGCTCCAGCAAACAAACAGAATGGGCTCAATTGATTCCGGAGATTCAATTCTCTTTAAATATATGTGAACATTCTGGGTTTAAATCTGTTCCTCCGGAATTGTTTTATGGACGTCCTGTATCAACTCCTTTAGAAATTCGTTGGAAGATTAATAGTCCTGATTTCACTACTTTTAATAAATCTAAAACCTGGGATTACGCCCTTCAAAATGGAGAAGGCTTGGCTTTAAGGAGTGGAGAAGGCTTGGAATCGAAGGAAAAAATTGCTATCTAAAATCAGAGGACCTGTAGTTGTTAAGGTTGGAGATCAAATATTGATTAGAACACATATTAAATCCTCTCTGGCTGACAAAATTTCGAAGTCTCTAAGTGACAAGTGGGAAGGTCCGTTTGTTATTAGACGATTTTTGACCCCAAATACAGTACTAATTTCGAAGCTGGATGATAGTAAAGATTCTTACAAACGAGTGCACGTATCCACGTAGAAATGTTGATTAAAAAATATCTTCAACAAAGAAATCTAAATGTAATTATACAAACTTCCGTAATTCTTAGAAATTTTAGTAATACTTTAAGTTTCTTGTTATAATTGGAAACTTTGTAATAATTAGAAATTTTTGAGAATGTTACAGTTCGAAAGAAATATTTGTTTTGTGATATAAATTTTAAAATTGTAAGGTGAGGTAGCAAGACAATTCAAAGTAAGTTTTTAAGTAATTTTTAAAGTTGATACATTTTAAGCTGTTTCTTGGGTTTTATTGTTACAAATATTGAGAATTCTTCAATTACTATGTTGAAATTAAGTTAAATGAAAAGATTGTATATTGGCTAGCCAAAGAAATATTCCACGTGGTTATTATTTGTCTCATGTGAATAATTTGTATAAAAAATCATATTTTAATACATTTTTATTTTATATTTTTGTAGCGAGTTTTTCAGAGAAACTGTATTTGGATCCTAGGGCAAGAAAAATTCTATTCGAATTTTTCTTTAATTCGGCCAGGGAGAATTGTGACAGCTTGGACTCATCGTCACAATATTTTCTGTGAATTTCAATTTTTGTATCTGAACTTTTGAGGTACCCTGTTGTTTGGACTCTACAACCAACGGGCATTATTGGATTTAATAAATACGTTCTGCTATGGGTGTGGAATGGACTATCTTTATGCGAAAATAATACAAAAATAAAGAACTTTCTGTCTTTCTTTTTTTAAAAAAAGAAGAAATAAAAGAATAAAGAAGAGACATTAATTGTGAAGGAAAACTGAAAAGAAATCACTTTGAAAAGTAATAGAGATGTTTTGTATAGAGTTTTATGTATTTATACGTCAATAGTCAACTTTGTACCATTGCGCTTTTCCTCGTGGCTGGTGCCTTGCTTTCCTCGCGCCAGAAGCTAGGAAGAATTGAACGTTGCCTGAGGTGCTATCTCGCAGCACCGAAGGAATCCCAACCGTGCTTTCTGTACTGCCACGTCAACGAGTTGCTGTATGCATGTTTGAGTGGGTGTGTTTGAAATCTAAGAAGGACTTATTCTAATTGAATTCATTGCTGCTTTGTGGTTTTTGCTTTTACGTCGCTTGTTGCTGTTATTGAAATCTTTGGACTTTTTGAATCATTTTGATTATTCATCGTTTGGATTTATTTCCGATTGAGAAAAATTGTTTGCTGTAATTTCTATTGAGAAGAAAGGAAAAGAAAGCCCAGCAGTTAACGTAATTGCGGTAAGTGAAGAAATATTTTTGTATTTCTTTCTCTCTGTTTTTCTTTTGGGTTGTTAAGTTCTCTGCTTTAAGGAGTGGATTTTTCATAGTTTGTGTTCAATATTCTGTTTGAGGTACTATTGACTTTGGTTTAGTTAGTTGAGTTAATTTAGCGTCCCCATTTAGTTGCTTCAGTTACTGTTATTTTTGGTTAATTGGTTTAAAGATTGATTCAATTTAGCGTCCCCATTGAGTTGCTTCAATTACTGTTATTTTTGGTTAATTGGTTTAAGATTGATTTAAGTTAGCGTCCCTATTGAGTTGCTTCAATTACTGTTATTTTTGGTTAATTGGTTTAAGATTGATTTAAGTTAGCGTCCCCATTGAGCAGCTACAATTACTAGTATTCTTGGTTAACTGGCTTAAAATTAATTTAATTTAGCGTCACCATTGAGTTGCTTCAATTACTAGTATTTTTGGTTAATTGGTCTGAAGGTTGTTTTAATTTAGCGTTCCCATTGAGTTGCTTCAATTACTAGTATTTTTGGTTAATTGGTCTGAAGGTCGTTTTAATTTAGCGTTCCCATTGAGTTGCTTCAATTGCTAATATTTTTGCTTAATTGGTCTGAAAGTTAATTTAATTTAGCGTTCCCATTGAGTTGCTTCAATTTCTAGTATTCTTGGTTAATTGATCTTTAGGTTGATTTAATTTAGCGTTCCCATTGAGTTGCTTCAATTGCTAATATTTTTTGCTTAATTGGTCTGAAAGTTAATTTAATTTAGCGTTCCCATTGAATTGCTTCAATTTCTAGTATTCTTGGTTAATTGGTCTCAAGGTTGATTTAAATTAGCGTCCCCATTTAGTTGCTTCAATTTCGACTATTTTTGTATAATTAATTGGGAGGTTAGTAGCTCTAGTTTCTCATCTCATTTGTTTTAGTTTCAGGGTCTTTGTAATTAATTAGGTTTGAAGTTCGGTTAGTTTACTTTAGTGTCACAATTAATTCTTTTTGATTTTGAGTAATCTTCCGTTAATAGTCAATTCTGTAAAAGTTTTTTTTATATTTAGCGTCCTTTTTTAGTTCTTTCAGTTTTAAGTAATTTTGTCGTAGTAATTTAATTTGTGAATAGTTTTTTTTATTTAGTGTCCCATTCGGATTGTAGTTGCGAGTACTTTTGCGACGTCAGCCTTATTGTTTGAAGGTTTCTTTCATAGTTGGTACATTGGATTATTATTAAAGTTCGGTACTCTTGGTTTATTTGATCTAGTTGAATGAAGCTAGCTTTCAAATTAAAATTACAGAAGAATAAATTCGATTCAGTGCTTTAACGACATTTCTTGTTGTTGGGGTTTATTTCGTATTCAATTTGGTTTTATTTAATTGTTAAATCAACCGTCTGAATTGGTTCATTAAAAATTGTTTGTTACAATTTTTAGTCCTAATTTATATTCTTTGAACTTATAATTTATCGTTTGTTTGCAATTAATTTTCCGATTGGCGTTAGAGTAGCAAATTTTATTCCCAGTTCACGTTAGTTTTTTGATTCGAAGTTTAGCTTAGTTCCGTAAAATCTTCGGCCAGATCTAATAGTTTTCTTGGATTATCATTGTTCTCTGAAACTATTTATTGGGAGTTAGCTCAGTTCTGAAATTGCCGGATTCCTTTTTTCTGGAGTTTTTTTTGAAACTTAATTATATTGCTTTAGGTTCTCTTTAGGGTCTTTCGCATATTATTGTTTGATTAATCGGTTATTGATAACGTTTCTTCTGAAAGTTCTCGATTTAGAAATAGCGTCCCAAACTAAATATTTAGGTTTGAACAGCACTCACTAAAAAAAAGTAAAACTCGTTGATTAACTGTATCAATCTAGTCTCCGAATTATAGCAATAAATTATTTGATTCAAATCTGTTTGGTTCATTTAATTAACTTTTGTTGAGCTTTAAAATAATTATATTTATAATCTAATTTGGTCGGTTGACTATTGGCTTACTTATAAATAATTCTATCAATTTATAATTTGATTAGTTGTAGAAGTCTGTGATTGAGGTGTGACCAAATTAAATCATTCTATTTAATATAAGAATTTATAATAGAGTTGTGAACTTTCAATATTTATTAATTTTTGGAACTGTTGTTATACTACGGATTGAATGAGATCTGAATCATATATAGGGTGATTAAAAAGTAATATTTGCTGTAATATTTTCTTCTGGTTTTAATGCAAACTGTTAAAGAAAATAAATTGTTAAATTGAATTTCGTTGATTTTGAATTAATATATTGCTAGTGTAATTATTTAAGATCTTAATTCTTTAATTGTTAATTCTTGACTTTAGGTAATTTACTTAAGGGATATTTATTTATATATACAGAGACTGACAATTTTTCAGGAGCACGGGTGTGATTCTTAAAGCACCCCACTGTATTGTGATTTGCCGAATCGTCCTTGCTTGTAATTCTTATTACAGAATTTTTTGTGGGATCGTTGGACGAACTAGATGGTTTTTCACTTTTAAGCGCGGGAGCGTTACAATATATGAATGTATATGTATGTATGTATGTATGTATGTGCGTGTGTGTATGTATGTATGTATGAATGTGTATCTATGTATGTGTACGCATCTGTGTACGTGTACGTATCTGTGTACGTGTGTGTAGAGGTGTGTGTGTATGTGTGTGCGTAGGGGCATGTGTGTGTGTATGTGTGTGTGTATGTGTGTGACATTGTCCCTGTCCATTTCCGAGTCAGTTGAGATGGTCAACTTTGGATTTAATTGGGGTTGTCAGCTATCAGCTTAACGATCCCGAAATTTATGGATTCGATACTATCTTGATCATTTTACGCATTTTATTTTATTTTGACCCCTTCTCACCCCAATTCAATGGAAACTGATCTTGGACTATAACGGTATCTGGAGTGTCACTGTTCATCTTAGTGACGCATAAAATTATAGGTTCGATACTACCTGAGTAATATTGGTAATTATTACATTTACACGTTTCCCCTTCCCACGTCCCTTTGGGTGAGTGGAGTCATCAGTATTGTGGCTTTTAGAAAACCTTTTTTCTACGCAAATTTACAATAACTTTGTCGTAAATAGGCGTGTTTAATTTTCATGCCCTTAGAGGATATTTTTACATATTTCTGGTCAAGAAAGTAAGCAGATTTAGTGATTTTTCCTATAATGCAATATGCGAAGAGCCTAATATTTATTAGAAACCATTTCATTTTTTATCTAATCTTAGAAAGCACGATTCTTTTTTTGTAAACCCTTTAAAACCACGATTTTTTTTTACCAGCTTCAACAAGAGAGATTCAGATTTATGTATGTCTATGAATTATCTAAGAAAGAATAGGAAGTTTTTACTTATCGACGAAAGGGTCGTATTGGCACAGTTTGTAGTTTCTTATAGACTCGCCGCCATGGGCTATCGCTATGTTAAATCTAAATTAAGAGACACGAAGTTTTACTTACCGTTATAGCTAATGGATTTCTTATCACCACACCGCCAAAGGAGAGAATTGACGTTTGGAATTGCAAGACTTTTCCGTCGCACTAGCACAGGCTAGCTGTTTTTCCATGCTTCAATTGTGGAATTATTTAACACGAACCCCGTGTCAATAGTTTTTCTCACAAATTAAATCAACTCGGTAAACTCTAGAGTATCACGGGTACCAAATGTTACAATCAATATTAATTAGGTGAGAAACAAATTAAATTTTATATAGTATTATTATGGATGAAAAATAATATGATATTGTTGTATTCATTGAAGAATTTTTACAATAAAATAATATATTGAATTTATCAGCGTATTGGTACTACATGGCGTGTTCTTACTGCGTGTGAATGTTTGATATTGGTACTGTTCATTGATGTAAGTAGCGAAATGGACATACATTCTTCGTATGGTGATTGATGCTTCGCGAAAGTGATAATGAGAATGAAATACGTATTTTCCACACTTGTTCTTTCATTCGAAACCATCACAAACGTAGATCACTTTAAGTATCATACTTTGCAACTGAAATTGGTGTACTTGTCATTTACTCGATGTGCCACGTGGCTCATTCCATGTCAAATGAACCAATATCAGATTTTATGGTTGCCCTTACATAATGGATTTTCTTCATATTTTGTCTGTGGGAAATGACCACAGGAATATTTGCAGATTTTTATCTCCTAAACGGACCTCAGGAAAAATAAATGAAAATCTGGCATTTTCCGAGATTTCTGCCGCGGAAAAATCGACATGTAATGTTAAACATTCTGTAACTCCCTTATTTTTCGGCCAATTGAAGTGTTTCTGGTGTCAAAGCTAATAGTGTCTACTATTTAGAACTACTGTTGAATCAGAAAAAGTGGTTCATAGAAAAGAGATACAAACTCTGAAACACAATTTATATGATTTATATGTGATTTTTGTAAAAAAAAAAAATCATATCTGCTAAATCACTGAAACCACAACCTCCACATTTTTACCTCAGATTCACCTAAATATGTATGTTCAATAGTGCAAAAATGAAAAGGGTGTTTTTTGTGATTTGTCAGTAAGAAATTATAATGCAGGGACACGACTTATGGCACGTTATTAACATTTAACATTAACATGTTATTAACTATAGAAATGTTGCATTTTGTTGGAATGTTTACTACATTGGTTACATTTGGCTTGGTTGAGATGAACGCGTAACGTGCAAAAATTAATATATTGAAACATTATTTTATGAATACGGAAGGGTATCATAAATATTAAAGGAAGTCAATTGCAATGACATTCTCGCTCACTCACTCCCCATCACACATACCCACGTTACTATTACTAGTGGCTCTAAGGACCAGGTGCCTCACGTGAATTTCAAAAATTGCGCCGTATAGAGTGGATGGCCGCCATTTTGAAAAAGTTTGCCGCCATTTTGAAACTGTACATTGGATCACTTGATTGTTAGATACACTAAATTTTATGTCTTTTGCTTCTATTCTCAAAATTTCAAGTCAAAATACTGAAAATTACGACCTGGAGTGTAGATGGCCGCCATTTTAAAAATCGACCGCCATTTTGAAAGTTGACATTGCTCCACTTTAATGGTACGCACAGTAAATTGTATATGTCTCATGCTTCTATTCACAAAATTTCAAGTCGAAAACCCGAAAACCGCCCTATAGCGTGGATGGCCACCATTTTGAAAATTTGACCGCCATTTTGAAATTTTACTTCTGTTCTATACTCATGGGCGTCTCTGGCGGGGGGATGGGGGGACGCGTCCCCCCCAATATTTTGAAGTGACATAATCTAACATTCCGCTGAGATACTAGCAGTTAGATCATTTCCTTTGATGTCCCCCCCAAATTTTACATGCCAGAGACGCCAATGTCTATACTATAAAGCAAATTTCGAGCGTCTCACGGTTCTTACCTCAAAATTTCGTGTTAAAAGACTGGAAATTGCGCCGTAAAGAGTGGATGGCTGCCATTTTGAAATTTTACTTTTGATCACCGCCAAAATCTATACAGCAAGTTTAGGGTATCTCGTAGTCCTATCCTAAAAATTTCGTATTAAAATACCGAAAATTGCGCCCTGTAGCGTGGTACAGACAGACATACAAACAGACAGACACAGGAAAATCCAAAAGCAGATCGAGTCGAAGTAGGAGCCTCACTGACGTTCGGCAATTAGTTTATATATATATATAATGTTACTGAGTGACTGTTATTTGGTATTTCGAATTTACTCTAACAATGTTACAAATGGAACCAGGTGACCAGTGTTCGGTTTGCAGGCAGTATGAGGAATGTGAGGAAGTTCCAGACAGGAAAGTAACTTCCGTGTGTGATATGAAAGCAAGTGATGTGGAACTTATCAGACTTAGAGCCAAATGTTCTGACTTGAAATTTATTTGTGATTTCCATTTAAAGCAGTATTTATCTCTTTATGAAGACAGGCAGAGAACATGCATTGATCCTTTTCTAAAGCATAAGAAAAGGGTAGTGAAAAGTTTAAAATCTATTTCGCTGGCATTTTCCAGAAGATTTACAGATATTGAACTAATTCCTGGCACATCTGATGACGCTTACGAACCAGACGAATCTGTCTCAGAAAAACCTAATAAAGCGTGTGAATTACTTAACTGTTCACCACTGAAAGCTACCAAAAGAAAAGTGGACAGAAGAGGCACATACTTAACACATAAGGCTAGTCGTCTTGCTGCCAGTTTCACAGGGTTAGCAGCAAACGCTTTTGGTACTGAAGGGCCCCAGTCCTGTAAGAATGAGGTGGATGAAGACAAAAAATGCAAGGATTGTGAAAGTCTGATGGAGAGACTTAGCGCAAAGTTTTCTGCCAGCAGTGTTGATGAGAAAGTCCAAATATTAACCCTTGTCCCTGAATCATGGAGTATCCAAGACACAGTGTCTTATTTCAATACCACTGTGTATTTAGCAAAAAAAGCAAGGAAAATATTACAAAATATCACGAAATTTTGAGGTAAGAACCGTGAGACGCTCGAAATTTGCTTTATAGTATAGAACAGAAGTAAAATTTCAAAATGGCGGCCAAATTTTCAAAATGGTGGCCATCCACGCTATAGGGCGGTTTTCGGGTTTTCGACTTGACATTTTATGAATAGAAGCATGGGACATATACAATTTACTGTGCGTACCATTAAAGTGGAGCAATGTCAACTTTCAAAATGGCGGTCGATTTTTAAAATGGCGGCCATCTACACTCCAGGTCGTAATTTTCAGTATTTTGACTTGAAATTTTGAGAATAGAAGCAAAAGACATAAAATTTAGTGTATCTAACAATCAAGTGATCCAATGTACAGTTTCAAAATGGCGGCAAAATTTTTCAAAATGGCGGCCATCCACTCTATACGGCGCAATTTTTGAAATTCACGTGAGACACCTGGTCCTTAGAGCCACTAGTAATAGTAACGTGGGTATGTGTGATGGGGAGTGAGTGAGCGAGAATGTCATTGCAATTGACTTCCTTTAATATTTATGATACCCTTCCGTATTCATAAAATAATGTTTCAATATATTAATTTTTGCACGTTACGCGTTCATCTCAACCAAGCCAAATGTAACCAATGTAGTAAACATTCCAACAAAATGCAACATTTCTATAGTTAATAACATGTTAATGTTAAATGTTAATAACGTGCCATAAGTCGTGTCCCTGCATTATAATTTCTTACTGACAAATCACAAAAAACACCCTTTTCATTTTTGCACTATTGAACATACATATTTAGGTGAATCTGAGGTAAAAATGTGGAGGTTGTGTTTTCAGTGATTTAGCAGATATGATTTTTTTTTTTACAAAAATCACATATAAATCATATAAATTGTGTTTCAGAGTTTATATCTCTTTTCTATGAACCACTTTTTCTGATTCAACAGTAGTTCTAAATAGTAGACACTATTAGCTTTGACACCAGAAACACTTCAATTGGCCGAAAAATAAGGGAGTTACGTAATTTTTAACATTACGTGTCGATTTTTCCGCGGCAGAAGTCTCGGAAAATGCCAGATTTTCATTTATTTTTCCTGAGGTCCGTTTAGGAGATAAAAATCTGCAAATATTCCTGTGGTCATTTTTCATGGGTATCTACCCACAGACAAAATATGAAGAAAATCCATGACAAAAGGGCAAATGGCATTGGTTCATTTCACATGGAATAAGCCACGTATGATTTATATGAATGCTCTCATTATAGGCCTACATCCTTTATGATTAGTTATTACATAGTACTCTGTCATCGCAGGATCTCAATGATAAGTAACTACTTTGAAATGATATTTCTATTATAACATTCGTTTCTTTTTATTATTATTATTATTATTATTATTATTATACTTCGTCCGAAATAATGCACTAGGAAAATAAATATTTATGTTCTATCACTGGGATTTGAACATATCTCTCGAGTTGTAGTCACACACGTTAACCGCTAGCGCCCAATGAAGCACTTTCCGGAAAATACACTCATGTGATGTAAACTTTCTCAGACTGTAAAGCAACTTCTACTGCCAACTATACTCGTATGTGAGACAGTAAACAAAGTAATGGCAGAGTGGCGCCTCTACGTGCCGAAAATCAGTAGTACGTGATCAAGGCCATGAAATTTGTTCATCAATTTGATTTTCTGATAGAGGAAAGACAAAGCCAGTAACCTTGCTACAGCAGGGTCATTGCTTTAGGGAAAGTAGTCTGAATATAATTTGCTCAATGACAAGATTTGGAAATTGTTCATTTAAATGAAACAAGATGCTGAATGTGAAGAGTTGTATTATTCCCAGTATTGATAATCACGTGAACTTGAAAGTGTTCTTGAAAGGAGAGGGTCACAGAAAGAGAAAATTCTACATCTGCGAACGTGATGGAGATAATTGCTTTTTATTTCACCTATGGTAAGAACTATGATGCAGGTATCAATGCTTTCAGGAATAGTTTTAACAGAAACTGAAAATGTGTCTTTACGGTCTACCACAACTATTTGCTACAGCTTAAATGAATAAGGATATTATGGTTATAATCAAAGTTATATTTCAGTTCCTTTTAAAATTATTCGATTCGAACAGAAAGGATTTAAGAGTCTTCTATTAGGATATGAACTAATCCGCAATCGTCAAGAACTATCCTAAGCTTTATTAACGGATCCGAAGCAGGATTTATTGAAAGCAGAGTTGAGCTTGACTTAATTAAGAAAAACAAATACATATGATTTGATAAGAACCTCTCTACACCTGAAACACAACATCCTGATGCATTACAGAGTTGTTAATGAGTGAACGTCTCAATTATTTACAAGATACTCCCTATCTTACAAGTTAGAATAAAATATTATGTTGGTCCCGTCTTGTATTGTGACCAATATTTTTAAACAGTAAGACATTCCACAGTTGTGATTCGAAAAAAAAATAAATAATAATAAACTTAAGTGTTTATCTGTTCCTTTAAAGAAGGAATAAGACTAGAACCCTTTTCACAAGTACGAAACCGACAACAGAAAACGTAAAAGTAGAACTGGATACGTCACACTCGTGAAAAACAGTGACTTTCAGATTATTCCAAAATAGACCAGGAAAACATTTACTTAGTAAAATAAGGTAAAGTTGTAAATAATACGTCACTGGGAAAACACGGAAGGTTTTAGCAAAAAACAAACTCTTTTCGTAAACAACTCGTTCTTCAAGGATTTACAAGGCCTTCAACTTCCGTGAATATAAAATTTGTAAATAGAAAATGAAAGTATTTGTGTCTTCGAGAAATTACTATAAAACCCTCTGAGAAATTATATTAAATCATCGTTCTCTCTTCATTGTGGCAATTACTACAGTTGGTGCTACGAATAAGTGTGGTGTGGACTGCAGCTATGAACTCATATGAACTGTAAATACGCTTTTGCATTTATCCTCTGTTTATCATGGTGTGAAGATATGAACATTTCACGGACTCAACTCACACATGAGTTTGCGAACCCTGCATCATTTAAGATTACTCATTAGTGATCCCTAGCCTTAATCGGCGATGCATTGCATTTACTGAATTTTTCCTTTTGTAAATCTTTTATGGTGTTGGTAACGACAATTATGTATTCATATTAATAAACCCTTTTGGTGGTGTTTGTCTAGGGAAATCACCATGTTCTCAGTTTAAACTATCCGCATCCTTTAGATTAAACAACCCGATCATCACTGTGCTACCATGACAGCAATATCTACCACAACAATATTTTTTTTTTACACTTTTTAACAGTTTGCCCAGACAGGTCTCGTTGCAAAAATTGGAATGACATCAATATTAAAATCTAGTCTCGTCTTACAATAATATCTATCTCATAGCTTTACATATGTTTATTATTTGTTTTCAAATTTTAATTCAATCCATCAGAATGACGTCAACGTGAAAAATTGCCTATCATGATTCTTAAAGCTCTTGGACAGCCTTGTTTGCGCCGTTTTAGTCGGTACGTAATGCCAGCACATCATTTTAAATAGATTCCTCAGAATGTTGTCAAAGTAGAAATCTCATATCGTTTTACTACAATATTTCGCACTTTTATGTCTTGCATGTGGAACTTTTATTTTAACTCTTTACGTCAGAACTGCGTAAACCTTAAAGCGTAAGCACGAGCTATTTCGTCTCGTGTAAAAGATACTACATTCAAAAGAATTAATGTCTTAAAGTCGTTTCGTCTCGCCTGAGAATGAGATCATCTTTAAATCGCCAACGTGAGAAAATGACAATTTTTTACCGGTATATATATATATATATATATATATTGTATACTCTTGCTTAATATGGACACGTTGCACATGTTTAAGGCCGTGCAATTAAAAATTCAAGCGTCAGATTCGTTCCTTATACATTGTAATAACTGACAACAATACTTCCTGAGAGGCTTAGTTACTTACGCAGTTCACATTTAATTGTCGCAAAAAACATATCATTACTAACTCCCTTCAGAAACAGTCCGCAGCGCAGTAGTTCAGAATCAAGTATAAAAGTTGAAACAAATAGTATAGTTACTTTTATCCGTTTTTGAAGATTTTATTTCAAATTGTTTTTTGTCTTCAATTTCCATTTCAATGTTACTCCAATTTGCTGATTTTAGTGTGTTCTACACACGTCTAGTATCTGACGAAAAACAACGAAGAAAAATAGTATTTTAGCCTGGTATCGAACCAGGAAGTCTTGAAGCCAATATCGACCATCTACCACTGAATTCATTACCTATATTTCGTTTACTACTTGACAAGTAGTCATTAGAACAATTTCTAAATTCTTTTGTCTTCACTAAATACATAGAAGAATCATAATAGCACGTTTGCTCAGTCTGAATAACAGAAAAACCACACTGACTAAAGAAGAAAACGGACGTAAAATGCACAATGTCGGACTTTTAAGTTTTTTTTCGCATGCACTCTCAGGAATGGAAAACAGGGAATCTGGAAATATCGTTGCCAACTTTTACAAGTTTTTGCACAGTACTTCATAGATCGGAAGATACTTGTCTTACTGATTTTAATAAATGTCAATATGCTCGACAGGACACACAATATTGCTTTCTGGTCTTCGAAGCATACAGTAAGCGGAGAGTTTCTATTACATCACTTTCAACTTTGCTCATTTTTTTTTCTCTTGCAGCAAGTCTTTGAATTCATGCAATGTGCCAAACAATCAAGTAAACAGAGTTCTAATATCTCCTCGGTTTTAATTGTATACATATTTTTATATCTTCTTCCTTGTTTGTGCAAAACTACTTTTACTTTACCACTTCTGTAGAGTTATTTCTCACAAAATTTGCAACATTGAACATTATGTAGGTTTTCTCTTATGTGGATTTTACTTCTATAGTAACTTTATGTAGCGTTATTTGAAAGAAAAAAGCATAGCTTTATGTTAGGTTGGCAACACTGTTCATTGGATGTTATTGCTTAATATATGTGAAGGTGTTCCCCTCCTCCTAGTTGGTTCTCGCAATGTTTTGTTTCTATCCCTTTTTTAGTTTCTCTGTTATCACGGTTGGACATTACAAATGGTTCACCTTGTATATAAAAGAAGTCCTGACTAACGCTGAGTTCGAACCGCTTAAATTAGAAGCTTGAAATCTGGACAGTAATAGAATAAGCAACGTAACCTATCACTAAGGAAGAATTTGCGAAATTCGATGGGAAGAACAGGGGAAATGGGGGTCCCAATTCCTATATCTAGGAACCCTTACGGTTTGACATATGAAATTGGATACTAGATTTCTTAATTTGGTACTGGGAATTTGGCTTCTAATTTAAACTAATTGAAGACGTGTTTCAACATCTTGAAATATTTCACCTAGAAGCTAAGAAAAAAAGATAGGAACCAAAAAGGAAAATGGGCCAATCTAAAGATCCCTTAGGTTAAAGAAAGGAAAATTGGTATTTAGATGCACCACTTAATACAATTAAAGACATGATTCACCATTTCCTGACATTTCATGCAGAAAGGGAAGAGAAATGACGGAAACAAAAATGATAGGAATTGCAATTGTTATAATAAGATGGCCATATTTAGAAACCCTTATGGTAAGAGACACGTAAATTTGGTGTTTAAGACATTTCAATTGAAATAGTGAAAGACACTTTTCAGCAGGTTTTAAATATTTCATCTAGAAGGGAAAAACTGTAGGGGCTGCAATTATTGTTATCGTAAGATAGCAATATCTCTAAATCCCCTAGAGATATGAAATGTGACATTTGTATTTTTCATTTAAAATAAAGGCACGTTTTAGGGCTTTTGTTACTTTAATTTGAAGAGGCTGGAATGGTTCACTTATTTAAGTCAAATATGACAAACGCTAAAAGATGTGTTTAATTAATTTAAATGGAAAGTTAAAATCCAAATATTGTCTCAGAACTTGAAGGGTTCCAGGAGACAGACATCATATAACTGAAAATTCGATCTGGAAGAAAGTAAAATCGGGGTTACCATTGTTACAAAGAGATGCACATATCTCGAAATCTCTTAAGATTAAAGACATTAAAATTGGTATTAAAGCATTTTACCTCTAGGCATCGCGGGGCAGAACGGAAACAAAGCTTTGGACTGAAACCTCAGTGAATTTGTGTGTGAAGTGGTGCAAATAAAAAAGAATTTTCGAAACTAACATCGACATTAGTCGCATTGTGGGAAATCTGTGAGAGCCATTTTTGATAGTAGAAATGTGTGCACCAGACATAGAGGTCAATTTATGAAAGTTTTTGTAGTCTTGTGAATTCTGCCTCCCAAAGTATATCTTTCTTATCGTTGTTGCTTTGGTTATACATAGTTTATACTGCAATATAGCAGTGTGGTATGGAGGTCCTAGCACTTTCAGAGAAATCGAACGTTGCTGTGCATGTTTGATCGAGGTAGAAGGTTCTGGAACAGAACTGAATAGGTCTCCATGCAGCCCCATGTTGATTTTATATTGTGTTACGTGTAGCCTATATTAGTTTTCAATTATTTACGGAAAAATATGTTTGTTTCCTTTCTTGCAGATGATACGAAATTATAAAAGAAAGAGAAACAAATATGAATGGTCAGATGAAAGAATATAACAGACTGCAGAATCACTTGTGAAAAGAGTACTAGAACTGAAAAGGCTACGCAACAATATAATATTCTAAAAACCATATGTCAAGATGTGTTAAGACATGTAGGAAGAGTGAAAGTCTGGTAGAGCTAATAGACAAGTGTAAAGGGAAATTTGCGCCAATATGTATCAATGGAGAATTATAGGAGCTTGTTCGTTAACTAAACAACTATGAAAAGCACATTATTTGGATTTACAACGAAATACTGTCTGACAATTGCATCTTAATTAACAGAAAGGAATATAGCCCAGTCAAAATAGGTTTTGTGTCGGAACAAATTCCCGGAGAGCTGAATTATTTCCTGTTGATCGACTATGATGAGACATGTAATTTCCCTAAAGTCCCCGGTTCTCCCCCTTGTGCTTTTCGTCCCCAGCCCCCCTTAAAGGTGAATTTGCCGTTTCTCAGAAAATTAGCCATAACTCCGAAACCAGTGGAGCAAATGCTTCGCATTTTTTTTATTTTCTTTGTCTAATGTTAAGCTACAAAAAAAGGTTTTTCTTTTTCTCAAGAAATGTATAGTTTCGTGGTAATTGTATCTTAAAGGGAAAACAACAGTTTTTTGGCGGGAAAAATTCCCTTTAATTTTTTCCTACGAGGTAAAGTAAAAAAATGTTTCAAATGAAAGTTTTAGATCGAAGTCTAAGCTTTAAAACGAGGTATATATTGTCACGGTACGTAAAACCAGAGATGAGTAATGTAGCTTTGAATGTCATAACAATATGCTTCAAGCCTCATAGGAATAAGATAAGAAAATGCCAGTTTTGGTTCGGGGAACTATTCCCTACTCTCATATTGGGCTTTCCATTATCCACCACCTATGGACCCACCGTGTCCCGGACTGGCAACAACCGGCAGCTTTCTTATATTATGAGTTTATTTTAATTTCTATACTTTTAAATAAATTTATAACAAGAACAGCATCACGGACCACCCACGCACCAGTACAACCTAAGAATACTGTGTGCAATGTTTTCTAATATTCATTTTAAAATGAAGCCCGATTATTCGTGTACATAACTCTTCTGTGCTCTTACTAAGATTTCTCAGCTCACTGTACTATTTCGTCGGATTACACCAGCACTGAGGCTCGCTGACCCGGTGGAGCACATTTTTGTTATTTTTTTCATGTGTCAAATAAATACTATCATAATATACCTCGTTTTAAAGTTTAGACTTCGATCTAAAACTCTCATTTGAAACCTTTTTTCACTTTACCTCGTAGAAAAAAATTAAAGGGAATTTTTCCCCCCAAAAATTTGTTGTTTTCTCTTTAAGATACAATTGCCACGAAACTATACATTTCTCGAGAAAAATGAAAGATACCTTTTTTGTAGCTTAACATTAGACAAAGAAAATTTAAAAAAATGCGAGGCATTTGCTCCACTGGTTTCGGAGTTATGGCTAATTTTCTGAGAAACGGCAAATTCACCTTTAAGGGGGGCTGGGGGGGGGGAAGCACAAGGGGAAGAGCCCGGGACTTTTGGGAAATTATATGTCTCATCACAGTCTATCAACAGGAAAAAATTCAGCTCTCCGGGAATTACTTCCGACATCTAGCTTATTTTTACCTTCATTGACTGGGCTAATAATATAGATTATCCATTCAATCAAGACAGTCAAATGACAGGTGGAAAACTAGATGCAGCTGTTCTTTAAGATGCATCGAGAACTAAGCACCAGAAAATCTGAACTAATATCGGATGTTCAAACCATGGACTTCGATAGACCCAATGTCAGTAAATTTTCTGAACTTCTGGCAGGAATCAAAGATAAAACAAATTGACTGCTAAACAGAAATTGACTTCTGAGGAAATACGCAATTGCCACGAAACAGGGCTATCTTACATCAAAAGGGCACATGAAGGTTATTTATAGCAAGAGAGAAACGCCAGCCTAGGGTATTTACTTCCAATGAACGACGAGAACAATGACAGAAAAATTGTTTTTAATCAGCTGGAGCATTTATAACTCTCATGCTAATCTTCCCAAGGAAACGAACTCAGAAAGTATTGGATTTAGGTCTGCCTCCTGGATCTTGAGCGAAAGTGCATGAAACCGGTTGGATGACATGTAAAATTTTATCGAGATTGTTCAGGCAATTTGTGACATATAGCAAAGCATCAAAGGACAATGTAGTTCTCCTGATACTGGACGGGCATGCTGCCCATACGAAGAACATGCCGTAGATGGAATCGATTACACTAGAGACAACGCTGTTATATTGCTATGCCTGCTGCCGCTTGACACAGCATTGATGAAACCCCTCAGCACCTAGTTCGAGCATGAAACAAAAACCTGATTAAGATCACATCCTGGACAGATAATCTCACACTCAAAGATAAATTCTCTTCGATATGGCATTTGTAATCAATGCGCTCTGCAATCAGGTTTTCAGATCATCTGGTATTTTTCCTGTGGACATGGATGTTTCCTTTAATATCTATTTTCTGCCTTCAAAACTTACTAACATCCAGGTTTCACCGAATATGTCTGACCCAGCACCATTCGTAGTTTCTACAATACCTCCACAAGGACCTACCACGAAAGGCCACCATGAATGGGATATGGATACTGATACATTCTCATCCATCGACTTAATTTCCTTCTATTCCACTAGAACATATTGTCGTTATTCTTAAAGTAGTTGAAAATGAGCAGGGGCAGAAAAAAAAAACTAAACAAAACTTGTAGACTTCACTTGCGACTTCAAGAGCTAAAAATGAAAATGATCATGAATATGAATGAAAAAGATCACTCAAGATTGAGGACAGGAACTGCCAGCTCGAAGAAAAAGAAAACTTGCAAATTACAGAAGATATCAAGTGAGGATGAAACAAGTGACACCAAGTGTCTCTGCTGTAATGGATTTTACTTCCAGTCAGTACTAGGATGAATATCGTGTGCACGGTTTTGGTTTCGTAAATAGGTTCGCAATTCTTGCGCTGGATTTGATAAAGATGTGACAATCCTGGGTTATATATTGCGCAAATAAAGTAAGAGAACTGGAACTACCGTAGAACAAGTGCGACATGACTTATTTCGTTAAAATTGCAAACGTCACACACTGAATTTGTAATGATAAGGAGAAGGGGTCTGTTGTCCCCCAGCGGCGAGGCACAATGGATTTTTTGCATATTGTTACTTTTTACGTATAGTGTTGTTGATTGTATTTTGTTCATATTAATTTCTATTTCTTTTTACATAAAGCGATATTTGAATGATACGTTCTGTAAATTTCACTTCATTTATCATAATATATTCTCCTTTTACGGCTCATTCAGTGTTGCGTGTTCTATTCTGCTCTGGATTTTCCTATATGTAAGAGTAGTAGTTTTAGTGAGTGACTGACTGACTGAGTGGTTGATTAATACCAAACCGCTTAAGATAGAAACTTGAAATGTGGACAATGTATAGAATTTGTGATGTCGGGTACCAGTAAGGAAGGTTTCTTTGAAATACGACAATGAGGAGAGAGAAAGAAATAGGGGTGGAAATTACTACATTAAATTGTCCATATCTTGAGATCTCTGAAGTTTAGTGACATGAAATTCGGTATTTAAACTTTCCATTTAAATAATAAGACGAATTTTTCAGTATTCTTTCATATTTGTCCTAGAAGGAAAGAAGCAGTGGAAAGAGAAATGGATAGATATTAAAATTATTAAAATAATATGCTCGTATCTCAAAATCTCTTAGAGAAGTAAAATTCGGAATTGGGACTTTTCATTAAAAAATAATTTGGTACACCTTTCAGCGCTTTTTCATATTTGATGTAGAAGGAAAGAAAAGGTAGTAGGAAGAAAAAGGGATAGGAATTGTCATTTTAGAGTCCGTAATTCGGAAACTTTGATTAGACTAGAAACCCGATTAGAAACGTGATACTAGCAAATTATGTACATATAAATAAGGAAGTATATTCTGTACTAATAGGCACGGAACAACCTGGCAGGAACTCGAACAACTGCCCTACCAATTATAGTTTATACAATGTGTCTAATTCATTTGTGAAATCAGAAGGAAACAATAACTTAAACAACTGTCAAACCAATCTGAATTCGATATACTAATAATAGCTTAGTCGGTTTGCAGATATGAAAACAAATACGTTCGCAAGGTTGGTGAAAGGAATATTGAATGTCATAAAGGATTAAATAAGCCTAAAGTTTATATGTACAGTCCTTTTATAGTTATCGAACAAATTTCTTTCAATGTATAACTTAGAAGCTAATTTGTTCTCAAAATTCATGTTGGCAGGATACTTGGTCTATTTCAAAGCCGACTATAGAGATATTTAATTAAAATTTAGCATATGGACTCATAGTTTCTACAGAAAACTATTCTAATCTCAATTTCAGCATTTATCTGTTAGAAACAATAGAATATATTCAGGAATAACATTACTACAAAACTACCCTTTGCTGTGATTGATCAGTGAATAATCACCCAAGACTAACAAAAATTCGTATACATGCCAGTCTCAGCTATTTATCTACAATTTTAATTAATACCAAGAAGATTCAAAAACTAGTGTGCATATAATTTAGTGTATTATGTAGGAACGTACAAAAACTGTGTGTTTGAATACTTGATATATGATATAAACAGAGGATATTATTTGCTTTATTTTAAGCGTACAAAGACAAAGTTTACTTGTTTACATGAAGTAGATACATAGAACGATGTTTTTTTTTTTTTTTTTCAATTTTGACTCTTTTGAATAGCACATAGCTAGCGGTAAAATTGACAAAGAGGTGTTATAAAAGGAATATCCTACAAGTGTTTGTGAAAACAAAGGGATTTCATCAATATACTTTAAATTAAAATATTACATAACGATAGTACTCACTGTAAGCTAACACTCCCCACTTGGTTATTGATGAAGATAACTTAGATGGGTGTTTCATCATTGTAACGTTAAGCAATTGTTTAAATATTTCAAAAACTGAAGTGTTGTTCCTTTGTCTTTTATCCATTATTGTAGTTTGAAATTTCTCTTCCACAGGGTCATCTTGATACCTTAAGAAAGAAACCACAGAGTTAAACAAGTGACATGATGAACAACCTCTCTTTACATTGTTTTAAATCCTGAAATTCTAGGTTAAAAAAAAATGTACACTTCTGGCCATGCAAACCTAGACGGCGAGAAAAACCTAAGTTTGAAAAAACATCCTGGATCCGTATGTCTTTATAGGGGAATTTATTTTCCCTCTATCCTGCTACAGAGTAACATGACCATTTCGAGCAGAGATATTGACTATCTGGACGTTGCAGTCAAGTAAATATGTAATTGACATATACGAAAAGGTCATAAAAATGACAAAGACAAATGAAATCAAAATCTGGCTTCTGGGTGATACAGAATTAATGTTTCTACGGGGTGTAGATCACCAAGATGATGATAAACACAGATGGGCAACTTGTAGAGTGAGGACTTCTTGGTTTAGTGGTTAGCATAATGGAGTTGCAAGACTTCATTTTAAAGTAAGTTCGAATCCTGTTTAGAAACAAACTGTTTTTAACAAAGAATTTGCGTTTTACTGCACGAGTATTATGCAAGAAAATCATAAATATATCACAGCTACGAAATATCACAGTTACGAAATATCACAGCTACGTAATATAGTACATTACATCATATACATTAAAGCAAATCGTAAATCCTTCTCCTTATGTCTCTAATGTATATTCCGAGCTGAGAGTAACATAGAAAATATTCATCTAGTTCTTCAGCATTTTCCGCAAAGGGAATCATTACCTAACCGCGACCAATGGGAATAATATGGTAAAGCTATAGAAAATATACTCTGATTTAAATGAGAGAATAAATTTATTCCATTTGGAGTATTCTTTACGAGGTAGTTTCTAAAGTAATATAACAGATTTGTTGTATCAAAATATTTGATGGTTATTTTCTTTAATTCACGATTATATTCTTTAATTCAAAGAATCAGGCAAGGAGGAAAAATTAATGGGAAAATCACTAATATGAATTATGGTTACTAGTTCGCAGAATCGAGTGGTTAGCGTACCAAGTTGAAACGCGGCAGAAGAGGGTTGAAATCTTATCCTCTCTACTATTTGTTAAAGGTTGGTTTCTGCATTTGACCAAAACATTGTTAGAACATCATACGCATGTTAATAGTTGAAAACATCTCACATCAAGCAAATTAGTGTCAGATCAAACTAGACAAAGGCAAAGTATATAGAAAAATAAAAAAATATGAAAATCTAAAGTACAAATATGAAAATACATTGAAGCATAATGAAAAAAAAGAGGTAGAAAAAGAGATTGTGATTCCGATTAGAGTTGGAAACATTGATGAACATTGCTGCTATAGTTTATAGTGCTGCCACCTACGAACTTACGTTTGAGAAATTGACCTATCGAACCTTGCAGTTATACAAGGTAATTTACACAGTCAACATGTAATACTTTTGACAGTGAAATTGTTTCGAAATTGCGTCAGAAGATGAGAAGTTAAAAAGAAAAGTGTATTAGTGAATATTAATCACTCACTCACAATGCTCCCGGTTCCTTATACAAACCACTAATTCTAAATTTCAACCTTTTTTTATTTTGTATATTTTTGTGAACGTTAAGGTGAGTATTGGTTACTCACTTGGGAATGGCCCCGACTCCTATTAGATTTAAAGTGCATGTAATTATTAATGTTAGATTTGGTAAAATATTTCGAAGTGATATTTTGAAACTAAACATAACCCCAAAATTTAAACAAAATATTATTTGAAATTTAAAGAGTTGTGAGAAAAAAGCTAAGCTTCCGACATTCAACTGTAATTGCGGAGCAATTTCACAAAGGAATCGGTTTGTTAGTTGTTATATATTTGTATATGCTGTCCGTTGAATTATTTGTTCTAATAAATTATATATCTCAGTTGAAACGGATTCCTTCTAATTTCAAACTATTTAATAACGCTTTTCACCAAGTCTTGCTTTCCGTAACCACTTGGAAAATGCAGTGTACTTGTCGTTTCTTTGACATGATTGTTGAAACATGAAATTTTAATTATATACCTTCTAGAAGATAAACTAGTAGGTTTACACAATTATTTTAATAAAAGCTAAAATGAAATTTAAATGAAATTTCTAGTTTAACGTCCTACAATTATGCTCTTTAGGCTAAAGAAGATGGATGATTAATAAAAATGATCCTACATTAAAAATGTGTGAGGAAACGAAAAAACCCACGAACATGATGTTGCTCACCACAAAGTCGCATGACTGGAGATTGTAACGAGTCGCCTCTGGACCATTACCTGTAGCATATGGATGAACGGACTCGTTCCAAGACGTCTTGTTGAAGAAAATTAACAGTTTATTAATTGAATTTTTGTATAAGAGAATAGATATATGTGCTATTTGTGTCTTTAAGTAACGCTAGATTCTTCTTATTAAGGAGAATCATAATTTAATTGAAGTTTAATGCTTGTTTGAATTTGTTCTCTTCTAAAAAGAGAGAAAAGAAGTACTGTGCCTTTACAAGAGAGGATATGGAAATTGTTCGAGTCGAGAGTGGGCGTGGCTTGTAGCGCGAAGCTTCGAGTCAGCGAGACCTTGTGTGGTCGCTGACTCTTCTCTTATGATCCAAGAGGATTGGACCTCCGATTTAAGTAGTGTCTATGTGTGTGCTTTGGTTGTACTGTTTCTTCACTCGTCTGTTGAAGTGGTCAGTAACGAACAAACTGGAAGTGTGTGCCTAGGAAGGAAAAGTAATTTCTATCGTGTTATGTACTCGGGAATATATCTTAGTTTTGCCATTGTAAGTATTTGGTGAGTTTAACCTAATTCCGAAAGATGTCTTAAATTTGTGGAAAGGAGCCGGATCCAACGGGGACAAAGTGGGACTTCTTCTATACCCGCTTATATTGGAGTTTTCTCATTCTCTTAAGTACTCATTTAGTGAATACTGTCCTTCCCTTAGTTCTCTGATTATTTTTGAGATTAATGGCTCAGTGGTTGGATTTTTGTGTAAATGAGAGATTTGAAATTCCGAAACTAAAACAGCAATGTGGTTTATTAGCCGAGTTCCTATTAAATTGTTATTGCAGAAGGCTTTTTAGAGTTCAACCGCTTTATCGGAATTTCGTTTCAAAATCCTAACTTTTCCTTTTGGAAAAAATCTGTTCTTTATACAGAAAAATCAGGCTTAAAACCGGAATTATGCTACATACGAATTCACATACATTTTACCAATGTTTGGTTACTCTGAACGTCAAGAAGTTAGTTAGAACCAGGTGCCGAGGACAACATTGCGATGACTAGAGTGAAGGTAATAAGGGAAATAAAAGGATTAAATTAGTTGAGTGAATTTTCCTCTAATAAGTAGTAGTATCACGTTCTATGTTTCTCGGTAATGGGGTTGTGTTGCAATTCCGCTTTGACTGGTTTAAATTGTTGGTCACATTGTCTTCATAGGGTTCTGTTTCTAAGTGGAACAATTGCCCTTCAGTAATTTTTACACTCTCGGTAAAATGATAATGTTGGAGAATTTTTTGATTGAAGGACGAACTCAACTTATCCAAAATTCCTTGTAATTATATTATAGTATTACTGATTCGTTATTTTCTTTGATTATACGTATATACAGTATATAAAGTTCATTCTTAGCATCGAATGGTTTCCTGATCTCTCTTTTGTAAAGGATTTTGAATGAAATACTAGATTTGTAAAAGAAATAGAAGAGTATTTGTAGCTAATGAGTAGGATTAAATTTAACTATAAAGATTTGATACTCGTCAATTTAAAGATTTTTGAGAATTTTTGTGGAAAATATATAGGCTGTTTGGAAAGTAATTGGACCGGAAATTTTCATAACGTGTTTTAAATTAGAAAAGTTGTGAATGAAGAGTGTTTGATTCTGTATTGGATTAAATTACATGATTGTAAACGATTTTCATGAGACTAAGCTATATTCAAAAAGTAGTAAATTAGTTTTCTTTTTCGCGAATTAATTAAACTTTGAGGTTCACTGCGGCCGATATTTTCTTTGCTTAGTATTTTGTGGTGCCGTATTCTGGATTTGATTTGAATATCGATCTTGCACATTGTTGGTCTGAAGTGAATAATTCTAGGATTGACGATTAAATGATCAATGGATTTTTGCCAACGAAGGAAATTGGAATATAATATCAATCACTAATCTTTAACAAAAATTTATTCTGTCGTATATTTGTATTGATGTTGATTTGTGTATATATATTAATTAATGAATTAGTGTATATACACAACCACTATATTGTTGTAATAAAATTTCTTATCTAAAGTTTTAATTTTGGCATTTTCTTTTATATATATATATATATATATATATATATATATATATATATATATATATATATATATATCTTTGGTTGTTTACCCTTTGTTTATTTTTTCTACGAGGAGTATTGAATCGTATCGGACACGGGCTTGAGATGGGGTGTCCGTCCTTGAAGTCCCTTCTGCCACGCCGTGGAAATCGAGTTTAAATCGACTGTTATTGTTATTTATATTATTTTTATTTAATTTCAGTCACTCGGTTTGGTTTCGTTTAGTGGGTTAGGCTGAAAGGGACGTGACAAGATCGAATCAGGAACCCCTCGCAATAGATCAGAGTGTTCTTTCACTGAGTTTTGTGTCCTCTTTACGATTAATCGTTGTATATACAAGCTGTCTGTAAATTCGTCCAGTTCCTATAAATCAAACGACTGGAGAGAAAGTGATGAAAGAAAGACAAATTGAAAAATTATACGGAGTTAATCGAGTGGATCATTTTGCTTACCTCTCAGGATGTTTAAGTAGGGACCCTGAGGATTGCGGAAAATGTCAGTATATTAATACTGGTCCTGTAATTTATAGCATGTTCTTCAAACCATCAAGCTGAGTCGGTACTTAAATGAAGAATTAAAAAGGTATCGTATACTCTGTGATCCAACTCAATTCAGGTTTTGCACACCCAGACAACATTCTGTTGTGCGTGTTATGTGATAATCGTCTTTTTGTTCGGTAACTTGCTCTTAGACGGATTTTGAATGCTAAAACTAAAGATCACAAACACATTCTTCTATTCAAAGTATCAAAACTTGACTTTGACGCTGATAAATATATCGATTGGATAAACTGGCAAGACAATGACGTTATTTCTCCTCCGATACTACAGCACTTGAACGTTGAAAATATCAAAAGTATCATAATGAAGTGTCCAAAGAAAATTCTTAAATTTGAATCATATTCTTGTCACACTCAAGCAGTAGAGAGGTGTGTCAAATTAGTGATGGAAGCTTCTGTACCTCTGTTTGGATTGAATAGAGGCTTCCTTAAAGAAAGAGTAGATTCACAAACATCAATGATACAGGAAAAAAAGCCAGTAAGTTTGTAAAAGAATTGGTGCATACTACTATCTTACACGTGAGCATCAATGCATTGTGGTGCTTATTTTAACATTAATGTAAAATTGTAAATATTGCGTTATAAAAAATAGTTATTAATTAAATACATCTTACATTTCGTTTCCTTATTGCATCTTCTACCTACTTAAAAAAAAATTAAAAACCTTCAGATTTTGCTCAATTCTTTAATGTGTGTTAAAGATGAATTTTTATGAAAAATATTTTCTTGGTCTCACTAATAGGAAAGTTTTTCACTCAATTCCATTCGAAAATCAAAAATTTAAATTTTTTAAAAATTTTGAATTTGTCAGTCGCCGGTGGAGGGTGAAAGATGGGATTCTGCGAAAAAATTGAAAATATTTTTTGTCACTAAAAGAAAACATTTCCACCCACATCTGTATTCCATATGGTTCATTCCCGTTTCGCCTACGGACCTTCTAGCAATATATGTCATCTTAATATCATCTTAGATTTAGGCCAAACGTGCATTCCCGTTTGGTCTATTCCCGTTTAGCCTACACTCACTCGACGAGGAATATTTGTCTGACGGATTTTTATTTTTTACAAAGATTTATGAATAAGTTTATATCTCAACGTTAGCAACAGCTCTGACGTGATTGATTCTATCCAAATATGTACCGTGCAACTAGTAGTTCAAAACCCACCATTTGAAAAAAATTCTCGTTTTAAAATGCTCTCCTTGAAAATGTTATACGTACTTTTCATATATACTTTTTACTAGCTAAAAGCAGTCATTGTAAAAAAAAAAAAAAAAAAAAAAAAAAAAAAAAAAGAAATAAAATAAAATAAAATAAAATTTAAAAATCATTAAAATTCACTTTTCAATGTAAACAAAAGCAGGAATAAGTAGGGAAAGTGGGTATAAAGAAGGACGATTCTTAGGATTCGTGTAATGTTTACAAATATAATTTACAAGAGACTTGTATGTATGTATTACAATATGACCTTTATAATATGCTGCACTAAGTCATCATTTATAATATGTAATGCTCACAAGTACCTTTACACCAACAAATTTTAAATTTTCAAATGTAAGCAGTATGAAACTGCATGTACACACTGTACTAAGTAAATTTCCACTGACTCAAATCTAGATTTTAACGTATTGATGTGGTTATCAACAAGTTTATATTTTAACTTTTTGCCTCTGGCTTATGTCCAACTTCAAGAAGCTCCATCAATCTTTCATTTACACCTTGCTCTTGCTGCAGTAACTAAAAAATAGTACAAACATTCTGATGCTCCTTAGTTAGTCTATGGTTCAATTTGGAATGTCATCCTTCCATGACATTGTTCGTCCTATTCTCTGAATCATAGTGATTCCGTAAGTCACTGGAAATGGAAGGAAAATGTTAGATCACTATAAGTAGTACGTCAAAAGAGAAGTAGAGTAGAGAAAGCAATTACAAGAATTGAAGGGCTCGGGACGAGATAGTACCATTTCACAATTGTCAAAGCTACTCTTACTTAATTTTACATTTATTTTATAACTTAAATTTAAATTCAATAACAAAAGTTTATTTGTAGAAACAAGATAGGGTCTTCCTTAATATAATTTTCAGACAAAAGAAAGTTATTTATGCCCTTGTTTTGGAAACTTAATTCTCATGTACCTCGCAATCATTCAAATTGTTCTTGATTTTGTTTATGCAATCGATAACTCGTCATCTTATTACGTACTCTAGAAATTATTCAATAATAGATAAGAAAGCTTGCGAATCACATCGGTAAGAAGATGAAGCAAACAGTAAACAATACTCACGGTGTAAATATAGCATCTGCCTGATCAATCAAAGTCTCTACCATGTAATAATGAAATTTTTTTTTTTTTTTTTTTTTTTTTTTTTTTTTGTACTTTGGCATGAGCAGAAATACACTTCAATGTACTGAAGAGGAATAGTGGCATAGCCGCAACGCGACGAATCCATGTCCTAACCTCCTTATCTTGATAGTGTGTGGATAATCCCAGCTGCTGAACTTCCTCTACACACACACTGTGCATAATGGAAAAAGCATCCGTGGACAACGGAATTTGGTCAAGTTCGATGAATTGCTCCTATTGCTGCCCGTTCGAAGTCTACTGTTATTTTAGTCAGGTTAAAATCGAAGCCATTCTCTGTTGCTTTTCTTAGGAGACTATTGCACACTGCTTCGTTTAATTAGTCTTTTTGCTTGAAAGAAAGCAAAAAACGAATGGAAAGACCTGTCCCACGTACCTACTGTGTAAAGTAGATGACTGACTAAACAGACTGGAAACATATTAAATGTCCCATCCATGAAAATTGCATCTGCCACACGAGTTTTCTTAGATTGTCTGTGGTCCCAAAACCCTATAAAGAGGACATATAATTAGTAAGAAAAAAAATTAATAACGGAAAATATTAAAATAGTAGCTTTTAAAATATTGACTTCATTTATATATATGCCATTCAAAGGAACTTTCACTTTTGGAAAATTATTATTATATCAGGAAAAATAAACGCTGACTGATCAAAGCAATACCTTGTTAAAAAATTAAAACTTGCGTGACAGTTTAAATCTTGTACCGACATTTTCCTCAGACACACTAAGCGAACGAACAATCTTTTATTGGCCACAGGCTCTACCCCTCCGCTAATCACAATCCTCCATTTGTTTACTTTGTGAAGTGACCATTTTAACAACCCCTGCTAATTTCAGCTAAAATAAAACTTAAGTAAGCAACTTAAAATAAATAAGTAACGTAATAACACATTTGAAAAAATAATTGAATAATTATTAAGCTCTGTAAATATCGGAAAACGTAGCTTTCCGAAAAATAGATATTTCATTACGTAATCTAATTTACATATGCATGCATATAAGGTACAGTATAAAATAAAATTTTCACATGATCTACCAATAAGCGATCTGACCCAACACCCTCATCAATTAGAAGGAACTCCTTTCCACTTAAAGTCTCCCTCAATCTGCCTTCCAAAACAACAGAATCAAGGGTCTGCAGAAGTTGTGGCCGATGCTTACTTCTCTCATTGTATAATCTGTGTCTAATCTCATCAAACGTTGGTAAGGCAGCAGCTACTTCTTGCTGTAATTCCTTGGTTGCAATAACTTATCTGCAAATTAAAAAGAAAGAGAGGTTTACATCTTGTAACTAGTTTGCTGTCATGAAGCACCAGAGATTTGATTAAATAAAGTGAATATTTCGACCCAGTCGCTGAGTCTAGTAAAAGCAGATTCAAAAATGACCCTAGCGTATGCCCCCTAATTTAGAGTTAGCACAATAAATCTAGGAAGGACAGGAAATTAAAGATATAACCACGATTATTCTTTTAATTCTGTCTTAGATATTGGTAACATTGTAGATTTTATAAAACAGATTTGGATATTCTGAATAGTCTGAAGGTAAAGAGAGAAGTTAAGAGGTTTTAAAACTGTTTTAGAAAGTACCAACTAGAATGATGCTCAGCATATAGGGTCAATCAATTTCAAATCAACCACGCAAATTTCTACTATAAAACAAGTGTTTTTTTTTTTTTTTTTGTTTGTTTGTTTGTTTGTTTCAATGTTTAGTTTATGATGAATCGTTTTGCATAGCTAGTTTGCATAGTTTGCCGCAAACCTTTGAAAACTACAAAAAGCTTGCAAAGCTATTGATACAAAAAGACTCCTCATAAACAAACTAACCATCTAAAAGCTGGTTTTCAATTCTCGAAGTACAGAACAACATTGTGTTAACAAAAATTAAAATTTAATTTTGATAATGACCATAATGGTTGATTTGAAATGAATTGGCATAGAACAATGCATCTTAAAAATTAAAAATTACATACCTAAAGACATTTGGAACTGCTTCCAAAGGTTTCTCCCCGTACTTTGTTCATCGTTTTATGTATCAAACATCTTGTTTTGATCTTCGTTTTTTCTGGTTCCTGTGTATGTACACCCGACACTACGTCTTCACCAACAACGACAATTGCCACTTTGCAGCCTTTTCTGCATTTCCAAGATGACTTTTCTTTGTCACACCTATTAATGTGGTACAGAAAACCTTTACAACAAAGTAATTTTCCACCTCATTTTGAACTTACGAATACCAACACTTTTCCACTTAACCCTCCTTTACACCTGCACTTTTGAATTAAGGGACAAAACTTGGGTGGAAGTAACTTTGTTGTTTTTTCTACCTAAATGCAGAAATACTTGTAATATTACAAGTAGAATAAAATAGAGGCCTGGAGAGAAGGTTCAGGATAACGTGAATGTTGGCTATTAAATTCAACATTGAATGCTTGATTTATGTCCAGAATGGTGGACGGGTATCGAACCAAAGCTAGCAGAGGTGAAGTAAACGGAGCCAGTTCTCTCCCTCGTTCTTCCTGTTTGAATAAATTGAGTACGAGTTTCTCTGAATGAAGAGATATAGCTATTTTGCTTTGATAGTATTTAACGCTCTGTAGTAAACTTACTGCAGCTTTTATTAAATAATATTAAAAGGATTACTAATGTTAATTCTAGAATTTATTTTCTGTAAAATCCAAGTTAATTTGTTTAATTTATTATACCATCCATAAATTTAATTTAATTGAAAATGGTATGACTGCATTTAGTAGGAATATTAATATTTTCATTATCTTTATATTGCGTTTCTACCTCAAACACTCAAAAATTTCTCAAACACTAAATATTTCTCGTCAAGTGAGCGTAGGCGGAACGGGAATAGGCAAAACGGGATTACCTGTTTTACTTACAGATAAGATGAGAATATGATAATGATGCAAATTGCTGAAAGGTCTGTAGGCGAAACGGGAATAGGCCAAACGAGAAGAGACATCCCATATCGAGGTTCCATAGTTCGGATTTTTCGCAGTTTTCAGCACCCGGTGGGGGCTGGAGGATGGGATTCTGTGAAGGGCTTGTGAATGAATGTTTTCTTCGTCTCACTACTAGAAGCTTTTCCACCCTATTCCAGGTGAAAGTTCCAAAATTTAATTTTTCGGGATTTTTGAGGATTTCAACCCGCAATAGAGGATGGAAGATGAAATATTTATTTTCAATTTTTCTTGTCTCACCGAAAGGAAACTTTTCCCCTCCACTACAAATCGAAATTCCGAAATTGCTAAAAATCGGCCCAACCTAATAATATATATCATGCTTAAATAGAACTATTTAGATTCTGCAAACAATGCATATAATTACTTTATTAGAGAGAAAGAATGTGTAAAAATTCATGAAAGAATGTTAAAATGTTGTTCTGATGATCTGTGAACACAGGGCTGGAAATTAACAAAATTCGTAAGAAGTATAATATAAAAACATTTTTAAAACAGTTAAGTCCCACCTAAATCCCATGGAACTTAGATTAAACTTCCTGTATGAGCCTCAAATAAAAACGAAATTGAATAAAAATGAATTTGCTGTGCCGCTTTCAAAAAACCTTCTTCGGGATCCTTTCGGTTCATTCTATTGGGAAAACTCATCAAGATTGACTGACGGCCTTTAAAAAAAATAGCAACATATGGTAGACATGTAAGCCCCATGGGATATATGCGGCCTTTACAAAAAATTCGCTGTAGATCTTGCGTTGGTTCTCTTCTTAAATAGAAAAGAATGTAACTCACCAGGGAGGTACGCAGGGGTCCTCGAGTCTAAACTTCCCGAGATCCCGACTTTTCTGCAAATTTTACGTAATTTTAAGAGCGGGTTTACAAATTGCAGTAGGATTTGTCTTCATATTGAATTTGGTTCTCGGCTAAACTTTCGATCCTCCTTTTCCGAAATAAATTACTGCGTACGTCCCTAGATAGGATGGATCACATGTTACCAAGCAAGAGTACAAGTGTTCTTGCTTTTATCCTGCTGATTTCGATAGCTCTTCCTTAAATTTCTCTTTAATTTGGCTTCAATGAAGTTAACTGGACAAGGTCATGCTTTAGGAAAACTTGAATTGATAGTGAAACAAGAAACAAATCGCATGAAAGAGATAGTTAATGATTGTAGTCTATTTGTAGTTCTGATGTTGCCTCTACTTCAATGTCGGTCTTTCTAGTAGTTCTAGAAATATAGTATAATATGTTAAATTTGCGACTTAAAATTGCCGTATTTTCTTGTACAATAGAGATTTTTTTTATTTACATGTACAGGGAACAAAATTACATTATGCATTCAGTAATATTATAGTTCAATTTCCACCCTTATCTGCTACAGAAATCTACAGAAAATGAGCCAGACCCAACGGACGGTAATTCATAAAGATCTTGGTTCATATTTTGGATTTAGTTTTCTTTCCTTTGTTTTTTTAACGGACCGTCTAGGTTTCCATGATCAGGACTGTACCAACTACAGTGCATATCTTACAGAATATTATATATAATTTAATTGCGAGATCTTTTTCATGTTTTATATTAATTATTGCATGTTTATTTTCGTGAAAACTTTACAAAGTGTATTAAATACGAAATATCTTGCATAACCCAGTTGATTCGTATGAAGAAAAGTTCGAAGTACGAAACGTCGGATCTATTGGAATCAATCAACCAGTTAGTTGGTTTAAATTGAATGTTTTCTTCACAGAAATTTAGGATAACAAATACGTTTAAAATGAAAAGAAAGATATAATACACGAAATTACAGGTAATACTTTTAAGCATATTAATGTTGTGAAAAAATATATCAATGGTAGATGAAACGTTTTACTTTTCAGTTTTACTTTTCACGATTATGTCCTGTAAGCTAAAGAAGTCTGATTAACGAAAGTGAATGACTAGGAAAGGAACTGATGGAATGGTAATGTGAGAGGAAACGAGAGAACTTAGAAAAACTGACGAACACGACGTTGTTCACCGTAAACTCTCTGTCTTGGATCGAACCATAGATCTTCGCACCAGACATTAGTGCTACCATGGAGCAACCATAGTCTCATTCTTCAATTGTATTTATTATCATCGTATTACAAGTCAATACTCGACCCGAGTTCTACAGTATTCCACTTACACATACATCGGTACTGTTTACTTTCCTAATTCGTTATTTGTAAAACTTTTAATTGTCAAAAGCACTGCAAATTCGTAAATATGTGTAATAATAAAAAATGTTTTAAAAAACCTGCGTTTCTCGAACAAGTTTATACAAAGTATTCCTGTATGTTGTTTATGCATTAGTATTGTTTCACACGTAGCTAGTATTTTAAAAAAGGTAATTTAACGAACATTCCGATTCATTTAGAAGTATTTTTTCTTTATATATAGATAAGTTTCAAAGCAATATCCATTATCATCTTTATCCTGGCAGCTAACAGAATTAAGTAATTCGTATATTTATTTTTAGGTAAAAGGAAATTTAATGTTCAGATCCTTTGTTTCGCGAGATTTTAGTGGATCGGTTCAAAACAATAGACAGACATGTTGTGGACAGAATAGTTTGTATAAAAAGCTTGCTGAATGCATAGTCACTATAGAGAGATGACATCTTCCAATCTTTCATCCATTGACATTACTTGTAGCTTTTGTGCTTACCTTTGATTGATCTAGTCAACGCCTCTTTTTAGTACAGTGAATTACGCCTGTTAGTCAAAGATGCAAAGTACTATTCGGAATTTTATTCGGGACTTAGTGCTTCTAATATTATCAAACCCAGAATACGTACAAAATGCGCGCGTAAACAATTTAGTCATAGGAGTATAGGCGGAGCTAGGATTTCTCTACTGGAGGGGGCAGTGGAGTATCAGACCTTTTGGTTGGTCTCTGAGGTCTTGGTAGGTGGCCATCTTATAGGTGGTATTTATGCTTTTTGTCAAAAAGTTGGGGGGCAATGCCCCCCATCCCCTATAACTCCGCTCATGCATAGAAGGGACACATGAGGAGCCTAGCATGAATTTTGATTTCTATATTCTGGATTCCTCATGCGAAAGACTTTCTTCCTCATGTCTACTTAATGTTATTAGTTCATAATATTTTAGCTCTGAAGAATTTCACAAATGTGTGGTCAATAGTTTTTAATACATCTTTATGTTTCACATTGTACGATCAACAAAATACTTATTCACAGGTTGCTTACAATACTGTTCTTTTATTCAAATACGTACCGTAATATTAACACACAAATTGCCACTATAGTGTAAGCAAGAAGTGTTCCAATTGACATCATGTCTATCAATTGCTGAAGATCAAAAATCATTGCCATGAATCCTGCAGTAAGAAAAAGAGAAAAATAAGTTACGTTATATGGATCTTGAAATATAATTTTGCCATTGTTTTCTTCTGAGTTTTTATAAAGATTAAAATTATAGTCAACTGTTGCTTTAAATTAATTACAGATTATGAATTTTTATCCGAGTGTACAATGCATTTTAACCAGCATCTATTTGTTCGTGAAATTTCTCGTTTTCTGTGAGAGACGCACAAGCTAAAACATTTTTCAATCATTAATTTTCTTTCTTTTCATTTTTGCACGGAACAAGTGCTTTCTAGACCAGAGACCAGCCAGGTGTTTCTCCTGACATTTCATCTCAAGCGTACTTGATAAAAGGAGCTTGGACACACAAGTGTTTTATGATTTCCAAGGCGTAATTGGGTAAATTGGTAGAACTAACGATAATACATTCAGAATTGTCAATTTGTATTATTTTTCTAACTGTTCTTTTCTGTGTATCATTAACCTAACACACTTATCAACTCCGTACATTTTATTGTAGTCAGTTGGAAATATTCATAGAAGATTATGAATAGCGAGAAATGATTGTTGGAATTTTTCTCAAGGAGGCTACTCCCAATACCAGGATTTTCTAGTTTACTTATAACGGCCAAAAAGCAACGATGAAAGAAAAGTTTGTATTTCTCAAGAAACAGCATGCATCCATCCCTTCTTCAATATAGAGGACTGCTTAAGACAAGTTTTCATGTAGGCCTATTGCATACAGCGCAATAAAATTCAGCGTTTGTCTTTTCGTAATTATACTATAGTACATTTGCACTGAAACGATAATTAATATTTTGCAGTGTGCGAAAAGTTAAAACCTTTCTTACGCTGTCCCCAGCTAAAGCAACATGGAGTGAAATCGCTGTTACTCACCCATTTTTAAGCCGCTTGAAGGGTAAGGAGCCCTAAGGAGTGGAATTTTGGATAGCCACCAAACCCTCTAAAGCAGCGATTTCTCTGAATTATACTCCCCTTGTGAAGCGATTCAAAGTGTGAGAATAACCGGAAAAGGGCATATTAATAGTGATAAAATATTAAGTGTTTTGATCATCCATAATTTTAATATCGCACTCATTCCGAGCAAGTGTTCATATTATGTTTTCATATATAGTTTTCTGGCTAGACACAAATATTCAGTATTCAGGTAACGTATTCGTATTTCTTTGTATGGTTGTTGACGTTCCATACACCTTCTATATCGGTATATGTACGATATTTGCCGATTTGGGGAGAAAAGATTCCCAAAGATCCGCATCTTAAGATTCGCATCAACAGTTTTCTTCTTCTGTATTACAAATATTAAAATGTTCAATTGTCCGACCACTTAGGCTATTCTCTGAATCATATTTTTTTCTCTTCTTTTCGTTGTAACATACTAGGTTCCTGAACAGAGATTTAATTTTTAATTTAATTTTATTTTGCCTGTTTTGACTTACAATATGGAGAGTTTCTCCTATAAGTTCTACAATTGCATATGTATATAAATGCAAATTGTAATTACAACTTATTACACCATTTGTAGTGCAAACTTATAAACAAACATCACATGTTAAATTTGTTACATCATTACATCATATTCATACATCGTTATCATTAGCGAATTCCTTAACTGAATAATATGCTTTAGAAAGTAACAGAGTACGAATTTTGTTTTGGGTATTAAAATTTACCTCTTTATAATGTGATGGTAACATATTATAAAGTCTCGTACAATTTAAATAAAATTTTATTTTATTTATTTATTTATTTTGTATTTTGAGTAATTTTGTTGCACTACGTAAATGTCGTTTAATTGCCGCGTGTTGTATGCATGAATATCTCTAGTTTGTATAAACATATGTTTTGTTTCACGAAGTGTATAGATTTATATATATATATAGGCTTGGAAGGGTTAAAATTTTTTGTGATATAAATATTTGTTTACAGGATGTTCTTTTATTTAGTCTGAATATTATTCGTAGTATTTTCTTTTGTATCCGAAATGTTTCATGACTGCATGCAGCTGACCCCCCAAAAATAATTCGAAAACTGAGGAGTGATTGAGCTTTTGCATAGTATATCGATAATAAACTATTTCGTGAAATTGTATCACGTAACCTAAAGAACATAAAACATGAAGTAGTCAATTTTTTATATAATGTTTTAACATGGGTTTGCCAAGAAAAATCATCATCGATGTAAACACCAAGTAATTTTGTTGCATTAGAACATTCAATTTGTTTTCCATTAATGTTTAGCGAAGGGGAGGATGGATAATTTCCTGGAAAACGAAAGTTTATTGTGACTGTTTTATCTATAGTTAGGAAAAGGTTATTTGCATTCAACCAAGTAACTATTTTGCTTATAACCTTTTCTGCCTTTACCAATACCAAATTTGGGTCTTGTTCAGTAATAACTATATTTATATCATCAGCATATAACATGCATTTTGTGGGGTGTAAAGTTTTTTTATCAGATCATTTATGTAAATTACGAATAGAGTAGAGCCCTGAGGAACACCTCTGGTAATTTTTGTTGGTTTTGAGAAGAAAGTGTGGGATTGATTTGATTCAACTTTTGCAGTTTGAACAATTTGGCATCTATTTGTTAAGTAGGATGAAAACCATTGGTTTGCTACGCAACGTACGCAATATTGAAACAATTTATTTAGCATTATAATGTGATCAATTTTGCCAAATGCTTTTGACAGATCGATGAACAAACCTATAACATAATTCTTATTATCGAGTGATTTCAGGACATCTGTAAGAAAATCAAATAAAGCTGTATCAGTACTTTTATTCTTCTGAAATCCGTGCAGAAAAGTCGAGATAATAATATGAGTTATTAAAAATTTGCTAAGACGCTTTGCCCCTTGATTGACTCAAATATTTTTGAAAATACCGATAACACTGAAATAGGTCGATAATTATAATTTGTCATGACATTTTCATCACCCTTTTTAAAAATTGGGAGAACCTGAGCATTTTGTTGCTTGGCCAAGCTCTGTAATATTTACTACTCTTCCAAGCCGGGTCGCAAATTTAAGGTTACCAGAAGTCACCGAGTTCGATGCTCTTTCAGCATTCTTTTTCTACGGACTGGGAACTAGCAAAACGATTACAAATAAATGACGCCCTAACAGGGACCTTGAACCATCGTTGGTGTCCAAAATAAAAAATAAGTGTAACTTAACTTTGTAAGATAACATTTTTTCTTCCACGCAGTGATTCCAAAAAGAAAAAAGTACCAGTTTTGGGTCGGCACATTATATATTATTTTTTGTGTTTTACGATTATATCTAGATAGTAGTTACACGTTTCTACTTTGTGTATTAATCAAAATATTAAGGGAATATTTTAAAATTACTTCCACCGACATAGATATAAATAAGTAACTAATCTAAATGCAGGCCGAAATGAGAGAAGACAAAGAAAACATGCACGCAGAAATGAGAGAAGTCAAAGAAGAAAATAAGCAAATACAGACAAAAATCACGAAAAATAGGAGCGAAGAGAGAGAGAGAGAGAGCAGTTATATGGCAAAACAACATTTTAAAAATCACCAACTGCAGAAACTATGTAATGAGTTGTTAGCGAGAAAGACGATGTAATTATGACGCATATTTTCCAGATAGTTACGAGGGTAAAATATGTTTCTGAAACTGAGTGAGGTAGGTAAAGTTGCGCGTATACTGTAACTCACGATTTTTCGCAATTATTCCATTTCCTTATGTTTATGGGTAAAATTCAGTTATTAGTAAGTGGAGATACTAGAAAGCAATCCATCTAAGGAGATATTTCCAAAAAATATAATAAAATAATAAAAATATCAGCAAAAAACAAAATTATGTTCGGTTTTGTGTATACTAGCAATAATGTTTTCGAGGGATTTTTGCAGAGCAGAGCGCGATTGCAGAGGGAATAACAGAATTCGTATGGGGAGAGTTGAATCAAGGAATTGGAAAGTGGAGTAAAATATTGCATTTATTGCCTTAAATCTAGGGTGTAAATTGTCTGCCAAATATAAATTAGTTTCTGTAACCAAGATGTTGTACGGAAATATAGAAACAAAGAGAAAAACTGTTCTCTTAAGTTGGGAAGTGACATGCTCTATAGCCATGAGCATTTATTTATTAAGAAAAAGACAGGCACCAGAAGGTAGTCTGTGTGGTCAAGTGGTTAGCGTGGCGGATTGGTAATTCTTATACTGTTTTGACACCAGATCGAATCCCATCCAATTTTTTCTTTACAAAACATTGTAGAAAGTGTATAATTTTTAGGTTAATAAGAACTTTAACAATATAATAAGGAAATAACTTTTTGTTTCCTCTGCTGACGTATTTATTTAGAATTAGTGTACTATTAGTAATAGCGAATGCTTTCAGTTTATGCTGTTGTATAGCTTCTTTTCTCATCCTCTTTTCTTGAAAAAAAATTGTCTCCAATAAAGTATGAAAAATATATATAGACAGAAACAGACATCTTAGTATCAAACGTGATTTATCTTGATGAAATAAACAAGTTTCTCGTTATTAAAAAAGAAAGATATAGAAAATTGTTGAATTTGGTCTTCTTTAGGTTTTCAGCATGCTATATAGGCCTATATTCTTTATAAGACTATACTTTATAAGGCAAGATGTGCGATCATACCCACAAACTTAGCTAATGAGTGAAAGATGTTTTCGGCACAAATATTTTACAGGTTTAGGTGCATGAAACACCAATAGGCCATGGTCTCGACCTTCGTTTATTCCACATTATTATCCGACATATCATAGCAGGTAAAAAGCAGCATCAATCGGCAAGAAGAACTGCAAGTTGTGGTCTTAGTCTGTTTTTGATGTTTCGATCGCCTAGCACGCCCGTGTATACCATGACTCATACGTCTATCATTCAGTGCAGGCACGTACCCAACTTTCGTTTTCGGAGGGGGCCCACACGAATCCTTTTAAGCACGTAATTCTAATGTTTCAAAAATATCAATAAAAAAATAAAATAAAAAATAATAATAATAATAATAATAATAATAATAATAATAATAATAATAATAATAATGCAACAGTTCTGTATTTCTCTTAAACGTTTCTTACTTTTCATTTATGAACCGATCAAACTGCATTGTAACACAAACGAAATCAAAAAATATTTTCTATAGACATGTAAGGAAAACTGTCTGCTACGTATATCACATAATAAAAATAGCAAATTGCAATGAGTGTATCGTTCTAATACAGTAATGTTATAAACAGAACGGAAACGAAATTTTAATCCCATTTAAAAGTGTTCTTTAATTCCACCTGGTATCAATGGCATTACGGTATATTGCACTTCCCAATACGGTACAAGTAACACTTCCCAAGCGTAACACTCCGATTTTGATAAAATTTGACAGGTAGATACTACACATAAAAACATGTGTTAGTTTATTTTATTTTCTGTGGAGAAACGGTTTTAGGGGGCAAAAGCCCCACCCAAAATTTTGAAAGTCGACGCCCGAAAGGCAAAAACAAGTGGACCAAAGTGAACGAAATTGTGCACAGATATGGCAGACGTAAAATGAAGGAACACGTGTTTTGTATTTTCCTTGAAAAAACGGTTAGGTGGGGCACAGACCCCTCCAAACCTTTGTTCATGAAACATTAAAAGTACTAGTAACAATATGTCAGATGTGTGTAAAGGACATGAAGAATTGCAACGACACTTTGTGTAAGAACAATACGCAAAAAATAAACGAATGCGGTTTTTTTATTTTCTGCAGAAAAACGGTTCTAGGGGCAAAATCCCCTACTCAAAATTGTAAAAGTTGACTCCTGAAAGGCAAGAGGAAGTGAACTGAAATGAATGAAATTGTGCACAGATATTGTAGACATAAAATGAGGGAATACAGGTTTCGTATTTTCCTGAAAAAAAGAAAAGCCGTTGAGTAGGGCACGGACCTTCTAAGCTGGTGATTACGAAATATCAAAAGTACAAATAAGTATACGTCAGAAGTTCCTAAAGAGTATAGAGAATTGCAACGAAACTTCGTATAGGAACAATTTGCAAAACAATAAATGAAATGTGTTTTAATTTGTACTGAAAAACAGTGTTGGGGCCTAGACCCCTCCGAAAAAAGAGTAAATATTACCGTAAAAGAGCAGGAAGGAGTGGACCGAAGGAAATAAAATTGTGTGTAGATATTGTATAGACTGTATGTAAAATAAGGATTTTCGTGTTTTTAAGATGTCCCTATCAATATTGGCACATCAACAGCAAACAGGAAATTAATCGGCACGTGTTTTTGTTTATGCGGGAAAACATTGTAAGGGTTGAAGTTGCCTCGTGAAATACTATAAAATACGCTATACTGTTTGTGCTTGTTGTTGATCTGCCAAATTTGAAGAAATCTGATGGAGACACTTGCGAAATACAAGAGGCTTAATTTTCAAATCCAATATCTACAGACAATTTCATTCGCTTCGGTCCACTCCTTCCGACACTCAACGCCTTGGTCCACTCAACAGTTTTTTTTTTCTTTTCAGGAAAATACGAAACACGTATTCCCTCATCTTACCTCTACGACATTTGAGAACAATTCCACTCGCTTCGGTCCACTCCTTCCGACACTCAACGCCTTGGTCCACTCAACAGTTTTTTTTTTTTCTTTTCAGGAAAATACGAAACACGTATTCCCTCATCTTACCTCTACAATATTTGAGAACAATTTCATTCACTTCGGTCCTTTCTTCTTGCCTTTCGGGCGTCAAATTTCAAAATTCTGGGTGGGACCTTTTGCTCCCTAAAACAGTTTTTTTTTTTTTTGCAGGAAATAAAAAAGCCGTATTTGTTTATTTTTTGCTTATTGTCCTAACACAAAGTTTTGTTCCAATTCTTCATATAAATTTAGGCACTTCTGACACTGTTATTAGCACTTTTGTTATTTCATGATCAAAGGTTTGGAGGAGTCCGTACCCCACCTAACCGTTTTTTCCAGGAAAATACGAAGCCCGAATTCTCTCATTTTTCGTCTACAATATCTATGCACAATTTCATTCACTTCGGTTCCCTTTCTCTTGGCTTTCAGGTGTCAACTTTCAAAATTTTGGATGGGGGCTTTTGCCCCCTAAAACCGGTTTTTCGCAAAAAAAAAAATAAAAAAAAACATTTGTTTATTTTATGTGTAGTATCTACCTGCCAAATTTTATCAAAATCAGAGTGTTACACTTGGAAAGCGTTACTTGTTAGAATTATAACAACAACGCATTGCCCACAGTTTGGACACTGACTCAAAGTAATCTGATATAAAAGAACCTCAAAAGAAAAAAATTAAGTTTATTAACAAGTGCTTGAGGTTTAGAAAGGCACAGCTTGCATGACTTCACGCTGGATACGTCCCTGAGTCAATGCATTATATTTGTTTCTTGCCAAACATGATTATTAGATGCGTAATAACAAAAGAGAGACTGACCAAAGCTTAAAACTTTACTTTATTTTAAATTATAATTCGTAACTGTTTCGGATATCTAGCATATCCTTCTTCAGACACGATCGAAATTAATGAAAATACAGACATATATATAAATGTTGTTATAACAGAGTTTAAATTCTTCAACCGTCATATATATATGTTACAAATTACAGTTACAAATTATAATTTAAACTAAAGTAAAGTTTTAAGCTTTGGTCAGTGTCTCTTTTATTAAAACAATTAATCCAAAGCCATGAATAGTATTACTATAGATGCGTAATACGTAAAATTATATCATAGTTTGACTTTTAATAGGTCTTTCCTTAAAACATCCATATTATCCGGCGTTCTGGCTGCCGGATGTTTTATGTCGGATAAGCGAAACTCTACTGTATTTCCAAAAATAGCATATACACATGGGCTAGAGGTCTGCACGGGCCGGAATTTTTAGAACGGACCTGTCCCGGCCCCTTTAATTTATAATCTATAGGCATTAGCAAATTAAAGGCGGAGCCAGTGGAGCCCAGGCTTCGGGGCCCCAAGCTCAGGAGACCCTTAAAATCCCTCTGTTTAATACTTAAATATAGTCATCAATTTATTATATTATAGGCTTCAGACAGATGCTAATTTTTTTCCCGCTCGTTACGCTCGTGGTATCCCTAGATTTAAGTCTTTCCATTCAGCAGCATTTAACTGTTAATAGTGAATGCAATTATTTAATTGTTAATAACGAATTTAACTAAACTAATTATTGTAAACTTGGAGCACATTCAAATATTACAGCATAGTTCTCGGTAGTTCCATAAGCCTATGAGGCTGTGGAAGGCAGCAAAGAAAATTTATGCACTGGAACTATTTTTAACATAAGGCTCCCTTAAAATAGTCGGATCTAGGTCCCCAAAAGCCTTAATCCGCCCCTGTCTATAAGCAATATTTCACGAAAAGCTGGTATTTTTTAACATAACAAATGTGTTCGTCATCAAGTTTTCATAAAGTAGTCCCTTTCTCCTTTAAGTAATTTCAGAGGCCACGGTGTTTCAGTGGTAGAGCGTTCATCTCTTGTGCATGGTGTCCTTGGTTCGATCTACGGTCGCGCCAAGTGAACCTTGTGCTGGACAAACACTGTGTGCATGGGTTTTCTCGGGGTTTTCCCGTTTTATCCCATTTTCTTCATTCGACCATCTCATTCATTTCTCATCATCACTGTCTCCTTTAACCTAGCCGGCATATACGTGGGACGTAAAACTTAAAGATTCCATTTCAAATAATTTCAATCAAAAAACAGTTGCAGGAAGTATGTAGTTTCGAATAAAACAAACTACTATATACAATGCTGAGTATATTAATCTTTTATCAAATTCTCGCGATCCTTATTTCTAAATCGAAGGGTAAGAAGACTAAATTCACTCTGCTATTATTATAGATCCATTTCAATTGAAGCAGTTGGAACAGTTGGAAAAAATTAAAAAGCCATACCCTTATTCCAGTGTGCCACAATCGGTATAACGCGGCACACTGGTGTGTCCAGCAAAGTGAACAGTGTGACGCAAACTTTTTCCTATTATTTGCAAGAATATTTGTCGAGTTTCTGTTATTATTATTATTATTATTATTATTATTATTATTATCAACGATTCTTCCATGGATCAGCTGTCTGTATACGGTTAAGCAATCACAAGTATCATATTGACGGAATGAAAAATGAAAATGAAATTTTTGAGTTTTACGTCCCACGATTATGCCGGTTAGGCTAAAGGAGACGGTGATGATGAGAGATGAATGAAATGGTGGAATGAAGAAAGTGGGAGGAAACGGGAGAACCCCGAGAAAACCCACGCACACGGTGTTCGTCCACCACAAAGTTTACTTGGCAGGAGCAGGGTTTTCTTTTCGGAACAAGCGAGTTATACTTATTGTAAGATTACTACAGATAATATTTTTACTGAAATTAGAACAAATTTGTTTGTTATTACTGAGAAAATTGTCCCGAAAAAAATCAACCCTTGAGAAAACCATTTCTTCTGTATGTTATCGGAATAAACGATTTATGCTGGATGTTAGTTTATTAATGAAACATTTCTTTACGAGATATGAACAAAATTGCCTGTGGCGTAAAACAGTATGGCCTCTATTTGAGTGCATGTAAAAGCGTGACGAATCGAGAGACGAATAGATGGACAGACATCGAAAAATCATTTTTTCGATATGTAGGAATCATTGAAATCTGGTATTCGGTTTTTATAGCTATCACCACACTTTCTTCTTTCGTCGCTCGAATGTGAAAACGAACAGGCCTACACCGACATGTAATGTGATAATTTGTAATCCCAAAAATTTAATTTATTATGCTTAATGTGTTGTCAGGTAGAAAAAAGAAAGATTATGCATGTTACATCATTTTATTATCAGTTTTTCACGCTACTGTATAATTCGGAAGAACGATACGATTACAGTTAATATTCATTGCATCTTTTGGAAGCATTCGTGTAAATAGAGCTGTAAAATTTAGTTTTGTTTAAAGAAAGCATTCTTTATTTCTTACACAGACCTATGATTGCAAATTGCACTTGTGGATATGAAAGAAAAGGAGAGACAGAGACAGAGACAGTCAATACTCTAAAAAGAAACACACATAGAACCACTAGAACAGTAATTTAACATCAGCGTTTTTTTATTCATGACAACGAGCTATCGCTGTGACTGTGGACTGTGTTCGTCACGCTGTGTGTAAGGCTGCAGGTCGCGCATGTTTTGTTTTTTTTCTGTTTCTGACTCACAGACACACTCGCAATGAGTTGAAGTTACTTCTGCTCTGTAAAACGGAGAGGGAATAATTTAAGCATATCATACCATAAACTGAAAACAATAGCTATTAGTAATAGCAAAATAACTCAGAATAAATACGTCATCAGAAAAAACAAAGTTATTTCATTATTATATTGTTTCCGTTCTTATTAATATAAAAAAATATACATTTTCTACAATGTTTTGTAAAGAAAAAATTGGATGGGATTCGATCTGGTGTCAAAACAGTATAAGAATTACCAATCCGCCACGCTAACCACTTGACGACACAGACTACCTCTTGGTGTCTGTTTTTTTCTTAACAAATAATGCTCGTGGCTATAGAGCATGTCACTTCCAAACTTAAGAAAACTGTTTTTCTCTTTGTTTCTATATTTCCGTACAACATTTTGGTTACAGAAGCTAATTTATGTTTTGCAGACAATTTACACCCTAGATTTAAGGCAATAAATGCAATATTTTACTCCACTTTCCAATTCCTTGATTCAACTCTCCCCATACGAATTCTGTTATTCCCTCTGCAATCGCGCTCTGCTCTGCAAAAAATCCCTCGAAAACATTATTGCCAGTATACACAAAACCGAACATAATTTTGTTTTTTGCTGATATTTTTATTATTTTATTATATTTTTTGGAAATATCTCCTTAGATGGATTGCTTTCTATTATCTCCACTTACTAATAACTGAATTTTACCCATAAACATAAGGAAAATGGAATAATTGCGAAAAATCGTGAGTTACAGTATATGCGCTTTTTTTTTTGCACATGAGGGTACATGCTCGAACAGCTGATCAGCAAGTAAAAAGAACAAAAGACAAATCACTTGCCACCGCAGCTGACGGGTTGATAACTATTAGTGTTACTAGTCAATCGGAAATTTATGGCAATGAATGTGCAACTCAGCTAACTGGACAAGTTGATTGATAAAATGAGTGATAATGTTAAAAATAAACACAGCAATAGTCCTAGTATTTTAGAGATAGAAACGATTCAGGACAGTAATGAAAGAAAGGAAAAGAGTTTTAAATACATTTCAAGCGAAAGTATTCCAAATAAGAAAGTTTGTGGAAAGTGAACTCAATCAAAAATCAGTTAATTGCAATCAGGTGACCTTGTATGTAGACGGTAGCATTCAGATAGGAGTTAAACAACAGTTATGGTTTGCGAAATAAATGCTACGTGAACAAGTAGAATCTCATCATTCTCGACGTAGAAGTAAAACTTAATTAAATCGTAGAAAGAGACTATTAATCAGTGAGTTTGAAGCGTACTAGCAGTCATCTCAGAAAGAGAGAGAGAGAGAGACATAGAAAAATCAACAGATAGAAAATGCGTTTCAATTCAGTGGCAGAAGGGTCGAGGCAAAACCACTACAAAATATGTACTCGCAGGTTTTAAGCATGACTGGGTAGCATTAAAAGAAAACACAAATTATGTTAATATCAACAGCACAAAATAACTGTTGATAAGGAAACCAAGCTGTGGTGTCACCGTAAGTGCACAAAAAAAAAAAAAAAAAAAAAAAAAAAAGATACTTGAGTTATGAACGGTTAGGTCATCATTAAATGATAGATTTTTGTAAATTGAGATAATTAGATATACGGATGTTTAAAGATGAGCAAAAGCTGATCCATGTAGGTTTTGTCACTTTGAAAGTTAAGTGAGTAATAACTTAAATAATGCCATACGGTAATTCTTAATTACACATTGTAATTCTAAAATAAACAAACGTAAGACCTAAAATAATGATTTTTTTAATACTAAATAACGCTAATTAATGAAACAATGTTAATTAAAATCTTACAAGTGCTTCACAATAAAAGAAGTGGATACTTGTGGCATAATCTCAGGTACTCAGCCATGAAGAAATAATTTACCTTAATAATAATAATAATAATAATAATAATAATAATAATAATAATAATAATGATTTTGTACTAATAGTTTTCTTCAATTATCTGTTCGTCATAAATTGTCAAACTAATAAAAGAATATTTTATTTTATATTCACTGAAATATATGTTTTTAAATTTAGACCAATCGTTTAAAATTTTGAAATTTAATTTTTGGAATGATAATCTTAATTGTATAACTAATGAGTAATGTTATTAAACTAATCTAACTACGAGGAATAAATAAATCATTTTGTTTAACTGCTAGTGTTTATTCATTTTTGTCCAATATTTTGCTAGAGTACCTTTAATGTAAATTTAAAATTCTACTATAAGGTTTCTGAATAATTCTCACGTATTAACATAAAATTTCAACACTAGTTGTTTACGTTCAATTTAAATAAAATTAGAAATTCTTTTCAAACAAAAAAAAAAAAAAAAAAGTTTGAATTTAATTCAATAAACTTGAGTACTTTGTGTTGAGAAACCAATAATTTTCTATTTTAGTGATTTGAAGATTTTTATCTCCAGTCGTTGGAACTAACGGACATAAGATTCTCGATTAAGACTTGTCAAGACGACTTAATATTATATATATATTAACGCCAGTGCTTCATTTTTAGAAATGATTTTGGAATTATATACGCACACAGACTTTTCGCGTGTCAATGCGTCAAAATAGACGGAATTTTGAAGGTAGTTTATTATTTTTAAATGCAAAATAGATACATCTCTTTATATTTCTCTATAGCTGGATTGATTTTTTTTTATTTCACATTTTCTTAGGGTATATATTTTAAACAACATTTTCCTTTTTTCATATATAATGTGGTCCCTACCACCTTGTCATTCCAGCATGGGGTGGAACCAGATTCGACAACTTACGAGGCATATGGATTTCATATTCAGCTGTCCCAGTGAGAAACCATGTTAGATCTTGGTACAATCTACGTAGCTGAATTGCTATAAATTTAGACGAATTATATATTCTCTTGTAATCACTAGCTATTTTTCTTTAGATAATTCGTTTCTGTACTTTGATTGAAAGCAATTTCAAATGGAAAGCACAAATTATTTGAAGATGATGTATTTTCATATTTGCTTCACATTATTTCAGTCTCAAATATATTTCCTTGCAGAAAACTTATTTTTTATTTTATTTTTTTTTATTTATTTATTTATTTTTTTTTTTTTTTTTTGCAACTATGCGAAATGTTTTCGGAAACAATATAATGAATCTATGTACGTTAGCACTTTATAATATTTGAATTTATTTTTGAATTTCTTAGTCATGTCCATTGACATTATTTGTAATTTTTATTGATTTTTGCCGGAAACAAAATGTTTATATGTTCTAGGTATGTTATATTTATATAGTTTCAAGGATTATTTCCAGGAAATGAGAATATTCGTGTGATGTATAAGAAACTTTAAGGACTTTTACTTAAAGTAATTTGAAATATTTCCCAATAACAAATTTGTTTTAAGACAATTACTCATATGTTATTGTTATAACTTACATTATGCTATTAATAATTGATTTTTTGTAAATGTCATTGTAAATTTTAAAGTGTTTTTAGTATCATGCAAATTCAACCATATAGATGTTATATGCCTTTTGAAATGTTAGCACTGTGTCAATTTTCCTTTTATTATATTACTTTGTGTTTAATATTTTGCGATCTATATATACAGTAAATGTTTCGTCAAGCAAGGCTAAAAGCATAATAGCGTTTTGTTTTAGCATTAAAATGTATGTTTATTTTATTCGAGTGAAGAATGTGTTAGAATATTTAACATGTTTAGTGTAGAACATTTATTTCAGCAATAAATAACAGAATTACAGGCATTTAAGTTTCTATTATCCATTTTATTTCAACTTAGAAGCGATGTTCCAATATTCTGATAAGGAACCCATTTAGATAAGATAGAACAACTGCAAACAGTTACCTTTTACGACCTTAATTTAAGATATATCAATATTGTTATATTTCCAGCCACATAGAGAAATCTTTACGGAATATTTATCAGCATTTGTAGTTTCGATATCTTGAAGATTTATTTATTTCAGCCATAACGTCACCTTTAGGAATACACGAGGAAACCTTTAGTACTATGAAAGATATTCTATTTCTATACTTTTGTACAGTTTGCTCAGGAACTTCAAAGTAATTGAGATATCGTGCTACATGGAGAAATACAAGAGACATGCTACGTAGAGCATGAATTTCAGATACTATATGAGTAGTATTCTATTACGTCAGGAAAAAGTACATTTTGCAATGTAACCAATTTTGTCACGTATAGCCATGTTATAGATAGGAATGTTAGTAATGGAAGTTCGTATTTTTAGCACAACGACCATATGAGACTCCATTTACTGAGCAACTATCGAAATTGATAATGACGATAATATCTTTCCCTTAGGTTCCTATGAAGTAATTTATCTTTTTCTTCAGAGATTTATACTACGTATTTATCTTCAAGAGATCAGTGTTGTATAAGAAGCAGCAATGTAGTACCAACTACAAATATCTTTTTATAACTTTTAAGTATGTTTAATATTGAATTATATTTTTTCAGAATTATAGTATAGCTGATGATTACTATTATAACATTTTTAATGTTAAGAAATCGAAATATACCTCAGTAATGTGTTCAGTAACAACTAATTTACATTTTTTCTTGGTAATGTTTACATTATCCTATACATATTGGACATTCGAAGGGTAGAGATAAAAAATCTAACTGCTAATACGAATGTCAAACATGCAATTATTGGAAGCTTGAAATGTTTTACATCCATGGATTGGAAAAACAATTTATATAGATATTTACCTGATGAATATTTTTGGAGAATATTCCAGTTACCCAATCTTTTGGAAAGAGAGTTGTTTTATTTTACTACGCAAATTTGCCACTTCTATTTGCATATAACAATTTGATGTAAATCTTTCACGTGTTGAAGCAAAGAATTATTTTACCTATTCAACATGCATTAGCATGAGTAAGTAAAATTGTCGATATTTTAGTTTTTGTATTTTCTTGCGAAACTTTCAACAGACGTTTATTTAATACACATTAATTACAATTTTTAATATTTTATATGTATCTTTTTTTTTTTTTTTTAATATTTCCATGTATATTTTGACATTTATTAAAAACAAAATGATATAGATATTAAATAAACAAATAAAAGGGACCGAATTACGAACACACAAACTTATATAATCTTATAAAATTATGTTTATTATCATTTATTTAAAACAAATTTAAAGTAAATCATGAGTGACTGAACGAAAAATACACTATATATTTAAAAGTGGTTAGTGATATACCCTCTAACAAACATTTTTTTCTAGTGAATAAAAGTTTCACACAGTGCTTTGCTGAAAATAAATTTCAAAAGTAAATCGAAAATTAAATTCTCACAGCGTTAAAAAATATCCTCACACACTGAACTTATTACCCTTATCCCCAGTTCAAGAGAATATTGGAATCATTTTATCGACGTAGAACTTTCGCCGACGGAACAGAATTTCTGAAGAAATGATACTTTTCAAATGGAATCTTTCATGGAAAATCGGAATCCAGGAATTTCAAGGAAATGCAAGTGAACTTTCAAGTGAAATTAATATTGCCCTTAATATTTACTACTTGATAAGAAACATATACTTCGTTCATATAGTTCCTCATGGACAGAAAAAAATCTCCAGTGATATTATTTACTTTGTCTAGATATACGCAATCTTCATCTGATGAAGTACAGTGCGAAAGAGTTTATAAGTTCTATTTCTCTTCAATTTTTACGTTACTTTACATCGAACCTCAAGTTAATCAGTCATATGTTGCCAGTCGTATTTATCATCGAACAGTGTTGCTAAATAAAATTTTTGGTAAAAGTGAAAATTTTCTAAACTTTGTTTCAGTTAAGTTTGAAAGAATTCACAGTCAGAGATTCTTAATTTGCTTTAGTATGCTACTAGCAAATTATTCCGCGCCGGAAGCGAGTTGTAAACGATCTAAAGTTACATGAACTTTTACCCTAGTGCACAGTGCATTTTAACCAGCATTTATTTGTTAGTAACGTTTCTCATTTTCTGTGAGAAACGAAGATGCTAAAACATTTGTAAAGCATTATTTTTTTTCGTTTTCGCAACGAACAATGTTTTCTGTACCAGAGACCAGCCAGGTGTTTCTCCACACATTTCATCGCCAACGTAGCTAATAATGATGAATGTGAACTAAGTGTTTTGTGATTTCCAAAGTGTAATTGGGAAAATCACCAGAAATTGCCAGAATCGATAACACATTCAGAATTGCCAATTTTTATTATTTTTCGAACTCGATCGTTAACCTAAGACATTTATCAACTCAGTATATTTTCTATTGAAGTCAGCCGGAAATATTTATAGAAGACTATGAATCGTGACAAATCCTTGCTGGATTTTTTCTCAAGAAGGCTACTCCCAACACCAGAACTTTCCAGTTTACTGATAACGCCCAAAAACCAACACTGAAACGAAAGTTCGTATTTCGCAAGGAACAGTGTGCTTTCGTCCCTTCGTCAATATAGAAGATGGCTTAAGTTTTCATGTAGACCTATTGCATACAGGGCAATAAGATTCAGTGTTTGTCCTTTTGCACTGATAATATAGTACTATTACCTAAAGACCGCTCTATCCGTGTTCCTTTCTTCCTGTTCGTTAGTAAATCTCACTAATTTTTATTTATTTTGAAAGTTTTACTGATTTCATTGTTAGTCGACTATAATTCAGACAAAAATCTCAGTTTCACAGTCATCATAATGAATACTGCAACGTCTAATGGTTAGGATTTGTATTGAGAAGAAGTGTCTAGTTTTGAGCTGTCAACATTTCAAGCACTCTTAAATATTTCCTTTCCTTTCTGAAATTGCTAAAACTCTATCCTATTTTATTGACTTCGAGACGGTCAGTTATAGACCACACTTTCCAGGACACATTAGGAAGAACTCTGAAAATACTCACTGAAATCGACGAATCAAAGAAAACACAATGCAGTTCAAAAATTTTTAAAATCCTTTTCTTCACCTATTTTTATTTATTTTATACTATTTTGTTATGCAAATTTCTACTTTGTTCGTTTTTGTACATTTCTGCATCACAACGCGTAGCAGAAACGAACTTAGCTGTTAATTTTGTGCCACACTATCAATATTTTAGAACAATTATTTTATTCGGAAAATTTATAAGGATCCAACGCAGTGACACAGATTACCTTACCTTACTTTACCATATGTCGCTCCTGCTTGATCATTAGCCTTCTAATTAGATGCCTCTATTTCTCCGTTTTCCGCAGTCTTCTATTATTCACTTTTCATATATATATATATATATATATATATATATATAGGGTGATTCAATAAGAACGTACCAGGCCTATATCGCAGCTAATACTGCACGTAGACCCTTCAAACAAAAAAATTGCATTACCAAATCGTATGTGTAGAATGCAATAAAAATAGTAGCGACACCAGTGGCGTACCGTGAATATCTCCAACGGGAGTCATCTGCAAGATTTGACATGGAAACAGGGGTTTGTGTGCCTTCATTGAAACAAGCGCACAATGGGAGAAACGTCTACGAGGTCAAAGTCAGATGATGCGAGGGTTTCTGCATGCGGAACCAAAGGGAAGAGTAAATACTGGTCTGAAACGAAAGGGACGTACAATTGTACATACGTGGTATCACACCGTATTTACATGGCGACAACCATGGCGTCAGCAAGAGACCACGACGGGGAGAGGATACATACTGCAACAGTAAGAAGAGGTACATTTGCTGCTATTGAATGAAGCTCTAAATAGGGAACCAATGACATACGCAATATTTGAAGAGAGTGGTTTCCGTATGGCTGCGACAGAAGCGCAGTGGATGGGCAGAACTATGATGAGGGACAATGTACGATGCTATAACAAAACGGAAGAAGGAACTATTGGTTGCAACGAAGAAAGACGAACCGAATGTGCTGTTGCCAAAGCATGGAACAAAACATAGGGACAGAAAGCTGAGGCGTTGCAATCAAGCCATTGGAGAAAGACGAGTAGAGCTAAAGAATCAGCTTACCTTCTGAGGAGCGTAGTCGACGCCCCCTGGCTTTCACAAATGTTCAAAGTGATGTCCCCGAACAGCAATACAGCGATTTATTCGCTGTACGTAATTGTGAGCAACAGCTTCCAACTCTGCTACGTTGATGGATAGTCTGGAATACGGTTGTAATGCGGTCTTGCATGTTGCGAATTGTAGTTGGTCGGTTGACATACACAATGCGGTCTTGCATGTTGCGAATTGTAGTTGGTCGGCTGACATACACAATATCGTTAATTCGACCCCAGATACAAGTAAGATCGTTCGACAGCGGAGGAAACTGTGGATTGGAACCTCTTAAGATCCAGCGTTGCAGAAATAGAACACTTAGCTCTTCCCTGCACATGGCAGCATTATGGGTTGGACAGCCATCTAATTGAAACCACAGCAGACGTATATGGAGCGGTATGTTTTCCAATAGCGGCTGTAGATGGTGTCGCAAGAAATCACGAAACATTGCACCTGTTGAATGACCAGAAAAAACCATGGCCCAATGACCTGAGTCCCTACAATGCCACCCCACACATTAATGCGCCATCGGTGTTGCCGATTGACTTCTCTCATCAAGTGAGGGTTCTACGCTGCACAGTAATGTGCATTGTGGAGATTCACGTTGCCATCACTGCAGAATGTCGCTTCATCAGTCCATAAAATGAAGGGAATGAAATTCGGATGTTCTCTCACGCGATTAACCACCCAGTTGCATAACAGAAGCCGTAAATTACAGTCCGCATCACTTAGTTCTTCATGCAGAGAGAGGTGGTACGGGTAAAAATGTGATTTCCACAGAATACGCAGGACCTTGTCTTGACTGATACCACGATCTCGTGCGATCTGCTGCGATGATACATGAGAATTTACTGCAATAGCGGTAAGTACATCAATGGCAACGTCTTCACTTTGTACGACTCTTCTTCGGACACCATAGCGTCCACGTATGTTGCCTGTCTGCCGCAATCGTGCTGCTAATCTCCGCAGCAGATTGTGGGAAATAGCTTGTCGCTGTGGATAGCGTTCAGCGTATAATCGAGCTGCAACCCTATAATTTTCCCGGCATTCCCCTAAAATCATGAGGATTTGGAATGCCTCCAAATTTGTATACCGCATGAATGTTATTTACTACCGATACTTCCTACTACAATCACTCAAACATCAACACAATCAAAGAGGTTTCACTGCTTGCGGAAGTTTCGTATTTGTCCCGTCACGAGCTTGTAATGGACAAGGGTAGTAGAACTCAATGCACGACACCTTGTCCAGTATACGAACTACTTTAACTCACTGCAGAAGTTAATCACTCTCGGACTCTAAACGCTTGTTACCTGTTTCGGCTACAGCATCGCTCCTTCTGCCCTCTGTCTGACATAGCAGCAATAGCCTGTTCGAGGTCGCATAGACTATGTCTTGAACAAAGTCATGTACGTGTTAGCTACTGGATCTACAAGAGTACCACCACTCAATCACTGGCAACGATAAATGAGTGTACTGTTCGAAAGAACGACAAACAAGCTCACAACACATGCTCCCGGATTTGGGAGATATTTCATATTGTACGTACGCACACAAGATACATCGCGCGTCCACGTCATTGTGGGTCTGAGCTACCCTTGGATTAGGCCCCAAGTTAATTTTGCAAAGCCGTCGCCGGTTGTTGCCAGGGCATGGTTTGCACGTACCCTCCCGGCATTCGCCTGGTGTGACTGGAGACACCCTCGCGCCATCTGACTATCACCTAGTAATGCGACCGTGTTGCTGCCAACGAGGAAGAAATATGACAACGTGTTTCCTCTCGACGTTTCTGCCATTGTGCGTTTCTTTCAATGGAGGCACAACCAATCCCTATTTCCATGTCAAATTTTCCAGATGGCCCCCGTTGGAGATATTCACGATACGCCACTGGAGTCGCTACTATTTTTAATGCATTCTACACATACAATTTGGTAGTTCAATTGTTTGTTTGACGGCTCTATGTGCATTATTAGCTGAGATAAAGGCCTGCTACGGGTAGTCAGATACAAATCTACAACGCCTCTAGCGGCTAAATGGGAAAGGATATGACAAAGTTTGTCCTCTAAAAGTTGCATACCATTTCATGTCCTTTCGAACGATTCCAACAGTTATACCACATTCCATTTCAAATTTTGAAGTTGCCCCCCCGTTGGAGGTATTCACGAGATGTTACTGGCTCGCTACTATTTTTATTGCATTCTACACATACGATTTGGTAATGCAATTTTTGTTTGAAGGGTCTACGTGCAGTATTAGCTGCGATATAGGCCTGGTACGTTCTTATTGAATCACCCTGTATTATATATATATATATATATATATTATAGTTTAAATCAGTAGATTTTCTGTCATCTTTATCTGAATTTCCTTCTTTTCATAGTTCCTACTGTTATTTTCCTTTCTTCGTACGTTGGTAGCACTTGCATGCTATTCCCGTTGTCATCTCCCTTCCCCCCCCCCATAGGAAAAATATACTATACTTTTTTCTTCCGCTCTTTCTCTTTACATATCTCTATATTCCATTCTTGTTCTTTTCACATCACCTTGTGTTGTGAAGAACGTGAAAATGCTGTTACAGGAAAGCACATCATATATTCATGAATTCTTCACATTCCATTTCTTCTGTTTAAAATCCTACCATTTCTTCCAGGTACTTCTTACTGATTTTTTTCCTTCTCAGTCCAGCCATTCACTTTTGTGCGTTACGTCTTCATGATAATGTTGTGTGCTTTCTTCTTTTCCCATTATTTAACTGCTCATTTAGTCTTGTTATACTTGTGTTCTTTTAATTTTCCCTCGTGGATTGAATTAAAACTAATCCGAGTCGCACCGGAAACTTTAGAAGAGAATGAAGGTCAAGAATAGAACTACTTTGATAAACACGCCTAGTCAACCATGGGTGTCAGCTATCGAAGTTTGTGAGCGTGTGTCCTCCCTCACTCCCATTCCATTTTAAATTCCCCAGTCAATCCCATCTGAAGTGGAATAAGGCTCTCTGCACAATACGTTGATGCAAACTTTATATTATGGTGCTGTCTTTTTTAAACGTGTTGGCAACGCTTTCCAGTGGTGACTTGCATTACGTGCTCAAGAAACAAAGAAGCGTGAAGCGGCTATGATGTTATAAAAAAAATAGTTTAATGAAACTTATCTTCATCGACGTTCATTTCTATTATTTTTGGTACTTGGATTGCGTTATTTTAATGGCAAACAAGTATAAAACTCATTAGTGTGCATATTACTTATAAAAGAATATTTTCCATTAATATTTTAATATTTCTCCTTGTCATTAATATGCGTAGAAAGACAGACGCTTTGTGCTGAAGGCGCGAAGATTAGCATTGAGGCGCCATAATGAAGGAAATAAGCAAGCGTGTATATTAATTCTGAAGGAAATCCGTGACAAGATTTATAATCCTTCACGTTGTAGTGAAATACATTGTATAAACAGTTTTTCGAATCAGTGTAGTTTCATGGAATTAAAATTTTAGTGACAGTCAACATATATTTATGAAATAACACAATTTAGTTTCAAACCACGAGAATACTCTTTATGAAAATCAATTGCAATGCCTGTGTGAAATGAACGAACAAACCTAAAAATCGAGTGTGAATAATATATGCGATTAAACGAAGAATCCTCCCCAGAGAGATGAAATTAATGATCTAAATACCTCCTATAGTCAATGCAGTTCACAATGTAATCTTTCTAGTGAAAATTAGAGAAAATTTGTGATAATCACTGAGTTACAACTGAGTCGTGCTTTTATGTACTAATCCGTTCATTTAACCAAACTAATCTTCATAGTAAATTGCCCCAATATTAATGAAAACACAGTAAAAGATTCGTAGAAATACAAATTTATTAGTGTTATTCTGAATTTATTGTATTTCAAGTAATTACACATTGAACTCTGCGAAGAGGAAGCGTGAGATAATGTAATCCAGAAGGAGGGTTAAATTCATCATCGTCGGAATAAGAAGACAAAGTTGCGAGGAATTCTTCTACATGGAATTACTCTAAGCCCCCCCCCCTAAATCCTCTGCAATTCATGTGTAGTGCAGTGATGTGTAGTGTTGTAAAAAACGGTTTTTTTTCTGTGAAGTTTTTTTTCAATAAGAAAAACCGTTCTTTTTCATGTTTTTTTTCCAAATGTCTGTTTTTTTCTGGCAACTATTATTTGTTGATTTATGTTGCAGATTATTGAAATAATCAACAGAACTTGAGTCGAAGCCCTCGTAACTTACAAATCGTTTGTGTCTTTGTACCTACATACTAGCAAAATTGTGTGATTATTCCTTTCTGGACCGAGGTCATTTTTGGCGTGTTCCAACATTTTCAGTTAGTGACTTATTGCTCAAAAGCCGTTCATTCGATTGATATGGTAAAGGTCTTGTTTTTAGAAAATGGATGTGACTATTATTTGGTGTAAGTTGCATTGCAGTCTTGCCAACGGATGGGAAATTATTGAGGGAAATGTAGGGGTGAAAATTTACAAAAAATTCTACAACTGAAGTTCAAATTTTTTTGTATCTACCACCACTGCTGCCATATGGGTTCAAGTCACCTAAAAAAATTCTTTGGTGTGTTGAAAAGGTACGGTGAAATCCTGAAGTCGCTGGCTTCCATTCAAAGAGGGAAACAAAAAATTCTCTTTCATCATACACATGAAAATTTGACACTTTTTACGCCACAGAAGCAAAAATCAACAGATATACCGGGGCTACAGCATCTCTAATTATACTATTGAAACTTTTTATGCTGCGTTCTGTAGACCAAGAAAGAAACTTTCAGGTAGTGGTACGTTTGTTTCAATGTAGCCAACAAGAGGGAAATAATAGAGGGGAAAGGGAAATTTTCCGAAATTTTCACCTAAAATGGGGAATTAATTGTTTTGGCTGGAAACACTGCCATCAGACAGACGAAAGCTATCTGAAAAGAAACCTTGGTACCCCAAGAATATATCCTACAAGTATCATGGCGATATCTAACAAAGCAAGCATGAAATTAAAAAAATATATATATATCTTATTCTACCTCAGGAATCCACCATTATCTTGCCATTTACAGAACATGGTTTGTTGTAAACCTCAACTGTATTTTCTCTAATTACTCGAGTGAAACTTTTTATGGTGCGCTGTGTAGGTCATGGACGAGGCTTTTAGACACTGGTACTTTAGTTCCAGTGTAGCCAACAAGAGGGAAATAAGGGGAGACCAAAAGGGAATTTTTCAAAATTTCCGCCTAAAATCTGGAATTAAAATTTTCTGTAGCTGGCAATATTGCTATCAGATACACACACACAAACTGTCTTAAAATAAGCTTTGGTACCCCTTAATATATCCTACAAGTATCGTGATGTATCTAATAAAGTAAGCATGTCAGTAAGAAATATCACATTCTACCTTTTAAAAAAATCACAGTTATCTTTCCACTTAGAGAACACTACTGTCTACTGTAAACCTCAACTGTACTTCCCCTAATTATCATATTAAAACTTTTGTATAAAGTATTGTGTAGGACAAAGACGAGACTTTCAGGTACTGATACGTTTGTTCCGATGTAGCGAACGAAAGGGAAATAATAGAGACAAAGCAAATAATTTTCCCAAAATTTCCCTCTAAAATCTGAAATTAAAATTTTTTGTAGCTGACAACTCTACTACTAGACAGACACAAACTATCTTAAATTAAACATTGGTACACCACTAATATATCCTACAAGTATCATGCCGATATTTAAGGAACAAAGCTTCTAATTATCAAAAATATATTACGGTAAACAGAAAAGTAGAGAAGAACTAGAAAAATCAAGGAGCTAGGGGTTAGAACCTAAATACGAATTTTCGGTGCGCCCGCTAATTACCCCATTGTAACGATCTGTACCCGCGTTTGTTTAGTAAGAACAAATGTTCGACTGGCGTAAGTTGACTTGCACTCTGACGTATAGATACGGATTTATGAACAAAAATTTCGAATTTTTTGTCCAAATTTAGGAAAATTTTAATTTACCCAATTGACACAACTGCGCGCAGGCCCGTCTAATTGATGTGAACAATTAGGTATCTCTCCGAGGTATCTACCTGGCACGTCTTAAGAAGGTCTCTCTACAATGAAGGAAGCTACAGGGAATAAAGATTTAACGGAAATTCGAAAATTCTCGAATTTTTGACTGGGCTGAAATTTGAGAAAGAAATTCGACCCCGAGAAGGAAAAGAAATTAATGTGATAAACTATGGTCCAACCATATTTGGCAAAAGTAATATCTCAATATCTTAATTAGTGTCCACACAGGAGCGGATTAAAAAAAGTGACACACCAGTGTGTGCCACTGGCCACCTGGGTCCGAAAGAGTTTGGAATGTACATTTGATTAAATTTTTTGACTACTAACTCGTGTTGTTGTAGTAGTTATAGTCTCGACTAATAAGAATATCGTTGTTGAAAAAATAACTTTATAAAGAAAATTTTCTCTCCTTTTTACATCTTAGTTCCAATATTGTTGTTGAGAAATGCAGAATGTTTCAAAATGAATATCGGGGTTTTAAGTCTTTGTAGTACTTATTACATGTCACGTACAATTATAAACAATACAAGTAAAAGAGCACCTCAAACAGTGTTACAAGTGTTCGATGTGAGCTTCATGTCACACGGCACACATCTAGTCGATAGGCGAGAAAAACCCATATAAACTTTCCGCCATATGGCACAAAACACATTCAATTTAGGGGAATTTCGTTTCAGTTGTACCATCTCCTGAGGATTTGCTGACCGCCAGATGCGAACATTATGAGTATTCACATTAGCTCTTAAGTGAAATGTCGATTTATCACTGAAGACGACACGATCTGGAAAATCCTCATTTTTATGCAGCAATATTTCATTTGCGAAATTGGCACCTAAACCGTAGCCTATAGGTTTTAGACCTTTAACAACTGCAAACGGTAAGGACGTAGTTGCAGGCTACTCCTTAATATTCTTCACACAGACGGTTGCACTGTAACTACAGATTCAGTCTTTATTAAAACACAAAAAGGTTTCTGCTCTCTAGTCTCCATCTTTGCTACTAGCTCTTTCTAACGGCAGACAGAGGAAACAATGTATGTACATGCGTGCGTACACAAAACTGCTTGAGTTGCTCTTTTATTTGATAATATTTATAATTGTAAGTTAATTGTAATATATACTACAAAGTTTCGAAACCCTAACATTCATTTTGAAACACCCTGCATTACTTCAAATTGAGTCATCCTATATTCATGTCTTGTATATACATATCATCAGGTCCAGCCCTAGGCAGTTTGTCACCCCGGGCAATGGCATAATTTACCGCCTCCCCTTTCTCCAGAAAGATCAAATCTTAAAAGTCACGATTTTAAGTATGCTACTCCAGCATGAACATCGAAGGGGAGGGTAAGTGCAGTTGCACTCAGAAAGACTTAAATACTTACTAAAAGTACAAACTCCATATGTGTGTTTTTTCTTTAAATATTAATCTCTAATGTTAGTAAGAGAAAGGAAACACACCTACAGAGGAAAGATGGTAAACCTTTTTACAGAATTCAATATAGAGTTTCAATCTCAATGTATTAGTTTGCAATTCTAGTGCAACTAGCTCTTTTATCTTTATTTCTTGATTTTTCTTCTACATGTGTTAATTAAAAAAAAAAAAAACTTGTTTCTATCTTCAATGACAAAGAACTTGTTTGCAGTGTGCGAATTGAAAAATTTTCCCAGGGGGGGATGAATTTTCACCCATACGCGCACCGTCCTCCCCCCCACACATATTATATATATATATATATATATATATATATATATATATACTAACAAGTACAAAACAGTTGAGATGTGAGATGTTCCATAAATTTTCACTCAAGCAATATTTAGGTTAGCTACGCAAAGTAAGAATTGTTCCCTTTTTCTATCTTCATGTCCATTTAAAAATACTCCAGAGGAAAAAGTTATCCCTGCCAGGGATAAAATTTTTCTTCTCCAGGGGGGGAAGTTTTTGTCAGGGGGGAAATCCCTGGCATCCCCCCCCCCCGCCAATTCGAACCCTGCTTGTTTGTGACAAAAACAAGACTAGTTGTCATATCAAAACTGTGATAACTACCTAAATGGAACAGATATTCGCTAGTATTCGAGAATTGAATTCTTGCATTTGACAACAATCAAGCAATTTGTGCTCGGATTTATTCGACCATTTGCTTTAGCATTGTCCATGTGATCTTAAACTAATGCAACGTAAACATAATTTATGAATGTAGTATTCAAATAGGTCAGCTTAGTAAATGTAACTACCATAATCATGAAGTCTGTTTCCAACAAGAAATATTTAATTTAATAATATACTTATGACGGATTTTGCCGGACCCTCCAAACTTGCCGCTCCATGCAAATGCACGTGTTTCACATATGGTAGAGCCGGCTCTGCATATCATATATATATCTGGTCGACAAGTTACTTATATATTATATTTAGAAAAATACTAATAGGCAAATTAGGATTAGCTTTTACCTTTAGACAAGTTATTTGAATTTCATACTGATCGTGACATTATTTTTATACTTATTAAAGACCTGCTTTCACGAAAAAGACAAAATTTTATTTCTACTTTTATTTCTAAGTCGATATTGATGAAAACTGCTGAAACCCGAATTGTTAGTAGGTATGCTATTCATATTGTAAAATATTTGTAGCGTATGAATATCGAGCGTTTAATATATGTTGCATTTTACGGTAATTACACCCACATAAAAATATTTCGTACTTAAATAGACGTAAGATGCATTACAAATGACTATTTGAAAAAAAAAACGAAATTTAGAAAAAAAACGAGAGGCAATTTTTTTTTCTAAAAAAAACGTACATTACTGAAAAAATACGTTTTTTTTTCTATTTACAACAGTAGTGATGTGTTTAGTGAACCAACGTGTAGTAGGTGGTCGTGTACCACCAATCTTAACATAAGCCGGCAATAATATATCATACCATTCTAAATTAATCCTTCGTTATTTTTTAAAATTTTTTATTATATATCAAAATGGGCTAGAAGGTTCTGAAAATATATCGAGACAGATTTATGAATAAAAATATATTTAAAATAAAAGGTGCACGTAAGTAAATATAACACGTGAATTACTTTTTAATCAAATAAAATTTATCCTATGTATTTGTTTTGTTTTCAGTTATCTTTTCCGCGTTTCATACATGAATCACTACAGGAATTCTGAGTATTGTGTACAGGTATTTACGTATACTCTGCGAGCATAAAATATTGACGCGTCATGGATGGTGGGTGCGCGCGAGTACAACCTCAACATGAGTTTATTTCGGTTTGTGATTTAATTAGGAGGCTTGCATGATTTTTACTCTAACCACTACCACCTGCAGAGTGAAGTACTTGTTCCTTCTAACTACTAAGTCCGCTTTAAATGCTAAAATCAATAGCCCGAACATAGGAAACCGAACCCGGCCGGTCATAAGTTGCGTGAAGTGTTACAATGATCATGATTTTCAATGAGTCTTTTATTCTGAGTTTACCTTGCTCTCATAAATAGAGACTATCCGGCACACGAGGGATAAATAATGTAAATTACATAATGATCTACAATGGAATCGGGAAATGCCTGTCTGTATGGAATAAAATTTATAATTAAAAATCAGAGAGAGAAAGACAGAAGGTGTACTAAAATATGTCTATGTGCTGTTTCAATTTGAATACGTTTTTTTTTTTTTTTTTTTTTTAAATAGTGCTTCAGTTATTTCGTATGTCATTATATTTCATGTAGCTATTCTGTTTCTCTTTTCCTTTTTTTCTCCACTCAGTTGATCATTTGTTTTTCTTTAACTTTCGAGACATTCGGAATTCTTGCACTTTTTTCTAAAGTGCGGTTGTTAACCTCACGCCCAAACCCAAACTGAAGGAACAGATAATTTTCCGTCATGATTTCCTTTTCTTAACTTTTCTAGATTGCTATTACTACATCGCTGCAGTGTCATTGGTCTACTCCAAATTTCTCTTGGTCAATACTACGTCTAGTAGATGTTCCTTTTTCTGTAAACTCAGCAGGTGTCTGACTCAAGGCCGGCAACTCAAAAAAAGTAACACTGGAAAATGAAAGGTCACATAGCATATTTCGGTCTTCGTCAACAACTACACAAGCTTGTTCACAAGGATATGCGCAAGAAAATATCAAAATTAGGAAGTAAGAACGTTCATTTGTTTTAAGTCATCAGTGAGCTCAACCGATAAAAGATTAGCATTTATAGTAAAATAATTAAAATATGAAAAAACCTACAAAATTTACTCACACTTGTACAGATTAGAAGAAGAAATTATAGGATTATATATATAACAATGCGTACTGATTGTTACAGCGCTGCAAGTTTCAATAGTTCAATAGTCAAGATTTGGGGACGGGAAGTTCTAGCTTGCTAAGGAACAATGATACAATATATGAAAAAATAGAAACTGAGAAACACAAAGTTGTATGCACGACTCCAAAACTGCATTACCACCAGCAATTCTCATTTTCCTGCAATAGCAGGAAACCCAAAAAGCTCGGCGGTTGGGTTGGTTGCGAATTCGAAAGGCGTTGGACCAAACATCAATTTTGTAACAAATATAGGAGTGTGGCAAACTGCAAATAAGAGAATAAAACAAATTGTTAAGAATGATAATTTTATTATCGTGACGGAGTTGGATGACATCAGAAGTTACAAAATGATTATACTTAAGCAGTTCAAACAAGATGAATGGCAAGAAACATATGAGAGGAAAGCATTTCTCTCCTCCAACCCCCCCCCCAAAAAAAAAGAATCTCATAAAAAAGAAAAAAGTTGCATCATGTAAAGTTTTAATATAAAAGCCCCACCAAAAATTTTGCAAGTTGACACCCGAAAGGCAAGAACAACTGAACCGAAGTGATTGAAATTGTGCACAGATATTGCAGGCGTAAAATGCGGGAATGCGGGTTTCGCATTTTGCTGGAAAAAAAGTTGGGTGGGACACGGATCCCTCCAAACTTTTGATCACGAAATATCAAAAGTGCTACTAACAGTATGTCAGATGTGTCTAAAGGACATGAAGAATTCCCACGAAACTTTTTTGTATGGACAATACCAGAAAATAAAGGAATAAGGGTTTTTTAATTTTCTGCGGAAACACGGATTTTAGGGGGCAAAAACTCCCAACAAAATTTTTAAATTTGATGCCCGAAAGGCAAGAAGTGAACCGAAGAGAATGAAATTTTGCACAGATATCGCAGACGTAAAATGAGGATACAAGTTTGGTATTTTCCCGGAAAAAACGGTTGGGTGGGGCACGAACCCCTCCCAATCTTTGATCACGAAAAATCAAAAGTGTTGGTAACAGTATGTCAGATGTGTGTAAAGGACATGACGAATTGCAAAGAAACTTTTTGTGTGGACAATACGCAAAAAATAAAGGACATTTTTTAAATGTAGGAAAAACGGTTGTAGGGGGCAAAGGCTGAAACCCAAAATTTTAAAAGTTGACGCCCGAAAGGCAAAAAGAAGTGAATGAAATTGTGTATAGATATTGTAGATATAAAATCAGGGAATCCGGGTTTCATATTTTCCTTGAAAAAATTATGGGATGGGGAACGGACCCCTCTAAACATTTGACCACGAAATACCTAAAGTGCTAGTAACAGTATCTCAGATGTGTATAAAGGACATGAAGAATTGCAACGAAACTTTTTGTATGTACTACACGCAAAAAATACAGGATTTTTTTATTTTCTGCGGTAAAACGGTTTTTGGGGGCAAAAGAACCCACCCTAAAATTATAAAAGTTGACGCCCGAATGGTAAGAAGTAGCGAACCGAAGCAAATGAAATTTTGCACAGATATTTTAGATATAAAATGAGGTAAAATGAGTTTCGTATTCTTCAAAAAAAACTGTTGGGTGAGTCACTAACCTCTCCAAACCTTTGAAAACGAAGTATCAAAAATGGTAGTAACAGTATGTCAGATTTCTGTAAAGGACATCAATTGCAACGAAACTTTATGTACGGACAATATGCAAAAAATGATTAGGGGTTATTTTCTGCGGAAAAACTGTTTTAGGGGGCAAAAGCTCAAACCCAAAATTTTGAAAGTTGACGCCCGAAAGGCAAAAAGAAGTGAACCGAAGTGAATGAAATGGTGCACAGATATTGTAGACACAAAATGAATGAATACGGTTTCATATTTTCATGGAAGACAGGATTAGGTGGGACAAGGACCCCTCTAAACCTTTTATCACAGAAAACGAAAAGTGCTAGCAACAGAATGTCAGACGTGTGTAAATGACATGAAGAATTGCAATGTAACTTTGTGTATGGAGAATAGGCAAAAGTAAACGAATACGGGATTTTTATGTTCTAATCTGTTTTAGGGGGCATAAGCCCCACCCAAAATTTTGAAAGTTGACGCCGGAAAGAGAAGAAGTGAACCGAAGTGAATGAAATTGTGTATAGATATTGTAGATATAAAATCAGGGAATCCGGATTTCGTATTTTCCTCGAAAAAATGATTGGATGGGGAACGGACTCCTCTAAACATTTGATCACGAAATACCAAAAGTGCAAGTAACAGTATCTCAGATGTGTATAAAGGACATGAAGAATTGCAACGAAACTTTTTGTATGTACTATACGCAAAAACATAAAGGATTCTTTTTTTATTTTCTGTGGTAAAACGGTGTTTGGGGGCAAAAGAACCCACCCTAAAATTTTAAAAGTTGACGGCCGAATGGTAAGAAGTGAACCGAAGCGAATGAAATTGTACACAGATATTGTAGACATAAAATGCGGAAATATGGTTTCGTATTTTCCTGGAAAAAAGGGTTAAGTGAGACACGGACCCCTCCAAATCTTTGATCACGAAATATCAAAAATGCTAGTAACAGTATGTTAGATATGTGTAAGGGACATGAAGAATTGCATCGAAGCTATTTTTTTCGTGTTGTCCATACACACAAACGAATACGTTTTCTTTTTAAATTTTCGGTGGAAAACCGTTTTGGGGGCAAGAAACCCCCGTCCAAAATTTTGGAATTTGACCCGGAAGGGCAAGAAGAAGTGGACCGAAGTGAATGAAATGCTCCCTATTATTTTAGAGGTAAGATGAGCGTATACGTGTTTCGGATTTTCCTGGAAGAAAAAACTGCTGAGTGGACTGAGACGTTGACTGGCGGGAGGAAGGGACCGAAGCGAATGAAATTGTATATATATATATATATATATTGGATATGTAAAATATGGCCTTCCGTGTTCACAAGCTTCGTGTCTCCGTCCGATTTCTTCAAATTTGGCAGACCAACTACAAGCGCAAACAGTATAGCGTATTCTATAGTATTTCAGGAGACACCTTTAACCATTACAATGTTTTTGCGCATAAACAAACACACGTGTCCATATATATCTCCAGTTTGCTGTTGATCTGCCAAATTTGAAGCAAAACGCATAGAGAGACTTGAAAAACACGAAAGGCCTTATTTTACATAGGGTCTATATAATATCTACACAGAATTTGATTTACTTGTGTCCACTCCTTCCTGCGCTTTTACGGTAATATTTCCCTTTTTTCGGATGGGGCCTAGGCCCCAACTGTTTTTCCGCAATAATTAAAACACGTTTCATTTATTATTTTGCAAATAGTCCCTTTCTGACGTATGCTTATTTGCACTTTTGATATTCCGTAATCAACCGTTTAGAAGGTCCATGCCTCACTGGACCGCTTTTTCCAGGAAAATACGAAACCCAATTATCTCATTTTACGTCTACAATATCTGTGCACAATTTCATTGAATTCAGCGCACTTCTTGCCTTTTGGGCCTCAAATTTCAAAATTTTGGGTGGGGGCTCTTGCCCCCTAAAACAGTTTTTCGCAGAAAATAAAACAAAATCCACATTCGTTAATTTTTTTGTATTGTTCCTACAAAATGTCTTTCCAATTCTTCATGTCCTTGAAACACTTCTGACATACTATTAGCAGTTTTGATATTTCACTATCAAAGTTTTGGAGGTGTCTGTGTCCCACCTAAACGGCTTTCTTTTTTTTCAGCAAAATAAGAAAAACGTATTCCCTCATTTTGTCTACAATATCTGTGCACAATTTCATTCAGTTCGGTTCACTTCCACTGGGTTTTCGAGTCTCAAATTTGAAAATTTTGGGTGGGGGCATTTGCCCCCAAAACAGTTTTTCCGCAGAAAATAAAAAAACCGTGTTGTTTTATTTTTGGCATGTTGTTCATACACAAAATTTCGTTGCAATTCTTTGTATCCTTTACACACATCTGGCATACTGTTTCTAGCACCGAACGCTCTCAAGAGGATCTAAGAGGGTGGACTTGGTACCCCTGAATTTTTCAATGAATGTTTTTTTTTAATATCCTTGAATTATACGTAGTCAGTCTTAAACACAGGTTTCATTTTTATACGTGGCAATAGTAACTTCCATGGTCCCCTCTCTTCTACCTCTAGACACAGAAATACTGTTTTAATAACTGCCAAATTACAATTTTTATCAAAAAGGAGTAGCTATCCTACTAACTTTGGTATCGATTTCCTGCTAAGCAGGGATAAAGTGAATCTGAAAAGGTAGGTAGACGATAGGTAGCGGCATGACGTCACGCTATCCCCCATGCCTATCTTTGCCCATTGTAATTTCTTAGGAACTGGAGGGACGCCGTACACATCTTTTCGAGGTGGGGGACGGCGTCCCCCGCGTTCCCAAGTACTTTTATCCCTGCTGCTAAGTATTAATTGCTGTGAGGACTAATGAAAAATATTGTGATAATAATAAAAATAAAGGATCTGAATGATAAAGATATTTTTTCAACTTTCTATTACAATTCCTGTGGGCTTTCGTGAATGTGGACATATTGTTTTTATACGGAATAAAGAGGCTTCAAACAAGAACGATTTGTATAAAAGAAAAAGCCTTATCAGTTGTTTTACAAAGAACTAAGCAACAGACAACTGACCTTGTGTGTGTTTTTTAACACAATTAGGGATTCGCACGAGTCGAGTCGAATTGAGATTTAAGCCTGTCTCGACTCTTGTCGACTCGAAAATATGTTTGTTTCGACTCGACTCGACAATTTCTGTCTCGACTCGACAATTTCTGTCTCGACTCGACTCAATTTCGAGACGAGACGCCTCGAAAGTCGAGTCGAGATAAAATATACGCACATATCAGCCGGAACATTATGACTACCTACGTAATTGTCAGTATGTCCACCTTTGGCACGGATAACTATGGCGACGCGTCTTGGCATGGACGCAATGATGCTTGGAAGGTCACTGGAGAGAGAGTTGGCACCACATGCTTACACACAGGTTACCTAATTTCCGTAAATTCTGGGGAGGGGGATGCGCTCTGACGTCAGGTTCAACCCCATCCCATCTGTGTTCAATTGGGTTCAGATCCAATCTATTTATTCTATTTTTTCTAATTTTTCGAGTTCGTGATAATTAATAATACATTGCGCAGTTCGAATACATGTTCACGTTTTCATTCATTCCAACTCAAGCCGCTTCATATACTATATAGTTGTATTTGTTTACGAAGAACTAGTTGCGTATCAGACATACACCCAAACAAAAAATTCTGCGTGCTCATCTGCCCAGTATTCAAGGTTATAATTACAACCTGAATTGTTAAAATTCGAACGTAAGGTGCATTAGATATCTACGCAATTCCTATGGATAATTCAAGCACATGCTAAATAATATCTTTGGAAAATCGCAAAGAGCAACCTCACATTCATGTTCACAGTCATACCTCATTATTTTATTTTAATGGTTACTTCATTATTTAATTCTGTGAAACTGTTATGCTGCCTTCTCACGTGGTCACCGAGTGACGTGACTTAGTTGAGTCACTGCTTGTAAAAAGAAATACAAACCAGGCAACCGGCAGCAGATATCGAGGCCTCCTGTCCTTTAGTTTTTCCCTCCCTTTTATTGCCCAAATTATGTATGGTGTTGCCAGGATACATAGAAATACATGGAACACGCAGAAACACATCTCGCCATTCATGGTTCGAGATTGCAGTGTCCATTCGGCGACTGTTAAGTTCATATTGTTCGTAGAATAATTTCTACCGTTTCAAAGTTATTCCAGTTTGAGAAATGGCTGTTAATAGTAAACAAGCACTTCGTCCTCATTTGCTGCCCAAAAAGACGAAACGTAGAGGGGAAAAAGAATATATGTGCACCCTATGCTATTAGCGAGATTGCAAACTGGAAGTATTATACTTTGTATCGTGAACTGTGTGCAAACAAAATGAAGTTCTTCAACTACTATCGTATATCGAAACCTTCATTTGATGAACCTCTGGAGTTAATACGGACAGATATTAGAGAGATTGATACAGTGAAAAGAACAAGTATTATGCCAGAAGAAAAGCAAGCTGTAACTTTAAGGTAAGAACGACGAACTCTGGTAAAGTAAGAACGCTCCACATATCTATTGGAAAAACAGAATATAAAAATTTTTCATTTTTCTAAGAGTTATCGTGGGAGTAACGGACGGACGTACTAACAGTACAATATTATTAGTCCCACTAAATGATAATAATAATAATAATAATAATAATAATAATAATAATAATAATAATAATAATAATAATAATAATAATAATAATAATAATAATAATAATAATACGTACACCCAGAAATGATTCATTAGGCATTAGTGGTGGCTGAAAATCTTATGATTAATATAAATGACTAATACACAAAGAACAAAACATAAAAGACAACTAGGAAGGTTGGATTCACCACTAGGCCCGGGTCTAGGGGCGGAACATTTTGAGGGAAGCAGTTTGAATAAAAATTTAGTAAGCAAGACGAAGAAAAGTGCAAAAGTATACTACTACTATTATTATTATTATTATTATTATTATTACTATTATTAATAATAAGAAGCACAACAAAAATCAAACTAACACTCTTCAAATAATTATTGAATTAGCAAGTCTATTAGCTTTAATAATTGGTCGTCGAAGCTAAATGGAATTTAACGTTACGAAGAGACCGGTGAGTATAGTGTACGTCATTTTCCCGCATCCCTCCTGTGCATATTCTTTCCTCAACACTGTCACAATATCAATCTAGATAAATTCCAACAACCCGATTTTTTAAAATTATTTCAATGAAATTCTTAGTGTTTGAATATTCAAACATTTATGGCCGAAAATTCAAATCGAATTTCTTTCATTATTGCACCAATGCATATTGTAAAACTGAAACCCATTCTCTGTAACTTTATTTAAAACAACAAGAACAGATCGTGAATTAGTAGCAATTCAAGTCTTTCACAGCATATGCAAAATAAAAATTCATTAAAATTTAAAGAAAAACGAAACAAAGGTATGCATAAAATTAGTGTTTTCATTATCATTATTTTCTATTGTATTAAAAATTTCTCCCATTAGAGGGGGGAGTAGAAAACCCGCGACTAGTGCAGGACGGAAAGGTCTAGTGTGCATGTTTCGTCTGATCATTTTTTTAAAACATACATTGGCATCAACGTAACACTGGCAACCTTGTACGGTGGCGGTCACTGCATTGTCCCCGTGCGAAAGCTACAATTTAAAGCAATGTTTTTCTTTGAGTGACGGACACTGAGAGTTGCTCGAGACAGTTGCGCGAGAGAGGTCGGTGACGGCAACTGCAGTTGCCTCGTACGAATACTACAATTTAAAGCAATGCTTCACAAGCAGTTGAGTCACCGAGTTGCGCGTCACTCAGCGACTGCGTATGAATAAGCAGTTAGAATTAGTTATAGGCAGTGTAGAAACGTTTTCAAAATGCATTAAAATTATAAATTGTTTCCTTGGTGTTTGTTAGAGGTAGGAACTATTGACGACGTTGTGGACTTATTTACATCTGTTGTCCACTCAGCTATAAGGACTTTGTGCCGGTGAAAGCATAAAAAACGAACAGGTTTCCGGTCTGGTACGACAATGAACTTCGTGAACTTCTTAAAAACAAAAAGCTAGCCTGGACTCTATGGAAATCACATCTGAGAGACTACACATACAAAAGCTTTGCAAAAATTAGAAGCCGTGCCAAGGAGATATTGCGGTGTAAGTATTTTGAATACATGGACTCAATTGGTGATTTTACTGTTAGCAACCCTAAACTCTTTTGGTCTGTAATTAAATCTAGATCAAAATCTTCGGGCATACGGGAAACAGTTCAAGATGAAAATACTGAAGCGAGTGATTATCAACGACCCGACCTCTTCAATACCTATTCTGATTTTCACGAAGCTTCGCACCCTTTTTAAACAATGTAGACTGCATTGCAGAAATGTTGCAAACTAATTAAACAAAAACTGTTATATCTAATTTTGTGCTAAGAAATGAACAAACAAACTGAAGCGGGTAGGGGGAAACAATGACATTAAAAATGAAATTGCATGGGCTTGTGATAGGAGAATTACATGATTACTTAGTGACCCTACTAGCAGATCTATGGTTGGATGGATGGATTAAAGTTTATCGTCCCCTTCAACAACAAGGCTCTATGAGATGTGGACCTACATCCCAAACGAGCGATCCGAACTACATGAACTCCCTCCGGAAATCGAACGCGGGTCTCCCGCCCGATGACGAGTACGCGAATCATATAGCCACAAATTAGTTAATTATCGGATCTAGAAGCACGTGCAGTTATACTCACCACTTCTATTCAAAATTGGAGGTTTTATCCTCTTTAACTTCTATGTATCTCCCCGCACTCTCTTTCTTTCTCTTTTTTTTCCCTTTTTTTAATTGACTACTTCCTTATCTATTGTGAAAGATCAAACAATGATCTGAAATACTATAAGGAACTTAATATCTTCAATAAGAACAGCAAGTACACTTGATTTCTCTTTTTCTTATCCCATTATGAAGTGACAACTCTTTAACAACGATTGTTTGTGAAACACTGAACAATAACTATGAGTTAGAAACACTAAAAATGAGACTAATAACAGTTTATTCTTCCACAAGCAAATAGTACACAACTAATGCAATATATTATGGTAATTAATGTATTGTTAAGGCATAGTAAGAACATTAAGTATCCTACTCAAAATGTTTATCTACATGGGATCGAAATCTTGAACCAAAATCGAATTTGTAAGAGAAAACTGTTACAACAAATGACAAAACACACGAAGTGCGCACCACAATTTAAAGATGTCGGCCAAGGAAGCCGGCAGGTTACCTGCTGCTCCGAGTTATTCTGTTAAACAAGGCAAACCCGTAAGTGCAGAAGAAAAGCAAATAGTTTATCAAACGTTATCAACGTTGTTCAATTCACTTGAAGAAAATTATGACCTTAAGGAGTTAGTTTTCATGTTCTCATAGAATAGTATATATAGATTATTTATTTACTTACTTTGTAGTACTGAAGTTACTATTTGTATGTTCACATGCTATACAATGTAAGAATACACATCAATAAATTGAACTTAAAAGGAAAAAGTACCATCTGTTTTCATGGATATGCGTAATGATTTAGGTAATAGATGAAAAAGAAATAATCTCCCATAATGATAAATATGCTTGCAGTTACATACCACCTTTATCGTTCAGTTGATAATTTTACATAACACATTGTAGTTTCATCTGCAATTACAATTTGGAGAAAAATAACAATGTTCAGTTGCTCCTAAAGGAGAGGGGATTATATAGTACTGGATATTTTTCCCCATATCACAGCGATGGTGTGAGAGTGAGACGAGTAATGCACATTGCAGCGGCAGAAATACATACACGTGCTGCAGCAGAAATATTGCAGGAAAGAGACGAAACAATTTCCTCTTCACCCATCAGCAAATAGTCGTACACGCAGTGATACAACATCGAGTTACGCGGTTTGTTTTTGAAGGGTGCAAAGGATTGTGAAAAACTCTTTACTTCTGCAAAACATTTACTTCTTTTCCCTCTACAACCCAACTTCTTCCTCTCCGCCCCATCTGTTCGGACACCTTATCCAACCTCTCTACCAACCCGGGCAAAGTACTGGCTCCCTTGCAATCGTTATCTCCACATAGATTACTTGGACCTGATAACATTAGTCCTCTCTTTCTCATCAAAACTGCTTCAGTTATTGCGGTTCCTCTATCTATCTTATTCAATAGATGCTTCAAGGAGGTTGGAAACTAGCTGACGTGACCTAAATATATAAATCAGGACTTAAAGATCATATATCCTCCTATAGGCCAATATTTCTTCTTTCTGTAATATCAATTATCTGCGAAAAAATAATCAAAGACAGGCTACTTACATTCATCTCACCTTACATCCACAGTTCTCAGCACGGCTTTCCACCGAGAAACTCAAGTCTCACAAACTTAAGTACTATTTTTTCTTGTGCAGTCAAATGTATGAATAACAATACTCAATTAGATGTTATCTACTTTGATCTCTCGAAGGCCTTTGATTCTGTCAGTCACATTCATCTTCTTCATAAACTCTTCAATAGATTTAATGTACATAGCAAATTTCTCTCTTTAATCACCAGCTTCTTGAAGGACCGTAAGCGAAGAGTTGTTCTTTCAGGGGCGACTTCTAATCCCCAACCCGTGATCTCAGGGGTGCCTCAGGGACGTGTATGTGGGTCTCTGCTATTTGTTCTGTTTATGATCTCTACATGCACTTATCAGCTCAAACTAGTGGCCTTGTGGCACTTGAAATTCAACAATAAGAAATGTGACAGTTTTACTATTACTTTGAAAAAGTCTCTTGTTCCCTCCACATACCATGTCAATGATTCCCCTATCACACATTCTGCTAGTCATAATGATCTTGTGGTCAGAGAATGAGAGTTCTGAATCAAAGATGACACCATCTCCTCAATACTTAAGAATCCAATGCGCATGTTGGGACTTCTTTATCGATTCACTGAACTACGCACTGTTTCGTCATTAGCAACTTTTTATAAAACTTTAATAGCGCCCAAGATCGAATACTGCTCTCCCATATGGGCCATAGCAGCACCTACACATCTTTCCAGACTTTATTCGATTCTTAATTTCTTTATCGCTATAGTCCGTTTCCGTGTTCCTGCACTTCGAATATTATATAAGAAGGAACTTTTGCTACATCTGAATATCCAGACTCTGGAAGTACGTAGAATTATCTCTGATCTGAAATATCTTCATAAAATAGTAAATGGATACTTAAGATATGAAATATTACTTCAGGAACTATCCTTACGTGTCTCTTCCAGCATCACCCGAAATATCCACCTATTTAATCTTGCGCGTTCTAAGTTGGTAATTATACAGAGGGTTTCTTTTTAACAAAATACCAAACTGTTATATTCAAGTAACAACTGATGTGGACATATTTTCGAGCTACCCGGTGTTAGATAGAGCAATTAAACGAGTGTTCACGGAATAATATTACTTTTACTCTTTTTTGACACTGTTCTATATTGTTGTTATTGTTGTCTTGTTCTCTTTTTTCTTTTGTTAACATTTCCCTGTGTAATATGGCAAAGTTATGCTGCATCTGGGAATTTGTTCAATAAATAAATAAATGACAAGTTAAAGGTGTTTTGCTGAGCGTAAAATGTATTCCATCTATACGTGTGCAGTTTGTATATAAAGGATGCCGCTAGTACCATAAATAAGTCATAGTCCGCGCGAACTTGTGGAAAACATCCCCGATAACTAAATGGCCAACCAGAACCCTAATTTCTAGCATTTGACAACCGCTCGTCAAGTCCACGTGGAGTACTTAGTTGCCACAGTTCCAAACGCTGTCCTTTCAGTCAGTGATTAGAAGATTGCTGTTCAACATTGTATATATAAATAAAATACTCGATTATAACAAAATGTGGAAGCCTGACATCTGTTTTATATTAGCGATTGTATCGGGAGGGAGAATATAGGAGGAATACACTTTACTTTGTAGGAACCCCCCCAGGTCGCCCCCCCCCACCGCACCACGGGATCTGCGGGCCCTTTATTGCCGCCACTGGCTAATATGAATATGAAACAGATGTCAGGCAAGGACAACTGAAAGGACAGCGGTGTTTCCCATATGATCTGACGACTTATTTTTGGCACGAACCATAGTAGAAGGCGGCATAGCTGAAGAAACTATACCGTCTCAGTAACCTAAATTCCATGAAAATTTCCAAAGCAGATTCATTGACCTGAGTACCGCATCTTGCCCACTTTGTCCAAGAGTGGGATCGTTTGTTTCTAAATTTTCTACCGAAAAGCATGTGTCTGGAATGGTGTTTCGGAGACAATAAAAATAAAGAAAATATACAAGGCACAGAGAGAGCAGGAAGGAGGGAGTGTACCACATTCCTTCCTCTAAACTTTCCTTCGCCTTCTACAAGAGAATGGCCGTGCATTGTTTTTTAAATTACCATTTTCTGCCTAGTCCTTCTAGAAAGCGAGGAAGGGCTGAGGGATGTGAGAAAAAAACTGTAGGATTTCAGAACAAGTGTATCTCTTGTTTGTCTTGGTTGCTAACAATATTGTTTCTCCATAAACTAGAAATTCCTCATGCTGTTATGCAAAAAGCCATTCTGTTACATAGACATTTTTGTATGCTGTAAGCATATACCTTAAATAAAAACATAAAATATGCTGAATATTCTCTTAAGCACTAATATATGCATTAACCTTTGAAATATGCATTTATACGCACTATAAAACTTCAAATTCGAGCTGTATTATTGTTGTTAGAAACCCCTACCAAGTCTAACAAAGATGCATATAAGCAAATAAAATACGCATTTGCATAAAAATCTGATGCAAGCTCTGCACTGTGCTTCCATGCTACTTACAAGGTTGGTAATGAGTAGACATCACTGTCTGTGGTAATCACAGAACCTTGTTAGGACCACTTAATACTTTCTGTAATGTCTAAGGAGAAATCATGAATCGTAGTGGTTTTAGCGCTGACTTTGAATAAAGTGTCATTTTTTTTCTAATCATGTGTTTCTTTGTATTGCTTCCTGTGTCATACTTTCTATGATGGTTTAAGTTCCACCAATCTATGCCACTTCGGGCATACGAAAATTACTTTCGCAAGTGGCATAGCACAGGGAATTTACCTTTGTCTTAAGAGTTGCACAAGAGTGTATACGTAGGTACAAATACTACCAGAAGTGTCCGAGTTACGTGAGGAAGAATAAAGTTTAATGAATAAAATCCCAGAAATTTCAGTGTTATACGAAATAACTTCTTTCCTCCTTTAAAAACGGGAAAGCTGGAATACGTGTTTGCTCATTCTTATTGAGGAGCTTATAATCAATAAGTCACGTCTCTGACTTAAGTGAATCCTCACATTTAACAACATTATATGCTTATAAGATCTGAAGTTAGAGCAGTATAGGAATTACTATTTCTTACTTCATGAGCGAAGTGTTTGCATGTTGGATTTCACACCTCCAACCATAACTTAAAACAGGGGAGGGCAAGATAATTTTGGGCGGCTATCTCGAAATGAAACCTTTCAGTATTACTTCACGTTGCACGATTTTGCATTTAAGCTAAAGAAAACAGCGACGTTGAGAATGAATGAAATGGTGGAATGAAGTAAGTGGGAGGAAACTAGAGAACCACGAGAAAGTCCACATACACGGTGTTTCTGTGCCACAAAGCCCACTTGGCACCAGCTGGGATCGAGTCAGAGACTTCAAACATAAAGGGTGAAAGCTGTGCCACTGAGTCACAGCGGCCCCGGGCCTAGGTCATACGTTTATAGTTTCGTAATACATAAATGTTACGATTATGAAGCCTTCAAAATGTATTAAACAATTAGCTCGATTTGATTGTGAACTTATATTAATAGTTTCTGTAAATTTAAAACTGATTACGAAATGAATCCGTAATTTTATTAGATGAATATAAAATATACTCCCGGCGCAAAACAAAACTATCTGGAATTGTCGTGAAAAGGAAGAAAAAAAGGAAATAGCGTTGCAGTCAAAAGAGTAAAGTGAGAAGTGTATTTATCTTACAGTGAACTGATTTGATGCCAAGTGGTCTAACTCAAAATTGAAATTTTTGCCATCGACAGCGGGACGCTCATCGAAGCAAGAAAATTAAAAATGTTTATTTTATTAAGTTTTCCAACTAATTTTAGTGAAAAGGACACTAGTTGGCAACAGTGAATTCAGTCTTATCGTCAAAGCCCGACTTGGAGACGACAAAATTAGCTTTATTTCTACATGTGTGCGTGCGTAGAACAACAACAATTTGTTCGAAAAGTTGCTGAGAGACTTTTTTTTTACTTCAGTTCCCATGAGAAAGAAAATTAGCAAGTCACCCCAAGTATCTAAGTGAATCTAAACTAATTTGTGATTGGACAATTTTTGGCCATCAACCAATAGTGGACAATGCTATATTCAGTGAGTGGTTGCTAGTCACGTGACCTACGCTGACGAGAAGCTCAAGTTAGTCTGGCGACAAACCGCGAAGCCCCCATCATGGGAGGAAAAATCGGGCGAAAGAAGTCGGACAATTAAGTCAGAAGTCTAATAGTGGACAATTAAGTCAAGTGCTTTAACCGAACGACAGTTTACGACGAACATTATTTTGGTAGTTTTTGAATATAAGTCGTTTGTGATTGTACAAAGAGGAAAGCATCTCTCTCGGTCATCAGGCAGAAGACACTTGTCAGTGGTCTTAGAGTGCAGAGAATTTTTTTTGGGAGGAAACCAAAATCGTCAGAGGACCATTTCATCGCACTTCAGGACAGGACACGTCGTTCTATGGAATTTTACCTGGATGCAATTGTAAGTAAAGTGCCACTTTTGTTCTGAGACAGCGACAGGAATATAAAGCGAATTATCTCTCGCGAGAGCTATGTTTCTTTAATTGTGTTAAGATCTAAAATCATTTTAAATAGCCAGCACGTCTACTACGAATTTGTTAAAAAAAATGTAAAAAGTAGAACCCGCGAGTACAGTAACTAGTTAACATATAAATAGTTCTAGCATAATTGCTAATTTTTTTAGACTACCTACTATCCGCGCAAACGCGAAAATTAATTCCATTTAAATACCAGTATTGAAAAAAGAAAGAAAGAAAGAAAATGTAGGTCAACGCGTAAGGTGATTTGTGCATTACAAAAGTAAAGTGTACGTTTATCATTGTGTTTGAATATGTGTATTAGAGATATTAGTTACAATTTAGAGAACTTTTAGATACTTTTAGAGATATTATTAGCCTATTTTTGAGACAGTCAATAGAAACAAGTAGACAAAATGTTAGACCTCGCAGATATAGCACAAATACTTACTGAAGTGCTTGAGTCCCTAAGTACCTTCAGGGAAGGCATGAACCGCAGATTTGAACGTTCGAGCAATAAATTGGAAGCAGATATTACCGATTTTAAGAAAGACATAGGTAGTAAAATTGAACGGTTAGGTAAAACAATTACCCCATGAGCTTCTAAACTCTCATGTAACTTTTGGGATCCACTATCTAAGGATGAAAGTTGTAAAGCTGAAGTTACGCATGACCGCGAGGAAAGTCTACCTAAGTTCGAAAAATTAGAAAGTAAGCAAACCGCGTCAGAACAAGGAAAAACTAATTTTAGATTTTGAAGCGACAGTTGGTGTACAAGATGCGCAAACACAAGAACACACGTCATGTTCACGAGAGCAGGGTCGTGAAGTAAAGGATACTCAGAACTGTTTTGAAATTGAAAATGTAGCTTTAGAAAACACCGTTATTGTTTCTCAGTTAACAACAGAAGTTGATATGTTAGAAACTGATACGGTGCAATCCGTTCAGGATGCTATAGAGATATATGACATTCCATCGCGATCAGCTGTTAGGTCAGCCGTCAGTTCAGAAGTAGGTCAACAGGTTAGGAGCAGCGGGCGCGAGTCAGAATGTGAAATAGCAGATTCTCAAAGTGACGTTAGCCAGAGGTGCGACGATAGGATTTGTCACAATTTAGGTAACCCGATGCAGGGACAGAATAACAACAGCGAACCAGACGATAATAGCGGGAGTTATTGTTCCGATTATTTCCAGTGCAACTTAAAAGATAGATTATTTTTGGTTAAAACGCAGCAACCTAGTGTGACACATGAAACTCGTGATTTGTTTACACTCAGCGCAAGGTCAGATAAGGAAACAGAATGTTCCCCTTCGCGTACTTTTCAACGTGAATCAGACGTGTTGCACACATACGAAGATGCAGTGTTGCCGGTTCTCCCTAGTTAAATAAACAATCCGTGTTTGAAAGTGTGCGCAACATGCTCACATTTACTTTCCACTTCCACGTCTTTAATAACGCCTTGGTTGATGAATTTAAATCGGAAACTACCGCCGCAGACAAGTTATAGTTCTTGAAAGTACGTCGTTCTGTTTTCAAGTGCATGAATCGGTTCTTGAAGCTATAATCACGCAACTTCGTTCTTTCAGTGATTCGAAACTCAGAAGCTTAACTCCTGAGATAGTTAGCATCACAACACCACTTCCGCATAGATGAAAAGAAATGTGTGCGTTATGTGTTTGCACTTTCCCTACGGAAAACAATCGTGTAGCTATGTTATGGGATTTCTTGGATAATCAAAATGTAGGATTCGGTTCCGTGAATGAAGTCAGAATTTGGGATCCCACAGCGAAGATTTATAACACGTATATTTTCATGGTTAAAAAGAACTCGTTCGAAAAACAGATTGTAAATTGAAAGACACTCCTTGTCATCTTTCGACGCGTGAAAAGCCATCACTTTCGGTTTGTTCTGAAGTAAGAATTTTGGGTCAGCTCGAACAACTCAACGAAAATAGTTCACAAACAGTAAGAAAAGAAGCTTGCATTAAAATACAAGACCATGATCGGTCGAATTACTTTTTACATAAATTAGGAGATTTGTATATCACACATCATTGCAGAAATTCCACAGAATGGTCTGACGAGTGTCTCAAAGTAATAATGAGGAATTTCTCTAGTGGATTACAGTTACTCCATTGAAAAAAAAATCCACCAATCCGTTTGATTAGGGACTTCTATTACAGCATACCTGAGAAGATTGTCTGGCCAGCCGTATCCCAAATCACAACAACAGGTACGTAAGACAATGAGTATGTTTAATTAAAATTTCTTTTCAGGATTAGTTACGACTGAGGGTGTTTGGAAAGAGAAAAAGGATCAAGGAGTAACAAATAAAAGTAACGTGAAGGTAAAAATGAGTTAAATTAGATCGCGAAAGTTTTTCAAAATTTAAAATTTCATGACCCCTTGACCCATTTTGAGTACAACCATGACTTTAAATATGTGGACTCCAGCACATTTATATAGTTTTGAATTTCTTGCATATGCATTGTGTTTATTTCAGGACAAAGAAGAAGGGTACCTGAATAAAAATGTAACCTATAATATTATATGTTGTTTTATTATACACTTAGAGAATTTTTGTAGGAACCATAGAGACCATATATCACATACAAATGTATGTATGTACAGGATGTTCATAAATATGCTGTTTGTTTTGATCGTCAGAAAATAGAAAAATTAAGTATTTAAAAAAATGAATGGTAATAATGTTATTTTAACAATTTATGGATCTGTTCAACATGTTAAAATTAAATGTCAATAATGAGATAAAATTTGCACTGTACCTCAGAAAATTAATATGGCTCTGCATTTTGATTTTTTTTTTTTAATCAGTACGTTTTACATTTGACGTCAATATTTTTTTGGTGCGATATTATTATGAAATTATATGCAAGTAAAGGTAGATAAAATGTATAGTTATTCATTCTTTTGGTGCAAGAGTAAAATTCTTCTGTGCAAAGTTTGTTAAAAGATCATGACAGACAATAAGTTAGTCTCACTTGTTATTATAAGATAAAAAGGAAAACAGTATATTATTAATATCATTCTAAGGTTAGAACCTTACAGGCACCCAAGGAAAAGGGTGGATTAGCATTTCGACGCCTAATCAGGTCCTGTAATTCATGACGACAATTTGGTTTTATAAACTCGTCAACCTAAATTATCTACATTCTATAACAATTTTACCTTTTTCGGTCATAATTATTTTTGGTAAATATAAACTAAACCTTATTATATTAAGGAAGCTGATGGAAATGAATTTGATCATGGAAAACTAAAATGTTGAGATATGTATGCAATACGAAGATGATTATGAAATGTATAGACAAATAGTGTAATGGTGTGACAGAAATGCCAGATTAAGACTAAATTACCGGCTTAGACATACATAAACCCGGACAAGATTTATTGAGGAAAGACAATGAGCATTTATAGACTAGTGTCCAATTTTATAAAGTTGCTATTGTTATAGTACAGACGGGCAAAGACTTCATTGCATTCGCACGTATGGACAAGTCAATTTAGTTCTTTGCAAGAGAATATTTATTTTAAGCACAAACAATTCTTAGCTTTAGAGCTGTTACCAATTACCCTCCATTTGGAAGTGTATCGCACACGTTTCAGGGGAAAATATCTTCATTCTTTTATAACGTTCTCTTCTATTTTTTTCTTATGATGTCATCGCCTAACTATGTTTCTTAACAGCTTAAATGGGAAGGTACCGTTTTATGACTATAAGGGAAAGGGAATTTTAGGATTTATTGTAGGAGTCACTCAATTCCTAAGAGTGTCAGTAAAGATCAGCGTTTACTGCAAAACTCCAGCTATGGGTATAACGAGTCTGTTGTGCTTATTGGCTTTAGAGGTCAACACATTAACCTACTGTTACTTTATTTTTATCGGACTCGACTTCGCACTCAACCTCGTGCTGTGAGGTTGAAGAGAAATGTCAAACTTACAGTACAGAGAGGCACATTTGAAATATGAAATTTCACTTTATAACGAAATCTATAAAATTTATTTTCCATTTTATTTTCTTTAAGTATTTAATAATAGTATAATATGTAGGTATTATTGAAAACTTAGATAAACAATGTCACATTTATCAGATACAAATGTTAGTGATCGTATATTATATATATATATATATATATATATATATATATATATATATATATATATATATATATAGTCATTTTTAGCTAATGAATATCATGTTTAAAGAATGTTTAATGAGTATTGTTTATGTCATTTAAAGTCATGATAGTTGTTATATCCATATATCTTCATAGTAATTTTCATACTGTTTTAATAAGATACAATATTTTCATTCTTGTTATATAGGACTTTAGTCAATCAAAACTATTTATGATAACATATCTTACTTATATTAACATGTTTGATTGGCGCCGAAGTATATTCATATATTAGATAGTTAATAGTTTAAAGTTAGGAAACCAATAACGATGTTTGTCGACAACATTTATGCTATTACTGTGTTATAGTTTAGGTATGAAATATAATTTTTTTCAGTCGATTTGTTTTTCTTGTCCATTTATAGCTTAATTTATGTATGATATCTTAGGTTTCGATGAATCTATAAATCTTCATCAGTTCGAATGACATATGCCAGGGCGTACATATATGTCGTTTAAAAAAAGAAAGAAATATGTTTTGCTTACTACATTTTGAAAGCGAGTAGATATATATTCTTGTATATTTTTTTTCTTCAGTTGTCGATAATTTGATAATTCTTGTCAATGATATACAATTTTTACAGTTAAAGATATATTTCTAGTTTCCATTTTTAATTTTTATATAAATGCTACGGTCATTATTGTTGATTTTATGAAAATTATATATATATAAAAGTTACTCAAAAGGCGAGTAGGAATGCCTGAAAATGTTTCGTTTAAATAGTCATTGAAGTATTGTCGATTTCGATGTTTCGTTTCTTTGAAACTTATACATTTTAAGTTCATTAGTTCATTATTTAGTTGTGTATTAAAAAATAAGAAAATGAATATTAAGCATAATTGCATACACTACTTTGTATTAGTAGTATCATTGCATACATATATCTAATTATTACTTGTACGTATATTCTTCGTATAACTTTTAGTCTATAATAAATGTTATTTAATAGAAATTATGTGAAAAGAATGATAGATCAAGTCAAGTAATAATTAATGATCAAGGATGAGAAATAATAATAGGAAAATTTAGTTGAATTTCTTATAGATTATCGTTTCATTTAAGTTTCTATTCTGAATTGATTTCTTTTATTGGATAAAGGGAACGCGAAACCAAGATTGAAAAAAAAAAAAATAAATTGAAAATATTTACTTAAAAATCTCCGTTACCTTTCTTCTTTATTATTACCATTAAAGGAATTTTGAAATAAAACCAACTATTTGATATCAATTTGAGGTCTATTCGCAAAATGCAAGTATGTTATGAAGGTTCTCCTTCAGAGGACAACATGGCCAGAGATATATGAATATGAATCTCTAGGTTTCAGCCGTAACATAAGAAACAGAGGATTTCTTCTCGGAAATCAACTTGGCCCACAGTCAGTGAGGTTTCAGCTGTTTCTAAGATAGATTAACAAGGTAAATTAACTTTCGGAATAACGTTGTATTTAAAAAAAAAAAAAAAGTTAGAAGGAAGAATAAATAAATAAAATAAACTAAGCGAGCAGTCATTATCACGAGTCAATTAACGAAATGAGTTTTATAGCATATTAATTAATTGATGAGAGTAAGAACTTCTGATGAGTGTTGAAAATTGAAAATTTAAGTCCTTTCAATATTTTTCAAATGATCATCTGTTCTAGTAGAAACAACACAGTCACGTGTTTTAAATCAATGTCAGTAGCCGAGATTTATGATTTGTATAACAGCAATAAAGGAAGAAAATGAATGTTTTTATGAAAAGGGAAAGTTAAGAAAGATCATATAAGGCAAAAAGGCGGATAAATGATATGTATTCATGAATGGGTTAAAAGAAATATTGTGTATATACCCCGTTGACGATGCATGTCCGGGACAAATGTTGCGAAATGGTTTATGATATTATGCTATGCTCAGATAGCAGTAGCGAATAAATGTCTTTGTGAAGACAATGAATTCCGAGGTAGATGTTGTACCCTCGATGTAGTTAGACGAATTCCGAGATGGACGTTGTGCCCTCGATGTAATTGTATGTACTAATGGTATAAAGGTTTTTAGGAGAAAAGTATTTGTTGCGAATATTTTCTGGACACCCATATGAATAATGTAAATGTTTATGAAGCCTTGTGTAGATGCTGTTAAAATAACTTAAAGTAATTGTGCTCCAGATTAATCTCGAAGTAACTAGATCACATGACAATAAAATTTAAATTATTCTGTAATATGAAATGAACAGTAATTTGTGGAATTTTTATGAGTTTCATTGAATCTAGTTAATAATTGAAATGTTTGAAGGTGAATAGTTTTGAAACTTTGGAAATAGACATCTGTTTGGCAAAATGCTCGTGATGACTCTTTGTTTCAATTATATTGGTTGTTTGAAATAATAGGTAAATTAGAAAAGGTTTTCCAGTCTTGTGAGATGTATTATGTAAAATTTATTTTGGTTATTTAATGTAAAATTTATGCTATTATCATAAAGTAATGCACAAATCTTGTGATTCCGTTCCGTTTCCGATCCGAAAAAAGAAAGGAATACTTACAGATGGTGATCAGAAAAAAATGGAAACACCTGTAGTTGGCAACACGTCAGATGTATGGGTTAGCAGTGGTGTCGTGGCGCCCGCAGCGCCGGACCGCTGGTGGTGGTGTGTTAGGTCGGTCTCCATACTACGTCAGGCGCAGTGGAACAACAGTGTCCAGTGGCTGCAGCAGACGGAGGTAGTGTAAAATTGGAGACCTCTCAGATTTTCAAAGAGGGCAAATTGTCGGTGCGCGGTTATGGAGTGAGCGTGACGGCAGTGGCTACTGTGTTAGGTGTGTCGCGTGGGACAGTGTCGAAGGTGATGACGGCCTACACAACACACGGGAAAACCACATCGGGGAAGCGGAACAGTGGGCGGAAGAAAATCATGAGTGACAAGGTCACGCCGGATATTAAAGCGCATTGTCACGCAGAACCGTCATGCCACTGCGGAGCAAGTGACGGAGGAACTCAATCAGCACCTCCCCCACCCTGTTCCGACAATCACAGTCCGCCGCGAATTACATGACATGAACTTACGGGGTCGTGTTGCACGGGCCAAACCGCTCATCAGGGACCATAACGCTTTCGCACGCCGCACATGGTGCCGCGACCATGCAACTTGGACCGTTGAGGACTGGAAACGTGTGATATGGTCGGATGAGTCATCCTTCACCCTATTCCCACCACGGGCCGTGTTTATGAGTGGAGAATGCCCAAATAAGCTTATGATCTGCAGTGTCTCCGCCCAACTGTGAAACATGGCGGCGGCTCGGTGATGCTCTGGGCTGCCATATCATGATTTTCATTGGGTCCTGTGGTCACACTTAGCGGACGAATCACTGCCAACGATTATGTCGCAATTTTAGGAGACCACTTGCATCCTATGGTCCGGATGTTGTTCCCGGACAATGACGCTATCTTCCAGGATGTTAATGCATCCATTCACACAGCTGGCGTTGTTGGAGCGTGGTTTGAGGAACATCGGGATGAAGTTCAACACCTCCCCTAGCCCGCCCAATCCCCAGATCTCAACATAATTGAACATCTCTGATCCGTCTTGGAAACACGATTCCGGCGACGATTTCCACCTCCATCCTCTCTCACAGAACTGGCCGATGCCCTGCGCGAGGAATGGTGTAAAATTCCACTTGCTACCATTCACGAGCTCTATGCCTCCATCCCACGTCGCATCGAGGCTGTTCTGAAAACGAAAGGTAACCCGACACCATATTAATCTGGTAAGTTGCAATTTCGTTCAGGTGTTTCCATTTTTCTGATCACCATCTGTATATCCGTTCGTTTACGTATAGTCTTTGTGAATTCTAAAAAAAGTTTGATTTTTGTTCGTTAATTACTTGCCCCAACAAGGTTACTTACATATATTTAACAGTACTTTGTAATATTATTGTATACTTTGTCATTGTTACCATTTTGAAAATTTGAAGAATGGGTAAATCATGAAAGGTTATACATAGGAATACTAAGTGAGAAATAATCATAAAAAAAGAAGACATATAAGGAAAAAGAATAATATAAATATATAAATGATAGGACATTAAAGACAGAAGAACAATTGATATACATAAGAGTGGCTTTAAATGTAAGTGTCTTAGCCAGCTGGCCTTTTCACCTGCATGTTAAGTGAATAGATAAAAAAAAAGTAATTAATAAGGCGTGCAATAATAGTGAATGATGGCATCAATAGTATTTTACAAAAAGTGCAAAGTGAAAAATTTCCCTCACATATACGTATATATCTACATATATATATATTTATCAGTACTTCGAATTCAACGTTATTATTTCTCAAAAGTGTTGCAGTGGCGTATGCTCCAACAACCCAGTGTTTGAAGTGTTGCATCACAATCTTCATCAAATGATTGAACTATATACAAGGTGTGCTTAAATTCATGGACATCCAGTAACGGTCCAGGATTATTTGACAATATTGCCAGTACAATATTGTCAATTCTCTGTGGACGCCAGTTGCTATCTACAGCGTTATCGAAGCAAGAAAATTAAAAACGTTTATTATATTAAGTTTTCCAACTAATTTTAGTGAAAAGGACACTAGTTGGCAACAGTGAATTCAGTCTTATAGAAATAAAGCTAATTTTGTCGTCTAATAATCGGAGTTTGACGATATGTGTGCGTGCGTAGAACAACAACAATTTGTTCGAAAAGTGGCTGAGAGACTTTTTTTACTTCAGTTCCCATGAGAAAGAAAATTAGCAAGTCACCCCAAGTGTCTAAGTGAATCTAAACTAATTTGTGATTGGACAATTTTTGGCCATCAACCAATAGTGGACAACGTTATATTCAGTGAGTGGTTGCTAGTCACGTGACCTACGGTGACCAGAAGCTCAAGTTAGTCTGGTGACAAACTGCGAATTATTTTGGGAGGAAACCAAAATCGTCAGAGGACCATTTCATCGCACTTCTGGACAGGACACGTCGTTCTATGGAATTTTACCTGGAAGCAATTGTAAGTAAAGTGCCACTTTTGTTCTGAGACAGCGACAGGAATATAAAGCGAATTATCTCACGCGAGAGCTATGTTTCTTTAATTGTGTTAAGATCTAAAATCATTTTAAATAGCCAGCACGTCTACTACGAATTTGTATTAAAAAATGTAAAAAGTTCATTATACACATTATCTAGCGAATAAGCCACTTGCGCCGAAAGGTGAATTTACATATTTTGGTTTAATCGATCTTTAAGTAACAAAAAGAAAAAAAAGTTTAGTTAGAACAACAGAATTTTAAAACTTCTCACGGCCGAATGTGTATTTTATGTTGTAAAATGTCAAATGTATTTCTTATTGTGTTCTGATGTGTATGTTAAATTACTTATCTAAAGCAGAAATATGTAATTCAGATCATTTTGAAGTTGAAATATGATCATTTAAATGTATATGTTACTGACGTGATCATTTAGCTTTGAACTTGACAATCCTTCATACCGCGAGGACGTAGGTTGTGGTACGTGCTTTCTAATAATTTGCAGGAGCAGTGAACTATCCCTCGCACCAAGTCCAAAATGTAAAGAGAGGACTTATAGTGTTAATCATCACACACAGATAGCTCGACCACGACCAACCACGTTGCGTACGAACTCCCACTCAAATCCTCCCAAGTTTGAGTGACAGTTGGCAAAGCATGTTATGTGTCTCGGTGGAGGAAGATGATTGGGAGACTTACAATGTATATTGGTTATTGAGTACAAGGATAAATGGAAGCGACCTTTCACACCAGCGATAACATTTTTCAGGAGTCAAAGTTGAAGTTCAATATCTCATGAACAATCCATATTTCTTTTATGTTGGTAACCAAAACCATAACTACTGCATGTAGTTTGTCTCATAATTTAATGTTTACAAAATTCCTTTTAAAAAATACCTATCTATAGAAGTGAAAGATACCTCTACTAGTTCTTGGCATCCAAGCAGTCCATTTATTGTAATATACTATGTAAAATTGTCTCGTATCATAGTATGTGATGTACAACAAATGTTACATTATACATTATCCGTAACACGTGATATGCTGCAACATATTAAAGCCTCAGAATAGTTGGGGAAGCGAATAATTCAGAAGTTATGTAGCCCTATTGCGTTCATGGAAATGAAAACACAATATTTATAAGTATGCTAAATTACTATAGATTGCCAATAGCTCATTGAGAGAATTTATGATGTTTACTTTATCTCAATGGGTATATACAAACTAGATAATTGATTATTATTATTATTATTATTATTATTATTATTATTATTATTGTATTTGAAGTACAGTCAAATATCACGACAATTATTATTAGTTTTAATTAACTGAATTGAGCTGAATATTAAGTATTGTTGATCTCGAAAGATTAACTATTAAGTTTATGCGTTCTGTACCTTTCTAAAGTAATAAATGCTGGAATTTTTTGAAGGCTGTTCCTGAGTGAATACTTTCCTCAAAATAATATTAAAATTTATAGAAATATTTTCGAGACATTCGAGTCGAGTCGAGATTTTTACGAGCAGTCTCGACTCGACTGGTGTCTACTCGAAAATTCGAGTCGGGAAATACGTTTGTCTCGACTCGTCTCGAATTTCACAGTGTGTCTTGACTTGAATTCGAATCGAGTCGAGTCGAGTCGAGATTCGAGGCATGTCTCGACTAGTGCGCATCCCTAAATATAATGTTACAAGGAACAGAAGCCACACCTGCGAGCAGCTTGCTTTTTTGCCTGAGGGCAGCTTCAGTACTAAAATTAAGACTTTCATTCTGTCAATATATTGTGTAGCTATGAGTCTTTCACACAGGTTCTTTGCAACAAGTTAATCAAACCACGTTGTTGTAGACAGTGGTGGGGAAGGATGGCAACCTTCGCCCGGGCTGAATTTTACAAGAAAAGTTTTGTTCATCGGGTAGGAAGCAAAGTCCATCGTACAGAAGGGAAGAAATATATTTTTTCATGGAAGCAGGAAAGAGAAAAATTATCATCCAACCCTGCTCAGAAGCTACATTGGAACGTGACGAATCAACTTGTTTGCTGTGCGATATTTTGTCTTCAGGCGATTGACTAGATAAGAGTCAAGAAAGAAAGAAAGAAAGAAAGAAAGAAAGAAAGAAAGAAAAAGGTATGCTTATTTAATGGAGATATGCTTGCTTCTTGGCATTAAGTGTTTGAAATCCAAACTGTTCTGAATATCCATTTTGTTATTTCTATAATAAGAATAAAGGGAAATGTTAAACCTCATATATAGTAGGGGAAAAACTGCGAGGGAACGGGAGGGGACGTCGTCCCTTCAGTTCCAGAAAATATCTGTGTTATCTCTCCACTTTCTAAAAATTTACAATGGGCAAAGATAGACACGGGAGACGGCGTGACTCATGCCTCCCCCTACCTTTTCAGATCCACTTTTACCCCTGGTATATATAGCAAGAAAAATGTATATTTCACACAAATAACAAAAATATTCTACTGAACTTCGCCTTGGCGTTGTGTATTTCAAATTGTTTAGAATGTTCTTCCTAACTCCAATAGAAAAATGATGGAATAAAAGGAATTGTTAATTCCTATCGAAACAGAAAACATATAATTACACTTATTGAACAAAAAGAACAAGATAAAATATTTCAGTCTGTCTTTGCAATTCCAAATGCTTAGAACTATTTTCCCCCTTCTGCTCGTGAACACGTCAAACTAATATTAGCCTTGAACAAAACAGCCTTCAATAAACGTAAAAATCTTATACTTTTAAACCTAATAGTGTGTTCACGAACCATTATTTTCCATCACCGCATTCAGTCGAGGAGGCATGGAATCGATTAGTGATGAAGGAACACAGGAAAGGGAAAGGAAGGAAGTTCACTGGGACCTGTACGTTAGGTGCCATCCCGGCATTTGTCTGGTATAAATGAGGAAAACCGAAGAAAAATTTCACTCAGAATAGCTGAACTGAGAAAGCTGTTACACCTTTTCGACTAAGTATCCTCGTACACATATTGAATGAAACCTCTTATTTCTCAACACTTTCAATGAACAGTTTTCTTGAAGCGTTTTACATGAGATCTGATTCTTGATTATTTAATGGAAGATGAAGATGTCTGGGTCATTGTCCATCTGAAAATAAAATTTTTCGTTTGGTGTGGGACGCATAATATTTAACTACAAAGTCTTTCTTATTCCTGTTACCTAAGGGTATTTTTCCTGTTACCTAACGGTTCTTTTTACTACTTCCTTCAAGACTACGAACGATTTTTTCTTGATCTCTTAATCTCACTTATAAAGAATTTGTGATCCAAACTTCTCCCTTAACAAAGAGAAATTACGAAACCTGTTGACTTTCTAAATTGTTGAAAACCTTAAACGCTTGAAAGAATATTGGTGAAAATTGCACGAGCAGCAATTACACAATAGATGATTAGAATATTTAAAACAACCTATACGATAGTAGAGATGCTACAACTATAAGATCTTTTGATTTCAATGTATGACGAGTAAACGACACGCTGTAATACTGAAAACTGATACACATGCTATTTACTCATGTGTGTGTTATTGTATGCAGAAAGTAGTGTTGCTGAGGAAACGACACAAGACGACATCGTTCAAAAGAAATTATTAAACCTTTTTGAAAACGAAATTTAATTTCCATGATACTTCACGAGACGAGAGAGACCACCTTCTTGAACAACACTAGCAAAAATCACGAAGTTTACGTCGTTGTTCATAATGGTATGTATGCATTTCGAATATAAATAACCCTCAGAATTATACTGATGTAATCGCAGTTCTCATTCTTGATATCTGAGCATTTGAGATTAAGAAATAAACGCTTATAACTTGTTCTCCGAGATCATATGTTTAACTCCGTAGCTGTAAGAGGTTCTAAAAGCAAAGATAGTTAAACAAAAATGTACTGTTTTTGGGTGTAACTGGGTAACATTTACTGTTGTCTGGGTTTAACAAACGGTTCTGCGAACTGAAAATATTTTAACAACCGGTTCTAGCGAACCGGCTGAACAGCACCACTGGACCGTGGGGAATTCCCTCGTAATAGTTCGAGTGCTCACTTGCGGCACGGGAGACCCGGGATCGATTCCTGGTGGGAGCCTATGTGGTTCAGATTCCACTTTAAGATACAGGTCCACGTCTTAAATTGCCTCGCTCTGAATAGAATAGTGAACTCCAAATCAATCCACCACCTAAACAATCGACGTCGGAATCGGGAGCGCCTTTCCGTCACAATTAGAGGATGGTGGCTCAATGATAGAGCGCTCACTTTTGGTTTCAAGTTCATAGGCTCTATTCCAGTCTATACTAAGTAAGTTGATGTTGAACAGCATTGTGTCAATTTGTTTCTACGAGTTCTTTAATAAAAGGAACTGAGGAATGAAGTGGAAGGCGATAATCATTTAGTTCACTCATCATCTGTTTCCTTTAGCCTCAAGGATATAATCGTGCGATGTTAAAATTGCCATTTCAGTTCAAAGTATTAGACCAATAATGCAGTCTTGAATTTCCGAAATCACTTTTCAATTACCTGTGAGTAGATTATGAGTATTTAGATATCTAAATTAATTATAATAGGTAATGTGGCACTCGTAAACTCCTATGCATGAATTATTTGTTTTCCTCGAAAACAAATTCAAGTCTAAAAGACTTAAGCTTAGTATGAAAAAAAAAAAAAAACATTGCTTTTCAGCAGATACTGGATTTGTTTGATAAAGCTGCTTACAGACCTCACGTGAAAGCAAGTCTCTCGGAGAAGTTAACTCACGTATACAGGGTTGGGAGTATTTTCTCCTCTTGCCCGGCTGACTTATTTCTTTTGTGACTGCGTTTTAATCACTTCCCCTCTCTTGGACACTGTGTGAAATTTGACTTGTATACTGTAGTGGGTTACAGAAAAGAGAATGCTATTTTAAAAAAATGACAATATCAAATAAGATTGACCATTATCACAATATATTCAAGATGACAAATATTCATTTAAGTCGTCGTACTTAGTTGTCTCCACTGAAATTCTCATAATGTGCTTTCTTCTTTACTAATATGAGCTCCGAGCTTCGTGGCTAAGTGGTTAGCGTACGCGCCTCTGGCGTGCGAAACCCCGGCGAGAGCTCATGTGTTTCGGATTTCACGATTAATCAGTAAGTCCCGTCTCATATAGCCTCGCTGCTGAAAGAACGTTAAACTCAAAATCACCTCAACTAATATGAGCTCCTTGGCAAAGGTACTGGGTTATTTCGTAACTTCTTCTAGAAGATTTTTGCAGGAATGAAGAATCATCAAGTGGTTAATCTATGTTGGGCCATGGTACTCCGAAGATAAGATTTCATTCTTTATAGAGTTGAAAATAATCTATCTGGTGTCACTGAAGTCATAGGAACAGTAAGGTAAAGCATGGTTAGCTTATTAAATTCCGATAACAAATAATGAGTTACCATTTTTTGGTTCAGATTTCAATGAGACAACCAGATTTTGAACACCTTCAATGACTTTTAAAGAATAATTTTTGCTTCCGTGAAGCAAGCAAAGTGTTAATAACGGTATGTCAGAAGTGCTTGAAGAACATGAAACATTGGAGCGACACTTTGTGTAGAGACAATACGCAAAAAATATACGAATACGATTATTTTATTTTCTGCGGAAAAACGGTTTTAAGGGGCAAAATCCCCCACCCAATATTTTGAAAGTTGAGGCTCGAAAGGTTAGAGGAAGTGAACGGAAGTGAATGAAATTGTGCACAGATATTGTAGACATAAAATGATGGAATACGGGTTTCTTATTTTCCCAGTGTTGTGGCTAGGCCCCATCCGAAAAAAAGTAACTATTACTGTAATAGCGCAGGAAGGAGTGAACACAAGCAAATCAAATTCTGTGTTGTTATTATATAGATCCTATGTAAAATAAGGTCTTCCGTATTTCTCAACTGTCCCTATCCGTTTCGTTCTGAATTAGCAGATCAAGAGCAAACAGGAAATAAATCGACACGTGTTTTTGTTTATGCGCAAAAACATTGTAAGAGTTAAAAGTGTCTCCCGAAATACTATAAAATATCTTATACTGTTTGTGCTTGTAGTTGATCTGCCAAATTTGAAGAAATCGGATGGAGACACAAAACTTGTGAACACGGAAGGCCATATTTTACATATCCAATGTCTACATACAATTTCATTCGCTTCGGTCCACTCCTCCCGCCACTCAACGCCCCAGTCCACTCAACAGCTTTTTTTTTTTCAGGAAAATACGAAACACGTATTCCCTCATCTTAGCTCTATAATATTTATGCACATTTCATTCACTTCGGTCCACTACTTCTTGACTTCCGGGGTCAAATTACAAAATTTCGGGCGGGGGCTTTTGCCCCCTAAAACAGTTTCCCGCGAAAACAAAAAAAACGTATTTGTTTACTTTTTGCCTGTTGTTCACACACAAAGTTTCGTTGCAATTCTCCACGTCCTTTACATACATCTGACATACTGTTACTAGCACTTTTGATATTTCGTGATCAAATGTTTGGAGGGTTCCGTACTTCACCCAACCCTTTTTTCCAGGAAAATACAAAACCCGTATTCCCCCATTTTATGTTTACTACAATATCTGTGTAAAATTTCGTTCACTTCGCTTCATTTCTTAATTTTCGGGCGTTAACTTTAAAAATTCTAAAGGGGGTTCTTTTGCCCCTAAAACCATTTTCCTGCCGAAAGTAAAAAAAAAACTTATTCCTTTATTTTTTGGTTATTATCCATACAAAAAGTTTCGTTGCAATTCTTCATGTCCTTTACACACATTTGACATAATGTTACTAGCACTTTTTATTTTTTGTGGGTCTGTGCCCCACTCAACCGTTTCCTCCAGGAAAATAGGAAACCCGTATCCTCATCTTACGTCTGAATTTTTCTGTTCACAATTTCTTTCACTTCAGTTCACCTCTTATTGCCTTTGGGGCGTCTATTTCAAAATTTTGGGTGGGGGCTTTTGCCCCTTAAAACAGTTTCTCACAGAACAAACAAACCCGTATTCGTTCATTTTTTGCGTATTGTTCGTACACAAAATTATGTTGCAATCCTTCATATGCTTTACACACATCTGACATACTGTTACTAACACTTTTGATATTTTGTGATCAAAGGTCTGCACGGGTCCGTGCGCTACCCAACCCCTTTCTCCAGGAATATACGAAACCCGTATTCCCCCATTTTATGTCCACAATACCTGTGCAGAATTTCATTCACTTCGGTTCACTTCTTTTTGCCTTTCGGGCGTGAAATTTCAAAATACTTGGTGGGAGCTTTGCCCCCTAAAATCATTGTTTGCAGGAAATAAACCCGTGTTCATTTATTTTTTCGTATTGTCCATACACAAAGGTTCGTTGCTATTCATGTCTTTTGCACACATCTGACATAGAGATGGGCAGAATCGAGTACTTTTGAGAATCGAGTGCGTACTCGATTCTGCAGGGAGAGAGTCGATTCTGGACTCGGATCGGAATCGGTTTTCTACATAACTACATAACTACCCCCCCCCCCCAGCGCGCTCTTGCGATCTAACGGTACTTAAGTGGCAAACAATTCGTATTCAACGTTAAGTAATAACAATTTGAAGTAGTTGGCATTGTAATATTATATTATATATATATATATATATATATATATATATATATTTGGTAGGATTTTAGTTAATAAAGTACACATGTCTCTGTCTTTTTCACGATTAGCAACACGAATTAGAAGAATCTTTTTATCTTGCCCACCCTCTTTTTTATGCATAGGTATATATTTCATTGTTTATCCTCCTTTTCACATCTATTTGCATCCCCGTTGTTTCTGCGCACTAAATCCCACGCTTTGTAACACAAGCACACGAGGCTAACTGAAGTTCACCCACTCGCTTGGCGACACTTCGCGAGTGGTAAAGAGTGGGAGTGGAGTTCTGGTGCATGCTGTTCACTGTACGGTGCATGCTGTTCAAAGGAATTCGGAATCAATTCCAGCCAATCAAAGCAAGCGTAGGGAATCGAGTACGAAGCTCAGAACTCATTTATGAGAAAACAATTCCGAGCACAAACAGAATCGATTCTGGTTTCAGATGTCCTGGACTCGGTTTGTGAAAAGCGAGCCCAAGCAGAATCGAGACCAGCTGTGCTCGGAGTGGAAGTACAGGAAAGCTGATGCTCTATCAGCCTATTTGTTGGTTACTGGTCAGTCAGACTTGAATAAAGGGACAACATTAACATAATCAGTGGCACCAATATAAAAAATAATTATAATTTCTAAATTGCAGGTATTCCATATGTGTGTTTTAACACATACATTTGCTATAATTATTGTAGCCTTCATTCTATGAATGGCTTTATCCCGCCAGATAATAACGTTCAACAGAATGATACGTGGTCAGTACCAAAGACATACGCAGGGTGGGTTCTTGGGGTTCGGACCCCCTCCCCGAAATCTCGATCTGTCTGTAAATTTAATATAATTTCAGGGGTAATTTTACAAATTTTAATATAATTTATTCTCATATTGAATTTGAACGCACCAGGAAAAGCTTTGGACCCCCTCAAAATAAATTCCTGCATACGTCGCTAGTCAGTACAACGACTCAGTATCGTTTCTTGTTTTTCGACTAGTTCAGTGGCGGTTGTAGCCCGGGGCCAGGGCCCTCGGCTCCCCAGTTTTTGAGTGACAAAATTAATTTAAGCTATTATTTATGTGTTTTTGAAAGTGTATAGTAAACTCATAGTATACCTATCATAGTCTGAGACCAGGTAGCGCCCCCCCCCCCGTTTTTACCTTCTAGATCCGAAACTGCTACAAATCCTATTCGAATGCTATACAGCTGCCTATAATTATAAAGAAAGATGCAGGGAACAAGGAATAACTACAGCTGCGATCAAAATTGCATTTCTGTGCTAAAAGAAGTGAGTTTTGTGGTGGATAAACACTATGTGTGGGTTTTATTGGGGTTCTCTTGTTTCCACTCACTTTTGTCATTCCACTATTATTATTTTATTATTATCCACCTCATTATTACCGTATCTCTTAGCCTCGGTTCACGCTCGCAGGATGTTAAACTAAATAATAATAATAATAATAATAATCGATTACGAGTTGAGTTCATTTATGAAACATAGGTTATTCTGAGTTGGTTGAATGTAAGAATGATTAGCTATCTTGCAATACGTTACAGGGAAACTGAGCTGATATCGTAATTTAATTCGATTCTACTGTTTCGTGTAGGCCTATAGGTAATTACTTCGTTCTTCCCGATATTCATTGATTGATCGATTGGTTTAATTTTAATGCGCTTTTTCACAACCCAAGCTGATATGGAAAGTATTGTTTAAAGTAGGATACAAATTTATGCGAGTTACAGGGATAGCATTTTCACTTGTTGTAATGACATTACACTCATCTGCTGGGAAGGGGCGTATTTTTATCCTATGTAAAAATAGTTATAAGCTAATAACATCTTGTATTAGGTACGGGGCGTTTCGGCTGGGTGAATGCGTAATTGGTCACAGAGATGTTAAAGAAATATGACGAATGTTGTCAATTACCTCAGTTAGAAAGATATTATTTATATTTGCTAAAATCTTCTTTTATTCTGTTATTAAATATTTTCTTCCTCGATTTAAAATTCTCTTCAACTGAATCGGACAAATTTAGGTAATAAACCTGGCTCTCCAATGAGAATAAACAAACATTCTACGCTATATTAAAAAAAATGCCTATCATATGCACAGAAGCATATTGCAATTCGCTGTGCCGCATTTGTTGCTACCATACTTCTTATCTTACTGTTTCTGCTGGACTCGATTCTTACTCCTTCCATGGCTTGCTTTACTGGCCTTCTTCTCCCTCCGGTGATAACAAGACGAAACAAGGAGTACGCTACTTTAGTGAATTCAGTCGAAGCTTTTTACGCTGCGTAAGGGTTACTTTCCCATCAGTTGGTATATGAATAGCAGAAATGTGTTCTGTATACGAAGCTTGTTGAATGCACTGCCAGGGAGGTGACCCACTGATTGAGCATAATAAAACCGAATACAGAACCGATCCAGAAAGCGCGTACATGAAGTCATGAACGTAGGATCACCAACGCAGGCCACTGAATGAGAATAATTAAACCGAATCCAGAATAGAGTCCAGAGAAACCGAGCACAGAGAATCGAGTACAGTAAGGAATCGAGTGGAATCGATTCTTGGACTCGATTCTGCCCATCTCTGATCTGACATACTGTTACTAGCACTTTTGATGTTTCGTGATGAATGGTTTGGAGAAGTCAGTGCACCACCCAACCTTTTTTTCCAGGAAAATACAAAACCTGTGTTCCCTCATTTTACGTCTGCAATATCTGTTCACAGTTTCATTTTCTTCGGTTCAGTTATTCTTGCCTTTCGGTTCTCAACTTGCAAAATTTATGGTGGAACTTTTATATGAAACCTTTATATTAAGTAACTTCTTTCTTTTTTATGAGATTCTTTTTTTTGGGGGGGAGGGGAAGGAGGGAAATGCTTTCCTCTGATATCTGTTTCTTGTCATTCATCTTTTTTGAACTGCTTAATAAGATCATTTTGTACCTTTTGATGTCATCCAACTCAGTCAAGATAATACAATTGTCATTCTTAACAATTTGTTTTATTCTCTTACAATGTATTTGCAGTTTGCCACACTGATATGTTTGTTGCAAAATTGAGGTTTGGTCTAACGCCTTTCGAATTCACAATCAACCCAACCGCCGAGCTTCTTGGGTTGCCTGCTATTGCAGGAGAAGGAGAATTGTAGGTGGTAATGCACTTTTGGAGTCGTGTATACATTATAAGCATCTTACCGTTTTCGTACTTGAGTACATTTAAACTCTAAACTAAGAAGAATCTCATGTAGCAATTTTGTGAAGGCTAATCTAAGGAACTTCGGAAGAGCATGCTACTGTTTTTTTAAAATTAAATTTATTTACCTGCGAGCAATCCTGAAAGCATTGTTGCAATAAGTGGAGTCTTCGTCTTTGGATGAATTTTAGCCAAGAAACGGAACAGAATTCCATCATTTGCCATGGCATACAAGATTCGAGGGATTGGAAACATTGCTCCAAGCAAACTGTAGAAAAGAGAAATTTATTTTTAATAAAATAAATAAGATTTTATGTATTTTGGAAAACGAAATTGTCAAGATACTACCCGATGCTGCAAGTATCGGTTGACCACCGATAGGCAACTAGCGACATGTCGCAAAAAAAAAAAAAAAAAAAAAAAAAATGGTGGCCCCGCAGCGACGATCTGCGATGGCCCCATTTCCGAATTGAAAATTATACTACCAGCTTCAGAACCTTGACTAATCGACAATGAACCACAAAATTATTCCTCAAAATATGTTAAATCACCTACATACGTGATTTATTTACATTAACGTGAGTCTAAAACACACACTAAAAAGGTATGGACGCGAACCACCAACCTTATGGTTAATAGGCGCGTGTTCTCCCGACTTCGTCACGGAGACGATGAAGAAAACCTCGCATGGAGAGGGGTAAATCGTTGAGGTCTATTTAATTTGGTCCATCAGAGTGCTCCTGTAACTGTGTATATTCGACAATAATCGTTTGGGATCAGATAAAATGCGCTCGCCATATAATTTTATAACAAAGTGACGCGCGTCTATTTAGTTTATTTTATAATTCTTCCATACTCACTTTCGAATGATCGGCGACAGTTTCCATCTAAATTCATACAATTATACGCACTCATGTCAAGATTTTTCACACCATGATGTAGAGACAGAGGTTACTTTTGACCCCGGAGCTCACTTTAGGAACATTTCGTCAGGAAAGTATATAATAATGACCACAAGCAGATGATTGGCGATAGTAACTTCGCGATTCTCCGCGACGAATCGAAGGAGCCCGGACTAAAATAAAGTCCTCGCTGCTACGCGGTGTAACTTGAATACCCCCACTCTAAATATCTCTTTGGACTCGACAAAATCCTGCCACCAGTAGCACACTAGCAGCAATAGTTTGACGAGTCAATACATCGACGATCGACATTTACCGGCAAGCGGGCCACTAGGTGTTGGCGACGTTTACAGCATGGGGTAGTAGCCTTGTGCATACCAACTGTGATCAATTTCATCACTTCTTTTATTCAGTAAAACCCGTGAACCTGACGACTTGTTTCGAAGAAATATAATATGATATATATATATATATATATATATATATATATATATATATATATATATATATACACTATTTGAACTGGACTTAAAAGTCCAGTTGTACACTTCTCCAAAAGTTAATTCCACGCCTGAATTTTTCTAAGTTCTTTAAAATTGTGAGTTTGGCAACAATTTACTCGAGATAATAGAAGAAGTCGTCATAAGAAAATGAAAAGAGCAATGAAGCCTTCCCAACCTATTTTATTGTTTGTTGTTTGAAATATTCATATCATATTCCACTGATTAATGGAATGTTAGTTTCAGAGCAAAATAATACCTTAACACGCACGGCTCTCGGAACAAACTGAGAACTACATTTCAATTGTATTGATAGCGACGAAACTTCTTAAAATCCTCCCTGTCTTTTTCGATTTTCTTTAGGTCCAAAAGCGTGCGTTTTAATTGAACCAAATTTTCTGTATTTATTTAGTTAAAACATTTGAACTTGGTTCAAATCCCACAGGGTGCTTTTTATTTAGTTTTTAAAAGTTTTTCCGCTGTTCTTAGTGTACAGTTTCTGATTTTATGATTCATGTCCTTTCTTTCTTCAGAAGAAGTCATGCTTTATAAAGTCGCAAACTGATCTCAGTTTGTATCTGAGAATTTTCCAAACAGCAATGAAATGAACAATCTGAGCATTTTTAAAAGAGTACATAGACGCTACTAAATTTCATGAAAATAGGTTAACGCGTGTATTCCTTCGAGAGGCGGGAGGCCAGAAATGAAAAAAAAAAAAAAAAATGTATGCCACTTGAAGAAGAAAATTTTCATTCCTAGCATGGATAACTCCCCCCTTCCCCGCTCTAGAATTTTCTCGTCTCTTCTTGATAATAGAAACGGGGAATAACTTTGTAGACGAAAGCACTACAAATGTTGTTAGGGAGATTGGTTTACATTCCGTTATAGTATATACTATATATAGATAGATAGATAACCTGTTCGTGTGTCCGCACATCTACAAGATGAAAACATCTCAAAGAAGACCTGATGGATCAACACCAATTTTTTTATAACCAAAGGGTCATAGGTTAGAAATCTAGTTTGGTTACAGAGACAATATTCAGACGGGTAGTAATAGAAATAAACTACCGGTTTTAACGTTGATCACTATAGGGCAAAAACCATAACATATGTGTAAGAAAAAGCGGTTTTCTGCAATCGATTAAGCATCCCAAGAGCACAATTCATCTATATCCTTTACTCTCTTCTAAAACCGAAAGCAGAAATCCACTACAACTTTCGGTTTCTGTAGGATCTACACAGACTAAAAATGATAAGAGATAGAGAGATATTTTTTTAATTTAATTTTTTTTTAATTTTAATTTTTTTATCGATTTGCTGTTTGAAGAATAGGAAATAGCTTTTGCTTTAACCTCCTTTCAAACAGGAATTTCAGAAATAAACCACTTTCAGGTTTAGCATTGTTCTCCAGAGAATTAAAAACAATCGTAATAAATAGCGGAAAGTTGTTTTGTATGCCACAAATTGGACCACTTCCAACTATAACGTAAAAATGGCAATAGATAGCAAAAATGTGTTTTCTGCACTGAGATAAAGGTCCCAGGAATATATTCAGTCTTCACTCTTCTCTCTTTACTACAACCGGAAGTGATAGATATCTTCTTACACTTCCAGTTTCAATATTAATTGACAAAATATTACGCACACAAACCACTTCTTTAAGTGATGTACACGTGTCACTACATATAGATCGAAGAAGTGTGTGTGTGTGTTTGCCTATCAAACTCAGTACGACCATACATTATAAAGTAGTAGTGACACGTGCACACCACACAGTGTTGCCATATATAAAATATGTGAGGCTGAGCGTATAAGGTTGAATCCGTCCTTCCTGGGGAATATACTCGCGTATGATTCTTCCTCATTTTAAAGTACCCAGATGTTATGTCAAACAGTTGAACTTACACCGAGTTCTCCATTTTTCAATCGTTCTTTTTTTTAAAGTTTCAGTTTCACAGTCATTGCTGCTGCTCTAGTTCAGTTTAAATCAGTAGTTCATGAACTTTGTGTTAATATTCCCTGGTGCTACTTGACAAGTTTCAATAGACAACAGATTATTTAATGATGTAATCAGTGGCGTGCGGTGACTTTTCTCATACGGAATAGGTCCGAAGAGAATGTGCGCTGTACAGTGGAGTTTCTGAGTGGTATTGTGAACACCAAACACAATTTATATGATTCTGTAAACGCTTCTTCTACTAAGCCTGTTTCTTTCAAGAAATGGATAATTTCATTCACAGTTTTGTTTGAAAAATCTGAGAGTCTGTACACTGATATTAATTCACTCCGAAAATTGTTAAAATTAAAAACTCCCGTAACTTGATTTATGGGTCAAAAACAAGCGATCAGGAAATCGAGATTTGAAGCACTGAAATTTCTTTGAATATAACAGCTCAAGAAATTACAACTGGGTGAGATCTTGAAATCTCACTTCCATTTTTCCAATCATGGTATCAATAATGTCATGGTACAGACGCACATTTTTAATTTCTTGGATCTGTTGAGTCATCTACGTCTTTTATTAGAAGGTTCCCGTTGTCATCTAATTCTACTTTTCTATAAGTCTCTTCAAAATAGTTTCTTGCACTCCTAAGATGAGATATCGTCTCTTCTACTTCTTCGATGAAATATTTCATATCCAATGTTCTACTTTAAAGAATGTTGAATAGTATGTCCGTGCGCATAAAAATATAACTAAAAACTTTTAGTAGAAATGCAAAATCGAAATCCTTCAATGATAACACGCAGCCTTTTGCAGTCATGAAAGCTTCGGTGTCACAATTATCTGAATCTTCTGCAATATCCTCAAAACACCGTAAGAGCTATATTTGATTTTCGTTCACTCCATTCACAATTCTGGAATTGTAATTCCATCTTATATTGGCAACCGTTGGAAATTCCTTAGTTACTTCTGATTCAGCAAGCTTGTTACAGCATTTAGATGAATATGAAAAATTTAGAATGCACTTATTGTTCGAAAAATATTTTACATTCCTTGATGTGATTAACAGATTGTGGAACAATGAGATTGAGTCTGTGAGCATAGCAGTGTTGAGAAAAGGTGTCCCAGTGCACTCTCCACAAAGATTGTAAACCGTTCAAATGTCCAGAAAACGTGGCAGCTTCATTACAGCCTAGTGCTACAGCCTTTTGCTTACAATTAAAGTGAGAGAGAACTTGGAAAACATTCCCACTTAGTCGTGATTACACTTATTTGTTTTGCAGATTTTAAAGCAGTCACAATCTTACATGAATACTGCAGTCATTCACGTACCGAATACGATTGAAAGTTGAGAGAGCTTTGCAATGTCCGTAGTTTTGTTCAACATTATTGTTGTAAAAAGTGTATTGTTTATTTCTGACTTAATTTTATCCAGAATTACGTCGCCAACACATTTAATAATATAATTCTGAATCCTGTTTGATCCCCTTTAAACACTTCAGTGCTGTGAAGATGACAAGTCAATTTAGTGTCGTACTTAGAATGTAACTGAATTACTTCAATATACTTACCCTAATTGACAGACTCTTCCTGTTCGTTATGTCCTCTAAATGATAGCTTTTCTTGAGCCATAAGACAAGAAACATAAATCAATCGTTTCATTAGTTCTCGGTTTGAATCAACTTCTGCATTATGTTTTAAAACATCTAACCTTTGTTCACCCAATTGAAGATCAATTCTGGCTCTCCCGAAAGTTTTCAATTTAGTTATTGTGGACTCGTGTAAATAACACTTTTCGTGGCGCAACTTGGCTTCGCGAAAATTGTTCATGTCACAAAAGCCATTATTATTCCATACGTTCTTTTCTCTGTGGAACAGAATATAAGGCCAGCAATATTGTTTGTTTCTTGACTCACATGCAATTAACTATTTTGAAGAAGCAAAATAATTCATTTTGATATTATGTATATAATCTTTCATTTTTGTCTGAATGGAAATGCTTGGAGTTGGTCTACCATTGGTTATAATTTGTTGCTTTTCTTGAAACCTGAGAAATCCAAATGATACCATGAATTTGGTCCAGAGTATAACACCGAAACGGCCGATTCCCACCCCTACTGTCCCCTGTACCAATTGAAGTAATACTACTGCTTGCGCCATCGCCTTCCTCCAAGGGACTCTATTTCTCAGACGAGTCCCCTTCCATACTTCACTCTTCAAGCCACTTTCAAAATATATTGATAATCTAAAAGTTCACACTTCTCTAGATCTCTTCTAGTGTCAAGATTAATACTGTAAGTTTAATTGCGTTAAAACTATTAACTGCAAAAAGCAAACGAGCATTAAATTCGCTTACGACAGAACGCCCAAGCTTAGAGCCTAAACAACATGATATACGGACTAGCTGGCTGGACACTGTTCCTTACCCCGAGAAAAGCAGATTAAAACCCGAGCGTTTCCAATCTTTACTTAGCTGTCGCACCCAGCACACGGGCGCGGACTAAACTTGTGTGAGAACAATTGAAACGGATATTTTACGAAAATAGAGAAATATAAACTATGTTTTCGTTTTCTTTGGTACTATTTATATTTATCACAAAATAATTTAAAATGCCAGGGGACTAGCCTAGTCCCCTTAACGGCACGGCGTTGGATGTAATTACAAACTTAAAATTAATATTTTAGACACAAAGAATTCGGTAATGGTAACTAGTGTTCACTTATTTTTAAAATTTAAATCAAATCAAACCAACGTATACCATACCATACACTAGGCAGAGCTATGATCTAATTTCCGCACAGTGGTAAAATCAGTCCATTTGCCAAGAACGCCGGTATTCTTGATACAAGGAACCTGCAGAAACATGTAATATATTAAAAAGAACGTACTTGATTTGTAGGTCACTATCAAATTAAATGGTTTGCGGTCGTTGACGGATCTCCTTTTGAAGAGCTAGCGTCAAATATTGAATTAGTTTCATGTATGGATAGTATTTTAAAGGTCCTGAAAGGTGTGACTAGGCAGTGCCGTCCTGTGGGTAAACTATGAGGGCATTTGCCGCAGACACAGCGCTATATGGGTTCGATGCTATTGAAAGAATGTGTTTAAAAAAAGTAACAATAACGTAGCCTATAGGTAAGTACGTTATAGACTTTATGAGTACATTTCGTGTAATACTAAAAGTGCCTTAAATATTATGGTTCATAATCTCTAAATATTTTCATTTCCAAAAATGGTGAGAAAGAGTATAAAGATAGCCTTGACGCATATCTAATTTACATTTTAATACTGTAGACGTTTGTTAGAAAACTCATGTGTTCTAGACAATAATTTGTACATTATTGAACTTTAAATCTGGTTATCCTATATTGAATAACACTGCGTGTAAGAATGTTTCTGCAAATGACTTCACCTATAACGTATTATGTTACGTTAAGACTAGAGCAATTGGTCCAATCAGGGTCGTACAGAATGCTACAGCTTTGGTTATTGATCTCATGTGTCTCATATCGTAATATTATACAACAGTAGCTTATCGCATTTTCCTCACCATTTCTATTACAGTTGCATCTGAGGAACGCAATTTTCACAGCTAATAATAATAATAATAATAATAATAATAATAATAATAATAATAATAATAATAATAATAATAATAATAATAATAATAATAATAATAATAATAATAATAATAATAATAATAATGATTCAAAATGAAATAAAGAAATCCACAAATATGATTTGGTGTATACGATTTACTTATAACGAAGCAGACTACGACAAGAAGTTCCTTTCTTTAAGATTAGGTCCTCGTGGGTCAAATAAACAGTACATTCAGATTATAAAGGCATTAACAGTGATAATTGAAATAAATAATCGATTTTTCAGAAATTCGCTATAACTGTGAAACTAAAGGTTTTCAAGTCCTATCAGTACTATTAACTAGCAATTTAAATTATTGAATCTATTCTTTACGTGTTGAATACATACAAAAGATTTTTCTGTATTTCAGTTTTTGATCCAAGAGTACCAGAACTTAAACCGGAAGTTGTATAGATTTCTAAAGCGTCCAGTTTATTTATTTTTTAAAAATATAAATATAAGGGCAGAAATAGAATCTATTCCTACGATACTGAGTCTATATATCCATTTTGCTTTAATTCGAATTGATCGATGGAATGTAGAAGGTAGTGAATGCTATTGAACATATGCCAAATCCTACCTGTATTGTAATATTATGGAGTGGATTATTATTACAAATTACTTTTATTATCCCTTTGCATTAAGTATTTTGCGAAATGTCACTGCAATTAATAGGATGATTCAAACTAGCACTAGAAGTTTATTCATTATGCGTACAAAATTCCCACCTACACCATTGGACCTACAATTTACTTTTGCCAAGGTTCTCTAGATAAGCATGAGCAAGGAACAGCTGGCGAAAAACTGAGCTGTTATTGAGTACTTCTACAATACGACACCCAAAAATCCATCTTGATGCTTGTCAATCGTAAGGAATTGTGCCACTTCTAATGCTACTGTAAAAATTTAAGTTGCAGATTTTGAACTTTGCTTTGGTGCATCTTTAACAATAATGATCAAGAAAATATTGATGCTACCCATGAAATGTTATTGCAGAATCGAAGACCTTTCGCACTTAATATAGGAGGTTGGTTACAACACCCTTTGAAGTATTGAATACAAATGTGTGGCACTGGATGAGAAATATATCGGCGAGACAAGTTATCAAATGTCTGAATGCTGAACAAAGTTGGCAGCGTCTTTCAGTGTTCTTTCCAGGTATATCCCCCCTGTCCACTCGGAGTTGAAATAATGCCCATAAGATATATCAAATAGTGTCGAAGTGCGGCCTCAAGTCATTTTGGTTGACAGATTTTTTTTATATAGAAAAATGTAAGCGAGCTCGCTTGTTGTGAGCTCATCATTTATCTCTATAAAAAGGATACAAACAGGTTTTGGTCAAATTCGTAATTCAGGATTTGACTTACACCCACCATTTTGAACCTGAGACCAAACCGGTTTAAAAGCAGTAGAAAACACACTTCATATCCATTTTCAAAATACTAAGTGAGATTATTCGGGGTAAGGTGACGTCACGTGTTTTATGGAAAAGTAGGCATTCTTATGATATAGTCTCTAGCAAACGGTATTACGTAACTGGAGCATACTATTGAAAATAGCGATGGCCAAAATCTTCCGGAATCTGAAATTTCACTTTCTGAATTTCGGAAAAACTTCAGAATTCAGACAAAACGTTCCAAATGCAGAAGAAAAACTCCAAAATGCAGAAGAAGAACAACTCCAAAATGCAGAAGAACAACAACTCCAAAATGCAGAAGAACAACAACTCCAAAATGCAGAAGAACAACAACTCCAAAATGCAGAAGAACAACAACTCCAAAATGCAGAAGAACAACAACTCCAAAATGCAGAAGAACAACAACTCCAAAATGCAGAAGAACAACAACTCCAAAATGCAGAAGAACAACTCCAAAATGCAGAAGAACAACTCCAAATGCAGAAGAAGGAGGAAACACGCTCGAATATACAGAGGAGGATTTATGCGTGCGTATCTTATTATTTTTAAACAGGTTCGAAAGTTGTCAATCAGCCCCGTGTAATACATATACTATAAAACTGTATGGCACGAATAACCGAAAAGTTACAAAGTATATATAAATAAAATCACGCAGTGGAATTTGAACCAGGTTCAAAAGTATTGAATCCCTACAAAAAGAAACTATATGGAAGCTATTCCCTAGTTTTTTGCTCGATGGAAGGTTTAACTGTCCTATTAGACAGCGCCTAGCGCCAGATGCATCATTTCTTAACATTACCATACCCATTCTCAACAGAATTAATCATAACATTCCCGTCATCTACTGCAGTTCTGAAGGTAGAGGTAATGCTAAAGCAATGAGACAAAGTCAACAGCCGGAATTCATCCATCGCTATGTTGCAGAGTTTCGCTTAACCCATGACCATCAGTAACATAGTGCTGTCTTGACTCCCAAGTACAGCTTGGTTTGGCTGTGGCGTTATAAATGCAAGCGTTAGAAAGGAGTTTCTATTAATGCCTTTGTATATTACTGCTATAATTCTACTTCTTTGTGGATAATGAATGAGCACGTGACCATGTGACTTATATTAAAATTCATGTCTCTCTGCCATAAAATTTTGTGAAGGGTTCTAGGTAAAAACTGATTGAGCTTTGTTTTTTTTTCCTTTGTTTACGAATACAAGTTCTAGTTAAATATTACTGTAATATCGTAAATTCTATTTAAATATTTTTGTTTCAGAGTCTTGTGGTGGCTTCATAAAGAATTTTACACAACATTTGAAAGATTTCAACAACTACTTTAGTTTATTCTTAAAAAATTCGTTGTATGAAAACCACGGGGCAGGAGGATACGAACATCTATATAGAACTTAGAGCAGCATGTAAAGATTTTTTTCTGAAACATAAAGCTTTAAAAAATGATTAGTTACACATTCACCAGCTTAGGACTTGAAAGAGATGCCTTCTTCGACCTTTGTTTGTTTGTTTATATATTTTCCTACTTTGGTTTAACTTTGGTGTAAGAATTTAAGTGAATTAGTTTTCCTTAGCACTACGCATGAGTTCACCCTTACAGCGACTCAAAGTCCACATCTAATATATTCAAATGATTCAGGTTATAATTTTGTTTAATTTACTACTGTTATTTAATACTTGTTTATTATTTATCACATTAACAATAACAAACAGAAGTTAATTAACTCGTATTCTCTTCCCTTGAAATAATATTTTACAATTATGAAAAATATAAAAATACCCTACCTAGTACACAAAGCAAATATTGCTCCTATGGAGACAATCCATTTTATGACATCCCAGTGGACAGACTCGAATGCGTGAGGAATTGGAGCGTCGGCATTCTGTAGAATAAAAACATACATACACGTTTACAAAAATACAGATAATCAACCGTAAAAAGACATTAGAAATCAATTTACGTGAAATAGTCTGACCTCTTCGTTAACTTGTCTACTAAAGAAGAAAATATATATTTTAGCTCAAGAGAAGGTTACTTTATTGTAAAGTACATAACACATTCCGTTTATAAGGAGCAAACAAATATATATACGAAAAAGTTTACTTAAAAATAAGTAGAAAACATACTAAGACTATTCATGGCTTTGGATTAATTGTTTTAACAAAAGAGACACTGACCAAAGCTTAAAACTTTATTTTAAATTATAATTTGTAACTGTTTCGGATATCTAGCATATCCTTCTTCAGACACGATCGAAATTAATGAAAATACAGACATATATATAAATGTTGTTATAACAACATTTATATATATGTCTGTATTTTCATTAATTTCGATCGTGTCTGAAGAAGGATATGCTAGATATCCGAAACAGTTACAAATTATAATTTAAAATAAAGTTTTAAGCTTTGGTCAGTGTCTCTTTTGTTAAGAAAACATACGTTGACAATTACATATTTTTTCTTAACTTACTCTTTAAAAATCATTCTTCTTAGTAAAACACTATATAAGTCGTCGTGGATTATTTTTTTAAAAATAAATATTTCTGGAAAGTAAACTATTATCATTAACATATAGAACAAACTACGTGGATGTTGAGAATACTGTGTAATTGTACTGAATTTCTAAAGATGCAGCTAAAATATATTGAAAAAAAATGAACAACCCACGTAGATTCCACTTTTCTTTTTTCTTTTAAGATAAGAGCCACGGTACTAAACTTTTTCGCTCCAATTCCTTAAACTAAACCATGTTGCACTCCAGTTATTAATGATATGTTTTCTTGCGAAATACAAGCAAAACTGTAAGGCGTTTTCGGAAAACTTCATCCCAAAAGTAAAATTTTTCTGGAAATAATATTATATATACCCAAAGTAATGGTAGATTTTTATTTAATTTTTGCCGTGCTAGCACTATTGCTCAATATATTTTTCCTTTATAATTCTCACAAGTGAATAATTATCTGAAGGTCCAAAACTGAATATCGCATGTGTTTCAGCTTGTTCAGACTGAGGCTGATAGGTTTCAGTACAGACGAAACGCAAAGGGCAGGTACATTCATAGTGCAGAAAGTAATGCAAGTCGCACTTTTCATACAGTGGTCTGTAATGTGCGGGCTAGAAAAACAGTAGTGTTGTGCGAAGTCTAGTCCTATATAAACTTCATGTTCCGATGTAAACTTCAATTATTTTAGCATGTAACTTCCTCCACCTTGCCTCTGGAATTATTATTTAAATAATTAATATTTTTCTGATCAGAGTTTGCATTTCTTCATTAAAAATAAAGTATTTCTTAACAGTTTCCATAGCGTAACGTTATCTTCCTCAGACTTTAATATGTATGTTCATATTAATGTAGATAGAGACATGATGATCCTCGGGCTATATTTTACCTTGTACAAATCATCGGTTAAATCTAGACTTTCCGCTGCCGAATCATCACAAACTGCTTAGGAACCATGAAAGACGTTTGCGATTTGTTTCTAAATAACAATATTTCTGGAATTACGCTGAATCAATACGTATAAGAATAGTTACCAGAAAGCAAGAAAACTAGATTAGGCGAGTTGTGTAACACAAAACTTGTTGAGCGTCATAGTTTTCGTTGAACTATTTGAGTCTATTGTTGCAAGTTTGGAATCTATTGCGGGTAGTAAGAAAATAATATCCCACATTGCTCAGCAATTGCTGTCAGCTATGGAGAAAAGATCTTTCTTCATCTCTCTGTTAACATGCGAAAAGTTGATAGTTTAATAGTTCGATTTTCAACTTACCTACAAAATCCCAAACGTGATGTAAGTACAGCAATGAAATATACAGAAGATCTAAAACAACTGCAAATTTTAAGAACTGAAAACGTGGATGACATACATTCAGCGACATCTTCTAACAAGCATACTAGATCTTGAAAAATATTTTCGACAGCGAAATAAAAATTCCATGTGTGACAAGAAACCAAACAAAAGAAGAGAAAACCCATGAGAAACGCCGGCCAGTACTTTAAAACGGCTATTTTCATTCCTTGTATCGATGACCTAATTTCGAACCTAACATTGTGTTTTAAACAGAATAAGGATACACTGGCTTCTTTTTAGATTTTACTGCCCCAAAATGTAAAGTCAACTGTAGTTCATACTATAAACATAGTAAGCATCTACTTACATCAAAATATGAGGTTAACGCAAACAATGACAGACTACACGCTGTGATGCCCATAGGGAAAAACTTAAAAAAACGTCATTTCTCCAGGATGCTGTTTTAGCATTAGTTTCATGATCTGTTGATTTATATCGAATGATCCACAAGCTTCTGAAAGTATTGGCCACCCTACCCCTCCTCACAGCGATTAAATTTAACACTTTAGTGTCAGTGTGTCTGTATGAAAGAAAAAAGTAACAGCATTTTGTTTTCAAAAATGTGTAAAGGTGTATGGTTGAAATTATCTTGGAAGACTTCATGGTAAGAAAGATAAGTTGCATACCTATTCTTTTATTTGATTATTTGTTTCACTTTTTCATTCAATTTATGGCGGGCCATTTTCTTCTTGAAATAAGCTACTTAGTATATACATACATGTATTTACGTTCAATATATTTCATACTCTCTGGGATGCTTCCACTCTAACTCCCTGAACACATACACCATTTATATATACACTATATAGTTTTTTCTCGTATATATATATATATATATATATATATATATATATATATATATATATATATATATATATATATATATATATAGAGAGAGAGAGAGAGAGAGAGAGAGAGAGAGAGAGAGAGAAAGATAGATAAATAGATAGATATACGAGAAAACACACACAGTGGACTCTCTTTAATTCGAAGTCCAAGGGGACACGAAAAAACTTCGAATTATCCAACAACATTCAATTTCACATAACAACAAACAAACTAAAGTACTGTGCTATCAAAAACATATTCATATGGTGTGGAGTCTTGTTAATTCGAAATATTGGATAATTCGAACAGAAGTCCATTTCCCTTGAAAACTGTATTGAAAACAATAGTAAAAAGTCGTGGATAAATCGAACTTTTGAACCTAGGTTTTGGACAATTAGAAGTAAATACAGTTGAAAATTTTAATGTTGGACAGATGTAAACAGAAAAATAGTGTTTTAACATGTTTTCAGTTATCCAGGTGCTGCCATAGGGAAGAGTAATACAAACAATAAATAGAAAATCTATGTAATGATAAAGGTGAGTTGGGGAAGAAGTAAAGATAGAGAACGTGTATATATTCAGCGAGCTATGTTACAAGTGCTATTCCAAATCTCCTATGAACGAATTACTAACTGAAAGATAACCAATGAAAGACATCTAAAAATGTAGTATTTATAATTATGTTGAAAGAGGAAACGAAATGCTTTATATCATACCGATGATCTACGCACAGATTATCAAGGATTAAAAGACAAGGTTATTTTAAAAATCCATAAGAAATTATGTATATAAAATATTGGATTCTAAAACAGCGCTAAGAGGAAATAGATATAAATCACATTGAGAGAACCAAATATTGTCGACTTAATTGCGGTGGTCCAAGCCTCTGAAAACAATGGAAATCATATTGTGTAATGTTATAATCAGCTGCTTCACCATTTGATGAGTGATCAGAAGCTTGGACAAGTATATTTTCACACTGCTCGACCATAGTGAGTCAGTCACTTTCATTTTTCTGTTTTATTTTTCCTCCTTTTGTTTTAGATCTCCGTGACCAAGGCTTCAGGAGAGATCCGGAAGCTTGGAAATGCTAGTTTTCAGGGATTACAGTTACTTGTAACTAAGATTATTGTAAATATATTTCCTGTTAAGTAATTTGCTCAACTTTGATTGACAAAAGAAAGTTGAGGGGAGCGAACAGATATCTAAAGATGACTATTTAAAGCTAGAATGTCGAATTGTAATAGATACTTAAAAACAATAACATGAAAACAACACTTGCAACATTTAGGTTGAGATTGTTATACTTTTGGCGAGATGGTACAGTATGTAATTGGAATGTATCCTATTTAAATATGAAACAAAGATTTGAAACATAGACTTACCTGTAGATAATATGGTACCATCATAGTTAAAACTGTTGAAATTCCAAAATAAGCCAAAAATATTATCAGTAATGATATAACAATGGCTAAAGGAATAGATTTCTGAGGATTTTTTGCTTCTTCGCCTGAAAATCGGAAGTATTAAAAAATACATTTAAGTATAGGTATACAAATTAATATCTTTTAAAGTTTATGTTAGTAGCAATGTATGACATTGAGTGCATTAAGGGGAAACTAATGTTATAGATAGCTGAGGTTCTCTAATTTTGATAACGTATCCAACTTTTTATTAACATAATAATTCATTTCAGAACTTAGGATTAAATCTCTTCTCAAGCTTACTACAGTTGTCGCGTTAAAACTATTACTGCTATAATAATAATAATAATAATAATAATAATATTAATATTAATATTAATATTATTATTATTATTATTATTATTATTATTATTATTATTATTAGCAACACAATTAGACTTCGAATTTTTCTTTCATAAAACTAGGTGTTCGTTATAGTTTTGAGCTCCTGAACTTACGTTAGAGATTTTGTCCGAAAGTATAGATCTCGTAAAGTGTGATTTAAAAGCACGAATCTCTACAAAAATAACGATGTTCTAAACATGAAGATTTAACCCTAAGTTCTGAAGTTAATTAACTAGGGTGGAAACTTAAATTACCTTTGTATATCCCTGAACTGTAACAATAGCTAGAGCTCCGATTTTTTGCAAAGGGTTTGGACAAATTGATGAAACGGTGAGACAAATGCCTGAATATATATAATACATGGTTGGTGGTGGATTTATATAATATACTGTAGAGGTGTGCCTGATGTTCATGTCATTGCCCGACGCGAATGACGTTTTATTCTGGTATCATTTGCGATGCTGCCATGAACATCAGGCATGTACTGAGAAGGACTGCGGTTGTGTTTTCTTTTCTGATGAGCAGATTCAGTCTATATTGTGATTTTAAACGTACTATTATCTTACGTTAAGATGGGAACACACAATGGACTCAGGAACCAGTAGCGTACGCAGGAATTTATTTCTGGAGGGGTCCAAGCTCAACATGAGGGTATTTTATATTAAAATTCCCAAAATCGCCCCTAAAATTAGGCTAAATTTACATCCCCAGGACACACCCTCTGCGTACGCCCCTGTCAGGAACGTTGTCGAACATGATCAGTTTGGTAGTTTGGTGTTCTTGTGTTGGAAGGTATAATGTTGCATGGGGATATCAAATTTCTGAACACGATATACTCATTGGTCATTGTTGTTGTAATACTGGGCTCCTTGTTCACGTGCAACTTTTCAAAGGTGCAGTCGATCCGAATTGCTTCTTTATGAATGGTAATGCGCGACCGCATCGAACAGCGCAAGTGGCAGAGCTCTTGAAACGAGAGGACATTTGGCGAATAGACTGGCCTGCCAGTTACACAGACTTCCTTCCCATTGAGTACGTTTGATATTCTATGAGAGAACGTTTTACAGCACGTCCAGATGCATCAAAAGCCATCCATCAGCTATCAACAGTGCTAGTGGAGAAATTGAACACCATACCACAACTAATCACAAAGTTTGTGGGCAGCGTCTGAGCATATTGCAGAGCATGCATCACTATGATATCACACACCCTTTTACAGACCATTTCACTCCTTCTGTAATGTCATGAGATGGGTTAGGCAGGTGAGGAGTGATGACATGTCTATCCTAATTCTCAAGACGGCCCTGGCGTCGAAATCTGGAAACAATGCAGTTAAGATGCAGTCATCATGGAGAGAAAAGCTACACAGGTCAAAATCTGCTTCACAGGGACAGCGGAAACCAAAGATGCACGAGCGACCATGTTGGTCGTGAGACTTAAAGTGTCCACAGAACAATATGTTCACGAGAGACGAGATGAGATGCCATATTTTTTCCACCGAACCATGCTGGTTGAGAGATTTAAAAAATGCCGTGCTGGCATATATACCTATTAAAGGTACAACGTGGTTATATGTTTTCTACCGATGCCATTCTGACGGAGAGTAGAATTATATGTGCTGATGAAAATAACCCTCAGCCTGTATAACATGTCGCAAGTTCATGACGACATATGACAGATCACCAAAGAGAAACTCACTTTACATCCTCCTACATTACGATATGCACTCTGAAGGGTTTCTAAGTTATTTTTATAAAGGAAAGCAACCACTGACAGCCATATTGCCACGTGGTGTCACTTTCCAATATACGTATCTACTCACATAATTCAAATGACTGCCTGAACTGGTCAACAGAAAATATATCATGTACCATGTTGCCAACGGCAGGTCGCATATATCTTAAACGACTCGTTAGAAATTCAAAGTACTAGGCCGTGAAGTTTTAATGCATGCACTATATAGCTCGGGCCTGGCATTTTCAGACTATTATTTGTTTCAATCTCTGCACAACTCTTTGAATGGTATTAAGTTAGTTATATAAAAAAAAAAAAAAATAGAAAAAGGCCTGTGAGAACCACGTGCCCCAATTTTTTGACCAGAAAGCAACCCATTCTAGTGCGACGGGGTTATGGTGTTGCTGAAAATATGGCAGAAGGTCATCGAACAAAATGGCGCATATGTACTTCCATAATGCTTTCAAATCACAATAAATGTATTCTTAATTTTGATATTCAAAGGCTCAATACTTCGCAGAAAACTTTCTATATCTATTTATTTATACCATATATCCTTCTTTGTCTCTGCCTTTTCTCATGTTTATACCTAGGTATAGGGTCAGTGACCTAATTTAAGTTTTTTCCTCCACTTCTTATTGCACTGGAGGCTTCTATTTCCTATCCTCTCTCCCTCAAATCATCACGTATCTTTTTCCTCTATTTCATCTTGAATCTTTATTTCTTTCCTCTTCCTGTTACTGGCATCTTTCCCATTTCTTTTGCAACATACTATTCGTTTCTTCGTTTTACGTGTCCAAGCCATCTTAGACTATAGTCTTAATTTTTTTTTCTTACTCAGAGGTCCCACCTTAACAGTGCCTCTTATGTTATCATATCTTATTCTGTCCTTCCTTGTCACACCAGATATCTTCTTTGCCACTTCCATCGTGTTTTTTTAAGGCCCTTGTGGCTGTTCAGACATCACTGTCGGTCTTACTACTATTTTACATTTATACGATCTTTTTAACCTTCAACTTTCTTGTCACTAGCACCCGGCACATCCTTCTCAAGTTTAGGCAACCAGATTTTATTCTGTGTTGAGTATCTCTCTCTAATCCTCCATCTTCGTCGAGGTACGATCCAAGATACTTAAATTTCGAAGTAGGCAGTAGTCTCTCTCCTTGTAGCCGTAAGAAGCTCCCGTCATCCCAGTTGAGTGACATACATTCTGTCTTCATTCTACTTATCCTTGTACCTCTCGCTTCCAAAACTCTTTTGCAATCCTCCAGTTTTTCTTTGCCTTATCTTATGGATGTTTCACCTATAACGACATCATCTGCCAACAGCATACTCCATGGTGCTCTACTTTTAACTTGCCTCACCAACACATTCATTATCAAATTGAACAAATACGGGCAGAGACCTGGCCCCTGATCTAAACTAACTTCCCCAGATCTTCTCTCATACCCATACTACTTTTCACTTGAGTCTCTGCTCCATCATGCGTGTCCTTTACCAACCGTAAACATTTCTCATAAACCTCCTCCTTTCTCATACATCGTCACAGTTCTTGTCTGAGCTCTGTCATACCCGCTTGCATTTTCCTGTACAATAATAGGAATAAACAAGTTACTGTCGAGTTAGTGACACCGTATTACGCAGGATTGACGATAATGCTTGTGGTTAGCTGTAGATATACTATGTCTCATGATTGATGGATTTATGTATATTTACGGTTATCTGGATTCATGATCTGCGATTTTGTTGCGCAATAACTTTGTTATTTATAATCACCAGTAGTTGCATCTTTGCCAAACATGTCACCCTCAAGGAATTGGACTAAATGCTCTTTTTAAATTTTTAAAACTCATTTTAATTGGGAAACATAGTACATCGAAAACCTTAATTATATTTTCAGTATACTTTATTTTGAAAGAATGTATACCTTGTATACTTTGAGTTACCTGTGGTTGCAACACAATCAAAGCCAACGAAACCGTAGAAGCATTTAGCTGCTCCTGCCATTAGCCCACTAACACCAAAAGGAAGAAAACCACCTACTCCAGCAGCAGAATATTTTGCAGCTTCTTCCTGACTTATTTTCCAGTTCGCCGGATCAGCTACAACATTTAATAGGCTTAATAAGTGACAAAAACTACGCAATATGTATTATGTATCAGTTTAGAATTACATCTGAAAATATACAACTGAACTGATTATATATGATTTCCCATTCATGACAAAGACTACAAAGTAACAAGAAGATAAAAAGGGCTATCTATATATTCTAAAATCTTAAATTTAGTTGATCGGAAGTAACTTACTTGTATTGTAAATATTCCTAATGATACGACTGCCACTCTAGTAAAGACAAAACAAAAACAAAAAAAGACATTTCCATATTTTCTATGAATGTTTCTGTGTATTTATCCTATATGTGTTCTATCAGAGAGCTTACAATTTTAATATTATGTTTTAATTTTCAGTAATATATTAACGAATGATAGGGGAACTGTACGGAATTAAGAAGCAAATACTTTTACTTCTTAAATCAGTTACACTTCTCAAAATACGATAATTTCTTAAAAAAGCATTATGTGTCAAAATATAATTATGAAATAGCAGGCATAATATGCTCTTCAGATTGTATTGGACTATCAGGAATGGTCTAATGAATAGTTTCATTCTATCTCTGTCATCTGTCCGTTACGTATTCATGGTGAAAAAAAAAAAAAAACACACACACACAGGAAATTTCTAAATTATCGGGGCTTTAAAACTTATCATTTCTGTATTGAGTATGAAAGATACACTTAAAGGAATGGTATCTATTATTATTATTATCATTAAACTTTGAAGGGTTTCGTAATTCCGTCGTAGCACGGGCTAGTTGAAAAGCTGGTGACAATTCCTGTACAAAAATCCTTCTACGTCATGGAATTCGCAGGATATAACTCAGCAAATTGGGGTGCAAGGTGCATTTCGACGGGAATGTGTTCCCCACTAGATGACAACATCGGAAGATGGAACAAACATTCTAAGAATACGGAATACTTATGAAAGAAAAAAGCACGTACAACAGATGAGTAAGTAGTAGTAGTCAGAGCAGGTTTCGATAGGAGTTCCAGGAAATCTAAGGCGGGTAGGTCAAGAACCAGCAGTGCCGACCACGTCTTTGAATGTGTTAGGAAGGAAACTGCAACTGAGACCATACAGTCTCCAACTGTTACAGGCTCTAAAATTTGAAGATAATGTGATCCGTTTCAACTTCTGTAATCAAATGCTGAACATAAAAGACTACTTTCTTAGTCGTTTGATCATCACTATTCTACAAGGGTTTGATTACTGTGATAAAAGTAAGTGATCCTGTACGAAATTACCGCTCTAAATCCGAATCTGACAAAAATTGCGATGTTTCCAGTAAATAGTTTTCCAGTAATTTGACTGTACAGGTGGCCCTGAATTCACGTTACCGCCTATGAAGTAGTAAATATTTACCCATGTTTCTTGTTGTTTTTCCTATGCCTGAATATCACCAATGACGTTCCGCACTCACTCTCTCTCATATATATATATATATATAAATGTGTGTGTGTCGGCTTCGGGACTGCGCGAGTTGGAAAACATTTTAAAACGAATATATATAAAACGAATAAAGAGGTTTAAATTTTCAAAAACAATTGAACGCAGAGGGCGCTGCTGGAAAAGTTACACACGAGGTTAGAACTCCAGCGATACACTTCACGTTAAACAGTGTTGAAATACAGGCCTCCGAAATTCATGCTCCCAACTCCAACACTACGTGCGTTGGTAAAAAACCTTTTTCAATGACAAAGCCTTTTTTTCTTTTTTGCGTTTAATTTTCTTACCCCGTCTTTATGCACAATCATCTGAACACCCTCTGTATACAATGTAGTAGTTCATAAAATACTGTGTTTTTAGTAGATAGTAATTTGAATATAAGCTTTCTATTCCTGACTCTTGCAGGTAGTCGTGCAATGTTGGTACTCCTGTTCCGATAGTATTTTGTTTTAGTATCCAGACCTTGGTATTGCTGTTAGGAGAGTGTTTTGTTGAATTAGCGTTGCTGGTGAGTGTGTAAATGTTTTGTTTATGCTGATTTTAGTGTTTTTCAAATACATTAAGGAACTAAGACAGTAAAAGTATTTTGTAGTGCTCTATAAAATGCCTCGCCGTCGCAGCTGTCGGTAGAGTCCAGACAACTTCTTATTACATTTGTGAGGAGTTCACTTTTGCTCGAAATAGGAAGAAAATCTCGCTTATCATAAAGAAAGCTTACAAATATTACTTTGGAGTAGGAATTAGAGACCAGGATAAAAAGCAGTAGGCCCCGCATGTGTGTTGTGCAAATTATTATTGTAAATTAATTAAGTGATGGAAAGATAAAAGTAATGCTGTGCCCACGGTATGGAGGGAACCACGAGACCATTTAACAGATTGTTATTTTTGTTTAACGAAATTTGAAGGTTTCACAAATAAGAAATCGAAGCGACACATTGTTTGACCGGATTTATTTTGTGGAAGACGACCAGTGCTACACTGTGATAGTTTGCCTGAACTTTCAAGACCAACACAGATGGGCGTGATAAGTGAAAGTGAAGGAAGCAGCTCTGAAGAAATTAATACATCACAAAAAACAAATTATCCTCTATATCAAAGAACGAGTGATTCAGCTCCTCGGTTGTTACAACAGCCAGATTTAAATGATATAGTGCGTGATCTCAGAGTAAGTAAACACCATGCGGAACTGCTAGGTTTGAGATTGTAGGAATATAATCTTTTGCACCCTAGTACGAATAAGTGTGTATTTCGGTACAGGGAACATAGTCCCTGTCCGTATTTTTCAAGTGAAAAAAAAAAAAAAAAAAAACGTTGATATTTTGCAACGATGTTCATGGACTAATGAAAGCTTTGCACATCACATACAGGCCAGAGGAGTTCCATTTTTTATAGATGTGTCAAAAGTTAGTCTCAAGTGTGTTTTGCTCCACAATGGCAATAAATTGCCATCTATTCCAATTGCATACACCAGTTTAGGTAACGAAAATTATGAGATTCTAGAACAGATTCAAATATTAATTAAATGCAGTGAGCATAAATGGAAAGTGTGTGGGATTTCGAAGTAATTGCGTTGTTACTGGGAATGCAACAAGGCTACACAAAATATGCACGTTTCCTTTGCGAATGGGATAGTTGAGATAGGAGCTCTCACTACCTAAAAAAGAAATGGCCCGAATGAAATTGCGTAGTTGGTGAAAAAAACGTGCAGCGTGAAAAGTCTCGTCGCGCGTCGATATTATTCTTCCACTGCTTTACTTAAAACTGGACCTCATCAAGCAGTTTGTTGATCCAACTGGCCCTGCGTTTGCACATCTTTCTGGAAAAATTTCTGTCTTTTAGTTGCAAAATTAAAGGAAGGTGTATTTGTAGGCCCTCAGATTCGAGCACTACAAAAAGATCACCGTTTCGAAGAATGTGAAAGAAAACAAAAGTAAACATAGATATGAACAATAGTGAGCAATTTCCTTGGAAGAAACAGTTTTCAACTTCAAAGAACTAGTGACTGAAATGATTGAAGCCTATAGAGAGTTAGGATGAAACATGTCTTTGAAAGTTTATTTCATGGATTCTCATTTGGACTTCTTTCCAGAGAGCTGTAGTGATGTAGCGGACGAACATGGAGAAAGGTTTCATAAAGACATTTCCACTATGGAGAAACGATATGAAGGAAAGTGGATGCCTACTACTGTTGGACAATTACTAGAGACAAGAAAGACGCGAAGTACAAACGAGAAAAAGTCAATAGACCTGTAATTTTATGCCAACCAATTAACACATATACATTTTTTAGTATTCACTGTAAAGGTAATATATGCATTTAAACCTAATGCATACTTGAATATTGTCTTTAGTATGTCTAATATTGTAAAATATGGGGCTTTTTAATAGATTACAGTTAGTACGAACGAATCTGCTTGTGAAGTTCTGCCAATCTGTTTAAAATTATATGTAACATAATATAAACTTTAGGACATTTTAAGAAAACTTTTAATAGTGATTACTTTTAAATTATCCCTGGTAGAGAAAAACCAACAACATATTTGAATTCTGTGCTAAAATTCAAGTTAAGATCACAACTTTTTGTTCTAGAAATAGAAAAAAAGTTAATTTTTTATAGAATCAATATGTAGATCAAAATGCAGTTAATTTTTGTAGATCATTAGTGACAAAGCCTCACTTCATCTTACAAGGAGACTAACGGAAGTGTCACTCACCGATTTGAATGAAACTTTGCATACTTGTATAGTCGAGACGTTCTATTGGTCCCCAACCGACTTCCTTCGTACTCAAGCAGAAAATTTACCCTAACCGCCCTCATAAATAACACTCCAAGTAAGCCATAAACGGCACATGTTCGGTGTCGAAGTAATACGTTGTTGCCATCGCTAAACTTTTATTATTGATGGATACATTATATAATAATAATAATAAAACACAATAATCATTAAATGAATTTAGTATTATAAAATGGACAGGGGCGGCCAAGGACGGATTTCTGGAAGTGGCAAAGAAAGATTGTATGTCTTTCTCATCGGGCTTTTGCGGCACTGCCTTGTAGAGGGAGGGGGGTGAAGGACAGGGGCGAACCACTTAAAATGCTTGGTTCGTACAAGCGTTATCGTTATGGAAGTTACATGATATTAACAATATGCTATATTTAAGAGTAATATAAGCACGTATCATGAAACTAATGATTGATTTCTTTGTTCTCTTCATTACAACGAATTCAAATTAAATGAAATATTTCAGTTTAACGACCCAGAATTATGCCTTTCAAGCTAAAGGAGACGGAAGGAGGAGGATGCAATGAAAATAAAAGTAACGAAAAAAACTAGATAAATCTGTCTTTCTGGGAAGATTACTGAAGAATCAGTAAGCAAGAGGGTGAAAATTGCAACATCGCTTTTTTTTCAGCAGATCAACTGGCAGGCCACCCTGAACTGGAAGGACATGTTGAATTATCTCTCCCATGTGACAAAGAAACACGCGGTTTCCTTCAATTGTGTTCCGCTTCCTTTGTAGCCGCCTGGGGATAATTCGACCGATTTTACTATAGAACATCGAAAAATAATCGACACGTATTTTTTTATTATTTCGGCAATGGTGCTGGTTTAAGTGTACAAACCACTCTTTGAACGGTAGACGTGGTCTCCAAGCATAGAAAGAAAACAATCACTTAATGTAGAAGAAAACTTACTGCCAGGGAGTTTTAGAACAGCTGATGCAGAATCTGACGTCAAAATTACAAAATTGAAAATGACGGATCCAATGGTGATTACAATTACAAAACGTATTCTGGCTTGAAATGCTCTGTAGTTAGGCAAGAATAATCATAGTTAGCAAGGGTTACTGCGAGAATGTTGCTGACTGATTTGAAACCCCTTTCTGTACGTATTTGAACGGGATTGATTAAAGTGCGCCTCTGCGCCTCTCAGTATTAGGGGTGCTTATTTAAGCTAAGTCCTCGCGCCTCTCACTGTCTGGGATGCTTATTGAAAGTGAGTCAGTCCCCTCGCCTCTCACTATAGTACAAAACAACCTCTATATCTGAAAATGTCCTTGTGAAAACACTAAATTAGGGAAAATTAACAAGTCTTATGAGGTCATGGTTTTAAGAGGTTTTTCTCCCAGCGTCTAATGCAAAGCATAGGTTTCCAAACTCGCGAGCCCGACGCTCATGAGTTCGGCACTCGCGCTCAACCGGATTCGGGCTCAATAATTGAGCGCAAGCCCGAGTGAGCCCGAGCCCCAATGAAATGAGCGCGAACCCAAGTGAGTGCGAGTCCAGTTGAAAGAAGTGAGCGCGAGCCTAGTGGAGAGTAAAAATATACGACAGAATACAGTCTTTGTTACATGAGTGAGTATTAACACAAAAAACTTTAGCGAGAGGTATTTTACACTAGAAATAACCACAAAAGAAATTACATGAGCAGTACTGATGCAACAAGCACACACACTTCTGTATTATACGAACATAGCAGTTTTTTACTAATAGAGAGCAGCACTAACAAAAAAAAAAAAAAAAACAACAGATGCGAAACGCACTTATGCAGTGTTTTACTTCCAACACTTCCTTCAAAACACTGCATTTATAAATATTTAATGTAATGAACACCAATATTTAAACGCAATGAGTTAAATCGCACACGTTCAAGAGGTTTTGTCAGAAGATCAGCTAACTGATCATTCCCACTAATGTGTTCAATATCATTGTTCAAAACTCGTCCACGTACACTCATGTCCAAAATGATTGTCGCATATCTATAAGTGTCTTCTTCTAAGAATATAATTTGATAATGATTTAGCAGGGTACTTTTAATACTGATACTATGCGTATAATCGGTAAATGTATATTTCTGCTTCTGTAGTAGAGAGCGCAGCTACCTTCTGAAGCTGACTTGTCCAAGTTACGGCTCCACTAGCAAATGTAGCAATAACACCCGTAGTTGAACGTCTTGTGTTTTTATCCCCAGCAAAATCGGCATCATTGAAACTTTCAGTTCCGCAGGTTCTTTCTTGTACTTAATACCGAAACCTGTAATACCCTTCAAATATCTGAAAATTCGTTTTACATTGCCCCAATCACATCCCGATGGATTGTTCGTTTTTCGTGCGACCTTACCAACAGCAAATGCAATGTCGGGACGAGTTGCCATTGATAAGTAAATGAGAACCTATCGCTCTACGATAAAGAACCTTTCCTGTAAAATCTTCAGAGCTATTACCTTCCTCCCGACCAACAAGTGTCGAAACAGGATTACAGTCAGACATTCCAAACTGTGCCAAAATTCAGTAGGTACAGATGGTGATCAGAAAAATGGAAACACCTGCACGAAACTGCAACTTACCAGATTAATAAGGTATCAGGCCACCTTTCGCATTCAGAACAGCCTTGATGCGACGTGGGATGGAGGCATAGAGCTCGTGAATGGTAGCAAATGGAATTTTACACCATTCCTCGTGCAGGGCATCGGCCAGTTCTGTGAGAGAGGATGGAGGTGGAAATCTGTGGTGTGTCTTGGAAACAGGATTCTGGCGACGATGTTCAATTATGTTGAGATCTGGGGATTGGGCGGGCCAGGGGAAGTGTTGATCTTCATTCCGATGTTCCTCAAACCACGCTGCAGCAACGCCAGCTGTGTGAATGGGTGCATTATCATCCTGGAAGATTGCGTCATTGTCCGGGAACAACACCGGATCATAGGATGCAAGTGGTCTCCTAAAATTGCGACATAATCATTGGCAGTGATTCGCCCACTAAGTGTGACCACAGGACCCAATGAAAACCATGATATGGCGGCCTACAGCATCACCGAGCCGCCGCCATGTTTCACAGTTGGGCAGAGACACTGCAGATCATAAGCTTCTTTGGGCGTTCTCCACACAAACACGGCCCGTGGTTGGGAATAGGGTGAAGGATGACTCATCCGACCATATCGCACGTTTCCAGTCCTCAACGGTCCAAGTTACATGGTCGCGGCACCATTTGCGGCGTGCGAAAGCTGATGAGCGGTTTGGCCCGTGCAACACGACCCCGTAAGTTCATGTCATGTAATTCGCGGCGGACTGTGATTGTCGAAACAGGGTGGGGGAGGTGCTGATTGAGTTCCTCCGTCACTTGCTCCGCAGTGGCACGACGGTTCTGCGTGACAATGCGCTTTAATACCCGGCGTGACCTGTCACTCATAATTTTCTTCCGCTCACTGTACCGCTTCCCCGATGTGGTTTTCCCGTATGTTGTGTAGGCCGTCATCACCTTCGACACTGTCCCACGCGACACACCTAACACAGTAGCCATTGCCGTCACACTCACTTCACATAACCGCGCACCAACAATTTGCCCTCTTTGAAAATCTGAGAGGTCTCCCATTTTACACTACCTCCGTCTGCTGCAGCCACTGGACACTGTTGTTCCACTGCGCCTGACGTAGTATGGAGACCGACCTAACACACCACTACCAGCGGCCCGGCACTGCGGGCGCCACGACACCACTGCCAACCCATACATCTGACGTGTTGCCAACTACAGGTGTTTCCATTTTTCTGATCACCATCTGTATATGCTTCTTGACTTTCAGTGACTGATCCGTCATCCGCACATTTTATATCCATTCCTAGAAAATTCTCCAAGGAACCAATCGAGATTCTGAACTCAAGTTGTAACTCATTGATGAAACCGTTAATATCCTTGTCGTTACTTCCTGTTACAAGTCCGTCATCAACGTAAAGCGCAACATTCAACTCACATCCATCTTATTTCCGGTAAAAAAAGACACGGATCAGCTTAACTATTCTCAAAACCGGCGTCCGTCATGAATTTAATAAACCGTTTATTTCAGCTGCGTCGGGCTTGTTTCAACCTATACAGGCTTCTTTTTAAGTGACATACACGATCACTACCATCATCAAAACCTTCCGGTTGCTCCAAATACACATCATCTTCAAGAGTACCGTTCAGAAAGGCAGTTTTTACATCGAACTCTTAATTTCATCTGTCTTGTTGCGGCCAATGCTAACAACATTTTGATTGTGTCATACCGAACAACGGAACTAAAAGTTTCACCGTAATCTACTCCTTCCTTCTGCACAAAGTCTTTCGCTACTAACCTAGCTTTGAACCGAATCGTACCGTCGTTTGACTTCTTCCGATGGAAAACACAATAGTTTTTCAATACTTGTACACCAGATGGTCGATCAACCAAGTCGCAAGTTTCATTTTCTTGCAGTGATTCTAATTCCTCACGCATAGCTTCCATCCATTGTTGTTTGTCACTAGTTCAAATGGCATCACAATACGATTGTGGATCTGAACAGTACTTAGTTTGAAAAATCAGCCATGCACACAAGTTCGTCATTTTCTAACACAAACTCGCCACTTTCCAACCACTTCGGTTCTCTCTTCTCTCGCTGACTTCTGCGCCGTTGATTGTCTTCATTGTTCTGTGCTGGTAAGCCTTCTCTTCCTTCGAATGTGGATGCAGGATTGTTTGCTTCTTGTCCTACTTCATTATCTTGGTCAACATTTGTTTGCAGACCTCTTCTCTTTTCCACATTCTCCGTTACTGTAACATCGATGCTCTTCTTGCATTGATTGCTATCAGCTTCGATTATTCCTCCTAGTACTAGGTCATCATTGCGCAGGTTACACACAACCTCGGATTTAAATTTCACGTCATGACTAAGAACTACTTTCTTTTGTGACGATACGCAAATACGATAACTATCCTTGTCATTGACATAGCCAATTAGATAACCGGAAATACTTTTATTATCAAACTTAGAACGATTCGCAAAAATTCGCTTTCAACTTCTCTTCCGTACACAACTCGTACGGTGCATTACCATTATTGAATGATTTACCGGTACGATTTAAAATGTTCGCTCTCGTATTACAAGCTTCAGCCCACAGTGCTTTTGGTAGATTCGTAGGATTAAGCATAGAACGAGCTGCTTCGACAATTGTACGGTTCTCCCGTTCAGCAGCTCCATTTCGTTCAGGCGTATAAGGTGGAGTAATCTGACACTCAATGCCACGACTTACCAATAATTCTGAAACCTTTTGTTGTCAAACTCTTTCCCGCCCCATCACACCTGAAATATTTTACAACATGACCTTTTGTACGTGCTTCGTTCAAAAAATTTTTAAGAACATCAGAAACTTCGTTTTTATGCTTTAGAAAAAACAGTCTACAAAATCGACTAAGGTCATCTTTAAAACAAACATAATACCGTGCTCCGCCCTGGTCCATGAACATCTGCATGAATAATTTCACCAACCTTCTCGGCTCTGTAGACTCTTGGTTTAAATGGCAACCGATGCATTTTACCCAAAGCAAACCCAATACAAAATTGTTCACTGCCCTCATCCACATCAATGTTCATTTGTTTTAATACTTGTTTCACATGTTTTTTTATTTTGGTGAGCAAAACGCTCATGATACAACTGTAGTGTGTCACTAGTGGTAAACAAATGCACTTCAACAGCTTGTTCTGGCTTTACAACACGCATATTTAAAAAAAAACGCAGTCCGCTGCCAACACATCCCTTCATCACAATATTGCCAGTGTTTACATCACGGATAGTAACACCTTCACTGTCCATTGTTGTACTATACCCATTTTGTGCAGCTGCTTTCACAGAAAATAAATGCACACTAGCATCAGGAACATACAACACATCAATCATTTCAGCGTCATACCACACATTATCATTAAGTATTTGAATCTCAAGTGTCCCTTTTCCATAAGCCTTCATAACAACATTTTGTTTTCCCAACGAAATTATTTCAGGAACAGAAAGGTTTGTGAATGACGTAAAATATTGTTTATTAGATGTCAAATGTTTTGATGCACCGGTGTCACAAACCCACTTATCTGCACTAACGTAATTTGTCTCTGACGCACCCATAGCACATAGGAAAGCAACATTACTAGGCAGTGGTGCCTCCCCTTATGTCCATGACGCACCCCCCAATTGTCTATCCGTAGGTGTTCTTCCATGAAAAAAATCTTTTCGATTAATTTTTACATCCCCTCAAACATATTTATATAGATTTTTACCCCTCAAATATTTCAATGACGCAGTTTGCGTCATAGCCCCCCTTTGTGGGCACCCCTGTTACTAGGTACAGTTTTCTTCTGTGGACATTCGGCTGCCAAGTGCCCTAGTTCCTTGCACTTTTTACAGGGGAACTTCTTTGCACGACTGAGGTCAATTTTACCGGTTTTTTTCGAGTTGTCCTCCTTAGAGTTTGAGAACTTAGATTTACCGCGTTCACTGCTAACAAAAAAGCTTTGAAGTCGGTTACAGTTTGGTCACTCTGCACCTCTAGTAACTCTATTGGACACAACTTTTGAATTAGCAAATTAAGTTTTTGTTCATCAACTGGAATAGTGACAAATCTTTAAAATTGTCATATTCCTTACACAACGTGGATAAGGTCCGACCGTTTAACATGCGTTCTGATAACGTATTCTCACCGTGTTTTGTCAGTTCATCATTCAAATCGACAAAAAGTTTTTGCAGTTTTGCCACATGCATGCTGATATCTTCTTTGTCATCCCGCCGAACCCGAAAAATGCCTCAATCAGCATATTTAACCTTTATATACTACTGCGCTCAAAACGGGCACACAATTTGTCCCATAGTTCTTTCGAATGATTGCACGTTAGCACGAGTTCCGGGACAGGATTACTTAACGCACTCGCTATAATGCTTGCCGCCTTTGCATCGTCCTTCTGCCACTCGATGAACGCCAGGTTATGTGCTTGAGTTGCATCATTTGTTAATTCTATACATTTCCTTGTGCCATCAACAATGGATTTTAGTCCGTGTGCACGTAACACCATATTCATCTGCCATTTCCACTTAGCCCAATCATCAGGTCCCTCAAGTTTGTCTAAAGTTACTTTATATTCACTCGAAGACGCCATTTTTCACGTTAAGAAAAGCACAAAGATGTTAACAGTTAACTATGCGCAATGTACTTCGTGACTTGGGCCCATAACCTCTAAAAATTTCTGGCAGAATACAGTCTTTGTTACATGAATCTTTATTAACTCAGGAAACCTCAGCGTGAGGTATTTTACACTAGAAATAACCACAAAAGAAATTACATGAGCAGTACTGATGCAACAAGCACACACACTTCTGTATTATACGAACATAGCAGGTTTTTTTTTTTTTTTTTTTTTTTTTTACTAATAGAGAGCAGCACTAACAAAAAAACAATTGAGATGCGAAACGCACTTATGCAGTGTTTTACTTCCAACAGAGAGAAGTGATTGCGAGCCCAAGTGAGTGCGAGGCCGGTTGAGAAAAGTGATCGCGAGCGTTAGTGCTTCTCTGTTAGTGTATAGATATGGGCAATTATATGTCACGAAACTCCCATAAGAAATACATGGGGTATTTTTCATTTTGTAATATTACCGCCAAATTTAAAATCACTAGTAGTCAATTATAGTGTAATTTATAGTGCTTCGTTAATGCTTTTGTGGGAAGGGGATATCGTGTAGTTAGCACCCTTTAAGTTTTATCTTCTAGCGTTTATACTGTTGAAAGTCTAATATAGGAAGTTCTGCAAGAAATCTCAGTAACAAAGTAGTAACCACTACACTATATGTGGCCATTAGTGCTTTTAAATTTGGCAGGAATTTTACAAAATGAAAAATTCCACGTGTCTGAAGTTAGCCCTATCCACATCTCAAATGCTACTAAATCTTTTCACATGATTAGTGCTACGATAGTGTACTAAACACTAAAGTTAGTGCTATAATACTTCAGAAGTTCTTAGAGGATAACTCGATTGGAACTAAATTTAAACTTATCGAATATTACAATGATTATCCCACAAAGATAGGATAATCGTCAGGGTTTAATGCGTCATTAGTGCTTCCCGAAACACCAAGCACTAAGTTAGTGCTATGATAGTTTAGGTATTATATGTGAATAACTTAAATTTATAGAATTTTCCAATAGTTGTCCAACAAACGTAGAACAAACGCTAAAAATTAGTGCATCGTTAGTGCTTCATGAAACACAAAGCATCAACGCTACTGCTATCATAGTTTAGGAGTTATTAATGAATAATTCGGGTATAATTGAATTTAATTTTATCGAATTTTACATTAGTTTTCCACAAATATACGACAATGACTGAAGGTTGATGCACCGCTACTGCTCCAAAAAATACCACGCACTAACGTTAGTGTTATGATAGTTTAGGAGTTATTAATGAATAACTTGGGTGGCGCTAACTTTATATTTTTAAATTTTTACACAATATTTCACTAGTTGTCACAAAAACTAGACAAATCTTAGTGGTTATTGCATTGTTCGTGCTCTATAAAAATTAAGCACTGTCGTTAGTGATATAGTGTAGGAGATATTTACATTCAGTCATGCCTGAGTTATTCATTAATGACTCCTAAACTACGATAGCACTAATGTTAGTGCTTAGTGTTTTTGAGCACTTACGATGCATTAATTTTTGACGTTTATCCCAACTCTGTGAGACGATTATCGTAAAATTCAATAAATTTAAATTTAACCCCGAGTGAGTTATTCACATATAATACCTAAACCGTGATAGCGCTAACCTTAGTGCTTGGCGTTTCGGGAAGCACTAACGATGCACTAACCTCTGACGTTTATCTTACCATTGTGGGATAATTATTGTAAAATTCGATAAATATAAATTTAGCCCCAATTGAGTTATTCGCTAATAACTTCTAAACTATTATATTATAGCATTAACATTAATGCTTAGTGTTTTATAGAGCTCTAACAACGCACTAACCGCTGGCGTTTGTACCACTTTTATGTCACAATTACTATAAAATTGTGTAAAAGTTGAAAACTCTAAAGTTAGCCCCGCCTGTGTTACTACTTAATAACTTCTAAACTATCATAGCGCTAACGTTAGTGTTTAATGCACTAACGTAGCACTAACCATGTGAAAAGTTTCAGTAGTATTTGAAATGTGGGTGGGGTTAACTTTAGACATAATGGAATTTTTCATTTTCTAAAATTCCCACCAAACTTAAAATCACTAATATTGTGATATATTGTAATGATTACTGCTTCGTTACTTGGTTGTATTGCACAACTTCCAACATTAGTCCTTCAACAGTATGAACACTAGAAGATAAAACTTAGTGGGTGTACCTTGCGCCTTCCCACATAACCATTCACAATGAGAAGCACTAATGTTCGGAGTTGATGCACTAGCACGTACTAACGAAGCACTACCGATTACACTAGAATTGACCATTAGTGCTTTTAAATTTAGCGAGAATTTTACAAAATGAAAACTTCCCCTGTATTTCTTATGAAAGTTTCGTGACATATAACTAGCCATATTTACACTAATAGAGAAGTACTAACGAAACTATTAGTGTTGTCTAAAGATGCACTATCGATTGCATAAGTTTCGTCGTTAGTTCTTTCTTGGGAGGAGTTAACGTGAAGTTAGCTCCACCAAAGTTTTCTGGTTCTAGCATCCAAACTATTGAAGCACTAATATGGTAGTTGGTGCTCTAAAAGCACTAACAATTGCACTGGAAGAGATCATTAGTACTTTTGAATTGTCATGAATTTGAACCGATGAAAAATTCCAAATGTATTTCTTACCGGAGTTTCGTGACACGTAATCGACCGTATCCACACTGATAGTGAAGTACTAACAAAATTGGTAGTGTTTATCTAGAAGCACTAACGATTGCACTAGAAGAGAACATTAGTGCTCCTATGGGGACTACTTCACGGAGGCTATTCAGGCTAAGGGAAACGGATGATTAAGGCAAATGAACAATGGTGGAAGAATTATTGGAGAAAATGGGAGTACCGCAAGAAAACTCACGGACATGATGATGTGTACGTCAAGTTTACTTAGCCTGGAATCGAACTAGGGGCTCACGCACCTGAAGTAAGCGCTCTACCATTGAGCCGCCATGTCCCTAGATATGTTATTTAAAATGAAAGGAATAACTGCTACCTGGCTTCTCAATACCTTGAAAATATTAAAATTACTAACTTCACATTGTTAGAATTATAACAGAGACAAATTGAAAAATTGGAAGTTGGGTACTTCAGACATACTTTATTAAATATAAATATACAAAATAGAACCTTGGCTAAAACATAGTTTACATTGATTTGTACTTCTGTTCCTTATGTAAGAAGAAAAACATTAACCATGGGTAAGTAACAGGTTGCATGAAAATAGCGTATGTGGTGGCTGGAGAGTTGTTATAATTACTGTGAGACTACACAAGTGATGATCGTATGTCTTTCCAGTTCTATACTATTTTTAGCGTTCTGATTTAATTCTTCCTGTACCTGACCCCCCTTTATCTCTCCTTCCCAGAAGATGGAACAAGAAAAGTTCAGAAAACTAATTACTTTATGAATTAAGATAATTTATAATGTTTACATAATACTGAACAAAACTTTTGGCTTCTACATATTTTAAGTGTTAGGTAAATGTCTGGGACTTGTCTTAAGAAAGAACACAGGAAACACGACGTTATTTAATTACAATGGATGTAAAATGATTAGATGTCAAAATAAAATGACAGTGATTATATTAGCACTTTTTGTTCAAGGCTCTAAGCTTTCAAATCGCAAATATAATGCAGAGTCAAAAGAATAAAGCACGAGCGAGAAGAAACACCAGAGACAAGACAATGAACCGTGAAACAACCAAATATCTAGTGTTCTCTATTTTTCATCTATACTCATTGAAAAATATCTGGAGGTTCAAACGGTTGGTCTGTGCTTCTAATATGTTCTTTGTTTAAATCTAACATGTAAGTATATATTTTGATTTTCACACACCCACGTTGGTTTCTTTATGCACATTTAGCTGAGTTTACCCTGAAACAGATCCTTTTCAAAGTATAACTATGGAATTAATTTAGCTCACGGAGCTTAGCCGGTACCTCAGTTACAGTAACTAATGTTCACCGGTTATATTATAGCAACATTTTAATAGATTCATGGTATAAATTCATTCAAGTGGTGTTGAACCATGTTGAGATTGCGCTGCTTACCACGTAAATATTTCTTGTTTGAAACAAAGCAGCGTATTTTAACAGTTAAATATTGTATCCATACTATACAGATTTATATAACTTAGTTGCAAAAATGTGTAAATTAATAGTAGTGTTACGATGAGCCCTAATATATATACATTTGTGCGTAGTATGGAACTCCCTCGTGGCTATATGGTTAGTGCACGCGTCTTCAATGCAGGAGACCCGGATTCGATTTCTGGTGGGAGCTCATATGGTCGAGTTGATTTTGAGTTTAACGTCCCGTTCAACAGCGAGACTATATGAGACGTGCACCTACTGATTAACGTGGAATCAGAACCACATGAGCTCCCGCCGGGAATCGAACCCGGGTCTCCCACGCCAAAGGCGCATATGCTAACCATGAAGGAGTTCTCATATGGTTCGTTAAGGTGCAGGTCCAGGTCTCAAAGATTAAGTGCTAAACGGGACATTGAACTCTAAATCAGCCAATCAATTTACACAATATGAAGCACAACCCCTTAAAATTTTCCTAGATTTTATAATCAACACTTTAATTATACTTCGAAATAGCATTATTTCAAATATAGGTTTAGTAATGCTTACCGACAATAGATCCAGCTACAATCACAATTAATATAGTTATTAAATTTAAGGCTGTAAATATATTATTCAATACTGTGGATTCCTTTACACCAGCTGACAGTAACACTGTTTAGAAGGAAGAGAAAAACATTTAAACATAGTATCTTACACAATAAAAAGTGATATTTTCATTTATTATATGATTTGACTAGCAATTATGTAATCTAAATAACTATAAAATATACCCATATCTTTGTTTCAATATGAATAAAAGTTAACGAAAGTAACAAAAGTAGGTAACTTTGTAATATGCCTTGTCATTGAAAGATATAAAGTAGTTACATTTCATAACAAAATGCAATATTTCAATTATTTTTAAGCAGCACGAATAAGCCATTTTAAGTTCAAATATACTAGTTATATCATATGTAAACCAGTTCCTCGGAAATTTTCTGACTAGCTGTACAATTCATTAACTTCAAATATCACTTTATCAAATATTAGTTTAACAATCAGTTCCTAAACTTTATGATATGCAATATACTATTTCTCGTACTCAATGAAGTTCAGATTATGTATATATATATATATATATATATATATATATATATATATATATATATATATATATATATATATATATATATATATATTTTATTTGTATTTTAAAATTAAAGCCTAACTAAAAGACGAAATGTTCCGTAGAGACTGCATTCTGAAAAGAAGATAAAATTACATTTGAATCAGCTATTACAAAATCCTATTTTCTCTTTTGAGTATGCTTTCATCTATACCTATGTATGTTTCGTATAAATGATCATGTTCATTTATATCCAAGAAGTTCTTGATTACATACATTTTACAGACTTCATAATACATCTAAAATAAATAAATAAATCCTGAATACACGATATATATATTAACGGAGTCAACTGTACTTTATTAATGAATTAACTTTATATTTTATTCGTGTTTGTGGTTCTCGTACTTTGACTTCGATAATTAATTACCTTTTCAGTTACAAAAATAATCAAAGTATTCCTTTAAGCTTAAAATTAATAATAATAATACGCTTTTATTTTATTTACAATAAAGTATAATATTCATAATTATGAAATTTTCGTGTACAGAGGTTTCCACTTAAACACTAAATCACCTGACTGAAGAAAATAACTAAATATAAAATAATTACAGAAAAGGCTGCTTTCTTTAAGATCAAATAAAGTAAAAATTACAGTTTTCCCTGCATGTAATTTATTTGAAGTAGGTGTTAGACCTAACAAAAATTGATACGATGTCTCAACAATTTCAAATGAATCAAGAGCTTAATAATACCATCATCTGTCTCCGCAAATATTAAATAAACTCTTTCACTCTATGGCCTAATGAACCTGGAGGTTCAATGCTGCGTTCACAAAAGCTCTCCATTGGCTTCTATCCTTAGCCAACCGGGTCCAATTTCTATTTTGTATCCCTATTTCTGCGAGATCCATCTTAATATTGTCCTCCCACCTGCGCCTAGGTTTTCCTAATGGCAGTTTTCCGATTGGATTTCCATTTAGAACTTTGAAAATGTTCCTACTTTCGTCCTGGCTACATGACCTGTTTATCTGAGCCTCCTAGATTTGATGACTAACAATGGTTGGTAAACAGTATAAATTATGTAGTTACTCGTTATGAAGTTTCCGCTATTCCCATTCATCTTGGGTCTGAATATTTGTCTTACGATAATGTTCTCAAACATTTTCACTGCGTTCTTCCCTCAGATTAAGCGTCCATGTTTCGCAATCATACAGAACAACCGGCATGATTATGGTTTTATATATTTTAAGCTTCAAATTCCTCGACAGAATTCGTGATGACAAACGGTTTTGAACTGAATAATAACACATATTCCCTTCTTTTAGTATACATTTAATTTCTTCATAATAGTCGGGAGGCAGAACACGTGGTTATTAGGTTTCGTTCAACCCGAGAGAGTAAAAGCACCCGGTGATCCTAAATCATCAAGTCCACTATCCTGATCATTTCTAGACCACCGGTCGCTTGATACGAGCAGAATTTCCCCCCGCATATCCCCTCCCCTTCTACTGAAGCTAAAAAAATTAGCGCTTCTAATAAAAGGCCATGTCTCTGAAACTAATCAAGATATTAATGAATTTCTTTTTCCGGTTTTATCTGTAGGGTGTGTTTTATGATTTTGTCTATTCATGCTTCGGATAAAGCCAACTGTTTTTCGGAAAATTTAACAAACATCAAAAACTGACATATTTTGTCCTTAATATTTTATTTTTTGCTCTGTATCTTCCCAATGAGACGATATATATATATATATATATATATATAATATATATATATATATATATATATATATATATATATATATATATATATAAATAAATAAAAGACATCCTTAACTAAATTTGTAGAGCATTAAATTATCTTTACAACGGTACCAATATTTTTCGATTTACTTCCAGAAGTAGTCGTACAGCGAGGTAAGTTTCAAGGCAAGTGCGCTTTGATTCGAATGATGATGCTCCGAATGGGACCGCTCACGTCAGTCAATAAAGGTTTTGTTTCCGAGATAAAGGCTGATTTTTTTTTTCCCAATATTTCAAGAACAATTGAAGACTCTCGCTCTTCTCCCTTCAACTCCCCTGCACTGTCATGATCGTTTCTAGATTTCCGGTCACTGGATACGACCGTGCGTTAAGGATTACAAAATTTTGAGATAAGTCGAGATGTCTTTTATAGTGATAAAAATCCATTTACAGTTGATATTCATGATGATACGTATTTTTCAATTCTATTAGTATGCGGTATTTCCATCGGTCGTTGAAACTAATTCCTTATTTCTTTAACAAAAATGTTTATCTTATAATGAAAAGGCAGAAAACATAAATAATATAAGAACATATGTAGAGATGTCTTAAGCGAGGGCAAACACCATTTATAGGTGATATACAGAGTGAGTGATAACATCGTTGTACACATGAAGGGTATTTCTAAAATAAAGAATGGCCTGTATTTCCTCAATGATCATTTTAAAAAATTATTTTGGAGAAGCATTTGTATGTAATTTATGAGAATATTACATCGAACTTCATTAAATACTTACTAAGGTGTGCTCACTTGATGTGGAGCATCAGAGTATCTTTCGTTGGTGAAAGTTGATCGGAGTTTTTACGACCGACCATATAAACACAGACAGCAGTGATCGAGAATTTTTGTGAGTCGGTGTAGAGATTCATCACAAATTCTTCTGCACGCGCTATCGACTCATCTTCCACATTACTAGATCCTAAGTTACTTAGCAAGTATGATATTTCTTAAAATATACATTTCATACTTTCTTTCTTCCAACTCCTGCGAACTGACTAGTGGTGTCGCTTCCAGTCAACATATGGATTGCTGGTAAGGAATAGCATATTTCATCGGTGAGCTAATTGAGAATTGTGCTAATGGGAATAAATTGTAATTTTATTGCTGTTGCAGTAGACATCCATATTTCTTCTGCCTTAATTGTTTCCAAAAAAAAAAAAAAAAAAAAAATGTATAAGGATAACAAGATCATGGGCGTCTTTGTAGTCAATTACCAGCTGCTTATAACCGTAGCTGGAAGCGTGGTATGCGTGAAGCATTATCCTCGTATCACCCTATTTATGATCAGATTTCAGAATGGCAAGTTCGTAAATCCACGTGAAGCAAGTTTGTAAATCCACCTGATGTAATAACTAACTGTTCTGTTAGTCTTTCGGTTTTACCTACTGAAGAGGGTGTGTAAGAGGGAGGAAGAAAAAGCAAAAACTCCTCCTGCATCACTACCCGTCAAAAGAAATAAGTGGGGAATCTAGCTCTAGATGATAGATACTAGGATCGGACGGCTGTCCTCTTTTCTAGAAAATCATCTTGCTGATTCCTTACTGTATAATTATGCTTTTACCTCAGAGACACTGGGATTGGGAAGGAGATTAGAAGAGTGATGGGAATACCTTCGTTACGACGTCTGGGCGTAAAGCTGTTACTCCAAGATGATCAAGACCGGTGTCCAAAGGCTCGGCTCCTTACTCTCCCAAATGCTGTAATCGTCAGCTGGTCTCGAACTGTTGTCGAAGTTCCCTCTTGTGAATCAGACTCTCGTCTACTAGTCAGATGCAACAGCCATCCGCCAGCTCGCAATCCAACTTCAGCACCAACCTCCCAAAGCGGAAGTCTCCAGTCCTATTTAAGGTCGGGCCCAGGGCTCGGCGACTATTACAGGTGAGCCAAGAATCGAGTCCCAGACGTCACGGGAGGTGTGGTATGAGGTAGTGGGAGGAGTCAGGAACGAGTCTCTCACACATTTATTACAAAAGGCAAAAACCATTACATAAATTAAATCACATTTACAAAGTGCTGATTCAGCAAAACACAGAAGAGCCGGTCGCTGGTCCTTGAGAGCATTAGTTTACATGTTCCTCGTTTCTTTCGACGTACTATAAACACAATATTGTAGCAAAGGTCCTTTCCCGAAATACACTAAATCTCTCAAGACAGAAACAGCACGCACAAAAATAGACAACCCACATCATTGTTCGCTGATAAATTTGATAAATACAGAATCAATCAATCAACGATAGATCGATCACTGACAGTCTTTAATATGGGAGCGAGCACAGATACACCAATCCCTTTACACTATAGAACCTAATCAGCTCTAAAGAAAGAAATGCTGCGAGGTCAGATTTTTTAAAGGCAAATCAATAAAATATTTCCACTGCTGAGTATGCGGACAATCTCGACTCAGTCAGTAAGTACTTGCTGTTCGCCTAAATCTTGACTCTCCTTTAATAGAACATGGACTGTTATGGTCGAGTAAACCATCAATTCGTGAGCACGTCCTGTTTAGAAAGTTCAGCACACATTTTACAAAAATATCCGCGAAATCACCACCAGTCAGTTCGCAGAAATTGGAAAAAGAAAGCATGGAATATATATTTTAAAAAATCATACTTGTTATGTAACTTAGGATCTGTAATGTGGATGATGAGATGATAGCACGTGCGGGAGAATTTGTGGTGAATCTACACAGATTCACAAAAATCTTCTATCAGTGCTGTCTGTGCTGATTTGGTTGGTCATAAAAAGGCAGATCATCTTCCACCAATGAAGGGTGCTCTAATAGTCTACACCAAGCGAGCACACCTTCAAACATACATTTGGCGACACGCCAGTGACTCGAATATTGACTCCCTTCAACCCGAACATTTTGGTTCGCAAACGACGAATGGAAAATTGGTGCCCAAATGGACCACTCAGGAATCTATACCTAAAAGTTGAGCAGAGTTAAAGTATTGTACATGTAAACATGTATGGGACACAAACAATTGCAAGTGTGTGCGGGCTTTAGCGGAGTGCATTAGAACCTGTAGCTGTAATTGTAACAAGCATTATGACTTAAATATAAAAACTTATTTACGCATCAGAAAATGATTCATCTAATGAGGATTCAAAAGACTAAAGAAATATGTAATTTTGCAAATATTTTGTGCAGATTTGGTGATAATGTAGAATATTATTATAGTTCTGCTTGTTTCCAGTAATTAGTAAGTATTTAATGAAGTTCGATATAATTGTCTTATAAATTACATCCAAATATAGTTATTGCGATTTCTCCAAAAACATTTTTTAAGTGACCATTGAGGAATTCTTGATTTTAGAAATACTCTTCAGGTGTACAACGATGTTATCACTCACTCTGTATATCACCTGTAAATGGTGTTTGCCCTCGCTTAAGATATCTTTACATATGTTCTTACATTATTTATATTTTCTGCTTTTCATTATGATAAGATAAACACTTTTGTTAAAGAAATAAGGAACTATTTTCAACGACCGATGGAAATACCGCATACTAATAGAATTGAGAAATACGAATCATCATGAATATCAACTGTAAATGGATTTTATCACTATAAAAGACATCTCTACTTATCTCAAAATTTTGTAATCCTTAACGCACCGTCGTATCCAGTGACCGGAGATCTAGAAACGATTATGACAGTGCAGGGGAGTTCAAGCGAGAAGAGCGAGAATTGTTCTTGAAATATTGGGGGGGGGGGGGGGATCAGCCTTTATCTCGGAAACAAAACCTTTATTGACTGACGTGAGCTGAAATTCAGTGGTCCCATTCGGAGCATCATCATTCGAATCACAGCGCACTTGCCTTCAAACTTACCTCGTTGTACGGCTACTTCTGGAAGTAAACTTGAAAATATTGGTACCGTTGGAAAGATAATTTAATGCTCCACAAATTTATGGATGAAGGATGTTTTTTCAATATCTCAACTCATTGAGGAGATACAGAGCAAAAAGAAAATATTAAGGACAAAATATGTCAGTTTTTAATGTTTGTGTTAAATTTTTCGAAAAACAGTTGGCTCTATCCGAAGCATGAATAGACAAAATCATAAAAACACACCCTACAGATAAAACCGGAGAAAGAAATTCATTAATATCTTGATTAGTTTCATAGACATGGCCTTTTATTAGAAGCGCTATTTTTTTTTTTTAGCTTCAGTAGAGGGGGAAGGGGTAAGCGGGGGAAAATTCTGCTCGTATCAAGCGACCGGCGGTCTAGAAATGATCAGGACAGTGGACTTGATGATTTAGGACCACCGGGTGCTTTTACTCTCTCGGGTTGATCCAACTCCTTATTTTAAAGACTTTTCCAGATTCTGCCTCCAGACTATAATTTTGATCTATTAATATTGATCCTAGATATCTGAAACTATCCACTATTTTTCAAAAGTATTGTTTGAAATTTAACGCATCCATAATTTGCAGTATTACGATCTCGACGGACTTCCATGTATTTAGTTTTCTCTGCATTTATTTCTAAAGCCATGTCCCTGAAAGCGTTTAATAAGACCTCTGCATTTCTTTCTATTGTTGTTCTATCGTCCCTTATTAACAGTCTCGGACTGGGGCGTATAGGGTCCCGTCAAGAGCCTCACAAAATATACTAACAAGCAGAGGATACGATATCTGGACTCGAGTTGCGCAACAAGAATTATATATTCTTAAGATCATCAAGTAGTTAGTTCAGGGATGCAAATAATTACTCGTCCATTCGCCCGGGGCGAGTGGTTCATCGGTGCGGGTGAGTTTGTAATATCACTATTATTTATTTCAAAGAAATGTAAGTAAATGATTTCTATTGTGGGATGTGGGCTAGTAGTTGTTTTTTCCTTGGGCTAATAACATTTGTTGGTTATTTGCATTCCTGAGTTAGTTAATTACCAAGTTATTAGCTGCAGTCCGCCAATAGGGAAAAAGTGATGGGACTTCAAAGGTAACATGGGGGTCTATGACAAACACAAGAAAGAAAGTGTTTCTCCCCTCTCTCCTTGGCATTTGAATAGCAATCTCACCTTTTCAAATACAATGTTCAAGCCACACAGTTGATGTGGAGAGTAGAAATGATCGAATGATCCAAACAAAAGCAGTTTGTACAATGTGCATATCTTACAATACCCATCGACTCGCAGTGATAACACAATTCAGTAGTAAGGGAGTTGAAGCAGTATTGAATGGTTGTCTGGAATGTTTCCGGTTCGATGTTCAGGTATCCCGTATTGTAGAAAGCAAATCGAACCATACTGCGGAACACGGGAGCACATAACTGATACAGCGTAAACGATTGGAGATTCAAGAACTTACTACGGCACCAGGTGTTCGTTTCCTAGGAAAGTACGATTGTGTCAGTGACGAACTAGACAAAGTTCTTGTAAGGACGGAAAAAAGTACAAGTCCCCGGACTGCACTAATCCTGTGCATCCAGCTGGGATCAATTTCTTTCGCGAATGTGACATTCTTAGGAACAAATTTGTCGGCAAGCTCGTCGTCCTTGTCGTTATTGTAAGATGTGCACATTGTACAAACTGCTTTTGTTAATATCATTCGATCCTTTTTACTCTCTACATTAACTGTGAGGCTTGCACATGTCATTTGAATCGGTATCTCACCTTCCCAAATACGTAGGAGATGGGAGAAATTTCTTACGTTTGCTATAGACCCCCATGGTATCTTTGCATCCCATCACTTTTTTCCCCTATTGGTGGACTGCAGTTAATAACTTGGTAATTAACGAACTACTGGGTGCTCTTTAAGGATATATAACTCTTATTACGCAGCTCGAGTCCTGATATAGTATCCTTTGCTTGTAAGTTTCATCTTAATTTGATGCGATTGGGGGAGGCGGATTTTCTTCATAAAGCTGTCAGCTTCATTTACGCGTGGTAATGGTGCCTCAGTGTGGGGACCTGTTCTGTTTCTTCATGGTGTTACAATAAATGATTAACAGAGGGACCCAACAGGACTATAAAGGTCAGCCTCATTTCGGCATTCATGAGGCCCAGTACACATTTAGACATTATGATACATCATGAGTCCCCTTCTTCATATTGTTGAAATATATTCTTACTAGGCCACAAACAAAGTGCCCCAAACAGAACTTTATAATACTGTTAGTTTCACTCCAAATGAGACCAAGATTACATTCAATGCTGGGGGAGGCCACGGAACTGTGGGAACGAACAAACTACAACGAGTAACTATGCTCCAACACAAAAGACATGTCTTGTCTTACTTACCATGTTATTCAATGTTCATTATTATATATATTTAGAGAGGCCCTGCCCTCCTGCCCTGGTCAGTCCGAGTCTGCCTATTAAATTCACATCAGCATACACCACAACCTGGTGAATACTATTCAGCTCTAGACCTAGATATTTGATTTTCCTTCTAGCGTACTCCAGGACAAAGTTGAATAATAACGGCGACAGCGCATCTCCTTGTTTCAGGTCATTCTCGACCTGAAAGCTCATGGACAATAATTTTCCTACCCGGACTTTACTTTGGAATTTATTTAAATCTATCTTAATTAATCTAACTAGCTTTCTCGGTATTCCAAATTCTGTAAGAATGTTATACAACGTTTCTCTCCTGAGCCGTAAGCTTTTCTAAAATCAATAAATAATCGATGTACCGGGGTATCGTATTCCCACTTCTTTTAAAGTATTTTTCGGGTGGTAAATATCTGGTTAATAGTTGATCGATTTCATGTAAATCCGCAATGATAATCTCCAGTAATTTCATCTGCGTATGGGGTCAATCATGCTAATGGAATGTTTGAGAGTATTATATAGGATGTTGACAGAAGAGAAATACCTCGATAATTATTACAAATCAGTTTCGTCGCCTTTCTTGTGAATTCGCACAATGACTGATTTCTTCCACTCTTGTGGTAATTCCTCCATGTTCCAGATAAGGAGCACTGGCGCAAATCCCGGGGGACATATCCCCCAATATTGGACATGTCACCAATAATCTGACGTGAAAAGTGCTTTTGGGGATAAGTGTGATGATTTGTGTCCGACTGCCACAAAGGAATTTAAGACGAAATTGATTTCTCTTGGCTTTTCCATTTTTAAAAAAGAATCTTATTCTGTAACATTTCAAACTGAATCTCTTGCTGTAGTGCGTTTAGTAGTCTCCTTAATATGTATTAATTCCACTTCCGCTACCTGGGCACAAATTGCAATAAATGCCAGAGGAGGATATGCCCCTCTCCTCATGCTGGAAAGTTGTCTCAGCTGTAGGTAGGGCCAAGGGCGCCGATCCTGGGGGCCCGAGCCCACCCAAAGCTCATGTAGGCCATCCTGTTCTTTTAATAAATGTGCATTTTATGTGTATTGTTATATGTATATTTTATGAATGGGCCCCCCAAAGTTACAGAGAAATCGGCGCCCTTGGGTAGGGCACAAATTCCGGAGAAATGTCCCCCTCAACATTGAAACTGGAGGCTCTCCCAATAATCCGGTTTAGAAAGTGCTTTTTGCAGGTAAGTGTGATGATTTGTATCCGACTGCCATAAAGGAAATTGAGATGAATTTTTTTTTTTTTTTTTTTTTTGGCTTTTCCATTTTTAATAAACATGAAGGTGTGCGACTGTGCGTGACACAACCTGATGTGAAATCTTATCTCCTCCTCTCGCCTAGGCCCTAGCATACGAAGAGTATATACACTATCCAATGTCAGTAGAACCCATCTTTTCAGTAAATGAGCATTTCATCTATTTGTAGTATCAGCCTAGGCATCTATTCATGCTTCGTAAGCTAACTCTATGGCCTATGGAACCCGGATGTTTAATGCCGCGTTCACAAAAGATCTCCACTGACTTCTATCCTTAGCCAAGTGGATCCAGTTTCTACTTCGTATTCCTATTTCTGCGATATCCATCTTAATATTGTTCTCCCATCTGCGCCTTGGTCTTCCTAATGGTCGTTTTCGAATTGGTCTTCCAGTCAAGACTTTGAAAGCGTTTCTACTTTCTTTCATTCTAGCTACATGACCTGCCCACCTAAGCCTCCTAGACTTGACGACCCTAACAATGTTGGGTAAACCGTATAAATTATGTAGTTCCTCGTCGTGAAGTTTCAGCCATTCCCCATTTTCGTTCCTCTTGGGTCCGAATATTCGTCTGAGCATCTTGTTCTCAAATACTTTCAGTCTATGTTTTTCCCTCAGAGTAAAGCGACTACGTTTCGAAACCATACAGAACAACAGGCATGATTATCCTTTTATATATATATTAAGCTTCAAATTCCTCGACAGAATTCGCGACAAGAGATTTTGAACTGAATAATAACACGAATTCTTTGCTTCTAGTCAACATTTAATTTCTTCGTGAATATGATTTTCGTTTGTTAATATTGATCCTTGATATTTGAAAGTATCCACTTTATCAAAAGTGTTATATAATATTTTAACGCATTCATAATTTGCCGTATTACGGTCCCGACGCACTTCCATGTATTTAGTTTTCTCTGCATTTACTTCTAAACCCAAGTCCCTGCAAGCGTTTAATAAGATCTCTGCATTTCTTTCTATTATTCTCCTATCATCCCCTATTAAATTTACTTCATCAGCGTACGCCATAACCTGGTGAACACTGTTTAACTCTAGACCCTGGTTGCTATCTTTGATTTTCCTCATAACGTATTCCAGGACAAAGTTGAATAATAATGGCGACAACGCATCTCCTTGTTTCAGGCCTGTAAAAGCTCGTGGACCAAAAAAAAAAAAAAAAAAAAAAAATCCTGCCCGGACTTAACTTGGGATTCATTTAAACATGCCTTCATTAATCGAATTAGCTTTTTCGGTATTTCAAATTCTGTAAGAACGTTGTACAATGTTTCTCTCCTAACCGAGTCGTAAGCCTTTCTAAAATCATTAAATAGTTGATGTACCGGGGTATTCTATTCCCACTTTTTTTCGAGTATTTGGGGAATGGTAAATATCTGATCGATAGTTGATCGATTTCGTCTAAATCCGCACTGATAATCCCCAATAATTTCATCTGCCTATGGGGTCAATCTTGCTAATAGAGTTTGAAAGGATTTTATAGGATGTTGACAGAAGAGAGAGGCCTCGATAATGATTACAGTCAGTTTTGTCGCCTTTCTTGTTTATTGGAACAATGATTGTTCTTTCCACTCTTGTGGTAATTCTTCCTTGTTCCAGATAAGGAGATGCGTTCCAGTTTGCATATCTTGTTTCACAAGTTTTCGCCTCCAGCTAAAATTAGCTCAGCCGGAATTTAGTCTTCACCCGGAGATTTGTGTTTCATTAATTTCTTTATAGCGATTTCTACTTCTATTTGGTTGGGTTTTGGAATATACGGTTCTGCGGTGTGTATCTCCCTTTCTTCACGCACATTAGTCTTTGGCTGCGTGACAAGCAAATCGTCAAAGAAATCTTTCCATCTATTTAAAATGTTATCTGTATCAGTGAGAACTGTTCCATCAGCTTTCCTTAATATATAAGAACGAGGTTGATAGCCTTTCTTAAATTCGTTGGTCCCTTATACATGTCCCATATGTTTTTATTTTTACTATTACCTTCAAGTTCCTTAATTTTAGCTTTCAAAATATCGCGTTTCTTTGTTCTAAAAGTTTTGGAAGTTTCCCGCATGATGTCTACGAAATTTTGTGTAGTCATTTCATTCGGATTTTGTAGCCAACGTAATTTTGCCTGTTTGCTCTTCTCTGCTAATTTAATGCATTACAGGTCGAACCAAGGTTTGTTCCTACGTATTTCCGCCTGTCCCAATTTTTCTTTTGAGAGAGGATGCTTCCTAAGCAAAGAAAAGAATTAAATTGCTGGAATATTTTTCTCCATAATCTTAAGGTTACATCTGTTAACTAAAGAGCATATGACGCGTCAGATTTCTATAACGATTCCTGTAATGCTATTGAGATTATCATTTTGCTTAAATAAGAGTATTGTTGCGTCATACATCATTGATATTGTATCATCATAGTTTTGGGGAAGTCATTATTTATATTATTATAAATCAATTTTAACGTGGATCATTGTGGATGCCTAATTAGAAACATAGCAATTATAAATATGCATGTTTTCAGATTTCAGAATGTGTTCACGGCAGTGATTTGTAATACTGATATGTACTACTACTTCATCTACATCGCCTAATATATAATATAATCTACAACAGTTCACCTAAGAAATTAGATTCATCTACCGTAATATAAGTTTCATCTCCCTTCCCTAGAATAAGCCACAAATCTGCCCACCTCCCAATGTTGAACACAACCAATGGCGTATTTAGGATTTTGTTTCGAGGGGCTATGCCCAATACAAGGAAGGAAGTGGGCAATTGTCCACCTGAGTATGAAAATAAAATATATTTTAATTTATGCATAAATTGAAGTTATAATGGCAAGAATTGCAGACCGATAAATCCTTTATGATATGATACAAAAATTTAGGAGTGAATCTAGCCCTGTATTCTATTCAAACAAGAAAAAGGACATCCTCTTGGCCTACCTAATTTCCCGGACTAATTATTCCCCCGTTTTGATTTCCTTTAATTCAAACATTTCCTTATTTTAAAAATAACTAAACTATATAATTTTTCCTTTGTTATAATAACTAAAGTCTTGTCATGTTGATATCCGTGCAAGTTGGTGTGGGACACCAGTTTTGCTGAACTCCTCCTCTTAGTTTTGGTGATACTGACGACGGCCGACTTGAATCACAACTGACAACGGTCGAAAGTATGATAGGCGAAACGAAAGAAAATATCAAGAAAAAGAAACAGAAAAGTAGAAATGATGAAAAAAATCGCAGTTCTTACGTGGAATGAAATTTGACAAATACAGTATTATTTCAGAACAAAGAGCACAAGAAAATGGAGAGTCAATGACCTTCTTAGAAATGGTACAAAGGATTATTGTTGTACGTGGAATGCGAAAAACTAACAAATTTATTTCGGATGAAGCTTGAGCCCGACAGCCCCATAAATATGCCACTGAAGACAATTCTGCCCCTAATCCTCCACAGCATTGTCTTTCAACTTTATAAATATTTTGAGCATCGCTTTCATCCCATATATATAAAATGGGAAAGGTCTTACCCGTCCCCCCAATGTTGAAGAGAGATTTGCGCCGATGATAAGGAGAATGAATTTTGCATCTTGTTCCACAATTTTTCGCCTCCAGCTAAAGTTAACTCAGCCGGAATTTCGTCTACTTCCGGAGATGATGTGTTTCTTTAATTTCTTTATAGCGATTTCTACTTCTATTTGGTTAGGCTTTGGAATATATGGTTCTGCTGTGTGTATTTCACTTTCTTTACTAACATTAATTTTCGACTGCCTGTTAAGGCAGCATACTACTAAATATTTTTCAAAAGCTAACAATTTTTCTTTTGCCTGTTTTTCGTAAATGAAAAGAGATAATAAAAGGTAACTTACCACAATAATAGATAATGTTATTCTACACCCGAAAATATGAATCGGAAGAATATTCAGTGTTGCCACCCATAGAAATTACAGTGTGATCAAAATTTGAATTACCCAAAAATCTAGATTAAGGCAGCGACTAGGAAAATGAACTCAACAAGCAACACAAATAACATACGTCACCAATTACCGTTAACTACTTTTCAAATAATATTTGTGTTTATTTTGTAATAACTTACACAAGTTTTTACAAAATAAATAAGTCATTAGAAAATAAATACAAATATTATCTAAAAAGTAGTTAACAAGGGTCACAGATAACATAAGTCATCAGTTACTGTTGAGTTCATTTTTCTAGTCATTGCCTTAATCTAGATTTTTGGGTCAATTCAAATTTTGGTCACACTGTAATTTCTATGGATGGCAACACTGATTATTTTTCCGATTCGTATTTTCGTGTGTAGAATAACATTATATATTGTTGTGTTAAGTTACCTTTCATTATCTCTTTTTGCATACGAAAAACAGGCAAAAGAAAAATTGCTAGCTTTTGAAAAATATTTAGTAGTCGGTTCCCTTAAGCGAATCGCCAAAGAAACCTTTCCATCTATTTAAGATGCTATCTGTATCAGTGAGAACTGTTCCGTCGGCTTTCTTTAATATATACGCGCGAGGCTGATAGTCTTTCTTAAATTTGTTGATCTCCTTATACATGTCCCGAATGTTTTTGTTTTTACTATTATCTCCAAGTTCCTTAATTTTAGATTTCAAAAAATCGCGTTTCTTTGTTCTAAAAGTTTTGGATGTTTCCCGCCTGATGTTTACGAAATTTTGTGTAGTTATTTCGTTCGGATTTTGTAGCCAATATCATTTTTCGTGTACTCTTCTCTGCTAGTTTAGTGCACTCCTGGTCGACCCATGATTTGTTCCTACATATTTCCGCGTGTCCCCAATTTTTCTTTTGCTGAAATTTTAATGTTCTCTGATTTCTGCCCAAGTATCCTCAACACTAGTGCACTCTGAACCTTCTAAAACCGAGAATTTATTCGAGACATCACCCTCTCTCACCTCGCTCTTCTCTAATTTCTTTAAATTAAATCTTTCCGTTTTCAGACATTGGATATTTCCTTTATTCAGCGATAATCTCTCTTATTATGGTTGTTACCAGGTAGTAATCAGTGTCGCAGTCAGCTCATCTAAATGACTGAACGTTAGTTATGCTAGACTGTCTTCTTCTATCTACTAAAACGTAATCTATTTGATTTTTTTTTTTCGTCTGGTGAGGTCCTAGTATATTTATGAACGTTGCGGCATGGGAATTTTGTACTATTCACGATAAGGTTTTGAGATGTTGCAAAGTTCACGAGTCTAACACCGTTGTCATTACTTTTCTTATGCAGACTTTCATTTCCTATAATCGGTTTGAAAATATCCTCTCGTTCTGTCTTTGCGTAATAGAATACAAAGTAAAGTTATTTCAAATAATTATATTGATGCTCATAAATAAAAATATGTTATATTTATATTTCTACAAATACAGCTAAACAGTTTGTGAAAGATGGTTAGTGCACTAGGTTTGCTGCATGGATATAGTCCAGCTGATATTTCCCATTCAAATAGGGTACTATTGAAAGGCTTCATCAATGATCAAAGTTAACAGATATTCTTCAAGCACCAAAGAAATTAGAAGAGCAATATCAGAGAAGAAAGTCAGCCATGTAATCGGACAGGGTTTAATACAATTTTGCAGGGAATGTTTGTTTAAACAATCTTAATTTCTTTAAATTTTAACAATAGTAGTACAGAGCGACAGTGTTGTGTTTACCTGAGTAGTTAAGAAGCTTAATAATTCATGGATTCGTATGTTGGAACAGAATTTTAATATTGATATAGTATTGTAAGGCAATTGACGACCTGAGGTATACCATGCCTAGTTGCGCTAGAAGCTAATGCGCTGACTATATATTATGCAGTTAAACGTGCATCATCTGGACACCCATAATCTACATAATCTTTCATGTATGTAGCTCCAGAAAATAATTCATTTAAAAGGAATTTTAGATGGAACAGAAGTGGTTACAGCTAGTACATAGGATAGATAAGAGTTTAGATTTAACAATTTCCTTGTGGAGCTTTCAATTATTCATATAATAAATTACAACTTGAATAAGCCTCTGAAGTTTCTATCGGTACACTTGCATTAATGTATCCGCCATTTACGTTGAACAGTCGTGCCGTTTCTTCCAAAATACCTCATACTCACGAGGTATAAAATGGAAAGCGTTTATGACCGATATTAACCCTTTGACTGAATTATTCGCATGAGACACATGCATCCCGTTGGTAAACATCGCCGGGAATTTGTTTTCAGAAAATTCTTTTTTTAAAAAAAAATACATGCTGTTCTCCTATCGAGTCAGATGTGACCAAAAGACTGTTTAGTTTCCAAAACTGTGTACAGATGTCAGACTAACGCACATTAAAGGAGTCGTACATATAAAAAAAAAAATGCTCACATTAAAACAAAATTGTAGTCAAAGGGTTAAACGAAAACTCTTAATCCATATTAGCTGTATCGACTCCTGCTCCCTTCTAACGACAGGAAATTACGAAGGCATCAAGTATTCCTTCAAATTTGTGAGACTAGAATCTTATGAGCCTACTTTGCAAAAAATGTGATACTTTACGATCTTAAACCATTAAAAAATAAAGTAATACAATAAATACATACATTATTTTTTAAAATTGATGTGAAGAATGAAGGTTTACTTCCCACCTGTTAGTAAGAGAATCATTCCAAACGAAAAGAAGTCTGGATAATCCGACAGAAATTCTGCGTTTATAGGCATCGCTGACCTGAAAGCATCCCTCATAGTATTGTTCGCAAGGGAGTCAATGTAACCACTCAATCCTCGGGCCACACTTGCTGTACCTGAAAAGAAAAGGAAAAACAGAAAGAAATTTTATCTGAGACCCTATATATATTAAAAACTGATTCTATTGTATTTTCAGTTGGAAAGAAGTCCGACTGCTAAAGTTGATTATATGCATTATTCACTCTTAGCTGCTAGACAGCAAATTATGACGATTTAGTTGTTATAAAGCAAATTCCTTAAATCCGAATGCATAAATTAAAGGTATGTAGTTAGTTCTGCAACATTTGGCAAATTTGGAAACAGTTTTCCGTAATAGTATTTATCTCTTGCAAACTTGTTGATTTGTTTTCTAATAAATATAAACAATTAAGAATGCTTTACCTATTACATATTCTAAAATAAGATTCCATCCAATAATAAATGCAACGAATTCACCAACACTGACATAGCTGTAAACATAAGCAGAACCAGCTCTTGGTACTCGGGATGCAAATTCAGCATAACATAGTCCTATAAATAAATAAATAAATAAGACAAGAACAATATTTTAGTATGGAAATCTTTATTTTCACAAAAGTTTGATTCAGTAAATATTATAATAAAACTAATAGCACATAAGTGAAGTGATTATGCAGATTTCACTGACACTAAAAATCTAATACAGTGAAATGAAATAATCTTTAGAACAAAATTAGTTCCTAGTTAGGAATAGCATGTTCTCTCTTATCTAGAGGTTCTGTCTTATCTATATATATATATCTTGGTACATTGCAGGGATTTTGCCTAGATTCGGATAGCAATCACTTCAACTGAATGCTCTATGGTTTCATAATTTATCCTGCCATTCTCAATAAACCAGACGGAGGAAACAAAGAGGAGACCGGAAACATGGGGCTGATAGAGGAAGTGGTGTACCAACATTTATTTATTCCACTTCTTCTACTTCCGTTTTTTGCTCTGTTTCTGTATAATTTCTCACAAGGAAAGGACATGGACGTGTCATCCGGACATCCGAATGAAACCTAGTCCATTCGATAAAGATATATTCATGCACAAAAAATTAGGTGCCATGGATAACGGAGCAAGTCCCTGGGCTCATTAACCCTGTTAGTATAAAGAAAATCGTAGACTCGTAGTGAAATAGCTATTGCATCAACACTGTTTCTTAGAAAGTCATGCTTTTAGTTCATTCTCTTCAGCACAAAACAAGCTTTCCAGAGGTGCTATGTATTTGAGCCCATAACGTACTTAAACAGGGAAAATTGGGAGAATGTCGGGAAAATTCCCTCCAGAAATCCCTCCCATCAACTTTGGCTCCCTCTGGAGTGGCCCCGGGTAAAAGCACAATCCAAATGTATCTCGAAAAATACTATAGGGAATAAGAAATGAGTGTACCAACTTTTGTTTTAATAGACGGAATAGGTATGAGGGGAAAAGTTGTATACCAATACGTTCTGTAAATACGAAACCGAACCTATAACCTGACCTATAAAGAGAACATAATTTAAAAAATATGAACGCAGTACTAATTATCCTGATAAAGAATTGTATCACATTCTCTGTAGAATGACGCAAGCGTTTTAATAGTTATCACGTATATTTTTCCGTGACATGTGGAGAGGGATATTGGGGAAAAGTCGAAAAAATGTCTTCAAAAATAGCCCTATTGTGAAGTTATGCACCCTCTAAAGCGACACCGGAGGCGGTAGGAGTCAGTGTGCGAATTAAAGAACATTTTAAAGGGGGGTAAAGTGCATATCTGAGAAATTTAGCATGGAGAAGTTCAAAACTTATGGGGGACATTTAATTCTTCAGAGGGGGTCGCACACTGGTAGGAGTACACAATTAAAATATACATCCAAAAATACTATGAGGTATATCTTTAAAACAAGAGAGATGATACAGTACGACACAGTAAGAACCGAATAGAGAATAAAAGGGCATGGGTGGGGTGCTGGTGGATAACGTGGGTTTATCCGAATACAACTGTAGTACAGTTGCTGTGCTACAGTTGCTTGCTTCATTCTACTGAGAATGTAGTACAAGTCTTGATATCAGAATATATAGTACTGCGTTTATATTTTTTATGTTATGCTTCCTTTATAGGTCAGGTCATAGGTTCGGATTTGTGTGTACAGACGTATTGGTTATACAACCTTTCCCCTCATACCTATTCCGTCTATTAAAACTAAACTCGGTACACTTATTTCTTATCACCTATAGTATTTTTCGAGATACACTTGGCCCCTTCTGGAGTGGCCCCGGGAAAAAGCACAAAATCCAAGGTTGATGTAAGGGATTTTTCGCGACATTCTCCCCATTTTTCCTGTTCAAGTACGTTATGGGCGCCAATACATAGCATCTTTGGAAAGCTTGTTTCATGCTGAAGAGAATGAACTATAAACCATGACTTTCCAATGAACACTGTTGATGCAATAGCTATTTAACTGCGAGTCTACGATTTTCTTTATCTAACAGGATTAATTGGCCCCGGGGACTTACTCCGTTGTCCATGACATCTTTCTGTGCATGAACATATCTTTGTTATGTTTATCGAATAGGCTAGGTTTGGTTCGGATGTCCTCATTACACGTTCATGTCCGTTCCTTGTCAGATTGTAAAACCTTGCTCCTTAGTCATATATCTGCTAGTTCAACATGACTGTAGTATACTTTTAAAATTTGTGTGCATTCTAATTTACACAGTCTTGAGAAGAACATATGAATGGTTGATTTGAATCAGGGATCATGTAACAAAGAATGATCATGTTTCAAGGGGAAAAAAAAGTGTCCAGGTTTGTATAAATGTCTAATTGTGCTGCTTTTAATACTAATTTCAGCATGCTGAATTCATCCGTAGTATTTTCAAACATATTTGTCCATGAGACCACGAGGAAAGTCATTTCAAAGTTGGTATCTTTGAAGTATCGCTAATATAACAAAAGTATCCATGCTCTGGTGCATTTCTAATTATGCTTTGTATGCTAAAGATGCTGAATCTAATAACACTATTTTTGAACATATCCGCACATTGGGTCACGGCAAAAATGACCTGAAATTCACGATAGGTATACATCGTACTAACTTTAGAGAAGAGAGCGTAATTAATAATTACAATTAGATTGTTATAGATACTAACTCAAACATTAGTTATTCACTCGAGAAAGATAGTTTCATGGAGAATACTTGGAAAGTTTTCTCCCTTACGATATTTATTTGAATTACATTGAAACAGAAAATCTCAGTTCGACCCAAGCAACAGCTATGCTCAGTAATGCATTTCATATGGTGTCATTGTTCTTTGTGATAAATTTTAACTTCTTTCACCTGTCAACATTGAGAAACTATCATGAAAAGTGTATTTAAAAAATAAATTTAAAAAGGTTCAACTTAGGTTCAACAATTAATTTTAAATGGTTTAACGTTTCCACACTTCGGTCATTTAATGAATACAAAATGAATACGAAGAAACTTTAGAAACACGGCTCAAGGCAAGTGCTATGTTCGAAATTTATTTCAAACAATTCAGTCGTTTTCCTGTGATTACAAGATACATCACGTCGATGTCATTTTTATCTACTGACAAATGTTACAGGAATTTGTCTCTTGGAAGTCGAATTTCCGATATCGCTAGGGCAAATGACGAATTGCTTTTAAGATATTATATATGTATTAAGATTGTATATATGTATTTTCATTTCCCTAGGAGTAGATTTTTCAGAAATACTCAGACATGTATTCCATTTAGGGCCGCGGTGGCTCAGTGGTAGAGCGTTCACCTCTGGTGCTTGGGGGTCCCGGGTTCGATCCCAGCCCCCGCCAAATGAACTTTGTGGTGGACAAACACCGTGTGCGTGGGTTTTCTCGGGGTTCTCCCGTTTCCTCCCACTTTCTTCATTCCACCATTTTCATTCATTACTCATAATCACCGTCTCCTTTAGCCTAACCGGCATAACTGTGGGACGTAAAACTCAAAGATTTCATTTTCATTTCATGTATTCCATTTAAACGTAAAATTTCCCCACCTCCCACTTAAAAACAAATTCTTTTATTTGACATATTCTAAGCAGATATTAGAAAATATAAATATTATTGAAGTATAGGATTACGAGATAAAGGAGAACCTAGAAATAACTCCTCTTCAAGATTTCAATAAGAAAGAAATGCTATTTCCCGATCAGGAACTTTCTCACTGAGAATCCAATACCCTAACGCAGCAACCCACAGCATCACAAGTGGTATTTTGGTACTATCAATATTATAGAAACAAGTGATTTTTTAAAACTGACATTTACATTGCATTAGAGTTCAGCAACTGCTACCCGAACAGTAACTGTTTAACAAGAAAGCACATGATCTGTTTTACACGGAGTGCTGCGGAGTAATTAAAACGTGTAGCCACCAACTGGAGAGTCTGGTTTAAATTCATGCTGTGAATGAGAAACTTCTATCCCTGTTCCAATGCGGTACCAAAGTTCACTAGCGTCATTAAAACCGGTACACTGTTTCAACGTAATAAAGAATTATTAATCATGCCACGCTTGGATGAAATTTTAATTGGTCTTCTTATACAAACATGAGAATGCTGAAACCAATGAAACTGCGTATAGAAATTTTCACGATCCTATTTTACAAGTCACCTTTGGAATTAATTATTCTTAGAAAATCAGTTTACAATGCCATGAAGTACGTCCGCATTGTAATAATATTATTATAGTATCTAAGCAATATTTTCAAATCTTCCTCTGGAAAATTACAAATAAAAGATGTTATGAGTATACACTACGTACGACCACTTATAACGTTTCTTGAAAATTACAGATTGATATGATTTGTAGGATTTTCTAATCGTAGAATATATTTGACTGTCATACATACACTAATTCTTGAAGGCTTAATAATATCTTTGAACTATTTTTACGCATAATTGTCTAATACTGTTGTAAACAGCTGACTTCTTTACACACACCGTCTGCATTGTGTTGACACAGAGTTCTCCACTAAGTGTTTTAGTGAAGTATATACTGTGACCAATTCACAGATTCCATACAGGCACCCAAAAACATCAACAAATAACCCTGTGGCTTATTTTTTTCTAGGCCCCGGGGGTGTAAGGTTCCGCATGTCTACAGGTCACGCAATAACCACGTGTGAACTACATGTGTTAATCATAAATAAAAACAAACAGATGACGGTCCCGAAGAGGAGTCGCCTACCATCGCCAACAGTCGGAAGGACGAGGATCACCGAAGGGAGCCGACACTACAGGACAAAATGGAAGTGCACGCCTCGACCAACATCAATTTCCACAGGTTGATCAAACCACCTAAAGCCCTAAGGCGCCAGGCAATTAGGTTACCCTACCCTCTCACGACACTTGGTCAATTGAGAGACACCTAATCCTAAAATTCTAAGACGCACGGTCATTGGGTTCCTTCTCTCTCTCTCTCACTCACTCACTCACGACACCCGGTCACCGAGGGAGACACCTAAATCATACAAAACTTAACCCCTTTGGTCATCGGGTTCCTACTACACTCTAACCTAAAGTATTTTAAGGAATCTATTGTGTGAGTGACAGGCGGAGTTAATATAGTACTGCCTCCTTTCAGAAACAAACACTTCATACAAAAAGAGATTTTCATCTACAAAGAAAATTAAATTCACACTCGAATCTTTCTCTGAAATAATCAACTTCTCTAATAACATCTCGATCTCACTGGTGAAAGAAGTCTTTGTTCGAATGTAACGATTTCAACACTAACACAAAGTACCAATTCTAATAAGCAAATTCTCTCGATTAAACTATGAATATTATGAAAATACTGGTATCAATATACACTGACCAGCAGTTGCACTGGTGGAACCTCTGCAGGGTGATTTCTGCAACTGTCTGCTGTCTCTAGTTCATGTGAAAAACTCATCGCGCGTCTACTGCTGCCTTGGGCTTTCTCTCTGTTAATGTGTGTGTGATGTATAAGACGAAGGACGTGAGTGCATTTGACAGTAGTCAAATCGTAGGGGCCAGACGATTGGGTGGCTTGATTTCGGAAGTGGCTGCGGCACTCGGATTTCCAAAGGTAACTGTGTCTAGGGTTGCCATTTATTAAAATTAGAAAAGCGGGGAAATACCGACCTGGGATCGTTCGGCCTTTTTTTTTTTTAATTTCTTTGTTAAATAACACTTCCAATGTACACTAGACTCTCGCTAATCCGGCATTCAATAGTCCAGCCTCTCGGTATTTCGGCCTACATCCAGCCTCTAGCCACTTAAGTGGAAATGATCCGCACGACAATGAATTATCGTGTGCAACAATGTTGTTAGTTAAATGTTAAACAATGCTATACTGTACATACTCATTAGAAATTGTGACATTCTTACAATGAAGTTCAGTACATACTATGGCTTCTAAAAGGAAACATATTAAGCTTGAGCTCTCGTACCAACATTGCTAGAAGTAAGAATTCGTGACACGTTTCATAGTGAGTGATACTACTGTATATGTACACACTAAACGACTAAATTTACTATGTATTTAATAATACACTGTCTTTGTATTTAATAAAGAACAGCCTGTATAGTCCCTATGTGTTCAAACTACCGACCCTCTCCTGAATAATCTGGCACTTCAGCGAATCCGGCACCCATATGTGCAAGGAATAGCCGGATTAGCGAGAGTCTAGTGTACTTTTCTAACAAAATTAAAGTGAAGCAAATTTAGTTTTTGCCTTTAATGTTTTATTAAGTTCAACAAATGTGAGCCTCGAGTTGCAAGTATTCTAGTAAGATATCTGTAATTATAAGGATATATGTAAGGCAAGTTTCCCAACAGGAAAAGCAAGTGATATATGGCAGATATTGTTCATACGGTTTTCTCTTTAAGAAACACAAAATAATCTGCGCACAGGCACTGGGTAAATAGCTCACACTCTGAGCCTGAGCGCGAGTCCATATTTAACTCAATGGCGATTGAGATTGACACAGATTTATCGGTTTATGTTGCATATAACAATACTTGATCAACAAAGTCGTCTTAGATTTTTCTCCAATCCAGAAAAGCAAGTGATTTTTCGTGATTAAAACATGATTAAGCGGGGGACGAATGTAGGACCTTAAAATCGGGTAGTACCCGCTAAAATCAGGTAATATGGCAACCTTAACTGTGTCAAGGGTATATCGTGCGTACCTGGCTTCCGGTAAAACCGCATCCGCACGGGTCAGGGGCATGCCGACGACAGGGGTAGCCGCTGACTGATCCGCATCGTAATATCCGATAGACGGACCACAGTGCGTCAAATCGCGGAGAGGTTCAATGCAGGACAACAACGTCGTGTTAGCAGTCACACAATCCATAACCACCTATTCGCTATGGGGTACAGAAGCCATCGGCGCACGCGAGTACCCCTTCTAACCGCACAACACAACAAACAACGTTTAGCATGAGCAAAGGAAGACAGCCACTGGACCGTGGAAATGTGGAAAAAGGTTGCCTCGACAGATTAGTCACGTTCCATATCGCTACATTCCGATGGATGGGTATTGATGCGTCTCCAACTGCACGAGGCAATGGATCCTTCCTCACAGGGAACTGTGCAGACCGGTGGCGGTAGTATTCTCATCTGGAGCATGTTTACGTGGACCACAATGGATCCCCTAACACGTGCGACAGGGTATCTCAGAGGTGAACGCTATCGCGATTTTCTGAATGACCATGTCTTGTCATTTGCTCGGTTGCAACATCCGGAAGGTGATCTCATCTTTCAGGACAATGCGCCTGCCCACCGCTCTAAGATGGCAGCAGACTGGTTTGATAGCATTCCTCTGATCTGGCAACATTTCCCTGGCCAACACGGTCACCGGACCTCAATCCCATCAATACATCTGGGACGTCATGTAACGACGTCTTTGGGCTATGGACTGTTCCGACCAATCTCCGGGCGACTTTGCAGCAAATATGGATTGAGATGCCAGAACAACAATTCAATCGCCTCGTGGAGTCCATGCCGTGGCGGATAGCCGCCGTTATCAGAGCCAAAGGTGGTGCTACATGGTGCTACAGGTGTGTGTAATTCAACTGGCGATCAGTGTATGTTCTTCGCATTCAACATAATGCACTGAGGCCATTTTCTCAATACTGTACAAATATTAAACTTATTTTCTTTCAATTGTACTCTCCAATCTCAACCTAGATACATTTTAAGTTTACAGATAATGCAGGGTAACGCAGGCATTTTAAACTTTTATTTAATATCGACCGCTTAGCTCACAGAAAAGTTCCATGTGTTGTTGATAGGCGAAATGCATACTTAATGAAAATCTCCGCTTCACCTACTTCCTTCCCGTTCCCCAATACTAAAATGTTAGTATTACGTATGTTGCAGAGGACTTAAAACTTATGTAATACTGTAGGGCTTCTTGTAGGACTTCCACATCAGAATATGTCTTACACTATTCTGTTATTTATGTTCATGCAAACAAAACAAAAGCACTGTTAATGTTTCCAGCAAATGATATTTTATATCATGTATACAGTGTCAATTTTTCTGAAAAATCGTTTTAGGAAATCTGCCTGAATGCAGTTCAATTTCTAGCAAATGCATGTTTCAATGACACAATGGCAAATTTACTATCAATTTTACGCAGTTCATAAGGATAGAAAACATTCGAGTAAATTAAAATTATGGATATAGTGTCTACAAGTTATTTCATTTGCTTTAAAATTGTGCACTAAGTGAAGTGATATTTTCTTAAATAAATTAATTAACATTTGCAGCAGATGATTTCAGTACGTAATCAATTGGTAACATTTCTTTTATTGAGATTCAATCATTCTCTGATAAAATCATTGTGTGACTTCTGCATTTTCCACTTTATCATGGTCCCGTTGAACTATGAGAGCTCTACTCAATATAATATTTGCACGTTATCTGCATTTGTAATCACTGAGATAAAAGCTAAACGTATTAAATCACATATCATTGGCTATTGTGATATGGCATTCACTTGAAGAAACAGTATACTTATTCAAAACGTTCAAAGTGCATCACTCAATTCCGTCAAAATGCGAAATAGCTATAAGACTTAGAAAAACTGCAATTTGTTCAGCTTTATTTGAAAATTACTCAATGCCTCGAGAACGGCATATCTATGAGGAAAACTTCGATACAGAAGTACTATAATATTCTCTTGCTACTTCAATAAACAAGCTCTAATAATTATATCAGTATTTCAAAATTCGTTCTTCGATAGTGCTCTGCTCTTAAACCTTGAATATCTTACCAGATCTCGTAACTTGTGTCTCAAGAGAGATTTTCGATAGACAGACCCCCAAAACAGGTAAATTTTCTGTTGCTAGCCATAAGTCCTGATGAAAAAATATAAAAAGAATGTCTCAAAACGAGTACAAAAAATCTAATTGCAGCAAATACTTTTAGAAACATGTCTAGAATTGTCTTAATTATTTTAAAAAACTATTTTTCATTGTAAAAACAAAATTAATATCAATTTGGAGGTCTATTGGATCCCCGCGCGAGTACTGGTGTCACAAAAAATGACGCGAGTACTTACGGGTTAATGAATTCTAGCGCTTGATGTTTTACTTCAGTTTACATTGATTAGCATTTGTGTTTTATTAATTACTAATACATAGTTGACATGACTAAAAAATATTTTATATAGAAAGTTATTGCTTCGCTTCTAAATACATGAATCTCTCAAGGAGATAGGTCGCTTCCGACTACGACGGTGTTTAACGAATAAACATTTCCTTTCTGACCAAAGACTGTAATTTAAAGACCTCCCCCCTACTCTTCATTGTGAAGAACTACTCTTCAATATACCACATATCAAAAATCTTAGAAAAATATTTCTTCCTTATGGGGCGTTTACACTTAGTCGATTTAGTCGCACGACTAAATCGACTCGCTGCATTTGCGACTAAATCGAAGCAACTAGGCCGAATCAGATTGATGGATGTGTTCAATTACTTCAACCACAGAAAATAGAACGTCTTTTAATTCAGTTGCCAGTCGATTAGTCGCCTTCGATCAACAAGCGATTAAGTTGAAGTCCCGTTTACACGGTCGATTAAGTTGAAAGTGACGTCAATTCAACTGAATCGAACGCAAATCGACTAAGTGTAAACGTCCCATTATGGAGATACAATGCTTCAAACAATGCAAAAATGACATGGTTACGTCACGGCAACTAAAGTAGGCATTTTGGCGTGACATCACAAGTCGATATCTCCCTGTAAGTATCATTGGAACCTTCAGCGAATCTTTACATATTGCAGTTTCTTACTGCAAACTACAAATAAATTTAGTGGAATAGTGAAAGGAAAGTGGCAAAATAAGTAAAACACTTACTGTATATAAATGTAACTTGTTAATCTATTTAATTAGTTTAAAATAGATCATTCGTAATGTCTATGATTACAAGTGTTTACATATTTGCAAATTTAAGCAGGATTAATTTATTATTGTATCACCCCAAAAACGTTAAGGGTCTAAGTACTATATTAGTTCAAATTAAGTCACGTACAGACTGAGAACATCTAGGCCACCGTACTATAGCTTTTCTTTATGTTGAAGATTTGTCGTGAACCTCCGTGCTGTTACACCACGACTACAAGTAAACGCTTTCTTCTTCAAAAAGCTCAAAAATCCTTTTAAAAATTCGTACCCTATTACGACCTTATATTTTTTTTTACTATTTACTGTACATATTAGCAACTGATCACCGCATACCATTGCTGCAACTATTCTTATCTTAATCCTATAAGAATTGTATTATATAGCCCTTTACTTTTCTACAATATTTCTACAAAGGAAATGCTTTTGTGGTCACTGCGGTGGTTTGAAGCTGACGAATCTAAACTACCGTAATGCGTTTAAAGCTTTCCTACCGAGAATCTAATTAGAAGAATTTGTTTTAAAGCCGCTAGCGATTTTCGAAAAGATTTTTTTAATGCAAGAAATACTTCTGTAGATGTATTTTTCGATTTTAAGAAAATTCACATAGAGGGTTTAACGGGTAAGACAGAGCAGGACAAGTAACACTATTAATTGTTGGATATAGAGGGATTAGCCAGTTTTAGCGTTGTGTCGATTATGAACGATTCGATCATTAGGAACGAATCATGGCGTGAATCAGATGAATTATGATTCTTTTCACAAATGAATCATTTGTACTTCTCACTGAATTGTTTGCCGTGATCGAAATGAATTGAAAATCACAAACTGCCAGCTTGTGTTAGACAATTGGTGAGGTTGCTTCTGCAAATGCGCTTGCAGTTCACGGGAAGTGAAAAGGAAAGAAAACCATACGCGCGCCTTTTGTTCCTGCTTTTGTAGATGCGTGCGATTTTTTCTTTCTGCGTGGTAGGGTTGTTTTCTAGGAAGAAAGGAAGCCGTGATGTTAGAATACTTTCAGAATAAACTTTCTTGTTGCTTGCTTCTTGTCGTGAAGTACTGGCAGTGTTGCTCAATTAGATGTAATACGATTTCGTAGTTAATATCAAGATACTCTTGATGAGCATTTATCCATTTTATTAAGATACTGTACGTACATTGGATAAAATTATTTTCATCACTTTCAACTGCAGTAGCCAAACAGGTCAATTTTAATGTTTTATAATCAACTCAAAGTACTATATTATATTCAATGTAAATACAGTACTTACACAGAAAAGGTGCACTGTAAATTATTTGTACTGTACATAATTGATTTTAAAAATGTATACGTAGAAAGACGAATAAAGATTCTTTCTGGACAGACAGTGTATTGCTCCTTTCAGTAAAAACACTTGTCCACATGGAACGAAGCTTAGTGGTACCTACTTTTCGCTTTACTTCTATTGAAACATACATGAAGACACAAATAGTTTTCTGAGCTTCCATGTGGGAGATCCGAGATCGATTCCCGGCGGAAGCTCATGTGGATCGGATTTCATGTTAATCAGTAGGTCCACGTCTCATAACCTTGCTGCTGAACCGGACGTCAAACAGAAAATCAACTGAAGTTTAACTAATTTACGGTTTTCTCCTAGAAATGTAGACAAACACTGATTATAACAGGGGTGGCCGGGGAGAAAATCCGCCAGACCAAGAAGTTTCTCCTGGGGCATTTCTCAGATTGGGTTCAATTGGGGTTACCAGTATTTTCGCAAATATATGTTCATCCCCTGCTTATTGAAGTAGTAGTGGCTCAGTGGTAAAGCGTTCACTTCTGGTGGATGGGGTCCCTGGTTTTCTATTTACGCCAAATGGAATTTATGGTGGGCAAACACCTTATGTGTGGGTTTTCTCGGGGTTCTCTTGCTTTCGCTCACTTCCTTCATTTCACCATTTCATTCATTCTCATCATTATCGTTTCCTTTAGTCTACACGATGATAATCATGGAACGTAAAACTTTAAAAGGATCCTGTGTAAGTTCTCGTCAAAAATAAAAGTTCTATTTGCCTCGCTTTTTTGCTGTATTCCTATACATATAAAGGTAACTCCTCAGGAAAATATATATTTCGACGACACTGATAACGATTTCAAGAAAGTAGGGCAAAAATACCGCAAATGTTTATAATGGAGTATATGGATATTATATTCGGATTTTTGTAGGTACCGTCCACATGTCTGAGATCAATGATTTTCGCATATGATGTGCATCAGAGTGCGGGACAAATAATAGGTAGAAATGAAACTGGTGTTATGTTTCCTTTGGGTGATACAGGGCGTTGAAATTGGGCACCACCTGGTAGTTTAATAGACTGTATGGGAGAGTATTTGATGGCTGGGAATTGTATTACGTACCATCAGCGCCTCCGAAATTTAGATCAAGATGATGTGGTGTTCCTCCCGAAGGCAGGGCTGTGACCCGAAGTCCCTGGGCAAGGTGAACCCACGACGGTTTGTCATTGCCTGCCATGAGATTATGACGTCCGAAGGATGGAACCTACAGTTGAACAAGGGATCCCGACTTACTGTGTCTCCACCGGGAATCGAATCTGAGATCCCTTGAGTACGAGGCGAAGAGCTTATTCATTCATCCACCGGGGACATATTCAGACAAATACGACCATTGTCATATTAAGATGTACAGCAGGGTAAGGGGCAAATAATAGTTGAAAACGTCAGTGGCATTATGTTCTGTGTGACCGATCCGGACGTTTCAGGTTGTGTATATGCAAACATTCGCTTCATATTCGCTATCCGTCGGTTGCGAGGCTGCCTCTATCGAGGAAAGTATAGTAGAAGCGTCATTGTGGAGGTGTTGATTTATGTAGTGGCTTACTCGTCTTTAGTAACTGCAAGTAGCTGGTGATCGATTCGTGTGGTGTGCCTACTTGATTATTCCTACAAGAAATTGCGATTCCTGCATGCTTTTGTCCAGTGACTTTTGTTGTTCTGTTTCTCGCGACATTTATACGAATTTTGTTGTTGTGTACTATTTGGTGTTTTTTCTGGTAGGTTTCGAAAGTGTGGAAACGTGTAATGCAAAAGCCATATTATTCATTGCAAAACAATTTTCCGATGTTTATCCGTGCTTCCACTGGAAGCTATTTGTCACACACGTCACCAATGTTCCGTGTGGGAACTATGGTTTAGAGGGCAAAAAGAGCCCGGTGTGTGGAAGTGAGTTCTTACAAGCGGTTAGTTACATGCATGGAAGCAAAGGTAAGTCATTCCAGTGCTTCGGTCCGTCAACAGTACTATGTACAACATGCTACATAAAGGCAAGTTCTTATATGAGAAGTGTGCAGAAACAACTAGAAATGGATAGTCAGGGATCGGATCTCAACGTTGAAGACACGTCAACTGTGCCTGTGCACATGAAGGTAAGCCTCACAGAGATTCCTGAAGAACAGTTACTAGTGTTCACGGGATTGAACAATGAACAATTGACTGTGCTGTGCAGCTTCTATGACACTTTATATAACAGTGTTACAAGCGTTGAAACCAGACTGGGCAAGTTGTTAGTGAAACTCGGGCATGATCTTTGTAATGACTTTCTGGGAGCAATACGGTATTTGGATATCCATGCCACGGAATGTGCCCAGTGCATTGAAATCAGTCAGACAAGATTTGATGAGGCAGTTTGTACCATCTGTATTGGGTTCAAAGAATTTATCTCGTTCGTTTCTTCTGAGCTAGGTTCTAGCTTGGGCCCACAAACTTTATGGGGTAGGAGATGACAAGCTGGTTTTAGTCTTTGACGGAACATACATTTACACCGAAAAATCGACGAACTACACTCTGCAAAGGCGTCTGTGTAGTGTGGAAAAAGGACGTCCGTTAGTGAAACCCATGATGATCGTTACACCCTGCGGGTACATTGTCGACATTGTTGGTCCATTTGTTGGAGTAAATAATGATGCTAGTATTACACACTGTATGTTCGCCGACACAGCAAATGGTTTAAACCAGCTCTTACAACCAGGGGACTGCGTTTTGGTTGATAGGGGATTCCGAGATTCCATGACTGTGTTGGAGGAGGCGGGATCATTGCGAAAATGCCATGTCTTTTAGAAAAGAGAAAGAAGCAGCATGACTGCCTGGATGCAAACCAATCTCGTATTGTCACAAAGGGCAGGTGGTGTGTAGAAGCGAAAAATGGCCATCTCAAAATGAAGTACAAGATGTTTAGGGATAGGGTTCCGATTGCGGCTCTTCCCTACTTACGCGAGTATTTACTCATTGCAGATGCCTTAGAGAATCAGTTTGCGCTTCCATTGATCAACGATGCACCAGAAAAGTCTGACGAAAGTATTGAAATCTTATCACGTTCTCGTTTAACGAAGGGACTACAGACATCCGGTGATATTGACAAACGCTCAGCAAAGATTTGGGAACCGTATGGCGGATCGTCAATTACTGACTTCCCTCGATTAACAGAAGAAGACTTATTCAAAATCACGCTTGGAATTTATCAAATTCAAAATGCTCACGCATATGCAGCATGGCACATGAAATCTGATGGTAGTTTTTCACTGTCCGATTTGCATATCACTCCACACATCCTGAGGTTTAAAATTCAATCTCGACATGTACAGAGTTTGCAGTACACACTTATCTTTGAATATGATCCAGAAAAATCAGGAGCCGACGCTATTCTTGGATGGTACTGCAAATGCCCCAGTGGAGCTCGTGTTCTCGGACGTTGCTCGCATGTGGCTTCCGTTCTTTGGTATCTTGGTGTTGCTAGTTATGAAAGTCTTCATTTTCCAGCTTCGCACCTAAGTGGTATTTTTCTCGACAGTAAGGATATACACGGTAATGAAGATCCAGGCATGACTTAACTTTGGTTATAAGGAGATCTGCTGTACATTTTGAGGACTAATCGTGGTGTTGTCATTCACATCTACGGACAATATTGTTCATTCCCATAGAATTTAACACTTCATGATCTTTATTTTTCCGATGTCTTATTTGTGTGTCTGTGTATGAGTGTCGGTTGTGTGTGTGTGTGTGTGTGTTAAACTGACCCAAACACTTTCTTTTCTGCCTATTTCGTAATATTAAATATCATACTATGACAATGTTCTTATTTGCCTGAATATGTCCTCGGTGGATGAATGAATAAGATCTTCGCCTCGTACTCAAGGGATCTCAGATTCGATTGCCGGTGGGAACAGAGGAAGTCTGGATCCTTGTTCAACTGTAGGTTCCATCCTTCGGACGTCATAATCTCATGGCTGGCAATGACAAATCATCGTGGGTTCACCTTGCCCAAGGACTTTCGGGTCACAGCCCTGCCTTCGGGAGGAACACCACATCATCTTGATCTGCATTTCGTACGCGCTGATGATATGTAATACAATTTCCAGCCACCAGATACTCTCCCATACAGTCTGTTAAACTACCAGGTGGTGCCCAATTTCAACACCCTGTATCACCCAAAGGAAACATAACACCAGTTTCATTTCTACCTATTATTTGTCCCGCACTCTGATGCACATCAAATGTGCAAATCACTGATCTCCGACTTGTTGATCGTACCTACAAAAATCCGAACATGTAGTCTCCCATATACTCCATTATAAACATTTGCGGTATTTTTGCCCTACTTTCTTGAAATCGTTATCACTGTCGTCGAAATATTTTTTTCCTGAGGAGTTGCCTTTATATCTATAGGAACACAGCAAAAAAGCGAGGCAAATAGAACTTTTATTTTTAACGAGAACATACACAGGGTCCTTTCATTCCATTTTGCGTTTATTCATAGTCTCCCAGAGCTAAATCTTTTAAAATTATCACAATAGTATTAAATATATGTTCATGTGTAAACTCCCTCTTTTTCTCTATCTCGAAGATCAGTATGTTTTCCAGTCAAGAATAAAATAGAACATATATTAGAATATAATAGAATAAAATAGAAATCTTTCAGTTTAACGTTCCACGTTTATGTCCATTAGCCTAAGGAAAACGAATGATTAAGGCAAGGAAATGACGATGGAAGGATGGTTGGAATGAGAGTGCGGAAGGGATGGGGAGTACCCGATAAAATCCACGGACATGATGATGTACACCACAAACTTACTTAGCAGTGAATCAAACCAGGGTCCCCGCACAAAGGAGGCAAGAGTTTTATCAGTGAGCCACGGTGACCTTTAGGATAGAATAGAATGGACTGCGAGATAACAATTTAATTAATCATCCGCATCTTCTTTACCCTACAGGGTATAACTCTGACGTACAACAACAAAAGAAATCCATTAACATGATGTGTACTTTACAAAGTTTATATGAACTGGGCAAATAATACCCACTAGAAATTATTATAACACTACAGATTCCTTGTATAATGCTTTCTGTATTTAAAACCAAAGCATTAATGCCGCTTATACAGAGCTCTATACTTTTCCCTATATTAATATGTACGACAATAAGAAGTTGAAAATAAATTGTTATAATTGCTCATATCCCGTGAAAATCTTACGGAGTATATTTCAACAAAATATTTCCTCGAAAAACTGAAGTTAGCAGAAAAAAAACGTGGAGATTGCAACAGTTTTAGTGTTTGTCTCAAGCTCTAATATGAAAGCAGGATGCAAAAATAAAAACTAGGGGAATAGAGCAACAGCATATTTTTGAAACTTCATAATTACACTGAAGGTTAAGAGTAGTGTTGTAAATAGAAAAAAAACCGTTCGTTTTTTTTTTCAGAAATGTACGTTTTTTTTAGAAAAAAAAACATTGCCTCTCGTTTTTTTTCTAAATTTCGTTTTTTTTCAAATAGTCATTTGTAATGTATCTTACGTCATTTAAGTCTGAAGTATTTTTATGTAGATGTAATTACCATAAAATGCAAGATAAATTAAACACTAGATACTGATACGGTACAAATATTTTACAATTTATATGAGTAGCGTACCTACTAATAATCCGTGTTTCTGTACTGTTTCACCAATATCAACGAAGAAATAAAAGTATAAATGAACATTTTTTTGTTTTGTTTTTTCGTGAAAGTAGGCCTTTAATAAGTACGAAAATAATATCACGAACAGTATAAAATGCAAATAACTTGTCTAAAGGTAAAAACTAATACTAATTTGCCTACTAATATTTTCTGAATATCATATAAATAATTTGTCGACTAGATATATGGTATGCATTGCTGGCTCTACCATATGTGCAACACGTGCATTTGCACTGGGCTGCAATATCTGTCATAAGTGTTTTATTTAAAATAAATATTTCTTGTTGGAGATAGACTTCATGATCATGGTAGCTAAATTTACTAAGCCAGGGGGGTTATGACGCAAATTGCGTCATTGAAATATTTGGGGGATTAAAAATCTATATAAATATGCTTGAGGGTGTGTAAAAATTAATCGAAAAGAATTTTTTTTTCATGGAAGAACACCTACGGATAGACAATTGAGGGGGGGGTGCGTCATGGACATGAGGGGGGTGGGTACCACTGACTAAGCTGACCTTCTATTTGAATACTACATTCATAAATTATGTTTAGGTCGCATTACTTTAAGTAACATGATCAGTGCTAAAGCAAATGGTAAAATAAATCCCAGAATAAATTGCTTGATTGTTGTCAAATGCAGGAACTCAATTCTCGAATGCCTGTCCCCTTTGGTTAGTTATCAAAGTTCTGATACGAAAGCTTCTCTTGTCTTTGTCGCAAATAAGATTGTTATCATGAAAAGTGGAAACACTTTTTTTAAAAAAAAAAAATAACAGATGTAGGAGGAAAATAAAGAAATAAAGGTAAAAGAGCTAGTTGCACTATAATTGCAAACTGATATGTTGAGATTGAAACTCGATATTGAATTCTATAAAAAGGATTACCATCTTTCAGATGTATTTGCTTTATCTTTCACTAACATAATAGATTAATATTTAAAGAAAAAAAACAGACACAGCAATATTGTATTTGTAGTAAGTATTTAAGCCTTTCTGAGTGCGAGTGTAGTTTCCCTCCCTTTCGTTGTTCATGCTGGAGTAGCATACTTAAAATCGTGACTTTTAAGATTTGTTCTTTCTGGAGAAAGATTTAGGCGGCAAATTATGTCATTGCGCGGGCGACAAATTGCCTGGGGTCGGCCCGATGATATGTACATTCATGTCCACAATGATTGTCGCATATCTATAACTGTCTTCTTGTAAGAATATAATTTGATAATGATTTTGCAGGGTACTTTTAATATTACATGTATAATCGGAAAATGTATATTTGTTGTAAATTTCAAAGGAAAAGAATTATAAATACGAAAATGAGAAAGAGTAAAAGAAACTGTTGCTAAATGGAAAGAAAGTTTTATTTTTGTTTTATTGTTCTTATTTACTGCTGTTTTGACATGAAATTTGCCACATACATGTTTTTGCCGATTATACACATACTAATATTATAACAAATACCAGGCGGATTCGTTATCAAATTATATTCCTACAACAACATATTTATAGACATACAACAATAATCTTGGACATGAGTGTACATACAAGACATGAATATAGGATGACATAATTTGAAGTAATGCAGGGTGTTTCAAAATGAATATTAGGGTTTTGAAACTTTGTAGGATCTATTACAATTAACTTACAATTATAAGTATTATCAAATAAAAGAGCAACTCAAACAGTTTTGTACACATGCATGCCATGCATTGTTTCCTCTGTCTGCCGTTAGAAAGAGCAAGTAGCAAAGATGGAGACTAGAGACCAGAAAGCTTTGTGTGTTTTAACTTTGCAAAGACTGAATCTGTAGTTACAGTGCAACCGTCTGTGTGAATTGAATGTTTTGTGCCATATGGCGGAAAGTTTATGGGCCTTTCTCACCTATTGACTCTATGTGTGCCATGTGACGAATGAAGCTCACATCGAACACTTGAAGCAAAAACTGTGTGAGGTGTTCTTTTATTTGATGTATTGTTTATAATTGTGCGTAAAATGTAATAAGTACTGCGAAGACTTAATTCCCCGATATTCATTTTGAAACACCCTGCATTTCTCAGCATCAGTATTGGAACTAAGATGTAAAAAGGAGAGATTGTGATTGTTTACAACAACGATATTATTAGTCAAGACTATAATTAATACAACAACACAAGTTAGTAGTCAAAAAATGTAATTAAATGTACACTCGTAACCCTTTCGGACCCAGGTGGCCAAAATGGCACATACGGATATGTCAATTTTTTTAATCCGCTCCTGTATGGTCACTAATTAAGATATCGGTATATATATATTTCTTGCCAAATATGGTTGGTCCATAGTTTATCATTTTAGTTTCTTTTTCTTCTGTGCGTCGAATTTCCCTCTCAAATTTCACCCCAGTCAAAAATTCGAGAATTTTCGAATTTTCTTTATTACTTTTCCCCTGTAGCTTCATTCGTTGTAGAGAGACCTCCTTAAGACTTGTCAGGTAGATACGTCCGATGGATACCTAATTGTTGACATCAATTGGACGGGCTTGCGCGCAGTGTTGCCAACTACGGAAATTAAAATCTTAAATTTGGGCAAAAAATTCGAAATTTTTGTTATAAACCGTACCTATACGTCGGAATGCAAGTCAACTTACGTCAGTCGAACATTTGTTCTTACTGAACAAACTCGGATACATATCGTTACAGTTGGGTAATTAGGGGAAGCACGAAAAATTCGGATTAAGGTTCTAACTCTTGATTTTCCCCTACTTTTCTCTTCATCGAAATATATTTTTGGTAATTAAAAGCATTGTTTCTTTAATATCGCCATGATACTTGTAGGATATATTAGTAATGTACCAGTGTTTATTTTAAGATAGTTTCCGTCTGTCTGGTAGCAGTGTTGCCACCTACGGAAAATTTTAATTCAATATGTTAGGGGAAAGTTACGTGTTTTGTCTATTATATCCCTCTTGTTGGCTACATAGGAACAAAAGTGCCAGTATCTGAAAGTCTTGTCTTTACCCTTCACAACGCACTATAGAAAGTTTCAATAGGATAGTTAGGGGAAGTACAGTTAAGGTTTACAGTAGATCTTGTTCTCTAAGTAGAAAGATAACTGTGATTTTTTTTTAGGTAGACTGAAATATTTTTTAATGACCTGCTTACTTTATTAGATATTGTCACAATACTTGTAGGGTATATTATAGGGATACCAAAGCTCCTTTTAAGATAGATTGTGTGTGTCTGCTAGCACTGTTGCCAGCTACAGAAAATTTTAATTTCCGATTTTAGGGAGAAATTTTGTGAAAAAATCCCTTTTTGTCTCTATTATTTCCCTCTTGTTGGCTACATTCGAACAGACGTACCACTGTCTGAAAGCCTCGTCCTTGGCCTACACAGCACACCGTGAAAAGTTTTGGTAGAATAATTAGGGGAAGTACAGTTAAGGCTTATAATAAACTATGTTCTGTAAATGTTAAGAAAATTGTGAATTTCTGAGGTAGAATGAGTTTTTTTTTTTTTTTTAAATCATGCTTACTTTGTTAGATATCGCCATGATACTTGTAGGAAGTATTCTTGGGGTACGAAGGTTTACTTTCAGATACTTTACGTCTGTTTTATGACAGTGTTTCCAGCCAAAACAATTAATTCCTGATTTTAAGTAAAAAAATTTGGCAAATTTCCCTTTCCCCTCTATTATTTCCCTCTTGCTCGCTACGTTGCAACAAATGTACCACTACCTGAAAGCCTTCTCTTTAGCCTACAGAACGCACCATAAAAAGTTTCAATAGGATAATTAGAGAAGCTGTAACCCCGGCATATCTGTTGGTTTTTGCTTCTGAGGCGTAAAAAGTATCAACATTTCATGTGTATGGAAACAGAGAATTTTTTCTTTCTCTCTTTGAATGGAAGCCAGCGACTTTAGATTTTCACTGTACCTTGTCAACCATCAAAGAATTTTTTTAGGTGACTTAGACCCATATGGCATCAGTGGTGCTAGATACAAAAGTCTTGAAATTCGGTTAGGGATTTTTTGTAAATTTTCACCCCTACATTTCCCTCAGTAATTTCCCACCCGCTCGCAACACTGCAATGTAATGTACACCAAAAAATAGCCACATTCCTTTTCTAAAAAACAAGGTCTTAACCATATCAATAGGGTAAATGGTTTTTGAGCAATAAGCCACTAATTGACAAAGTAGGGAAACGCCAAAAATGATCTGGGTCCGAATGGAATAATCACATGATTTTGCTCGTATAGGTACAAGGAAACAAACGATTTGTAAGTTACGAGGGCTTCGATTCAAGTTCTATTGATTATTTCAATAATTTTCAAGATAAATCAATAAATAATAGCTGCCAGAAAAAAAACAGACATTTGAAAAAAAACATGAAAAAGAACGATGTTTTTTATTGAAAAAAAACTTCACAGAAAAAAAACCGTTTTTTTACAACACTAGTTAAGAGCTCCCGAGCCACTCCACTCACTCCAATGCAACGCTGTCCGTGTCATGTGGCAAAGATGATTCACGAGATTGCATTTTCTCACGAGGAATTTATGAAGTTGCGCAGAAAGGAAGTGCAGTAGCCCAAGTGATTCATATGATCGAATAATTCCCACTCGATGATCGAATAACTCATTTGCACAAAAGAGATGCGCGGAAACCTAACTGATTCAATGAACGAATCATCCCAATCAATTCACTTGCGCAAAAGAAATGCGCGGACGACCAATTCGTATGAACGAATTAAATGATCGAATCATTTTAATGAATCAGAGTTAATGAATCGATTCTCCGAAATTAATCATTTTGTCCATCACTAGCCAGTTTCAATAATAAAAGGCCCAGCAGTTTCACAGAAGTGACATATGACTGACTAATACCTGCAGTATAATTATTCATTTTAGAACATGAAGTTATCAAATATTCCGCTTGGAAGGAATGATTATCCTAATTACTCTATATATATGGGAAAATCTTGGAATGACACCAGAAACATGATAACTCGACAAAATTTAACGATATTTAAGTTGAAGTTGATTTGATGCTTGAAATGCACAGGAAGTTTGTCGAAAATACAAAAGTGAGATACTGTGATCCACCATGCATCATAAACGAATTGCAAATTATCATTGCAATATTGGCTACTTCTAGTAGTTGTTCATATAGAAAGTTTCAAAATAATTTTACATTCAAAAACTTCTCTACTGTAAGTGCAAATATTATATGAAGTTTCCATCAAGCAGCAGGACAGTTTTAAGCATTGGAACCGGATAATATCTATGGTTTGCAAACAGGGTGAAGATTTTTATGAAACTAGGTAGGCCTACATCTAGAATTTACAGATGTGAGAAATCTATTTACCTAGGTTTCAACTTTGAAAACTCTATTTAGGAACGACTTGGGGAAGATATGTTTCTCACATCCAGAAGTGACGAATTTACTCAATTTCATGGAAAACTGTACCCTTGCAAACTTTACTAGATATACATATTGTAAAATTTCTTGGGTAGAACAAATATAGTACTCGGGATTTGGACTTTTCCCATCACCTTTTTATTATAAAAAGTTCCTCTAATACAGAAGTATGTACAACAAGAGACTCCTTAAAATACGTTAGGTTAGAGTGTGGTAGGAACCCGATGACCAAGTGTCGTGGGTTTTGAGGTGAGGTAACTCTCCTTGACCGAGCGTCGTGAGAGGGGTTAAGTTTTGTATGATTCAGGTGTCTCCCTGTGTGACCGGGAATCGTGAGAGAGAGAGAGAGAGAGAGAGAGAAGGAACCCAATGACCGTGTGTCTTAGGGTTTTAGGATTAGGTGTGTCTCATTTGACCAAGCGTCGTGAGAGGGTAGGATAGCCCACTGGCCGGACGCCTTCGGGGTTTAGGTGGTTTGATCAACCTGTGGAGATCGATGTTGGTCGAGGCGTGCACTTCCATTTTATCCTGTAGTGTCGGCTTCCTTCGGTGATCCTCGTCTTTCCGACTGTTGGCGATGGTAGGCGACTCCTCTTCGGGACCGTCGCCTGTTCTTTTTTATTTATGATTAACACATGTAGTTCACACGTGGTTATTGCGTGACCTGTCGACATGCGGAACCTTACAATATTTTGACTGAAAATAGCCAATTCACACAAAATATTTCAGCTACAGATCTTGATTACACTGTTCTCAAATAGCCTGTATACCTAGAGATCTTAGAGTTGACTGGCTATACTAAAATATTTGTTGACTAAACTAACAAGCAACGTACAGAACAAGGTACGATCAGATCCGATTGAGACTTCGCCCAGAGGACACATTATAGAAAAGAAAAATGCAAAGTTTTAGCTGCCCCATTCAGAAAAACCTGAAATAGGCTCCACAACATAACGCACCACGCGACAATATGAGATAAGGAAAACGTCGGAAGATACATATTTATGTCGAAAACGGAAAGGATTGGCAGCACCAAAATGGTATCAAGATATTTGATATGCTATAGCACTGACTTGTCTGCCATCTTGAAAGCTGCGATCTTGGATGTAGCGTAAGGTATTGAAATGAGAAGCGGGGTGTGTGATATATCAATGTAAACTAAAATGCAATACGAAAACCAATTATGTAACCGAGAAAAACATGTGTAATGGTTTGGACGGGACGAAGTGTGGAAGACTCTAGCAAAACGTGTACTCGAACGACACAACAATAGGGCAAGACCCCCTTAACATTGGTACGCGACAAGTAACTGCAACAGTGAATGTGCATAGAAATGCATCCGCTTTGACAGATTATGCCTTTCAAGGATATTGGGATTTAGTTTGGGACAGTGAAAGCCACAGTTACAACCCGTGATACGACCGCGCTCATTTGGAGGCTACATAAACTACAAAGAATTTTCTCTTATGGAACAGTAATTCGGCAGCTCGCTCCAGAGTGTAGAAAATGTCATTTTGGAATGGTGATCAAAAGCACGAGCTACCTGGGATTGAAGCAAACTCCCAGACAACGTTTTCTACGTTTCTTGTTCAATTTCCTTGCTGTTTCGTGTAAACAAATGACATTTCGGCCCACGCTTGTTTAAACAACACTATCTAAAACAAAGTGTGTACGAATGAGAAAGCCCAGCCATGTTCTAGCTTACATTTCTTTACGAATATTTCTTTGCGCGGATTTCTACACTGTTTCGCAACGGTCCCAAACATTCACAATATCAGGGAAAGGCAGCGTTCTGCATAGATTCGATGAATTCCATGAGTTTTTACAGTCTCCCATCAGAAGGCTGTGTTCTTCTATGGAAATTCTGAATTTGTATCGACCTCGTGTGTTCATTACTTCTAGGAATTTTACAATTACTTTGGAGTTGTGCTACTATCTACTAGTACAGTGCGATGAAAATCAGCCTTCAAGATAAAATAATAGTATAACATATCCAAACGAAATAGTGACAAAAATTCAAGAGTTCATAAATTATATATTGCTGGAAAGCATTCGAAGAATTCAAATACAAAGTAATTTACAAAATAGTCTGCACACTAGTGATATGTATATACGACCATGGAGTCCATGTTTCAGTCTTCATTATGTTACCTCTACGAATACTCACACAATACTATAGAAATTAGCATTTTTGTCTTGTTCAGAATACGTTCAAATCATGTGCCGGGACAACAGTAGAAAGCAAACTCATTGTAAAACAAATATAAGAAGGGAAACATCTTAGTGTGTAATTCGATAATATCATACTGCATTCAACACTAATAAACATGGAGGACCATTTTCGACATTGCCGTGTTCGATGCAAGCTGGGAGCTCAAGTAACTCCGATCTCACGTCAAGCTGCAGGTCTACGTTTCACATAGCCTCTATGTTGAAAGGGACGCTAAACGAACCATTTCATACAGTTGGCTTTACTGGATTGAGATTTGGAGCAACACTGAGCTTCTGGGAGCTAAAGGTCTACTTTCGCAACCACATACAAAAATATTCACACTAAAATGTTCAAATGTTTACAAGTTTGAAATAAAGATTCCAATTGGTCAAGAATAACAATTATATAATTTCTATAGATAGAAAAGCATATTCACAAATAGAGGTTGACGACAGTTTTTCTTTAATGTGACTTAGCTATTTTTGAAAACAGGTCTTGAAAATATTATATATAAGGGCGTCTCACAACTCCCCTGACATACGATAACATATTAACAACAAAATCTAAGACGGGACCACGTTCGCCATTTAGCTGGACCCACAACATAAACGAATGAAGTTACTGTTTGAAATAGGAGATGGCCATCGACACGTTAACATGAAAGACAGTAACTTCATTTACTTATGTTTTGGATCCAGGTAAATGGCAAACGTTGCATCTTCACATAACAATGGGCGCATAAAGAGTGTACAGCCTAAACGGCTCGTCTGATTTGAAAAATCCCATCATTTTAGATTGAAAACAACATATTTTGAAACGGTTTTCCCTTTTTATATTTTGTTGTAACTCTAGTAATAACAGCGTTACCCTGTCAGGAGACTTTTGAGACACCCTGTATATATCGGTGAATCAATTTCACCACTATTTTTTATAGAGTTGCCCACAATACTTATGATGTTTGGAGAATATGATTTGGCTTCAAGTTGTGTCCTTAAATGCGAACGTGACCCAATATTTTGTTTCTACCTTCTATTGGTTGTCTGAAGATACAGAAGATCAAACTTGAGTTTATTAATATCTTATATGTATATTAAGTCAGTGGCGGCGGTTGGACCTTAAAAGTGGGGGGGGGGGGCAAGACATGGTCTGAGCAATTGTATATCAATGTTAGATTTCCTGGTTGTTTCTAACACTGTTTGATGAAAGGTTGTATAACTACTAGGATATTATCCTTTTTCACTTAAAATACCGCATATCGTATTTCTATTTTATTAAGTAGCCTAAATTCATAAGAGTAATACAGGTAGGTACTAGCCCTTTATACTCGCAAACAACGAAAGTGTAAGAAGAGATGCGAGTTCTTGCTCATGAACATCTTCAAGTTCTGTCTGGAAAATTGTGTGATCAGATTATTTAATAAATTTGCAAAACAAATAAATAGAAGGGATAATATTAATCATAGTAATGAATAATAACGCTTGTTTTGCAGAAGTTATATTGAAACTGGAAATTAATGAACAACAATTCCACACATGTCATTAAATGAATGTGTTTTCTCTTAGAAAATGAAATACAGTAAGTACTGCAAGCATATGCTATGACATTTTAAGAAATATGCAATTCTAACATTAATTGCTTTGAACTGCAATTAAAACGCAATTCCTGTAGCTTTCTTAACTCCAGGGAAGACAAATAACCAATATGTACTCACGCAACGGTAAATATCATATGGCACCATTTTTTTTTCTATGAAACAGTAATACATAAAAAACCTTCACCAGGGTGTCCACATTCTGGAAAAGAAGTGAAGGTCAGGGAAGTAAAAATGTATCAGGTGAAGTCAGGGAAATGGCAGATTGGTCAGGGAAAGTCAGGAAAAAACTTTAGGTCCATTGTTCAATTACTGAATTTATGAAATAGAGTTGATTTCTTTACTGTTACTGGATGCAAAATGTAGTGTTCTCAATGATAATATTGAGGGAGTCAGTGTTCTCTGATATAGTTGTTGAAACTAATTTTCTGCGAAAAACACATATCTAACTGCATCCTGGCATATTTGCTCAAAAGGGTAGACACTGTTCTAGAAGAATTGCATGGTGCCGAGATGATTTGGACAAGTGGCTGAGAACGCGAAGAAGCAGCATCTCCAGCTCACAGTGAAAGCTCAGACTGAAGAATTTAAGGAACACTCGAATGAATTCATAGCCAATGACAGAGATGGTATTTGACTAATGAGTTTTTTTACTTGTCTTAGGAAATGGGAAGAACTTCTTTGGACTTATGGTCAGTTATGAAATTGTGTTTAATTTTCTTTCACGGAAACGCATTTTTTGAAAGTGGTTTCACAATAAATAAAATTCTCATTGTTAACAACTTACAAGAATAATCTCTGGTGGCTCAACGGATCATGTATGATTCTGTGATCGGAATAGGTGGGTCATCAGGATTAATAATTACAAGAAGTATAATAAATTCATTGAGAAGTTCAATGAGACAATATCAGGTGTATTTGCAAAGGAAAAGAGAAATAAATGCTGGAGACGAGAAGGAGAGAGAAACGGAAGATTCAGCAACAACTAAAGGAGCTGGAGGAAGAAGGGAAGAAAATTAAACTGCAGAGACAACAAGAAGGATATTCAGATCAATGAGAAGGAAACTGTGCGAGAAAGGATGAAAACAAATTTCTAAATGGGTTGCATTTAACAACTGCACAAGCAAAAGTAATGTGTGTATGTGTGTTACATAACGTGTGTGTGTGTGTTTTTTTTTTTTTTTTTTTAATAATCAGTAAAATCATGTATGAACTGTTTATTACTATAGGCAATATTATAATGCTTTGCAATTCGTATTATAATGTGTAAGCATATAATGTGTATTTTTTTCATATCTTAAGTACTCTCTATACTGGACACTTTCGTTTATAACTTTACATTTTGTGAAATATGTAGGCCTAATCAATATTGGCCTAATGCACATGATGTAAATTTACACTCGTTTGGAAAGAAAATTGAAAAAAGAAAGAAACAGAAGCGGAAGAGAACAAGGCCAACTATGGGGAGTGTGGAGGCTGGGGTTTCTTTTTTTTCTATATTTTTAAGTTACTCAGGGGTCAGGGAAATATGGAACTTTCGTCATGGAAAGTCACGGAAAAGTCAGAGATCTTTTCCCCAATTTGTGTGGACACCCTGTTTACATTTCCAAATCAAACTATATAAATTGGTCGTCACTTCAAAAATGTTGGGGGGGGGGGCAACTGCCCCCTCTTGCCCCCCCCTAATCGCCGCCTATGTATTAAGTAACAAAAATATCGTAATTTTGTTTTGCGAAATTGATCCACATACTGGAATACGGTTCCATGAGAGCTTTTCAGGAATTAACTATATAGCGTATGAGCATAGAATTATTCTGGTGTTTGCTGTATACTTCATTAACAGTGGACACCTACAATACAGTAAATCCTGACTGAATCTAAATTTTCATTATTCCTACATTTAGGATCTGTTAACTCTAACGAGGGAAGGTTGCGAGGTGTTACTCTGACTTCATATTGATGCTATGACCATTCGATTCCCTTTGAGATATGAAACAATAAGGCAATCGGAGAAATCTTCCATCGCAAGTGTCTTAGAGTTACGAGTGTTAAAAATTGTGAATTGAACAGATTTTGCGAAAAGTTTGAAACAACCTATATATATATATATATATATATATATATATATATATATATATATATATATTATTTATTTATTTATTTATTTTAGATAGACGCTTCATTTTTGTATCAGGGTTTTTTTTTTTTTTTTGAGTGCCCAACAGTGATGAGATCAAAGTGTACGCATTTTGCAAGATAAAGGCATTTATTGCGGAGGGAGTAAGGGGTAATGGCATCTTCCAACTTGTAAATTGCCTCCTGTTTGGTACACCAGATCGTTAGGCTGACAAAATGTATTGGACACCCCTATTTGACTGTACTGTCTATCAGATATTACTCAAATATCACTTTTTTTTCTAGAAAAGGACCCCTTGACACAAGGAGCTCAAAACTGAAGTGTTGAATTTTTGTAAAACTGCTAACGTAATTGTTATACACTTCTTACCCCTCGTATATACATTCCATCAGAGAGACAAAATTCTTGGAAATTAAAACTACGAAGTTTTTCGCTCACAAGTCTTTCAATGTGTGTGTGTGGTTAGTCGTCCACTTCTCTCTTCGCATAGCCTAATTTGGAAGAATAATTCGTCTCAGCTTAGCTTTTTTTCCCACCTTTGTACAAGGTGAATAGGGACGCAAAGGCGGAACACTGCGGATTAATATGAAATATGCAAATTATAGCATATAGTTTAGTTATTTATTTCATTCCTTGTTTAAGTGTGATCAATATATTCTTAATAACGCAATAATTAATTAATCGCTTATTTACTAGTGAAATTTATTCGTGATGATTAATCAAAGGAAGGTCATTTTAGGCAAGGTTCGAATATGTATGTGTACGGATTTGATATTAATTAACGTAGTACAGTGCAAGGACACTTTCTACGTATACAAACTTCGAGTGTTGAAGTTAATTACATTGTAATTCTGTGGATTTCTCCCCGAGGTTATAAGAGACATGATAGATAACCGGACTGAAGATGAGACTTTGTATCCTTGTCGCCAAAAGTGCCTTTACATCGCCGTGTCGGGTATGATACTGCGCAGCACTCTTCAAAATTAATCACAATTTCTTATGCAACCATCCCTTCCGTAGAGTTTTTATATTGACTAGGGAAATAGCGTAGGTATAGGGAGTAAAGGCACATTTGAAGAATCAGTACACGGTCATCTATGAAACGATTCGTATTCTCAGTTTCTCAATTTATTGTCTTTTTTGTTAAGTTAATAACTGCTAAGAACTGCTACTAGCGCTTTTCAGTCTTCAGGAATTTACTACGAGATGTTCGCAGGACACTTTTCTAAGTCCTAAACCTGTGCGTGAATTATTTCATTCGGCTCACTGTAATTTTTTGGGAACGTAAACTGATTTCGCTGAACGTGAATACGTTTCGATGTCGTAAAGCAAGGACCGTAACAAATGTAGATAAGGTTCTTATTATTATATAAAACATAGTAGTATTTGTTCCGTATATAGAACAATACAGTAACTAAGCATCACCATAATTAATAACGCCCGCAGGATTTTTTCCAATGGGGGGGCCAATATAGAGGTTTTCGTTTTATTGCCTATATATGTTAATTTAAAAGTCATAACAATTATCATTGATAGCGTATATCGTCTTTCGTCGCTCTAGCCTATTAGTCAGAACATTCATCTCCAGGCATGATGTCAAGAGAATAGAAAGAAAGAGATATGAACAATGGCGTAATTAATTTTACTCCGCCCTGGATCGATCGACCATCGATTTACTCATACTCCCCCAGGTCCCCATCCCCACGTATTTCAGCTGCTGTGTTATATATATGGTTCCCATGTCAGAAGGGTCAGTCAAAAGGGCATAGACAGAAAGGCTCGAGTCAATACGGCCCGCGACAAAAACGCCATACAAAAACGGCTCCGCGACAAAAGTGCTCGGGTCAAAAGGTCTCCCCAACAAAGGGGCAGGAGTCAAAAGGATCAGAGTCAAAACGCCCCTCATAAAAAGGGTCCGGGCCAAAAGGGTCCCTCTACAAAAGGACTCGAGTCAAAAGGCTTTGCGTCAAACGGGCCCGTGTCAAAAAGGGTCCCCGCTACAAAAGGGCCTGACGCGGTCCTGCATCAAAGGGACCGGGTTAAAAGGTCTTCGCAACAAAAGGTCTCGAGTCAAAAGGGGCCGAATCAAAATGACCCTCATAAAAGAGCCGGGGTCAGAACGGTCCCACGACAAAACGACCCGAGTCAAAAGGCCCTGCATCAAAAAGGCCCTGGTCAAATGAGGTCTCGCTACAAAAGGGCCAGAGTCAAACGGCCCCGCGTCAAAATACCCCGGTTCAAAACGTCTCCGCAACAAAAGGGCCCGAGTCGAAAGGGTCCGAATCAAAAATACTCATCAAAAGGCCTGGGTCAAAAGAGTTCCGCGACAAATGGGCCCTGCGTCAAGCGGGCCCTGGTCGAAAGTGCCCCACTACAAAAAGCCCGGGTCAAAAGAGCCCCACGGCAAAAGGGTCTGGGTTAAGAGGTCTATGCAATAAAAGGGCAGAAGTCAAAAGTGGCCCCAGTACAAAGGGCACGAGACAAAAGGGGTCGGGTCAAACGTCTCCGCAACAAAAGGACAGGAGTGAAAGGGACACGAATGAAAACTACTCTCATCAAAAGGCCCGGGTCAAAAGGGACCTACCTTAAACGAGCCCGGGTCAAAGGGCTCACGAAGAAAGGGCCCGATTCAAAAACGTCCCCGCGTCTAAAGTTCCGGGGTCAAAAGATCTCCGCAACAAAAGACACTGAGTCAAAATGGCCCGATTCAAAACGCCCTTCGTCAAAAGGACCCACGACAAAAGGACCCGAGTCAAGGAACTTGCGTCAAACGGGCGTGTCAAAAAGGGCTCCGCTTCATAAAGGCCTGAGTTAACGGCCCTGCGTCAAATGAGCTGAATTAAAAGGTCTTCAAGCAAAAGGGCCACAATCAAAAGGACCAAATTAAAACGTCTCTTATCAAAAAAGCCCGGTGCAAAAGGGTCGCACGACAACAGCTCCAATCGCACTGGCTCTGCGTGAAACGGACCCGGGTGAAAAGAGGCCTCACTACAAAAGGCCTCGAGTTAAACGGCCCCGTGTCAAAAGTGTACGCACAAAAGGGCCCGAGTCAAAAGGGGCCGAATAAAAAATTTATCAAAAGAGGCTCGGCCAAAAGAGTCCACGACAAAAGGGTCCGAGTAAAAAAGGACCTGCGTCAAACGTACCCGTGTCAAAAGTGGCCCCGCTACAAAATGCCCGAGTCAAAACAACCGTGTGTCGAATGGGCCCAAGTAAAAGGTCTCCGCGACAAAAGGGCCTAGTTATAAGGGCGCTGCGTCAAAAGTGTTCTGCGACAAAATGGCCCGAGTCAACAGGGAGCTGCGTCAAACAGACCCTGGTTAAAGGGATACCGCTACAAAAGAGCGCGGTTCAAAACGACCAGGCGTCAACTGGGCCCCAGTCAAAAGGGCTCTGCTTCAAAATGGCACAAGTCAGAAAAGTCCCGCGTCAAAATGGCCCGGTGAATAAGGTTCCACGGGTAAAAAGCTTGACATCAAAGCAAGAACGGAGATCAGGCATGCACAAGGAGATTTTGTCCCCTTAGTAAATTGATGTGTTCGTGCAAAAGAGGGAAATATATCTGTGGTTATTAGTAACGAATAGGAAATTTGAATGGTGATATTAGTTTTGCTTGCTTGTTGATTGTTTTTTTAACAATCGCTATCGCTGAAGTCGTTCTCCACAAAATTTAGCGTACACTCCCGTCATGGGCGCACTGGGTGTATTAGGGCCTAGTCCGCGGTTACCATGGAGGGCCCTCAGATAACACAAATTTCTAAAATAACGTACAATCAGTGGCGTGACCAGTTACGAGCTCGGGGGCCCATGCCCTCCCTGAAACAAACCTGGTCTATCTTATACAGCAGCGCTACAGAAAAATTTGGTGAAATTTGAAAACAGATCAATGCATAAATGAATAATGAATTTAGTCAAAGCACTGTATAAAAGAGAAATACCCAGTGAAAAAACCTACATTAACTTCTTAGAGTAATAAATGTTAGTAAAGAGTGCGTCATTTTATGCTAAAATAAAGATGTACAAAATGATAATTATGGCGGAAATTTTAAAACCTGTAATTGTTAATAATAGGGAATTGTGAATTGGAATTTTCATTTAGTTTTTTTTTAGAATGTTAATAAGGATAACTAAATTGCTTGTAATGAGGAGAATTCAAACTTTCAATTTTGTCCATATCAAATGGTGCAGCACGTAGTTTCCAGACTACCGTAATGGATATTCTCGGCCCCTCCCGAAATAAAATCCTGGTTGAGCCACTGCCACACCGTACACCGAATCGCTTTATGCAGTTGTAAATTCGTTTTTACTTGATAGTTTTTGCAAGCTATGATTTTTCATTGATTATTGGAAATTTGCTGTCACAGCAAGAACAGGATTTCCATAAACAAACTTTCAAGAGAATATTTTATAATTATTATTGTATTGCCACACGAGGTGTCCAAAAAAGCCCCCTGACATAGGATAATTCTGAAGACGGTTTCTCCTTTTACATTTTGTTGTAACTCTAATAGCAAATATAATGTTTTAATATACAGTAACTTCATTCATCTATGTTGCGCGTCCAGGTAAATGGTAATGTTGCATTTTCATGTAACATTATGTGCATATAGAGTGTACAGCGCAAACGGCTTGCCCGATTTGAAAACTTCTTTCAGTTTAGATTGAAAACATATTTGGAGACGGTTTCCCCTCCTACATTTTGTTGTAACTTTCATAATAAGAGTTACCTATCATGGGACTTTTGAGACACTGTATCATTTTTTCTGAGGGCCTAGGCCGCGTTTGCGGCCTAACGGCCCTGGTCAGTCCGCCCCTGACTCCCATCTTTCTGACAAGTAAACCTTACGTTTGGGTGAATCGAGTTGCTGACTGAGACACATATGAGAAAGTAGTACTAAATGTGGTCAGTATTTCAGTGAAGTTGTAGGTGCGAAGCTCCAGAGGTTTAGGAGATACAGCTACCAGAACATCACTTGGAAGTACAGAATAGTCTTCATACAGTTGGAAGTAAAAGCCCTGTAAGACCTCTTGTAACGACAAAAGGTGAATAACAAATATATGGGTACATATTAGGACCAGGGGGAAGTCATATAGTAAGAGTATACCTGACGGCGGCCATCTTGAAATCCGCCATTTTGAATTAAGGTTAAGTTTTTAAAATAGGAATAGGGTCATGTGATACATGATTTGAGGCGAAAATTTAATCAGAAGAACAATGGTGACGTTAATTTTGATTTATGCACAATCGGTAAAAAGTTACAGGGAATTTAAATATTGTTGCAGCATATGTATTAGTCCTATACCCCACCGTGTAAATTTTGCGTTAATGATAATAATTAAATAAGAAGCAGGTGGATAAATATTAGGTCTATGGTAAGAGTTGCCTTGATGGCGGCCATGTTCAAATCCGCCATTTTGAATCAGACAAAAGTTTTAAACAAAACGCATAACATTGACACCTTATTAATAGCAAATTTTACCATAAATCCAACGGTATAACCATTTTTGCTTTATCATTAACCAGCATTTGTTATCGCATAAACAAGTTGCTAATTTAAGGAAAAATGATAAAGCAAAATGACCAAAGTGGAATTGAGTCATAATTGAACTTGCGTCTTTCTTCCAGAAAAGTCCTCAATTAGTACAATCAATATGTAGTTCAGAAAAGAGTGCATGACTTGTACAAATGCTCTGCTCACAGTGAGCACACCTCACAAAGGCAATCGAGTTACACTTGACACATTTGTCGTTAACAATTCCGTCAAAGCAGTATTCGTAAATCAAAATTAACGTATGGATTATGGTAAAATTTGCTATTAAAAAGGTGTCACTGTTATGCGCTTTAAATATTTTGTCTGATTCAAAATGGCGGATTTGAACATGGCCGCTATCAAGGCAACTCTTACCATAGACCTAATATTTATCCACCTGCTTTTCATTTAATTATTATCATTAACACAAAATTTACAAGGTGGGGTAAAGGACTAATACATATGCTGCAACAATATTTAATTTCCCTGTAACTTTTTACCGATTGCGCGTAAATCAAAATTAACGTCACTATTGTTCTTCTGATTAAATTTGCGCCTTAAATCATGTATCACATGACCCTATTCCTATTTTAAAAACTTAACCTTAATTCAAAATGGCGGATTTCAAGATGGCCGCCGTCAGGTATACTCTTACTATATGACTTCCCCCTGGTCCTAATATGTACCCATATATTTGTTATTCACCTTTTGTCGTTACAAGAGGTCTTACAGAGCTTTTACCTCCAACTGTATGAAGACTATTCTGTACTTCCATGTGATGTTCTGGGACCTGTATCTCCTAAACCCCTGGAGCTTCGCACCTACAACTTCACTGAAATACTGACCACATTTAGTACTACTTTCTCATATGTGTCTCAGTCAGCAACTCGATTCACCCAAACGTAAGGTTTACTTGTGAGTTTGTATTCTCGTGACATAGCCCAATCAAATTTTATCTATTGTTGTTGACCTTCCCCTTACTTCTAAAATTGCATTTCTACACCTTGATCAAAGTATAGTATGAAAAATATTCTGTGGAAAAGATTAGTTTAATTTTACTGTGAGAAGAATGTGTAGATCTGTATATAGGATTAGCGAAAAGTATTGGGACAGAACAATAACGACATGCGCGGACGGAGGAAAAATAAATATTACAAATGGTATCATTGCAAAACCCTCATTGATTTGAAGTGTGGTCACCATAGAAGGCATCTTGAATTCTGCCATATTGCATATCACACACTATTGTTTTAAATATAAAAGGTTATGATTTTACACGTCACCTTAGGCTTGAATATTCCCACAAATGAGAATGTGAACTCATTTTTTACACATCAGCTGTTTGAGATAGAGTGTGCTATGTTTGACACATGTATCTAATAGAAGGAATATATCATGATAGGGCAGAAACAAAAAGACATACACGGAGGAAAAGCAACTGTTACAATTTGGCATTAGTGTAGAAACTGCGTTAAATGATTTAGTATACATCATAGCAGCCATCTTGAATTTCGCATATTGTATACCACACAATATTTTTAAATAGAAAAAGGTATGTGTTGAGTTTTGATTTCGAGTTTAGCGCATTGGCGAGGCTTGACGGGAGAAAGGGTAGACAGCGTCTAAGCCATCAAACCTAAATTACTAACTTACAATTTTGCAATTTAGATTCTGAAGTTAAAATTTACTACAATTTATTCTGAGCTTTTTTTCAATGCTTCCGTATGAAAGACAGAAGGCAAAACGTCTCGCGAAACCTTGAAAATTATTCCACTGCTGCATGTATTTAAAGGAGCAGTTCGACTTAGAAATGCAATTTGTACATTTTTTTACAAATTATTTCCATTTTTAGAGTTCAAATTCTAAAAGGAATGGTATTTTTTGATCGCGATACATTCAGTCGTTAACGGGTATTTGAGGAAAAAATATTTTGTGATGAGGTCATACAGCGAGATCAGGCTTCGATCACAGTGCCAAGCATTTCGTTTGTAAGAGGTACGGTGGCACGTTCTAAAGTGCGATTTCCTTTCCCAGAACTGATTGCAACGATTTAAATGTCATCTGCATGTAGAAAATGACATGTGATGGTGGGCTACAAAAAAGTTTTTATAATATTATAAAACGTAGTTTGTTCTACAAAGCATAAGTTCAGCGTTTCACAAAAGAACTAAAATTCCGAAACCAATATCATGTAAATAGATGGCAGACGAGATTGCTACAGCACCTATAGGAAGTACCATTTAAAAAAAAATCATTCTCCCGATTGCCAAACATAAGTATGTTCATTTTCACGTTTTGTTGCATTTTTTAACGCTGACATTATAATTTTGTGCTTCAAGGTATCTACAGGAGCGCGACATATGCAAAAATGAAATAACATTTGTAAACTTTGCCAGAATGCGAAAAACACTTTATCGGTTAAATATCTTTTATTCTCATCGCTCTTCGAGGGACAAGTTTTATCACCCGTTTCATCATCATTGTCACTTGATACAGAAAAATTAAACGATGAATCAATGTTCTGAGGAACACTGTCATCGTCACTGGTTCCTTCGACAAGGCGGTATAATTCACGCCCTAATTCACATTGTAGAGCTTATTTCTAAAGTAGTATCTTCATAATCATGAGTGATACCGTCGCTATTACCCTCTAATGCCTCGTCTTGACTACAACCATCAATTGCGTTTTGTAAGATATTTTTATGTTGGTAACTGAACTTAGAGCGGTGCTTGTTCAATGGCTCGGATCCTAAACCTTTCAATAATATACTTGGAATAGCATTCTTTCTCAGTTTGCGTGTAAATAATTCTGGCATTAGCCAGAGGCTGAGCTTGACGGTGAAAACTGGGAGAGGGGGAGCAGTCAGAACCCAGACTATGATAGGTATATCATGTTTAATATAAACTTTTAAAAATATCTAAATAGCTTAAATTATTTGTCACTCAAAAAACTAGTGGTACCTAGGGCCACCCGGCCCCATCCTAGATCCGCCACTGGCATTAGCTTTCCTTTCAGGAAATCTGACTACTCGAAGTCGGACTCTTCAAGATGTTTGGAACACTTGTGTTTTTATTTGGCATATTTTTTTTCCTATTGACTTGCTTGACCCATAATTTATATCGATCTGGTGATTTCTCACGACTTGGACACGTAAAAAAAACTATTTCCTCAGTTTTAATCTCACGAGAATTACAACACGTTAGGCATTTCGACTTCACTTCGCAGACACAGCACGCGCACTATTAACACGTGTTTTCTATATCACACCAGTGTTTCGTTAAGAAAAATGTTCTGGGGGGAACACTTAGTACTGTGTGAAAGTAATGTGCCTCTCCGAATACTATTATATTTATTATATTATAGACGTATTATTTTGGTCTCTAAGGGTGCACTCTCAAAGCTCCGGCAGACAGTGCTCCCCTAAACACATATTTGGAAGAAACACTGCTTCTCACAACACTACGTAATTACTACTCTCTACTCTTTTTTATATTAATACTGTAGGAGAAACAAGTCACAAAAACGTCCCTTAAGAATTCAACACAAAGCAAGACTACTAACAAACCAGAAACACAATCTATTTAATCCACTGCACTACTAAAGGTTTATCAGATGCATACAAGGGAGTGGTTGGTGACTCACACTGAGTTCCCGTGTAGCCCACCCGTGAATTTTACGATCCATCAAAAAACAAATACCTATAGAATCTGAACGAGACGGCCTATGAAGATATTAAAAAATATGAGTGATTTTTTGTTACTCTTTCTATTGCACCAAACTTGTTTTTAATTCGAACTGCTCTTTAACTTGCATCAACCTATAGAAGCGTAGGAGAAACAGCCACGTAAGAAGTCCAAAGACTCACGCTGTGTAGTAGTACCTGCGAAAAGACGTTTGCTGTTCTGTCTACGTTTACAGAGCCTATCTTAATTTTAAGCTGGATTTGTAAGTGACAAACAGACCGATATTTCTTCTTATTTGTTTCTATTTTAAACCATCTTTCAAGCTTCCTCTATAAAATGTTAAATTGTTATACCCTTGAAGAACATTAGTATATTATATATATATATATATATATTGTCTCTATGTATCTTCAACAGGAGAATAAAAAAAAGACCCCCTACCAAAAATGTTAGATGTATTGGTAATTCTATCACTTTTATGTTTTTCGCGAGAGCGACACGTACTTTTACATGTTTCGGTTAACGCCCCCCCGGTTCGAATTTTGAAAAAAAAAAACGTTCGTCTTGGTCTGGGGTTTGAATTAAAGGTACCCGTGACCAAATTTTGGTAACTCGGTCCACTCGTCTAGTCCCATGGCGCAGACAGACACAAAGCTGAATAGATAGACACACAAACAAACTATTTATATTAGATTCTTCGCTCAATGATTGTGCAGATGAAAGATTTGAAAAACACAAAAACCTGGTCATTGTAGAACTAATAATTATAGAATATTTAGTATGCATCACCACATTATTTCATACGGCAAACTGAATGAGTTAATATCCACCTTTCCTAATACTTTTTTGCTCAGATCAGCTTAAAAATGAACTTAACATATAGTAACACATTTCTCTTCCCGAATACTTGAAATATGTTCTCAGTAATGAACCTCAAAGCATATATCAGGAAACAACGAATCTGCTAAATATGGTATTGAGCATTCCATCAATTCCAGTTTTTTTTTGTAAACATTCAATGAATGCCCTGAAAAGAGTATAACTTAGTTAACGAACAGCATGAAAAGCTTTATGAATTACGGACTTTACAATAAAGAAGCTTTGTAGGATACCTGAATTCAAAGAAAGAGCTATTAATATTTTGGCCGAAATAAAGAACAGGGTATGGAGCTTATTTACAAAACTTTAAGATATTAAGTAAGGTATTTGGTCTTAAGTTAGGTGTTGTAAGGTGCTTGTTGTTTTACTTCCATCGTTTTCTTTTTGTTTACTTTACAGCTCATTCCTAAGCTATTTAGAAACCTGTCTATGTTGGCCTGCATTGGTTCCATCGAAAAGTGGCCAACTTACAGAAAATAAGTGTGATTCGTGTATTTTTAGAATAGAATTTCTAATATTATTTACTTGTCAACAAGCAATGGCACGACAGCTACTTTAAAATAATGCATATGGATTAATCATTTAACTACTTCTTGTTAATGAGCTACAAGTGTTTTCCTCGGAGCAAATAATGTTTTGGGAAATGTTAAGGGAATTCATATTTCAAAACCTCCCGTACCTTTGGACAAAAAGTCAGGTGTCAATAGCTGATAATTGAGACGGTTAACTTTAACCTTGATAATTTTCCGGGATTACTGAAACTCCCCATTGATGAAAGGAGCTGATAGGCTATAGCTAATGATTTTACCAAAACAGTTAGGGTAAACAAATACATGCAATCATTTCGGGAATTCCTGTAAGCGCTTTTCCTTATTCATGTCTTCCTTCACCAACCTTTTATCAGGTTAGTGTTCTGGCCTTTGACCTCCAAGAACAAATCGTGGAAATCTATACTTTTTTGTCTCCAGTTACAAATACAGAACATGTCCCTCGCATATGGGAATACGAAAGAGTTAAGAAAAATAACAATTGGACACCAGCCTATCTTTTTCTCAATCGTGCATTGCGTGCCAAGATAGGCAGCTAAATTTATCATCATAGTGTAAGCATTGTTTCAATGTGGCCCATTTCCAAGATAGACAGATGGCCAAGTTGACAGGTTTTACTATATATATATACAGAGAGAGAGAGAGAGAGAGAGAGAGAGAGAGAGAGAGAGAGAGGGTGATGGTGGTCCATTTTAATCTTTCCACGGAAATATCTCAAGAACGGTTGAACATAAATGAACTGAACAAACTCAAATAGGAAACATCATGGGGCAAATCGAATGGTGATGTCGCTGTGCCATCAGGGCCGCTCTTCAAGGGGGCCTGGGGCCAGCTTCAACATTTTAAATGGAAACATGGGTCGAGTGACACTTGATAGATGTTTAAAAACTAAAAAGCGATGTGGCAAAAGATTTTCATATCGGTCACCGTATTCAAAATGGCCGCCAAAATATGTTATCTGTATCAGATACGCGTCCTGTGTCACTAATATGAAAACGATTGAAGATAATAGTGGATGAAGAGAATAAAACACCTATAGGAAATCAGAGAGGATATTGATAATTCCACGCCTCGACAATAATCCAATGGAGAAAAAGATTATTAAAATATAAATGATAATGCTAGAGAGGAAATCTAATTATCTTTCCGATCCCCCTCCGTAAGTGGGTGACGCGGGAATGAATAATAAAATTTCAAATGAGAACCCCCACATTTACTTGCAATAGGTATGTTTTTTTCTGAAACACTTGGGTGTACAAGTGACTGGTACTGTAATGAACCAATATTCTGCAGACGACTTTTGAGAAAACCAACGTTTGTACCCATTGTTCTAAAATTGCATTGTTCTACAAGTTGGTTTCGCATTTCAGTTGATTCATTTTTGCACAAATAATTGCCTGCAATCAAAATGGAACGTACCATTTAACAAGAATTTTACCTACTTTTTTCCATTACAAACGTATCTCAAAAACAGATTGAGATAATTTTGTTGTGTAGATACAATTTGCAAAAACTAAGGTTCTCGTTTGCAATTTCACCGTTCCTTCCCTCCCCCTTCACCCACTTATCGTTTGACCGTTTTCTAGAAATTAGATTTCCTCCTTTGCATTATGGCACCTTTACTCTAATCATCATCTCCTGTGTTGCAACATTTTCGAGCCGTGCAATGATAAATACCCTTTGTGATTTCCTATAGGAGTTTTATTCTATTCATCCGTTATTATCTTCAACCGTTTTCATATCAGTGGTATGGGACGTTTCATCTGACACAGGCAAGGTGTCTTGGCGGCCATTTTGAAAGCGGTGACCCATATGAACAATATTTTGAAACAACGCTGTTTAGTGTATAAAGATCTATCGAACGAGGTATCACCTGACATATTTTCATTTAAAATTTCTAAGTTGGGACTGGGCCCGACTTGTTTGGTTCATTTATGTTCAATTGTTTTCATATTAGTGCTACTAGACGCTTATCTGATACAGGTAACATCTTTTGGCGGCCAATTTGAATACGGTGACTGGTATGAAAAATCTTTTGCAACATGGCTTTTTCGTTTTTAAAGATCTATTGAATGAAGTGTCTCGCACCCCATGTTTCCATTTGAAACTTTAAAGTTGGCTCCGGGCCCCCTTGAAGAGCGGCCCTGGGGGCACCGCGACATTACCATTCGATTTGCCTCATACAATTTCCGATTTGAGTTTTGTTCAGTTTATTTATGCGCAACCGTTCTTAGAGATATTTCCGTGGAAAGATTAAAAAGGGCCACCATGTATATATAATGTGTGTGTATCTACCCAGTTTTTACAGCACGCTTTGCCACTGGTTTAAACGTCTTGTTCAGCAGCGAGGCTATATGAAAAGAGGTATGTGTGCCACATAAATTGATGCTAGAATCTTCCTACAAACTATTCGTCGTTCGTTTCAAAAGCATCATAGTCTAAATTATTTATTTCCGTAATTTCTCCGGGCGAAAATACGCCACTATGATAAGAACCACGACTTGTCGAGGTGGTATCAATAGCCCAAGGCTCAACTAAAAAGAGGAAGTGAATCCTAAGCAAGCTACAAGGATGATGTTGAAACAACCATACACACTTCCACTGGCTAATAGAAAAAAAGAAAACAAATATAGCTACATGTTTTCGCCTTTTGAGTACTCCTATCTTTCTCCAAATATATTCTTGACACAGCATGTCATTTAAATCAACGAAATACGTGACCTGTACGCATGAAGGTGAAAAATATTCGTGAAAAGTAAACAGAAGGGACTAGTATGATGCTGTTGTATTCTAACAGTCAACTCAATGTTCAACTACCGGAACTGACCTTGATAGGTACGTTCGACTAAACGCCTTGTAACAAGAAGGAACTAATTACTCATGAGTCTCTTGCAGCTATACAGCAAGCTGTGTGCGTTCTGTTTCATTCCCTCTCTGCCCCTGGCTGTTTGCGAAAATGGTTGATTTTCTTGCTTTGGGGTAAGGAGTAAGACACCCTTGCACACCTTGGAGTGGGAGGTAGTAACAGAGTGATCAAAAGATGACCGATGTTAATATAGAGTTAATAGTTTCGAGCAGTGGCATATACTGGTTTGAGGGCATGGGCTATCACTGGCCTTGTATATTATTATTATTATTATTAATGATGATAATAATAAAAGTAATAATAAAGATGTGCATAACAATGAACAAAAATGGTTGATGTATTTTGTTTGAAATTTTGTTTTGAGGCCAGTAATGTTTTCCACCGTAAATGAACTTCCATCATTACATTTGCGCAGTTAACTTCTCGTGGATTGCATTCGTAAAACGTTAATTTTTACCAATGTAACTTCAGTCAAAAGTCGCCTCTGTTACTGACGTTGGTTCTTATTCCATACCAGTCTTCGCAAAAATCTGAGTATAGTAACGTAACGCAAAAATGCAACTATAATTGTTATGTTTATTATCGCTAACTAAATCAAACATTTTTGCGTTGTTAAGAAACTATTCTCGGGCCCTTTTGTTGCGGAGACCTTTCGACCCGGGCAGTTTTGATTCGGGCCAGTTTTTAGCGGGCCCTTTTGACCCGGGCGTTTGACGCAGGGCCTTTTGACTTGGTTCATTTTGTCGTGGGACCCTTTTGACCTGGGTTATTTTGTGAGGGGCGTTTTGATTCGGCCCCTTTTCACCCGGGCCCTTTTGACACAGGGCCGTTTGACTCGGGCCCTTTTGTAGCGGACCCCTTTTTGAATCGGGCCCTTTTGACGCGGGTACGTTTGACTCTGGTTCTTTTTAGCGGGCCCCTTTTTCACCCGGGCCCGTTTGACGCAGGGCTTTTTGACTCGGTTCCTTTTGCCGTGGGACCCTTTTGACCTGAACCCTTTTAGTAGGGGCGTTTTAATTCCGGCCCTCTTGACCCGAGCCCTTTTGTCGCGGTGTCGTTTCTAGGGACCTTTTGTAGCGGGGCCCCTTTTGACTAGTCCTTTTTATGAGAAGTTTTGATTCGGGCCCTTTTGACTCGGGCCCTTTGTTGGGAAGTTTCTGACCCGGGCCCTTTTGACGTGGGGTCGTTTTGACTCGGGCTCTTTTGTAGCGGGGTCCCTTTTGGCCCGGGTCCATTTGACTGAGGCCCTTTTCACCGGGGTCGTTTTGAGTCGGGCGTTTGTTTGTCCTCTTGTTTGGCCCTTCTGACATGGAACCATATATATATATATAACGCAGCAGCTGAAATACTTGGGGCAGGGGGCTTGGGGAGTATGTGTAAATCGATGATCGATTGATCCATGGCGCAGTAAAATTAATTACGCCATTGTTCATCTCTCTTTCTATTCTCTGGACATCACGCCTGGAGATGAATTTTTGACTAATAGGCTAGACCGGCGCAAGACGATATATGCTATCAATGAGAATTGTTATGACTTTTAACTCAATATGTATAGGAAATAAAACGAAAAACTCTGTATCGGTCTTATGTCCTCGCCCGTTTGTAAAAATTCTGCGGGCGTTACTGATTATGATGTTCCTTAGTTACTGTATTATATTGTTCTATACACGGAATAAATACTTTGTGTTTTATATAATAAGAAACTTATTTACATTAATTAAAGTCCTTGCTTTGCGACAGCGAAACACATTCACGTTCAGCGTAATCAGTTTCCATTCTGAAATAATTATAGTGAGGCGAATGAAATAATTCACGCACACATTTAGGACTTAGAAGTGTGTCCTGCGAACATGTAGTAAATTCCTGAAGAGTGAAAAGCGCTAGTAGCAGTAATTAGCTCAGTCAGTCCCTATAGTCCATTAGTGAATAACATAAATTGTACAGGTGTTGTATCTCTTTCTTTCTCTTCTCTCTACATCATATCTGGAGATTAATGTTTGGACAATAAGCTACAAAGGCATTTTTTTTTAAAAAAAAGTAAGATGATCTACGCTATCAGTGACAGATGTTGTGCTGTTTAACATATAAGGCAATAAATTGAAAAACAAAGAACACGAATCTTTTCAGAGATGACAGTGCACTGATGCTTTAAATCCTTGCCTTTACTCCCTATATTTACGTTATTTCCCGTCAAAAAAAACTTTCAAATTTAATCACAAATCTTTATGCAATCGTCCCTTCCTTAAAGTACTGCGCGGTCACATACCCCTCACGGCGATGTAAAGGCATTTTTGGCGACGAGTATACAATGAAATTCAATGTATGGCTGTAACGCCACCGTGAAGCCCCGTCAATGACGGTGGGTACACGGAAAGGACTTTTTCTCCTTATGTTTAGACGTTCCTCCATAAGGACCTACCGGTTCCGATCGCAATCTTCTAGTATATCTTGCCATCCGAACCCGAGTTACGGTTGTATCTTGGTGCCCAAACAGGGACCATTGTTTCTCTAGGAGAAAGTGAATGGTTGTACTGTAATATCGTATATTCAATGCCAAAAAATAGTATATATTGAATTTTTATGGTGTGATAGTTAATTTCATAATGGCAACAACACATGAGCTACAAACACTATACGAACTAAATGAAACTAATGTACGCATCCAATGCAATCATGTTGAGTTAGTAAAAGAAGTCGATATTCTAAAAACAGAAGTAATCGAACTACGTGAAAAATATGACGCGTCAGTTCAAGAAATTACTAACGGTATCCAAGGAATACAGAGTTCAGTGCATTGAAATTAGAACGGAAATCCAAAATGTGAAAGAACTTAGGGAATTTAAGACTGAATTAGATAATCGATTCAGTGAAGCTAATGTACTAACCTGTGATCAGCTGACAGAGACGCGCGATGAGTTGTCAGTCGCGATTAAACAAGTTGAAATTCAAAGTAGTAATTCTGTAACACAAGTGAAGCATGATTTCCAACAAATCTTTGAAATGCATGACCGTAAAATCATAGATATTGAAAAGAAGATATGTTACAACCAAGGCATATTGGCTGATATTGAGGGTAGAATTCAAGTCAATCAAGCACAGGTAGTCAAGTGCATGCATAAGGTAACATTGAATGAAAGTAGCATAAAAATAGTGACATGGAAATTTATTCTAATAATCAATTGTTACATTTTCTCAAAAATACGGTAGATCGCTATAGCAGTAGTGTAGCAAAGGTAACTAGAGAGTAATAGAACCAAAACAGTATGTACAAATTCAGAATACTGTTTTTGATGTTAAGGACGATTTAGGTAACATCAGACAAGAATTACAAATGCTGCAAACGCAAATAACATTAATTCAAAATCAAATTCTAAATATGCGTGGTGACACCAGATCTGATAGTGTTGCTAATACTCATAGCGTTACTAATTTCTTGTATGATAGTCTAACAAGTACTCCTGGAACTCGCAGTCCCACTAGCAGTAGTAATAGCGGTAGCAGTAATCGTAGTTATGAAACTAGAATTAAAATCTAGAAGTAAAAACCGTAATCGTACTCATCCTAGGGAATCGGTGCAGACTGAAAATGTTAGGCCCATTAAGCGTAGCGAAATTGAGTCTTTTGAAAAATTTTCAGGTCATGAAAGATTACTGCATCTAATTTTCTGAAACTGTTTGAAAAAATATTAGCGCTTAGAAAAATATTAGTGAAAAATAATATGCAAATCCCAGAAACGCAGTATTTAGATATCCTTGATTTTCTAATGCAAAGGTCTTCAAAATCTTGGTTCATTACTCGTAAACCCGATTTTGAATCGTACAATGACTTTGCACTTACTTTCAAACAACAGTTTGAATCTCCTCAAGTATTAGCGGGAAAGATGTCTGAGTTACAATCGAAAAGATATGACTTCAAAGTTGACGTACAGTTTACCATTCTGTAACGGATCGTTACCATAGAATTAGGGAGTTGAATAAAAACGTTAGTGATGCATTCATAACTGATGCGTTGAATACAATTAAACTGTTGTTGCCAAATTACTTCCAAAAGCAGTTAGTGATGTTGCCGTCACTTGACTTACAGTCTATGTTAAATGTTGTTCAAAATCTTGAAACGTTGTGAAAGAATAACGAAAATTCTTAAAGAAACAATGCGTTTTACAAGAAACCATTGCGTGTGAATCAGTTTAACGTTTGTGAGAATCAATGCAATGAACAACAGACGAATCAACCACAGGATCATACTAAAAAGAAAAACAAAAACAACAATTTCAACCTAAAAGTAAAAACCAAAATCCTAAGCATAACAGTATTCTGAACTTATTCTCAACAGTATTCTGAAAGTGATCGTACGGATAATTCGTATAGAGCTCAGGAAGATCTAAACTATACTAACTTAGGGCCCGTAGGTGATGGTGGGCATATGCTTCAACATTTTTGAATGTCTCATTTTGGTAACCAACTACCGTTTGCTCCAAAGTTTAGTCAACCCCGTGCCTTTCCTCCTTCACCACCGGGTAATCATAACACACAAACACCGTTAAACTAAAAACGCTCTACGGAGGGAGTGCTTCTGGTAGAGCTGATTAAATTGTTGGTAATGCTCAAAATTTTTGTGATGAAAACGCACTCACCCCAACTTTTCCTGTTGAATATGTAGTATTAAGTAAAAACATTAATAATGTCATTAACTGTGACAGAAATTTCCGAAGATGAAGCTGAAATATCAGAAGGTATGAAAGATAGTAATGATACTCGAACTGCAGAAATTTATTATTATATATTGAACATACAATTAAGAGTTTTGCGATACAAGTGTCTCTGTGTCTCTTCTTAGTTTTGAGTCATGGAAACGTATTTCTTCCGTAACTTCCCACCCACAATTAAAACCCGCACCCCATATTCTTGCGGTAGATTATTCACGTAAACGGAAAAAGCAGGTGAAGGGCGAAATAAATGTTTGTGTGGAAATACAGCATTTCATGTTCGATACTAGAGTTCTGGTTTTATCTGAACTGAATACTGAATGTCTTTCAGGGCGTTATTTCCTCACATCTGTCCAAGCTATGATAGTTTTTTTTCGAAAATGTAATTAGTTTTTCCAAAGGGAAGGAAGTAGTTCCAATGCTCACTGAAAAGTTGTCTAATAGAGAAATTATGCAGTCAACCTAATTCAATTTTGATACACGCTGAACGAGTAAATTGTCAATACTAGTTCTGGTTTTCTGTACAAATTGTAATCTTTCTGACGAAAGTTCTGAGTTCGAATCTGATTGTAATCACTCATCTTCAGTATGTCCTGTAATCAATAATCTAGTTTCAGAATAAATAAATTAGAACAAGAGTGGGTCCGTGCGCTAAATGACCGGGACCAAGCATATTCTTAATTTAGAAAAGGGTCTAAACAATTTAGAGTGAAAGATTTAAATATTAACCAAGCTGTAGATTATTTTTTACTTGGATATTACGATTTACAAGTATCTGCCTTTGATGAAATTAGGAACGCACATTATAGTAGGCAGAAAAAACAGGAAATTAGTGGGGACAACGTGCCAGAAAAGGTAAATGTCTCCGAAAATGTAAGTGCTGTAGCAACTATAGACGAAATTAGTGAAAAGGTACATGAATGTGACTACCTAAGTGGTGAAGAGAAACAATAGTTGTTCGCTTTATTGGTAAAACACCAAAAACTTTTTACTGATTACCCAGCTAGATACAATCATTTTGAATATTCCATTCATGTCGATACCACTGAACCCATTGTAAAACGACAGTATACTTTACCATTTTAAAGAAAGTATTGGCAAACAAATTGAAGAATGACTAAAATTGGTGTTACTGGAAATGCTGTTTCAGTTCAGTTATCCCATTTTCTGTGTACCTACCTAAGTTAAATACAAATAAACCAAGAATAGTAGTGGATTTGACTGAATTGAATCGCAATGTTAAGCTAAAACAACTGAAAATAAATAAAATTGATGACTTATTATTAAAGTTTCAAGGTGCTAAGTATGTTAGTTCAATTGATTTTGTGTCATCGTATTCGCAGATTGTTGTTTCTGAAAAATCTCGTGATTTTATTGCTTCTTCATCTAACGGTCATATATATAGATTTACTGTCATCCCATTTGGATATATAAACGGTTCTGTTGCTTTAATAGATGCATTACAAAAGTATTAGGTTATGCTTTGTACATAAACTTGTACCGTATAATGATCACAATGTCCGGAAATTTTCTTTTGAAGAACAATTGCAACTTTTAGATCAGTTGTTCACTAAATTACATGATGCCAATGTGACTGTCCACCTTTCAAAATCTTCATTTTGTAGAACCACATTTAATTTTTTAGGCTTTATTATAACACCTTAAGGTATTCGCGAAAATCCTTATGTAGAAGTTATTCGTCAGTTACCTCACCCTACGAACATGAAACAATTAAAGAAAGTATTGTCTTTTTGAATGGTGTTGGAAATTTGAGCACAAGTTTCCAGAACTAGCTTCTCCTTTATTTGAACTTACCAAGAAAGGGAAAAAATGGATTTGGACTCCTAAATGTGAAACTAGTTTCCAATATCTTAAAGACAGTTTGGTCTAAGATGATATTCTCACCCATTCGAAGCTTGATTCTGATTTTTCGTCAATCACAGATAGTTCAAAAATTGCGGTGGCTTGAATAATTTTTCAGGAAATCGATGGTAAACGTAATATCATTGGATTTTACAGTAAAACTAAATAAAGCCCAACGTTCCTATACCACGACGGAACAAGAGGCTCTAGCCATAGTAACTGTTATCCGTAAATGGGGACATTTACTATATGGTAAACACGTCAAAGTGTATACAGATCATAACTTTTTGATGTATTTGCATAAAATCAGGAATTTGAATTCTCGTTTGGCTCCCTGAAGCCTGGAACTGATTGTTTTGACCTGGAAATCATACATATCCGTGGAATCGATAATAAAACTAGTGACAATTTGTCACGTACCGTCTTGGCTCCTAAGAATGAAATTCATACGGTGAATAGCCTACAAGTGTTACCATCTTTTTTTGGGAAATATGATCATACAGGAATTGATTGAAAAACAACGTGAACATTCAGAATATAATTCACTTATTGAATTTCTTCAAGACCCCAATAACCCATATTGTAAGGCAGTGGTGCCCACCCCCCCTTATGTCCATGACGCACCCCCCCAATTGTCTATCCGTAGGTGTTCTTCCATGAAAAAATCTTTTCGATTAATTTTACCCCCCCCCCCATCAAACATATTTATATGGATTTTTACCCCCCCACACAATATTTCAATGACGCATTTGCGTCATAGCCCCCCCCCCTTGTGGGCACCCTGTGTAAGGTGAGAAACAGAAACCTTGAAAAGTTTTACAAACTAGGAAATGGTGTACTTTTGGATAAGAATTTTCATTTTTCCGATTCCTGGAGAATTTGTATTCCATCCGCACTAGTTGCAATTGTTGTAGAACATATGCATTGTAAACGAGGACACTATGGAATTGAAAAACTTTTGGCTTCATCAATGAAATTTGTTATTGGAAAACAATGAGAAAAGATATTAGCAATTTCATTAACAATTGTATTGTGTGTAAGGACACGAAGGTAGAAACTTCCCCTCGGGCTAGATCAATGGAAAGTATTATTGTTGAACGTCCTCGTTCACTGGTTTCAATTTATATTTTAGGACCATATGTTTCTTCCTCATCAGGTTCAAATATGCATTGTCAATCATGGATGTTTCTACAAGGCATTATACATTGAATCCAATGCGAAACGCTGCCACAAAATGTGTTTTACGTTGTTTGGAATCTTTGTACTTTTTGCATTTACTGGTTCCTAGTGGTATTTTGGTCGTCAAAGGTAGCAGTTTCATTCCACGAAAATTTTAAGAAAAATGTTAGAATATGGAATTAAGATACACTATGTGACACCTTACCACGCTTCCTCTACTCCCGTTGAAAGGATCCATCGTGAAACTAATCGTTTGTTCAAATTGTTGTGTAGTGCAGATATATCAGCCTGGGAAAAATTCATTCCTCAAATTGTAATCTTAGTAAATTATTCAGTAGTTTAAGGGTAAATCCTGCTAGTCTGCATTTAAACATAATCGAACGTCTGCATTAAACATAAACGTCTGAATTCGTACTCAAACACTTTGGTATAGTTGTAAATGAAAACGGTGAAGATGAACATATATCATGGGAAAATAAATTAGTCATGGCAGACTTGAAAACAAACGAGTTTATTCGTAAACGAAATGTTAAGCACAATGAGAAACAAGAAGCTAAATATAAGGTAAAAGAAAATGACCTTGTTTTCTTAAAATAGACAAATTTGAGTTCGGCAATAGATATAAGAACCTGAAAACTTCTTCATTTATATAAAGGCACCCTGATATGTCCCAAAAAGGTTTCTGAGAAGGTATTTAAACTAACTGAAGTAAATGTCTAGGATTGCATTCTTTAAACAGGTTAAAGGTTTGAAAACCGACTAAGGAGACTAAGAACATTTGGCTTAATTTGGCTAGTAAACATTGTGGAAGTAAAAGCGATGAAATTCTAAAGGAACAAAGTAAAAGCTCAGAGTTTAATAGTTGCATTGAGGAGGTTACATATGATGCTATTAACTCTGTAATTTTAAATCTTTCAAACCAATGTGATTCGAAAATTAATCAAAATAGAAACTGCAAAATTCTCAATGAAATTTTGGAATTAGATTTTTATTTAAAATATCTTACCGAATCTGTATGGTGTAAGGTTGACAATTTGGAATTTTCATTGGCGAACTTTATTAACCCCCTCGTTTTATTTCATTAGCACTCTGGTAAGATCAAACTGATCAACATATCTGAAATCTTAGATCAAACTTGATGCAAGACACAAATGTGCTTATTGTAAGCTACTGTTAATTCAAATATACTTTGTGTTAATCCTTTCGTTCTACATGAAAACAAAACAAGGTGAACTTGAAAACACGGAAGCAAAGTTACCTCCCATTTGTGAGTTAAATTATATTTATTTAACGCGTTAGTAAAGCATTTTTTTATTAGTCCCCTCTATATTATTTTAAAAGTTAACCTTATATTCTGTCCTTTCCACTTTACTTCGGGGATGGGAAAAATTAATAGATTGTTGGGGTAGGGTATTCCATATTTCACGCAGGCAGCATAATATGCTTCGAGTGTGACATACTCACGTTAGCCTAGTCATATTTCATTTCAGAAAAATGAAATATTATTTTTGTAATGATATATTTATTATTGTAATTTGTAATTTTTATTAATGATAGAATAAGTACGTTCACATTGTGTGTTATATCATAGTTATACAGAATTGTATTGAACATACGAAATTTAAATTTTTCTCCAAAATATACCATATTAAGATGTTACGAGACATGTCATCTAGAATTTTTATGAATAGTATGGATATTTTGAATATTTCTTTTGTATAACTTAAGATTTTTGTTCTCTTTGTGCGCTGAATAAAAAGAAGCATGAGCAAGAAGCTTTTATGAAGCGTAAGATAAGTAATTTTGAACCATTCACTAATGGCTTTTATGCCATTTGTGAGACAATTTAAAAATATTTTCTCAAAAAAAAAACAGTCCAGTCATATATTACTTTAGAAAGATCAGATATTTTCTTTTAAAGTATATTATTCATCGTTATCCTTAGAATTATGAAGTTATATTTTATCATTCTCGAATGCACATGGTAGAATTTGTATGTTCATATCACATTTTATTGTGTATTGTTAGTTATAAAATGGCATTGAATATACGTTATTTATATATTTTATTACATATACAATTTTTAATATTTGGTAAGTCTCTAACCAATAATATTTGCATTGAATTGCTTTCTTGTGTTGAATAATATGTTGTGTCAAATGTAATAGAGTTATTTTGTATTTGAATATTAAGAATAAAGCTTGTATTTACACGTTATGAAATAATTATAAGCAAAAACGGGTGAACGGTAGAAATGTGGGTTATCTAGTATGGACTTAAGGACAGTAATGAAATGACGCTCGCATTTATTATCGTACGAAATTTCGTGATTTCGCTTTTGTGAGTGAGCTTACGAACTGTAATACTTCAGTGTGAATAATCTGAAAACAACTTAAACCGTTTGTCGACTACTGGAAAATGTAACCCAGCAATGCTTGTGTCATCATTGGAAAGTATGAATCCTAAGGAATGAAAATGGCAGGGCCCTTGCCCACTGCTCGATCCCATCAGTGAACAGTCCCGTATGAACGCCATTTATAACAATCGTTACATACTTCTTAATCAACCCTCGGATATACATTCCATCAGCGAGAGAAGATTCTTGGAAATTAGAACTACGAAGTTTCTTGCTCACAAGTCTCTCTCTCTCTCTCTCTCTCTCTCTCTCTCTCTCTCTCTCTTCATGTGGTTCGGATTCCACGTTAATCAGTAGGTCCACGTCTCATATAGCCTCGCTGCTGAAAGAGACGCTAAACTAAAATCAACTCAACTCTCTCTCTCTCTCTGTCTGTGTGTGTGTGTGTGTGTGTGTGTGTGTGTGTGTGTGTGTGTGTGTGTGTGTGGTTAGTCGTCCACTTCTCTCTTCGCATAGCCTAATTTGGGAGAATTCGTCCCAGCTTAGCTTCTTCCCCACCTCGGTCTAAGCTGAATTGCAAAGCAAAGGCGGAACACTGGACTTATATGCTATAATTTGCATATTTCATATTAATCCGTAGTTATTTGTTTCATTCCTTGTTTAAGTATGATCAATATATTCTTAATAACACAATAATTAATTAATCAGTTGCTAGCAGCGGAGCAATTACAAACTCAGTGTCTTTTGACTAATATTTTTTGTTCTAACATAGTATCCATGCGCGTCTATTGTATGAGAGAAAAGTTACGCTCAGACAAAGCACGCGCGTATCAGATACGATTCGATATAGACAACTGTGTCATGCATCTTATATAAAACCCACTAATAAATAATTTCAGTGCAACGAATATACCACAAAACCAATAATGTTAATATTTTCAAATGGCACATTTTATTTACTATCGTTAATTTAGTTTAAAGTGCATTTTGGAAGAAATAACGCCTGGGAAGCTGTACTTTCCCGACCTATAATAGAATGACAACCTAAACCAGCTACAAGAAAAATGGAACCTGAAGTTCTCACCCTGAACGGATAAGTTTTTCAATGTGGATTATGCTTACATATTTGGATCTCCGACCCTCAATACCGTAATTACATGCGTGACGCGGACAGTGCGACCGGTAATAATATTCGTACGGGATCGAAGATCGGCCATTAACGGTACCCACATTTAGTATTGCGTCTGTAGAAAATTCTATTTGTGTTTATAGCATATTGCTGCTTAGAATAAATGAATATCTGCTACGTCATTTTAATTATTTTGTCCTATTAAATCAGTATTTATATTGAAATCGAGTGGTTTAAATTTTACAAGTTATGTGGTAAATATGAGGCTTTGTTACTTATTTACTAGTGAAATTTATTCGTGATGTTTAATCAAAGGAAGGACATTTCAGGTAAGGTCCGAATATGTATGTGTACGGATTTTATATTAATGTGTATACTACATAATGTAGTACAGTGCAAGAACACACTTTCTACGTATACAAACTTTGAGTGTTCAAGTTAATTACGTTGTACAAAGTAGTTCAATGTATGTCTGCAAAAACAACATGAAGGCCCGTCAATGACGGTGGATACGCGGATACGACTTAGGTCTCCGTTATGTTTAGACGTTCCCTCACAGGAACATACCGGTTCGAATTCCAGTCTTCTAGTATATCTTGACACCCGAACCCGATACAGTCTTTTATATCTCGAATCGAATCTAAGTCAACCTCCTGTTGAAGATGAGATCCAATTAGTTTTCGTGAGCCATAGAATGATGTGAGGAAAGAAGGTATGGCGATATCCATGGCTCGACGAATCCCAAGGCCTTCATTCTCAATTGGTAAGGAAGCTTGTAACCACGAACTGTCTTTCAAAGAACAGTTTAGTATGGATTCCAGTCTTGTTCTAAGAGCATGGTCGAATTTGTCAAGTAATTTATCATCCTATTAAGAAGGGAAGCAACGGAGGAAATACAGTAATCTTGGAAGTGAAAGTGAAGCTCGTAGTAAATAATAATAAGCGGAGTGTGCAGAAAGTTTTGATAACTGAGAAAAGAAGAATTCTAATATTGATATCTTGTCCAACAAAATTTTGCTCCTTGATTCGGCAGAGATGGCAGCGCTTAAAATTTCCGCATTGGTAGGTGTCAAGAGTTTGATACCAGGTGCTACTTCGTCAAATCTTTCATAGAGATCATGAACTACTTAATCTCTGGAGCACAGAAAAATCACTTCATATTTGGAAGAGTTAAGAAACAATCCAATAGATGAAGCTTCTAGACGAATTTTATTAAAAGAGCTCAGTACTACGTCGATATTTCCAGCTATTGTGCCGTCGTCTAAGTACCAAATATTTAAATCTGTGTTAATATCCTTAACAATGTGATGGATGGTTAGGGAGAACAGTGCTGGTTAAAGTGGGTCTCCTTGTTGGACTCCATGTTGTGAGTGAATTATGTTATCACTTATAAGATGATTGCTTAGTTCGGAGTAGCATTGGTAAATATAAAGATAGTAAGTTGGAAAGTTAATTTTAACAGATTGTAACATTGAGTCGCGGTTAAGTTCATTAAAGGCGTTGCGGAAGTCAATTTTTAAAAATGTTTTCACTTCAGTATGGGGAGATGATTAGTACATTCTGGCAGCATGTACAGCTCATTCTGCTCCCAATGGTATACAGACCCCTTGTTGGTGTTGTTATAATATATTAATTAATGAATCTCGTATCCGGAAGCAGATAACTTTTGCTGAAAAGCGTTTCCAAACATTGCCAACAGCTATCGGACGAATTCCACCTCTTTTCTTCTTCAGTGCTATAAGTGAGGCTCAAAAAATAGGTGGTAAAATAGTAGGCACTTTCCCAGATATAATTAAGTAGATAAGTTCACAGATTGATGTCATTAATCGTTCCTTTGAAACGAAATCTTGTTTTAGAAGTAGATTTATATTGAAAAATTATTAGTGTATCAGCCTTGATCAAATAAAAATTACTTACTCTAAACAGTTACGTTCCGGTAAAAGAAATAATTCTTTACAATAAATAACAAAAATGTCAGAAGTACTGAACAGTTAGTTCAAAGGTCATGATTCCAAAAAAAAAGTTTTATTTTTAACCGATCTGTTGTTCTGGAACACAAAAGAACATTACGTTAGAAAAACTATTAATTGTTCGTAATTACAGTCATGGTATGATGCTATGCTTAGAAAAAGAACAGCTTGACACAAGGAACTCATATTGAAGTGTCGGATTCTTACGAAACTCGGGTGCTATCAGGAAGGTATAGCGCTGACACATCAGTTTCCGAAATGAACTAATTATCATGGCACACAGGGGCAAAGTATCAAAATATTTTATAATGGAGTACATGGGGAAACTACATTTGACAAATGTGCGTTTTATTATTATTATTATTATTATTATTATTTTAGGTACCTTGGGTTCAGCCTAGGGACCTGGATATTGGACACCGTGTAAAGCCTAAACATCGGCAAATAATGGTTAAAATCCACGGTGGAGACTTCCATAGTTTCCGACTACTGTGTCTGCAAATTGCGAAATGGTTCATTTTATCCATGGAGATGCGTAGTAGTTGACATCAATTAAAATTAATAGTTTCTTCGGATTCAGGTCGTACACATGAAAGATGACTAATTGTCAGCAAACCAAACAAAGAAAACGAGAACGTTTCATAATCCGTATGACACACGGATGAAGCAAAATTACACTGACTCCAAAAATACACATAGTTTACACAAACTGATATTAGTATTTTCTTCGAGGTCTTGTTGTACACATCCGACTAATCGAACTCAAACCAAACATAAAAAGGAAAACATTGTATAATTCTCATGACACACGGATGAAATAAAATGACGCTGAGTGCAAAGATGTTACCAACTCGGTGCTATCAAACTCACAAGTCTTTGGTGTCCACGAAAAGAATTTTTAAGTAGGCAGCAAGAAATGTAAATGAGGTGTACTGCCAGTTACGAAGTACCATAAACCAGAGGCGATATGAGAACGACCAAGAACCCTTGCTTTACTTGGGCACTTATAATACCAACCAGTAATGAATCTTAACCCAACCTGGGTGTTACCAATTCTACAAGAAGGTAACCTAAGGATTGGACCTCTCGACTCTATTTTATACCTCAAAATGTTGGGAGCAACTGTATTATAAAATAGGGCGAAGCTGGCATCACTTCCCATGTGTTCAGCCACGTAGGCCTGAGCATTCTCTATTGCTGGGTACCTTAATGTTACTTCATGTAAATCATCTACAGTTAAACGAGGAAATTCAGTGAGAGAAGCAGCATCACATGGGATCCCAACCTGCGATGTCTACCTAGCAATATCTCCCGAATCAGTAAGTTTTTGTTATATATGGTTTGGCAAGTTATCACGTGATAGCATAATAGCCACTTTCTCTTGCATTTCATCGGAATCTTTAGTGAGGAGTGCGGCGAACTGGTTTTCCATGGCGCAAGCAGAAGATAATGCAGGAATATGTGTCAAAGCTGCTATGGGGACCGTTTCTGAATTTGATTAGCATGTGCTCATTTTTGGCCTCTACTGGCCATCTGCCTTTGGTGACTACATGTGAAAACTTTGCATCTGCTGCTTTATGTTGCTTTGAGCCCATACATGTTGTCGAGTATTCTTGCCTCCTGCAATACAGGTATGGAATTCAAAAATCCTCGATCGACCAGGACGCAGTCACCAGGTTCTACGAGGTCACGTAAATTATTAGCAGCATCTCTGAACAAAGAGTAGGTAATGTTGACATCGTTATTTGCACCAACGAAAGGGTCTATAACATCAACAATAAACCCAGACTGTATGACAATCAACATTGGCTTTACAAGAGAACAACATTTCTGTACAGTCATGTCCAAAATGATTATCACATGTCTATAAATATATTGTTGCTGGAGTATAATTTGATAATCTCGCCTGGTGTTTCTTATAATGTTAATATGTGTATAGTCAGTAAAAACATGTATGTGGTAAATCTTATGTCAAAAGAACAGGAAACAAGAACAATACGAGGGTCACTACGAAAGTTTTTTTTAGATACACATTGTTGTGGCACAGTATTTGTATTCCAACAATTGCGTTCGGTAGTGGTATCCAGAGCGAAGAAGCGAAGCAAATTTCAACTCGCCTCGCTTATCGGCGTGGCCGTATCGCCTTCACTTGTTTGTTGATGAGAGCAGCATTCAGCTGTCTAGAATGGAGCTCGAAAGGGAACATTTTCGGACAATGATCCTTTAAGATTTCAAAAGTGGTTTGAACGAGACACAAAGCCTTGACCGTTTGCAGGGGGTATTTGGGGACCTTGCTCCTTCCCGTGCTACAATTTTTCGGTAGTTTGGTGAATTCAGAACAGGCCGGACATCGCTTAAAGATGAAGAGAGAGCTGGACGTCCGGCAACAGTTGTGTCAGATGAAAACATTACAGCTGTGAAACAAATGATTCGAGAAAATCCTCAAACAATTTTCAAGGACATTGAATCTACAGTGAACATTGGATCGCCGGCAGTAGCAAAAATTCTTCATGATCATCTTCGGCTCAGGAAGGTTTCATCTCGTTGGGTGCCTCACACTTTGACTAAACAGCAGAAGCGCATACGTGTGGAATGGTGTGAAGAAATGCTTGCAAAATTTGATGGAGGCAATTCTCGACGCGTCTCTGACATTGTTACTGGTGATGAGACTCGGATCTATCAATTTGACCCTGAAAATAAACGCCAGTCTACAGTTTGGATTTTTCCAGACGAAAATCCACCGACGAAAGTGAAGCGAAGTGTGGGAAAGAAGATGATCGCAACTTTCTTCTCCAAATCTGGCCATGTTGCAACTGTTCCACTTGAAGAACAAAGGACTGTTACTGCTCAGTGGTACACCACTGTTTGACTAACAAAAGTGTTCCAGAAGCTTCGGGAACGGCGTCCAGAACTGGATTGCGTGGGATCCTGCTTCATCATGACAACGCGTCCGCACACACGACCAACATCACAATTCAGTTTTTAGAATCTACGGTCAAACTTATGACTCATGCGCCGTACAACCACTGTAATTATTTGACGTTTCAGTATGTGCGTAAGTACCATTTATAATTAACACAAGTTTATTTGCCGGAATTGCATATAATTGTCTACTCCACTCCGGAACTTTGGTGAGAACGAGATCGCGTTCTATAGTTTTAATACCTAGAACAGTGGGTACAAACCTTTCTACCAAGACCTTGCGAACAGATTGCACTGCTCTACATACTCCACTTTCGTCCTTGTATTTAAATAGTGCAGTTAGAAAACTGTTTGACTAATCATGTCATCGTTTCGTGAGGAGCATTACTAGTCTGTTATCGACACTCGTGTTGGGGCTTGGTCGCAAATGGACACAGAACTGACGAAGATGCATAAACTGTTCGTTTTTACAAGAGTGAAAGCAAATAGGTCACTGTCAGAAACACAGGTGACATCAATAGCGTATGAACAGGGTTTAGTTTGTACTCCACAACTGATCATATCCGCTTCAACCGAATCAGTTTCGTCACAAGCACCACTAGCCACTGAACATCCTTAAGGAAGTTTCTGACTTTGCACCAACAATTTGTACAGAGATAATTAACTTCCGCTATAAAACAAAGATTTCTCGAGCGAAGCACGCAAGTAACTTACGACCTGTAACTCCATTTTCCCTGCAATGGCTGTTTCCCATTTCGCTCGAAACCTTTTTCCACATACTTCACACCCTGATGGCTGAACACTCGCCACTCTCGCGACAATGAGTATTGCAAACAATTGTACGAAACGAATCAGCGATAGAATATCCTAGGTAACACACTAATATCACTGCAATGTCACTCCGAAATGGTCACTCTTAGATTGAAATAAATCCGACACATAGTCCTGTAAACGGACACTATTGACATTCTGTAGCATTCCTCTACAAATGAGCGGTAACACAAACACGATTCGCAGTAAGTAAGGTAATCGACCGGTACGCTATCTACTGGTGGTTTTCGTTGCACCAGTTAATTACGCTTGCATTATCCTCTCCCATACATTATGCTGCGATGATGATGTTGCTTATCTGGTGATATTCTGCCCGAAGTTAGAATATCCGAATGTTCTTTGCGAAAGATTAACTCACAGGAACATTTACATTATTTTCTTCGACATATTCTCCAATACGCCGCACGCAAAACATTCACGATTTCTCACTTTTTGTGCGGCACCGTAGTCAGAAACTATAAAAGTCTCCACTGTGGTTTTTAACTACTATTTGCCGGTGATTATGCTTTGCACACTGTCCAAAATCCAGCTCCCTAGGCTGAACCCAAGTTACCTAAAATAAATAGATTTGTCACATGTAGTCTCATATATAATACATTATATGATATTCTGATATTTTGGTCTGCCATAATAATTGTCTAAAACTATATTTTTTCATGATTTATCAGCCCTGTATCTTCCTGATAGCACTAAAGTTTGGCAAAAATTCGACTCTTCAGTTTTGAGCTCCTTGTGTCAAACTCTCCTTTTTAAAACAAAAAAAAAAAAAAAAACAAAAACAAAAAACGAAAAAATACCGTGATACTTGAGTAATATCTGATAGACAGTACAGTCAAATAGGGGTGTCCAATACATTTTGTCAGGCTAACGATCCGGTGTACAAAACAGGAGGCAATTTGCAAGTTGGAAAACGCCATTACCCATTACTCCCTCCGCAATAAGTGCCTTTATTTTGCAAATTGCTTTCATTTTGATCTCATCACTGTTGGGCACTCAGGGAAACCCCCTGATACAAAAAATGAAGCGTCTATCTAAAAGAAAAAAATATTGGTTACTTCAATCTTTTCGCAAAATCTGTTTAATTCACAAGTTTTAACGCTTGTAATTCGAACACACTTGTGATGGAAGATTTCTCCGATTGCCTTATTGTTTCACATCTAAAAAAGAATCGATTGATCATAGTATGGATATGAAATCAGAGTAACACATCGCAACCTTCCCTAGTTATAGTTATTAACAGATCGTAAATATAAGAATAATGAGAATTTAGATTCAGTCAGGATTTACCACTGTTAATGAGGTATAGCCGCAAACACCAGAATAATTCTATGCTCATACGCTATATAGTTAATTCCTGAAAAGCTCTCAAGGAACCACATTCAAGTATGTGGATCAATTTTGTAAAACAAAATTACAATGGGTTTGTTAATATATAAGATATTAATCAACTCAAATTTGATCTGTATCTTCAGACAACCAATAGAAGGTAGAAACAAAATATTGAGTGACGTTCGCATTTAAGGACACAACTTGAAGCCAAATTATATTCTCCAAACATCATAATTATTGTGGGTAACTTGAAAACATAGTGGTGAAATTGATTCACCGATATATACAGGGAGTCAAAGTCCCCTGACAGGGTAACTCTGTTGTTACCAGAGCTACAACAAAACTTAAGGGAAAACCGTCTCAAAATATGTTGTTTTCAATCTAAAATGAAGGAATTTTTCAAATCGGACGAGCCGTTTAGGCCGTACACTTTTTATGCGCCCAATGTTAAATGAAAATGCAACGTTTGCCATTTACCTGGATCCAAAACATGAGTGAATGAAGTTACTGTCTTTCATGCTAACGTGACGATGGCCATCTCCTATTTCGAACAGTAATATCATTCATTTATGTTGTGGGTCCAGCTAAATAGCGAACGTTCCACTTCCATTTAACATTGGTCGCATAAACAATGTACAGCCCAAACGGCTCGCCCCATTTGAAAAATTGCTTCACCTTAGATTGAAAATATATTTTCAGACGGTTTCCCCTCTTACTTTTTGTGGTAACATTTTATTGCTAATATCTGTTACCGTATGTCACGGGAGTTTTGAGACGCCCTGTGAATTATAATATATATATATATATATATATATATATATATATATATATGTGTGTGTGTGTGTGTGTGTGTGTGTGTGTGTGTGGTTGCGAAAGTAGATCTTTAGCTCCCAGAAGCTCAGTGTTGGTCCAAATCTGAATCCAGTACAGCCAACGGTATGAAATGGATGGTTGGTTGATTTGGAGTTTAGCGTCCCTTTCAAATTCGAGGCTATGTGAAACGTGTACCTGCAGCTTGACTTGAGCTCCCAGCTGATATCGAATACGGCAATGTCGAAAATGGTCCTTCATGTTTATTAGTGATGTATGCAGTAAGATATTATCGAATTACACACTAAGATGTTTCCCTTCTTTTATTCCTTTTACAATGTTTTTGCTTTCTACTGTTGTCCCGGCATATGATTTGAACATATTTTGAACAAGACAAAAATGCTAATTTCTATATTATTCTGTGAGTATTCGTAGAGGTAACATAATGAAGACTAACACATGGACTTCGTGGTTGTATATACATATCACTAGTATGAAGGTTATTTTGTAAATTATTTTGTATTTGAATTCTTCGAATGCTTTACAGCAATATATAATTTATGAACTTTTGAATTTTTGTCACTATTTCGTTTGGATATGCTATCCTATTATTTTACGTTCAAGGCTGAATTTTCATCGCACTGTAGTAGTTTCATAACTGCAAAGTAATTGTAAAATTCCTAGGAGTAATGAACACATATTAAGGACATCAAGAGATTAGAGATTATTCTCTTTATCTTGACATGTGTATTAGGTTTAAATGTGATATTAATATGAATTCTTTTGTTGCTATGTTGAGAGTTACTTAGTTTCTCACGAGTTTAACAGAGATGCAAAAGCAAATCCTTAGCATAGGCAACAAATATTTTGGTATAACCAGTCCACTCTAAGATCTCTAGGTACAGGCTATTTGAGAACAGTGTACTCAAGATCTGTCGCAGAAATATTTTGTGTGAATTAGCAATTTTCAATCAAAATATGTATATCTAGTAAAGTTTGGAAGGGTACAGTTTTCCGTGAAATTGAATAAATTCGTCACTTCCGGAAGTGAGAAACACGCCTTCCGAAAGTCGTACCTAAATATACTTTTCAAAGTTGAAACCTAGGTAAATCGATTTCTCACATCTGTAAATTCTAGATGTAGGCCTATCTAGTTTCATAAAAATCGTCGCCCCTGTTTGCAAGCCATAGAGATTATCCGGTTCCAATGTTTGAAACTGTCCTGCTGCTTGACGGAAGCTTCATATAATATTTGCACTTACAGTAGAGAAGTTCTGGAATGTAAAATTCTTTTGAAAACATTCTATACGAAAAACTACTGGAAGGTAGCCAATATTGCAATGTTAATTTGCAATTCGTTTCTGATGCATGGTGGGTCACAGTATCTCACTTTTGTGTTTTCGACTAACTCCCTGTGCATTTCAAGCATCAAATGAACTTCAACTTAACTATCGTTACATTTTGTCGAGTTGTTATGTTTCTGGTGTCATTCCAAGATTTTCCCATATTATATATATATATATATATATATATATATATATATATATATATAGAGAGAGAGAGAGAGAGAGAGAGAGAGAGTAATTAGGATAATCATTTCATTCCTTCCAAGACGAATATTTGATAACTTGATGTTCTAAAATGGACAATTATATTGCAGGTATTAGTCATATGTCATTTCTGTGAAACTACTGGGCCTCTTATTATTGAAACTGGCTAATCCCTTTATATCAAAGAATTAATAGTATTACTTCTCCTGCTCTGTCTTACCCGTTAATCTCTCTATGTAAATTTTCTTAAAGTCGAAAAATAAATCTACAGAAGTATTTCTTGCATTAAAAAAAATCTTTACGAAAATCGTTAGCGGCTTTAAAACAAATTCTTCTGATTGGATTCTCGGTAGGAAAGCTTTAAACGCATTACGGTAGTTTGGAAAATGAAATGAAATGAAATTTTGAGTTTTACGTCCCACGGTTATGCCGGTTAGGCTAAAGGAGACGGTGATAATGAGTAATGAATGAAATGGTGGAATGAAGAAAGTGGGAGGAAACGGGAGAACCCCGAGAAAACCCACGCACACGGTGTTTGTCCACCACAAAGTTCACTTGGCGGGAGCAGGGTTTGAACCCGAGACCCCTAGCACCAGAGGTGAACGCTCTACCACTGAGCCACCGTGGCCCCTACGGTAGTTTGGATTCGTCAGCTTCAAACCATCGTGATCAGCACAAAAGCATTTCCCTTGTAGAAGTATAGTAGAAAAGGAAAGCGCTATATAATAAAATTCATATAGAATTAAGATAAGAATAGTTGCAGCAATGATATCCGGTGATCAATTGCTAATATGTACAGTAAATAGTAGGAAAAATATAAGATTGTAATAGGATACGAACTTCTAAAAGGATTTTTGAGCTTTTTGGTGCAGTAAGCGCTTACTTGTAGTCGTGGTGTAACAGCACGGAGGTTCACGACAAATCTTCAATATAAAGAAAAGCTATAGTACGGTGGCCTAGATGTTCTCAGTCAGTCCTGACTTAATTTGAACTAATATAGTACTTAGACCCTTAACGTTTTTGGTGTGGTACAATAATAAATTAATCCTGCTTAAATTTACAAATATCTAGAACACTTGTAATCATAGATATTACGAATGATCTATTTTAAACTAATGAAATAGATTAACAAGTTACATTTATATACAGTAAGTGTTTTACGTATTTTGCCACTTTTCCTTTCACTATTCCACTAAATTTATTTGTAGTTTGCAGTAAGAAACTGCAATATGGAAAGATTCGCTGAAGGTTCCAATGATACAGGGGGATATCGACTTGTGATGTCAGGCCAAAATGCCTACTTTAGTTGCCGTGACGTAACAATGTCATTTTTGCATTGTTTGAAGCATTGTATCTCCATAAGGAAGAAATATTTTTCTAAGATTTTTGGTATGTGGTATATTGTAGAGTATTTCTGCACAATGAAAATAAGGGGGGGTCTTTAAATTACAATCTTTGGTCAGAAAGGAAATGTTCATTCGTTAAACATATACCTTCAGTAGTCGGAGGCGAACTGTCTCTTTGAGAGATTCGTGCATTAAGAAGCGAAGCAATAACTTTCTATATAAAATATTTTTTAGTCATGTCAACTATGTATTACTAAAGCTAATTAATAAAACACAAATGCAAATCAATGTGAACTGGAGTAAGATATCAAGCGCGAAAATTCGTTAACCCATAAGTACTCGCGCGGGGATCCAATACAGCCCCCAAATTAATATTAGTTTTTTTTACAGTGAAAAATTGTTTTTTAAAATAATTAAGACAATGTAGCATAATTCTAGACATGTTCTTAAGAGTATTTGCTGCAATTAGATTTTTTGTACTCGTTTTGAGACATTCTTTTTATATTTTTTCATCAGGACTTAGGGCTAGCAACAGAAAATTTATCTGTTTTGGGGTCTGTCTATCGAAAATCTCTCTTGAGACACAAGTTACGAAATCTGGTAATATATTCAAGGTTTAAGAGCAGAACATTGTCGAACAACGAATTTTGAAATACTGATGTAATTATTAGAACTTGTTTGTTGAAGTAGCAAAAGAATATTATAGTACTTCTGTGTCGAAGTTTTCCGCATAGATACGCTGAGGAAAAAATTGTAGGTGACGTACTTAAAAAGATAGGTTACATGAGTAATGCTTGTAGTTTTTGGACTTAACGTACAGCAGACGTATAACTGAAAACGCATGTTTTATAATACTTTCTGTATAACTGTTCCATCTGTACGTACACCTTATTTCAAAAAGAAGATACGTATTAGGAAGAAATATTTTGTCGAAACTATCGATCGCTGCACCTCGGCTCGGCTATTGGAGAAACGAATGCATAGTCTAGTTTATCTAGTTTATTAATAGCCACTATATGTCACTTTTCTGTTCCCCAAAAGTTCCCCAAAAGTCACTTTTCTGTTCCCCAAAAGGAACCACCAAAAGTTCCCCACAATTTTCTCTTTTATGTGTACCCTCATTCAATATTTGTGAATAACATGCCGGGTAGAAAAGAAATAAAGTAAATTGACTAGATTGTTCGTTTCATGCAATTGGACGATGTGTTTGCTCAACTCAAGAAAACAGGACAGGGTAGGAGACTGAACCCTCATTTATTATAGCTGATGAAACTGCATGAGGAAATCGAATTTTATCTATCCTTCATTCTTTTCTTTAAAATGAGCATGGTGCGGGAGGCTGAAAGATATCCGTAACTGGTCATAGAAGAAGTGGGCGGGAATGAACTACCGTACCACATTGAACGGATTGGGGGTTTATAACAACACAACCGAGCATAGCCGTTTTATTATTCTCCTAGTACTGCGTTTGGTTTGAGAGAAGTTTTATCGTGTGACTGTATTATAATTTGTTTGGTGTGATAATTTGGGCATTTCATTGCAGCGGCTATCACTATTGACAACGAAGACTGTTTCAGCGCTTATGCAGAATTAAAGTAAGAAAACTTTAATTTTATACGTAGGAAGTATACAATTAAATACTGCAGAGATTAATTAATGAAATTGATATTTCGTTTTCAAATTTTGTTTTATTGAAAGAGATTTGTTTCATCATGATGACTGCAGTTGAGTTTGAGTTTATAGTCCCGTTCAGCAGCGAGGCTTTTTTTTTTTTTTTTTTTTTTTTTAACGAAACGGACAAACTTCGACGGACCCTTGATGACTGTAAACAATGGAAAGCGGGATTGAATATTGCTTCGTAGGAATAAAAAATTAAATGCCGAAGGTGCGTACGCTAAAAGCTTAGCAAGAAAGAAGCTCTATTATTATTATTATTATTATTATTATTATTATTAATTATGAGTTGGAGTTTTTTGCACATCTTGAGTTTGATTTCAAACTTTTTTTGCCGTTTTGGAGATTTTTGTATCTCATTATTATGCAGTACAGAATTAGAATCAAAGGTTGTAGGAAAACGTTATTTGTTGAAGTGATTTTATTGGAGTTTAGTAGTGTGAGATGCGGATTTTTACTTTTACGTTGATTACTTTATCGCGTTGGTGTTCATGGTTTTCTAACTAGGAATCAGTTTGAGATTATATATAAAGAAAATCCTTCGTTCAGCAAAGAGTTTGAAGTGCAAGAACATTAACTATGACTTATTCGGTTGTCCCCCCATCGCCCGTTTTGTTTTCCTTATTTTGTAATATGACCATCAAATTGTGACGTCCGTTCTATTGAATTACATTTTATGGTGTTTCCTTATAATCAGCTGTTACCAGACTTTTTATTGTCGACCTCGCATACAGTTACTATTTTTATTATGTTTCATTGATAATAATGTAGCTTTATAGCTGTGTATAAAATATTGACTTTATATGAAACGGAGCATTGCCAGTGTTACAGTAATTGCTGCGTGACAGAATAATTAAGTTTTAACGGGTTTGAATTCTATAATTTTGTGAGTAACCAAGGGTTTATTTTAATGGTAGCAGTAAAAAATAGTGTCAGCTATGGACAAGTCATGAGATGAAATTGCAGAAGTTTGTAAATAATTTGCATTAACATCTAGAATATTCTGGATTGACTTTTAGTTGTGTTATGTATAATAAATGCCGTCGGCGTTTTAGATTGAAGTTTACTAGTTTTAATTTTTCTTAGATGGTTCACGCCGCATAATGAGAGGAGTTTACGCTTATTGACCGTGCTATTATTTATTATATTAGCCTTGTAATTGAAGATACCTGAATTTGAATTTAGATCTTTTCTTGATCATGACTCACCAAAAATGTACTCTTTCAATTTTACGTTTATCGAGTAAAATTACGTTTTAAGTCCAAGATATTGCATAGAGTTCATTCAGCACTGTAGCTATATGAGGCACAGTTTAGCGTTGTTTGCCCATTGGGGGGGTCTCCCGCAACTAAAGCGTGTACGTTAACCGCTTAGCAAGGAACAAGTTATATTGTTATTACTTCAGCAGCTAGGCTATATGAGACATGGACCTATATTTTATTATATTCGTGAACCACATGAAGTAACATGGGGGACCCCACCGTGCTAAAGCCTTATATGCCACCTCGAGGAAGCTTAATACTTTATAGATGTTCTCTCTTTTGGACGCACGTAAAATTAAATTTTATGCGGAGGAGCTTAAATGAAAGTAGAAATTGCGTAGAGGGAAATAACAGTGTTTAATTTATTGGATGTATTAAAATATAGGTCATAGAAAATTTAGTGTGAAACAAAGCTAATAGATTCATAACTTGAAATAGCGTAATACAGGTAGCATTGACATTTAAGGAAATTGGATAGAGTGCATGAAGTAAGTTAGTTTTCTTAAATGGGGACCTCTAGTGTCTGAGACATAAATTTCAAAGTTATGGCTATTTGAGATATGACTCTTTAACGGTGTGATTATATAAGTCATTTAATATATATACAGCCATATATTATTGAATTAGTAGCGCAGCTTTGTTTGGTTTGAGATCCTAAAGGCTGTTAGTAATTTAAAAAACGGACGGCACACATGGAGTTTAGTTTTGGAGATTGGCAGAACAAATTTAAAGAAATATAGGAATCCCCTAACTTTGTTTACTGCACCATATTGTTTTAACATTTAAGTCACCCCCGGGGAAAACTCAGTCATAATGATCTGGGGAATTATTCCGACTTTTGCAATTATAGTTGCTAAGTTACGAGGGAGACGGTGTTGGTTTTGCTCCTTTAAATAGATAGAACCCCGAAAACCTATGGATATGCAGCAGACGTTGTTATAATGCCCTAGCTTGCCTTCGAAGTAAGCACTCTACCACTGATCCCCGCAATTAAAGAAATATAGGAAATATTTTGGTATGAGGACAAACTGATCAATACTTAGGCTATATGTAAGGGAAGTTGTACTGAATGGCTATTTAGACTAATCACATTGTATTTTAGTTTGTAGATTACATTTTTATTAAGAAATAGTGATGAGTACAGGGTTCGTAAACATGATTTTATATATATATATATATATATATATATATATATATATATATATATATATATATATATATATATACGTACAACGAATTATAGTACATATATTTTAGATCGTAAGCTTTGTAATGTGCTCTTGAATTTTGTTTGTTATCGTACTATTTGACTTTATTGAATTCAACTTGAAACTAGTATTCCCTGAAACTAAATTTGATTTGTACCCGATTGAGTTTCAATATTATTGGAAACGTAATATTATTTCAGACATATCAAATTAGCTATTAACTCTGTATTTGTGTAAAATAAGTTGAACGGTATACATAAATTGTCTTTTTCGCAGACTTGTTTACAGTAATATTTGAATATTAGCGTATATGTATTACCCGATTTGTTTTTATATTTATTTCCGTTTGATAATACAAATGAGAAATCAATTAGGCGGACAAAAAATTTAAAATGAAATTTGTTTATTAACGATTAGAGTCTAGCTTCTTTAAATATTTGACGCCAGCGAGAAAATGTCATAGCACTCGTCAATACTTTGAAAGGTTGATTAGCGGGGTGACTTATGTTCATGACAATACTCAGAAATACATATAGAATTGGAATTAAGATTTTAGATTTTCTGGGCTTCCTTGAATAATTATTTTATTTGAGGAGAGGAAAGCGTGCTGAGACTTGTATATTTTGACATTTAAAATGCTTAGCGTACAACAGTTTTAACTATACAGGGAAGAAATACATACAGTTTACTGAACGATATCAAATATATTTAATAGAAAAGTGCATGAAATGTTATGTAGACTAAATAAGCACTTAGGTAAGGCTGGGTTGCATTAGAGACCTGCACGGGCCGAATTTTTCGGCCCGAGCCCAATCCAGCCCGAATGTACCTAGGCCCGGCCCAGCCCGGGCCCGAAAAATTTTAAAGATTTTCCGCCCGAGCCCGGCCCGGCCCGATAAGTTTTTTAAAATTCTTGGCCCAAGCCCGGCCCAGGCCCGATAAATTTTAAAAGTTTCATTTTGTAACATTTTTCACGGACGCACTTCTTCAACGTTTGCCTTTACTCTAATTATTGTTTAACGAAAGTCAATAATTATTAAAGAATTGCAATTAATCGGCCCCAGCCCGGCCCGACCTGAAGAGAAATCAGTGTCGGCCCTCCCAAGCCCATGCAGGTCTCTTGGTTGGGCTGCATAACAGATAACAGGGAGGGCAGGGATAACAGATTGAGTCTGATACTACCGTATCTGAACTTATTCTTTGAAATTTAGTATTATAATGAGATGACATATTTTAGTTTAGCGTCCCGCAATTATGACTCGTAAAATACTCATTAATTTTCTTTCAAATGTAACCAAGTGGGGTGGGGTCTCACCACAATTTATATAAGATTTAAACTGTTATGAAAATACTTTACCACACATGGAACTCTCAAACATGAACGCTTTAACACCCTTAAGATTAGGGCGGATGGAATTTTGTATGCACTTGTTAAAGAATCAGTATCTTTCAGTTTACGGTGATCATGAGAAATGAATCTTTTATATTGTTTCGCTTTACAAAAGGAAATCTTGAAAAAGTATATAAACAGTTCAAGGAAACTCCAAGAAACCCCCCCGATTACGCTGTTTGTTTACCACAATTTATACAAAAAGTCCAAAACACTTGTTTTTGTCACGAGAATGCTAAATGATTTGTTGAACTAAGAATTCCTAGCACCGGCCCCACAATTTTACTATTGAGTATGTCATGCATTCGAGTTAAATGGACGCAATTTTAACTATAAGTAGGATACGCATTTAGTTAGATTACAATATAATCAGTGGCGGAAGAACTGCACGCTGTTAATATTCGTGAAATATGGGGGACCTATTAATAGTCAATATGAGTAATAGAAGCAAAAACACTTGTTTCAGTTCAATGTGAATACTATTGTTCAAGACACTGACACACGTAAAACTAAGAAAAAAACAGTTTCATTTAGTTGTAGACTATCCACCTTATATTTGCAGATTCTATTGAGAACAGTATTAGGGCCAAGTTATTGACATTGTCAGAAAATATAGCTGTTTTTATTAGAGTGATACATTGTAAAGACTCATTTTCAAGCTTAGCAATAATAATTATTAAATTTAGGTATCCCTTTTTCTTAAAAATAGTCACTAATTTAGTTCAATCTAGAATGCTTACCCAATATATATGGAACCCTACATTAGATAAATGCCTACCCGATGAGAGTCTACGTATATGGAAACTTATTGTATATGTAACAGAAAGTATCTAACTAAAAGTAAAGGTATATTAAATCTGTTTGTTGAGTCCGCTACATATGTATTTACCGTGTGTTCTTATGTAACTAAGTTCTGAATTAGATACTTTCTATATGTAAAACACATGATTGTTGAAGCTGCATGAACTCCTCTTATTACTACTATTACTATCGCTACTCCCGCTACTACTACTATTATTACCAGTACTACCACTACTACTACTATCGACTACTAGTATTACCACTGTCAGCCACTACTGCTACTAGTACTCTACCAGTACTACCACTACTACTACTAGTACTACTACTACTATCGACTATTAGTATTACCACTGCCACCACTACTACTACTACTATACTAGTACTTCCGCTACTATTACTACTACTGCTACTACCACAACCACCACTACTACTACTACTACTACTGATTGCATGTGAACTATTGAGTATCGGTTACTGCTTGTTGCTTTGCTGCTATTTTTGTTCCGCTTGTAATCTAACCTTCTTTCTTTTACTACCATGTAAACCTTTTCATGTATGCCTCTCTTCCTCTTTCTCTCTCTCTCTCTCTCTCTCTCTCTCTCTCTGTCTGTATGTCTTTGCCTTATGCCTTTTTTCTAACCAAAATTTCTTTTCTTTGTGTTTCTCCCTAACTATTTTTACCTATTTGTTTCTTTGCTCTATGCGGAATGTTATTAGATTTCTTTCACTTTTCGTTCTATCTGCACCCATTTCTTTATTTCTATTTCACTCCTTCGTTGATCGGCTTCTAATTTGCCTCTTTCTTTCGTTGGTTTATCTCTATTGAATATTTCTCTTTTTCTCTTGCATGTCTGTCTCTTTCTATAGAATAATATGATGAAGTAGGTAAAAACTAAGTTCCTTTAACAAGCCATCTCTTACAGAATAGTATCTTCTCTTGCTTGAGTCTCACGACTTTATGTAACCTGTCCTAACCTAAGCTATTTCAATTTATTGTGTTACTTTGAAGGCCAACTTTGATGGCCTTCCAATTAAATTTTACATAAATTACGTCCTGATCCGCTCTTCCTTTGGTGCCTTCCAACTATGATTTAGCTAACATATTCCTGCTTCTCTTTGATTAACAGTATATAGGTTTATTTGATTTGTAACTTAGTTTCTTAATTTAACAACACCCACCTTTACTTGTTAGGTAATATATCTGTCCTTTGTCTCCATGGTATGAATCGCTTAATATTTTCTTTGTCGTACTACATGATTTCCTCTTTTACTTTGCCGCCACTTCTATTCCTGCTGTTATTGTACTTCCTAATGTGAACTAAATTTAATTTATTGTATTTGTGCTTTGCCTCAGTCGTCAACCGCCAACGACCTACAATACTTACTAAACGCCGATACGATATTATGATCATGATCTGATTAATTTGTTTTGAATTAATTTAAACTTTTAAGATCTTGTCCGTGGCTAAGCTTTAAATGTTTCCTAAACGAAATGACTTAAGCTCATGTCCTACTTTTACTTGCTAACTAATTAGTTCGCTACTTCTTAATTAATGCTAAACCAGTGTGGTGTTTTTAACTGTTGCATACTCAAGTTTATGTTCCTATCCTGAACTAAGCTTAAGCTATTTGAAAATTTTTTTCTGCTTGCTGTCCTCTTGTTTGGTATTATATGTCTGTTACCAATTGTGTTATTAGATGCCTCTTATGATTTCCAATTGTGCGGCTCTTTGTAGATGTCTTTTCATTTTAACACTGGTGTATGTGTTCCCTATTGTGCTGGCATTGTATATTTCTTAAAATGTTGCCTGCTATTCTATTCTGTTTAGCATTCTCCTTACATGTCTTTCTAACGTATTATGGCTACTGCTATTTCTTAAGATGCTTGCTTGGTATTCTATTATGTTTAGCATCCTCCTTATGTGTCTTTCTAACGTATTATGGCTACTGCTATTTCTTAAGGTGCTTGCTTGCTATTTTATTCTGTTCACTATCCTCCTTACATGGTTTTGTAACGTATTATGGCTACTGCTATTTCTTAAGATGTTTGCCTGCTACTCCACTCTATTAGTATCCTCTGTAGGTGGATTCTTATCCTTTTGCCTGTATATCCTGTCTTTTATGTTTCTGTGTGTGGTATTGTTTCTTTCTATGGTCTTATAATCCATTTCTTATGTTTTGTCATCTGTCTGTGTGAATGCTTTTGTTTCTATGAAAAATTGAAGTTTTTTATGTATGTATGACTGCTTCTAACATCTCTCTTAGTATTGTTTTGTATTATAACCATGTTTTTCTAAACTTCTATGAATGTTTCCTTTATCTCTCTAGCTCGTAGAGTGTGAACTTATAAAATTCTATTGCCATCTAGTGTGCCTACTCGCATATACTTTATTCATCTTTTGACTGACTCCTCCCCTACTGTTTTTAACCTTACTATCGCATTACTGCTATTTGAAAGTATCACAGATATATATTATGAAATAAACAACTTCATTCTAAACTCTTCTTATATAGAACCAAATGTAACTATAGTGACTTCCAAAATATATCTTTAGATAACTGCATATCATGAATTAGCTAATATAATCTTAGTGTTTCTAACTTATATATACGCATTAAACATTATCTATATTTCAAGAATATACATATGACAACATATTGTATACTAGCATATAAGATATTTTATAGTACAAAATATCATTCTAACACGTTATGTTATATTTTAGGTTACCATTTGCAAAACTATCATAAGTGACCACTAGAAGTATTAGAGGAGCACGATATTTTTCTGTTACCAAAGGTATGTTTCTTATCATCTGAGCTTCCTATGGAAGAGATTTATTTACAAGTTCTCAATTTTTTAGTATTTTCGAAACAAGTTTCTCTTTATGAGATTTTATTGTTTGGAGTTTTCGTAGAAAACGAATTTGTGTAACAGACAAGAGGTTAAGTAAATAAGGAGTTTTCACATAAAACGATCCAATAAATGAGAAGTTTTCACAGAAAACGATCCGTCAAAGTTAATAAAGGAACATTGAAAGACAAAGTAGAAATAGCCAAACATATAAGAAAGGAACATTTAAAGACCAAGTAGAAATAATCAAACATATACGAAAGAGCATTTCAAGACCAAGTAGAAGTAGTCAAACATATAAGAAAGGAACATTTAAAAACCAAATAGAAATAATCAAACATCTAAGAAAGAACATTTAAAGACCAAGTAGAAATAAAAACAAAGGTTAGCTTAAGTTAGGTTGAGTTAGTTTGATTAAACATTCTAATATTCACAGCATGGCTGTTCTACGGAGTATGTGTTATTTGAAAGAACAAGCAAGAAAAATAAGACGAATTTTATTTAATGAAAACGAGAGAATAAAAATAGGAAAAAATTCATAAAAACTATTAGGAAAATAAATTACAAGGTTACTTAGTAATGTTTCTTTGTTATAGGACAACTAATTGGAGATAACCTTATATGCAAGCAGCTACTAAGTAGAAGTTGCAACGGAATTCAGAATTCCAAAGTATCAAAGTTCACACAAGTAAAGTATCACTGACGACTTAGTTAATACTTTGTGCTTAAGAAATTTTTTTCACATGCATTATTTTTTGTAACGAAGTTTGTAGCATGCAGATTACTTTTTGAAAGAATTATTTTTGCATTAGTTATTTATTTGAAAGCGTGCATTATTTTGTAACAGTTTTTAGCATGCAGATTACTTTGAAAGAATTATTTTCCATCACTTATTTTTTTGAGAACCTGCATTTGTTTTGCGCAACAAACTCTGTAACGTGTTTCCATTTACAAACATAGTTGTCATGCAATTTGTTTCGTGCTTGTATTTTTCTTGCATACATCTTTCTTTGAATTTATTTTTTGTTCACAATATACATGTAAGTTTTTTCAGCACGTAGTTTTTTGTTATCACCGCTTAAAAATTTTTGTAGCATGCACCATTGTTAAATGCTTGCAAATTAATTTCTACAGTTTAGTAATACACATTTTCAAATTTTTATACTGAAATATAATTTCATGTAAAGTAATATTGTCTTTTCTTTATTATTACAGCATTCAAGTATTTCATCATCAACTGATATTTAACTGTGAAACCGACAAGTGTGTATCCAGAGGCGGTAAGTGTTCATAAACATTTTTTGTCAAACTTTAAAACTTGTTAATAAACAGAAATAAAAAATATTTGTTACTTACATGGATGAATTAATAAAACAAGATTTTAATCTAATGAAAAAACAAATATAAAGAATATGAGGATTAATTACACAAAAAATAACATAATTATGAAGAATTCAATTTCACAATTAACATAGTTTCATGAACGTGTGCACAAAAATGTTTTCAAACATTTTTTATTGTTCCAAAGTTACACATTTTAATTTCGCAAGTTGCATCTTTTACTTTCCATTCTACATTTTGTATTTTTAAAATTGCGTTTTTTAATTTTGAAAATTACATTTTCATTTTCGTAAATTGCATTTTTTATTTTTAAAATTACATTTTTATTTTATCAACTCACATTTTTTATTTACATTTCTGCATTTTTAATTTTGAAATTACGTTTTCATTTTATCAACACGCATTTTAATTTTGAAACTTACGTTTTCATTTTCGTAAATTCCATTTTTAATTTTGAAAGTTACATTTTCATTTTATCAAGTTGCATTTTTAATTTTGAAATTAATTTTTTCATTTTAAACTTGAATTTTTAAGTTTTAAAATTCTTTTCATTTTCGTAAATTGCATTTTTTAATTTTGAAAGTTACATCTTCGTTTTAAACTTGCATTTTTAGTTTTGTATAATGTAAATACATTCCTTGTGCGTATAACAATTTCAAAGTATCTCCAGAAGTAAATTAGAAATATGAAAAGTTTTACTAATACAAGACATTCTTAACTTTATCAGTTAGAATATAAATGGCTATCAAAGTAGAAGATACAAATATCATTGACAATTACTTAACGAAAACTAACATTACAAGTGAATAACATTTTTAGTAATAAATAAATCATGCGTTACAAAATACATTAAAAGAGAATTTAAAAATTGTATTATAAAAACTACATTATCACAAAAAAATATTTAACGTGTGTGTTACTTTTGTTTACTTATACATTTCATGCTACTTTTACAATTTTAATTGGTACGGTTCCTATGAACTGAAACTCTGAACAATCTATGATTCTGAATATATTTAAAAATTCTTGAAGAAACTCTGACCAGCTTTGTTGGGATCCAATAAATATTTCATTTGCTACATAATCTCTCCTTATTTGTTTTTTCGTGCTATTTATTTTTATTGGATTATCTGCTTTTGCAACTTTATCTTAACGGATTGATTTCAATTTTTAAGAGTTCAAGCTCTGCTCTTGTGTTATATCGTTTTTATTAAAACTCAGCTTTTGAATTCTTTCGTGTTATTTAATTTAAATTGGATCATTTGCTATTTGAAATTCAGAACACTCTTTGAGTGTAAACGTTTAAAAAATAGTTGTAAAAGTTTTCGAAAATATTAAAAATATGTGGACATATTAAAATTAGTTGTTAGAAATAATTGTGAACTGCTAAATAATTTGTTTAAAGTAACTGTGCTTTTTTCCTAACCTTTCTTTTTTCTTATTTGGTTTCAAGTTCGTTTATTCTCTGCTATTTTTCTATACTATTGCTATTCTATTAATTTCTTTGTTGTTGTGTTATGCTTTTGTTGGTTGCTATTTTGCCTTTAACTTCGATTTGTAACAATTAACTATCCCAAAGCTACCTTTTGCTATTCTTTGTTGAATAAAACTGCATTAACCTTTATTTTACGGCTGTCACTACACTGCCAGAATAGTAAATCCGTTCTTTACCGCGTGTCACTGTACTGACACAGGCGAAAGGTTTACTTTGACCCGCGAGCACACATATTGTTTTTAAATGATGTGCCTTATTGTATGAAGAGATAGTCCATAGTGAAAGGAACCACAAACGTTGGTTCTAAACCTTTGTGCTCGCGGGTCAAAGTAGACCTTTCGTCTGTGTCAGTACAGTGACACGCGGGAAAGAACGGATTTACTATTCTGGCAGTGTACTGACAAGCCGTAAAATAAAGGTTAACTAAGTATCTTTGAAATCAGCTATTTCTATGCTATCGTTTGTTTAATAAATGGCTTAATTAAATATACTTTTTTCCTAACCTAAGTTTACTACATTTCCTTATTTCGATTAATTATCTATATTCTTTTAATCTCTGCTATTTTCTATATTTGTCTAATAAAGTTCTGATGCTTTGAGTCACAAGCTGTTCTAAACCTTTTTTTCTAACCTTTTATTTTTCTCTTTTGATTTTTGCTAAATTTCTTCTTTGATATGATTTGCTTACTATGTTATTTTATTGAATTGTGTTTCTATTTACTACTACTTGGCTCTTTATATTGCTAATGTTATTTTGAAATGATTGTGATTTTTATTCTTTGGAATGTTCACATCAGATATGTTCATTTTTCAAATATGAAATAATACTATCAGTGAAAATTAAATATTCGGAAACATTCGGTTAAGTTCAGGAAACTTCGAGAATGTAGTAAGAAATCACCGCAATTTAATATAGTTTAAATAATACACGTTTGTAAAATAATATTATTAATAATTACTGTACAAATTATTTTCGTTGATACATGATTTAATCCGTCTGTGTACGAGATTTCAAACTAGGTGTGTTTGGGTACGAGATTACATTTCCGAAAGTATAAATACGGTGCAGCAAACCGCGACGGTTCACTATTGAAGAAGGACTGCTGCAGTGAAGACGTTCCTGTTTGTACGTTGTGTTCTGCAATTGCAAAACAGATAAATATTACAGGATTTTGCCATTTAGTGTTATTGGAAACTGTGAGTGGATTTGCTGATTCTGTAAACTGAAAAAAGAACTTACGGAGTTACAGTTATCAGGATCTGTCGATAAACATTTAATCATATTTTCGATAAACAGTGTTATAGGATTGATATTTTAAAAGTATCGGCAATCTTCGGCAAACTTCGTGTTGAATTCTTGGAATTGGATAGAATTCTCGGAATTTATAATAGCTACGTCTATATAAAAGCGGGAAAATTGCGCGACGTTCAGTATACCAGAAGAATTAGTGCGGTGCAGACGTCCCTGATTGTAGTCTCCGTGTTGTGATCAACAGTTTATTACGGGACATTGCGAATTGTTGCTGGCGGAAAGTACTGACGGATTTGCCGATAAAGTTAAACAGTGTGTTCGGTAAATTGAACAATTAAGTAAGTGATTTGAAGCACAGAAACTTTTCATTCTATATATTCTTACACAATTTTGCACTAAAGATATAAAGTTCTAAGGAAAACTAAAATTACGTATTTTATTTAAACAGTGCTTCAAGACTGAAAAAAATGGAAGCGCGCAATGTTATTATCACCATGTTGGCGGCCCAGGAAGCTCGGGGCTATGATAACGCCGAAGAAGTGTTTTTTACGTGGGAAGTGTTGACACAATGCCATGCTACGGGTGTGAGGGTAAACACGCTATTATATGCAAAGTTAGTGCAGGCGGTATTCTTACATTTTGGCTGTGTACCGGCTATTGTATTGAAGAGTTGCAAGTCCGCAAAGGATATTGTTGATCTGTATCGTGCGGCCTTCTTTCGTCAAGACAATATGCTGGAAGCAGCGCGTGAAAAATTTAGGGAAATTGTGTCTGCAGGAAAGACTACGGGCTTAACTGCTGATGATTCCGACGAGTTACTGGGTGTTCTTCCGGGGGCTAGTACGAGTTCTGCACCAGAACATAGTACATATTCTACATTGCAACCTACATTGTATGGTGCAGGCAAACGGGATTACTTTCGCATTGTCAATAGTAGAACTAGGCACTATCCTTATTTTGGTCTGCGTGGAAAGGAAGTTACCATTGAGCGTATGCGCACTACTGGAATCGAAGACCCGCAAACATATATTCGCTCATTATTTGAATTTGTACAAGAGCATACGCTAAATGACGTCCATGATGATATGTACATTGTCATTACTATTGAAAGTTCCGCGTCGAAATTAAACAAACCGGTGTACATGACACGGCGTCCTAAAAAGGAACTGAACCCCGATATATTGTTCCGCACAGTTGAAAATGTTTTAAATAGTAATGAACATTTTCTTTTTTGGGAAGAAGGTGGATTTTAAGATCCACATTGCTAATCCACGTAAGGGAAGGGGTCGAACCTGTGGATCGGCCAAATATGAGGATTATGCAACGCTTTTGGAAAAGTGTACCATCCCTATGGAAAGAAATATCTATTGTCTTCCCAAAACTATCATCCTCGGAGTGGGTAGGGCTGATCAGCGTCGTAACTACGTGTACGAATTAAAGAATCATCCTGACCGATTGTTGAAGCAGGCCAAGATTTGTGCGATGATGCCAATGTTACTATTGAGCATCAAAATGGATGTACTATTGCAGATGCGAAGAAGTTCCAAAACAAACTAACCCCCGAATATCAAATTCTCATTTATGAGAACAAACTGACTCGGGAGTATAATATATCCGGGAATTCATGCAAACAAACAAATCTTAATTTTGTACATAGAAGGGCATTATGAGCTGATCACGAATATTACTACACTTTTGGACAAGATTGGTTATTGTCGCTATTGTCTGCAAGGGTACAATAATATACAATATCACAAGTGTGCATATAAGTGTCCTGCGTGTCAGAAATACCATGATGTTTGTGGTGACGGTATTAAACGCGAGTGTAATGATTGTTTACGACTGTTTCCTTCGAATTAGTGTTTTGCCAATCATAAAAAACGTAATCGCACGTGGTAAGACAATGTGTGAATTAAAGAAAGTTTGTCCCGATTCCGGTGATATGTTCGATATGCGAAACAGGAAGTCTGAACACAAATGTGGTGAACATTTCTGCATAGCATGCTGTCGACACCTTTTTGTACATCGTCTTTGACGTAGAGACGATGCTATTACCCAAGAATGAACGGGAAGAACGAGAACATTGCGTGAATTTCGTGAACTGTATTAATATTTGTCATAAATGCAAAGGCACAAAGTTGGATGATCCAGGCTTTGTGTATGGAGATAAAAATGGATCTCGTAAGTTTGATTTCAAGGATATTGACGGATTTATTAGTCACGTGCTAATAAGTCGGCCAATGTTCAAGAAGATCATAGTACTTTCTCATAATGGAAGTAACTATGACATGCAGTTCTGTGCAAGAACCTTAATAGAAAGACATGATCTCGTACCAGATGTAATAGTGACGGGCCAAAGAATTGTAGAAATGAGACTTAGAAATAAAATCTATTTCCGTGACATTTGTATATGGGAGTCAAATTGTTCCGGCTCCCTGAAACGTTAGGTTTATCTGGCAATTTGCGGAACGGTTATTTCCCATATTTGTTCAATACAGCCGAAAATCAAAATTATGTAGGCAAAATTCCGTCTTTATTTTTTTTATGCAGACAGTCTCAGCCCGAAAGAACGGAGACAATTAATCGCCTGGCACCAAGAACGTGCTTTAAGCGGCGAGGAGTATAATCTCCAATACGAGATGACGGAATACTTTGGGAACGACGTTAAGATTCTTGCAAAGGCTGTGATTAAGTTTTCGAACTTAATCGAGGAGAAAACGAATGGTATCCAGTGTTTTATCTCCTCCCCTAAAATTGCAAGTTTGGCAATTCTAACTTATCGGTCCTTATATTTACCAACTGAGGTCATTCCAATTATTCCGCCTTATTGGTTCGATCACCGGGACCGGCTAAAAGCTTTGTATTAGTTACTGTATTTGGAACGTACCAAAAGGTAATAGAGTTGAACATTCAGGGAATGATTGGAAAGGCGTATTGGTAAATATAAAGTCGATGGTTATGATAGTAAAACAAATACAGTTTATGAATTTCATGGGTGTTTTTTCCACGGATGTAAGCGTTGTTTCACAGCGTTGCGCCACGTTAATCTTGATTCTACCTCCAAGAATAGTACATCCCTACAAGACCGCTACGAAAAGATCATAAAAGCTAATTACCTCAAGAAACGAGGTGTTAATCTCGTTGAAACGTGGGAATGCAATTGGGATCACATGGTGAAGAATGACAAGTTTGCAAGAGTTTATTAAAACTCAATGTAACGATCTTGTTGATCACCTTGTCCCCAAGGACGGTTTTCATGGTGGTCGGACCGAGTGTTTCAATGCTTCGTACGAATGTACTTCCGATGAGTTCATTGCATATTATGATGTAACTTCATTGTGTCCTTGGGTGATGGCACGTAAACCGATGCCCGTAGGTAAACCAAAAATATACAAGGGGCCGGACTTTCCAGATATGGGAAGTATCAATGGGTTAGTAAAATGCACCATTTTGCCTCCAAAAGATCTGTATTTTCCGGTGCTCCCATATACGTGTAACGGTCGACTTATGTTTGGCTTATGTCGCACGTGTATGGAAGAAGGTATCAATGATTGCACGCATTGCGACGCCGAGCGTGCCTTAACAGACACATATTGTACCCCAGAACTTCATAAAACGTTAAAGACCGGATATAAAATTCTGCAAATCATTGAAGTATGGGAATTCGAACTGTTCGGCTCTGAGGATCGTAATTCGCGTAGTTTGTTCCGGGACTACGTAAATTTTTTCCTCCAAATGAAGCAGGAATCTTAAGGATTTCCTGCTTGGTGCAAAACTAAAGAAGACGAAAATAAATATATAGCAGATTATTATGCCCATGAAGGCATAGAGTTAATGGAAGATAATATTGGATTGAACCCTGGTCTGAGGTATATTGCTAATATATTCCTAAACTCGCTTTACGGGAAATGGGGACAAAGAACGGACTTGTCGCAATCGATAATTGTTAACAAACCGGAAAAAATTTTGCATTATCTATGGGCACCGCAATACGAGGTACAAAGCGTATTACCCGTTGGAGATAAACATCTTATTCTTACTTTTCATAATACGGAAAATAAGAATAAGCCCTGGAAATTCTCAAACGTTGTTCTTGCGGCGTTCATTACGTCATGGGCGCGGATAAAACTGTATGACTTAATGACAAGTGTAGGGCGTGATAAGGTGTCGTATTGTGATACTGATAGCATCATGTTTGTACAACGTCGTGAGAGGAGTCTCCGCTTACATTAGGGCCCTACTTGCGTGAACTAACCGATGAAGTAAAAGATGGGTGGGAAATAGACAAATTTATAGGTATGGGGCCAAAAAATTATGCGTATAGGTTGAAAGAAATTGGAACGGGAAAATTTGATTATGTGTATAAAATTCGGGGTATCACTTTGGATTATAGAACGCGCGAAGAAATTAATTTTGAGCATTTCTATAACCTGGTTCGTGGACAAGTTGAAAGAAAAACAAACATCCCAGGTAGGATTACCCATAAGCAGGGATTTGTCATCGTTTCGCGTCCTGAAACAAAGACTCATCAAATGGTAGCCAACAAAAGACGTCGATTAAATCCTGACAGCACGACCGACTACAGAACATTACCCTTTGGGTACCGTGCATAATGGTTGGCAAATGTGTGAATGTGTGAGTGAATGAATGTAATGTAAATATTTGTATATATCTTGTAAATAAGTAATAAAATAAACATATAGAAAATGTAAATAAAATGAATGTATGATTGAGGAAAATGTAAATAATGGTATGAATGAAAGGAAACACGTAACAATTATACACTGTATCATGTTATTCCCGAGTATGTTATGTTATCAAATTCTTTAAATCTTTCACGACCCCTCACACCCTATGATCCACGGCTTCAGGTGTAAATAATATTTTTTCAAATAATTTATATTATAAATAGTATTTATATATTATGTACGAGGGCTGTCTAAAAAGTATCCGATCTTTGGACAGAAAAATAGTTGCGAATACCTGACAGATTTGGGACCCTAATCCCCTTCAAAGTAGGCCCCTTGTGCTTCCACACACTTAGCCCACCGATCCTTCCACTGTTGGAAACACCGCTGGAAGTCTTCTTTTGGAATGTTGTTCAGCTCCGTCGTCGTGTTCCGCATTATGTCTTCTCTACTCTCAAAACGGGATCCCTTCAGAGGCGTCTTCAATTTTGGAAACAACCAGAAGTCACAAGGAGCCAGGTCTGGAGAGTAGGGAGGTTGGCGAACGGTTGTAATTCTATGTTTGGCTAAGAACGTGTGGATCAATTGGGATGAATGTGCTGGGGCGTTGTCATGATGGACGTGCCAGTTCTTCGCTGTCCACATGTCTGGTCTTTTGCGCCGGACTGCGTCACGGAGTCGCCTGAGAACATATTGATAGTACTCCTTTGTCACTGTTTGTCCTTCCGGTGCGTACTCGTCATACACAATTCCACGGGCATCGAAGAAAACAGTCAGCAACACCTTGATTTTGCTTCGCACCTGCCGCGCTTTCTTCGGCTTTGGAGAATCGGGATGCTTCCATTGAGACGATTGTTGTTTTGTTTCTGGGTCGTACCCGTACACCCATGACTCATCTCTAGTTATCACGGAATTCAGATACCCAGGATCAGTGTTGGTGGTGTCCAGAAGGTCCTGTGCAACGTCAAAACGGGTGTCTTTTTGTTCCTGAGAGAACAACTTGGGTACAAATTTAGCAGCCACTCGTTTCATGTTCAAATCGTCACGCAAAATTGCATGTGCAAAATCTTTACTCACTCCAACATCTTCTGCAATCTCCCGCACTGTCAAAGGCGATCTGCCATCATCAAATTTCGCACCCGCTCAACAACAGCTGCATTCCGAGCAGTTTGGGGCCTGCCGCTACGCTGCTCACTCTTGACTGATGTGCGGCCATTTTTGAATCGGTTGAACCATTGTTTAATTTGTGTTACATCCATCGCATCTTCTCCAAACACCTGCTGAATCTTACGAATTGTTTGGCTTTGAGAATCACCCAGCCTTTGACATAATTTGATGCAGTATCTTTGCTCAGTTCGTTCAGTCATCTTGCAAGAAACACTAAATCCGACGAACACTACCAACAGCACCTCACTTCGCGACCACCAGCTCACGACTGGCACACGCGAACGCGGTGAAAAAATTCAAGCATGCGCATTAAGGTTCCTCCTTCCCGCATTAAGGTGGCGCCGCCTGAGAATCACTACTTTGCGTGGAAAAAATTAAGGTCGGATACTTTTTAGACAGGCCTCGTGTATTGTATTTTAAGTCATTTGTATATTATTGTAAATAATTTTCATATATTATAAATAGTTTTTTTTCATTGTACATATATTGTATATAGAATATTTCAAAGCTTAAATTATTTTGTTAATTCAAATCAAGTATAAACAAATCTATGTAAACAAGTATAGATCAATGTATATCAAATAAATATTGTATATATACCCTTTCCCTATTTTTCAAAATACTTTTTTTAAATTTTTTTATTATATATTTACAATTTTTTTATTTTTTCCATATATACAATTTATCAACTTTTTTAAACTTGCAATAATTTTTTTTAAACTTACATCCCTGCATTTTATTTCTACATCCTGTACAATTACAATCAAATAAGGTACTTAATACAAAGTATGTGTATTCTATAAGATAAAGGAAGAACGCATATGCTTCATATACTATTATATAAGTTTATTTACGTACATTAATAACCTAAGTATGTGTATTCTGTATAAGATAAAGGAAGAATACATGTACTTCTTATGCGTAAAATAGAGTATTAGTTATCGTATTAAAGGCACGATATTCTGTTTAATTTTTAAATTATAATACTAAAATCATTAAATTATTATTTTATTAAAAGTAACTGATATTCTATTACATCATACTTTATCGTCAAGCACAAAGATTCAACTCAGAATCTTTCCTATATCGTGTATGAAGTATTCGTCCAAGAAGAAATGAAACTGACCAATCAGAAAAACTAATTTTGGCGCCAAGAATAAATGTGAGTAAAGTAAGTAATTAAACACCACTATAAGGTAATAACGTCACGTGTATGATCAGACGCGATTACATTAATTCTACGAAATAATCTGTGATTGAATAAATTAGTAGGTGTTTAATTAAAGGGTTAATTAAATTTGATATAATTAAATAGTACTATAAGGTAATAACGGTACGTGTAACATCATACGCGATTACATTAATTCTCTATAATCATCTGTGATTGAATAAATTAATAGGTGTTTGATTAAAGGGTTAATTAAATTTGATATAATTAAATAGTACTATAAGGTAATAACGGTACTTGTAACATCATACGCGATTACATTAATTCTCTATAATCATCTGTGATTGAATAAATTAATAGGTGTTTGATTAAAGGGTTAATTAAATTTGATATAATTAAATAGTACTATAAGATAATAACGAAACGTGTATCATCATACGCGATTACATTAATTCTACGAAATCATCTTTAATTGAATAAATTAATAGGTGTTTGATTAAAGGGGTAATTAATTTGATCGGAGTTTGATTAAAGGGTTAATTAAATTGATATCAAAATTTAATTAAATTATATCTTACAATGTTGCCTGATTTACACTATAAATATGCAAAATATAGGGAATTTCAACCCTTTTAGGGCCTAATTTGACAACACCGCAGCGCTAGAAGCCCGTAATACAGCGTAATATCAGTTTAATTAAACGTCCGCCATCTTGTTTTCGTGACGATAGGCAAACTACCTACTGAGTTTAAATTATCAAGTTCACTTTACAAATTATTTTATGTTATGGAACTTGCCTTTAGGAATCCACACATTTCAAATCCAATGAGACTTCGGAACCTATACTGTACGTATACACTGACATTGAAAAGTACGTTAATCACTAAACCGTTATGCCGCAATATACTCATGTCCCTCGAAGTACTTCCGTTGATAATCTATTAACAGAAACCTCTTGTGTTTTGTTGACACTTTTGAAACAAGCCAAGGCATTAACTCAAATTAATCAGGAGAAAAATAAAAGTCAAATCTAAAATTAGCTAAGAAAATCGGTACTCGATTCTTTTGCTGTATTTCGTACATATCCATACGAAAAGCAGCTCATACGTACACAGTTTTTCGAAATTGTTTCTCGTATTTTCACCCTTCCGAATAAAGATGCCTCAATTCTTGTTGCATCATTGTTCTCCTTCGTAGAAACAGTGCCGAAGTCCGTACATGATTTATTTCTAGGAGTGTATAATTACTTGTTGTCTTAGTCCTCTACGTTGGCTTCTTAATTTGTAGAACACCAATTGGTTACTAGACGATATTGATTGCTTATCTGCTAGGCTAGAATTTTTCTAACTGTACATAATTTATGATGAACATGAAGTTAGAATCCATATTTCTCAGGACCATTGTAGTGGTACAATTAAATATTATGTATAATAATAAAACAGGGTATTCAATAACTTCCTAGCGGTTAATTGCTCACTTGTATATACTAGAAATCATACTGCTTCCAAGAATGACAATAAGGAAGAATGAAGTTTCTCATTGATGATAAAGTATCATCTAATTAAAATCACAACACTAATGTCACATAAACTACTCTTATTTCGTAAACATATCTGAAGTCTTATTCTTACAAAAATTTGGCCAATACCAAATGAAGAACCGGCCACAAGGTGGATGACAGTAGAACAGCGTGATGGCCAGTCGTGGTTGACAAACTCACAATATAATGAAACTAGACTTTTCCGCATGGTTGTCCAAACATATTAGGAGAAATCAATGATGGGCCAATAATTCCCTTTTACCTCTAACTATATACAATTTTGTTGATATGAGAGAAATATGCACTTGTTTGCATTTGTTATACATGTAGGCTTATTCCTAAATACGAAAACATTATTATAATCAAAATTTTATTGCACAGCATCTTTATTAAAGCAAACTTCCTGGGACTATAGCCCGATAAGAGCTCTGGACGACTAGAGGTCTAGATTAAATTTGGTAATCCGTGGATCGTATCGCTTCCCAGAGTCTCTTTATATTTGAACGAGAAATTATAAGTCGACAGAGCAGTGAGCGGTTCGTGGCGACAAGTGAAACTAACATCAAAACATCCCTTTCCAGCAGAGTTACCAACTACAGAATATGTTTCAATAATCTGCATCCCAAGTAAAATATCATCGACGCATTTTTGTTTGATCGAATGTCGTGTGAAATGTATGAGAATTTTGAAATATTATTCAGTACATTATTAATTTAATAATGTTGTGCAAGATTATTTTATAATGTGTTTAGAGGAAATTTGATAAATTTAGTCCGATAACTGGTAATTGATGAATAATTGGACTTTTCGCCAGTAACATTGATTTATAATCACGATTTATAATCGTGAATGATTCGCAGAACAATTGTCCTTACTATTAATAGACGGATCTAGGTTTTGAACAAGAGATTTCAGCGATTTTGAAACCAGAACGCTAAATGCTAACTTTCATTTGTTGTACCAAGTACACATACAGAGTACAAAAAAATCAACACCAATTACGGACACTAATGATAATGAGATATCTACGCAGAGTTCACTAAGGTCACACGACCCGTTCCGTTTACCCTCGTGTAGTTTCAAACTCACTAGTATGACAATTGTGCGAACCAATTGATCGTACTGTAATTTGGAATGTTTTCCCCAGAAGTATGACAAGGAGTTGTCAGGTGTTTCTCGTTCACCGAAATCTGCGGGGTGCAAGCATTAACCTCAGCACCTGAACATTGATTTTAACCTCTGCTCCACGTCTTCTCTACTTTAAATATTTCCTTTGTTTTCGGTAAAAAACCAGAAAGAAAAACCAAAATCAATCGGCTTTGAAATCATAGTAAAATCTGAGAGGTTTATAGAAATGATATACTGCAGTTTAACATTACACTTGTGTTAGACAAACATTTTTCAAAGGCGGATTATTATAAAGAAATTAATTCCAATTTATTATGGCAACATACATCTAGCGGCGTAGTAAATTCTTACGATGACCTTGGCGAGAAATGTTCACGGATCCCTGGGCAAGAAAAGTTTGTAACGTCTCAGTTTTCTTTTCAAATAGCTAACAATAATAATAAATTTTCGAAATCAATTTATCTCAACATTGCTCTTACTGCGAAACAAATGAAAGATTTGTTTCCTTTCTTTATTAAAATGTTAAAGTAAGCTCACTGCCTGTCGCCTGTTAGTGGCCTAATTTACAAGATTAGATGATAAGTTTGTTTCAAGTCAATGTTTTATGTAAACAAATCCGAATTCATAATTGTTTGTATTTACATTGAATCGATGTGCCTTTATAAAATCAATGTCAAATTTTATTTAGGTTCTTTGGCTTTGTGATGCCTCTAAAAGCGTGAGGCTTCCGACGTCACTAATACAACAAATGCATCAGACTATTGAATAATAAGAATAAATTATTTTATAATTTCAAATGGTCGTGCCATGTTGTTAAATATTAGAAGAAAGCACATATTTCTGAAATAATCATTTCTTTTGTTCGTATGCCAATCTTTTAAAAAAGATACTGAGCACGAACAACATATCTGCTATTAATACGAGCCTCTCCCTCTCGATTACTTTCTGATGTTGTCTCTAGTACGTTTAGTTTCCTAATGCTGTAAGCCGTTGGCAACTCTGTAAAAGTGCCATTACTACGATATAAACAAAGCGACACTAGCGATCTCAGAAAAAGGGAGTCAGCGTTTGGTGGCACAGTAGAAAGGCAAGAGGTGTGAAAAATATTAGTAATCTTCACAAGAATGTGTTGCAGTAGTTTAAGCAGTAAAAGGAAAATCGCTACAAACTTTAAAGACTTACCAGCAACAGCCGATGCAATAGCTGCTATGAGGAAAGACACGGTAACTGAAGGCCCTGCTATTTCTTTAGCCACTGAGCCAGCCAACACATACACTCCCAAGCCCAGAGTGCTTCCAACGCCCAAGAACGTCAAATCAAGAACGGTTAATACACGAGCTAACTTAGATTCCTGTACTGTATCATCATCAAACTGTTTCTTACGCACCAAAGCATTATAGATACGTGCTGCCATCTTGGGAATTTATCTGAAAAGGCATAGAAAAGAAATTTACAAATATGTACCACGGTACAAACAAAATCATTATTTATAAATTAAAATACTAATTCTTCGCTTTTAGGCATGGACTTAATCACCAAGGGCCCTATGCAGAGTAGTTTATAGCATTATACTAAGAATGTGACTAACATGTAATGCTAATTTTCGTATTTCGTAACACACTGGTAATGTTATATAAATTTATATCGAAAGTACGGAGTACGGAAGTGTGTCCCGAAATATGGAAGTTAGCATTATGCATTAGTCGAACTCTTAGTATGACGCTAAAACGACTCTGCATAGGCCGCTAAATGTTTACTCCATGTAATTTTTTAAGCACTTCTTGAACTCTGGAACTACTATATTTTGTAGAACGATCTATCTTTTCGGTCTCTTTCAGTTATCAACAAGATAGCATTACATGACGTAGTTAATATGCGATTACACATCAAATAGGTTAACTGCAAAAATAAAAATGACATTTGGATATATAGGTCTAATATTTGGAAATATGGAAACTCTGCTTGACGTTATAAGCTTAATACTATTTTCACTTCGTCAGAAAATATTTTTATTAATATATATTGTTTCCTTCAATTTCTGGATACTTTCGGTGTTAATAATTTGTCATTTGAAAACTTCTGTTCATCTCTCCCCAAATTTAATGTGGAGTTTATAACGATAATATGTTATTATGGACAATGGTCCGTAACTATCATTTTCTTTTATAGCCAGATCTGCCTATTTATGTTTTTTAGTTTGGGTCAGAGATAAATATTTGGTCTAGGAATTAATTCGTGCGGGTGGACAAGAGATGGCGCAACGAACGGAGCGTCCCACAGTTCCGTGTATCCACACATGTGTTGCAAACCCCTGTCATCGCGTATCGTTCGTAGTATAGGGCAGTTGATTAAAGCGTCAACAACACCAGTTTGTAGTTAAGTGAACATGGCGCAATTTGTGCCTGATAAAGTGTTTTTGCGGGGTGTCCTGCTGCATTACTTTAACATGCAGAAAAGAGCGACTGAAAGTCATCGTATTTTGGTGGAAGTGTATGGTGACCATGCTCTAGCTGAGCGAACGTGTCAGAAGTGGTTTGCACGGTTTAGAAGTGGTTATTTCGGCTTGGCAGACCAAGAGCGAGCTGGACAGCCAAAAAAATTTCAAGACGAAGAATTGACAGCATTGCTCGAGCAGGATTCGTGTCAAACGCAGGAACAACTTGCAGCAGCATTAGGCGTTGATCAAACAACAGTCTCCAAACGCTTGAAAGCCATGGGAATGATTCAAAAGATGTCACATTGGGTTCCACATGAATTGAAAGACAGAGACGTTGAAAGACGAAAAACCATTTGCGAATTGCTGCTTCAACGACAGAACAGAAAGGGGTTTCTGCATCGAATTATTACGGGTGATGAGAAGTGGATCCATTACGAGAACCCTAAACGAAAAAAAGCCTGGGTGAAACCAGGTGAACCAGGTCCATCACAACCAAAACGAGATATTCACTGTGCAAAGGTTATGCTGTGCATATGGTAGGATATGAAAGGTGTGGTGTACTATGAGCTGCTGCAACCGGGTGAAACTATGAATGGAGAACGTTATCGACGACAATTAATGCGTTTGAAGCAAGCTCTGGCCAGAACACGACCAGAATGGGAGAACAGACATGATAAACTTATTGTTCAACATGATAACGCTCGCCCACATGTCGCAAAACCGGTCAAAACCTATTTAGAAAATGTCGGATGGAAAGTTTTACCCCACCCGCCGTATTCACCAGACGTTGCTCCTTCGGACTACTACTTGTTCGATTGCATGAACAACGATTTGATTGGACAGCGGTTTACTTCTTCAGAAGATATCGAAACATGGGTCTCTGACTGGATCGCTTCCAAGGATGAGGACTTCTTTCGCCACGGAATCCGTACATTGCCTGACAGATGGGCGAAAGTGGTGGCTAGCGATGGACAATATTTTTCTTAAGGTATTTATGTAGTTTGTGTTTGTACTACAGCTTCAATGTGTGCGTACCAACCGCACGAATTAATTCCTAGACCAAATATTTATGAAATATACAGGTAGTTTAGAACAAAAAAGATACGCTATTGTGAAGGAGTGTATATTCGTTTAAAAAGAAGATATTTTGTAAAAATTAAGACTGTAAATGATAAGTATTTACGCAAAATTCATACATTTTCATATGTCGTATTCTGTGGTACCGTCATTTTAAACAGTTAATTAGTAAATTACTTTAAAGTGATTCTTTACTTCATCAAAAACGAACTTACGGCATAATAACGAAGTGTGAATGGAAGTAAACGTTATATATTTTTAATAGTGCTCACACCCGGGAACTTCCAGACTAGCTAGAGGTTAAATACACCAGAATCATGTTTGCTATTATGAATACTATATATGATATTGCGAGGTACCGAAGGTGTATAAATCTATTAAGATGAATCTACAAAGTAATGGTGACAATGCTGGTAATCGCGTTGAGGAAATAAATACTTCATCAGAATCCGTATCTAGTGTGGCTGTTATGATTCGACAGCTAGGACAATCGATGGCATAAACAACTCAGCAAGTAACAAATAGTGTGGATGCTCGTATTGAACAGATAACTAATCAAATAGATCGTGTGTATGCTAGAATTGAACATTTAAATACGAGATTAGGAAGAACGGATTTCAAAATGAAGTTGATCTTTCAAAATTTTGAGGTTATGCAAAGTATAGTAAAACATGGTGAAAATTCAAGGCAATGATAATTCGAATCAAATTAGGAAGCTGCAAGAAGTTCAAGTATTTAAGGGAAGAATTAAAATGCATGATCGTAACCATATTTCAGTGGTTAACGTACATTATTTACCACCTCAAGCACCTGAAACTCAGCTACGTGAAGAGGATGGTCATCGGACAGTATACGTACCTGCCACTGAAGAATCTATGTCTGATTCGGACAGTGAAAGCGAAGGAAGATGAAGACCAGAACCTACATTTGGTATAAATCATGTGCAGAAGAATATCCTGACTCACGTAAAAAACAATAAAGAAAGGTATTCTAGTTATAGCGAGGTTACGTCCATGACTAAATTTAGCGGTAGATCACGCGATATGCCAACAAATGTTTTTCTAGAAAATTTGAACAAGAGTGTGATTTAGTCGGTATAAATCGGTCACATTTTCTTGAAATCTGCATACCCTTGTAATTTAGTCTTTACGGCATCATATCAAGCCGAACAGCGTGGTAGTAAACTGTGGCATTATTTAAAATTGCTTTAGTATCTAATTTTGAGAATTTTATGCTAGCTAACCGAGAGGTACAGATCAGAAATAAACTTTTTGATCGTAAAACTGAAAAAGAATGATTTTGTAATTTCGTCTACAATTACTTAAAATTGCTGAATCTTTATCAGCAGGAATAGCGTATTTTAGACGTTGAAAATAAAATCTTATCACTTAATACTTTAGAGGATAAAATTATCGTAGATTTAATACCGGCGTCAGATAATTTTACTTGTCAATGCCAGCCTTTCGGAACCAATAGCATTTTTCAAAGAAAAGTACATGGTCACCAAAAATAAAAATAAAACCCTGTGTAAATGAGATGAGATTGGGAATTCTTTGAATAATCAGCACAAAAAATATTTTCATTAATTTCGATAGTGTCTGAAGAAGGATACGCTAGATATCCGAAACAGTTACAAATTTACAATAAAGTGGGTTTTAAGCTTTGGTCAGTGTCTCTGTTACAAAAAGTATGCAGTAAAATTTAAAGATTCTACATGAACATACACAGGTCTTTTCAAAACTACCTGGTTGGTGTAAAAACTTTACATATTCTATTCAAGTAGATACTGAACAACCTATTGTTAAAAAAACATAATTTATCCGTTACAAGTTTAGAGAAGCAAGAACACAAATAAATGAAATGTAATGAAATTATTCGCTCTCAGAGTATACATCTTAATCCGATGTGTGTAGTTCCGAAGGAGAGAAGAAGACCGAGAATCGTTCTTGATTTAAGGAAGTTAAAGTAACACGTAAAATTACGGAAGTTAGATTATTTGTCGATGAAATTCTTAGTTTCTTACAAGGGAATAGATTGTTTGGGAATTTAGATCTAGTCAGCCTACAACCAAATTTTACTAGTTGAAAGCTCAAGACCTCATACTGCCTTTACATTTGAAATTCAATTATAGGAGCATAATCACGCAGTATTTGGTTTAATTAAAGAAAGTGCTGCACTAGCAGCATGTTTAAATCAAGTACAAGGATAAGACTTACAATCTAATGTAATTTTGTATGTGAGGATATCTTAATTACACTCGTTCAGGAAATACTGGTTTTGCTGTTAATTTGGAAAAGTAAAAATTCTTTAAGAATTATATATTGAATTTTTGGGGTATAAAATCGATTCAAAGTTTTAGTGATTATAGGAATTCAGGCTGTGAGCGATTTACTATCTCCTACTAATCTCAAAAGAAACCCGACAAGTTTTAGGATTATTTAATTGGTTCAGGAGGTCAATACGTCGATTTGCCGAAATAGCTGAACAATTATTTCTAATTGCCAAGAAAGGAATTCTTTTGGCGTTGGAGTGAAATTCAAGAACGAAGTTTTCAACAAGTAAAGACTTGTATAATAGAGAAATTACGTCTAAATCATCCTGACTTCAGCAATCTCTTTTTCGTAAAATGTGATTGTTCATTATCTGTTGTTTCTGCAGTCCTCTGGCAACCAAACCCTACCGAACCCGATCATCATCCTTTGTGCGAATCGTGCTCTGAAAAAGTCTGGAAAGTTACATTATTTACCACCTCAAGCACCTGAAACTTAGCTACGTGAAGAGGATGGTCATCGGACAGTATACGTACCTGCCACTGAAGAATCTATGTCTGATTCGGACAGTGAAAGCGAAGGAAGATGAAGACCAGAACCTACATTTGGTATAAATCATGTGCAGAAGAATATCCTGACTCACGTAAAATACAATAAAGAAAGGTATTCTAGTTATAGCGAGGTTACGTCCATGACTAAATTTAGCGGTAGAAATTGAACTCTTAGCAATACTTTTTTTCTTGCAAAAGTTTGCATCACATGTTGGACATTTCATAGCAATATCTGATCACAACTCATTTGGTCATTTGAGAAAAGTACAAGGGTACAACAGCAGATTGCTCACGAAGTCAATACACGTGTGGATACTTCATCCTGATCATTCCCTGGAAATGAGTATAAAGTTTTAGCCGTCAATAGTTTTAAAATACTTTAGTACAAAAGTGCAAAAATATCCACTTCTGTATTGAAAGAACAAGAACAGAAGTATGAAGAAAATTAGAAAATTATGAAGCACTTGTTTTGTCCCAGCGGATGTTTATGTTCTCGAAAGTGAAACGTTTTATATCAAGTGGACAATGACATATGAATTCGAGATTTTAAATATAAATATAGGAAGATATGTATTCTACCTAAATCGGTGCCCCGAATATTGAGGGCATATCATGATGACTCTGGGCATCTCGGTTACTTACATATACTCGCTGATTAATAAATTATTTTATTGGAAGTGCATGAGAAGTCATATAAAAATTATATCCAGGACGGCGAGAAATGCATGAGAGAAAATACAATTATCAAGCTCTATATAAGCCAATGTTACTCATTATTCCAGAAAATCCTTACACTTTTAACTATGTAAATTTATATGAACCTTTACCTAGAACGAGCATAGGTGACATCTTATTCTTATAAATGTTTTACTCAGTTTAGTAGCTTATCCTTTAAAAAGGGCAATACGACAGTGCATATTCCACATTGCAGACCTAAACAGCATATATATTATGTGACAATGAGAGTCAATTTCGTAGCAGTGTGTTCGTAAGAGCTACGAATAATGCAAACATTAAGATCATTTTTGTAACACTGTACCATTCTAGTAGTTCTTTAGTAGAGAATGTTCATCGTAGGCTGGGAATGTTGTTCAGACACATGTTGTACAGGGAATGTTGTACAGGGAAACATTTTGAATAGGTCCAGTATGTCAGAAGCTACCTATTTCTTGAACTATTCAATATCTGATACTTTGGGTGTGGCTCCAGCTAATACTCGCAATGATACCGATACGATCAAATCAATATTACATTCTGGAGTGAGATTACGTGGAAAGGATTACGATTTTCATTATTCTCACCTTGTTAGTATGGTACACTTGCGTCGAACGAAAAATCCATTTACGTAATCGTAAAATTAAGCACCACCAAAGTGAGGAAACTCAAATACTACATAACAACTTAGTCTTCGTTAGACTAAATCCAAAAAGTGAGGCTTCATTAAAAAGAATTTCTAAATTCCGTGATCTTTATTATGGACCCTAGCTATGTACAGCTATCAGCGGAAGCATCGCACCCCCCTGCTCTAGTTCCACTATTTGAGGTCCACAAAATTTGCAGTTAAGAGAACGCCTGGACAAATACAAACCAACTTATACGAAACTTTTATCGGCACTAACAACAGTTGGAAGCTAGGCGTTTATGCAGGTAAAAATTTAAAGTTGGTGACTAACGAAACCGTTCATTCTAAGATGAATCTCTATGGTTCGGAGGATGTTGTCCAATGAACCCCAATATAAATCTCAATATTGCTGTGTATGTAATGTATTATTTTATTATATACTGTATAGTGAGAGAAATAATAACACTGACCACGCATGAATCAGGAAATGCTTGAAAATAGATGAAAATGTCAAATCTAGAACAACTGCTGGAAATAAGTTTGTAAATCATTGCCTCCAGTGACAGATGTTCTCCAATTCTCCTCATTTCAACAGCTTTATCTTTCTGGAGGAGAGAAGATCTTGCTTGTCATACTGAGTATGTATTGAAATTGAAACATTTGAAAAAATTTGAACCTGGCGGGGATTTGAAACCGGGTCCGCTGAATAGAAGTTCAATGCGTTAACCAGTTACCTACCACGACACTTAATCTTCCACCCCAACTATTAGCTAGTTGAAATATTTTCGTAGAAGACTTCACACAATATACTAATGATTGTATAAGGAGACGTTCCTTATGTGAGGGTCATAATGACTTACTCGAGACTTTGATCTTTAACTCGAAAACAACTTACATAGACCTTCATCAGTGAGAAAAATATCACGAAACATTCTTCAAGTTGTGACCACGACCTAGTTTTCAACGATGTTATGGATATACTTTACAATTCTTCCTACTTTAAGCTCTATTTTCCAAAAAAGAAAAGACAGGAGACATTATTTTCGCATTCTTTGAATTCTATCAACACGTGTAGAAATAGAATGTTCCACCAACAAATAGGTAGAGAGTTACACAACTTTCTGATTTTAATTGTTCTAAGTTAATTTTCATATTCGGTATAATATTTGAATGACAGTATTAAGTGTTGCAATTGTGGATACGAATGGGTAATTTCGTTGCCTATTCTCTTCTTACTAAACAACCGAGAGATGGTCTAGTGGTAAGTCCCGTACCGTGGCATTACAATGTTGGTTTATTTGTCTAGTGAATCGATCACTACTTTGAGATGACCCACTTAAATTGCAAAGCCTCTCAACTCTTTTCTATTAGTTCAGTACTACATTAACTATTAGGAAGGTGAATTGATGGGCGGAGCTTAATCTAATAAGTTTTTCGAAAGGAAGGTTTTTGAGAAAGAAATTTGCAATCCCTTGTAACGTTGTTCCTACTCATTCGAAATTCATCATAACAGGATCATAGTATTATTCACTAAGTTCATTGGAAGAACATTGCCTTGTCTCATTTGCGTTACGGTACTGTAGCATACTTAGTTTGCAACGCTAAATAGTAAATGTACTATTGTAAGTTTAAACATGTAGATTAGAATTATGTAATATGACGTAGTAACACGGGCGTCTCTGGCGGGGGGATAGGGGGACGCGTTCCCCCAAATATTTTGAGTACGAGATAAATGGATCAATGCAGAAAGTATTTACATCTATATGGAAGAAGTAAAAAGGCAGAACAAATTAAAGTTATGTCTGTTCTTAGACATTAGATTGTCCGCCTGACGTGTGTCACTTTTAAAGAAGGATTTTATTTTAAGTTACGCTTCTTGGTAGTCAAAGTAGTCTCGGCTGCAGGTACACCTTGTCTCAAAAAGGTTGAGCGCATTCTTTACTGGTGTTTTGAGGCAATAATTTTCTAAGTCCAGCTTCGGGTATCTTCGGGAAAAAGTAAGCCAGGTTCGAACCTCCAAGCCAGCCTTTGCAATCGGGAAAAAGTTTGCAGATGTGTTTTTCTTCTTTTAAATATAATAAGACTTGTTACCAAGTGTTTAAAAAACCAACATTGATTGAAATACTTAAGGATACAATATTTCGAAACCTTTTTTTTTTAATGTCAGCAAATGCTTGTTTGTCATTTAGCTCTCCATACGTAATGGAACATTTAAATACGTTAAAGAATCTTTCCATATGTAAAAGAATGCTCAAAGTTAAGAAATAGAACATAATTATCGCCTGAGTACTAAAATAAAAGTCAAAGTAGAACAGAAACAGCGTTTGTCATGGATATGAATGTCATAATTATCTTGAGATCCGTTATACATCGCTAGAAGCATAGTTCTAGAAATCCTTGTGTTAGCTCATTGGTAAGCTGTCGGATTTCAAATCATAAGGTTTTGAGTTCGAATCCCGTTTAGGTTATTTTTTTAAATTATATTTTCCGCAATGCATGAAAAATTATATAAAATAATTACATTAGAATACATAAGTTGTGTATATAACATAATCATTGCAGAACATAGTAATTATTATGTTTAAAATATAACATCTGAGATAATTTTCACAGTAGGTCGGTATTGTATATGAGGATGTAAATACAAGTTAAGAAACTCGTTCAATAGCAATAAATAAATCATGTAGTTTATTTATTTGCAGCTATTTGTCATATAGAGGGTAATTCTCAACATTCATAATACAGAATGTGATTTATGTTCTTGAAAAGTTATTCGATGCATAAACAGAAGGTATAAACAGAGAATCCAAAGTCGGAACGCTCGCAAAAAAATTCATGAACCCCAAAGGTCACGTGAGCAGACTGGAATTGTCCTTATGAAGCATGCCACAGCAGAAAGTCTTTACATAGATTTTCAATTCAATTCCTGATATATGCTTTTGCAATGTGGAAGTGGTGATGCCTTGAGTCGCCCTCTCTCGCTCGCTCGCTCGCTCACTCTCTATTTATACAAAATATAAAAGTGGATTTATGTGTGTATTTCAACATAATTCTGATATATCTAGAGCAATTTTAACTATATTTCTTACAGTCTGGAAAAAGAGTACTGTCGGGATACATATCAAAACTGCTAGAAAGGGGTCGATATTAGTATCGAATCCATAGTTTCGTGGTCGCTTAGGTGAATAGTTCTACTTTCAATTCAAGTCCAATAAAGCTCCCATTAGCACCCAGGGTGGTTACGTAGCGACATAAAGATATCGAAATCCTTCGATATTAGAATCGAATCGTAAGTTTTCAGCGCCGCTAACAGTGCAGCATTTCCCATTAGTCCACATTAGTCCACATTTCACATTAGTTCCATTGCCTAGAGGGCAACATATTTGCAGAGTGCAAAGTTTAAAACTTGAATAATATTTTAATTTTTTCCGTATGAAAAAGTTATAAATCAAGAGCAAATATACTATTTCACGAACAATCCTCTTTTACTATTCTAACATGTTTAATAATAGAGTAAGAAATCTAATAGTAATTCAGAACATGTTTCACAGTTGTTATTTTTTGTTACATAGTTGTAGCTGTAGCATGTAGTGAATGGAATTTAACTGTAATAAATTCACTAATTAACCATATTCGAATTAAGTTTTATTTTTAAGTTCGGGATGAAGGGGCGGAGAAATATGTAGTTATTGGGGGCACCGAGCTTTTCTACATTTTACTTTGAAGATCTCCATTTTTCTTTTGTCATTTGTTCCTAATAAAAAAAGTTCAGTCACTTTTGGATTGCCATAGGACAGTAGGAGTTGGATTTTGGGATGCAGCCTGTGAGATTCTAGAGGAGCTAACTGCTTGAAAAAATATTTTTGAATCATCTGTAACATATGAAATAAGGATATGTATCATAAAAAATTGAAAGTAACTATGTCTGCGTAATCATCACGGTCAAATTGCAAAGTCAAATGAATTGACGTTTGGTATATAATCAGGCTCCAATCCCAACTGGGAAGTTATCATACGCGTGTCACTTTCATTATAATACATATCCTTAGGGGGAGTAGAAGTCCGAATTTTTGCGAAAAATTTAGTATCTCACAAGCCGTTCAACTGAGAGCTGAAATATGTCCTGGCATTTTTTAAAATTATCTTTTATGAGCGGGGGGACGGGGGTGCATTTTCTATATATTGGAAATTGGTAGTGGGTTGATTTGTAAAAATATTAGTTGAGAAACAAATTGACTAATGCAAACTAAAGTTCTTTTTGAATTTTATACCCACTGCTTTCTATTTATAATTGCTGAAGCTGGTGTATAATATATGGAGCGTTCCGAGCATAAGGCAATCAAGCCATAAAGTTAGAGAAAATTGGCCATAAAATTTGTATTCTAAATTTAATTACATGGGCATTTTCAATTAGTACGGCATGCTTAATTATATAGAAAGTTAGTTTCTCTCTATCTTTTTTTTTTTTTTTTTTTACGTTGGTCTACTTTTCCTTGATTCGAAACTTTTAAATTTCACCCTATTTTCTACTGAAATGTGTCTGTAAGGCAACAAAGAAATAATTACATATGATAAATTTAAATTCATTTTAATTCGGAAGATCAGAAACACTTTGCCATTATATATCGTAAAGGTCAAACCCACCAGTATTGTAACAAAGAGGTGCTTGAGCCAATGACGGTAGAAATTCAAACTCCGATAAGTGATAATTTCACAGTCTTGTTTTATTACAAGTGAAACCTCTTTAGCCAATGGAGAGGAGGACGTGGGCCATCGGTCAGAGTTGATGTCGATGGGTTTTGGTGGGTCGCAGTTAGTCACAATGGTTCAGAGTGGTTCATAGTTGGTGGTGGGTCAGAGTGGATCACGATGGTTGATGGGTCAGAGTGGGCCAATGGGGCATTTGGGTGGTGGGTGATAGTGGGTCATGGTGGGTCGTGGATCAAATTTTCATTGACCCACACAATCTCTGGTTAAAATTGTACTAAAGATAAGAGGCACCGAAGATGCATGTCGGCTATTATGCTCAAATTTTGCTCATGGATAGTACTCCACCAGGAAGCAATAAATCTGAAACGGTTCACGGTTTCACCTTCTAGAACTCGAGATGTAGGGATTTGTCTGATTGGCTAAATTAAGACGTCAATGATTTATCCTTCAACAACCAAGCTTTTTATGATCGTTTCCGTGGGGAAGTCAGAAGAACACGTGCCTAGTAATCGTAATATTGATAGTTTGCGTCCAACCCGGTTTTTTTTTTTTTTTTGATTCACCTAAATATAAACAAATCACACATATAGGCATTTTGACATATTTTGGGAGAGTAATTTTGTGGTTCGTTGGCGTTTCATCGCGTCTCTGCTGCTGGTAGTAAAGTTTTCAAAATGGGACTTGGGCCACCACGGATCGTCGCTGCGGGGCCACCAATTTCTGGCGAGAGGTCAATAGTTGACCATCTGTAGTCCACCGACGCTTACAGCTTAGAGTAATTAACGATGTCTTTGCCTTGTAGAGTTCATGACTACCGACGTCGGCAGTCAACTAGCTTTTAGTATTCCTTTACTAACCATCTATTGTTCATTTTTGTACACGGTGTTGTCATAATAATAATAATAATAATAATAATAATAATAATAATAATAATAATAATTATTATTATTATTATTATTATTATTATTTGTAGTAATACTAGTATAATTGATGATAGAATAATTATTGTCTATGTATTGTCTAGGTAGGACTACACACAGGATTTTGCTCGTTTTGGTTCGACTTGACTCTAATCCGAGTCGAGTTGGAAGATATTTTTCGCGCCGAGTCCAAGAGTAGACCTCAAAGATGTCTGTTTCGAGGCGAGTCGAGTTTCAAAGAAAAGTTGTTCGTGCTCATCCCTACTAATGAGAGCTTAATCGGAGTTAAGCGAAATTGAAAGTCTCACTATTTATCTAAGCGACCCCGAAAACTATGAATCTAATATCGATCATTTTCTAGCAATCTTTTATATGTATCCCCCTCCCATTCACCATAGGTAACCCGACAGCACTCTTTTCGAAACTATAAGAAATGTTGTTAAAATTACTCTAGGCCAGTGGTTCTCAATCTAATTCCTATCACGGTCCCCTTTTATCACACGCTCTTGCCAGCGACCCTTTTATAATTTGTTTTATAATAAGCTTGTGTGGGATTTTTAACATACCTATTTCTATAATAGTAGAATCCATTTTTTGTTTATAGTGAACAGTGCCATGGAAAATCAGCGCCCGGGGCGAGAGTATAGTACGATGTCACCGTATATATGAGTGACGTCGACAGACTAGCTACGAAGCGCCACCATGGTTGGCACGAAGCTCAATAACATTTTCAAAATAAACCCTACCTTTCCTTAATTTTGAGCACATTTTATTACGTTTTTCCTTCTATTTTACACATGTGCACATGCACTTTCCTAACATGAGTAACACACTTCCTCCGAAATGTGTGGCCCCTTTTTTCGGCGCCCGGCACTGACAGTGGATACAGTAACTGTAATATCTATATTCCCAACGACGAAGGTGCTGATTCAAGATGGATGTTAAACTCCTTCATTGAAGAGGCCATTAACGTATCCGATCTAAGTCCACAACTTCTTGACCAAATAATAGAATGATCATGCGACAAGTCTTTGCAACTGGTTTTTTTGTAACGAAGACTTGGACAAGTTCTGCTTGATGAGGAGAGAAGAATATCCTGGTCTGGGGATTGCTGCTTTAAAAGTAATAATTCCATTTGCTATATCGTACTTGTGCGAAAGTGTGTTTTTTATGGTAAACATTAAAACAAAGATAAGAAATCGCTTATCAGTTGAAAATGGCTTGATAATGTTCGTCATGAAGATTGAACCGGACATTGCTGAACTAGTGAAATTACACCATGCTTAGGTGTCTCATTAGGTTTTAATTTTAATTGTATTTCAATGTGCAGGTTTTGTTGCATGTGTATTTTTCTAGTATTTCTATATACAGTTCTCATTAGTTTTATATCATACCTCTTTGATTTAAATTCATTTTTAAACAACTCTACTAACTAACTCACTCTATGGCCTATGGAACCCGGAGGTTCAATGCCGCGTTCACAAAAGCTCTACACTGACTTCTATCCTTAGCCAATTGGATCCAGTTTCTACTTTGTATTCGTATCTCAGCGAGATCCATCTTAATATTGTCCTCCCATCTGCGCCTAGGTCTTCCTAATGGTCGTTTTCCGATTGGTCTTCCAGTCAAAATTTTGAAAGCGTTTCTACTTTCTTCCATTCTAGCTACATGACCTGCCCACCTAAGCCTTCTAGACTTGACAACCCTAACAATGTTGGGTAAACCGTATAAATTATGTAGTTCCTCGTTATGAAGTTTTCGCCATTCCCCATTCCCGTTCCTCTTGGGTCCGAATATTTGTCTAAGGATCTTGTTCTCAAATACTTTCAGTCTATGTTCTTCCCTCAAAGTAAGCGACTATGTTTCGCAACCATACAGAACAACAGGCATGATTATCGTTTTGTATATTTTAAGCTTCAAATTTCTCGACAGAATTCGCGACGACAAGAGACTTTGAACCGAATAGTAACACGAATTCTACACCCTTTGAAAATGTTCAGTAGACTTATTTTTTATTGTTCTTTACAGTGTGTATAAAAACTAAAGTATGCCTATCAGAACAAAATTAAAAATAATATTTAAAAATAATTTCTGGTATTAGATTCTAACTATATTTATCTCTTCCGCCTATCTTCGCGATCATCTAGGGGCCGCGACTCCCAGGTTGAGAAACCCTGCTCTAGGCATACATGAGTTATGTTGGAACATACATACATACACTTTTGTGTGTATAAATGCAGATAAGAGAGAGTTGAGAGAGAGCGATTAAGGAATTACCGCTCTCAATCTCTTCAATTTACTTTTGCGATTCGCGAATTTCTTACGTGACAGTTTGGGGCTAGCTAGTTTTTTGTCTTGGACCACGATCCGATTTTCGATATGCTCTACCTAAATGCTGTAATGCGAATATTGAGAAGTTATCTGCGATGAAAGTAGCTGCAAATAAATACATTACATAACTTATTTATTGCTATTACACGATTTTTTAAATTTGTATTCAATATTCACACATAACACACCGACGTTCTGTCAATACCTCAGATGTTATATTTTAAAGATAAGAATTACTTATGTCGTGAAATGATATGAATATATATATTCAACTGATATATACAACTGATGAATTGTAATGTAACTATTTTACATAATTGTCATGCATTAAGGAAAGTAGAATATCATAAAAGAATTTCACCTGAACGGGTATCGAACTCACGATTTAAACGCTCGGTGGTGTACCACTGAGCTAACATGACCGCTTTTCGGAAGCTGCTTCTGAAAAATAACTGAGCTCATACGTAAATGCTCTTTTCCGTATGGAAATCACAATGACGAAACGAGAGTGTGAATACATAGTCTCGAAATATTGTATCATTAAGTATTTCAATGTTACTTTTTTCTACACTTAATACCATTTCAACATGTCTTATTATATTTAACAGAAGGAAAAACATATCTGTACATCGTTTCCCGATTACTAAGGTTGGCTTTGGAGGTTCGAACCAGCAGTTTTAGTTTACCGTTTTCCGAAGATACCCGAAGTTAAACTTCGAAAGAGTTTGTCTCAAAACAGCTATCATCATATCGCTCAATCTGTTTGGTATATGGTATATGTTTTTATACGTGTAAAGTCAGTATAACAATTCATTCTTTAAACAGCTTTTCGTATGTATTAATATTCCTTTATAAAAACTGTTTTTGATATTATTATTACGGCGCACCATTTTCAGATTTCTTTCGCGAGTCGTTGACCAAGTCGTTCCCCACCAGCGTTGCCAGACTCACAGCTCGGAATTATTCCAAAACCTGATCGAACTTATGCTAGATTCGGTCAAATTATGCTAGATCCTCATAATTACTAATTCAGGAGTTTAAAAAAACGAAGTTGAGATACGATAACGTAACTTAAAATACACAGAGAGCAAGAATGCCTGGATAGAACTCAATACTTCACGCACCAAAATTTTAACTCAACTAAATTAATGCAGTCGTTGCCAGACTCAATGGCGTATATATCGTATAAATGAATGCAAAGTTTTTGTTTACATATTTTGAAAGAAAATAACTTCGCAGCATAAGGGGAGTTGGGAATCGTCTGCTGGGGGGGGGCGGCAAATTTTTGGTCGGTCTCGGAGCTGTCATTTCAGGGATAAATATGATCATGAAGTCAGAAATAAAGATGGTGAAGTTGTCAAAAAGTTGGGGGGAGAATGGCCCCCATAGCTCCACCCATGCCTCGGAGTTAAAGGATTAGAAAACCCTGGGTGGAGCCACAAAAAAGCCCAAAGACGTTTCGAACTTACTTCGGAAAATAAGACTGCCTGTATGGTTTACCGACTGTATGAATCAATGGAAGAGGATACATTTCTGCCGTTCTTTTTCTTCCCACGACCAACTTCTTTCTCATCTCCAGGTTTTACGGCTTTTTGATAAACTTGCTGAAATTGTGCTAGATTTGGGCAGGATGCTAAAAGCAAGATGCTAGATGCTAGAGACATGCAAATTATGCTAGATCTAGCATCATTATGCTAGATATGGCAACGCTGTTCCCCACAATAGGCGTGTCGTGCAAGTAACCAATCACACGTCAGGTACTAGCTTTTACCTATTGCTTCCTTCTCAGAGCTCAGAACATTGGTAACTATGGATAGACGTACAGCAGTAATTACTTTATGGGAGTTGGAAGGTTATTCTGCAACTGCAGCTAGCAGGCAAGTAGGTGTCCCGGCCTCTACAGGAAGGCGATGGATTCGGAAATATGGTGCTACAGGTCAGACTGATAATTTACGATCTCCTGGTCGTCCGCATGTGTCAACCGAAGCCCAAGATGCGAGATTAGTAAACGAAGCCCGGTTAGACCCACTAAGGACATCTAGACAGCTAAGGGAAGTTTCTCTCTTTCCTGGTAGTAAGCATACAGCTCTGCGAAGGCTTCGTCATGCTGGGTTACGTGGCCGTGTTGCTGCCGTGAAGGAAAAACTCTCAGACGACCACAAAATTTACCGTCTCGCGTTTGCACAGGCGAATGTGGGTCTCAATTGGGAAAACGTAGTTTTCTCAGATGAATCCATATTCACAACATCAAAGGAGGGACGCCGTTTTGTGTATCGTTCGAGAGGCACCCGATATGACCATGGATATGTGGCTGCTTGCAATCGCAGTGGCCATGTATCTATTTTATGTTGGGGTTGGATTTCCAGTCGCGGAGCAGGACAGCTTCATAGAATTGAAGGACATCTGGACAATGCTCAGTACTTAGACATTATCAGTAATATCATGGTGCTATCTGTACGAGTATTTCAGCCTGATGGTGTAATTCAGTTCCAGCAATACCAGTCGCCAATACATACTTCCCGTGTGATTCAGGAATGGTTCGCAGGGCACCCTGAGATTGATTTAATCGACTGGCCGCTCGTGGAGCAGACCTCAATCTCATGGAAAATATGTGGGCAGAAGTGAAGCGTACTCTAAGGGAAAGTTGGCCTGAGGCAGATCCACCAAGAACTCAGGATGACCTGTGGCATCTTGTTTCCGAAGCATGGCTGGAGGTAGGGGAAGGAGATAGATTTGTCACCCATGTAATAGATTCCATGCCCAGAAGAATGGAGCGTGTAATAAATTCAGAAGGGTCTTGGACACAATATTAATGTCCCCGCCTTAACTCCCGAAAACAGCCCTTTTCAGGGCTACCTAAACGCTTCTGAAAATATTTCTAGAAGTAAACCACTCCTTGTATCCGATTTCTGTGCAATCCTACTAACAAAAGAATGATAATTAGCTGTAGGCTTTGAACTCAAGATCTCTTTATTGGCAAGTCCGTACTCTACCAGTGAGCTAACATGAACACACAAACCCAACCTAAAGAAACACGACTTTCAATTTCTGGTATTCGATGACAATGATTCTCATATACTTGGCAAATGTTGTATTCAACTTGGGATATTCCGCAACACACACACACACACACACACACACACAAACAAAGCGAAAGAGAGAGAGAGAGAGAGATGAATATACAAAAGCATATTCAACGTATTCGAATGAGACTCTAAGTAACGACATTCCGTTCTAAAGAGAGTTTGTGTTTCTTCCCGTTACGTTAAGGGGATCGGGAAAAGTTATGTCTCTTGAAGCAGGATACGACTTTGGATACTCTGTTTATACACTTTCTATATCCGTAGGAATATATTGTATTTCACGAATGTAAATGACATGCTGTAATGAGAATATTGAGAAGTTACATCTGTATTACAAATAGATGCAAATAAATACACTACATAACTTATTTATTGCTATTAAATGGTTTTCCTAACTTGTATTTACATCCTCATATATAATACCGACCTACTGTGAAAATTATCTCAGATGTTATATTTTAAACATAATAATTACTATGTTCTGCAATGATTATGTTATATATACACAACTTATGTATTCTAATGTAATTATTTTATATAATTTTTCATGCATTGCGGAAAATATAATTTAAAAAAAGGATTGACCTAGACGGGATTCAAACTCTCAACCTTATGATTTGAAATCCGACAGCTTACCAATGAGCTAACACAAGGATTTCTAGAACTATGCTTCTAGCGATGTATAACGGATCTCAAGATAATTATGACATTCATATCCATGACAAACGCTGTTTCTGTTCTACTTTGACTTTTATTTTAGTACTCAGGCGATAATTATGTTCTATTTCTTAACTTTGAGCATTCTTTTACATATGGAAAGATTCTTTAACGTATTTAAATGTTCCATTACGTATGGAGAGCTAAATGACAAACAAGCATTTGCTGACATTAAAAAAAAAAAAAAGGTTTCGAAATATTGTATCCTTAAGTATTTCAATCAATGTTGGTTTTTTAAACACTTGGTAACAAGTCTTATTATATTTAAAAGAAGAAAAACACATCTGCAAACTTTTTCCCGATTGCAAAGGCTGGCTTGGAGGTTCGAACCTGGCTTACTTTTTCCCGAAGATACCCGAAGCTGGACTTAGAAAATTATTGCCTCAAAACACCAATAAAGAATGCGCTCAACCTTTTCGAGACAAGGTGTACATACTTTTTTTTTATTGCTTAACCAGCAACAATTAGTTTCCATGACGAAGGAAGACTGGAGATGGGAATGAAAGGATGTATAGAAAATTTATCTGCGAATTACCAAGGGAAACCTATAAAGACAGGGAAATATACACAATAGGAGCGAAGGTGGCAAGAAGAATTTAAAAAAGATAGAGAAATTTGAATATTATATATATGAGAATAAATTTCATACGAATACTATAGAAGGGCAGCAAGGGACAACTACTATGACAATATAGAAACTAAAGATAGAAATGAGTGTTTAATGAACGAATTGAGTTTGAGGAAAATGGAAAGAATACATTGAGGAGCCAGATGACAGCAAGAATAAACTTAGACATTAAAACGGAAAACGAAGTAATCGAAGACGGTTCATGGGACAAAAACATACAGCGAGATGACGAAGAAAAAAGTAGATAATATACCTTTTGAGTTTGAGTTTATTAAGAATACAGAAGAATGAAAGTAAAATATTCGCAATCAAATCAAGTGTTATTGTGAGACTTCTTTCATAGAGTTAAGATTTTGTTAGCTAAACAATCGAAATATATGAGGACTATAAAACTACACTGCTGCAAATGCGTTTAAGAACACTGAGCAGGAATTCACCGGTAGGAATGTCAAGGTGAAGAAATTATCTAGAAACCATATTATACGGTCAAGTGCCCGATATCCGTCCCCGTGCCTAAATCTGTCCCCCACTCTATCTTCGGTAGAAGGTGCTGCTGCCAAGTGAAAGTCAGTATCGTACAACATGAGTCATAACGCCATTACCTGGGTGTGTGGTGTGAAAAGCGGGCAACGTCAACTGTGCTGTAATTGTAGTGTTTTATCATTTTAGTCGATCCGAAAGCAATTTTTGATAGCAACTTTACACGTTGACAGCTTCACTCAAGGTATGTTGTTTTCTATCAGTTATTGATTCTCTGTAGATTATAGTATTATATGTAAGTTAGAAACCACGGATACATTGTAGTGGTGGTCATTGTCAGGAAAAATGCCGTCGTTAACAGTGTACGAGTGCCTAAATTCCGTCCCCCTATTATGTTCCGAATACTATCCCGGGGACAATATTAGGAATCATATGTTGTTCTTGCATTTCTCAGATGGGAAACCACAAGCAGTTGCAAAAAGTGGCTATTAAGGCTGTAAGGGACCCTACGATTCCCATGGGCTACAAACAGGCATCTAAATTGTTTCAAGTTCCCCGAGATACTCTTAAAGATTACGTTAAATCGGAACAAACGGCTGAGCAATGTGTTGAAAGAAAATTAGGACGAAAAACTGTCTTTCTGATGAGATTGAGAAACGTCGTGTTGCGTATTGCGTTTCGCAAGGCAAGAGATCATCAAGAAATAGTGGTGGAGGGAACAGCAAGCAGGCCAGTACTTCGTTCGAACACTGACAAACATGTGCTTCTCAACATCCCTGAAATCATCATACCGAAGCTATTACGTCAGTCCCAGTGATCATTCCCTCAACGTCGAAAAAGGCTTGGATCTGCATTGTTGGTCACTGGTTCACCGCACAAAAAAAAAAAAAAATCATGGAATCAGATAAAAATAAAAGGAAACTGCAATCAATCCAACAAAGCAGTGTTCAGTCTACATTGCGTAGGAAACGTCATTTTAAAGAAACGCAGGAACAACCATCTACTCCTGCTAGGCCATCTACATCTGGAACACAGAAGCAAAGAAAAACTTCGAAGAAGAATACTGACCCCGACAAAGGATGAGAAGACTTTCGTCAGCTCTTCAAGTAAAAGTGACACAGAAGCTACAATAGTGCAATGTTTCCACTGATGAGGAAGACAGCAACAATGACGCAACCTGTCCAATGTGTGGAAAGCTCTTCTTACAGGATAAGCAAGCAACAAAGTGGATTACATGCATTAAGTGTTTTGTGTGGTGTTACGAAGCGTGTTCTTCATTTAAAGGACGTAAAAGATTTATCTGTGATATCTGTTTGTATGGATAAATGTGATTCTAAATCTCTATTATAAACGTGGCACCAAAATTAATATTATTTTAAGCGGAACTTTGTAATTTTTTTTTTATATTCTCAATACAAAACACTTTTCAGACTTTAGTTCGCTTATTAAATTGAAGCATCATTGTATGTGTTCGCAAAATATGACTTCTAGAAAAGTAAATAACGATTTATGTTTTATTTTAATGTTTTTCCCCTCAATCTGCTTGTAAATGTTAAGAAAACATAGGGAGACGTATTTGGACACATTTTTTTTTAATTGAAATTGTGCCGTTTTTTTATTTTTTACTAATAACTTAAGTAAATATAGTTTTCACACATTGAGTTTAACACTTGTCTAAAAGAAATGTTTGTACTAACTATAGGTGGTACAAAAAGAGATTTTCTCCCAACTACCTTGCCAGAAAACCGAAAAATATAATGGGGGACGATATTTGGGCACTTGACCTTATATGAACTTTTTTTTTTTTTTTATCGGCAAGTAGTCTACTGGTGATGGAAGAAAATTATGATGAATTGTGTTGCTAAAAGGTAGAAAGAGCGATTGTCATTAGTAAAGTAGATTCCAGTTTATTCATAATTTTAACGTAACTTTAGTTGGGCTCTACTACCATTCTAGTCGTCCCCGCCCCCCCCAATTTTAACATGCCAGACACACCCATGGTTGGCAACACTTATTCTTGTTGAATTATAGAGTACGCCAGGCAATGTCCCTCTACCGATATTTGCATAGTGCGAAATTTCCGCGTTTTTTCACTAGTTTAAAGGCTACAAGGGTGTATCAAGAAAATGGTTCACCCTCATAAATATGCTTGTGTGTGTGTGTCACCTCTTGGTAAGTTTCTGGATACGCCACTAACTATCAGATACATCATTTACAGATTTCTTACCCTAAATTTTGAAACAATAAGAGAGAAATGGTAGTATTGATAAAGTCCTGTGTTTTCGCTAGTTATCTAAATTTCGAAAAGTGAGCCGAGATCATACGTTTCAAAATTCTACGCAGGCACTTTATAGTATATAAAAAATAAAATATCGATTATGCACATAGCCTCACTGTCGTCAATTTTACATACAGCTCTGCAGTAATAGTGTGACTAGTCCATAGTGGAACGACATGTATTATTGAGAACCAAAGATGCACCTGAAGGGATAAATCGTGTTTTCGAAGAGAGATTGTTTCAAAACCTCTCGTTACACCCTATATTATATATATATATATATATATATATATATATATATATAATGTTTGTATGTGTGTGTGTTATATAACAACGATTGGCGAACTGAAGGTGGATGATTGCGCAGGAGAAAACGATTAAGGAATCCAACCACCCAAACCAATTATTTAATCAGAACAAAAAGTAAATGCGAGTCCTCAGGCCAAAGGGAATCGAAAGACTAAGCCATTGCTGGGAGGAAGTTGCTAATCCAGTGCGCGATTCACCACTTCCTTATGAACTAACACATACTAACTACGCAATGCTTAGCTGGGACTTCTGATTCAGCCACACAAACGAGCGAGTAATACAAAAGCTTCTACACACGTTAAAATTTATCAAATAAATACAATTCTTATACTGAGATATTGAGAAAGGATCAACTTAATTTGAAATACTTGAGATCAATAAGTTCATTCGCGGCTAAGTTACTACCAACCTTGCCTGGATGTAGAAGTCGAATTCGATTCCTGATGGACGCATAAAAGGTTTACATCCATCATTAACTTGTAGTCACATGTGTCCGAATATACTACACTGGAAACATTTGGATGAAATATAAACGATCTGCAACTGACGAAATAAATAAATCTGTAGAAAACATTAATAAAATGTGTTACAGTTTCGGTAATTTACCACTGCCTTCATCAGAAATTTTAAGAAGTGTCATCAGATCATACCCGAATACAGAACTGAGCGGGGAAGGGCGCAATTCTGGCAATAGATATTTTTATACCCACATATTATATATATATATATATATATATATATATATATATATATATATATATATATATATATATATATATATATATGTATGTGTGTGTGTGTGTGTGTGTATTTTATTTAATTTGAGGCTGGAAAATATCTCGCGAACTAAACCTTAAGAAAAGATTCGAAATGAAGAGTTAATCTTTTGAAGGTGGTAATTCACCTGTGATTTAATCGAGTGGCCCATTTTAATCTCTCCACGGAAATATCTCGAAAACGATTGAACATAAATGAACTGAACAAAAACTTAAATTGGAAATACCATGGGGCAAATCGAATGGTGATGTCGCGGTGCCCTCCAGACCCTTTCTTCAACGGGGCCCCGGGCCCAACTTTAAAATTTTAAATGGAAACATGGGGCGTGTGACACCTCCTTCGATAGATCTTTAAAAACTAAAGAGATGTGGGAAAAGATTTTTCAAATCGGTCACTGTTTTCAAAATGGCCGCCAAGACAAGGTGCCTGTATAGGATAAAACGTACAGTACTACTAATATGAAAACGGTTGGAGATAAATGAACAATAAATGATAAATGAACAAAACTCTTATAGAAAATCAAAGAGAGTATTTATCATTCCAAGGCTCGAAAATTTTGCAACAGAGGAAAATATGATGAGAGGAAAAGTGCCATAACGGAGTCAGGTGAAGTTGGCCCAACCACATTATAGAAATACAAAAATTTTGTCAAGATTTACTGCTTAATTAGTGCTTATTAGTGCTCAAGACCGCAGAATTAGTGCTCAATTTGTTTCCGAGATATATCGATTAATAAGATGGTTGGGCCAACTTCACGTTTTCTAAAAGTTGTCTCAAAATCCAAATTAAACTGTATAGGTAATTAGTGCTTAATTAGTGCTCGTCATCTCACATGATTCCAGAATTAGTGCTCTATAAATAAGGGTATACGATGCATATGTATATTTGAGGTAAATGTGAAGTTGACCCATCTACTTCGAAAAGAATCAAAACTTTTCATTTGACTAAGTAGTGCCTAATTTGTGCTTTCAATACCACATGCTCGCAGAATTAGTACTCAATGAAGAAGGACATACAGAGCATTTGTACGTTTGGGATAAATGTAAAATTGGACTACTTGGAAGAAAATAAAATTTTGTCATGTCAGGAGTTAGTACCTAATTAATACTTTCTAATCAGGAAAGTTCAACAGTTAGTGCTCAATAAGAAAGTGGATATGTGGCGTATGTATTTTTGGGATATATATGAAGTTGTACAAATCACTTAGAAAAATAGAAATTTTCACATCAAGAGATAATGCCTAATTACTGCTTTGAATGCCACATGATCCCAAATTAGTGCTGAATAAAGAAAGGAATACAGCTCATTTGTGTGTTTCGGGTAATTGTGAAGTTGGCCCAACCGCTTAGAAGAAAATTAAAATTTTTCAATTCAGGATTTAGTGCCTATTTAGTGCTTTCAATCCCACACTGTCCCAAAATTTGTGCTCAGTAAATAGGGGCATAAGTGGCATATTTATGTTTGCGGTAAAAGTGAATTGACAAGCAGTTACAACAAAATGAAAATTTTTCACGTCAGGTGGTAATGCCTATCTATCCTGGATGGACCCAGAATTAGTTCTTAACAAATAAAGTGTTACAGGGCATATTTATGTTTGTAACATATTTGTATGTTGCTCAGTCAATTTTGGAGAAATAATGTAACTTTTTTGAGAATTTGATAATTATTTAGAAGTCTTCATTTGACATATTGTAACGAGGTGTTCATTTAGAGCATATAAAATCAGCTTCACATTATAACAGCGCCAATAGCAGAATTTGTGCAAACTATCTTCTCACGTTGAATTTCTGTCTGTAGACAACAGCACTTTAGATGTTGAATCCAAAGGTAGAAGTCAGAGAGATCCTGAGTTTTGAATTTTGTTCGAAATGGGTAAAACCCGTTAATAATCAACCAGTTATTATTTTGTATCTTGAAGGCAAAGTTTAGAAAATTGAAGTCTTATTACGTGATACTATTATATTCTAAGAATACGATTGAGGATCCGTGTATGTGTGAAATAAGTTATGGTTATTTGGTGCTACGTTTAAATTTAAAAAGTGTGTGCTTCCATGTGATCCTGTTAGTACATATTCTATGTAAAGTTCCATGCCCATAGTATACAAATAGCAAGGAGGAATATTGTATTCAAAATATTAGTGAGTTAATTACTGTATTAATTTATTATAAAGAAATAACTTTGATACAAGATACTAAGAATTGTTCATATTTAAAAATTCTTACAGACGATATGTAATTTTCTAGTAAGTTACTGTCATGAGCCTAATTGCTGAAAAAATATGTCTATTGAAGTAGCCTCTCTGCATGGAATTCTTTATCGGCAATTATTATATGTATTACTTTATTGAATTTGTTACAAAGTTAATGAAAAGAACAAAGGATATTATTTTCTCGATTAATCATACTATTAAGTATATTTATGAGTAGTAGCTGCATTCGTTCTAATATTTTTTTTGAACTCAGGATTACTATATATTTATTTAACATTGTTTGTGCTTTAAATAATTTAATTTCAGAACCTGCTATATGTCATAAGTGTGGATGTGCCCAAAGGGTACATTTGTTCTACCTAACGACCGCTCCATTCAATCACCTGTGGGGGATAATGGATGGAGGTCGCGTTACAATATTCTTAGAATTAGCGCTCAAGAAGTAAAAGTTTATGGGGCATATTTATGGTTTGGACTTACGTATTATTGGCCCTACTTGTGATAAAAATTAGGATTTTTTTTTTAAGGATTTAGTGGTAGTTTTGGCCGAGGTGTTTTGTTAAAATAATGAGATTGTAATCGTTATAACTTTGATTAAAGTATGAATTTGTAACTCTGTTTGTGAAAGTTGTTATCTTTATGAGGCATCAAAATAAATTAAACTTCACCTTGCATACGAGAACTTACAGTTTCACTGCAGATTTATTTCTTGATGGCTACTGACCGAATCTGAACGATTTGGTGGGCATGTAGCCCATCTCTGAGGGATAGATTTCTGTGTTCATTTAGTTATAGTGCGACATCTTCAAATTTGGATTTTAACTAGCTCAGAATTTTGTCCAGTTTTTTCTACATTTTTGAAAAAAAAATGTATCATTCAAATTAACAAAGGAGAGCAATTTCAAAATTTGGCTCACTTCGCTCACATGTAGTGTGATATCTTCCAATTTGAAATGTACGTAGCCTAGAATTCACTACAATTTTGTAATATTTTTGTACTTCTTTGTTTCATGGAGAAATAATATGAAACCATCCAAATAAAGGATGGAGGGCCATTTCAAAATTTGAGCTGCATTTAGTTGTAGTGTGACATCTTCCATTTTCTGCCATTCCCCGATTTTCGAACATCCGTAGGAACTCCGTAATAGTAAAAAGTTCTGAGCAGTTCAAAATTCTCGCTTCTGATGCCGCACTAGAAGTAAATGGGCTCGAAAAATTTTGGAGTGGCCTTCCTTTGTTTATCTAAACGGAACAATATTTTTTTGTTTTTTTTTAGTGGTACAAAAAGGTACAAGAATAGTACAAAATTTTGAGCTAGTTAAAATTCGTATTTGAAGATGTCGCACTACAACTAAAGGTCCCTTACATCTTGGTATATTTGATAGCTGAGCTCGGCCCAGTGTTGCTAACCGTAGCAAAATACCACTATGCGTAGCGACTTTTCGTTGCCCTGGGGGATAAAGCGGCGACTGACGAAAAATACGGAAAATGTAGCGACTTTTGAAAACCTATCTTAAAACCTCTAATTTCCCCCCATAGCTTGAAAGAAGTGCACAAATTAGGTTGCAAAATATTTATGTTAGGTTAGAAAATATGTGACAAAATTTAATCAATTCGGGAGTTATGCACAGTTGTTCTGACACGTGACATACTAAACGGTTCGAGAAAATGTTTCCTGCAGGAGTCAGGCCTTTAGTATAACGTAAAATATACGTCAAAACGATTCCACATAAGGTGAAATCTATCTTGTCATTTAATGCTTGTCGAGGCTTAATCAGAGTATGGTTTTGGGGAGAGAGGGTCCGCTTGCTGTAAGGTAGAAGTACTGTTAAGACAAAAGTATAGAATTTTTTATGCAGTTAAATAGTATTTTATAGTAGTTTCGTAGGGAGAGAAATTTAAAAATTGCATTAAACGAAATAAAAGAATTCTTGAAGGCAATTTTCTATCCGTTCCTCAAGCCTCTCCCGAAACAAAATCCACTGCTGTTGTATATATATTAAAAATACTGAAAATATGTACCATGTTGTGTGAAATATTGAAGAGAAAATTCTTCTAGATACTCTGCAATACCACTAGATAAACAAGCAGTGTTGCCAACGCAAAATTGTATTTTCTCAAATTGCACTATGTAAGATATTACCTATTTCTAATTTAGATATTATATAAAACCACAACACCACATACATTATTCAGTGTAACAAAGGACAATACAGTATTACCAACATCAACATTTTGGAGATCTCTAATAACTCAAATGGCATAGACGGTGCAATGCGTATCATTTGTATGTTAGCGTCAAATACTATGATCATAGTATAATGTATTTCGAATGAATGCAGGATCAAAGTTACAAGAAATGATAAATCATCTTCGACTTTTTCTAAAGACTTTACTTCGAGAACATGCTGATATATCACGTCTCATCATGTAGATGCTTCCAAAAGACTTAAGGGGGCAGACTACTAAATATTTTTGAAAAACTAATAATTTTTCTTTTGCCCGTTTTTCGTAAGTGGAAAGAGGTAATAAAATATAACTTGCCACAATAATAGATAATGCTATTCTACGCCCTAAAATACGAGTCGGAAGAATTTTCAGTGTTGCCATCCATAGAAATAATAGTATGACCAGAATTTGAATTATTCAAAAATCTAGGTAAAAGCAGCGACTAGAAAATGAACTCAGCGGTAATTGATGACTTATCATGCTGTCTGTCTTTCTTGTTTACTACTTTTTAAATAATATTGCTATTTATTTTATAAACCTTACATAAATTCTTACAAAATAAATAAGTCATTACAAATATAAATAGAAACATTATTTAAAAAGTAGTAAACAAGGAACATAGGCAGCATGATAAGTCATCAATTACCGTTGAATTCATTTTTCTAGTCGCTGCCTTTACTTAGATTTTTGAGTAATTCAAATTCTGGTCACACTCTTATTTCTATGGATGGCAACACTGAAAATTCTTCCAATTTGTATTTTCAGGTGTAGAATAACATTATCTATTATTGTGGTAAGTTACATTTTATTACCTCTTTCCACTTACGAGAAACGGGCAAAAGAAAAATTATTAGTTTTTCAAAAATATTTAGTAGTCTGCAGCCTTAAGTGATCATGTCATTTACAACAATTGTTATTTCAAGCCGTTTCAGAGATAGCAAACACATGGATAGTGATTGTTATACTGCTTAAAATAACGTATTTGTGTTAAATTTTTATAATGATTGTTGCTTTAGTTTGCTTCTATAACATTATTACAATAGTTTTTGGTGGTTTTAATTACAAGTCGGAGTTCCATTATTTTAAGTAGTGTTGCCAACTTAAATAAATTGCTAAATATTATTCTAAATATTGTGCAAATAACGTAGCTAAACTACAAAGTATTTTAAAATTACTCGTAATTTGTTTTATAGTGCAAGAATCTTTTCAAAAGACGATGTTTTTTGTAGTCTTTATAATGTTAATGTTAATGCCAAAGTTTTGGTTCCAGCAATGGTTTGGTAAATGCAAATTGTAACAGAAATTAAATGTAACTGATAACTTTACAGTAACCCTAGTTGTTTCCCTAAAACTTAATCCTGATGTACACAAAACCATGGTTAATTAAAAGTTCTAATTACACCCTAGTTACATTTCACTTGTTTTAGTTTGACCATCAACCACCTGAAACTCTATCCATACCATATAGCTATATGCAATTATTCAAAGACTTACAGTTAGTAATAAACATTATGTTGATTTTTGATTGTTTGTTTTGTTTTAGTTTAACATCCCACGATTAAGCTAGGGTGTCTAAAGAAGACGTGGAGCTAACGATTATAATGGAATCGGAACACTTCGGTCGTTCAACTGTACCCTCAACGGAAATCGAATTCAGGACCACGCGAACCGAAGTCAAGCGTGCTAACCACTAGACCAAATGAAGGTCTTCACATTGTGTTGATTTAAATCATTGAGTCAGTGTTCTCAGATTCGAAGATCAAAAACTAGCGTGTCTGTACTCCAAAAGTAGCGGATTTGAACTATTTGTAGGCCAAATATATACAGTAGAAATGAATTATTTGGCAACTAATGACTGCTACTAATGAAATGATTTTTAACATGGACTGGAAAATGTGCTGGACATATTGCAAGAAATTATGATCGATGAACAAAAACAAAACAATTCTAGACAGGATACCACGAGATAAAAACAGCCTAGAAAACGTCCTTGTAAAAGAAGGTTTGACGAAATCAAGAACAACTGGGGAGTATGATTATGGTTATGATTCTATTATATCTGGACCTCAGAGATAATCTAAACCAAGTCATAATTTCATAATTTTAGAGCAGAAGCGAAAAACCGGTTCCTTAAGTAAGACCTATAGTACTGTTTTTCAAACTATACTAAGTAGTTACAAAGTAATAGGATGCTTTTAGACTTACATTATTACCCCACTAGAATGAACATAGTCTATTATAAAAGTATTGTTAACTCAATTTCGACCAAAAAGTGACTTAGCGCTGTGAGAGTGCCACACAAAACAAGGGGTGCAAACCTCTTCCAAGAAAAACATGACCACACCATAACACCACCACCTCCGAATTTTACTTTGGCACTACACACGCTGACAGATGACGTTCACCGGACATTCGCCATACCCGCACCCTGCCATCGGATTGCCACATTGTGTACCGTGATTCATCACTCCACACAACGTTTTTCGACTGTTCAATCGTCCAATGTTTACGCTCCTTAGACCAAGCGTAGCGTCGTTTGGCATTTACCTGTGTGATGTGTGGCTTATGAGCAGCCGCTCGACCATGGAATCCAAATTTTCTCACCTCACGCCTAACTGTCATAGTATTTGGAGTGGATCCTGATGCAGTATGGAATTCCTGTGTGATGGTCTGGATATATGCCTGATTCTTACACTTTACGACCCTCTTCAACTGTCGGCGGTCTCTGTCAGTCAACAGAAGAGGTCGGCCTGTACGCTTTTGTGCTGTACGTGTCCCTTCACATTTTCATTTCACTATCACATCAAACACAGTGGACTTAGGGATGTTTAGGTAGGAGTGTGGAAATCTCGCGTACAGACTTCTTTCTGTCAAAGTGACACCCATATCACTTGACCTTGTTCGAAGTCCGTGAATTCCGCGGAGCGCCCCATTCTGCTTTCTCACGATGTCTAATGACTACTGAGGTCGCTGATAATGAATACTTGGCAACAGGTGGCAGCACAATGCACCTAATATGTTTCGCAAGTAATTTTCAATCCATATAAAATTTCAACATAATGAACGCACGATTAGTTTTCTCGAATAAGGTTCACATGCACCGCTGAGAGCTCAGGAAAAAGCTTAATCTATGTTACGGCACTGGATATATGATTATGTAATACATTACGACCTTATGAAATTGTATAAGAAACAATATACTTGAAGTGAGACGCGAACTATACGAAATATTGGACTTTGAATCTAATTTGTTTGGTGATCCAACCCGAGACTACCTCCCACCACAAGGTTAAGGAAGTTTGTTTTAAGTGTCAATTAAACACAGATTTGAAACGGTAATAAAGAAATGATCAATTTGAAACAATATATATTGTAGGAATAATTTACTCTATTTGTTAAGATAATGAACATTATATTCTGTTTTTAAAATGACAGTCAAAGCAGAATGTATTGGATAATAACTGAGAAATTGTAAAATTTCAATTTCGGTACGATTAAATAGGCTACCTTCATGCTGCTATGTGTTGCGTTATCCGTTAGAAGATACTGAACAATTCTGATTCAAAGGAAGGAAATAAACTACTGTATGGTACTGGAGTTAATTTTATAGACAGTACTGAAGCTATTTGAGACAAAATCTATTGCTGAAAGTGAAATATGGGTTACTAGTAGGGTTTTACCCGAGGTATGTTATACCCACTGATGATTGAACCTGGAACACACACATGGAAAGCATTAGCGCTAGCAAATTAGCTACGAAGAGGTACTTCATACCATAATTCTAAGTCAAGAATGAACGCAAAAAATAAGAAGCGGAAACGACATACTGTACGATAATACTTTCACAATTTTAATTTCACACTATTTATTTCGAGACGAGACGAGATCGAGACTTGGCCTTCGAGACCGAGACCGAGACCGAGACTGCGATTTTTGACTCGAGACGAGATCGAGGCCGCTACTTATCAACCGAGACGAGACCGAGACTGTATAAAGTCTCGTCTCGATACCATCCCTAGTACATATAGAACTATGGAGCGGTTACAAATGTTTCTCTGCGTATATACTGTTGTTAGTGAACCAGCGGTTACAACAGAATTGACGAGCCCAGTTTTCATCACCTCGTAGGAAAGGCCACTATCATTCAAGTCATTTAGTAACGTGTATCTCAGTCAATTTTATGCATTTCATTTGGAGATATTTGATAACTATACACACAATTCAGTTCTTTTCTTTTTAAAAAAATTTTAACAATGCGGAAGCATTTGCTATCTATAGAACATAGAATACGACCAGTATCAATTGTATCTATCTGTACTACATATAGATAGATAAATTGCCCTATACTTTGGCACGTACAAAGCTTTAGAGCACCATATACTGAAGCACAGTATGCTAATTCAATTTCTTCTCTATCAGAAACCCCAATAATTGACTAAGGCTACGAGAGTTCTTCAACAAGGCCGAAACAACAACTAAAGAAAAAAAGAGAATGTATCTTCAAAAAACTACATTAATTTACTTGATCACTGATAATCCCATTTACCCGCAGTAAACTTCAGATTTTATGGGAAATTCCACCTCATATATCTCACTGGTACAGCCGTACTCCATATTTGACCTAGAATATTAACACTTTATGAAGTATTTCACATTTCCATATTACTGAGCTGGTTTATTCAAGGACTTCTTATTTGTTCTTAGAAGACTCACGATTATACTAATTTCACAACAAATACTTACTCGTCCTCAAGGACCCACAATTACACTAATTACGAAACACACTACTTTCGTTATAACTTGACAACAGGAAAATATATCCTGTTTTTTTCAAGCAGATAATTTGTTTACAGAAATTAATAAAATCTGACAAATGGCTTCCGTAATTACTTAGTCAACATTACTCTCTACGGCAGTTCCCTAACTTGTTTTAACTGGCGACATGCCGCCCATGCCACGACATCACGACGCACTTGGGTTAGATACTGTACTATTGATTAATATAGTATATCGAAGTCAAGGGCTTCACAATTGATTTTAACTAGTTACCTCATGATTAAAAAAAAAAAAATTAATCATATACAGTCTGGACTTACAGACCTGAAGATTTACTTTAAAATTTTAAACGTTCGCTATACACCCCACCCTCTTCAACAACGTCTTCAAATTCTAAACTTTCGCTACACACCCCACTACCAGCGACGCAAATCTGTCTTCAACATTATGGGGACGGTCTTACACGTTCCCTCATTTTTAAAGCGATGTTCAAAATATTTATGAAGTTGAAAAACAATGCTGTGGAGGATCAGGGGAGCAGAGTTCTCTTCAACATTGTGAGGCGGGCAGATTTGAGGCTTATTCTGGGGAGACATTCATTTCTTCTCACTTTCCTTTGTGGCAATCGGACACATCATATTTCTCCCCAAAACACACACTTCAAATCGGATTATTGGGGGGGGGACAGTCCCCCAGTTCCAAGATAGGATGAGATATGTCCCCTCATCTTTCCGAGATATGTCCCCTCATCAGTTCCCATTGGGGTGCACGATACACTAATATATCGGACACTTGTTGGGAATCTCTGTTTTACTACTACAATGAAAATTTTCGTAGTTAGTATATGAAACTTAATAATTGTGTATTTCCTTTATACTCTACTTATGTCCATCGTTGAATTCCTTTGAACATCAAATGTTCAAAGAAAAATATTCTTATGTTCTATTAAAAAGCAAAAACAACAAACTAGTTCTTCAAAATTTTCAGATGATTCCCCTGTTTAGTTAGCCAGTTTTGAATCTGGACACTGTAAGAACAAATAAAATAGTTCATAATTATACTAAACTGAAAAGTTTTCTATGGAATATGTAATGGGTAGTAGGGCATGCTTTCGAAATCCTTTGAGAATAAAATCTTGTAAATGTATGAGGGCTATAAAAGTAACGAATAGAAATAGATAATAGAAAAAGTTGATCATGCATTGGATCATAGATCATGGAAGTACTAAATCTTATAAATAAATCTGTTTCCAGTCCTCTTTACGCTGCAATCATAAGCCATCCTGCTAAAATAACATTACATCCCTATGTATATTATATACAGTGGCGGCTTCTAAAAAAAGTCACATCGGTAAAAATTGAACTTTTATCGTTAGGAACTAACGAAAGAAAACATATCTAATTTATTGACTGCTAGACAAGAATTACATTAATTCATTAGGTAACTTTAAAGCAATAAAAACTAATTTTATACATACACAGTGCACAGGGTGAATAATTTGAATTGAAACGTTCTTGTGACTTTTGAAGCAATATATATAGAAACACTGAAATTTTGAAGAATGCAAACATCGACAAGGTGAAATTGACATATTTACCAATACTACCAGATTAACATTGAGGCCAAGGCAACATGAAGTTTTAGGTTTTCAAAGTGTGCTCCATCAGATTATTAGAAGATTCAAATGTACCTGCTAGACAAACTTACATTAGTGCTACAAACTAAGGGCGGTACTGTATCACAAACCTCGAAATCTTGCAGGCCTCTGCAAGAGTAATAATGCAAGAGTAATAATGCAAGTGAAACACTTGCGTACTTTTTCTCCCCATCGTGAACTTTCTCCGTCATGGAATTCGCCGCTTGTCAGCTATTTCCCAAAGTCATCAGTCAGCGTCTAAAGGGGATGAAGTCTGACTGATTCGGGAACAAAAACAACAAAACCAGAGAAGACTAGAAATTCACTTTTCCTTAATCTTTAACTCTGTTATTCCATATTCATTATATTTTAGATAAAGAGCTACTTATTTTATATCACATTTGAGGTGAGAAAAAGAAAATTAGCACTTTGTTATTCCCTGTTGGCTGTGTGACATCGTTGCCTGCTTTTTAACAACGATAAGCATAATGTATGATATATATATATATATATATATATATATATATATATATATATATATATATATATATATATATATATATATATATATATTTGTTAAATATCTGAATATTGCCAAACCATACTGTTCATCAGTATGTTTAAGAAAATAACCTTATAGTTTCCATGGAGCATGGACGAAATGTCTTTTTCTATTTCGTTTATGTTTTTATTTCTTTCCTGGTTGCACAAGTTATTTATGATTTTTTCTACTCATCTTTCACTGTTTTACTTTCGCTTCAACGATTTTTGTATTATTTTACGCATAGTAAGTGCTTCTATTTGTATTTTGTACAACTATCCCATATCAGTTTGCAAAATCGGAACCAAATCGGAGTCCCTAAATTTGCTCATGTCCATGCACAACCGAAGTGATTGATTTGCTGTTGAATCATTTACATCGATATCATAATTGGCTCGAATTTGGACAATTCAAGACAATGTGTTACTAACAAAGAAAGAAGAATATTGTATTTCAACTTTTGAGTAATCATTAACAACTGATTATTGAAAAAGCATCCTTTAAGGTTATTCATAACGTCCAAATAGTTGGAGTCTAAAACGATAGATGGCGCCACCGTCACCAATGTTAACATATACAACTAATAAAATTAAAACAATCAAAAATAAAATAAACATTTCAAGAATTAAGCAAAAACGGATATAATCTGGTTAATGGACGTTACAAAATCTACGGAATGGTACGTGTCGATTTCACATATTGTTATTAGTTTCATTGTTAGAGGCCACCATTATTAAGTAAACAATCAACTTTATCTGCCGTACTTTCCACCAGAAACTGACCAAACTTTGCACACCAATTTTAGATTGAAATATCTAGGGAATGGTACGTGTGGATTCCACATATTGTTGTTAGTTTCATTGTTGAAGGCCATTATTGTTAAATAAAGAATCAACTTTGTCACATTTTCTACCACAAACTGACCAAACTTGGCACACCCATTGCATTAGCACAGAAATATCTACTAAATGGTACCAGTCGATTTCACATATTATTGTTAGTTTCATTGTTCGAGGCCACATTGTTAAATAAACAATCGTTGGATTTCTCCATTGTTAAATAAACAATCAACTTCATCTGTTATACTTTCTATCACAAACTAACCAAGCTTGGCACACTCATTTACGATTGAGGTATCTATGGAATGGTACGTGTCGTTTTGACCTATTGTTGTTACTTTCATTGTTAGAGGCCGCCATTGTAAAATGAACAATCAACTTTATCTGCCATACTTCCTACCAAACCTTGCACAAACCTTGCAAACTTTATCTGGCCAAACCTTGCACACACATTTAAGATTGAAATATCTAGGGAAAGATGTGTGTCGATTTCACATATTGTTGTTAGTTTCATTATTGAAGGCCAGCATTGTTAAATAAACAATCAAGTTTTTCTGCCACACTTTCTACAACAACCTAACCAAAATTTGCAGACTCATTTAAGATTAAGATATCTGTGAAACGGTATGGGTCGATTTCACATATTGTTGTTAGTTTCATTGTTAGAGGCCACAATTGTTAAATGAACAATCAACTTTAACGGCCATACGTTCTACCACAAACTGACCAAACTTTGCACACCCATTTAAAGTTGAAATATCTAGGGAATGCTATGTGTCGATTTCACATATTGTTGTTAGTTTCATTGTTGAAGGCCACCATCGTTAAACAAAGAATCAACTTTGCTATATTTTGTACCAGAAACTGACCAAACTTGACACACCCATCGGATTACCACTGAGATATCTATGAAATGGTACTTGTCAATTTCAGTTGTTGTTGTTAGTTTCGTTGTTAGACGCCACCATTGTTAAATAAACAATCAACTTTATCTGTCATACTTTCTACCAGAAACTAACGAAACTTTGCTTACCTATTTACGATTGAAATATCTATGGAATGGTACATGTCGATTATCAAGGGCTAACAAGCCCTAGCCAAATTGTGTGTAATACGTCATTATGCGTTGGGATCAAACGATAATTATTCGTGATCAAACGAGCTGGCCAAAATCCGATTGAATTTGTTTTCATGGTGGCTGTGGTGGAGGGGCTAACAAGTCATCGGTAAATGTTATTGTTCGGAAAATGGAATAGTGAAAAACATTTCATTCAGATCTTTGTTGTGCCTGCTTTGTAACCAGTGTGAATTAGTTGTGTGCCACCAGATTTCTTTTTCTTTCTCTTTTTTTTTTTTTGTCTCAGGTAGAGCGGGATGGCCCCCTACAGCGTTCCTAGAATTACACTCTAAAAGCCCACAGTGTTCCTAGAATTGCACTCTAAAAGCCCCTCCCATATAACTGACCTGTGTTTGACAGCAGATACCTCACATTTGAACTCTGTTGAGATTCTGTGTAAGTTTGTCGGTTGTACGTACAAATTGAGAGAATAAACATGTATTAGGGAATAAGTTCTCGAAATAAATTTGCAAGCTGAATATTTTTTCGCGACATAAGTGAAGAGTAATTGTATACCCTTGAAGATTACCCTGGAGAGTAAGAAAGCTCTAATCAAAACAATTATTGAATAAATAGCAATGTAATCACAGTAATGTATATATGGCATGTTGTATTTCTACCAGATTGTCAGAGCACTAATTCTCTCATTTTTTGTTGTGAGCGATCACGCTATCGAATCTCCAGATGAACATTTAAAAAAAGTTGTATTTAGGTCTATTCCATTTTAAACAAACTAAAAACGTTGCATAAAATAACTTTCCATGTTAAAATAGTTGATGGGTAAAGTAGTTTGTGGGAGATTTGATTGTTATTGCATTTACAGATGGTGATCAGAAAAATGGAAACACCTGAACGAAATTGCAACTTACCAGATTAATATGGTGTCGGGCCACCTTTCGCCTTCAGAACAGCCTTGATGCGACGCGGGATGGAAGCATAGAGGTCATGAATGGTAGCAAGTGGAATTTTACACCATTCTTGTGCAGGGCATCGGCCAGTTCTGTGAGAGAAGATGGAGGTGGAAATCGTAGCCGGAGTCGTGTTTCCAAGACGGACCAAAGATGTTCAATTATGTTGAGATCTGGGGATTGGGCGGGCCAGGGGAGGTGTTGAACTTCATCCCGATGTTCCTCAAACCGCGCTGCAACAACGCCAGCTGTGTGAATGGGTGCAATATCATCCTGGAAGATGGCGTCATTGTCCGGGAACAACAATAGCCATAGGATGTAAGTGGTCTCTAAAATTGCGACATAATCGTTGGCAGTGATTCGTCCGCTAAGTGTGACCACAGGACCCAATGATAACCATGATATGGCGGCCCACAGCATCACCGAGCAGCCGCCATGTTTCACAGTTGGGCGGAGACACTGCAGATCATAAGCTTCTTTGGGCGTTCTCCACACATAAACACGGCCCGTGGTTGGGAATAGGGTGAAGGATGACTCATCCGACCATATCACACATTTCCGGTCCTCAACGGTCCAGGTTGCATGGTCGCGGCACCATTTGCGGCGTGCGAAAGCGTTATTGTCCCAACAGCTTCTTCAAGCTACTATGACACATAACTCGAAAACTTTTAGAGATATTAGAGGCAAGAATACGTGGTTGATAATGAGCTTTTTTATTATGCCACAATACTTTTGAACTTTACCTTATGAGAAATGGCATATTACAAAAATAATTCTGTACCACCCTAACCTGAATTTTACCAAATGAATAGCGAAAGTGATACGGTGTGCATCGTCCAGGGTTTAATTCCCGGTGTGGCTCTTAAACATTTCTGTGTTGACCAAATATCGAGAGAAAAGTTGGGAAACTAAAAAAATAGCGGAAACTAAAAATAAATTTCTTTACACGTAGCATTCGCTACATCGAGTTTTCTGTACACCAAATTTTCCGTGCAACGAATTTTCTTACACCAAGATTTCCTACACCGAATTTACCTACACTCAATCTTTCTGCTCCCGTTTTGTTAGATCAATTTTTTCATAGACCAATATTCATAAATAAACAACAATTCTGTCGCAGTTTAAACCAGTGGCTCCCAACATAGCGGCAGCATCCTCTGAGGTCGTGCAAAGCGAGCAAAGGGGGGGTCACGCTACTGACATAAGTTACTTATGTAATTATTAATACGTATTACCAATATTGTAACAACGAGCCGTTAAATAACGTTTTAATACAAAATAGGTATTGGTTAACAAGAACTGTGGTTTTATTTAGAACAAACGAGATAGAAAACTAAGTCCCTTTCTGCAGCGAGGGTATAGTCCCTTTTTGCCCTCCCATTGGTCTTTTAATGTATTCGGCCATGACGCAGTCAAACTTTGCAAAGAGTTATACCAGTTTCAGAAAATTACAGTTATTACTTGTTTAAAGTTTTTCTGATGTTCCGCGTAACGGTAGACATTGTTCACTTAAAAACTGTATTATTGCAACTAGTCGTTCTATTACGTTCTTCCAATGTGCTTCGGCATTTAACATTTTCTGGTGTTCTGCGTTAACTGTAAGACCACTCTTCAGTCTTATCGAAAGCTTCATCCACCAAGCTCTGGGGTCGCGGTGGATCAGTTTTAGAGCGTCTACGTGTCTAGGGAGTAATCTACACCGCAACACCCCTTACACTCTCCCAAATTCCTTTGCAACCCCTGGATGGAAGGAATGCCCCCCAAATCCAATTGTATCAATCAGCATTACATAGGTTATTTATTAAATCAAGTTAAAAAAGATTTAGTGTTTAGGAAAGAAGGCAATATTCTTATTTATTTCACTTCAAAACACGAAACGACGTCGTTCCCATGTAATGTACGACTTCGCGGGTTTTCGATCAAAACAATAGACAAAACAAACCCGCTCATACCTACCCTCCTGGACTCCGCGATCGTTTCCGAGGAAAGATTGATGGACAGATGCAGATGACAAATTGGCAACGTCTTGAGCGGTCATTCACCTACCTCCTTCTCAATAAAGAAAAATGTGACACTAGTGGTGTATCAACGGACGGAAGTTAGAAGGATGTAGTTTAAACGTTTTAGAAATGAAGAGATCGATCGAAATAATATATTAGTGTTATGCAGGAACGCATTTGTCGCTAGCTTAATTTTTAAAGTATATTTTTATTCACGTAAATTCATTGAGCGGATTGTTAAAATTAGGCTACATTAAAAACGACAAAACAGAAAGCTACAAAATATTTGTAAATCGAAAAACTGGATTTCTGGAAAACAAATCACTGAATAATTTTCTTATGAAAGATATTCAGAGGCAATAAAGTTACTATAATATTACAACAATCAACGTTAACAACAGGGTTAGAATTTTAAAATAATGAAATTGCAACTATGTACAGTATTAATTACTAAACGAATGTGATTTCAGCATGGGACGAGGATTTTTTTTTTTAAATTAATATTTTGGAAGCAAATCACCCACTAAAACTTTCTGCGGGTGGACAAATTGAAATAATGGCAGAATTTTGCAAAATAATTATAGTAATTCGTATGTAATCAATTCAAATGTAATTACTGGGTAAAACAGTGGTGGTTAATTCCTATGAAACCTCTCTTAACGGACATCTCTCAATAGTGCACACCTTCATATGAGGACTTCTCTAATTCTTCCATGCCATAAATATGTGTGATCTGGTGTTATGAGAGAGAACTCTTCCTTTTAGGGACACCTGTCATTTACGGATAAATAATCGTGCCCTACCGATGTCCGTTTTGAGAGGTTTCACTGTATTACTTAGTTTAATAATAATAAATGCTCAAATGCGTGAATTTCCTTTATTGAACCTACCACTGCGAAGAGCTATTAATACTAATACTAATAATAATAATAATAATAATAATAATAATAATAATAATAATAATAATAATTAGTAGTAGTAGTAGTGATGCAGTAATTGCGTAAACAAAATATACTGTTTTCTTTGAGTTTGTTTAAAAATGTATATCATATCACTATTCTGAGACCACTCTCCCCTTCTATTTTGAACACCCCCCAAGTAAATATTTCTGGCCTACTTACTGTACGTGTGCTGTGCGGTGTGTGTGATTCGGTACTACCTCATGCCAAGTGAGCTTTGTAGTACACAAACACTGCCTATGTGAATTTTCTAGTGATTCTTCCGTTTCATCCCACTTTATCCCATTACTTAATTCTCTACATCACCTTTTGTTTAGCCTACAGGACATAGTTATGGAACGTAAAACTGAAATATTTCATTTCCAGTTTGCAGCCAAAAACTATATTGCTCTCCCTTGCCTTAGTGTTCTGGTTAGAGCCCTGTATTGAAGGTGTGAAATCTAGCATAAAACTAGTTCGCTCATAAAATGGGAAAGAATTTCGATACTGCTTTAATTTCCTATCTTATAAGCACAACATGCTGAGTGCAAGGATTCACTTGTCGTAGATGGAAATTGATTATAATTAAGAATGAACAAACACTTATTGCAGCTTTCAGCAGCGATGCTATATGAACGTCGATCTATAGCTTACACTGGGATCCAAACCGCATAAGCTAACACTGGAGATCGAATCTGAGTGTCCCACGCCAAAAGCGTATACCTTAACTTAGCCACACGGGCATGCTACATAATTAATAAAGAAATAACTACCCTAGGAAAATATCACTTCAGCATGCTTAATATACTTATGCACATCTTGTTAAAAGATCTGGCATTCCACTTAAATTTTAGATTATATTCTCGCTGCAATAAAAAGTAAATTACACTACTTTAAATAGTTATCTCAATCAAAGATTTTACTTAATTTCATGTAAAAAAAAAAATACAATGATTTACATAGCTGTTTTAAACAAGACTGTACATACTTAAAATAATTATCTTAATCTAAAATGCAGTTGGAAAATACCAAAACTAATATGAACAGATGAATGTATTAAAGAATATAAAGATTATTCTGTCAAAGTTAAATATGACACTATATTAGACGCCAACTAAATATGATATTTGCTACTTGATCTTTTCCATTTAGAAACTACTTGATCTTTTCCATTTAGAAACACTTTCTGAATATCTTTTATTGTAATTGAGGCTCGAAAGCTCAATAAACCAAGGGGTGAAAGGAGAAAATTTATCCATTCAAAGCAATTTCTCCAAAATACAGGAAGCGATGTAGTGTTCATTCCTTCTTGTGTGTATTGTCAGTAGCTCGGCTCGCTTTCCTCAGAGAATAATTTCACGCTACTATTTTAATAGGGTTAGAGGTTCTAGTAGATAGCAATCTTTATAAGATATGCAAACCGCACAACTGCAAAACCTCCGAGGTTGAATTACACATATTCTTGTCACAACAAGTTTTAAGCCTTCCACTTCCCAGGTCCGCTTAAGGTCTGAAGCGAAACCGCTGCTGTACACTACAAAATATTAAATCATTTACCAGTGTTTAAGATTTTAACATGGGAATCGTTGGTTTTATGCAACGAGTATTCGATGACTGGCTGGAAACATAAGAAAAATATGTTTTGAAATTCCTAACATTTCAGCATTAAAAGTCATGTATTAAAAAGTTCATTCTTTTAGAAATCTTGATGACTCAGTAAGACATTCGCGTCAATATAAGACCGCTACTTACTGTTAGTAATACTCACCTACTACTCCAACAAATAAAGTGAAGAACACCTGAATCACAGACAAATGGTTTACCTTTAAAGTGCTACTTGTCTTGTGTGAAGACTGCTTTTGATTTCATCTATTGTGGGATCCTTGGAGGTATCACACATAAAACATACAACTGCATATTATAAATTTCTAGTCCGTAGTTTCTCACTACACATCCTTCACCACTGCTAACTCTGCAGTAAACGCGATAATGTCATTCACACCTGTTCATACAGATAAGATCATAAATCTCTTATATGGAGAACCTTGGTTGTGTAAACATGTCAAATCAATACTTCAAAATATATTTTCTTATATTATATATGTTCAGTTAGTGAACACCGAAATGGGTACACGGCCAAATATATAGACAAAACTTTCGTGACACATATAGATACGAATTTTCACCTTGAACATTTAATATTACGAATAGTCAATAATAATTTATATGGACAAATTACTGCATGCTAAGGATACTGATTTCACTAGTACTGAAGCTGTAGTAGATATGAATAGAGTAAACAATATTACATTCTGTATCCCTCTTTGGACTAATGTGTTCACGTCAACAATCATTACTCTCAATATTGCTTGGCAGATACGAAGGTGTGAGAGGTCCCTGATTCGATCCGAGGTCGTGAGCTTGTAGTGGACGTGTCCGTAGTTTCCCTGCATGTTACGGGTACTGATTTTACTAGCTTACTGAAGCTGCAGTAGATACGGATATAGTGAACGAAATCATTTATCACAAATCTCTTAGGTCTAGTATGTATTCATGTCAACAATCATTCCTCTCGATACTTGCGGACAAGATGGTTCCTCTCTAGTGTGAGAGGTCCGTGAGTCGATCCGAGGTCATATAAGCTTGTGGTGGACTGCAAAGTGTCCTTGGGCTTCCTCGGGCTCTTCCAGTCTTCTCCCACGTTATCATTCCAGCAATTTCTTCATAATGCCATCTTCATATTACGACAATTGCAACTCTCATCTTTTTTTCTTAACGTTTATGGGAAATAAACGCTGAAACACGCCTTTAATTATTTTGAATGAGAAGTCCAAACACCAAATTTCGTATCTGTAACCATAATAGACAAATATGGACATTTTAATAATTACCACCGTTATATCCATCTTTCCACGCCGAATTTCCGAAAGTGCATCACAAATCCTACGTACCGGTACTGTCCAAATTTGAAAATTCTAGCTTAAGTGGTATGGTCTGGGCGCTGATTAGGCAGTCACTAAGGACTCTTATTTAGGGAATAGATGAAACGCCGGTTCTCACGTGGAGAATAGGTTTATGGGAAGTATTTGACCCCCACAGGATATGCATTTCAACGAAAATGTAAAGATAAAAACTTGCAAGATAACATTTTTGGTATAAGTATTTGAGCCGCCTTACTTACGTAGCATACGCCCTTTAATCAGTGATATGATAAAATCCTAGCTTGACTAACTGGTACTAACTATGCCCCAGAATTTATATCAAATTGTTCAGACGTTTCCAAGTGATACGATCACAAACAGACAACGTAGCTTTTGATATGGCGAAAGAAGTATAGAGAGCAATCTCCTACCCTTCCTTAAAGCAAGAAATTTGGAAAGGCTCGGACACGTGTCCCCTTATTTGTAATGAGAAGTTTATGTGCCGAGTTTCTTATTTCTAGTTTGAGGGTTCCCAATATATTTTATTTTTCACTTAAATTATTCATACCAATATCATTTTATAAAAGAAAGACATGGGCCTGAAAATTAGCTTGTTCCGTAAGTTCCCCTAAATTTCGAGGTTTCCTTAGTTAAATAAAGTAATTTCTTAATAAACTTTCACAGAAATGATTCGATTCTGCTGCAATGTGGCGTATACTTTAATTACCAATGACCCCTCTGCGAAAGGTTGGGATCTGTCGTATTAAAATATATATGATTTTGTACAATATGCCGTGTATTTTATTTCAGGTTTTCCAAAGATTCCCCTTGGATACAGTTAAAATTAGTGAAGAATAATGGGATAGATTATGCTTAGCAGTTAAAAAAAAAAATCCCTCGAAAATTTCGTTATCAGCTATGCTTGAGTTTAGAAGTAGTCACGGATACAAAAGCGAACACCCCTTGTGATTTAGAAAATATTTCCCACGATAGCTTTCGTAAAAATATACACTATATTCAATCAAAATCTATATGTTCTGTGAGGTTTCCTCACGATTCCACTACTTGGAGATGGAATCAGCCAAAAATAAGGGAGGCAAAAACCCTCCTCTGCTGAAAGAAATTATGTTCCGCGAAAATTCCTAAAATAAACCCGATTTGTATAAAACAATGAAATTGGTAAAGTAGGTGAGAAAAACCTGCAATTCAACAAAAAGGAAAAGATCCTTTCTTTCTCATTTATAATGCATAGCATCAAAAGTAGCAAACTTCTATCATTGGACTCAAACTTGCATTTGCTTGTATGTCCTTTATCTGTTCCGCAAAAAACTACAATTTATCCAATTTTAATGAAGATGGGTTTGTGGCTTCCTACAGTCTTTCGAAATAGTTCTGTTGTTTGGACTTTAACTAATTGAAGTGGGAAATGAGGGCAACATTCACTCAATGTTGCAAGTCAGCATATTTTGTATATTATATTATATTTTATATATATATATATATATATATATATATATATATATATATATATATATATATATATATTTGGTTTAGGAATTAATTCGTGCGGGTGGACAAGAGATGGCGCAACGAACGGAGCGTCCCACAGTTCCGTGTATCCACACATGTGTTGCAAACCCCTGTCATCGCGTATCGTTCGTAGTATAGGGCAGTTGATTAAAGCGTCAACAACACCAGTTTGTAGTTAAGTGAACATGGCGCAATTTGTGCCTGATAAAGTGTTTTTGCGGGGTGTCCTGCTGCATTACTTTAACATGCAGAAAAGTGCGACTGAAAGTCATCGTATTTTTGTGGAAGTGTATGGTGACCATGCTCTAGCTGAGCGAACGTGTCAGAAGTGGTTTGCGCGGTTTAGAAGTGGTGATTTCGGCTTGGCAGACCAAGAGCGAGCTGGACAGCCAAAAAAATTTCAAGACGAAGAATTGACAGCATTGCTCGAGCAGGATTCGTGTCAAACGCAGGAACAACTTGCAGCAGCATTAGGCGTTGATCAAACAACAGTCTCCAAACGCTTGAAGGCCATGGGAATGATTCAAAAGATGTCACATTGGGTTCCACATGAATTGAAAGACAGAGACGTTGAAAGACGAAAAACCATTTGCGAATTGCTGCTTCAACGACAGAACAGAAAGGGGTTTCTGCATCGAATTATTACGGGTGATGAGAAGTGGATCCATTACGAGAACCCTAAACGAAAAAAGGCCTGGGTGAAACCAGGTGAACCAGGTCCATCACAACCAAAACGAGATATTCACTGTGCAAAGGTTATGCTGTGCATATGGTGGGATATGAAAGGTGTGGTGTACTATGAGCTGCTGCAACCGGGTGAAACTATGAATGGAGAACGTTATCGACAACAATTAATGCGTTTGAAGCAAGCTCTGGCCAGAACACGACCAGAATGGGAGAACAGACATGATAAACTTATTGTTCAACATGATAACGCTCGCCCACATGTCGCAAAACCGGTCAAAACCTATTTAGAAAATGTCGGATGGGAAGTTTTACCCCACCCGCCGTATTCACCAGACGTTGCTCCTTCGGACTACTACTTGTTCGATTGCATGAACAACGATTTGATTGGACAGCGGTTTACTTCTTCAGAAGATATCGAAACATGGGTCTCTGACTGGATCGCTTCCAAGGATGAGGACTTCTTTCGCCACGGAATCCGTACATTGCCTGACAGATGGGCGAAATTGGTGGGTAGCGATGGACAATATTTTTCTTAAGGTATTTATGTATTTTGTGTTTGTACTACAGCTTCAATGTGTGCGTACCAACCGCACGAATTAATTCCTAGACCAAATATATGGTGTAAAAGTGTTGGCCATCTTGAATGTTTCGTCCGCCATCTTGAATCGCTTAAGCTATCAACCAAGGATGTTATAAATAGAGGATTCGCCCATGTGTATCTCCATCCTATTAAATTGATGAAGCTAAAAAACAACCGAGCATCGGCACGTCTGATTGGCTACTCTCGTTTCCGACATCGTCTGATTGGCTACTTTCGTTTCTGCCATGTTTGTTGGCTCAAAACATAGCGATCCTATTGGGCGGAGTGGGCAGAGTAGGGGTGGCGAAACTGTGACGTATGGCTTCAAGATTTTATTGTAAGGGCAGATCCTCTATTTATAAGATCCTTGCTATCAACATCACAGCATGCTGATGTTGCAGCTAAGCCGTACATTTCGCCTATTTTGGTCCATGTATTCTTCAGAAAATAGCTGGGAATTCCTTGCGCCCTCAGTGTACACAAATGATTAGTGCACTTTTGGATATTCTGGGTACAGTTTCTTTGTGAGCCGCCTGTCGTCGTTGTTCTATGATTCTTAGTGCGTTCCCCATAAAACTATCTGTAAAACTAATATTTCTGTAATCATATTTCTATTCAGTGTACAAATATCTATTTCATCTACAAACACAATAATTATAATGAAATAAACGCTTGTTCCGTTCAGACGCGGTGACAAAATTCTTTTCTTTATTCTGGGAAACATAATTGTGATTACTTAGAAATTCTAATTTCAGAGCGTAATCCAAATAAGTCCAATGAAAATCAAACCGCTAATGTTAATTTCATTAGTATTAAATTAGTTATAAAATTTCTAAATTCAGGTCTTATAGGGTAAATGCGACAGTAGTCGACCGAATTTGACAACTATCTACTTTGAAGCTTTGCTAGTGCTGACTGGTTTATTACAAAAGAAAGAAAGTACATTGCATTTTATAGAGTGCAATGTTCTGCAAAAATACAATGGATCAAACGTTGAGTAAAATTCTTCTAAGGTTTTAAATTTAAATTTTGTGAAAACTACTAAAACGTATAGTACTCGACAATATAAAATCAGTGGTTGACCTGTGTTTGTTACAGTAGTCGACCACTAAAAATATTAGACAGTTATATGCCTAAAATATGAAAGATATGCCTAAACACTTAACAATATATTACAAAACTTAAAAAAAAAAAAACACTTTTCGTGTATGTTGTCCCTTCTAATAAACTAGTATAGTGCAAAGAACTGTAATACTAATGTTAGTAATACGTTTGCTTACATCCTTCTACAGTTCAACAGAAATTCTTCATCACTGGAGTTACTTTGTCCATAAAAGCATCGAGGATACTAAAATTCTTCATAAGTGTATGGAGTTGATGCTTCTAAATCAGGATAAAATGCTCGGTGTATTTAGGGAATGCATACCAAATGCAATTTCCCGGAACATTGGTTACACGTAACGCACTTTAGCGGGTTATTCAATTCAGTGTCAACGTACTGTTCACATTGCATACACTCAACTTTTCCATTTGCAGCATCATCTCCAACGTCATTTGTCCTTCTGCTTTTCTCCCTATTTGTTGGCACACTTTTGCACAGGTGTGTTACACTGAAAGAAGTCCCAATGGTATTTGTTAGGCCTATGTTATTTTGAATTACATTTTCGTCCTTGTCTTGCATGTCCTTGACAAAACGTTCTCCACTGTCTTCAACTTGATTTTGGTTACTTTTGTCTCGGTTCAAAGTAGACGTTCCTTCCAAAGTAACTGGCTTTCTTTCATATTTCCTCTTTTCCTTTGTTTCCGTAGATTTTCTTTTACGCTCTTCTTTCTTTCTCTCCTGTAAGACTTAAGCTTTCTCTTTCTTTGAGTAGTACTTAATCCATTCAGAAGAAGACACGACGAAGGAAGTTTCTCTAATCTTCTGTTGCTATTCTTCCTCGCTGATGTTCCTTCGCCTGGCCACCACAAATGATCTAGAAAAGAACTTGATGTGTACAAGTCTGAGGAAGATTTTTAACTTGACTAGTACCTTGGTCACTAGCGTCAACTTCACGCAATTCCGGCGTAACAGTTTGGAATGCATTTTCTTTTGTAGCTTCCATTTCTCCCGTACACAAACTATCGGGTCTGTTTTCAACACCTTTTTGCCAAAGTTTTCGCCACAGTGTAAATATAGCAAGTTCGTGATCAGAAACATTCGTTTCTTCACAAGATTCCGCTGGTTTTTGAAACTTTTGTGTCACATCTAACCCAAGTTCATAGTTCCAACCTCGAGCGCAATTTTGTATTTCTCATTAATAATTGTAGATTTACTGATATCTTGAGAAACACTACTGAGTAAGGAATCATTGTTTCTTGATTTGAAACACTTCGTATAATCAACGTTATTGGACTCACATGAGAAAAGTCCGCATTTTTGAAGGCATTTTTTATGATTCCTGGTGTTGCTCTACGTGGTATTACTTTCAAGAGAAATGGACAAAAAGATTGTTTAGATAGGACCTGGTTAGGATTCTGTCCTTACCATTCATGAACAATTCGTTTCCACTCAGTATTCAAGCCTCTAAAAACTCCTACATCAGCAGGTTGCAATATATGTGTAGCATTAGGGTAAAGGGCATACAAGATGATACCGTTATCTGAGCAGAACTGGCTTGTGTGAAAAGTGTGTATTATGCCCATCAACAAGAAAAAAGACGGGAAACATGGTTTGTTCTTTCAACCATGGTAGAAGTAAATTTGCAACATACTTGTAAAAAGTTTCAGACTTCATCCATCCAGAATCGGATAGACCTAAGCCACATCCTGCCGGAACCGACTCCACGATGTTTTTAGGAGGTTTTACATATGGAAATACAACCATCGTTGGTAAAGTTTTCCCATCAGCAGTAAAACAGCTAGTACTGCAAGGACCTAGGCCAGCTACCAGAAGTAACAACTTTTTGCATCGTGTTTAGAAGATAATTCTTTTTTCTAGGAAACCCTGATTTCGCCACAGCATTCAACCAATCTGCAAGTTGTTTCTCTTCTTTCTCTGACAATATAGTTGAGGGACCCGTTTATCTTCCTTCTGGACGCCTGCCGTATAATTTATCTACAAGTTGTTTTTGGCACACCAAACGTACTAGAGGCTTTCCGCGCACTCATTCCCTTCGACCTTACGGCTTCCAAAGCATTCTTCATAGAATCTTCAGTGTAGTTAAACAAACGTTTCTTGTTGACTGGAGCTTTGACTTAGACCGTTTTCTCTGAAAACAAGAGAGATTGTTTCAGGTTTTCGGTCATGATAAGAATGGTAAGTACAATTACACAGCAAGAAAACTGTTAGTGTCTGTACACACCATTCGATTTTTTTCTACGCTAATTGTCGTACTACAAGGTTATCCTACATTGATTTAAATAAGGTTATTCCCATTTATTGGATTACGATTCGGAATCGAATGAAACTAACAAAGTAATTACTGTATCTGGCTTATTAAATGTAATTTGTGTGAGTCATACGACAGAAATCGAATGGTGTGTAGAATCACTTAGGGGAAACAGGCAAGCGAACATAATGAAAAATAGAATAAAATGTTTCCTGCCTAAAGAAATAGGGCGAATTTTGAGCCCAACACTTAACACTTTTGAACTCAGCAGTTATGCGTGATCAAACCTAAACTGCATATCGGCTTCAAAGTTGGCTATGTTGCAGAGTATTGCCCCTAATTTAAATGAATAGAAAGGTAGGACCTATCATGAAAATGATAGGTATGAACTAAGCTACATCATTTAATGATGTGTTTATCGCTAGAAATACTTTCAATCTCACTACTTTCCAAGTTTCTACATTAAATTGGCTTTTTTCTAAAATGAATAATTAAATCAAGACAAAGTGTTTAATGAAATGCCTTACGAGACAATTCATGACGATAACCAGTAACAATTGATGATTAGGAAATTATTTAGCACTATTTTTCAAACCAGACTTTCAATAATTAGATCAAATACAGTAGTCGACCACGAAGGTACAGAAGTCGACCACCCTAGGTCGATTACTGTTTTCATTCAAAAGTTAACAGTATTTCCTACTTTACATGCTTTATTATTTCTTTCGCGGAACTTTGAGACAAGAATCGTATCAATATTTAATGGCTATCGGAAAACATAGTAGTCGACCAAGGTGGTCGACTTCAAAATGTGAATTCACATCGTCAATACAGTAGTCATCCACCCCCTAATATGCATAACGAAAAATGTTTTAACAATAAAACATTAATTAATACAATCTTTAATAATTATAGATTACCGCGTCAGAAATTCAAGTTGATCAGTTCATTTTAAGGGGATCTTATACCTTTTACCACTGGCTTCTCAGTTCCCATAAGATAACGTAAATTTTACTTCATGAATATCTAACGAAATATGGCACGTAACAACTTAAAATCTTCCATATAAATAGAGAAAATCAGTAGAAATTAAGTAGTTGTTTCAATTTCACGCGCGAGTAATGAATATTTTTTGGTAACATTGTAGTGGGCTATATATTACATAGTGGTTGAATGTATCTGCTCCAATTTGGTCTTCACGAACAGATGTGCTGCTGACAGGCAGAGATTTGCCCCTCCAAGTCCTTTTCCAATGGGTGTGGTAGAACGCCCCGGGATGCCACCCTCATCCTATTTGTTTCCTTCGTTTCTGCAGAGCAGGTAGATTTTCTTATAAATGCCAGAAAGAAAGAACACGACAATTTGAACTCTGCTTCTTACGATTTCCTGCTGCTGCATTAGTTCCAACTTTATAATAGCACTGCCTCAACTGTAAAAAATGTACTGTGGGTAGTAGGATCAACAGTTCGATACAGATCATGGCTGAAATTTATTGTTCCTTTGCAGCACTAAGTTTGTATGAAACATTTACATGAATACAAAATTCCCTCTAGTGACTGGGATTTGAAATTCGTAGTGGGTAGTTACTCCACTTCCTGGCAACATTATTCAAATTTTCAGGAAGTAATGAAGAAAACTTTATTTCAAGATCCATTCAACAGAAACGATGGACCGAAACCCATGAACCAAATTGCCTGTGAATAAACATACGTAAGTAACATTTCAAAAATACAGCAGCTCTTCCCGTTGGTATAGTGCCTAGCTCGGTCATTTTGGAGCACGGATCTCGGGTTCGATACCCGATGGAAGAGCCTTGAAATTTCAATGCGTTACTAAGGATACGGATCCCACTGAAGGCTCCGTAATCACCAGTCTCTTACAACACTAGTGCAGAAAGGGAAGCTAAACGCTAAATCCACAAAGCCAACCAAGCTAACAAAGGACGGTCGCAGTAATATCACCATAATTTAGACTACGTGGGCGATTTTATAATGTTTCAGACTATGGTCATTAATATAAGTAGAACTAGGGCTTCGAATATTTCTAGTTCTTGTTACTCGAAAGTAAGTAAAGGTAATAGATACACATGGTATTAGGAAATAACTTTGAGAAGTGAATCCTCAAGCGTAAACGTGAAAAAGCCTATAGAGCAATCTTGGTGCACAAATGCGTTATTTCAGAGATACAGTCCGCAGAAAGTTGGTTGTAATGGTACAAAAAAGAAATAACTAGAGAGCGAAATGTTGGATAAGTGATTATTTTCAGCCTAGATTCTAATTGATATAGGAAGTGTGTCAGTTTTCCAGGATTCTCCAGGAAAGGGGTCCATTTTCTTGTACCTCTAAAAATAAGAGTGATTTAGTTTCCTGAAGGGTGAAAATTAGGGAGAAAAAGGTCTTCTCGGAAACGTCTCCAACGGATTTTGTTTGTTTCATACTTCAATATTGTAATTACAACCCTATACTGTGTTGTGTTTTTAGGAAAAAAAAAGAAGTATTTCAGTCTTGGGATGAGTTCTTTTCTGACTATATATATATATATATATATATATATATATATATATATATATATATATATATATATATATATATATATATATATATATATATATATATATATATATATAAAAAGACCCAGGCCATCCTGTTTGTAACCTGACAATATAGAGTAACTCATTTGTCCTACAAAGAATCCACAGGGTAGTTTACTCTTGGAAATAAGTTTCGATTTTCTAAAAATCATGACCCAGATAACTGAGTTAAATAAATATTTTATTAATGACCGCAAACCGGTCCAACTCGAGGTCAAAGGTTAACTAGCTCTTTTCGCAAGACTTTCATTACAAAAATATGTAAACGCTTACAGAATTTTATTGAAGATTATGTAGCCTTATTGGTTGTCATAGAATAGGATAATTGAAGGTTTTATACTTCCAGCTTTATCCTAACTTAGCTCTAACCCAATCTATCTTAGGCTCTTATCTATTTCTTAACTGTAACTGTATGAACCAAATAATCTTAGATGTTTACAATTTCTTATCGATTATTACAAATCTAAAGTAGATTTAACTTCATGCAAATAATTTTATATATTAGTTTCCATAACTCACAATCCCTTATTCAGACGCGCTACTCGGTCTAGCTTAGTCAATCTTGAACAGTGCTGAATGGGCAGACTAGTAAATAATTTGTGCTCTGCTGGTAACTAGTTTATGTATGACATCGAGTTTGACTTATTTTATGGTTTAAAAAATAGAAGACACGATTATCCATAAGGTAAAGAAAATTGTTCAAAAACAAATAGCAGTATCAGGTGTACACCACGCAAAGGAGTTTGTTTTTTGTGGTACGATATTTTCACAATTAATATTGAAACTGGAAATTGTAGTAATTTCTACTACTTCCGGTTTTAGTAGAGAATAAACTAGAGACGAAATAGATTCTTGTGCAGACGACTAATTGATTGCAGAAAACCGCTTTTGTTGTATATTACAGTTCTTATTCTATAGCTATCACCGTTAAAACCGGAAGTGGTTGATTTCCATCTCTTTTGGTTTGAATAGAGGCTTAAGACTGAAGATAGTAATTATTTTTAGAACGCTGAATAGGAAGTAAACCGCTTCTTGCTTTTACCATTCCTGTTCTATGGAGATCATTACTGAAACCGGAAGTGGTTAATTCCTACGACTTCAGGTTTCAATTGAAGATCAAAAGAGGAGATGAAAGGAAGACTTGAGACGCTTGAGAGCCATTCGATTGAAGGAAACCGCTTTCATCTATTTTTTTTTTACTGTTTTTGCTCCACGTAGATCAATATTTATTGAAACCAGAAATTATAGTTAATTTGAATCATTTTCGGTTTTAGTAGAGAAAAATGAAATGAAATCTTTGAGTTTTACGTCCCACGATTATGCCGGTTAGGCTAAAGGAGACTGTGATGATGAGAGATGAGTGAAAATGGTGGAATGAAGAAGGTGGGAGGAAACGGGAGAACCTCGAGAAAACCCACGAGCACTGTTTGTCCACCACAAAGTTCACTTGGCGGGGGCTGGGATCGAACCCGGGACCCCAAGCACCAGAGGTGAACGCTCTACCACTGAGCCACCGCGCCCCCGATTTTAGTAGAGAGTTAATAATAGAGATTAAATGTGTTCTTACGAAGCACAAAACCGGATCTCACTACATATTACTGTTTTGGATTTATGGTGATCAATGATCAAACCGGAAATAGTTTATTTAAACCACTTCCGATTTGAGTAAATGGTATTAATAACAAACTCAATTTCTGACTCTTGACTCTATATTTTGACCAATTTTGGTGATCTAGGAAGTTTTTCTTTTTTTTTTTTGTCTCACACGGACAGGAGTTTTGGTAAACCAAACTAGTTATTTTAAAAAAGGAAAACTTGTTTTCTGCCACCCCTGCTTACAATTAATTCGTTCTAATCGCAGAAATATACTGTGGTTTTCTGTGATTAATATAAAACGAAAAGAAACCTATCCATCCAGAAAACAAAACAAATAGGCAAATAAGAAACATGTAGACTTTCTTTGGTTGTATAGTACTATAGTTGTCAGTGGCAGAGGTGAAAGCAGAGGCAGAGAGAATTCGTCAGCTTGAATCAACGAAAGATGTAGAAAAGCAATCGGAAACATATGTTTGATACTGAGGTTTCAAAGATCATTATCTTTGTTCTAAAGTTGCCGTCGTAAAGTTGTAGGAACTCAGTAGGGAAGTAAGGGAAGAGGGGGGGGGAGGTAAACTGCTCAAGGCGTGAATTATGAAAATGGAGGTGGTGGACATGAGTTTCGGTTTTCAAATTGCCACAATGCATCCCTTCCCAGCATGTGTTCTTTAAAGAATGTCACCCGTAGTAGTTTATGAGGTATGAAAGTGGTCTCTTGATCCTTTATCTGAAGTAATGATTCCGTCATTACGGAAGTAATTATTACAATTAATCTAAGTTATTAAGTTTAAAATTGAGATAACCACCTCCTTTGTATTGCTCTTTGGCATTCGTATAGAAAATTGCAAGTTTCTAGGTGCAGTATTTTGTAAGATATTTATGAATTAAATCTTACATGTTACCTTATGGAGAGTCTGAAGCTTGTGATGATGGGTAGACATCCCCTTAATGTAATAAAATTAAAGTTTGCTTACCTGTTTTCAAGATTCTCAAAAAAAAAAAAAAAAAAAAAATCTTGTTATTGTGCTCTCCAGCTACAGTTGCATACGACTTCACGAACAATCACATTCCCACCAAATCGCAAGGACAGTAATCCTACACAAAAAACTGAATAACCACAATACTTGAGTGTTCGAAAATGCAATGCTAGATACTGAGTGGTAATAAATAGTGATCTTACGAATAATTCTTTTTGGGGTGGACGATTGCTATAGGTAGGTCGACTATAGTCGCAACCACCCTACCATAAATGTATACGCATTATAAAATGAAATCTTTGAGTTTTACGTCCCACGGTTATGCCGGGTAGGCTAAAGGAGACGGTGATGATGAGTAATGAATGAAATGGTGGAATGAAGAAAGTAGGAGGAAACGGGAGAACCCCGAGAAAACCCACGCACACGGTGTTTGTCCACCACTGTATACGCATTAATGATATTTTTTAAAAAACATGGTTTGTCCTTTGTGTGCTAAATAGAAAAGAATAAGTACCTAACAAAACAAAAAGGGTTAATCTTTGAAAAAACCATCCTCCAAAGTACCTAAAATACTATTTCAGTTTCAAATATATTCATCCTATGTATGGAATGTCTGCTTATATCTATACAACATAAAAACTAAACAGCACGGAATTAGGTTGTTGACAAGTCTTCTACGCATTTTCAAATTGTTTGTTCGTTCTTAACGATTATGTAACTGTTAGGATACACAGACACTAAACATTAAAATATAAATAACACAATCCCAAAGTAAACTAAAATTATATGATCTCCGCAATTAGTAATAAAAATTATCAACCGTATTTTACGTATCAAATTGTTGTAACGTGTAATTTCACATTTAAATAATAAAGGCATGAGATAAAAACTATCGCATCTACATGTTAAGAACTTATTTCTACATCCAGTTTCATATACTAAAAACGCAAATCACCTATTTATAATAATTTCCTGCAACATACAAAAACTAACTCTCTCCCAGCCATATATATCATGACAGATAATAAATATCACGGACTAGTAATTCAAAGAGCTTGAGTTCCAATTCCTATTTACGTAAAATAATACTTATTTTCGTAATTCAAATAATAATAATAATAATAAATCGTAATAAGCAAAATTCCAATTCAAACTGTATTATCAATCCAAAATGTGTAAAAGAACATAGTTCTAACTTGCAAGGAACAGCAAATATCCTACAATCAAATGCAATCAATATCCTATGCCTGCAATCAGTGTCAAATAAGTCATGCTTCCGAAAAAGAGCGACATACAATTACCAGCATGCAACGTTAGCTTCTAAACCTAGCTAGTTTCGAATAGTGTACGCGTAAGCGCCACGTATCATAGAAATATCCACATTGTAATCATGTATAGTTTTTCGCACTTGTTAAAAAATTTCTTCAATACATAAGTGCACAATATTTATACTTTTCATAAAATTACAATATCAAATTCATAAATTCACGCAATTAATTATTATTTATTAAATTCAGTAATAATCTGAATCAAAATACTCAACCGAGGTTATAAGTATAACCTAAAACCGGAAGTTTCAAATGCGGCATCGCAATATTTTTTCTTCACTTTCGGTTCACGCAACAAGTTCTACGTCATAAAAAGAAAACTGGCAACATCAATGAAGCTGTGACAACAAACAACCAGGAAAATAGGCATCACCAAAGTAGCGGGCGTGTCATTAAAGGTAAGTAAAAAAGTCATTAACTTTCTCTTCCTACCTGAGCTAAAGTATAAAAGGGCCGACAAATGGCATTAACGCATGGCATAGCGAGCCTGGCGGGCGGACATACAAAATGCGCCGGCATCTATAAAGAAAAAAACTGTGACAAAGCCAGACAGTAATGGCGCCAGCGGAAACATCTTTCACACGTCATGACGTAAATAAAAAACAAACAGTGCTTCCTAATGCTTAATAAAAAATAAACAGGTCTTTCTAATGCTTGATAAAAGAATGAACAGGGTTTTCTGTGGACTGTTAAAAATGAACAGGGTTTTCCTGAGAAGGAATAAGAATGAACAGGGTTTCTAAGGGATAATAAAAATGTATATTGTTTTCTAATGAAAATCCAGATGAATTATGGGTAAAATCAGGTCACTATCGGTTCACGAACAAGTAGAAAGGTCCCTCTAAGGACACAAAAAGTATCGTAATCCCCTATATATTTCTATAACTATTCTAAAGGATAAGGTTTTCCAGAGAATTTACTGCATCATACTGATAATTTCTTCTCTAAAAACTGTGTCCGTGGAGCGTGGGACAAAAAATATGGGCTCCATTTGAACATTATTTGGTGAAGGAGTGTTCTGCACAAGAGTGAAATTTAATTTATCTTTGCTATTGGAGACAGAAGTTTTCATATTCGGCCGGAGGGAACCAAGTCCCTGGAAGTATGGCTGAAAGTAACGTTGCTGCTGGTTGCCCTAACCTTATCTTCTTTCTCTCTTTTCTAAATAGCGTGGCATCATTTATAGATCATTTTCAATGTGGTGAGAATTGGTCACATGCTATTAAAAGTCATACTTCTTATTTTAATATCAGAACACGGGCAACTCTGAAGGTGTGACTTCATCTTCGTAACCGTCTCGACCTCTGTGGGGAAAAAAAGTAACATTATACAAATATTAAATTTAATGTTCAATTCCTAGTGGAAAGGCATCATGTTCGATTGGATTGTGTTTCAATTTAGCGATCACTTAGACAGCGAGGCTATATGGGAAGTAGGATCCGAACCGCATGAGGTCCCACCGAGAATCGAACAGGGTGCCTCTCTGGCCTAGGCCTGGGTTGACGTAGGGATCTGATTTTTTTTCTAAAAACACATTGTTATGTACATAATACGTGTGCAAAATTCCAAACTTGTATCTTAAATACAAAGGGCAGAAAAATTGTTGAAAGTCTGAATTTAGACTCTCTTTATACACACACATACGTATATACTTATTATAAAAAATTACTGCGTCATTACTATTTAGGCTAGAGTCATGGCTTAAACGTTATTTTCTTTAGTATAACAAGCCCTTTTTAACGGTGCCACACACATGTACGTATCGTATTCCTGAATCGGAAAAATCGGGGAAACTATTTTTTTTTTCTGAAAAAATCAGCCCCTCGGAACATTTACGGCCCTCGTGCCTGGACTCGGCTTCACGTAGAGATCTCAGAAAAATTTGAGAAATATCCAAAGGTATCCTCGTCGCCATAAGTGCCTTTACATCACAGTGACGGGTATGTGACCGCGCAGTACTCCAAGGAAGGGATGGTTGTATAAGAATTTGTGATTAATTTTGAAGAGTTTTTATTTTGACTAGGGAATTAACATAGGTGAAGGGAGTAAAGACACAGATTTGAAGCATCAGTTCACTGCTATTGAAGCATCAGTGCACGAAAAGATTCGTATTCTCAGTTTTTCTATTTATTGTTTTATATGTTAAGTTAAACACAACAATATGTATCACTGATATCGCAGATCGTATTATTTTTTAAAATCGTGTTTGTAACCTATTGTCAAAACATTCATCTCCAGACATGATGTAGAGAGAAGAGAAAGAGATACGTCATCTGTAATATATGTATATGTGATTCACTAAGTAACTGTAGAAATTAGTTCAAGGACACATAAGAGAGCGAAAAGGAGGTCTAGAAGTCTGAACTTTTTAGAGACGTCCTAGATAGGTGAAAATATAGTTAAAAATTGCAAAGGGTATCATGTAATTTACCTTTCTTTTCTTATATTCTAGTATACTTTTTCTTTCACATCCAAACATCTCTATTCAGAATTATGAGATAAAGGTGAAGAGAGAAACATTTCCATTTCAAGAATTATATCAGGAAAAAAATCTTTTGACTTAGACTAGATTCGAACTCGCAACCCTTGAACCCATGGCTCAGCGCTCTACCGATTGAGCTAACAACTTCTGTTGGCAAAGCCTGATTTCTACAACTACCGGTTGCTGAATGGTGTGTATTAACCAAGTTTGCCGAGATAATTGCTTCATATAGGTATTGCAATAATAATAATAATAATAATAATAATAATAATAATAATAATAATAATAATAATAATAATAATAAAGCAGAAGAAGAAGAACAGAATTTAAAAGTCGCATATGTTAAAAGTTTGACGTGCAGAGTAAGTCCTAATATGAGATTTTATTATTTATATATAATAAATGTAAGCGTGGTTTATTCGTGCGTGCTACTCAAACTGCGCAACTCACTACCTAGTCCCATAAGAGTAGGTACAGTAGCCTTGCGTCCTCCAACCGTGAAGAATGTTTGGGTTTGAACCTATGCGTGTCCTAAGAGGAAGGAAGAGATTGAAAGAAAGAAAAGTGGTTTAGAAATTATGCAAACGTAGAATATCTCACGAGGTGAGGTGATATAGAGTTCAGCGTGTCTTTCAGCTACTACTCTATACAAGACGTGCATCTACGACTTAACGTGGAACCCGAACCACACGACTCCTGACGGGAATCGAAATCCGTATCACCTCTAGTTCTATTATGGGAGACATAGGAACATGTAAAAATAATCGAAAATGAACGATATTAATGTTAAATCCATAGCTTTTAAGTACATGAATTATGTATGATACCCTCTATATCGTTCACATCAAAGTTTAGCATTATCGGCATGGAGGTTTAATGGGAGGGGTGAAAATGAAAAATTCCTAATTGAAAGATATGAGTATCTATTCAATAGCTTTCGGGGTCGCTGAAATGAATAATTACACTCCCGATACTATTAAAGCCCAAAGCTTTACTCTTTCGTTAGCAGGAAGTTTATTCATTTACTTAACTCAGGACACCTTAAAGTTAAGGATATAAAACTCGATGCATATATTTCTAATTCAAAATTATTAGATACGTATTGCAGCTTAGACTTCTAAAGAGGGGAAGGGACAATTTATGCAATGATTTCCTTCACATTCGAATAAAATACTGCCCCATTATATTGCGAAAACTCATTTCGAGTAGTGTCATTGCTAATAGTTTTCCGTATTTGTTTATATCCCTACTCATTTATAACAGTATCTCACTTTTCCTGTGACGAGAGCAACACCTAAGCAAGCATTCAGTAAAGTAAATGCCATTAAAATCTATATTCATAGCACAGTGGTGCAAATAAAGTTGAGTTCTTTGGCAATCTTTAGCATGGGAAGCGAATAAAGCCACCACATTGGAAAAGTAGCTAATGAATTCCTTTCCGAAAAAGATCACCCGCCAGGCCCGTATCCACGGGGGGGGGGCAAGGGGGGCCGGGCCCCCATAAAATTTCAAGGTAGGATTCCAAATGAACTATAATATGGTGATCAAGTATAAAATGATTGGGTCGGGCCTCCCTAACTTCTACCGCCCCCCCCCTAAATTTTTGGGCTGGCTACGGGCCTGTCACCCGCACATTTATTTTACAGATTGTGGTTTATAGCTATACTTAAGTTCGTTGAAATTGCTCCAGTGGGGCGAAACACTGAAGCCATTCGTAACAAAGCGGGAAGGGACATGTTAAAGTAGTCAAATATGAACAACATTATTATCGAAATCATAGTTTTCGTGGTCGCAGATTAATAGTGACGCTGTCGATGTTGCTTAAGTACAAGTTAAGCCTTGGTTGGCATGGAGGTCAGAGTTGGCATGGAGGTGACAGGCAATAAATAAATAAATAAATAAATAAATAAATAAATAAAATCGAAAACATCCTATATTTGTGTCGAATATATATTTTTCGGAATCTCTGACATAAATAATAATATTCCAGATGTGGTATATGACCAAGGTCGGCCCCATTCGCATGCGGTTTCAGAGGAGAGAACCGGTGAAGATTTCAGAACAGTTCCTTTTACTTAAGTTTCAGTACACTGAGAGTGAAGAGTGGTAATACACAAATACCGTTGTCACATCCGGACCTATCAGAGGTAATTATGATTTCTGGGGAACTGTCGCTGCTCCAGGGAGGCATTATCCCCTGATCAGTCCCTAAAATTCTTACTGCTTTACAGGGGCATATATATATATATATATATATATATATATATATATATATATATATATATATATATATAACAGTAACAGGGTCGGTTGTAGACATTTCGTAAGTATAAGCCAACAATATATAGGCTATATGATAATAAAAAAATAGAATGCTGTAATGGACAAAAATTCTTCAGATAATTGTTACAATTACAAATTTCTTCAATATATAATAATCCAGTTTTCCTGTGAGTATTAAAGAAAATGGCGAAATTAAACCTAATTAACTGTGGATGAATCATGACCAAAGTCCCAGTGTTAATAATTTATATCTTTTTTTATTAAATAGGCACAGGAAACAACTAAAATATATACCTAAGATGTGTTTTGACAAATACAGTGAAACATAAAAGTCGAAATAGAATAAAACTAATGAGCTTTAAGTCTAACATTATCACAGGTTTGATTTTGACAAAGAGATATGCTCTTACACTTCATTAAAAGCATATTTAAATATTGTTTTCTAGTGATACAAATATGGTAATTAGCTTAATTTTGTCGTTTTCTTTGTTACTGTAAAGTTCATGTTATAAAGACACTTTTCTGGCTTTCAATTTGGCAAATCTCTTATTATTGCATCCATATCAATTTCATTCAGAATGTCATCTTCAATGGCCATCAAAGCTAGTCCATTTAATCGTTCTTGAGATATACTTGATTTAAAATAATTCTTTATTAATTTTAGTTAAACTAGTTCAATACACGACAAATGACAAAAGTGTGTGTCTTAATTGATATGTAATTTGTCCCCGATCGGTGGCAGAACCTTAAAATCAGGTTTCTCTGCAAAAAAATTCTTTTCAGGGCTCCTTAGGCCTATAGAACAATTCAATTCTTTCATGTTTCTTTCCAACATAGACGTTCGAAATCAGGCAGTAACACAATGTAAACACAAGCAATGATTCACCCAAGATTTTTCTTTGGGGTCCGAAGATTTTTTCGGAATAGCCTATAAAATGCAAATAATTTTGTGTATTTGCCCAATGAAATTGTGCTAATTGGGGGATCCAGACTCTCAGACTATATGTTCATTGTTTCGTCCACACATATTTTTAGGGAGCCACTGCCCCCCGGGAGGAGATCAAAATAATACGTCTATAATATAATAATAAATAGAAGAGTACCAGCAGTGGCCCTCTGAATACTAAGTGTGCCCCCCCGGAAGATTTTTTCCGAATGGAACACTGCACCTAGCGCGACAAGATTTGTGGCTGTCTCGTCTCGAAATTGTGCTGTAAAAGTGATGGCTCGACTCGAAAAATGTATATTTCTCTATTGGAAGAGCCGTGTCTCGACTCGAATTTTGTCTGGAAAATCCTGTCTCGACTCGTCTCGTGCGCATCCCTAGCACCTATGTCGGTACATCCCTGAACACAAGTAACTAATAATCAAAACTCTACTTTGCATTAGAATTATTACTAATTTAAAATATCGCTCCATCTAAATTTAATAACAGAGAATGGATTAATAATTATTGTTATCTGTCATAATAAAACGAGCATCTGTATACGCTGTTGGATTGAAAGTGAGAGTACTGTAAAAAAAAAAAGTACTTGTCATCCAAATTACCTTTCGTCGCTTCCGATTATATCATTTCAAGTTATATACTTATATGCCGCGTGAAAACTAATTGTATTCAAACAAATTTTGAAATACATGAAATTTAATTCAGACCCGTAACCGAAATGACCGTATCGTTCCATTTTAATTCAACAATTAAATCACTGCAATCAGGTAAAATAAATTTACAGCTTCAAAAGAATGTCGACCTGCAAATGCTTCGTTAACAGTGACTGATATTGACAACTCCCCACCTCAACATTTGTATGATTTTGTCCAGCACTCGAAAGAAACTTTTTAGAGCTTTCGGTTGCCCCTTATCTTCTTTCACGTTTTGTAGCTTTCTTTTCCGATAAAATGCTCACTTGGTTTTATATCGTTGGTCATTATTATTACATGAAAAACAAAGTACTATTAAAAAGTGAAAGCACACATCATTATAAATTAAAAATATAAACAAAAGCGAAACGACTTAGGACAGAAATGAAAATGTTGACGAATGACAAATGGTCTAATAGATATTAACAAAGTGAGAATTAAGCAGTGGACAGCGATTGTGAGTCATTAGGAACTTAAGTTAAAATTTCCCTCAGAAATGATTAAAAAAATCCATTTGTACCGCCCGTCTTTTCTTAGTATTCGCTCCACTCCCTGGACGAATGGACAAGAAAGTCTACTTGCTTGCATGGGGGCCCGAAGAATGTTTTTAGGGTGGTCATCTCCCTCGTTACTATATTACGTTTGGTATTTTGATTTGTATTAAGAAAATCTTAAGAAATTATCAGTAGCGTAGAGTGCTATGAGACACTGAGACACTGTCTACCCTTTCAAATTAAAAGAACAGTTTTAGAATTTCTTAATTAATAAGAATCAATATACGTTTCATGTTGTAGACAAAATATAGAAATAATAGGTTTTGTGATAGCTTGGTTAATAGCAATAGTGGTAGAATCTAATTTGTAAATAATTTTATTTTTCAAAACTGGGGAATTAAAGTTCTGTCTCCGTCAAACAGGCCACAGAGAGACATCAAGAAATCTGTCTCAACACGGCTAAACAAGTCAGTGGAGCTCCTACTTGAAAGTTGCGCGCGCATGTGGCTGTGTGGGGTTCTCGCTCGCTGAAAGAACCTGGCAATGAGACATGTTTCAGCTGCAGTGATACCACACTCAGCGCAATTGCACTATTATAAATCCAATACACTTTTTCCTCTTCTTTTTAGATATTAAATCATATTTCAAAGAAAATTTGAAGAAATAGAACAAAATAAAAACTAAATTAATAAGTACCGGAACAATTGCTTATAGTTTTATGAATACCAGTAATTCATATAAATCTTCGATGATCTAGCTTCGGCTTCTGTTAAATCGCAATATCAGAGTGTGTCAACACTGCGAAAGGCAAAAGCGAGCGTAAGATATTTTATAGTCTGCTGTTCTGTTGTTGTTTTTAAAATCGTTAGCTAACTTTATGTGAATTTGGATATGTGTTAATTATGTGTTATGTGCAAACTAAATGATTAGATATAGATTTATTACACCAGTTGTTATTAAATGGCATGCTAAGCTGTCGTATGAAAATTAGTATCAAGTTTAAAAAATAGCTAATTTCTGAACTTACATTTTGAATCAGAGATCACACTTTACAAAGGCTAAGCAAGTACGATTATACATAGGAAGTAAATTATTAATTCTATTTAACGTATCCAATGTATATACTGAGATTCTTCAGAATGAATTAATATCGGTATACTTGTTGGATTTAATCGTTAAGGGTTTTTTGATGAAAATTAAGTCTCCATATGTTATATACAGTAGCGCAACCTCGCAAAAATCAGTTTGTAGCGAAATTTTCGTCAGGAGTTTAATATTCCTTTCCAACACCCAGGCTGTATGAGACATGGCCCTACAACTTAATGTTGGTTCCGAACTCGAGAAGAAATAATAATATCTACCAGGCACACACCCAATTTTTTGTTGGGAGGGCGGAGGGCATGGGCGGAGCTATGGGAGCATGGGGGCCATTGCCCCCAACTTTTTGACAAAAAAATAAAATGCCATATATAGCCCAACTCAACATTTGTCTAGAAGGTGTTCTACAGGTTCGAGACTGACCAAAAGGTCTGCCCCAGCAGACAATTCCAAACTTGAGGGGTCCAGGGTTTGGGGGGATCCAAGCCACTACTTCTATGTAGTATTGAACGGATACTATTTTGCACTCGACAAGACAAGTGATTGTAAAGTACTTTCATCTATATTTTCAGAAAAAAATATGGAACTACATTATTTTTATAACACAAATAGTACAGATATGTAACATCAAATTTTCATGCTACATCAATCATTTCTCTACTAAACAAGTATAGTTTTATTAAGAAAGTGAATAAAAGTATATTGACTTAAGAAGTTTTGGGGATGTCGGAACCCGGTTGACTCACCCAGCCTCCCCTCCCCACGTGGATGTGCCTGTGCTGTCTACCCGTTGCGAAAGTAAACGCTACGCTACTGGAAATTATACATATACATTATACTTGTCGTAAGCCAGGTGGGGCCTGGCCCCTTCGTCCCCTTTTGGGCGCCCATGCTTGATTCAACTTTAAAAATGTGCATTTCATTTACGGTGATCTTTCTCAACCCTTAACTGTTGAGAAAGGAATGAAGAGTCTGTTATATTTGTATTTTGTGCATATGGTGGGATTGTGGAAAGAATACCACTGTCTTTAGCTCTACGGTCATAGTGCTTAATACAACATCTATTGGAAAGCTAAATTTAGCTTCATTTTATCTCATAGTCGTAAAATATCCCTTTTCCCTCTTTAAAAGATCTATCCTGTGCCGTGGAGTGAGTACAAATAACCAACGAAATTTCTGTACAATTAAGTCACATTTACAGGTCGCTTCATTTTTGCCTTGTTTTAGTTATTGTAGGATTAAAAGTGGATCTGAAAAGGCATGGGGACGCATTCGGTCACGCTGTCCCGCGTGCCTATATTTGCCCAATGTAATATTTTAGGAAGTAGGAGATGCCACGTATATTTTTTGAAGTGAGGCTAACGGCGGCCCCCCCATTCCCCCTCAGTTTTACCCCTGATTTGTTGCCAAAACTTTTAGAAAAATGTCACTATTTGTATCCTCAATTCAAAAAACGCTTTCTTCAGTGGAGTGGAAACATTTTTAAGATGGTTTACGACCAATCGAAGAATAAACTGTTTCTGTTCCTAGTCTTTTGTCAAGGCTTCATTATACTTTTGGATGAGACTGATACCTCTTTCAGTTACATTATTCACCACAGCCATTTATTTTAATAATTCACAAAATTCTTGAAAAAAAAAAAAAAAAGAAGCATTATCTCGCCAGCGTTGTAGTGTTTGTTTGAGGAAAGATTGAGACTTCTCTTTGCCTTTTTTCATTAGGACATCAAATATTGAGTGTTCTCGCTGTTACTAGATCCTTCAAATTAAGTTATTCGGGTTTCTTTGTCAACTTAAGTCGTAGTGGAATGTTTGGTAATGCTGGCCGCTGCAGGCTTTGGACCATCTTTTCCTTTGTTTCTTCTGATACTCTTTCATAAAAAAAAATAATAATAATGCTAATCCTGATAAAAGTTTAGACAAAAACTAGAGATATCTTGAAAATGTTGCACATGCACTACTAGAAATGCAGTCCTCTGGGTAAGTTTACAGAAGTGACATAAAATTAGTCATTGAGAGAGGTTTGGTCGACAAGGGGAGCTTCATTCCACTTTTTTACATAAACAAGGCTGACAAACAGCGCTAAACATGTGATAATTTTGCTTTCGCGCACAGTCATCCTGAATTGAGACTTGAAAAAAATTCAATGCTTAAATGCCTTTCCTCATCCACCTAGCGTGATGTTGTGGGTCTCGAGCTCGAAATGACTGATTGTCGTTGCATCCACCAAGAAATATGATAAATAAACGCAAAAGTTCCTTATAATCATCTCTAGGCTTCTTGGCTTAAGGAGCACTTGGTAAATATTTTAACATCTGATATGTTTGTGCATCAATGGATTTCATGCATACCATCTGTGCATCACTGGACTCTCAAATAGGTCGTCAGTTGTCTTTGTAAATCATCCTGATTTATTGATGACCACTGTTTATGAAATCGTTTGAACGATGAAGTTGATAGACTTTCTGCCGGACTAAACAAACATTTGAATATACTAGAGAGGGGCCGTGATGTGTCAGTGGTAGGCGTTCACGGGATCCCGGGTTCAAATTCTGCTCCCGCCAAGTGAACTTTGTAGTGGACAAACACCGTGTGCGTTGATTTCCTCGGGGTTCTCCCGTTTCCTCCTACTTTCTTCATTCCACCATTTCATTCATTTCTCAACATCTCCGTCTCCTTTAGCCTAGCCGGCATAATCGTGGGACGTAAAACTCAAAAATTTCATTTCATTTTTAATACACTAGAGAGGACTACCCCCATAACATGATGACACCATCTAAGGATCACGATGAAAGCTACGAACTTATCCGGCTATCTGGCTATTAGCACAGCAACTGTGTTAAATTACATTGTAGTCTTGACGCCTATAATATAGTATACATGAATATAATGGAGCGTATACCCATTATCAACCTAATATTTTTATAGTGCAGCCTATATTTACCTTAAATTTACGAATGAACGAGTATATACGGAGAAGGGTATACGCTATATTTTTGAAAACGGTCCAGCGTATACCTCAGAAAACTTCTAGCGTTAGTTCATTGGTAATACCACATAAACAAAAAGATTTAAAATGGAGCGACCTGTAAATATTAAGCAATAGAGCTGAAATTAAGCAGGTAAGTAGCTTATGACTAGAGGAAAAAAAATTAGCCTTGTGGACTATTATTTTGAACAAGTTGAATTTTTTCATTTGATTTTGGACCACCCTAATGTTACATGTTTCATTTTAAAAAAAATAATCCTATTCTTTCTAAAATTATTTATGTAGATCAAGCAAGGAACAGAAAGAAGTAAAATTCGTCCTTTTCCGTTTGTATTTCAGCTGTTATTTGTTTCGATTATTGTGATAGTTTCCATTAAGCAGCCCGCGTGATCTCTTATATATTCATAACCTACTAAAATCAGCGAAACAGAATGAATTACATATATTAGGCTGTTGCATCTGCATACCCAACCTCTTTATTAATGTATTCATTTTAATTTCGATTAACGGGGCTGAAACGGATGATTTTGGCGCACGTTCCACGGTGTGTATCGCAAATGTCCTACTGTTTAAGGGAAAGTTTTGAACAGTACCGCAAATATCCCATAAAAACTGGTGTTCTGGTTTTACCACAAATGTCCTGATACCTAGAAAACTAACGAGTTCAAGCAATGACCATCCGGATTCTCTAGGATTAGGGTACAGACTAAGAGGATATATAATGGAAAAGCATTCTATGTAAAAATATTGAAGAACCTTTTACACAGCAGGAAACAGTAACATCTGCATTAATTGAAGATATATATATACTTGAAAAACTCGGCACTGCATGATGAATTATTTACAACAGTACCAGTGTTGTCAACTGCTTGAGCGGATCGTATCACGGCTCAGTAACCACCGAGCCGAGCCGAAAAGTGAGCCAAACCAACAACTCACCCAACGGAGCCGGCTCGAGCCCTCGGCTCAGTTGGGCCGAACTGATGGCTCACCCGAACCGAGCCGGCTCGAGCCGATTTCTCACCTGAGTCGAGCCGAACCAAGCCGGTTGGGCGCAACATCGTCCTGATTAACAACAAAGAAAAAATACAAGTTCGCTTAGAAATATTTTTTCAGTTATTGATAAATAAATGGAAGTAATAAAACAAAACAAGTCTCTAGATAAACACAAAAAATGCCTTTAAAAACTACATAGATGCAGTTACACGACCTTAACAATAATAGTTTTAGACATACTCGAACTTTTACATATTTGTACTAATACTTCATTAGTTTAATGAATGATATTTACAACAGAGATCAAACTAATGCCCACTGATTTAAGAGATTGATTAACGAATCAGTTACTACAAACTCAAATATCAAACATTTTGTTTGTCTTCACGTAATCCAACTTCGAAAATTAGGCTTTTGTTTTAACATTTCGTAGCAAGTAGTTAGCAACTTTAATCACAGATTTATTTCATTGTAAAACAACTAATTATCTTAATAAACTGCATGAAGTATTAACTTTATAATTACAAAGGTTATGACAAAATAACCAGATGAATTTGAAGAAATACGTATATTCTACATCAATTTTTTACTTGTTACGTGAGCCCACTATGGTTGAACGTATAACACACCTATGTTTGACGCAGAAGTCTTCAGGTTTGATTCCCAGTGGGGGCGAAAGGAACACACAGTCTTGGTGCTGGTTTCCATAATAATAATAATAATAATAATAATAATAATAATAATAATAATAATAATAATAATAATAATAATAATAGGTTATTTGTTATGTTTACTACAAGCAAGAAAAAGCGTTCCGAAACAAGCGTCTTTAACAACTACATGTTACTGCTGATTTGCAACGCAGGTGTATCACTCTTTTAGAGTTTTGGTAAAATGCGTTGATCTCCGCATGTAAGTTTGTTTCCAATGGACCAACAACCAGTTTCTACTATGTTTCATTCTTAGTAATTTTTGGGCCGATAAACTCTGTCACATTATACATACGAAATACAATACGAAACCCATCATTCTTTCCCCAGTTGGGTATTTCAAAAGATTACGATTATAACTTATTCTTGTTTAAGAAAAACTCACATTCTCCTAACCCCCCGTCTATCCCCATAGCTTAAACAGACAACATAATTTAAAAAATGATGAATTTAAGACATAAAACCTCTGTATTCTTCGTTTATTTATAAAGGTATTTAATTTGGAAGACTACAAGACTCTCGCAAGTGGGTCTCATTCTTGTCCGAATCTTGCGGACTTGGACTTGTTTTTGCACACTTGATTTTGGTCTCGGTCTTGCATATAAATACTCGGTCTTGGTCTTCGAATCAGACAGTTTTCACCCAAGTTAGCACTCTATCAGTTCCATTGGTAATTTGAGTTCGGAGGTTGAGGTCGACGGAAAATGATTTATTGTTGGAGTTTGGAGGTTGAGTGGTACTTGCAGTTCGGAGATTGAAATCGAACCGAATGAAGGTCAAGGAGCAATCGGAGTTTGAATGTTGAGATCGTAGTTTCCTGTAACTAGTGTTGTAAACGGCTCGAGTGGCTCGGCTCATGGCTGTCACCACCGAGCCGAGCCAACAGTTCACCCAACCGAGCCGGCTCGAGCCCTCGACTCAGTTGGGCCGAACAGAGCCAAGCCGATGGCTCAACTAAGTCAAGCCGAACCGAGCCGATAGCTCACCTGAGCCGAGACGAACCGAGCCAATGGCTCATCGTAACCGAGCCGGCTGACATCACTAAACAGTACAGCTGTAGACGCATATTTTACCAGAAGATAAAAATGAAATTGAAGATCAAATGTATTCATTTAATACGCACGATCTTGAAGAACAAAATCTTGAATTTATAGCTGAGAAGCTAGCTTTCTAATTTAAAATCAAATATCCACAGCTCTATGTCCAAGAACCTCTTCAGGGACTACAGTGCAACTGGATAAAATTTATCTCAAAAGGAGAACTAACATTTTCATCAAAGGAACTTCTAGACACAATCAAAAAAGCTAACGAATATTTTCTTGAAGAATGTAATGGAAAATTTATTCGCAAAGGAAAGAACATCATTAGAAAATTAACAGGCATCATTAAAAAAATGAATTTGTTAGCAAGTGTGAACCGGAGGTTTTAAAATTTTATCCCATTTAGAACATACATAAGAATAAATTAACTAAACAAGCAACTGAAAAGTTCTTCCTCCAAAAGAACATATTACAAGCAAATGAAGAAAGTGGTGAAGTTAGAAAATTAAAAGTTCAGAAAAGAAATTCTGATTGACAAACGCAACTGGAATAGACCAACTGGGGATACAATTTAAGGAAAAAAGAAAAATGAAAATGAAATCTTTGAGTTTTACGTCCGACGGTTCTACCGGTTAGGCTAAAGGGGACGGTGATGATGAGTAATGAATGAAATGAAGAAAGTGGGAGGAAACGGGAGAAACCCGAGGAAACCTACGCACACGGTGTTTGTCCACCACAAAGTTCACTTGAAGGTGGCGGGATCGAACGCGGGACCCCAAGCACCAGAGGTGAACGCTCTACCAGTGACCCACCGCGGCCCTTAAGGAAAAGAAAAGAAAAGCACACCACAGACAATACCTCTAGAGTTGTGGGGAAACTTGTCCAAATAGACTTTTTTTATTTACATTTAAAAAGAAATAAAATATATTGGCATGACGGAATAAAATTCCACTAATATAATAGACATCTAAATTAGAAATAGCAAAGACAGCTGAAAGTAAGGAGAAAACAGTAATTTCACATCAGGTTCCAAAGATAATACACAGTAGCAAGCGAGTAAGCAGACAGACAACAGCGTTACTCCTCCTGTGGTCCTGTCCCGAGCGCGTGTCAAAGGTGACGTCATTGCACGAATAGGACGGAAACGCATTCAGTGATGAACTTACCAAGGCAGTAACTACTGTATTTACCAGAAGAAGTGCGCGGAGTCCTACACTCTATAAAGTGCCTTTTATTATACAGGATTATGCGCGATCAATATTATAACTGTTACATTTTTCATTCTCTGTTGCAAGAAAATAATTGACATAAAGATAGGACCTGTATTTAAACGCAAAATTACATAAACGGTCTGGTAGTTTTAGATAGAACGATCCGTCAACAGGAGGTGGAGTAAGTTCTCAAACATTTAAATATACGACGTTTTATGTAGGTGCACTACGCAACCAGTTACTAGAGAACAAGTCCCGAAGTAGGACTGGTATCAAAACGAAACAATACGAGACTACTTACAGTATTAGTCTCATTTCAATCGATAAATAGCGGTCTCAGTCTCGTCTCAATAGTTCCGAAATAAATTGTGTGAAATTATTCCACATTAAATTCGACAGTAGATAAATAAAATATACCTCGAATAGTTCTCCCTATTACTTCAGAATATATCCTGGATGCACCATTTTCTACTAGATAAAGTATGAATTAGCAATTCATATACCACATTCAAAAATGCATATGTCTATTTCCATTAAATATACTCATTGTTTCTTAAATTATTCATTTACTAATTGAAATACCCGGCGTTGCACGGAAAGAATAGGTTTATATTTCAAAGATATATTTGAGATTAGTCTTCCCAGTAGAATACGTATTTGAATCGGAATGAAATAGTACGAATCCATTTCCAGCAGGAGTTGAGTTGATTTTTAGTTTAACGTCCCGTTCAGCAGCGAGGCTATATGAGACGTGGACCTACTGATTAACGTGGAATCCGAACCACATGAGCTCCGGCCGGGAATCGAACCCGGGTCTCCCACGCCAAAGGCGCGCACGCTAACCGCTTAGCCACGAATGAGTTCATATTTCCAGCAGGAGCAACTGAATAAACTTGCCGCTAACGAAGAATAAAGCCTTGGGCTTTTATGGTATCGGAAGTGTCATTATTCACTTCAGCGACCCCGGAAACTATTGAATAGACAATCATATCTTTCTATTAGGAATTTTTAGGACCTCGAAAGCTATGAATTTAACATTAATATCGTTCATTTTCGATTATTTTTGCATGTTCCTGTGTCTCCCATGATAGAACTAGAGGTGATACGGATTTCGATTCCCGTCAGGAGTCGTGTGGTTCGGGTTCCACGTTAAGTCGTAGATGCACGTCTTGTATAGAGTAGTAGCTGAAAGACACGCTGAACTATGCATCGAGTTTTATATCCTTAACTTTAAGGTGTCCTGAGTTAAGTAAATGAATAAACTTCCTGCTAACGAAAGAGTAAAGCTTTGGGCTTTAATAGTATCGGGAGTGTAATTATTCATTTCAGCGACCCCGAAAGCTATTGAATAGATACTCATATCTTTCAATTAGGAATTTTTCATTTTCACCCCTCCCATTAAACCTCCATGCCGATAATGCTAAACTTTGATGTGAACGATATAGAGGGTATCATACATAATTCATGTACTTAAAAGCTATGGATTTAACATTAATATCGTTCATTTTCGATTATTTTTACATGTTCCTATGTCTCCCATAATAGAACTAGAGGTGATACGGGTTTCGATTCCCGTCAGGAGTCGTGTGGTTCGGGTTCCACGTTAAGTCGTAGATGCACGTCTTGTATAGAGTAGTAGCTGAAAGACACGCTGAACTCTATATCACCTCACCTCGTGAGATATTCTACGTTTGCATAATTTCTAAACCACTTTTCTTTCTTTCAATCTCTTCCTTCCTCTTAGGACACGCATAGGTTCAAACCCAAACATTCTTCACGGTTGGAGGACGCAAGGCTACTGTACCTACTCTTATGGAACTAGGTAGTGAGTTGCGCAGTTTGAGTAGCACGCACGAATAAACCACGCTTACATTTATTATATATAAATAATAAAATCTCATATTAGGACTTACTCTGCACGTCAAACTTTTAACATATGCGACTTTTAAATTCTGTTCTTCTTCTTCTGCTTTATTATTATTATTATTATTATTATTATTATTATTATTATTATTATTATTATTATTATTATTATTATTATTATTATTATTGCAATACCTATATGAAGCAATTATCTCGGCAAACTTGGTTAATACACACCATTCAGCAACCGGTAGTTGTAGAAATCAGGCTTTGCCTACAGAAGTTGTTAGCTCAATCGGTAGAGCGCTGAGCCATGGATTCAAGGGTTGCGAGTTCGAATATAGTCTAAGTCAAAAGATTTTTTTCCTGATATAATTCTTGAAATGGAAATGTTTCTCTCTTCACCTTTATCTCATAATTCTGAATAGAGATGTTTGGATGTGAAAGAAAAAGTATACTAGAATATAAGAAAAGAAAGGTAAATTACATGATACCCTTTGCAATGTTTAACTATATTTTCATCTATCTAGGACGTCTCTAAAAAGTTCAGACTTCTAGACCTCCTTTTCGCTCTCTTATGTGTCCTTGAACTAATTTCTACAGTTACTTAGTGAATCACATATACATATATTACAGATGACGTATCTCTTTCTCTTCTCTCTACATCATGTCTGGAGATGAATGTTTTGACAATAGGTTACAAACACGATTTTAAAAAATAATACGATCTGCGATATCAGTGATACATATTGTTGTGTTTAACTTAACATATAAAACAATAAATAGAAAAACTGAGAATACGAATCTTTTCGTGCACTGATGCTTCAATAGCAGTGAACTGATGCTTCAAATCTGTGTCTTTACTCCCTTCACCTATGTTAATTCCCTAGTCAAAATAAAAACTCTTCAAAATTAATCACAAATTCTTATACAACCATCCCTTCCTTGGAGTACTGCGCGGTCACATACCCGTCACTGCGATGTAAAGGCACTTATGGCGACGAGGATACATACAATTCCCATCTGATATCGTGAAAACTACCGGCGTGAAAAATTTTTGAAATTTACCTTAAGTAAAAAGTCACGCCCTTCCGCACCCACTTGGCGCAGCCAAGTTGACCATCTGGTTCCAAAATGCATCTGGGGTGTTCTTTGGTCCATCCTTGACTTGACTAATTAAAAAAACGACTTAAGTATCTGTTATAGAACCTAAATAAGAGGTAAAAGACCATAGTACGCTATGGTAACAAAAGTTACCAAAAATCCTAAGAGTTAATAGAGCACTGAAGCTTCAACCAACCCTATGGTAACACTGATATGAGAAGTGAAGATCAATATTGTGCAGTGAAGTTCCCAGAGTTTGAACTTGAATTTGTTTTAATGCCTTTAGACAAATTTGATTTCGGTCATGAATTTAGCAGCGGAGCAGATGCAGCAGACCGAGATCTGGAGGGAAGGGGGCCTTTATCCAGCAGTTGATAGAAAACGGCTGAATATGATTATATATTTATTCATTGTTTTGGCCCCCCCCCCCCCCAATATTTTCTTCAAGTCGGCGCCTATGTGGAAGCTTATTCATGAAATTCAACAAGTTGAAGCAACGGTTTCAGCTGTGCTTCATCAAGATGCTGTAGGGCAACCACCCAAACAGCAAACTAGAAGAGTTTTTCAGATCATTTAGAAACGGCTCTAGTCTTTGTGCTTAACGTATAACACCTAAATGTTTAAAAAAAAATGCTTGTTGTTTCCTATAGTAGAATGAACATGTAAACCATTTATTGCATTAATACAAGTTATATTTTGTTTGCTAATTTTTTGTTCTGAAATTTTAATATTGCCAAAACTTATATTTGTAAATAGTGATATATAAATCCATTACTGGCCCATTTTGCCTGTGCTTTTAACATTTGCTGAAACTGACATTATGTTATTTTACTGCTGTTTATTCTTGCTTCGAGTATCCGAAACTTTGATTTTCCAGAGTCGAACACTAACTGAATTGTTTTTAAACTTTGATTAAGATAAGGTCAGCTGTTTCGGTCGTTTACTTTGTCTCTACTTAGTTCAACAAAGATGAAAAAATGACCATGACAAAATTTCCTGCATGCTAATATTTTGGTGACAAAATTACCGGTGACGAAAATTCCGGTGATGAAATTACCCAAGTCCGCTAACACCCAACCTTTCAATAAATAAATATTTAAATGATTTTTAAAAACTAGATAAAAACTAAATGGCAAGATAAACTTTGAAATAAAAAAAAAAAGGTAGGTGGAAGCAGCGGGGAGGATCCCTTCAACTTACAAAAGCCGAGGTAACAAGGATCAAACTATTTCTAAAGAATGGGGCCGGACAGCGGCGTAGCGAGCGTTACAAGATTGGGGGGGGGGGAGAAATGAAACTTGAAATTGCCAAGTCTTGATAAAAAAAAAATGCCACACTTACCAACCCTGTGGAAAACTTTACAGCAACCTTATTTTCATATTCGTCCCATTTCACGCCCCATCTGAGATATGAATAGGAATAACCCCCCGGTTTCGAGTCCAATTTCACAGCTCAATTCAGGATCATTATCATCACCCATGATGCACAACTGTTAATTTGACAACTCATGGTTATCATAGTTTAGGTAATCCCCGCCAGCCAATCCTTACGAGAAGTGCGCAGAGTTTTTTTTCTGTTCTCCAGTCTCCTCCCACTTCGATATCATGATTTCGCATTCTGATGTAAAGTATTAAATACCGGCAGGAAAAATACTAATATTTAACCTCCCTTTTAGGCGCCCCACCAGTCACGCGCCCGGGGCACGTGAATTGCTTTCTTCCCCATAGTTGCGGCCCTGTGAACTACGTAACATGCATTGGTTACGTAATGCTTTGACTTATAAATACGTACTATAAAGAAAGGAAGAACTTCAATTTGTTTAACTTTCCGAAAGAAGCAACTACGGGATTAAAAATAAGGTAGGAATGACAACTCATCTGTATGAAAATGAAGTGAAAGACACGCCGGTCTATGCTTTCACCCAGCAGACGTATTGTTTGGCCCTCCAGAATGTGACTTTTGGAATCATGCACTTAGGTTTACAAAATGACTCGACTCATCCATTGTAGCTTCCCCCCATCGAACGCCTGAGAAACCTACTGTGGCCCACCAGTGCCGTGCCATGGAAATCAGCGCCTGGGGCGAGAGTATACGACGGCGCCCACGTACAATATGAGTGAGATCGAAATAGCAACCGCGAAGCGCCATCATGGTTTGCGCGAACCCTAAGAAAATTTTCAAAACTAAACCTTGCTTTTCCTTGATTTTGAGCACTTTTTATTACTTTTTCCTTCCATTTTATATATGTGCACATATATTTTCCTAACATGAGTAACATTATAGGACCACTTCCTAAAGCAGAAAGAGGATTTAAGTACATACTAGTAATATTCCTCTAATTTTTCATTTCTTTCTTTTTTCTTTCGTTCTCTTCTTTTTCTTTCCCAATTTTGCGCCCCCTTACTTCGGCGCCCGGGGCTGTCGCCCCGCTCTCCCCTTTATACGAGGCACTGGCTATACCAATCCCAAAACACACTTCTGTTCAATTCTCCCTACTCGAAAAGCCCTGTGAATAGAAAGTCTTACTGCAAAACAGAACTGAAATAAAAAGTTTATACTAACCAGTCACTGTCTTGTTCTTGTTTTATTAATATCAATTCTTATTAGTTCCATTAATCTCCACAATATGCCTGTTGTCTTGTATACGCTCTTGTATCAAATGCTTTTGTTTCCAATATAACTGCCACCGAAAAGCCTCTTCTATCTGTTTTAATTTTGTACGCCACCTCTATTGTGCTTTTGTCAGTGGTACAATTTCTCGATTTTTTTTATTGAAGATTCTTCAAAATGTTTAGGAATATCAAATGAACAAAAGTGAAGTGTGATCACTTGCAACAAGTAAAGGAGCTTTAAATGAATATATCAATTTATTTCAAGATAGGAAACTACACAAAATTTATGCCAAATCTATAAAAGAACTGATAAGTTACAGCAACTGGGTATCTAAGAAAATGTTAAACCAAATAAGCCAATTGAACAAAACGGCATTCTTCAAGTTGCCAACTAGGTATTTTAATTTGCCAACTTGTCAAGAAATTGGTAACTTTGAGGGGAGAAACTCCCCCCTTACCCCCCTTAATGACGCCCCTGGGGCTGGAGGTAGTTGTATAAGTCTTGTTTTTCCTTTCTGGCCTATTTTGAGCTGTGGATAACATAATAAAAATTGGTATCCCGTGAGGGGATAATTTATTCTATTTGTTACTACTATATTCTTCGTTAATTTTGTAAGAAGAAAAAAAACGAAAGCTGCAACCATTAATAAATCATATTTTCTTTAAATTGAATTTATCATTCAGTAGCCCACTTTTTAACCACCAAAGTCAACAGTCTAAAACATTGTATAACAAAAAAATCAATAAATTATTCAACTATCGGAACACTCCTTTACTCCCTTATTCTTTGTAAACTGCAGTTCCAAACAATAGGCTTATTTCGGAAGTTAAGAGGAAACCACGCATCAAGCTCGTTCAGATTGAATTAAATCATCATCGTGTCTGTTTAGAAATTTAAATGTTTGCAATTTATATCGTAAAAAAAATTAATATAACTTTTTTCCTGTCCTGTGTCCTCCTCCTTCGAAGTACGATTATATAAATATTTAGTGATCTCAGATCACTAAGTACAATGATCTAAGATTGTACCAAAAATAGGCCAAATGGATTGAGCTGCTTGGACGTAAAATAGATAAATGTGAATTTTTAATCCTCTTCGGCGTGGCTCCCAGTCTGTTTCTTCTATGCTTTCTTTTTTATTTTTTTACTTAACAACACAATGTTTATAGCACCTGCACTTAAAACCATGGGCTCAGATAGATCCATCTTGTTCAAGCAACTTGAGTAAACTGGAAAACGACCATGTGCTCAAACAACAGGCAAGAGGAAGAGCGAAAAATGACCGCTTCTGTTTCTTCTTCTTTTACGCGCCTATTTTTACGCTAGGTGTATGGGCCAACTTACGGACAGAAATTTACGACATCATTTTACGGACCGAAAATGCGCGCTGAAAATACGCTAGTGTATGTTGGCCTTTACACTAACTTATTGACAGATTCTAAAGGCTAACATACACTAGCGTATTTTCAGCGCGTATTTTCGGTCCGTAAAATGATGTCGTAAATTTCGGTCCGTAAGTTGGCCCATACACCTAGCGTAAAAATAGGCGCGTAAAAGAAGAAGAAAAAAAGAAGCGGTCATTTTTCGCTCTTCCTCTTGCCTGTTGTTTGAGCACGCGGTCGTTTTCCAGTTTGCTCAAGTTGTTTGAAGAGGACGCATATATCTTCTAAGTGCAGGTCCTACAAACATTATGCTATTAAGGAAACGAATAAAAAGAAAGAACAACAGAATAGATTTGGATAGGAAGTGATATTCAAATGTAGGAGTACTTTTTGTTTCTTTTTTCGTAGTATCGGAATGTGAAATTCCCATAGAATGTTTTAACAAAGTTAAATCAGATTAAAAAAAGAAAAGGAAGAAAGAAAAACAAAAGCTAAATGCATAATTTTGCGAAAGCAGTATTCAATTTAATAAATTTTCTCACTAAATTTGTTAGACTTCTCGAACAAATAAATAAATCTACTCTCTTGGCGTAACATATCTCATGGAACCAGGGCCTACCATCCAGCTTGTGCCACTCATGTCTTTAGGGCAGGGTGCGAATACCGGGCCGGAATTTCCTTCTATTTTGTTTTAATCCCTTCCAAAAGCAACAAATTGAAACATTGATCGCTCACAAAGCATTCAACTATCTCCTGTTAGGAACTATTTTATTCCCCTTCAAATATACACAATCTAATTCGCGCACTGCCTTGGGTAATATATGCTCAGCACATCTGCTGCTCTTGTAGAATCTAGTCCTTAATGAAAGGGTCAAGTAAAAGAAGGAAAGTCAACCATCTCCAAGTACAAACAAACCAAGTTTTAATTTCGAAGTGTGACTTGACAAGCTATTTAAAAGTTACAAAGAATATCTAGAATAATTAAAATTTAATATTTAGGAAACGAATTAACACTTGATCTGAAGTACAACATAACCAAATGAAAACAATATCAATTGTATTGTTGTACTTTACTAATATGAAAGGTGGCAACTAATTCACTCTCCTGTTTTCTTTCACAATCTCTGAAGCATAGCATTTGTTCTAACAGTGACGATATTAATGCACCATGCTACATTACATTGAATAGTACATTTGCTCATAATAAGAAGTTTTTGGAGGTTAAAATATCTTTTTAAGATAAAAAATTCTTTACCTTAAATACAACTAAATTTTAAATATATAAGTGCTTGTGTTATCCCTTATCCATTTAGCAACTGTAGAATAGATTGCTTTATATTTAGAATAGTTCTCATCAGAGTCGTAACTAAGTTGGGCGGCCAGCGTGGCGGTCGCCCCGGGCGCTGATAGCAAGAGGGTGCCGAAGGAGCAAAAAGAAAGGAAAGTATTGGAAATGAAAATAGATTTGTTAAAAATTTTCTTGCTCGCTACGCCCGCAATCCAAACGTTTCAATAAGTCAGAACAAGTTTTTACTTATTACTTTTTTCTTTTTTTTTTTTTTTAAAAAAAAGCTATTTTTTAATGACGATGTGACATACGAGTATGTACGACATACATGTGACTCGTACATGCTGCCAAGTAATGACTTACAGTGTAAACAAGAGCGTTTTCAAAATCAGAAACGGTCACAGTCTTGAATACGTACGAATTACGCATTTTGATGATGATGAGTTCGGTTAGTTAATCACGTTTTTCTACCCAATCGTATTAATCACGGCGGTGAGAATAAAGGTATGAAAAATGAAAGGAGTGAAGAGGCACACAAGTTGGTGTTCGCGCTGGAATATTAAAAATTAAGGTAAACAAGGGGAATAATAACGTTCTTGAATTTGAAAGTTGTAGAATAGGGGTTTAATGGGTCAGAACTTTACCCCACGAATTTCGTCTTTTTCAAAGACTGGTTGCTACCAGTGTTTTTTTAGTATTATTATTTCATTGACATATGAAATGGTTCCAATTTAAAGGAATTTATAGGGATCATTTCTGCATTAACTACTGGTATCGCCAGGATTCTTTTTTTGTGCTTACGTATCTGGTTGTGATTTTTTTATTTATCTACATACCTACAAAATATACACACACATTATATATATGTGTATGTGTGTGTGTGTGTGTGTGTGTGTGTGTGTGTATCCGTGTATTTTAATATGTTTATTAATAAACGTAACCTTAAATTCAAAATTTTCAGTCATTAAGAAATTAATTAAGTACTATAATTTTGAACATACACTATGCGATCAAAAGTATCTGGATACCCGAATGAAAATGACTTACATATTCGTAGCGCCCTCCATCGGTACTGCTGGAATTCAATATGGTGTTGGCCCACCTTTAGCCTTGATGACAGCTTCCACTTTCCAGGCATACTTTCAAACACAGGTGCTGGAAGGTTTCTTGGGGAATGGCAGCCCATTCTTCACGGAGTGCTGAACTGAGGAGAGGTCGATGTAGGTTGGTGAGGCCTGGCATAGTCGGCGTTCCAAAACATTCCAAAGGTGTTCTATAAGATTCAAGTCAGGACTCTGTGCAGGCCAGTCCATCACAGGGATGTTGTGGTCGTTTAACCACTCCGCCACAGGCCATGCAGTATGAACAGGTGCTCGATCGTGTTGAAAGATGCAATCGACATCCCCGAATTGCTCTTCAACAGTGGGAAGCAAGAAGGTGCTTAAAACATTAATGTAGGCCTGCGCTGTGAGAGTACCACGCAAAACAAGGGGTGCCAGCCCACTCCAAGAAAAACACGACCACACAATAACATCATCACCTCCGAATTTTACTGTTGGTACTACACATGCTGACAGATGACGTTTACCGGGCATTTGCCATACCCACACCCTGCCATCGGATCGCCACGTTGTGTATCGTGATTCGTCACTCCACACAACGTTTCTCCACTGTTCAATCGTCCAATGTTTACTCTCCTTACAACAAACGAGGTATTTACCTGAATGATATGTGGCTTATGAGCAGCCACTCGACCATTAAATCCAAGTTTTTTCTCATCTCACGCCCAACTGTCATAGTACTTGGAGTGGATCCTGATGCAGTTTGGAATTCCTGTGTGGTGGTCTGGATAGATGTCTGTCTATTGTCTCTTCAACTCTCTTCAACTGTCGACGGTCTCTGTTAGTCAACAGACGAGGTCGGCCTGTACGCTTTTGTGCTGTACGTGTCCTTTCACGTTTCTACTTCACTATCACATCAGACACAGTGGACCTAGGGATGTTTAGGAGTGTGGAAATCTCGCGTACAGACTTCTGACACAAGTGATACCCAATCACTTGACCACGTTCGAAGTCCGTGAGTCCCGCGGAGCGCTCCATTTTGCTTTCTCACGATGTCTAATGACTACTGAGGTCGCTGATAATGATTACCTGGCAGTAGGTGGCAGCACAATGTACCTCATATCAAAAACGTATGTTTTGGGGGTGTCCGGATACTTTTGATCGCGTAGTGTATGTAGTAGCCTAACTACATTTTGGATTTCAAGTACAAACATTAAACATATTATTTACCTCCATCGATCAATGTTAAGAAATTCCCAAAGAAGGTCCCTTCAGAGTTTCCGTTACATTTCACAAAATATTTTTACCGTAAAACAATCAAAATTAAAATCTTCTTTATGTGCTCACATACAGAATATCATAAAATTACAAAAGTTTACAATTATTACTGGAAATTGATGCTGTTACCCATTTCGAACATTTTTTAAATCATAAGTTTTAACGTATTAAAATTTCATTTCTTATATATAGTATGAAACGTAAATAGTTGTAATTTTCATAATTGTTCTCAAAGTGGATTTGTGTACAGCAAAGGCAGTTTTGTAAGTTTAACAAAAAGTCCAAAATAAGCCTCTTGAAAACAGCTTTTATTTGTAAAAGAATAGAGAATGATCACTTTTGGCTGTTTGCAATAGTCTGTGCAAGCAGCATAATAAAAATTCAACGTAGCATAACAACAACAGCTGTTTCTCTTATTAGTAAAAAAAAAAAAAAAAAAAAAGAAGAAGCTTGATAAGGTGAGTGTAGGGGCGTCGAATTCTACTTCGCCTCTGGCGCCGAAATCTCTACCAACGGCTCTGATTTTCATCCACCTTCTAAACATTTGTATTGCTAACTAACACTTATCGATTCGACGGTGATATTCCTCATTGTTGTAAATATATATATATATATATATATATAGGGTGCGGCACGTAAAACCGGCCCGTCGTAATATTCTGGTATATTGTGTTTTTGGCAACACTTAAATAATCTACCTTCCTACCAAGAGATGGCGTGTCGAGGTCGGGTCCACTTACGTGACCTGCAGCAGTCACGTGCAGCCGCAGCCAGTGAAACTTGTCGAAACCAGTTGAGAGAAAGGCCTCGTTGTGTTAAGCCGGGTGAGTGTCAGTGTGTGATAATGCCGTATTCGATACCCGAGCGTGTTGCCATTGTTGAAGGGTTCATTCTCACTGGATATTTTGTGAAAACAAAGAATTTGTTTCGGGAGAAATTTCCTGGACGTTCTGTGCCAGCAAAAAGCACCATTCAGGAATTGATTGAAAAATGGCGGCGTACATGATCGGTTCAAAATGCTCCCAGGAACAGACGACCATCTGTCTGCACACCTGAATTAAAGATGCAGGTGGAGGAGATAATGACAAGAAGTAATCGAAAGTCGACCAGGAGATTGAGTCAACAGGTTCATGCGAGTGAGAGAAGTTGCAGACGTGTTTTAAGGGGACTGAAGTTAAAACCGTACCGGATAAGTGTTGTGCAAGAACTGAAGGAGCCTGACCTGCAGAAGAGGGTGCATTTCTGTTCATGGCTGTTGAGCAATGTTGCCAGTGGTATCTTGGATCCACTAATGCTCATCATGAGTGACAAGGCGTGGTTCCACCTGTCTGGGTACGTAAATTCCCAAAACAACTGGTATTGGTCGACAGAAAATCCACACGCAATCCACCAGGTACCCTTGCATGATGAGAAGATTGGTGTTTGGTGTGCCATTTCCGCCACACGCGTTATTGGGCCCATATTCTTTGAGACGACAGTGAACAGTGACGTGTATATGGGAATCCTGTAGGAGTTTTATACACACTTGACCGAAGAGGAGCGTCAGTTATGTTACTTTCAGCAGGACGGTGCAACATGCCACATCTGCTACATCATTGTCCCTTGTGCATGAGATGTTTACACCAGAGAGGACAATCAGCAAAGGCTTGTGGCCTCCTCAGTCACCAGATTTGTCCACGTAAGACTTTTACTTATGGGGAATGTTAAAGGGAAGAGTATACGAAACAAATACACACACAATTGAGGAACTCAAGACCAGGATCCAGGATGTCACCAATAGCATTACAACACAAGAACTGACAAGGGTATATATGAATCTCCTCAATCGTGCTCACATGTGTGTTGAAGTGGGCGGAGGACACTTTCAGCACCTGCTGTGAAGGCTGCTGTGAAGGTGAGTAGTCATATTCAATACATTACATTTCATTTATGTGTTGTAGTTAATCATATTCAATACATTACATTTCATTTTATGTGTTCACTTTACGGGCCGGTTTTACGTGCCGCACCCTGTATATATAGAAAGTTTTTCGAACTTTTAATATTCCCCTTCACCGGACGCAAATTCTTATTAATTAATTCACTGAGAAAAGTCCGTAATTCGGACAGCGCTATATTGTACAAATATACAGAATCATTATGTTTACTACAGAAATCTGCACGGAAATACGTTATCCATATGCTACAGACTTTCACCGCTTAGATGTTACATCATGCCGTTGCAGGATGTATGACATCTAACAGTCTTCCATATATCACATACGTATACGTATGTTACATACGCGAGTTGTATGTTACATGCGTATATCTGTATGTGAGATCCTGACCACCTATATACAATTCTTTCGTTCGTACAGAAAGTACGTTCGTTCGAAACATGTATGCGGAAAGTATGTATAAAATGTACTAGTTTCAGTTATACACTTGCTGTACGTTAAGTCCTAAAACTACATGATTTACACATGTAACCTACGTTAATACGTACGCCACATATATTTTTCTCAGTGTATAATTTCACAATACGCCCTCTGTCCTCCTCTAATGTTAATGTATAAGATATAAGAAATTTACAGCATTCAATTTAGGGTCTACTGAAAACCTTGTGACACAGTAAGCAGACACTTAATCGATGACACCAACTTTTAAATTTAAAAAAAAAAAATAAATAAATGATTGCTTCTAATGACTGGAGCAAACCACATGTTCAAATTAAATATAACAAATTTGGTGTTTTTTTAAAAGGTCATTTATTTAATTGTAAACAAATTAATTTAAGTTGTTGGCCAATGTAATGACTATTAGCGAATATTCTACATTTGAACGCATCGTTTGATGATTAACAGTTATTGAAAATATATTGAGGTAATTGCTGCCCCTACTTTTTTGGCTTTACACTATAGCCTAATTACATGCCCCCTTACTATTAGTAGTGTTTTATCCCCCTTTCTAGTGTTCATACCCAATTGCCGTCACTGGTACTTTCCATTACAAGCGAATAGATCTGTGTTTTTGCGCAACTACAATTGATTACGGAAAGTAAGATAAATTTAACGCTTTATTAAAATTATTATAGTTATTTAGTTTACTAGATATTAAATTTGTCTAAAAGAAAGATGTTTGCACGTGTATGTTATATGGGAACATAAAAAACTGCAAATAATAAAATGTGGGGTTGTTACAAATGATTGTAGCTGTTTCATGAATTTGGCGTAGCTATGATATTTGGCATATTATCACGAAGCTTTACCATAATATAGACCTTAATTTATTTAATTTCGAACTTACAGTAGTCAAATTCCGTTCAAACATTAGCTATTGACAACTCTCTATTCTCCAATTCAACTCAGATTAGGTTATTTTCAAACAAAGTTAAACTATTCTGAACGACTGGTTTGTTTAAATTTTACTACATGTTGGTACAAACATCCAACTGCTTATTAAAATTAACTGAGAGCTATCCAATCTTAGATTTTTTATTCAAAAGAAGTTTAAACTGTTAACTCATTAAAGACACTTTGAACCAAATCCATTCGTTCGTTTAAATTTATTATTATTATTATTATTATTATTATTATTATTACACTTGTTTCACAACTTATGAACCAATGATTTGAAGCAATCTAAGTCGGAAGAGTTTCCATTTACTGGTTCAGAAAATAAACAGATATGTTTTATTTTAAATTTTCATTTCTCTCAGTGTAAAGAGCCCGTCGTATTGTATGTTTTTAATACTCATAGTTCTTATTGTGGCGGGCCGGCGGTATGCGTTTGCGTAGACCGGCACCCACACAAGAGAGTTTTGTAATTTACCAAAATACTTCTAAGTAGTCAACCAAAGTTTCTGCAAAACACCAACTATAACTCGAGCGGCAAAGTTATACTGGAAACAGGAACTCAGCTAACAAAACAGTCTGAAGAATCTTAGTATTACACGGTAGCGTTGGCCGTGGCCAAGACTTATCTTCTAATGGAAACAATGGAATCGTTATCCTGATTAAGGTTTTATAACCAAACAATCCTTTGGGATATCTCTTGAAACAAAACTCGACAAATATGTTCCTTGCAGTAAGCCTGCAGTTTATTGGCTCTAAGCAAATTACAAAAACCAGAGCCGGGGCGATAGTGTAAGTACTGTGTCTATATATAAAAGAGTTTAACTTACGTGGCGACGTTCCAATAGGTAGTAAAAATAACTCACTAAATGTCACTGAATAAAACAAACTAACTGTAGCACTTTTCACAAATAAAACAAAAACTGCACTAGACTGGGAGGGCACGAATCAGTCCTAGTGGGTAGGTAGGTAAGAGGTATACTATTTGATCTACCGGTCTGCGAACAGACATCAAATAGGGTAGGTGTAAAGGTTACCGTTTGATCTACCGGTCTGCTAAGCAGACATCAAACAAAGTTGGTTACCAGAAGGAATTAAGGTTACCGTTTGATCTACCGGTCTGCGAACAGACATCAAACAAGGAAGGTGTAAGGGTTTACCGTTTGATCTACCGGTCTGCGAACAGACATCAAACAGGGAGTAACTATTTGATTTACCGGTGCGTTTTAGGCCAGCTAAGCAATAAACTTAGAGTCTGTCAAAACACACATCAAATAGGGGTGCGACAGAACTTTAGCCGTCAACTTCCTAAGCTTGCCAGCAGTTTCTGGAGCGAGTCCGGGCTGAAGCGAAACTTGCGGAAGTAGATTGCCAAGTTCGGAAGGAGGTAACTTTAGCCGTCAGTTTCCTAAGCAGACCAGCAATTATGGGAGAACCCTGGCTGAGCCATCTTGCTTTCAAAAACAGATTGCCAAGTTACTGTGAGGATTAGGTAGGGTAGTACTTTGACCGTCAGTTTTCTAAGCCGACCAGCAATTATGGGAGAACCCTGGCTGAGCCATCGAGCTTTCGGAAACAGATTGCCAAGTACTGGGTAAACCAAGGTAGTGAGGTAGGTAACCAAGAGATTGAGTAGGCAGGCCTCCGTAGAGGCAGAGAGGTCGAAGGCAGAAGGATGGACAACTAGAGACTTCTTCGTGATAAGTTCCTGAACTGAGACGTACCTAACGAATTGCGTACTCCTCGTAGTCTGTACGTCTCTGAGGGGTTCAGGAGAGGGACGTTGTCCGACGAGAGAGGCCAAAACATGCGTTTTTAAGGGCCTCGGTCGGAGGTGAAAGCGGCACCAATTTACGGTCTGTGTGCAAAATAGTAACGTGAGCAAACGTTGCACGAGGACCGTAAGGTCAGAGGTTGAGCATGCGTGGAGATCTAAAAAGTACCTAGGGCGGAGCCCGAGGGGGACCAGTATCCTGAAAAGAAATATTATTGGCTTTACACACGACTTCGAGTGCACAAGTACTCGGAAGGGTTCCACTCTGAGGGGTGGAGTTGCTAGCTATTGGAACGAGCCATGCCATTAACATCTAGATTGGCTAGAACAAGGTGCCTTGGGCGGATCCAGGCAAAAGATAAGATTTTGTGTGTGCGCATGCGTGTGCATGTGATGTGTAGTCCTTGAGTTTATGTGTGTGAGCCCCTTTCTCTGGAAGAATGAGGTTACATCGAGATATTACAGAGAATTGTACAAATAGTATCTTAAACTATAAACATATACTAAACATAAAAGATTTCAAGTAACAAACTTGAAAGGTTTTGTACTTAATGAACTCAAGACCCTTCGACAGTTTATCTTACTTGTTTTTGATCAAGACACACATATATATTTAATATTTCGAAGAACGAAAAAGAATCTTCTTTTTAGAAGCAAAAATGACATTTAAAAAGATACACCAACTATATGGGTTTTCTTAACAGTATTCTACCACTAATAATAAGAATAATAATCTAACTTGTTAAAAGATTACATAAATATAGAAAAAAAACCAAGCTTCTGTATCGAACCAGAAGGGGAGAATGTTTATCTTAACTGCTGTTGACCTACAGGTCAGAAAGGGGTAACTCGCTGGCGAGACGCGAAAGCAGACAGAAGGTCTGGTTTCCAGCTAGGGAAAAAAGAACACTCAACACGAATTTGTATTTTAAAAGAAGTAAATGGAATACGAATTCTGTTGCAGGTTTAAAAATAAAAAAAAAGAATATTTATTCGAAAAAAATAATTTGCGAATTTGCGGCCCACTACAGTCCTTCCTCCTAGGGAAAGAAAAATTTTAACTGTAAGGCAAAATTTCAATTTTAACTGTAAGGCAAAAATTTTTCGTACTAACTACAATCAAAGTTTAAAAAAAAAATTCCAAAATTAAATTTTAAGGATAGTTCCTAGACCTAGTAACTCTCTGATTGAGATGAAGTGAATCATCCTCTTGTGATTCCTCGTTAAAAGTTATTTCACCAGAAGCAGCTCGATAAGTAGCATTAAGAGCTGGACTATTTGATTGTACACCTGCAATGATTGTTGGCTTAAAACATATGGTTCTGATACAGTCTGAATTACACCATTTATTTCTATGTCTACAACAATTAAACTTAAAACTACAATACACACAAAGAAATATCAAAATAGTAAACATGATTATATAAGTCAAAATAGAATAAGAAAATACATGATTACTTTGTCTTATCTGCCATTCTTGTTCATTAATTAATTTTTCAACATCCTCAACACGATGGCTGGCATATTGTAAATCTGTTACTTTGTGTATGATATGATTTAACGGTAAGGTAAATTCCATATTCTTAATATTGATCTTTGAGTTTGAGAATATACAACAATCAATGCTATCATTTAGTAGTGGAAGCAAATCTTTACTTGTACTGTTACTTACATATATTTCCTGAGAACTGATTAAGGAATTTGGACCATAAGCTTTACAGTTTTTATCTAAAGTTAATTTTCCAGTTTTATGAATCAAAACAGTTTTCGACACATCATTTCCACAAACTATTGTTAATTTTTCTGGGAATGGCGAAGCAAATAGCCATTCATTATTATCTAATGAAATCCATAAAATATTTCTTAATTCTACTATACGTTTGTTACAATCTGCTGGAATTGATTTAACAAAATCAATAAGTTTTACTTCACAGTCTTCATTACTATGTGTAGGTTTTAACGGAAATGTTTGTTTGCAAACCCTTGAAAATGAAGTTAATTTCTTACAAGTATTAAACATATGTTCATCAATTTTACCATAATATTGTTTTGATACTTCAATAATCAAATACGGATTTTGAGGCTGTATAAAGAAATACTTATTGTCTTTAAGCTCAGTTGGAAATGGAATTAATTTATACATATTAAATCTTAAACCATCAGTCAAAGGTAAACTAATAACATAACCAAGAATTTTCTGATTGATGAAAACATCTAAATCTACAATTTTTAATAATGCATAACCTATTGAAGAGCCCGGTGGAATGGGTAATGACATGCCTTGTGGAATCACAGAGGCGCTTAATTTAAAATGTTCTAATATCTCTTTAGGAGTAATTACATGAGGAGATAAAATACCAGATTGAGCATTTAGAATGGATTGTAACAAAATTTCAAATGCGACATCTAATTCTTCTAACATAAGTGAAATAGAATGCAGATAATTATCCCATTCGACCTTCACTTCAAGTTCGTTTATCGAATGCATAAATGTTTGACTACGAGCATTAATTTCTCTTTTAACATCTTCCAAACCTTTTTGTAAAACTTGTTCATTATGTTCAATAGACAACACAGTATTATTAATAGTTTTCAAAGTGGCTTTTACAATAGTCATTGATTCTTTAGTTAATTTCAAAAAGTTTGACTGTTCATTTTCTAATTTACTAATTTGTTCTGTATAGTAAGTAGCATCTTGAGAATCTAAAGTACCAAACAAAATTTTGGATATTTCACCAACAAAATTAAATATTCCTCTTTTGGTTTTCACCTTGGTTTTGACAATTTGATTTATGACTGAATTAGTTTGCTCAACCTTGTGTAGTTGTCGGATAAGTACGTCTAATCGAGGTTCTCGACGAGAACGATCGGAATAGATAACTCTTGATTTGTATAGTTCGTTTGCTGTTCCCAAGTAGGTGGAGACACGGTGCAAAGTTTGTTCATAATCGGACAGATTAACAAAGGTCACAAGCTTCCATTGTCTGGTATATAAAACTGCTTCTCCTAAGAAGTCATAATATATACCAACAGTATTTGTTATTGCCTGAATTTGAGAGCTAGTGACATTTGCTGTCTGGATAATCGGAAGAATTATCGCCAAGCAAGCAAGCAACGAGAGAGGATGTCTCATGATGGCTGCGAACAAAAATGGAAACTACATTACCTACTAATAGTATCTACTAATAATATAACTTTAACCTATTAGCATGAACTACAAAGGTTTTTCTTCGATTAGCAATAGTACAATTAACACCTTTAACTTTACTTTGTATGGACCGATCCACTGTGAACCCAATTTCTTGGATCGTCCTCTTCTAACAGATTCATCTTTAAGTAACACTTGATCGCCTTCTTTAAACAATTGTTCTTTATGAGAGGCGGTCTTATCGTATTGTTCTTTGTTTTTAACCTTAGCTTGTTTCAGTTTTGATCTAGCTAACTCGTAACTGTTCTGAAGCTTCTGCTTTAGGGTTTTGATGTAATCATCATACGCGTAATTAATGTCGGTAGTTTGTTTCTGTAATATACCAGGGATGTTAGCCATCCGGCCAAACATCAACTCGTGTGGAGTATAGTTAGTTACTGAATGCGGAGTTGTATTGTAAGCAAAAGCAGCGTATGGCAACCAGACGTCCCAGTCCAGTTGGTTTTCAGACACATAATGCCTCAGATACTCAGCAAGAGATCTATGAACTCTTTCAACGAAGTTAGCTTGAGGGTGGAATGCACTAGTATGTAGTTTCTGAATCTGGAACATGCGACACATTTTCTTAAAGGTATCGCTCATAAAATTAGTACCTTGTTCGGTTAAAATGGTTTGGGGTATACCGAAAACACAAATTTCGTCACAAAGGCTTCAGCTACGGTTTCTGCATCTTGTTGCTGTAGGGGAATGGTCACTAAATATTTCGATAATTCATCTTGGCATGTTAAGATGTATTTGTTTCCGAGAGAACTCTCAGGAAACGGCCCTACAAGATCTAAAGCACATTTCTCAAATACTACATCAGGAGTGGTGGTCAAAACCATAGGAAGTTTGACATTAGGTTAGGTGAGTTTGTTCTTTTGACACGACTCACATTTCTCTATGTATTCTTCGACATCGGTGTTTAGTCTTTTCCACGATTTTGGATCGATATTGTTCAATTCTAAGTACGATTTGATTTTAGCTATAGTTCGATGAATACCTTGGTGTCCACCGGTAGGAAGGTAGTGAAACTCTTTCAGAATCCTACTCTTTGTTTCTTCGTCAAGGGTAGAAGGTTGACCTTCTGGATCGGGGTCTAAATATGCAATACGACTCAATGCATCAGCATTGGTATTACGAACACCTGCTTTATAAACAATCTTATAATTGTATTCTTCTAACTTAATTCTCCATCTTAAAAGTCTACTACTAGGATCTTTTACACTAAACACCCAAAGCAAAGGTTTATGATCAGTCACAAAGGTTGTTTCCTTTCCAAAGATGTATGGGCGGAATAGTTTGGCAGCCCAAACTATCGCAAGTAATTCACGTTCGGTTGTGGAGTAATTTCTTTCAGCATTATTAAGTGTACGACTAGCGTAAGCGATTGGTTTGTCTTGGCCAATTTGGCCCTGAGACAAGATAGCTCCAATTGCGACTTCTGAGGCGTCAAAGGTAATAATAAAGGGACGGCTCATGTCAGGATATTGAAGGAGAGGTGGTGATGTCAATTTTTCCTTCAAAGTTTGAAACGCTAGTTCTTGTTTGGTTTCCCACTTGAATGGAACATCTTTCTTTAACAAAAGAGTGAGAGGTTTGGCTATATTGCTATAGCCTTCAATAAATCTACGGTAATAAGAACTTAATCCTAAAAATCCACGCAATTGCTTGACATTTTTCGGATGCGGAAAATGTAACACTTTCTCAATTAAGCGAGGGTCTGGCTTCAGACCTTGATCTGTTATTTGATGTCCTAAATATGTTACTTCTTTTCTAAGAAATTCACACTTATCAGGCTGAAGTTTGAGGTTGTAGGTTCGAAACCTATCAAATACGAGTTTCAATCTTGACATATGTTCCTTTAAGTCTCTACTATAGATACAACAATCGTCTAAATACGAAAAACACTTTAATCCTTGCAATCCGGATAGAACAATATTCATCATTCTCTGAAATGTTGCGGGGGCACCGCATAATTCAAAGCTCATGCGATTATACTCGTAATGACCATATGGTGTACTGAAGGCGGTCTTACTACGGTCTTCAGGTTTAATTCTAATCTGTTGGTACGAACTGGCTAAATCCAAGGTCGTAAAGTACTTCGATTGCCCTAACTGATCTAGTATTTCTGTAATATTCGGTAAAGGAAAGTATTTCTGTAATATCTCCAATAGTAATCTGATTAAGCCTACGAAAATCTAAACATATACGAATCTTAGGTTTGCCTGATGCATCCATCTTTTTCGGCACTATTAATATCGGAAAATTCCAAGGACTCTTGCTTGGGGAAATTATACCTTCATCTAACATCTTATCGATTTGATTTTGTACTTCTGCCTTATGTACCTCGGGAATACGGTACGGTTTCTGAGTCACGACTGTACTACCATGAGCAAAATAAATGACGCGTCTCTTTATTTTGAAGTTTTTTGAAAATATCTCCGTTTTCTTTATATGTTCGAAATCTCGGAAGGTTTCCCCAGCAGGACAGGTTAATAACAAACCCGTTTTTAATATTTGTGTTAGATATTAGCTTAAAATAAAGAAATTAGAAGCAAAAAACATTAAATCGACAGAAATCTCAATAATTACCAACTCTGCTAAAGTGGGAAATTTTCAAGAACGCGAGGGAATTCTGCAGTTCAACACGAAGCAGCGACATCTATGTCAGTGGGAGAAGCGTGGATTAGATCTACAAACGAAAATTTTAACGAAATATTTCTAGTATGTCTTATTATATGCATTATCAGCGAACTCCAAATATATGAATCTATGCTAAGTATTAACGTATAGATAGTGCAAAAAGTGGAAATTACCTATGGAAAAAGACGAATTGTTAGCCCAATCGTAATGAAAAATCGTCTTTACTGTAGAACAGATTCAGCTTACGTAAGAAAGCAAATAGCTCAGTTAGATAAAGCAACGAGTTTGTATACCGAAGGTAGACGGTTCGAATCCCGTGAAGGACTGTTGTCATTTTTATCACTAAGGTTATTTTATTTATTTTTTATTTGGGAAAGAATCAAATTGTAACATATGTGTAAAACTCATGACGATACCAAAAAAAAAAAAAGAAAAGAAAATATCGTCGCATTTGCATTAGTGTCTCTAATTTTTGTTTGCAAACAGATTCGTAATTATTTCCCCTGTGCTCACTGATGCATAACGAATGTTTTCCAGTAAATGTTAATTCTAATTTGGAGAATTTTATAGTTTCACAATTCCTCACTACATAGTCTTCTATCTACGTGTTTGGATATTTTGATAACAGATTTCCCTATTAAATGTTTAATTTTTCTCTATAAATATTTGTCTTAAATTGAAATTGTTTTGAATTTACTACATAAGCAAAGTTGCCCGAAGGAGGAGAGCTCAAGTAACAGATATTCTACGTAAAAGCAACCTATTGTAGAATGATGATGCTTCTTACCTTCAGCACATAATCTTAACGTTAGAGAGTCAGAGAGAGAAAAATCCTGTTTTTCCTCCCCTATGACCACTCATCTTAAAGCTCTACCTATAATGATTCGTGTCACATACTTTCGGATCTCCAAAGACATTCATATTTATTATTATTATTATTATTTTTATTATTATTATTATTTTTATTATTATTATTATTTTTATTATTATTATTATTATTATTATTATTATTATTCCTGTGACTTTTTGGCGCCCTTCCCCTAGTAGTAGCCTATATTTTACATTTTATCATAGTGTTTTTAATAGTTTAAACCAGGAGCGTCATTTCAGATTTTGCTTTGGGGGGGCAAGACCTCTTGATATAAGTAAAATTTCGCGTTTTTCACTGATTTACTACTATTCTAATGATAAATTCTATATACATCTCAAACTCAGGGGGGGGCAAATGCCCCTACCTGCCCTCCCTAAATGACGCCCCTGTTTTAAACCCATTTTCAAAAAGAAATCCTTACCTAGGAAAACTTCACAAAGAATATGGCCCGCTATAAACAATACCAACTCCACCCCCCCTGGTCTAGTGGCTAGCACGCCTGCCTTCTGTGGTACCGGGTCCAATTCCCGGTGGATTACTGTTGAACGATAAAAGTGGTTCGGATTCCACTATAATTAGTATCCACATCTCCCTTGCCCATTAAGGCATAACCGTGGAACGCTAAACTCAAGCAAACAAACAAACAATACTTAATTCCCGGCACTCTTTATTCTACATGCCATCTCTCAATTTTTCGATACAGCCCCCTTAGTACTATGAAACTCTCTTCTTCCATAGTGAAATGGAAAAAGATCATATAATTGCCACTACTTTACAAGAATATAAACCAAAAACGTCAGTAGAAAGCACATTATAAAATTTACTTTTTGAGGCTCGTTTTGGTGCCCCTCTTTCTCTGGCGCCCCGGGCAGTCGCCCGGCCCTTAGTCCGCCCTTGAAAGTACGGACGCATAACTAAGGACTGCGGAGGAGAGGTTAATCTTCATGTTATGCCACTGGTTTGACGTGTTTGAAATGTTCAGTAAGTGATCGGTTAGTGAAATAATTTCGACAGTTACTGATGTTTAAAGTTTAGCTAAGACAAAGCTACCTAATCAAATACATTTGATATCGGGATGTCACAATTTGATTTTTCCTCACATAAAAAAGATAAAAACAATAGTAATAAAAACCCTTACTCGTACTGGGCTCCTAACTAACTAACAACCTAATTCTTACAGACTAGTTGCTCTGACCAACTGAGTTTCGATTTCTTACGCGAAAGAAGTCTGTTATATTAAGAGGCATGCTTTTCATTATCAAAACTGTTCGAAGTAATACGAACATGGCTTAAGAACAGAGACGGAACTGAATTACCACTCGATTGACCTTGAGGGCAAATCACCAAAGCGTAAAGACGTAAGTTCAGCATGCATTTCTCTGGAGTTGTGTTCAATATTCCTATCTGCCAGTCATGCTTGTTCGTAGAAGTAATATGTTACAAACCTGACCTTTCGATACAGCACAATAGCAAAAGAATAAAAGGGAAGGAATTCTTGCCCTTGTGAACGTTGGATACCACCATGTGCAATAAAACTGTCGCGTCTCCTTGAAGTGATATTTTATCGAAAATAACTCGTTTTCCTTTATATAGTCTATCCGAAGTTTTTGAGGGTTTCAAAATGAGGAAATGTTACTGACAAACAAGGACGCATTCAGGGGTGGGTCCAGGGGGTCCGGACCCCCTCTGAAACCCCAACTTTTCTGTAAATTTAGCCTAATTTTGGGGATTATCTTTTAAAATTTTATTATAATTTATCCTAATATTGAAGTCGGACCCCTCCCGAAATAAATTACTGCATACGTGTCTCTGACAATTTTCAATATATTCGTTAAATAATAAAGTAAAATAACTAAATTAGGAGCAAAAAGCTTTAATAATAATAATAATAATAATAATAATAATAATAATAATAATAATAATAATAATAATAATAATTGAAGCGAGCTTAACGAGTTTCAACCGTACGACTCAACCAACGTTTGGGTGCCTGTTCGTTCGTCTGCTCCTCTCATAAAAGACATTTCATTTTAATGAAACTAGTAAGTGCCTTCTTTTAGCTCTGCGGAGTAACTATTGCTTGGAATATGAATCTGCAAAACATAAGAGGTAAAATTAACCAAATGGTGCAAGTTTCCACTTATATATATAAAACAATTTTGCAATATCAACTACGTGAATCTTGTCCCATAAAGAAGCCGAAACCCCTACACCGAAAAGCCCTCCGAGATTTGATCATTGTCCACACGGACTGAAATTGTCATTTGAAGCCAAGACTTTAATATGAAGCCAATAATTTCTTTAAAATAGACGGAAAATTCGGAAGTTATAAGCATTTTCATATTTTTGCCTCTTCCCATAAGGGAGCCGTAGCCCCCTATACTGAAGAGCCCCCCCCGGAGATTTGATCATTGTCCACTCGGACTGAATTTGTCATTTGGAACCAACACTTTAATACGAAGCAAAATATTTCTTTAAAATAGACGAAAAATTCGAAAGTTATAAACATGTTAACAATTTTGCCTTTTCTCATAAGGGGGCCGTATTAGCCTACACTGAAGAGCCCCACGAGATTTGATCATTGACCACTTGGACTGAAACTCTCATTTGAAACCAAAACTTTAATATGAAGCCAAAAATTAAACTTTTACATCAATTTAAACTGACTGGGTTCCGGTTCCCCCCACACTATTGTTTAGTTTAGTTAAGTGGTAATTTGTGACAGCTTCACATCATCAAAAGAATGTTTCACTTCCCCTCCCCTCCCCCAGGAGTTCGTGCTGGATCCACCACTGGAATCAATAGACAATCTTCCTATTCTTTTTGTCACCCTTGATTGTGTAGGGGCTCCTTCGTACAAATAAAGAAGCGGCAATATTACAATCAAGGGGCGCTATATATTAGGTATTCTTTTAGTTACCTACCCCTAACCGCACAGGGCCATCTTTCGTAGAATAAAAAATATTACGTGATATTCCAATCATGAAAGGGGAGAGGATGCTGTAAATATATTTCTTATTCATTTTGTCTGTCCTGCTTATCAAAAATTACTTTCTGTTGGAAGGGTACTGAAATGAGAGGGGCAAAATAAAAAGTCGTACCCCCTCCTACATGGTTGCTCAAATAAGTACTAAAGAAAGCATTTTAAACTAAGATATTTAAGATTTAAACTAGGAAACTAAGATATCCTTACATTATGTAAGGATGGCATATTCAGGATTATTATTATTATTATTATTATTATTATTATTATTATTATTATTATTATTATTATTATTATTTGAATGTTTTTGGAGCACCGAAATTTTGTGAGACGAACAACGATATGTAGAGGTTTAAGATGGGTGGTCATAGAGGAGGAAAAACAGGATTTTTCTCTGTCTGACTCTCTAACGTAAAGATTATGTGCTGAAGGTAAGAAGCATCATCATTCTACAATAGGTTGCTTTTACGTAGAATATCAATTACTTGAGTTCTCCTCCTTCGGTCTACTTACCTTATGTAGTAAATTCAAAACAATTTCAATTCAATACAAATACATTGTAAAACTTTTCCGTAATTAAACATCTAGGGAAAATTAAACATTTAATAGGGACATATGTTATCAAAATATCCAAACACGTAGATAGAAGACTATCTAGTGAGAAATATTGTGAAACTTTATAAAATTCTCCAAATTAGAATTAACATTTACTGGGAAACATTCGTTATGCGCCAGCGAGCATATGGTGAGCAGTGAGCACAGGGGAAATAATTACGAAACTGTTTGCAAACAAAATTAGGGACGCTAGTGCAAGTGCGACAACGGCATTTTTTCTTTTTTTGGTATCGTCATGAGTTTTACACATACGTTACAATTTGATTCTTTCCCACATAAAAAAATAAATAAAATAACCGTAGTGTAGTGATGAAAATGACAACGGCATTTCCAGGGGATCGAACCCGCTACCTTCAGCATACAGACTCGTTGCTTTAACTAACTGAGCTATTTGCTTTTTACGTGAACTGAGCCTGTTCCGGTAAAGACGATATTTCATTACGATCGTCCTACCAATTCGTCCTTTTCCATAGATAATTTCCACTATTTGCTCTATCTTTATGTTAATACTTAGCATATATTCATATATTTGGAGTTTGCAGATAATGCATATAATAAGACATACTAGAAATATTCGTTAAAAGTTTAGTTTGTAGATTTAATCCACATTTCTCTCAATGACATAGATGTCGCTGCTTCGTGTTGAAATGCAGAATTCCCTCGTGTTCTTGAAAATTTCCCACTTTAGCAGAGTTGGTAATTATTGAGATTTCTGTCGATTTAATGTTTTTTGCTTCTAATTTCTTTATTTTAAGCTAATATCTAACACAAATATTAAAAACGGGTTTGTTATTAACCTGTCCTGCTGGGGAAACCTTCCGAAATTTCGAACATATAAAGAAAACGGAGATATTTTCAAAAAACTTCAAAATAAAGAGACGCGTCATTTATTTTGCTCATGGTAGTACCTCGTTTGTCGGGATGAATGGGGATGCTATGTTTAATCACATCAGTATAGGAGAGTTTGTCTCCCTCTAAATAAAATAAATCATGATATTCTTCACAATGCGACAGTATTAACGCTTTCTCTTCTGGATTCAAATGGTCTAATCGCAAGTTCTGCCTAAGTAATTCTAAGCGCGATTTTAATCCTTTAGTTTGACTTGCATTGTCAGATTTGCTCAATGCATAAACACTATGAGATTTTGTCATATCAAGAAGTGGTTCAAAATCTAAAGAGATTGGAGGAATTTGTACGTCTACCTCATTTTCAGTCAAATTCAAAATGCTAGTTACACATTTGTTATCGGATGCTTTAACTATAGCGTCTGGCAGGAATACACCGTCTGCCAAAGTACGTTTGGACAAAAATCCTATCCCATTATTTTCAGTCTTAACTTCAATTAGCTTTTCGGTACGTCCTGGGATCTTTACTTTAGTTCCTACATCAATTTTCAATTCAGCTTGTCCGTCATACGAAATTACACAATGATGTTCAAGAAGAAAATCTCTGCCTATTATACCGGCTACATTAGGAGGTAATAAATCACTACGCATTACATGAAAAGTATGAGTCACTCTATTCTTGCCTATTTCTAATCTAAGATCTAATGTACCTAAAGTATGGGCATGAAAATTATTGAATCCATGCACTGGAGTGGAGTCACATCTATGTATCTTTCTCAACATTGACTCACGTAAATGGCTATACTTAATAAGCGATAGATCTGAGCCTGAATCTAATAACATTTCGTAATTCTTATTTAAATCCATCATTCGTACTTTAATTTTACCCTTTTCATCGATTATACTCTTAGTGGAACATTCGCATAATTGTGCGTAACGTCCAATTGTATCAGACTTAACAGAATTTCGATCAGGTTTCTGAGGTGGGGACACCTTCGTACAATTATCAATCGTTTGTTCAGTGGAACAAAGGAAAATCTTCTTAACATTATCATTCTGATTTCTATTACTATCAAAACGTTTCTCTAATTTAACTCTGGAGGAGTTGTGTCTCGATAAACAACATAAAGACTTATTCTTGCTACAAGATTTTGGCTTGGTGCTGTGGTCAGCACGGCATTTCTCTTTCAATTCACAATCATGCGTGTCAAAGGCGGGATGATGACGCGGTGAGACATTATTCGGTTTTGGTCGCGGAGAAGGTTTGCGCGGTGTACGGCGCTGAGGACACACATACACTGGGCGACGCGGCGAAGGACTACGCGCTGGGCGTTGCTGAGTGCGACGCGGAGAATGACTATGCGATCGGCGACGCTGAGTGCGACGCGGAGAATGAGCACACGCTGGGCGATGACATTGAGGACGGCGCGGAGAAGGATCTCGCGCTGGGCGACGCTGAATGCGACGCGGGGAACGGCTTCGCGTTTTGCGGCCACGAGAACTACGCGGAGAAGGACTGCGCGTTTGGCGGTGCGGAGAACTAAGGTTCTGCCGGGTACAAACATGGATGCGTTTCTTTGCACAAGTATGGGTACGCTTTGCACGACAGTGATAGGAGTGTGTACAACGTAAAACACAACAAGAATTGGAATCCTCAAATTTGTCACTATTTTCACTACAATGTTTATCATGCGGCTCTTCATGCGAGTCTACTGAATGTTCACAATCTTCTAAACAATGAACCTTTTTCTTAAAATTTCTACTATCCTTACGGGAATGAGAAGAGTTATGAGAATCTCTAGATTTACTTTCAGAATGCTTTTTCTGGGAAAATTTCCTATTTCCTTTCTTCTCTGACTTATGGTTATGATTTGAAGAATTTGTCCTATCTTCATTCTTAGAATCTAATGGCTTTCGTCTCTGAGACAATATGTGCGACTCTTCAACTAGAGCGAAATCTACTAATTGAGCGAAACTATCATCTTCTGTACTTTTACCACGAATTACTGTTTGAATGCGGGGATCGCTAATTCCCTGGACAAAAGATGCTTTTGTCAAATGATCAGTAAGTGAATGAGCACCAGCTCTTTCAGTTTCACGACATATTTTCGAAGCAGCAGCTTTCAGATCAGTTCGAATTGTATCTAACTTGCTAGCCCATGAGCTAATACCCTCATTTTTGCCTTGCCTGGCAGAAAACAATAAACAAGCATAATAATCAATAGATCTATGTGTAGCATAATTCTCTTCTAAAATTGTCTTAACTGCTTCCCAAGTATCTACGTTCAATCTAACTAAAATACGATTTCTAGGTTCTCCTAAAATTTTCGACTTAATAAACTTCAATAATACAGGTTTATCACGGGGATTAACTAACACTTGAGCAATTTCACAACTATCAATAAATTGCCTCAACTTAGAACGATCTCCTGTAAATGGTTCTGCAATAACCTGAATTGCCTGAGAAACTTTAACATATTCTGGCTGTACGTTACTTCCGTCAGCTTCTGCCATGATTAAAAAATTCAAATTACGTTTCTATGTGGAAACAACAAGTTAAATAAATGAATGAACCTCTTAGATTTGCGAAAACTCGAAGGTTTGAGCAATAATGGTTTCTGAGAGGAATTTCTCACTTAACCTAACTAAATCTAAATTTACGATGGGTTTATCACCTGTATGGGGCTTTAAATGCCTAATTTCAACACTAAAATGCACTGCACTTATTTAAACACTAATGAACTGAAATAACTAATGTGCGTTTGGCGTCACGATACAGTGAGCAGGATGTTTTGCTGATTGATGGCCAGTCAAACAACAAAAACGTCCTTTTCCCTTTTTCGCTTCCGCCAAGGAGGATGGAATGAAAGTTAAACAGATGGAAAAAACTTTCAGCACACAATAAATATCACACATGCAAAATGCACATGCACAAAACACAGTTCACTTAAATAACAAACTGGTATCAAAGTTTACGATGTCACGATTATTCCTGATATCCTAAGGCTGTGCAAAAAGTTCACGATATCCTAGGTTGTTCAAGATATCCCACCGCTGCCACCAAATTATGTGGCGGGCCGGCGGTATGCGTTTGCGTAGACCGGCACCCACACAAGAGAGTTTTGTAATTTACCAAAATACTTCTAAGTAGTCAACCAAAGTTTCTGCAAAACACCAACTATAACTCGAGCGGCAAAGTTATACTGGAAACAGGAACTCAGCTAACAAAACAGTCTGAAGAATCTTAGTATTACACGGTAGCGTTGGCCGTGGCCAAGACTTATCTTCTAATGGAAACAATGGAATCGTTATCCTGATTAAGGTTTTATAACCAAACAATCCTTTGGGATATCTCTTGAAACAAAACTCGACAAATATGTTCCTTGCAGTAAGCCTGCAGTTTATTGGCTCTAAGCAAATTACAAAAACCAGAGCCGGGGCGATAGTGTAAGTACTGTGTCTATATATAAAAGAGTTTAACTTACGTGGCGACGTTCCAATAGGTAGTAAAAATAACTCACTAAATGTCACTGAATAAAACAAACTAACTGTAGCACTTTTCACAAATAAAACAAAAACTGCACTAGACTGGGAGGGCACGAATCAGTCCTAGTGGGTAGGTAGGTAAGAGGTATACTATTTGATCTACCGGTCTGCGAACAGACATCAAATAGGGTAGGTGTAAAGGTTACCGTTTGATCTACCGGTCTGCTAAGCAGACATCAAACAAAGTTGGTTACCAGAAGGAATTAAGGTTACCGTTTGATCTACCGGTCTGCGAACAGACATCAAACAGGGAGTAACTATTTGATTTACCGGTGCGTTTTAGGCCAGCTAAGCAATAAACTTAGAGTCTGTCAAAACACACATCAAATAGGGGTGCGACAGAACTTTAGCCGTCAACTTCCTAAGCTTGCCAGCAGTTTCTGGAGCGAGTCCGGGCTGAAGCGAAACTTGCGGAAGTAGATTGCCAAGTTCGGAAGGAGGTAACTTTAGCCGTCAGTTTCCTAAGCAGACCAGCAATTATGGGAGAACCCTGGCTGAGCCATCTTGCTTTCAGAAACAGATTGCCAAGTTACTGTGAGGATTAGGTAGGGTAGTACTTTGACCGTCAGTTTTCTAAGCCGACCAGCAATTATGGGAGAACCCTGGCTGAGCCATCGAGCTTTCGGAAACAGATTGCCAAGTACTGGGTAAACCAAGGTAGTGAGGTAGGTAACCAAGAGATTGAGTAGGCAGGCCTCCGTAGAGGCAGAGAGGTCGAAGGCAGAAGGATGGACAACTAGAGACTTCTTCGTGATAAGTTCCTGAACTGAGACGTACCTAACGAATTGCGTACTCCTCGTAGTCTGTACGTCTCTGAGGGGTTCAGGAGAGGGACGTTGTCCGACGAGAGAGGCCAAAACATGCGTTTTTAAGGGCCTCGGTCGGAGGTGAAAGCGGCACCAATTTACGGTCTGTGTGCAAAATAGTAACGTGAGCAAACGTTGCACGAGGACCGTAAGGTCAGAGGTTGAGCATGCGTGGAGATCTAAAAAGTACCTAGGGCGGAGCCCGAGGGGGACCAGTATCCTGAAAAGAAATATTATTGGCTTTACACACGACTTCGAGTGCACAAGTACTCGGAAGGGTTCCACTCTGAGGGGTGGAGTTGCTAGCTATTGGAACGAGCCATGCCATTAACATCTAGATTGGCTAGAACAAGGTGCCTTGGGCGGATCCAGGCAAAAGATAAGATTTTGTGTGTGCGCATGCGTGTGCATGTGATGTGTAGTCCTTGAGTTTATGTGTGTGAGCCCCTTTCTCTGGAAGAATGAGGTTACATCGAGATATTACAGAGAATTGTACAAATAGTATCTTAAACTATAAACATATACTAAACATAAAAGATTTCAAGTAACAAACTTGAAAGGTTTTGTACTTAATGAACTCAAGACCCTTCGACAGTTTATCTTACTTGTTTTTGATCAAGACACACATATATATTTAATATTTCGAAGAACGAAAAAGAATCTTCTTTTTAGAAGCAAAAATGACATTTAAAAAGATACACCAACTATATGGGTTTTCTTAACAGTATTCTACCACTAATAATAATAATAAGAATAATAATCTAACTTGTTAAAAGATTACATAAATATAGAAAAAAACCAAGCTTCTGTATCGAACCAGAAGGGGAGAATGTTTATCTTAACTGCTGTTGACCTACAGGTCAGAAAGGGGTAACTCGCTGGCGAGACGCGAAAGCAGACAGAAGGTCTGGTTTCCAGCTAGGGAAAAAAGAACACTCAACACGAATTTGTATTTTAAAAGAAGTAAATGGAATACGAATTCTGTTGCAGGTTTAAAAATAAAAAAAAAGAATATTTATTCGCAAAAAATAATTTGCGAATTTGCGGCCCACTACATTATATTCATTACATAAGGCATATTTCACTGTAAGAAACCGTAGTTATAAGGAATTAAGCAGAAAGTAAAAAGAAAAATGTAAACAAACTTGTATGTTATACGAAACTGAAAACAAATATCAATTAATTGCGAAGCTCTAGTAGTAAAAATGACACTAAAATAATACACTATTAAGTAAGAAGAAAATTGTACACTATTAAGTCAATTATTATATAAATTCTCCTGACAGGATGGACATGCTACTTATAAAGATAGTAAAACGATTAAGTTGAGTTGATTTTGAGTTTAACGTCCCTTTCACCAGGGAGGCTATATGAGACGAGACCTACTGATTAACGTGGAATCCGAACCACATGAACTCCCACCGGGAAGCAAACCCGGCTCTCCCACGCCAAAGACACGTATGCTAACCATTTAGTCACAGAGGAGCTCAGTAAAATGATTGAGTTGTTCGTGAAAGAAATTATTTAAGTGTCAGATATTCATTGTTATTTAATATTTTGTGATAATAGACCTTAAGTGAACGTTTATCTGGGGAGAATTGATAGTAACCACACCACAAAGGTTGAGAAATGCTTTAATGGCATACTACGAGTTAACGAACTATTATGAGTGTAACCCTATTTCCTGCAAATGGGTATCATTTCAATTTTGGCGTTAGGTATGTTCTGTTTTGAGTCTACATAAGCTTTTCAAATAAGTGTTGGCACTGTCCCCATCATGACGAGATATAATAAAATGTTGAAAAATATTCAACATAGCTGGTACCCTGGATTGAACTTGAACTTTTAAGGCTGGAAAGCAAGCACACTAAAACGAGCGGTACAATGATAGTGCTATTTAGACTTAGTATGTGAGCACTAATGGCGAAATAGGATTATTAGGTCTATTAAATTTAAATAAATGTACAATGTAAGGTTTGAAATAATTCACAAAGAAAGAAACAAGCCTATGTATTGTGGCTTATCACATTTTTTTTCACGAGTAATGTTAAGATCACGTGAAAAAAAAATAATGACTTTCTGAACCTACTTTGTTAGAAGTTCTTGTAAAATTGAGAAGGTACTTAAAAAAACAATCAGCAGGTGGTCGAAATAGCAAAAAAAAAAAAAAAAATTCAGCGAATTTCGATAGTCAAACGCAATTTTTTGCTGTTTTATCAGGCAGATATCGAGATAGTATCTTGTTGAAGTATCTTGGGACTAATTGTCAAATATTAAATTTAGTGTTAAATTCGTAGTCGAAAGACATCATGTTCGATTGGATTGGGTTTGACTTGAGCGACCTCTTAGACAGCGAGGCTATATGAGAAGTGAGATCCAAACCGCATGAGCTTCTACCGAGAATCGAACAGGATGTCCTGCACCGGAGAAGCTTACGCTGACCATATAACCACGGAGGAGCTCTCATCATTTGGAAATTCTAATTAGAAAGTATTGAATTTAAATACCTTTTCCTCTATGTACTGAAAATTAATTATGAATTTTAATTAGGAAATAATATCTCGTTTTGTGCAATAGAAAATATTAATTTAGCCGAAATCATGTGTTGTATAGAAAGACTGAAACTAGATTGGAATGATGATTTCTGGTGAGTCTACCAGCAAACCTCAGCAACGATTCGCGAGGACAACACAAGAGCAGGTTTTCTCTTCTGAAAACAATAAGACCAGACCAGGGAGAAGGCCGTGGAAAGGGCAAGAGACCACCTGCTGCTCGAAAACCCTTTCATCTGAGCCGTTTTTACGCGCCGTATTTACGCTCGAAGTTAAAAGCACCCAGGCTTTTCCAGCGTATAAAAATTCAGTACGTAAACGTACGCCAGGTCCCATACACTAACGTATTGACAGCTGCTAACAACACTAGCGCATGAAATTTTATGGCTACGGTGGAAAAATACGTCAGTGTATGGCTGGTGTAACAAGACTACCGTATGAAATTTTACAGTTACGCCGGAAAAATACGTCCATATATGGCCTACTTTACAAAGACTTTTCCTTGTTTAAATGTCAAAAATCACCTCCCAATTGTAGTAAACAACGAGCTGTTACACATTGTATATAAACTATGTAAATATTCGATTTTGACAAAACGTTATATTTTGTCCTAGACGTCTGGATCATCCCCATCAGTTGCAGGTTGAAACGGCAATGGAGAATCACTTAAAAGATACCACATTTCCTTACTTAAATAATTTAAAAGAAAACTTTTTTTCTTGTTAACTTTGATCAAAATGTCTAAATTATGATGTAATGTGGTAGGTTCATAATCATATCCATTGCATGGTTTGTAAATTTATCAAGAATAAAATGGTCCATTACACAAAGTTTGATAGAATTTCGCGATAATTTCTTCAATTATTCGATTTTTAAATAATGTGGTGTATATACTGTATGATATTTCCTGCTTATTCACAATATTTACCTCTTGAGGTTACGATTAATCAAGAATGGCGAAGGAAAATTTCTCGCGATGTTAAAAAAAAAAAAAAAAAAAAGTTCCTCACTAAACCGGTGAAATAATTCGATTCAGGTGCAACATTCTCGGGCTTCACAATCGTCCACACTGCTTGAGTTTAAAATTGATCAGAAATCAAAATTAATTTTGCTGTACCTCCCTTTATTCAAATATTGTTTCATTAGATTGCAAGGTATTGTAGAAGTAGTTCTATTTGGTGCAACCCTCTAACTGCTTGGAGTACTACTCTGTCAATTATGAGGGAGTGAATTCTGTCTTTCCCCATTTTATTTTATTTTTTGAAGTTTTGTAAAAACTATCAGGATTTCATAAAATAGGGTATGTTTTGTTCGAAATCGCATACTTACAAGGTAGGGTACCCCAACGTAACACATCGATTGTGATAAGATTGTACAGACAGAGAACATCGAAAAAGAAGCGACACGTTTTGTTTTTAATATATCGGCCAACAAGCGCATTGAAAGGGGCAAATAGGGGCATAAAAAATGGGGTCAAAATGAGATTGTGAGGAACATAGCGAGAACGAGAAGAGATATCGAAAAAGGTTAAATGTACGGAATACTACCCATAATCGACGCAAGGCAATGAGGTAGAACACACCCATGCGAAGAAAGCAGAATATCCGGAAATGGACCAATCACGTGTACAACATTGTCACAATGTGTTACGGAAATTAGGGAAAAGGGTGGCAAGGAGGAGGAAGAAGAAACGAAAATAAAAAAATACGTGTTTTTGCTTTGGGTGCATACGTCGTCCGTATGGGAAAGAGATGCAGATTCATCTCAATGCAAGAAGATGGGAGAATACGCAGGAAGGATGGAAACGTCGCACGGAGTATTTAGTCTTGAAACCCAGACAAAAATATTTACCATTTAGTATCATAGAATAATCGATTAAATTAATTTGTGTTTACCTTCAGTTTTAAAGGTACATTATAGCTAAAACCTGGTTCGGCAGTTTTGAAGAGTCAGGAAAATCAGATTATCTTGTGTATTAATTATTTTTCATTGCTTTAAACTGTCTATGGTAAATAGTTTGAAACATTTTAAGAGACGATTCTTGCTATTTTGCTATAAATTAACATTTACTACATCAAATAATGGATAAAAATGTAACGAACATAAAACAGAAACTGAAGTACACTTTTTAAAGATATACTGTACAAGGTGTGGCCAAAAGTCTGGCCGGGCTAAATATTTAAGAAACTGTAAATGCAGTCGATCCGAAGTCAGTTGGGATCAATGTAGGTGGTATGGATAAACATTATGACGTGGTTAAAGTTGTCGTCCGCCATCTTGGTGGCAGCCATATTGGAATCAACTTATTTTAAATGGCAATATGGTAATATTACATATTAATCATCATCCCCGTTCGAAGAGAAATCCAATGGTAAAGTTATTTTTACAAAATCTGCAACGGTTTTGAAGTTATAAATGCAGTTAGGATAGATTATATTATCTTTCAGACTTAAATTTTGTGACGTGTGAAGCATTGTTTGGACAGAAAGTGACTACTTTTTTCTTGTAGGTAGGATGGGATGTTAACTCGAGAGGAAAGAATTGAAATTATCCTTTTGGCTGGAGGACGCGATTAGGATGTCGTTCATTGAAGACGGCTGCTATTATTGCTGAACTGCGTCCCGTAAGTCGAAAATGTTTGTTTCTAGCCTGAGCTGCCTCCTCTCAGAGTTGTTCAATAGGCAAAATAGCATGTTTTATGATTGCTGGGCCACGAATTAAAACTTTACATAGGGCTAAAGTCATCGGGTACCAATCATATAGTTTCACTAAGTTCTGCAGTAGCAGTAGCGAAGTTCTTAAATTTCTCCACGTCTATTTCATGGCCACTAGAAATTGCCTACAGAATAATCTTGAAATATTTTTATTAAGTTTAAATCTACATAAGTTATTCAGGCAGCAGTTTCATGGTCAGCAAAAAACCTCCTTGAAATGTTATCGTTCGTATTGCCATGGCCTTGCTTAGGAATGTCCACTAACAAACTCATCTCTTCTCTGAAACTGGTTTGAATTTATTTTCTTCTTCTCTTTAACTATGGTTTTCTCCTCTTCTGATTTCCCTTGTCATTGTTTAATAGGGTTTTTATAGACTAAGTGTAATATTGATTCGAAAAACCTGATCCTTGTATGAAGGATAGACAATCCGAACAAGAACAAATTTCATGTAATTCATTGTGCAGTTTATGAAGTTTCAGTAAATGTTATTTATTCTAGAAATAATTGCATGAAATCCTACTTGAAAAATTAATTCTACTTTTCTGTATAAACTCAATCAACTAAAGATTGAACTCATAGGTTTATGCAGGAAACTGCTGTAAGGCCTTCTGAACTCATGTAAAAACCAAATTAAATATAATTTCTGAATATATTTTTTATCTTAATGGGGCAATTTCGGGCAAAAGTTTATTCCTGGACTAAGTGAACAAAAGATTGAACTTTTAAATGCAAAAGGAATCATTGATGAACTAGATTCAGAACAAACACTTCCTAACTTGTAAACTTTATCATTTTTTCTTGCCAAAATCTCTTGGCATTTCATTACATATTTAACGACCAAGATTTAGAGCTAAAATGTTAACGTATCATAAAATTAAAACTTCTATCAATGCCCTTTAAAACAATACAGTTTTGGTTGATAATGACCTTAATACAATTACTCAAATTAATACCTCAAAAACTGTACGCGGCCACACTAATTTAAATTCGCGTGGCCAGAAAAAATGAGTGACTTCACCAATTATTATTTACCTTCATTTCATATTTAAATAATGGAATTTACGTTTACAAGATCCGCCAGTTATCGAAGAACTAGAAATGAACTATTTCATGCATTTTTTAAATTTCATTTTTTCGACTTTTGTCCGGGTTTGTAGAGTCAAATATTCCACTGTGCGCCGTTCATATAGACAGCCAGCGAGACAGTACAGCGTAGTGGGTTGCATATATCGCGTAATGGGGACAAAAATTCATTGCACAGCAGAATATAATAGCAGGTGGTCCACATACGTAAGATAAACGTTTCGTTAAACGATTACGATATCGTAGCAATAACAGAGACCTGGTTGTCTTGTGATTATTTTGATTCAGAGTATTTCGATAACAGATACCTAGTGTATCGTAAAGATAGCAACTATAATACAAGTGGTAAAACAAGGTGGGAGGGGTACTGCTGGCAGTACAGAACCTGGAAGTGAGTCAAGTGGCTGTTACTGATCAGAGCCCAGAAGGCATTCTAGTGAAAACTATGGTTAATTAAAAATCGTTTTACATCTGTGTTGTGTATTTTGAACCAAACTCAGATCTTTCATTATACGAATATTTTTTTTCATTTTATCGAAAGTAACTGTACAATAGGTAGCACTATTCTCCTTGTAGGTGATATGAATTTGCCTGAAATAACTGGTACAAACTGATTTTCTACAGTCAACGAGTAAATCCAAAGTGTCTGTAATTTTAGGTAATATCATGACATGGAATTACTCAATGTTACAAATAGCTTAGGGAGAACATTAGATTTAGAAGGTAATGTTTCCAATGTAACAGTAATAAGAGAACCACACCCATTAGAAGATAATTACCACCCATCTCTTTGTATAAGCTTTCCGCATGTTAAATCTAGAATGAAAAACAAAAGAAACATATTTGGTTTCAATTTTAAGAAAGAAAATTATGAAAATCTTTATAATGAATTAGCGAGAATAGATTGGCAATATCTAAACGAATATACGGATCCAAATAAAGCAGTAGAAGAATTGTATAAAGTAATTTATGACATATTTGAGAAGTGCATTCCCATGAAAAGGCCGACGCAAAAAGCTACCCTTGATGGTTTAGTAACAGCATAATACAAAAAATGAAACTTAAATGGCAACGTTGCATAAAATGGCTTAAGGGGAGGGGAACGGCTAATCACTAATATCATTATAACGAGTACTGCAGACTACGTAGAGAAGTGAAGCATGAAATAGCAATAGCACATAATGATTTTATCTTTAATGGTGAAAATAATGCAACCGAAGACCCATAGCACTTCTGGACCTACATTAAAAGTAATTTCTTCTATGACCTATGACGGACGGAGTCTGACTAAAATTGATGAAATTGTGGAAACTTTTGCTCAACATTTCCAGTTCATTTACAATAAATCCTCCTCCTTAACTAAAAATAGTATTGACTCACATGAGAAAAAATACCTACATGGGGAGTATCGGAGATGGAGTGGGTCAGTGGGTCGGTGGGTCAAGTTTTCTGAGTGGGTCAGTGGGTCGTGGGTCAACAGCATGTGACCCACTGCGACCCACCACCCACCATGACCCACTGCGACCCACCACCCACCATGACCCACTGCAACCCACCACCCACCGTGACCCACTGCGACCCACCGACTCAGTATGATCTACCGACCCTCTCTGCTCACTGCATTGTAGACAGTATCTTCTGAAGACTGATAAATTTGTCTTCGTTTTCCTTTCAAGACATTTATTTCCCTTCCTTTTCCACTTGTTTCTGTCTACTTACCTGAGGTGAGTATATCTAACCAAGTGAAAAAAGAACTTCAGGACTTTTGGATATTGATATTTTTAATTGTAATAATAGCAATAGGACTTCTACTACACTTGGCTTTCGAGATCTGTGAGTTTTTAGAGGAGTTAACTACTGGAAAAAATACATTTTTGAATCACTGTAATATATAAATTATTATATAAAAAATTGAACGTAACTATGTGTGCCTGATCATCACGGTCAAATTGCAAAGTCAAATGAAATTACTTTTGGTATATAGTTAGGCCTTAATCCAAACTGGGATGTTATATTGCTTTTATTATAATGCATAATATCCTAACGAGGTAGAGAGGATCCGAATTTTTGCGAAAAAAAAAAAAAAGTATCTTGCAAGCCGTTAAACTTACGGAGCTGAAATTCAGTGTATTAACTCTTTATTGAAAATAAACAGAACGTGTCCTACCATTTTTTAAAATTCTCCTTTATGTGTGTGGGGGAGGGGGCACTTTCTATATAAGGAAAATTGGTAGTGAGTTGGTTTGTAAAAATGATCTTAAACGATCGATGTTATTTAAGAAAAAAAAATCAGAAACAAAAAATACAGTGCTTGGCTTCATATATCCATTGCTTTCTACTACAATAATTGCTGAAGCTTATGTTTATTATATGGAGCGCTTACAGCACAGGGCAATCAACCCATAAAGCTGTAAGAAAAATAGGCATAAAATTTGTACTGTAAGCTTAATTACACGGAAATTTTAAGTTTGGATTGTACGCACAATTATATGGAAAATTTACACTTTTTTCCCTTTACGTTTTCCTACTTACCTTGATTAGTAACTTTCAAATTTCATCCTTTTTTCCACTAAAAAGTATTGATAATTCAACAAGGAAATGATTATACTATAATAATTTAAATTCATCGTAATTTGGCACATGGCAAACAGCAGTGTAGTAATTGAAGTTGAAGAAGGAGGGAAATTCCCATTTACCTCTGGACACTTTCCAGGAACCTCGTTTTCTTTTGCTTTTTAGACGGGAGAGGGAACTTCGTAATGGCATCAAACCTTCATGTGTAATTATAAAAATTAAATTTATAAAAAAATAAGAAATCATCAGTTTATCAGGCTTTAATTGATAATTTATTCACAAGATTCCCTATCGAAGGCGTGGTAGATGAAGTTTCCGTTCTCCATGAGTCGACATTGCCAACTGACATGGTCGATATAGAAAAGATGTTGTATGGTGATAGAGAGATTATACTTCTTGCTGAGTATTTCAAAACTGACTAAGAAAAATCGTTATCAGACTTAAGTGTAACAAGTAGATTGTCGATGAGAAGTTGCAGAAATCGGGTAGAAGTATTATCAATTTCCACGACAGAGTGCGAATGGGGATTTCCCCTTATGAATTTACAGATGACTGATATTAGAAATAGACTAAGTGCTCAAACATTGTCTAACTTGTTGTTCATCAATGTTAATGGTCACCGCTAGACAAGCTCAAAGTAGACGAGCTAGTTATTTCTTGGCTGAAGGATGGGCATCATTCCGCTGCGGATGATTTACCACGAAAAAGTTACCAACAGGAAATAAACCCGATTTCAGGTTTGTTTTAAGGTGGAAAATTACGAGTTATAGAAAATGTATACCTGTATTAGTAATGGCTTATTTGTGTTATTGAACTTTGTACCTATTTTTTAGTACGTCTCTTCTATGCTTTAGGTAAATTACTTTGAATAAATATTCATAATAATTGCAATTATGCATATTTGTAACTTAAATTTAATGTGGTGTTTTAGTGATTACACAAAGTACTATTATGAGCATACTTTATGGAGATGCTCTCCATAGGGTACCCGAGCACTTTTATAAACTATGAAAAACTGACTTTTCAAGTTTTTTGTGAGAAAAATACTGTGAACTGCGAAACCATAACCTTTTCCATGTTGTACAGGGATATTTTCCTGCGAATAGAAGTTTCTTTTGGAATGCGTTCGGAAATTAACACTTGCAAGAATACTCTCTTAGTACAAATATATTTTAGGCACACGCTAATTCCCCCCCCCCCCCACCTCGAACTGTTTCAATTTTCTCACTGACAAACACTACCATTTTACATCATAAAGGTCAGATCCACCGTTATTCTAACAGAGTGGTGCTTCAGCGATTGACTAGAAATTCAAACTCCGATAAGTGACAATTTCACAGTCTTGTTTTATTTAAAGTGTAAACTCTTTAGCCAGTACAGAAGAAGCCGTGGATCATGTTCAGAGTTTATGACGATGGATTTTGGTTAGTCAGAATAGGTCACAGTGGATGATAGTGGTTCATGGTGGGTGGTGGGTCAGAGTGGGTCACCGTGGGTGGTGGGTCAGAGTGGGTCATCGTGGGTGGTGGGTCAGAGTGGGTCACGGTGGGTGGTGGGTCAGAGTGGGTCACCGTGGGTGGTGGGTCAGAGTGGGTCACGGTGGGTGGTGGGTCAGTGGGTCGTGGGTCAAGTTTTCATTGACCCACGCCAACTCTGGGGAGTATCAGAACTTATTTCATATTATGGAGATTAATACAAGAGATATTGAGAATGCAATAAAGAAACAAACCGAATAAGGCAATTGGATCTGATAATTACCACCCTATATTGTGAAGGGTTGTAGTAATATTTTGAAATATCCGCTATATACCTTATTTAACCTCTTAATAAGGACAATTTTTTTTTCCGGAGATATGGAAAGAGTCAATAATATGCCCGGTCCCAAAACCCGGCAGTAAAAATAGCATAGTAGCTATATTACCAACAGTTCCAAAGGTATTTAAAAGTGTAATTTATGATCAGGTCATGCGTCATGTTAAATCTTCAATATATCAACATGGTTTCCTACAGAAGAGATCCGCGATAAGTAATCTACCATCATTTCAGATTTCATAACTTCATCCTTCGATAATAATGGACAGGTAGATGTAATATATACGGATTTTCATAAAGCATTTAATACTGTGGATCATGACATACTAATTCAGAAACTTGCCACTTCCGATTTGAGTCCCCATATGATAACTTTTTTCAATTTGTACTTGAGTGAACGTAAACAATCCGTTCTGTATAAAGAATTTAAAACAAAGCTTTCATGTAAATTTCGGAGTCCCCCAAGAATCTAATCTTGGACCTCTTTTGTTTTTATTATTTATTAATGATCTGCCATTTTATATCCGTAACTCTCACAAATTACTCTTTGCAGATGATCTAAAAATATTTGCAAATGTGAAATCTATAGACGACTGTCTACTCTTGCGACAGTACCTGACTAATATACTAAACTGGTGTACTACCAATAGATTTGAAGTAAATATTAATAAGTGCAAAACCATGACATACAGTAGACGTGAAAAAACGTATGACTTTGCTTATTCGAGCAATGGAATAAATTTAGAAAAATTAGAGACAATTAAAGATTTAGGTGTGATATTTGACCCCCCCAAAAAAAAAGTCTTTACGCATCATGTGGCAAATATTACCAAAGATAAGTATAGAAATCTTGGGTTTCTTATCAGAACGACCAAACAATTTATAAATGGTAATACTTTAAAATTGCTTTATTTTTCGTACGTAAGATCCAAAATTGAATATGCCTCACTTATTTGGAACACTTCTGTGAAAACACGTAGCCAAACAGTAGAGCAGATACAAAGCAAATTCATACGTTTTCTTACGCACAAGAAGACAGGAATCTACCCAAAATACGAACAGTATAATAATTTACTTGATAACTTTACACTTCAGACACTTAAACAAGACGGACGTTGAACGACCTCATTTTCTTACACAGACTTTTGCACAACAAAATAGACTGTATAGACATAACTGCAAAAATAATGATACAGGTTCCATCCCTCAAAACACGCAAGGGAAATAGTGGCCTATTCTACTGCAGAAAGGCACGTACATATGCACTGAATATGTCACCTACATGGAGAATTTGTGGTACACAATAAAATCATTAAAGATTATGAAAATGTAGATATATTTCATTATTCAGAAAAGTCATTTAAATAACTAGTATTGAGTGTTATGCATAAAAAAGATAAAATGCATTTTAATATTCTGCGTTCAAGCATAAGGTTTTTTTTATTTATTCAAGTTTTACGTTATACTGTAACATATATTTAAGTTCATATGTAGACACTGTAATTGGGCAGTAATGCCTGTTGTGTTGATAAATAAATACACAGCAACAGTAATATCAGTACCACGCATGAGTATGAACATTACATCACTACGAAAATAATCGTACAACGGTAACTTTTTTTGTTACTACGGCCTACACACATTTTCGTTTTCAATATTAATCTCATCGTTGTTCCCATTACACGATACATGCAACCCATTGCGCAGTACTGTCTCGCTGGCTATCTATATTAACGGCGTTTGCATCTTTCCTGGTCTTTTCCCATCTTCATATATTGAGATGAGTCTGCGTCTTTTTCGCATTTGGGCGACGTATGCACCCAAAGCAAAAAAAAAAAAATCGTTTCTCCTTTCTTCCTTCTCCTTTCATCATCTTTTCGCTCATTTCCGTACCACATTGTGACAATGTTGTACACGTGATTGGTCCATTTCCGGATCTTCTGCTTTCTTCGCATGGGTGTGTTCTATCTCATTGCCTTGCATCAATTATGGGTAGCATTTCGTACATTTAACCTTTTTCCGATATCTCTTCTTGTTCTCGCTATATTCCACACAATCTCATTTTGACCCCATTTTTATGCCCCTATTTGACTCTTTCAATGCGCTTGTTGGCCGATATATTTTTAAAAATACGTGCCGCTTCTTTTTCGATGTTCTCTGTATCTGCGCGATCTTATCACAATCGGCGTGTTACACCAGGGTACCCTGCCTTGTTAGAGCTATTGTTTGAAGTTATAGTTAGGTGAAGAGAGTGAATTCATGCTACTTATAGAACTGTGTTAACGATAACTTTTCTTCAAGTATCTCATTTTCAGAAAACACCATGTAGAGTACTACTCGAACAGTCTGGTGTGTTAGGCTGTCGTTTGCGAGGCAAACTTATTGCAAGTTCAGGTGAAATCGTGGAGATGCACGGATTTGTAACTGTTCTCACAGTTTGTTACGTCCGTATCGCATTGGATTAAATAAAATAGATATTACGTAGACCTGGAGACAAATGTTAGGCTTGGGGGAGAATTTAAAAAAAAATAGTTCTGAAGCACTCCGTCTGATGCTAAACATCCCTGGTTCAATCATAAGCTATGTGAGTTTGTGGTGAATATACTATCATGCCCGTGGGTTCTCTTGAGCGTTTTAGGTTTCCGCCTACATTATAATTTCCAATTATTTTATTATCACACTTTCATTGATCATGCATCTCCCTAAGTCTAAAGGATAATCTTGAAACGTAAAACTACAAATGTAGCATCGTTAACTCTTACACTCAATAACTGATATTGAAGCTTGTGTTAACGACCGGAGTAAGATTATGTATTGATTTTCTGATTGTATTCTATCAATTATGGATGGTTGTATTTAAAATTAAGTTTTCTTTCTTTAGAAAAAAATATTGTTAGTGTTAATTTTAAGGCAATAGGCCTGCACTAGCGGACGCTGTTAACGTGTTGTTAGAAAAGGAAATTGCACGTCATTGATGATGACGCTAAATACGCAGCGTATCCACAGCAGGGTTTGCCCAAGTGGGCCCAGCCCGAAAAAAACCACCGGGTTTTTTCGGGTTGGACCCACCTTAAAACCCACCTGGGTTTTTAAGCTTTTTGTTAGTATATTGTTGGTACAACTAACGTGATTACATTGAAAGTGATTTTTATCAGATTTTGCACTTTTCTGAGCAAATTAGATGCTTCACGTTAAGGTATACAACAACATAAGACTTTTATAAACTTCTAAATGCACTGAATGAATTAACAAATAATTTAAAAAAAACTTAGCTTGAGGTAATCATAGAACAAATTAATGTATAGATTATGCTTATAGCCTGTTTGAAGCAAGATATGCAATTTTATATTTTAGAAAATACTTTGCGTGAAAAGTGTGCTTGCTAACTCGGTGATGCCGAGAGACGTTATCCCTCATCGGGTTTAAGACCATAGGTACTGGTACTACCAGTAAATATGTAGTGCATTAGTAAAACTATTATTATTATTGTTTTATTACCTTTGATGGTAACACAAGTATTCTTCAGTAAAATTTGGTTTTCCAACAACAACAGTTTAGTTCACTTATTTGTTGCTACTCTTCAAATAAGCATTCCGCAGAATGAACACCAGTAATAGCGTAAAAATTCTTGTCAAATTTAAGAAGCTTAATGCTCGGAGTGCAGAAGATTACCTAACTCTTACTATTTCAAATGCTGAATTCAAACTTCCTTACTAGCGCAAGTTTCGATGTACACCAAGAAAAAGCTGCATAAAAAAAAATAATAATAACCGTCGCGACAGAAGTGCTCGGGAAATTCCCACAATTGAACGCACAAAGCGTCGTAACTGAATAATTCAACAATAACACTTTTTATTTTACGCTGGAAGATATTGAATTTCATTTAAGACATTTTGAAACATTTACTTTATAAAATATGAATTATGTCTCTGTTAATTGTTCTAAATTAATTTTCTGGAAAGAGCTGTCGATGCAACAAGTAAGTGCTCGGGAAATCCCCGTAATTGATACGTATCGGAAGTGAACTCCAACCAGTGGCGGCGGTTGGGCGTTAAAAGTGGGGGGGGGCAAGACATGATCTGAGTATTTGATATCAATGTTAGTTTTCATGGTTGGTTGTAACACTTTGTTTGACGAAGTTTGTATAACTATTAGGATACTGTCTTTTTCAGTTAAAATACCATATATCTTGTTTCATATTTTATTAAGTAAATTGACAAGAGCAACGCAAGTAGATACTAGCCCTTTACACTCTTAAACAACGAAGTTGTAAGAAGAGATTTGATTCCTTGCTTATGAATATCTGTCTGGAAAATTGTGTGATCAGATTAGGGGCCTATTTAATAACAAATTTGCGAAACAAATAAACAGAAAGGATAGTATTAATCAAATAATCATAGTAATGAATAATGAGGCTTATTTTGCAAAAGTTATATTGAAACTGGAAATTAATGAACAACTTATATTTTTAATTCCACGCGAAATACGAATCTGACGTTACTTTTTTTCTTTTTTTACTTAACTTTAATCAGTAATGAAATTTTGTAAAGTAAACATTGTAAGTGGGATGCCAAAAGATATGCTTTATATTTTCTCGTTTTCCCGTTGTGTGGTACCATAATGCAAGACTTTTTTCCGGTCCTGATGGACACGTAATAACACTTCCGGCGTCACAGAGTCGGAAGCTGCCTAATTCGTTGTTCGAGGTATTGAGATCAGCGACTCATTTCCTGATGAACAAGTGCTTTGAGATGGCCCACCAATAAAAGTCTAAGCGTGTCAGGTCTGGCGAACGGGGTGGCAACTCAATTGTCCCTCAACGATCAATCCATTAGCCCGGAAACTGTACGTCCAACCACTCCCTGACACAAAATGCATAGTGAGGAGACGCACCATATTGTTGGAAAAAGGCAAGGAAATCACCTTCTCTGTTCAGCAGTGATGAACACAATTGTTCCTGCAGCATATCAAGATATGTGTCCCTATTTAGGTTCCCATGGATGAAGAACGCCCCGATGATACGAGTGTTCCATATCCCATACCATACCATCATATCTTCCGCATCAATTACCCTCGAGACATCTGTCCAGGAAGGTTTCTGTTCTGTAACTGTGATTCTGTTTATTGACCTCACCGTTCACATGGAACAGAGCCTAATAACACACTAAGAGGAAACGTGAGATTCTTACACTTCATCACAGAAATGTTACACTTCATCACAGCTCAATCTAAAAATTCCGTTCTTCTATCTGAGTCATCCTCCGTTAGGTGTTGCTGCAGTTGGAATTTGTATGGATGCCACTTGTTTGTCTGCAACACACGGACTATCAATCTCTGACTTACACCTGAAACTGCAGCTAAACATGTGGTACTGCGTTTCGGGCTTTTCACAAAGGATGCTACAACTGCCGTTGCTGTTGCCACATCCGTTGCAGTCCTCGGCACCACTGCGTTGTTTATCGTGTACAGATCCAGAAACTGTAAATTTCATAACTGATTAAAGTTAGGTGAAAAATAACTTTGTATTTCTCGTGAACGTTTAGCCTAAACTCATGTGTCGCTTCCCATCTGAAATATTGAACTTGAATTCAAAATTGCGAATTTCAAGATGGCCACCATGATTGGCTAGTGACACTATCTAGTGCGCCGCACCGTTATCATCAGTATCTAAACTTTCGTCACTTTTCCGTAAGTCATTTCAAAAATAAAAAAAGGTGATGTGTGACTTTTGCCTAACCCTCTATCTATCTATCTATCTATCTATCTATCTATATATATATATATATATATATATATATATATATATATATATATATATATATATATATATATATATATATATATATATATATACACCTTGAATTAATGAAAAGTTGACTGCCAACTTTAATTTTACACTAATTTTGAATAAAATTATATAAAATATTCAATACTTATGAACAATCTTTCTTCCTGTTAAAGCTTCTAAAATTTTCAATACTTAGAACAAACTGAATTATTTTCTACGAGATAATTATACATCTATATGTTTGTGTGATTCAGATAGAATTATGTTAGTAACTTCGAAACGTCAGGATATACTGACTAGCAAGTGTACAACTTACGCAACTCCTTATATCATAATATACGATTGTGAAATAGCAATGATACCGGTTTAATCACAACGTAAGGTTTTATTTACTGTCTATAGTAGTCACATGAGATCATGAAATTTTACTATAGTGTGACAATGCTAGAACAATGTTAATAGTAGAACAACTCATTCATAGAAGCACTAACAATTTCTCAATACGTTCCATCAATTTTCTTAGGTAGATTTATGAATCTTTCTTACACAGATTTATGAATGGTTTAGCTACTGAAATCACTTAAGCCTAGAAAGAAACTAAGAAGATTTAAGGAAGCCTTTATCTAAAATTAAAGTTTTCATTCCCATCTAACATGAGATTAGTTCCATATAATATTTACACTTTAGTTCTGCATAACTTTGTGCTCCTTGACTGAAACGATTAAAATATTTCTTTAGGTAGCAGAAATGTTTGTATGTGGTCTGACTGCGACGTGAAAATCTTGTTAGCTACTTCAAATTTCACACATCAAATATACTCATGGAAAATGAAACCTATTCTTGAGATTAATATCCCGGGATGTATCTTTTAGGCTCACAAAAGCGATAAATTACGAATTGAATTTGTGGAATAATGCAGTGGAATGTAGAAAACTCACGAACATTTCGAAGTTGTAGCTTGGATATTAAGAAAGTAATTAGAGATCACAGAAACAATTTGAACATAGTCATTGTTTTAGATTGTATAATGTCCGTGTTGAAAACTCATTCGAATAGATACTATAGATAAACTGCTTAAACTACTTAACTGAATTTGGCTTCAATTTACTCACAGTATGTCAATATACAGTAGATACAATTGGAAGGTGAAATTATTGCAATATGAATAGTTTTAAGTAGTACTTTGAACAAAAGGTAGTTATAAACATTTAACTTTGAGTAGAACGATTATTGAGAATGATAGTAAAACTAAACTCACTGCGTGAAATTGGCCTTGTAACAATTCAATTAATAATTTAAATTACTTTATAGGCGAAAGTGAAATAAAATAATGAATTTCTAGAGTTGGGTCAGTTTATTGCTACATAAACTTTCAGTACAGGTAAATGTATAGTCCGAGAAAATTTCTTTTTAGATACCTATGGGTTATAGCTGTCTTCGGATATATGCCAATTCTTAAGTTTATATCTGCCAGAAGTCAAACTAAGTTTAGCAAGTAAGAGACCGAAAAAAAAAATTAGAATTTAAGTTTGGGTCTATCAATCAAATTCCAAAGACGATTCCACGAAAAGCAATATTATATACAGTAAAACCTGTCTTCAACGGACCCCTTATTAAACGGAAATATTTCACGGTCCCATGAATTTTGGAGAACAAAATGTGTAAAAGTCCCTTCATTAAGCGGAAACTGTGTTACGCGGACAACGGAAAGAAAAATAAACATTTAACGGAAAATTCTGAGTTCCGGACTACAGCGTTTAGATGTTTAGACATTCTGTGAGACATACTTTACACTGTTTGCGATAAAATGTTCGTTCTTTTGTTAAATATTTCTGGACAGTGTTGACCTTCTCCAAGCACTACTCATATTCACCCCCACAAATTGTCCTTAATCCCCGCAACTTAATCAAGAATCATAAGGAATGTCGGAAAGAAGAGTTCATTTTGAGTTTAACGTCCCGTTCAGCAGCGAGGCTATATGAGACGTGGACCTACTGATTAACGTGGAATCCGAACCACATGAGCTCCCGCCGGGAATCGAACCCGGGTCTACCCACGTCGGAAAGAAGAAAACGAGATAGAGGAAGAAGAGGAATACGATACCGAGTAGAATAATTACATATCAAAATGCTCTCAGAAGTTTAAAGGAACTGCAAAAATTTACCTTACGGAAAAATGATTCTGATTCACTTAGCATAATTTCTCACGCTAAAGTGTATGCGGAAAGTCAAGCAGCAATGTACATAGAAAACCCTGCTTGGCTATTAGAAAAATAAAGATAACGTGTGCATAGTATATTTTGTATTCATTTTAGTTTTTTTGTGTATTTATTCGTAGAAGAAAGAAGTACTGTAATCGAACAATGTACGTACAGCAATATATTTTCTCAGTATGTCCCTTTATAAGCATGTATTTAAAAAAATAAAAAAAGAAAGAAAGAAAGGAAGGAAAGGTCTACCTCTTCTAAGCGGAAACCTGACTTTAACGGAAATTATTGCAAGTCCCGCTCGATTCCGCTAAAGACAGGTTTCACTGTATTTGTTATATATATTGGTTATGATCAAAAGATTTTGAATATTCAAAGGAGAATTACCCTAGCTAGTAGATGAAATAATTTAAAAGTGTAATTCAACAAGAACAGAGTGTTATTGAGGTGTTGAATGGAAGTTGGGAAGTGAACGCTAGGTGTCATCGAAAAAATGGCCGAATGCATTGAGTGTGCGTGTGTAAAATAATCATTGGATATGAACTGAAAGTGTCATCTCCGTATAATTATAGAAACAAAGATCATTAGTGACACACTGTAATTCACTTTATATAATAAGTGTTTCTTATGGACAAGTGCAAAAGTGAGTTAGTGAAGATACAGTGAAATGTACTAGAACGATCTCCAAATCTGTTCTTAGGCCTAACGAATAAGATAAAAGTTGGTTGAGTGGCAGATTGGGTGAGATCAAAGATTTTTGTGCATGAACTTAGTGTATTTAGTGTAAATAGTATTAGAGGTTAATATTGTAGTGTTAAGATGGTTTATTTATTGTGTGAATTTAGGTTAGATGTCCCCTTTAAGCTAAGTAATCATATAATATTTCAACAACAATATGGCGGAAAGCATTCAGTTCAATACAGAATCATTAGATACATGCAGCATACAGGTAGAAAATGAAACTAATGAAGTTTCGGATATGGAAATTCAAGCAGATTCAAATAATCAAACACATGCAAATAATGTACCGGTAGAAAAAGAATTACAGTAAATAAGTCAGTGAATTTAACCAATACAAGTGAAAGCAAAGATGTAAACCCATCACTTGAAAACAGATATAGCGAGAATCACATAGCTCCATACTATGTATTTCTTAAATCTAATAAAGAAGAGCTCGGCTCAAAACACCTAATGTCTGTAAGCAGAAAATTATATTTAGCAGACATTGCAGGTATCACTAACTTCAAAACAATTGGTAAGAATCTTATAAAAATACACTTCGTTACCGGTAAAGCAGCTAATGCTTTCCTAACGCATCCAATTTTAAAAAGTCAAAACTGGATTGCATTCATCCCAAATTTTGCTGTTAATACGACAGGGTTGCTTATATCAATTTTTCACCTAACTCGACCAGTGCTGCCAACAGTCCCGACTCTGTCGGGACTGTACCAATTTCTGACATTTGTCTTGCGTCTAGACTGGACACTCGTCGCGACACATGTTGTCCCGATTTATAGATTTTACTGGGTCTTTTTTTTTTTTTTATTTATTTTTTTTTATTTTTTACACGCGCAGTTTTATGTATACAATCAGTTTAACAAATCTGGGTTGTGACTGAAAAAGTAGTCTTTAATTTATAGTTATTCCCTAATTGTTCAGTTGATAATGCAGCCGATTATGATTATAGTATATTCCATGCAGCGCTAAATATACTCTTTATGACAAGGATGTTGTAAAATAGAGAGAATCTGCCCATACAACAAAATCGTGAAACCATACGTCACTGTTTCGCCACACTTACTCCGCCCGCTTGCGAGTTTTGAAAACGCAGTAGACTTTCCTTATGGGGACTAAGTTGGAATCTAGATACCATCAAGCTAGTATGAGAAATTTATACATCAAAAGTCTCATTTACTCTAGACCGTAAATGAAAGTGCGGGGTGGAAATTCTTACACAAACCAATAAATTTTAGCTTCGAGAATGAAGAAACAATTAAAATATACTTTTGACACACATTGTTTTGAGGCAGAATTGAGTGTTTTAGACAAGTAAGAATGATATGGTAAGCATTGAGAGAAGTTGATAAAATTCAAATACTCTCTTGTACTTTGTGCGCTAATTGCAGTATGCCTGTCAATGTGTAGATAATTTGTTCACAGGATATATAGGTAATACAAATGGACTTGTGACTATGTCTTGGAGAATTTCGCCTCAAAATCTTAATTTATAGCCTTAACATTACATACGTGTGTTGCCACTTTGTAAGCAAATAAACCTGTCCGTTCTACTTATAGACGCGAAACGAGAGTTCCGTTGAACCAAGATGGAAGTACAAGGGTTGGCAAGTTTTTACTTTGTACCTTAAATTTACCTTATGGACGCCTCCCATAAGTTTTCCCAGTGTTAATTTTCCCTGATGTATACTTTATCCTCCCTATACATTAAACTTATCCCTATAAATTTACACACAGGTTTAGAATAGAGAAAACTTGAGCATAAACGGTCAGCAAACAAATGATCAAAGTAAGGGTGCCATACTACCCGATTTTAGTGAGTTGCACCCGCTTTTCAGATCCTATAATCGTTCCTCAGTTACTCTCTTTACCACGAAAATGCGCCAGCTTTTTCGGACTCCTGAAAAACTTTTTTTCCTGCTCCGCAACCACTAGTAGGCTAAGCAACAAGTCAACTATTGCCGTTTTATTTTCGCGTCCAATTTGTTTACTTAGCAAATTTAATGATTAAAAAAAAGAACAGTCACAATTCCCACCTAGTTTTTATACATTCAGAAATAGTTGTAAATTGAATTACGGTTATCTTCAGCATTATTTTCGCTTTTTTCTAATGTGCACGGTATATTTCATATATTGTGAAATAGTGGTAACATGCGTTAGTACAATGTCAAGCAGCAATTTTTAAAGGCGGTTAGAAATATACCAGTTCGACCAACTTCTGGAAGGCTCATAATTATTATATATTACGGTAATAACACAAATAATTATACATAAACACATGTTATTTTGTGTTTTTTCTAACTTTAGTAAAGATTTCCTTACAATTCGAGATTAACGTTTGATTAACCTTATAAATCATTAAAGGCAAGAGCTAATAACGTACTTTATTGGGAGATAGTCATTACTACAATATAGACTAAAAAGTTTTACTGAAATTAAGGCGTTCTGGCTTCGATTCCCAGTCGGGACACAAGTAGTTTGGGCCCCACGTTAAATTGTAGGTCCCGTCCTTCGGACATCACATGGAAGGCAATCTTATAAAAACTTTTAAGTTTTAAATCTGGTCTTGATACGTTGAACGCTGTGACATCTAGGCGAACATCTTTACACCGCAACGAATAAACAGATATCTAATAATAAGTTTTTTCTATGTGCATAGGCCATTAAATGTGTGAATCAACTCTAATTAGATTTTTTTTCAAGATCACATACTTTCTTGATGTTTAAATTTTATACTATTATAATTTAGTTTCGATTTAGCGAATTGTTAGCGTGCGCGACCTCAGTGTGCTTGGTTTCTAGTTCTATTCCTGGCAGGATAATGAAATTTTCTCGTATTGAACCAACATCATGACGCAATTGGGGAGTTGCCTGAATTAAGAGGCAGCAAACTTCGATCCAGAAAGCCAGAAATAATGGCCCCCTCAGAACTGATGCACTGAAACTCATCTTCCAGTTGAACGTGGGCCATCTGGTTGGACATAGTCTTTCATGGCTGTAGCATCAGGAAGTTTAAGGTAATTACGTCTTAAGAAATTTTATCAGTATTTCATAATATTGTGTAACTAAAGAAAACTGAAAAAGAATTTCATTTATTTCTTATATCTTACCTGCAATTCGCCTCAATTCTATGTACTAAAATAAAAAAAAATAAAAAAAAGAAGTAAAAGTACAATACTGAACTTCGTATCACAAAAGCCCATAAGGTACTCTGGCCTACAATATAGTCTACATTTCAGCCGGTGGTACCACATTATGCTTGGTATGTGTAAGTGCATGTGTATAAGTGTATTTCTTCGTTACGGCAATTATTAATGGTCTTCATGAAATATTTCTGAGTCTGTTACTGGTTGGAAGTACTAGATAAGTCTAGTATTGGTTTACAACGTGAGAAGATATTAACTACAGCCGAAGAATAGGTGAACGGTGGCTCAGGGTTAAAAGCGCTTACCTATGACGCGAGGCAGCGGCGCAAATCCGTAAACATTGGGGGAGAGGAACGGGTAAGACCGTTCCCATAGTCTTTTTTTAAGCGATGTTCAAAATATTTATGAAGTTGAAAAACAATGCTGTGGAAGATAAGGGCAGCAGAGTTGTCAACATTGGGAGACTAAGATTTGAAGCTTATTCTGGGGAGATATAAATTTCAACTCACTTTCCTTTGTGTCAATTGGACACAAATCACTTTTCTGTTTAAAAAGCATATTTCAAATCGGATTATTGAGGGGATAGTCCCCCCCCCCAGTTCCAAGATTGGAAGGGACATGTTCCCCTCATCCCCACGGGATTTGCGCCAGTGGTGCGAAGAGTCTCTGGTCCGATTCGAAACCATACGAGTTTGTGGTGAACAACATGGTGTTCGTAGTAATTCTCTGAGTTTGTACGTTTTCGTCCACATTCGCATTCCATAAATATCTTTCATTATGATATACTTCAATATTCATCCATTTCCTTTAACTTACAGGGTGTATAATCGTGGGACTAAAATTGAAAGATTTAATTTCCAATTGGAGAAATATTGTTTTTACAACTTCCTTAAAGGAGTTTTCTGTAGTATTATTTTCTATTCCCTTTTCATTGTTAAAATTGTTCTTTTTTTGTGATAAACGAACCTAATTTAAACACCTTTTAAAATGACTTCGAAAAACGCACACGGTCTTGCATAGGCAGTTAGTTAATTCTCAACACCGATTATCATTGTCATGAGAAGTATTGCTGAACCTAAACTACAGCTATCAATTTAAGATCGAAAAAAAAAAAAAAAAAACAGCTGTGAATAAAAACTATATAAGAATAGGTTTGTAGCATTAACGAAATAAAGAATTCAAGCAGAAACAGCAAGTACTATGACCTTGTTTAATGTTAATTCATGATGAAGCAATAATCAAATGTTTATAATGTGAAAAGCTCATAGAATTAAATTCTTGAGAAGTGATAGGCGAGTGTTAAAGGAAAGAAGTCTGGTTATTTTCTGAAATAACTTTTATGGATACACTTGTAGCGCCCCGGAGTGGCCCAATACTCCGAAACACCCTAGCAGGTAAGGTCAAATTTTTAGAACATAATATGAAAGAGATTATGGTAAATAAAATCACAATATGGATCGCTGGCGGATCCAAGGGGAGGGCGGAGGGGGCGAGTTTTTTTTTTTTTTTTTTTTTTTTTTTTTTACTAGCAGCATTTACCGTTGGGACATTCAAATATGGTCTTTTCCTGGCCGATCCAATCTGTGTGACAAGCCTAGCACAGATTGAATTGTGAATACTCCTTTCCCTGTTACCTTGAGGCGGTACAACATGCCCCAAAGGAGCGAGAATTTATTTATTTATTTTATTTATATTAGATTGATTTATTTACAAACATAATTCCAGATACAGCTGAACGCCAATTTACACTGGAATATCTAACAAACCTAAGAGATTGAAACATAAGACAATAATAATAATAATAAATAGCAACATCAAGTAATAACAAGAAAGGTTGGCAATACCTGACTAGAATTTATCCATTAAAATGACGTCGTAGTGCAGAGTTATATGCAGTTTCAGAATTAAATAAATCAACGGGTGTTTGTGATATTAAATTGTAAAACTTAGGAAGCCTGTAGAATAGAGAGTGCTGAACTATTGACAGTCTAGGTCGTACTAAATGAGAATGATGTGTGTTATGAGTTGGTCTGAATGGAATTAGGAAATACAATTCTGAGAGTAACGATCGTTGTACGAACAGCTGTAGGAAGGAGGATAAGACGGCTCACTGTTTGAAATAAAAATCGATATTTTAAAATTGTGTCCTAGGAAACGGATAAAAAATGGAATTCAGGTCCCGAAACTTCAATTACCTTTACCTTAAATAAAGAGCAATATAGAATCTTCCACGTTCCTTACCGAAAAGCTCTCTGAATCTAAGTTAAAAATTTTCGGTTGGTTTATTGATTGGTATATATTTAAGTCGTTTGTCAAAAGCGATGCTTTACAAAATTAGAATTTACAGAAATAGAATTTAAAGTTGGATTTGAACCTTTGTAGTGCGTTTGATGCTCACTCACCGAGAGTCAAACCACAGAACCTCATGTATCGGAGATCAAAGGTACGTTCGCTAGCTACTAGAACAACAAAGAGAGCCGTGACTTCTGGGTTCAACACGAAAACATTAGGAACGGACCAGGGATTCATTGTGACTTTTAATGGCATTTCATCTTTTCTCGGGGAATAACGCAAGCTGCAAGCTATTATTGTACGAAATTCATATATAAAAGACGAAGTTCTGAGTAAATAACTGATCTTCGCATAAGATTTCTGTTGTAGGGTATCACTAAGGAAGGATTTTTTGGAAACGCGAAGAAAGGAAAGGGGAATGGGAAGAAAATTAATTTAATAAGGTGGCATCTCTCCAAATCCCTTAAAGTTAGGGACTTGAGATTGATATTTGGATTTCTCATTTAAAATAATTTGACACGCTTTCAATGTTTTTTGTTACTTTGATACTTTACTACTATATACGCACCGAAACATAAACGTAGATTACGATCGTGTCATCGGCAGATTTTCTAGGAACAAGAAAGGACGTAGATTTGAGTCTGTGCTGTAACTTTCACAGAAATGGACTGCAAGGTGACTAAGGCCGTTGTGTGGTTTCCGTAGTTTTTGACCGTAATTATTTTCAACTCGTGGATATTCCCCGAAAGTTGTGAGTCTGACTAAAGTTGAACTACTTGTATGTATCTGAATGGCAAACAAAATCAAGAAAGATGAACGAACTCGAAAAAGTTTTTGAAATAGATCTTTTTTAAATCTTGAACTGAAACAAAAGGGCACAACTACAATAATAAAAAAAATATATTTTTAGTAAACAATTATATATTCTACATATGATATTTGATTTATTTAACGTGCCACGATTGTTTCTGGACAGCTAAAGAGACATGAACCTACTGATTATAGTGCAATTCGAACTAATTTTTTCGTTCAGTTGTATCCCACCGGGAATCAAACCCGGGACCACACGCACCAGAGGCAAGCGTGTTAGTTATTAGGCAAACTGAGTCCATATTACGTGTATATCTGAGATGAAAGAAATACAACAAGTTATACAGTGGTGCCTACCCCCCCTTATGTCCATGACGCACCCCCCCGCAATTGTCTATCCATAGGTATTCTTCCATGAAAAAAAATATTTTCGATTAATTTTTACCCCCCCCCCGTCAAACATATTTATATAGATTTTTAACCCCCCCAAATATTTCAATGACGCAGTTTGCGTCATAACCCCCCCTTGTGGGCACCCCTGAGTTATACGTTCTTTATTCTCTATTGGTAATTTCGTTTAAAAGGTGAGAATTTTTCAAAATTAAATTTTATTTTTTATTTTCTTTTCAATTATCCAACATTGTCAAATAATATCGCCAGTCGGTATGTTAAACGAAATATAGCTTGTATATCTATGCGGTAATGAACGGAAACATCACTTTCGTTTTACATTTCTGATCTTTCGTTGATTTTACTGTTGGCTTTGCTAATCTTTCAGTGGGTTTCATTTTTTTTATGTTTTTCTATTTATGCATTATAATGGATTATATCGTGATTCTATATCATTTTAATTCATGTAAAATTTATTCACATTTACTGCTAGATCTGAGAAAATTTCTGTCGAGTTTGTGTAACAGAAAGTTTAGTATTGATATTTTTGTTATTACATTATTTGCAGTATTTTATTGAATGAATTGTGCATTTACCTTCGTAGGGTTTTATATGGTTAAGGAGTACTGCAATGTATTAAATTTATAAGGATTTATATTTGCAATTCATTTCTTTATATGTTACTGCTGTAGTTTAATTTCAAACCGTCAATCTGGGTTCTTGTTAGAAGGAGAGTACAAGGTTTAAATTCAGTGATGATTAGTATTATGTATTAGAAAGTGTATCCATTTCATTCTCCTGTACTTGATCTGTGCCCTTGAGTGAGCAGGGCAGTTCTTTTAAGGGAAATATATCATCGAATTCTTATTTCGGGGAAAGCCACGAAATTCATGTTCGGGCAATCACTACAACGGAGAATAATCATGGAGCCATTAAAAACATCCTTGGAATTAAGTGTGAATATATATATTTTTTCAGTTTTCAATTTGCTGAATTATATCCTTACATAAAGAGAAATTTAAGCAATATGGAAAAATCGCTCCCCTATATTTTGGCGCATTTGGAACATTGTGTGCCATATAGACTACTATTAAATATTACTTTACAATTAATTTTTAAACTACGAAGAAATGCACGTAGAAATATCATAATGTGTTTTCTTATATGTTGACAGTTTGTATTATTCTTTATGTATGTATACTTTTGTTATCTATTTTTACGTAGACCAAGCCCTTTATCTCAACTGTTGCCCCGCAATTGTTATTCAAAATACAAATGATTAGAGGAAATTGTACACTCTTTCGTTAAAAGGAATGCCATTGTCAATACAATATTTTCTTTTGTGTAAGTACTGTGCAAGACAGCGCATCTGATATATCGCGGTGACACCGCCATGCCTTCGAAACGGAAGTGCGTATTTCATTTAAATTTGCAGAAAGAATATACTTTCATTATTATTATTATTATTATTATTATTATTATTAATAATAATATAAATTCGGGTCCCAAAATGGAATCTGGGAACCAGGTTTACACCCCCCTTCCAGCTCGGGATTCATATGCATCCCATTCTTGCAAATTAAAAGTCTGGTCACCTGAAGGCTACAATCATCTTCCAGGAAGTGAACCGCCCCCTCCAAACGATCCTTCTGGATCCGCTAGTGATATGGATATGTTGAGTCGCCAGTCTGAAGAACTGTACAAATGTGTCAAACACATAACGCAAAGAGGGCGCACAGACAACGTCCAACTATACGATGCTAACTCACACCTGATCTACGAAGAGGTGCAAGGAAACCCCACCTTCTCTCTTCTTAGTTAAACAACTATTAAACTTTATGCACACCTAAACAGTATTACCTTACCTCAAACTCATTTACGATCTAACCTATAAGGAGGGCTGTGGTGAGCAGACAAAACTCAAAATAAAATTAACTATTTATTGGATATACTATTGAAAAAGATCATTTTTAACTGTATTCATGCATGTATTTTTGCAGAACACTTAACTGCTACACTAAGGAAAAAGGTCAGCAGCTCTTGAGAACTGAGAAGGAACTACTAGTACTCCTCCTTAATAGTTCAAAAATTCGACATACTCAGAAAGTATATTCTTAGCATTTAAAAAATTCAGTATTCTTGCCACGAGAATAGCATGGCACACAGCCAGACCAATTGACTTTGTATTAACATATGAATATCAACCGTATAATAAAAATCCTATATTATGCACAACTAAATTGTCACTAAAGGGAAAAAGACAAATTATTGAAGCATGAAATTTAAACACAAATGTGTAGGCAATTACTATGTTTGCCATAAAAGAAAATGTGAAACAAATTACTATACACTAATTAACATGCGCATATATATATATATATATATATATATATATATATATATATATATATATATATATATATATATATATATATATATATATATATATATACAGGGTGGGCCATTTTAATCAACAAAATTGAAATACGTAAATATCATAGGGCATATCGATCCCTGTGATCATATTGTTGTGATCCCAGTGGCCTCCCTGAAGCGGTCTTGTGGGCTAACTTCAAACTTTCAAATAGTAACATGAGTCGAGCAGTACCTCGTTCGATAAATCTTTCAAAATCAAACATCTTGCAGGAGAAAACGATTGAGGTGAAATGACACTGTTCTCAAAAGTCCGCAGAAACATAGTATCCGTGTCAGAGAAAAGGTTTAGAACCCGTAGTATGAAAGCGATTGGAGATAAATCAACAGAAGAAAAACTGGAGTAGGTAACTGACGTACGGCACATCGAGAGGTGTTGTCGGGGTGACTCCAAGGGCCACCTTGAAAATTTCAAATAGCAACTTGAAGCGAGTAACATCACGTTAGATAGACAAATAATATTAAACAGCTTCTGTAAGAATATTTTCGACATGAGACACCGTTTTCAAAATGATCACCAAGACGGTGCCTGTGTCTAAAAAAACGTTTAGTGTACATAGTATGAATACGGTTAGAGATAAATTAAAATAAAAATTAAATAGGAAAATCACGGACGGCATTCCATGGCTCGGGAATGATACAACAGAGACAAAACTGTTAGAGTAAAATTGCCATAATGTATAGAGAGAAATCCAAGTCCTGCAAAATAATCTCTCCCTGCGCTCTGTATGTGAGTGGGGTAGAAAGTAACTGTGAAAGTTCAAATGAGAACTCTAGTTTAATTTGCAAATTATGGCAACACTACAAGTAGGTATGGTGTTGTTGAAACATTTGTTTGTAAGAATGACGCTGTAGTGACTACAAAAGGTGAAATTTTATTTGAATGGTAACGCATATCTGTATGGCTGAGTATGATTTGATGCGAAAACAGAAGGAACGTTATACGAAAGAAGTTGTCGAATAATGCAGTTGCTGGAACTTACAAACGTGTGAATTTGCTAATCTCCGTCGCCACAGAAACTTTTATGCAATGGTGCTGGTTATTCGGAAAGCATTTCGGGGATATACGTATGCACCGTTTCATCCCTGAAGCTCGCAATGTGACATGAGTTCTAATAGTTAATCAAAATATGTAAATGTGCCCATCCGCATTAATTCGGTGTACTAATTCTCTATCAATGAAGTCTGCCTTCCAAACCGCATTGAGTAGGTCAAGCGTACGCCCGAACCGATGTCCGGTCGGACATTGAAATTTTGAAGTTAGCCCACTGGGAACACAGGGATCACAACACTCGATATGCCCTATGATATTTACGTATTTCAATTTTGTTCCATTCATTTACCTTCCATGGTTTTCATACTACGGGTACTGAAGTTTCTGTACCATATCATGGCGGCCATTTTGAAACTGGTGCTCCATATAGAACATCTTTTGGCACAGCGTTACTTAATTTTCCAAGACCTTTCGAACGAGGTATTACTCGACCCATGTTCCCATTTGACATTTTAAAGTTACCCCCATTTACGGGGGGCGGAGAGGGGCACTTTTGGTGGAATTGGTTTTCCCCCTTAGCAACATATAACGTGTACTTCAAACATGTCTTCTATGTTTTATCATTTTTCAAATATTTCCGTGGATTGATTAAAATGGCCCACCCTGTATATTTATATATATATAATCCCGTATATATATATATATATATATATATATATATATATATATATATATATATATATATATATATATATATATATATATATAATCATAATCATAGAAAGTTGTAGTAAATCGAGTACTCATTACGAAGCATGACGTCATATTTGTAAGTAATCCAATAAACATTATTCTAATAGATTGATATAATTAAAGTGAGCGAGCGTGGCTATTGTAACCTTCACTTCCATGCAGATAGGTCGGAATTCAAATTACCGACTGATTAAAATATTATAAGGCCATTATATGGGCATAGCGAACACACATAACTTTTCACTCATCAGAAAGATGCACTTAATCATCTGGGCATAACTTACTTGCAAAAATACTTTGGCTTGGACAAAAGTGATAAAAGGGTAAAAGCAGCACTTGGTGAGACGGAATAGCACCATAAACTGTGTAGCATACAAAACAAGCGCATAACATGCGAACTGCTAGCATAACTTAGTCAGCCCGGGAATGGCCACCTAGCACAAGCTGGAGGAGGAAAACAGTGCATATAAAATAACTGAAATTGTGACACATTAAATTCAAATTGCTTAATTATTTAAGCGGTTTGCTATTCAAGCGAACAGAACTCAACATTGAGTAAGCATCACTTCAAGGACAGCACATGAATTGAACACATGTAGAATGAAGATGACCCCACCGTGGTAAAGATAAACATGAATAAACTAACTAGAAAACCACTTCCACCTTGGATGGTTGTTGACTTCGGACATTAAGTCTAGCGTAGGAGAGCACTGGGTGCTAGACCACTTGGAAACTGCGTAGGCTCGTCTAAACAACAAGCTATGCAAAGGATGAGCCACTAAAATCATAAGCTCAAATAAATTTGAGCAATATTAAATACACTCATCGAAAATGGGAATATTGTCGCTACGAAGGGCGACCCCAAATCAGCATCAAAACTCTTCTGAAAACTACCCTCATCATCATCACTAAAGCAACAACACTGCAACGAATCTTCGGGTATACTGATACTTGAAGCTTATGCGAAGTCGGGCGGAGCTTAGCTGGTGGGCTTCTGGGCATACGCTGCAGCTAGAAACGCAATGTAGCCACTTCACTGCGTGGAATGATGCAACGGTAAAAAGGATACACATTTTTGATATACCAATTACCAACACAGATTGCAAAATAACGTGCGTCCTGAAAGCATGTAACCTTGATGCGAAACTTAACTCCTCGGCCAGGGCTGTAAGCAGCTGGAGCGCTGCTCGCCATTTCCAACTTAACATTTTCACTTGAAGTTACCATTACGACCTCTGCTCACTGTCTATAAGAATGATGATATTAAACTGCCTCAAATGTAACTTAAAACAGTTATAAAGACATGAATTCCAAACTCCATGGAAGTAATGACTGTATTTCCAAGCAGGAAGGAGTCTGAAGGTGAGGATCAACATAACTATGTAAGAAATAGCTATAATAATACTTGACACAAAACTGATGCAGTCTTGGATTAGGACTCGTCAATTTTCCATTGAAATAGGACTACCATTGTAGAAACATATGCTTGGTTTAAAGTACACGGAACATGAGAAAGCTTCCACTGAACTGCGTGCCGACGGCGCGTGATTCATTCATTTTATAACACATGGGATAACAACTAAACTTCTGAATAAAGGGAGATTAAATGTTAGTTAGCACCATGAGAAGACTTAGATAGTTCGCTCACTTTGCAGTTAGTAGGCAGAACAGTGTGTGGGTTAGGGTTTCCAATGAAAGTTTACTCACTCATTATTATATTTCGCAGTGCTAAGAAAACAGGAAACAACGCTTAAAAGTTACTTTAAGTTTTGGACATATACTAGAAGTGACACTGCTGATAGGATGTTCGTAGACACTTTCACCCTGTTACGGCAAAACCATAACAACGATAATATAAGATTCCAATGATATCACATTGCACGTGGAAACCAGTACACACAAAGAAAGAGATCTAGTTTACCCATCACACTTGAAAACTAATAGCAAAACAGCCTACTAATGCTTTAGTTAGAAAACATATTGCTCCGTCTGCCACTTAAATCACCATTAGGATTTGGATGAATCCTGATGACCACAGAAAACACTATTCATCACTAGATTTAGACATACGTTCTGACTGCTTTAGCATGATATTTTAGAAATGATAGTCTCTCCTCAAGCGGAAGCTGCGCGCTTTTTTTTTTTTTTTTACAGAAACCGGAAGTCACAATGTTGCCAGCTCTTACAATGAGAAGTTTACACTGGTGGATTGAAATGTTACTATTATAAATTATTACAATTACTGAGGGCACTACACACTAAAGCTCAAACTACCATATACCCTTTCATTTTATGGGCATTCCCTGTTATTAGCCCCGATACTTTTTGATGCATAGATTTCTCATATTAGTTTGACTATATCTCCATTCCAACTCCTGATTGGCTAAACTCAGTCCCCGTAAGTAAAGTCTACTGCGTTTTCAAAACTCGCCGCCCACTTCGCGCCACTAAGATCGCATTGTTTCGATCCAACAAACATGGCGAAAACGAGAGTAACCCATCAGACGATTCTCGGATATCTTTCGGCTTTGAGTTCATAGGATGAAGATACGTGTGGGCAGATCCTCTATTTTATAATATCCTTGGTTTATGCAACCTTTACATAAGAGCGACTGCTACCGCAGTGGCAGTAACACTAGCGCTCACTTCAGCGGGTGGTCGCCACGCTAACTATACCGGGTACCGGCCGTCTGCTAGATTTGCCACCAGTGTCGGTGTCATCGTCTTCATTTTTGATTTAGCGCGCAATTGCATTCTTTACATTAAATTGTACTGTGCAGTATTATTCTGTTCTTCAACGTCAAGTTGTTATTTTTTACATACAATGATGGATGATAGTGAAGACATCAATAATGAATCATCCACATCGAAATTCTCGGCTAAGAAAGTAAAACGAGTGTGTAAGTTTCGTGCTAAATGGTTTGGAATAGCATGAGTGATTATCAGAGGTGGTCAGTAGTGATTTCTGTGTTAGGTGTGAACCTTGTAACATCACGATGATGGTGTAGAGCATAAGAGAAGGGTAAATGAGGGAAAATGCTGTAATTTAAAAAAATATCCCCGTGCAAAACAGCCTGGAAAGTGATAAAATTAACTTTGCTGGATTAGCTATAATATTTCACTTCGTAAAACATAATTTGTCTTATAATTCGACTGCAGCAATAAAATCTTACCCCAGCTAATTACTGATTCAAACATTGCAAAAACATCAGTTGTGAAAAGACAATATCTGAGTCTATTGTAAAGGAAGTGCTTTGAGCCCTGGCTGAAGAAGTGGCTATAGATTCTTTAAAATCCACGTACTTAGAAAACAGCAGTGACGTGTACTTTAGAGTAATGACTGATACTTCTAAAAATGTAACAGTGAAATGTATCCTGTTTATGTACAGTATTTTTCTTTCGACAAGGGTTGTCAGAACAAACTTCTTGATTTTTTGGATGTGCTTCAGAAACCTCGGATGCAATATGCGAGAAAATTTTAAACACATTAGCAAAATTTGATTCGGACATTGCAAACGTTATAGCTTTTAGTGCGACAACACGAATGCTAATCGTGTTAATCGATCAGCATACATATTGCTTAGGGGAAAAAAAAACAACTTAAAAGCCGGCTGCCTTGCTCATGTGTTGATGAATACTTTCAAATATGTTATGCACAAACTTAACTTCGACATTTACTGTTGTCCTGAAAATTTATACAGTCATTTTCAATCCTCTTCGTTGCACCAAGAACACTTAAGAGAGGTTGTTTAGGAGCCTAAAATCGGATGGAAGGAATTGAACAAACACGTTCCTACGAGGTGGTTGTCTTTTGAGCCAGCCATTGACAAGATTTTGAAAGTTTTTCCTGCTTTAATAGCAAATTTTTGTAAGTTTGGAGGAAGATTGTCCCAATGCACTGACGGGTCTACTTTGTTTGGATGGTGCTGAATCTGAAAACAATATTGGCTATTTGTAATATTCAAAAACTTCTTCGTATCTACATTTTTGTACTAACGTTTGTTCCATATTTGAAAAGCCAAACGTGACATTACAAAATTGCAGTACCACAGCAACTGAAATATTCAGCATTCTGAAAACTTTACGAAGCAAGCTTCGCTCAAGAAGAGACGGAAACTATTTTCGAGCTCACATGAGGCTTTCAAGAAATCCTTCTGATGGCCTTATTTACAGTGAAGCTGTGGCTGACTTCGAGAAATTCTATGATAAAGCAATTTCATATCTAGAGAACCACTGACTTCAACGGGGTAAACACTATGATTTCACCGCTGTTCTTAAAAAGGATGATTTCATACAATGAAGTAGTAGAAGCGGTCGAATGAATGGGAATTGACAGCAAGATTTCTCTCGACGTCGATGTGCTGTTGGATGAATTAAATGTAAACAAATCAGCCTTGCTCATTGTTGTCAGTTCTAATGATTTTACTGTTGAACAGAAATGGGTAAGCCTATTTCACAACGTAAGAGAAGAAAAACTCACTCACTTGCGAGCCATTGTGATATGTGCCTTAAGCATTCTACCATCAAATGCTTATGTTGCAAGTGTGGTTTCAAATATGTCGCTAAAATAGACGAATGTTCGGAGCCGCTGTTCTGTCAACTGAATGAGAGCTGAGCTGCTAATTACCTTAAAATTGGACATGTCTTGTACTGACATTATCTCTTAAGAGCAACAAGAAATTGATCGAGGCTACTAGGAGTATCGTAAAGTACATTTTGAAGCAAATGCTAAATTTTGTAGGATGTTCCTCTAGCATTTTTTAAATTTAAGTTTACCAAAGGGAACAGCCAAACAAAAAATTTGTTTAGTTGATAGTCTGTTTCAGTCATTCCTTAAATGAACTTGTTTGTGATTAAAAAAAAAAAAACATTCTACACAGTTTTCTTTTTAAAAGTTGTTCATGTTAAATAAAATAATTTAACGGGGAAGGAGGCTATAACACCGATTGTCCCGTTCAGATTTTTTCTTAAGAAAAGTTGGCAACTCTGGTTCATTCAGACTCGTTCTTCAGCTCGTGAGATGAAAAGATTAGATAAAAAGAATACTGAATTTCTATATATATATATATATATATATATATATATATATATATATATATATATATATATATATATATAAAGCTGTGAGCCTTGGCTCTATCGTTTCTGCTAATTCTATTTTCTTTGTCCATGCGAACTTAATCATTCTTATTCATTTAAGTTCTTATCTTACTTTATGATTGCACTGAAGAAACTTTTGATTAGATATCTATCACGCAGCTGCCTCTTTGCATATGATAATCATAACAATAACATGAATTGTTTTGATTTAGTTGATTGTATAACAGGGAGTATGTTTTGTAAGTCAGGATTTTCCTGTTGAGGATAAAAATCACATCCGCCTGATGCAATAATACTGTAGGTCATAATATTAACGCAACTGCCTTCACATAGGTAAATTCGAATGGTTTTATTCGCACCGGTCAAAACTACTTAAGTGTTTATGTGTTATAATATGTATTGATCTACTTCCGTCTTTGTTTAAATACAGCTAGGGGCGTCTTTAGGGGAGCAGGGAGAGGCAATACCCCCGTGTTTGAGATTTATATAGATTTTATCAATGAAGTAGTAAATCAGTGGAAAACGCGAAATATTACTTATATCAAAGGGCCTTGCCTTCCCCCCAAACAAAATCTGAAATGACGCTCCTGAATACATCTCTCTGTTGTATTTAAATATGCGAAACTAAAGAATTCGAAACAGAAGTAATCGCAACAGCGACTGAGAAACACGAATATGGTAATTTTTATTTCAATTATTTCTTGGAATTCTTCTAGTAGGGTCTATTATACAGTTAATAAAACACTAGGAATATTTCCTTCACGCACATCTATTCTATAAGAAATATATATATATATATTTTTTTTTTCAGGGATCTCTGCTCTCCAACTAAGAGTTTCTGATCCTCATACATATTTTTCTATCGAAGCTACGTTTTCCAGTCATCTTTGTTCGTTTCGACCTTAATTATCTGTATTACGAGGACTGTCCAGAGAGTCCCAGACGTTTTGGCCTACCGCAGCTGTGGGTGGGTAGAGTCACCACCTTGGTGTCAGAAGGTTGCCACATTCAGTCAGTGTTGGGTAAGTTACTTCTAAAAATGTAACGGGTTACAAGTTACTTTACTTTCTCTTAAAATGTAACGCTTTACTTGCCCCCCAAAAGTATCTGTGACCCTACTTCGAAAGTTACGCGTTACTAAGGCGTTACTTTTAGGTCCGAAACTTTGAATATGTGAAACAAATTCTTATTACTTAAATTTTTCGTAATACTACTACCATATTATTATTATTATTATTATTGCATGTCTTGAATCGCTGTATGTAGATGCAAGAACAAATTCTTACTTGACAGCTATATGAACATTTTCATATAATGTAACATTGACTAAAATGGCATACTGCGTTACTCGTAGGGATGGGCACGAGCGAGTTTTCTTTGAAATTCGACTCGACTAGAAACAGACATCATTGAGCTTAATTCGAGAACTCGGCTCGAAAAATTTTCTTCAACGACTCGAATTCGGGTGAAGTTTTCGAGTCGAGTTGAGCAAAATCCTGTGTGTAGTTTCGAGTACTCTCTTCAAGCATCCTACATAGACAATATAATTATTATCAATGATACTATTACTACTTCAAATTAATAATAATAATAATGAATGTATAAACATGAAAGATAGGCTGTTTGTATTTGAATGCTAAAAAAATAAATAAAAAATAGTTGATTGCCAACCTCAATAGTCGTGAAGTCTAGGAGTAAAGGGCATTGTTCACGAGCTTCTGAATTTGAGTTGAGGGTCTAGGTTGAGTATTCGGGCTTGAGACAAATATTGTTAAAAGTTATAAAGCGCTGGCAAAATATCTTCAAAACTCCTCGGCCAGGGTTTAGAATTGTCAACGACTCGAGCAGCTCGACTCACAGCTCATTCACTATCGAGCCGAACAGAGAAGTGCTAGAACCACCGGCTCAGTTGAACCGAGCTGAACTAACCTCGTTATAAAAATCTCTTATGGTCTCGTTATCGAGACAAGATGCGAGCAGTGTCCCCTCTCGTGAGCAACACTAGAAGTATTCCATATTATTGTTTGCATTTATCATGGCTTTCGTTTTCCAGTGTAAACCAGCCATGATTTCAAAACGAGCTGAACGAGCAAACCATTTATCAAACTCCACGTCAAAAACAGTGAATCGGCTCGGAACTCGACTTGAGAAAATTACGCTTGACTCAATTCGAAACTCTACTTGCATTCGAGTCGAGTTTTAGGTTGACTCGTGCCCATCTGCAAGAACTCCAATATTACATACCATCAACATTACATCAATAAAGTACGCCTGCTCATCAGAACACAGTTTATTTATATTAACCCCTTACTGTATATCGTCAATTATGGCACCCTAGTTGTTGATAAATATTTCCCGCCGGAGAACATCAGACACTTTACTCAAATTCTGTCCACCATCATCCTCAACTTTTAAGAAAAATATTCTTTCAAATGTTCGAACGGTAATATATTTTCGTTCTCCATCTTTATGAAAACACCAATCAAAGTAAAATAGACTATCGGTACCATTGATTTTGTAGTTCACTCACTGAATGTATTGATTTGGAGCTGTCAAAATCTATGACAAAATCTTCCAGGTGCTTGCAATCAGTACACGAGATTTCCCTGAGGCTGTACTCATCTTCCAAAAACAGCAAGTCGCACCAAGATCTTATCTGTTTCTCTGTGTGTCGGTGACTGACTGTCGGTGCTGACATACGTAGTTAATGCTCCATTGTTCCATTCTGAGAAATTCACTTACAGGAAAGAAACATTTGTTTCAGAAAGAAAAATACATAGATTGTTGTTACTCATCCGAATTGTAACGCGAAAAAAGTAACGCAAACTAGATACGTTACTTAAAAATTTGTAACTCGTTACCGTTAGTTACTTTGTAAAAAAATGTAACGCGTTACTAGGGAACGTTACTTGCGTTACGTTACTTCCCAAGACTGAACTCAGTACGCATCAGTGATGCCAATTTCTTCAGAGCCGTTTTCCCTTCACAAGCTTCAGAATTTCCCTTTTCCGGACAAAATTTCCCTTCATCTAAACCGTTCAAGTACTGTATTTAGTAAACGTACTTTAATCTTTTTCGCTTCCACCCCCTCACCCCAATCTTATAACCACATACAAGCAGATAACTGACAGCCTTCCTTTGAGCTTACGCAGAATTTAAACTTGATTTGTTGTTTAGGTATCTAAGGCGTAGCGATAGAGGAGGGGAAAGGATATGGAAAGGTGTAGGTCAAGACCTATGTTAAAGGTGCAATCTCTGCATTTGTCGGTGTGATTGAGGAAAAACCCTATAAATATCTCGGTCAGGACGGACAACCTACATAAATCATAAAAAATATAAAATAAATATTATATAAATTTAATTTTTATCCTAGATATCGTGATAGATTTTAATATGAATGTAATCTACGGTGCAAAGAAAATATTAAGTATATATTTGGTATGTACTTACTTAAGAGCAGCACTCCCATATTTACTGAAACGAATACGAACAAAGAAAACTAGCTGCTACTGTCTTTGGCTGTACATGAGGAATATTCGTAAGCACAATACAAAATAAATCAATGTTTAGAGATGCGGAATTCTTAAGAATTTATAATTCTGTGCGCACAGTCACCAGCAAATTTGCAAACTTACACAAACACACATACACTAATGCTCCGTTCAATTCATGCCGGAGACGCCTCCATTCTGCAATCAAACCGTTGCCATCAAGGTATTCAGACAAATGACTTCGAAGATGCCCGATATCTATCGGCTTTTGTTTTTTTGAATCGAGAGCTACATCCGCGCTCAAAAATTCCATTTCATTAAACAGTGGCGAGCCAAGTGGAAGCCGTGCTTATATCTCTGTTGTAGCCTCAATATAAAAATCAAGACAGCGAAGCCTAATAGCTTTCACACCTTCTTCAGGTAATTCAAGCAAAAAATCTTCGCATTCTTGCTCAAGAAACACTTCATCTAACGGCAGAAGATTTCTTGGGTTTGAAACATTTATGTTATATTGGTGTACTAATTCAGCTTGCAAAAAAATTTGGCCTAGTGTTCGAAATAATTTCCTTGAGTTTTGTGCGAAAATATGGAATCAAAACCTTCCGGGATTGAAAAAGTGCATTAAAGGAGTTGAGAAAATTTAGAGCATATTTTAGAAAAAAGTATGCTTTCGTATAAAAATTGTTCAGTTCATTTAAAATAAATTCGGAACTCTGTAGTTTGTCCTCGAATACAGCTAGTTGGAAGTAATTTTGAAGCACTGACCAATTTTCCAGTAGCCTTACAACGCACTGATGAAGGGATAACCACCTGGTTCCGGACACTTTCAAAATACTTTTTATCTTAAGGGCGTTGGCACTCTACTCAGAATTACTAAAGAACGCAAATTAACGAAATGATTTGAGTATATAACATTATAGCAATATATTTAATAGCAGTAATGATAAATTTTATGTTGATATAATCAATATGCGCTTATATAATTAATTAATAATTAATTAAAATTTGTTCTAATATAGTGAAATAATTAATAAAAATTTCGTTCCGAAACTTGAATATGTTATTCCCTGATTATTATTGATTAGAATGAAATGGTATTAAATTTTTCTTGAAGCTTGATTTGTTTTCAATTATCTTAAGAACTAGATATTGGAGTGAAAAATGCAACTAAACTGCACACCACAGCGCAAATCCGTTTTTTGATTACTTATATTTGTCGAAAGAGGCCAGCGATCTTCAACATTTATATATCGTTCTAAGCACTGAAATGTCTTCTTCCTCTGGATATTATACTTCATCATGTATTACCAACGTGCTTTATGTATTTCGAGAATAACTGTGCAAAGTGTTAACATTTTAAAAGGAACATCTGTACGCTAGCGCCACTCGCATTTTCGACGGGATGTTCTACAACTACAAGGTCGTACTATCACCTATTTCGCAGTGTAGCTAACGAGTTGAAGGTGTTACCAATCAGGCATGAGCTGATATACTGCAAATACATAATGGCTCGCAAACGACCTTTATCAAAAACCAGAAAACGAAATAAGCGCTCAAAATCTGCTCGAGGCGCCGCTAAACGTCGCAAAACTGAAATTGTTGATTCTTCTCTATGTTAACAAGAACAAGGAACCGCTAAAGATTCAAGACAGCACGATGAAAGGTAAGATTATAAATATATATATATATATATATATATATATATATATATATATATATATATATATATTAGCTTCGTGTTACTGGAGTATGTTAGTAGATAACTCTTTATATTCGTTTCAACTATTATTTAATGTTTATTTACATTATTTTTGTCTCTCTTGTTTTTTAATTATGTTTTGTTTTCGTTGTTTAGCATCTGTTCTCAGTACCTACCAGTTTCTATATACAATCTGTAATATATTGACTCACTATTTAGACTGGGACGGAATATTGTACTACATTTAATACTCTCTCACTTCGAACCAAACAAGGGTACCAGTGCATTGTAAGTTATTTCAATAAATTAGAGTGCTAAGAACAGTGGCTCGCAAGAATACCCGTGAACCGTAAGTCATGCCAGGGGGGGGGTCTATGGTCTATCTTCGAAATCTTGGTTTACGTAGGTACAATATTTGTCAATTGGGATCGGACAGTAAGCAAGATATAAATAATGTTGACGATTAAATAATATAATAATATTCACATGTGAAAATCATTTTTGTTCTGAAATATTCCATGGTACGTATAAAATTTGTGCGTGTCATTTTGTTCGATCTTTACCACAATATAATAATAATTTAATGTTAATGGACTAGAGATTATGTGGAATTAATTATGATGATGATACATATCATGACAAAGAGCGATGTATACGAATATGATGTTAATTAAAGAGAAGAAGTACGATTATAATTACAAGCCACTTTGTCCTCAAACATATTTGTCAAATAAAATATTTACTTTTGCAAAACTGAGATAGGCAGCTTCAGAACTGCGTAAACTGACGAGCAACTAGTTATATAATGCAGTATAACTATATGGATATTGTTCATGGGAGGACAACTTGACACTATCCTTTTTCTCCCTAATTTATTTCTAGTATAAAAGAACGCTTTCGAAAATAATAATTTTAGCAACTAACCTAAACTAACGATTTGAGGTGAAAAATCTTAAAATCGGACGGGTAAGTGTGAAGTTGTCCCGCCCCTTATTCCATTAGTTTGCATAATAATAATAATAATAATGTCTCATCTATCAGTTATGAGTACATCCTATCTCGCAAAACGGTGGGGCAAGCAGATGAACCAAGAATTTCTCTGCTTTGCACATCACGTGACTGACTAGCTTCGGGTTAGAATTCCAAGAATTGAGAAGAAGCAAGCAAACGAGGGTATCTGATTATACTTTTTTTTTTTTTCATTTGTGCTGCACAGAGGGTTTTCACATTGGAATTGGCATGTCATTTGTACTCCTCCTCCTGTCGGATTGGTTTTCCTCATTCTTGTTCCGCCAAAATTGTTTCTAAGTATTGACTCAGCCGCGGGCATTTCAGGTGCCATAGTAGGGTATCTGTTTCGCTTTCATTCTTTCTTTCAAGGCATGCTAAAAACGCCAGAGTCACTACGAAAAGTAGTGCATTTCATATATTGTAACTACAAATTAGTGTATTCTCCATGTTAGCATGAGTCTCTATCCTATCTGGTTTATAATTTTAGTCGTCTTGATCCACCATTTTTTTTTTTTTTCAACGTCGACCGAGTGTTCACATCGGGAATCATATTCGCAAGCCCCCGCACCGTAGGCTGACTTGAATGATTTTTTTTTCCTAAAATTTATTTACATGTACTATAGCAAGCAATTTATGCAGCTATTTAATTCACTTGGGTACTTTCTAGCGGAAAAAAAAGTTGTGTAGAAACCAAGGATGTAGCTAGGGGGAGCACGGGGTCCAAATCTTGACTTGCCTTCCAAATATTTAAACTAGTATATAAATACTAGTTTGCTATTTATACTACTAGTTTAGTATATATGCCCCACACCCAAATCAGAACTCTGGCTTCGTTCCTGGTAGAAACTACAAAAATGTAATGGGTGCACCTCGTTTGCGCACAGTTTTCTCCCAAAGATCTACGATAATCTGTAGTTGATTGACAGCTGATCGAAAAGTATAAAATCGTGGTTTTGCGCACAGTTTTTAAATGCGACGTTGCCAAATCTCAATATAATCATGCTTACGCAAATCATGCAGTTGCGCACGGTTTCAATACTTTAGAGAATAAGGGTAAATATGAAAGATACGAAAGAAATATTCAATTCTGCTGTTCAATGTTTATTATATTCAATTCTGCTGTATGGTACATTTTTTACAACATTAGTCGTTGAAATGTGTGTCCTACAACTTTAAGATATTTTAATTCTCGAAACTTCGTGGCAAAATGTCGTGGAGAATATGCAAATGTCCCGTCAGCAAACAACTCCATGTCCTGGAAATCACACCAGAACCTGAAATGAAAAAAGAATAAAGGAATAATAATACCGAATAAGAATAAAGAACACATAGAAGCGAAACATTTTCTTCACTAGGCCTATATAGAAACAACTATATAAAAACAACATCAAAATCATCAAACAAAATATCAAAATCAACAACAACTAAAAAGGTACACATACCTGATGTTTTCATTGCATGTAAGAAGGACTACTTGCGCTGCTTCATTAACGTACAGAAACCTTTCTCCAGCCATAGTTATATCGTTCGTTCTTTCTTTCAATTGTTGAATAGCTTCGGTGATATCTTTTGGTTTACTGGGCATTTTCTTCCTCCGAGATCGATACATTGCGTCTCTGCATGTTTTCATAACCTTATGATCAAGCTTGTTCAAGCTTGTCATTTTTGAAATCTTCTTTCTTATGACTTTATTTGGCCGTTCGTCAAGGCATTCTACAGCACGACGTTTACAGTTTTCCCTCAACAAATGCCTGTTAACATTTTCAATACTCCCTTGATGATTATGCTCCACTCCCTTCTGTAATACCCTGCTTTCAGTACCACCAACTTCAATTGTAGCCTAGCATGTTTTCAAGGTACACCTGCAAAATTAATGGTTTGGTGTAAGTAATCAATCGTTAGTAGATGGAGCAATAGTGAGCAGGTGCCTCACCAAAAGGTCTATAGATTAACTCTGCTACTTTTGTATGGAAATTTATTCAAAACCGAAAATGTTCGAAATCTTAGAGTATTAAGTTAGTTTACATCCACTGCTTCATTACCTTACTTTAGCCAGTGGAGAGGAACAGTAAGCTACGTTTAAACTCAAGGATTATAAAGGTCAACATAGTCTGTAGAAATTAAGATTGTTCACAAAGCAATCTGAGAAGAACAAAAGTTTCTGCTCTCACCAATTTAGTAAGTCTATTTTAACTTACCTCCATATTGATCCTTCTCTTCCTTCACGGAAACGACGATATTTATAACCTCCCATTATTATGCATGGTGCTCCTTTCTTCGTAGTTGCTCAGTTTCAACAGATTACAATTATTCTCAGTATCCTCCAGTATATATATTCATATCTGGTAGTTAACAAGTTCCAGAGACACAGCAAGTGGTTTCTGATTGGTTACCGCCAGCCAATCCCGTGACAGCTACCCACAGAGAACTACAAAAACGAACTTTTAATTAACGAGCTACTTCCAAGTGAAAGTCGTTAATTAAAAGTTCATTTTTGTAGTTCTCTTTTGGAAGCTGTCACGGGATTGGCTGCCGCCAGCTGGCGGTAACCAATCAGGAACCACTTGCTGTCTCGCTATGTATTCTGTTAGATAAGTAAGTTAGTGTGTTTGAAGAAGCCAAGAAAGTAAGGTAGTTGGAGTTACTTAGGTAATTTAATAAATTAGTTTATTTTATTTAATCAAATGAGTCCTGTCTTGTTTTGCAAAAAAAAACTACAAAATATATTGTATATTAAGATCAAAGAATGAATTGGCAACGTTGCATACCATTTTGTGCGCAAAAGCATTAAAATGATTATTTGTTTTGCTTCTTATCTGCATGTAATGATAAGCTGGAAGAAAGTGTGCGCAAAAGCATTGCACCCAAATGTAATTGCTGAGCATTTTGAACGTCAGAAAACGTGATTCGAAAAAAAAAAAAAAAAAACTTTTGACGCGCAATTACCAGCTCTGATGATAATTGTATCACAAAAGTAGTATGATAAAAGAAAAAAATCATTTCTCAGTGGGATCCGACTTTCCCAACTTCTAAAACGTGGAATTTGCTATTTATTTTTCTATAGGAGTATTTTTTTTCATTTGCTCAGAATTTTCAGGGATGGGTTGGGTATGAACCCATAGACCCCCGTCCATCTGCACGTCTCTATATATATCACGTAGCTGTCATTGTATCACAATGTATCATTGTATCACAGTGATGCCTCTGAAACTTCTGGATTAATTTTAGACTTCCAAACTATGCTATGCATAAGAAATTGAACGGCTGTGTCCGTCCGTCCGTCTGTCTATCTGTCTGCCTGTCAACAGGTATCACTGCAAAAACGGTAAGAGCTATTTTCATACAATTTAAGCGGTAAAATCTATCGATAAGTGGTTTTCGGGAATCGATTCAGCATCCCATGAACAGATTCCATCTCCTTCAACAACCTCCTACTTAAATCGGAAGTGGTCGATTTTTACCACTTCCTGTTTCAACAGTAATAGTCATAACCCAGAAACGATAATAGCTAGCGTCAAACGGTTCTCAGAAATCGATTCAAGGAAACAAAACACTTCGACTTCTGTATTTCCACTAAAACCGGAAGTGGTAGAAATTCACTACTACTTCCGGTTTCAATATTGATTTTCATTGACAAAACTGTGAGTTATCGACAAGCAGTTTTCAGAAATCTATTCAGCATCCTAAGAATATGTCCTATCTCCTTCAGCATACTTCAAGTTAAACCGGAAGCTATACAAATCGGCCACTTCCGATTTCAATAGTATTTGTCATAACTCAAAAACGGTTAGAGGTACGACAAGAGGTTTCTGAGAATCGATTCATCGTTCCAAGAATAGGTACAATCTCCTTCGACAATCTCGGTGGCTCAGTGGTAGAGCGTTCACCTCTGGTGCTTGGGGTCCCGGGTTCGATCCCAACCCCCGCCAAGTGAACTTTGTGGTGGACAAACACCGTGTGCGTGGGTTTCCTCGGGGTTCTCCCGTTTCCTCCCACTTTCTTCATTCCACCATTTTCATTCATTACTCATCATCACCGTCTCCTTTAGCCTAACCGGCATAACCGTGGGACGTAAAACTCAAAGATTTCATTTCATTTTTTCCTTCGACAATCTTCTATTTAAACCGGAAGTGGTAGAAATCAACTACTTCCGGTCTCTACTATTTCCAGTTCTACTATGTAATTTGTATAGTTTGGAAGTCTACCGTAGTTTCACACTGTGAAACGATACTCACTTGTTTCTTCTTTTTCAGAGACAATCATGAATCGCAGAATTGATATGTCATGCTCCACTAACTGAAATCAATCGAAATTCTTTTAAAATTCTTATAATTTATGTGTGGATGGATACACATTGAGTAAGTAGAGAAAATTATGAGAATTTCTGAGAGGCTATCAGTTCTGTGGATTCATGTAATTATAAAATATGTTTCAACTCTACGATTCCAGGTTGTCTCGAAACTTCGTTTTTACATATTTCGCAAACATATATCTCGACAAAGATAATTTTGAAGAATATGTTTAATGAACATTCCTTTTAATGTTTGTAGGAAAAGTAGCTATTTGTGCTTACAAATTTCAGTTCACCCTGTCCTGTTTCAAGAATGCTTTACATTATTTTTCATATTAGGTCAGTTCAGATGAAAGAACTGAATCCTCCTCCCGCGGACAGTATGGGAAATCGATTTATGAAGAACATCGCCGCAACCGTCTAACGTAATCCATCTTCGATAAAGTTGTGAAATGTAAAGATCACACTTCGTGCCATGTGTAGGGATGTAAAATACCTGGGTATTTATTTTAGAGGGTAAATACCCGGGTATTTACCCAAAATGGGTATTTTATGTTTCACTTATCCATAAATGGATTTTATCATTGTCAGTGAAAAATATTATGGTCATTTGTATTACCTGCAACAGGAATACTAAATAACCATCTAACTAATCATTTTTTCAAGTAATTATAGAATGAATATGATATTTAATAAGTAACACAGTACTGATTTCTTAGCTACTCACCATTATTTTTCTATCTATTTACACTAAGTTTCCTTCTATTACCCTTGGGGGAAAATAATTGTCCATTCTACCCCGTGAATTCTTACCTTAATGTGCCCCTGAGGAGTTCAATCTGCTACGCGGTAGAATTCGATAGTGGACCAAACCAACACGAAAATATAAAATTTATGACAGAACATAACGATGACTAAAGAAAGTGAAGTCAGTTGTCACCAAACCAATCGTACACTACTATTAAGTATTGTGCCTGCCAACAGCTTCTAGTATTAGTGACACGGAATTTAACTTCTTCCTTAGGTTCGCGTCTGATGAAAATGCTTTCTCCATTTTTCTCGCTCTGGCACATCTTCTTTTATCTTCCAATACCTTCTCCAGTTTTTTCAAATTACCGATGAACACACTAACTAAACTATTTAAATAACAGCAGAATCTCTATTACGAAAATAAACAAACACTTTTTTGTTTAGAAAATATATTAATGAATTATTAATAATTATCAATGAATTAATAATTAATTTCCTACTTTGGGGATCTAAAGTTTACAACAATTTTATTACACATATTTATTTTTAACATTACCTTAAAAATTTGAATAGTGCAGATTAAAAACAACTTTTTTGTTCATTAAAAAACTGAACTGAGATTCCAGATACAGCTGGTTACTTTCTTCACGCAAAATAATGCTATTTTTGGTATTTTGTCAATAGGCAATGAGATGTACTGAAATGTCAATTATGCAAAGAATTGAACCAATAAGTGTCTTATGTTTTACTCCTGGTTTACTGAACTAATAAATTCAATCTGTTTAATAAACTACGTATAAAACAACTAAGTTGTTTATATAGTTATGTCAAAGTAAAGAAACTCGATTTTAGTAAGGAATAACCTAGAAAATACTTAGAAACTAAATACATTGCACATTTACCGAATTTACCATTCTGTAGAAGTAAATGTATGATTACTAAAGTTGCAGAAGAAGCAAAGTAAATAAATTTAATAAGTTGGTCGATCAAATTATTTACTAAATATGCCGTTGAAAGAAAATTATCTCTAAAATAAGGATTAACACTTCGTAAAACACTTAAATAAGTAATTCCTGATTTAAATAACTAATTCCTAATTTTTAGAGTGTTCACCAAGTGGAGTTTAACAATAACACTAATGCTTTGTGAAAGTATTTATTGGAGTAGCATATTTAAAATATTAATATGATAAATAACGTTAAGCTGTATAGTAACTCAGTGAAGGTAATATTTATACTTTAAATTATTCAGCATAGAACAGCAACTAACCTCCACCATATTTGAAGCACTATAAAACGACTACAAATTTTACCGTCCAACTCAGAATCAACCGTAAGATCAGAGTCGAAATCATCAGACAATTCGGAATCATCGCAAACTTTACATTTAAAACTGGGGATGTCTCCTAAAGATTCAACAAATAGGGCTTATATACGATTTCTATGCTTGGACAACCTAAGACAAAGTTATACTACAACTTCTTAATTTCTTAAGTTTCGGTGAAGGTAATCAAAGTTTAAAAGCCGTTCAAACCTTGGTGAAGAGAGGGCATAGATAGATAAGTATAGTAAAATGGCCCCAGGTCAATCTTGAGACGACAAGTGAGTCCACCTATAGGTACTCCCAGAAGACACTAATCTCTCATGCTTCAACTCTGATTCTCAACTCTAATTTTTTTCGTGAGTAATGACGTAAAATCGGAAAAGTAGTGGAATTATTTCTCAAGATTGGCTTGATCGATGTTGTTCAAACTTAGATGTATGTATAGTGTACACGAGAGCTTCATCTGAAAAAATGTAACAGCTAACCCCCACAATTTGCCTCTTTCAAAAAATTCGATTCAATATTTTGATCTCTTTACCTATGAAGTTCTTTGAGAAAAATATGAAAAAATAGGTTTTAGATGTCGCTTTAACCCCAGAATAACATAATATTCACAATTGTACCGCGGGTGCATCATAGTCAAAACTGTCTGCAAACCTGCACCGCACCTGAACGAAGTCAATTTGTTATTATTTTGCATTTTTTTTTAAATAAATGAATGAGAAGTCACGCTCGAAAGACCTCAAAATCGCAAAGGATCCATTTGGTGGCCTGTGGCACCCCCATCCTGGTCAAAGTGAAACTGTTGATATTGGTGTCTATTTCGTATGAATCTAACATCCTGAGCATGAATATGAGGTTCAACTTTCAAGTTGCATTTGTTCCCCGTAAGTAACCCATGTGATGGTACCTGAAGCTTCAATGTGAGCTGTGATAAAATGAATGTTATCTACCAGGTATATTTATAGTGCCTAATCGAGGTAAAATCACCTCAGCTGGGAAGAGAATAAGCATCAATGATAATACGGTACTCAGTGTAATGTAATGTAATCTTTGTTGTGATGTCCGTGGTGGTATAGAACCGTTTGCATTACATTTTCTTACATTCCTTAGATGAAATGTTTCTTCCATTCAAGTCTTGATTTCATTCTATAGTTTTATTACATTATATTGTTGTTGATGTTTTTTTCCTCCCAGCTGACGTGTTATCACCTCGATTGGACATTGCCCTGTAGGTATACATAACATTAATTTATTATATGACAGCTCACATTGAAGCTTCAGGCACACTCAAATGCATGCCCTACCAATGGAGAGAGGGGTTCATGAACCCACACTTATTTGTAGGGTTCTGCAAGGTAAATCAGTAGCCATGAGAAACAAATGCAGTTGAATTCTGTTCTTAACATTCCTTCTGACAATGCTGATCTTTTTTTTTTTTTTTTTTTTTTTGTTTGTTTGTTTCTTAGGGCAGAAAATCAAAAGTCAGACTTCAATTGGTTGTGGGTTCGACGAATACCCCCTTGGTACCGTAAGGGTTAATATCCACCTTACTAAAGTAAGATATCGTCGGCGGCAATTCAAAACCTGCTATGTGCATTTTGCAGGAGAAGCGAAAAACAGTATCCTGGTTAGATTTTTCGCTTTATAAAAGTGATGTTATAAGTAATATTTGATGCTGCACGTAACTTGATAGCTTCTCAAGTAACTTTCAAGATAACAAGTTACGTGCAGCATCAAATATTACTTATAACATCACTTTTATAAAGCGAAAAATCTAACCAGGATACTGTTTTTCGCTTCTCCTGCAAAATGCACATAGCAGGTTTTGAATTGCCGCCGACGATATGCTAAACTGTTTACGTTTGTGACTGCATCCATGTGGTTCACAAATGGTGACAAAGAACCCAATGATTTACTTGAATAAGAACTCATGGGCGGCGATTAGGGGGGGCAAAGGGGGGCAGTTGCCCCCCCACTTTTCTGAAGTGACCCATTGATGTATATAGTTTCATTTGGAAATGTGAAGTTATTGTATATACTACTGGTTCATAGAAAAGAAAGATGCCATATATTTGGCATTGCGAGAGTACGTATTGGCTATTTCTCTTCTCGTGGTGTTAAGAAAGCTACAGGAATTGAGTTTTAATGGCCATGGAAAATGGTCCAAAATTTAACCTATTGGAGCGCAATAATTGCAACGTACTTTCATTTCTTACTTACAATGTTATTCAGCCGCTTTGAAACTAATTGTGAGATAACATTTCGTCAAAAAAAAGTCTTTCACAAGTTATTCTTTAACTGCATAAAAATTGACAGTTCCTAAAACGTATTTTCTTTTTTCTAATACGTAGTAAGGAATATTGAATAAAAATAGAGTAATAAGAAACAACTTCTACCTTTTCCATTGTTTTGCAGTGTAATATACGAGTGAAGTGGTGTGTTTAGGGGTGTACGAGTGTATATATAATTAAATTTAGTGAATTCAACATAATTCTAGGTTTCAAAATTATTTCGTATAACTGGAATGATTCTAAGTATTGTTGAGTTTAGATGTATTCCAAGAAAGTGAAAACTGCACCTAATGGCAACGAACATGTTTCGGAAAGCTACAAAAGTGTTTCTTTAAATGTCGTAGCATACGCTCGTAGTATTTACTGTCTTTTTATGAGTAATAACATACATTTAATAGCATGTGTGGAATTAAAAATAAGTTGTTCATTATTTTCCGGTTTCAATGTAACCTTTGCAAAACAAGCCTCATTATTCATTACTGTGATTAATATTATCTTTTCCATTTATTTGTTTTGCAAATTTGTTATTAAATAATACAGATCACACAAATTTCCAGACAGAATTTTAAGATGTTCATGAGCAAGAAATCAAACCTCTCACACTTTCGTTGTATAACAATACAAAGGGCTAGTACCTACTTCCGTTGCTCATCAATTTACTTTATAAAATATGAAATACGATATATGGTATTATAACTGAAAAAGATAGTATCCTATTAGTTATACAACCTTTCGTCAAACAAAGTGTTAGCATCAACCAGGTAAACTAACACTGATATACAAATGTTCAGATGATGTCTTGCCCCCCCACTTTCAACGTCCAATCGCCGCCACTGTAAGAACTAGTAGCTGTGTTTGCACATGAACACATCGATAGAGGAGCAGGACTTTCTTTTGACGTCAATTTATAATAATTCAGTTAATTCTTTTGCAGTGATGTACTTGCAACGGTATCCGAAAAAAGTACTGTAGAATGTTGGTTCTTCAGGCCGTTTCACTTGAGCTGGACACTTAAGACACTTTTTCAAATAATTCGTCATTTTATTGACATTCGCATGTTATATTCTTTATTACAGAACATGCAAACAACGCTTTTTTTTTGGGGAGGGGGGGGCTTTAAGAACTGCCATGCACGACGACACGACTTCTTCTTCACCATGTTATATTTCTAGTTTTTGAAAACACTTTCGAGATGACAGTGAAAGAATATAACTTAGACAGAAACTCATGCAATCCCAACTTGCAGAACAGTCAGAGCACAGCACAAGACTAATATTGAAGGTAAAGACCAATGCGCAACCAACTGCAACGATTATCTTTCTTTTTAGATATTCAAGCCAGTGGTATGGTGTTGTCATGTCTTGCACTTTTGCAACTGTACAAAGTACTGCGAAAATCTCTATAAAACAAAGGAATGTTATGCAATTTTATGTAAAATATTCGTATGTAATATTTTAACAACTTCAGTAGCTACTAAAATACAGAAAAACGTCACCAGTAAGGTTAACAATTCTTAAAACTTCATATAATTGAATTTTCGTAAAATACCCATTTTTTGGGTAGGTAAATACAAAAAGGGTAAATACCTGGGTGAATACCCACTTTTTATTTACCTACCCACTGGGTATTTACCCGACCCACATCTCTAGCCATGTGTTGATGAAAGACATTTTACACAAGAGAAATCTATCGACACCATCAATAGAATACGGAAGAAATCATGAAGATGTTGCTCTACGAAAGTTTGCGGAGGAGAAGAATGTGACAGTAGAGAAATGAGGATTATATATTGATTCTAAGTATAGTTTCTTAGCTACTAGTCCAGATGGTAAGAAATATTTTTCAACTTCTTTGTTGATATAATATAATAAGTGTTTAATAAGTGCTGTTTGTTAAGTGTGCTATAATTAGAGGTATAATTAGAGTTCTGAATCTGAACGAAACCAAACCACTTCCTTTTTGTTTATGGAAAAGGGACAGACTGATTATTATATTACTTTTTTTAAAATTATTTTCATTCTTGTCTATCAATTAATTCTCTTCTAATCATATTTCAGGATATGTAGTAGAAGATGATGCGTTAGTGGAAGTAAAGTGTGTTCCTTTACTCAGAAATAAGGATGTCACTGAAGAGATAAAGAAAAAGACGGGCATTTTTTCTTACCGAATTCAGGGCCAGTTGAATATTACCAAATTTGACAAATGCTTTTTAGTTGTATACATTGATGATAAATCATCTTTCACATTGTGGAAGTAAGAAGAGATGAAGAAGTATGGGAAAATGTTATGCTCCTGAGATAGTAGATTCTATGGTACAACGTGGGATGCCCTGCAGAGACCCGGAATATATCCTAAGTGCTCAAAGCAAGATCGCCAAGAAAAAAGACAATGATCGAGCAAAGATGAAATAGGTGTAATAATGTACATACTTACTGCAACGAATTTGTGTTCTAAATAATCGTGTTCAGCATGTGTATATAATTATTGTTACTATTATTGTATATTTGCAGTTCGTTAATTATTCTTGTAATGTTTTATAATAGTGCTTCTATCGTGTTATTCGAAATGCCGGAAAATGCCATTATTTACTGGATCATGGTTAGGCCAACATGTCCAAATTGGATGGAAATGGTTTAGATAATGGAAATATATAAATAATGTAAATATTTTCTTAATAATGTAAACTTATATTGTGTTTATTTGTTGTTCTTTGTATTATAGTTGTGCTGTGTATGTATTTGAATTTGTTCATGTTGATGTACTTGTTAATATTGAATAAAGTAACTTAGGGTATTATTATATGATATAAAGACTCAAAATAGAGAACTAAGGATGATCTAAATAGTGTAAATAATTTATAAAATGAAAATTATCATTGCAATACTTTATTTTTACTCAAATATTATGTTACATATTTTTTACTTATGTTACACTCAAATAACTACTTAACATTACTTAAATTTCCAAGTTTTTAAATGTAGTTTATAATGTAGTAACAGTATTCTTGCGCTGAATAACCAAACAATCATAACATTATTTGTATTTTAGCATAAATAAAGAAATCGCTAGTTTGACCAGCCCCAAGCAAGTCTGGGAAAGCAGCCAAGAAGACATTGTACCAGTGTTTCTCAAACTGTTTGGTAACAACTCTCAAAATCGGTAAAATATCAAGGAGTTTGTAAGTTTAAAAATATTCATTCGTAAATGACTTTGTGACATTAGTGTTATACAAAGAGGAGACGTCGTAACTTTTACTGACTTCTAAAGAGGGTCTAGAGGTAAATTGTTTGAGAATCACTGTGTTACACATTCTTGACGGTCACAAGCCCGGTGAATGCTGAGTGACAGTTGCCGATTGCTTTTCCTGTCATTTGTATTTTGTGTATATCTTTATGTAGCGAGGATAGAAGGGTAGTAGTGAGCGCGAGGTACGTACGTCAAGGAAGAATGAACACCTCTGCTCTGGGCGAGTTTTCTGGAGTGAGTGACAGCTTCTACACGGGGAGGGATACTGACCGTGCGTTGAACAGAAGAATGGGTAGATTACCATTGAAAGAACTCCTCCGCCACGGTTAGTGCAAAAAGCGGCCCATACATGTACACACTTGCATGATTTGTCTCATCATGTATGTTGGAAGAATTTTTTCCCCACATACGCACCAACATGCTGTCCAACTTACTAGAAGTTATTTGAGAAATGTGGAGGACGGAGACCGTGAAGAGTCGAATGGTAAGACAATATGATTGCTACCAACTAGTAGTGACCATCGAGGTCTCTTAATTCTACATGTCAGTACACAGGAATAAGTGTGAAAATAAAATTAGTTGCAGTAATATTTTATTTTAATTACCTGTGGAGATGACTCATCAGGCTCTTTATCACTGCTGTGTTCATCTAGGTTGCTTTTGCTTACACGTGTTTCTTCCTGATCCGATAAAAATTAAAGTTAATCGTAATACCACAGGGGTGTAGCTATGGGGAGGAGAGCGTTGGGGCCAGTCCCCCCCAAATGATTTCCTGGACCCCTAAACGACCAGCTTTTAAAACATCATCGTAAAATTATATCGCTCCAGTCATTTAAATATAACAAAGTTTACATATAATTAATAATTTACATTAAATATTTACCGATTGAAAAATAATATGGTATCTCTTCTGTTTAAGGAATGACCAAATGCACAGGTTGCTACCACATCTGCTACAATCGATTGATCTAATACTCGTGTGCGGATCATTTCCAAATTGGTTGAGTTGATTTTGAGTTTAACGTCCCGTTCAGCAGCGAGGCTATATGAGGCGTGGACCTACTGATTAACGTGGAATCCGAACCACATTAGTTCCCGCTGGGAATCGAACCCCGGTTTCCCACGCCAACATGTCCAAATTGGATGGAAATAGTTTAGATAATGGAACTATATTATTCCACACCATTTATAATATTTTGTGTAATTTTTCTTTAGATTTGTGTCAATATAAACTCATAACAAACAAATGGACTTCGATATATATATATATATATATATATATATATATATATATATATATATATATATATATATACAAGGGCGGATCTAAGGGGGGGCTAAGGGGCTATAGCCCCCCTTGAAGCTCAGGTTTACACTGGATAAAATGGGCTCCAATTTAACTTTACACTGGATAAAACGGCAAATTATGGTTTAGCCCCTCCCTTGATCATATCCTGGATCCGCCACTGTATATATATATATATGTATATAGGGTCTATATATTTGTTTGTAACAGCAGGTTACACAATTTACTGTGATATTATATCAGAGGCAGATGCAGAAGGGGCGTTAGCCCCCCAGAAGATGATGATTTCTTATTTTATATATAAATAAAACCCATCCCAGAGTTTGGAGCTCTTAAAGGTAGCTCTAAGTAGCAGTATTATAACCCACCGACCCCCAGAAGTCCGTCCTGGATCCGCCCCTGTTTTATATTTGACAGTTTGAAGACAAACGTTTCAACAAGGTACTATAAATACTGCTACAAAACTATCGCACTAAACTGAGTGTTTTAAAAAACACATTTTTTATCAGATGGAAAATATGGTGGAAAAACAACGTTTTAATGCAGTTTTTCAGTTTGAATTTTATTCGCTTTTTTCCACTTGGTGTAAAACAAGAAGTGATATATAGCTGTTAATAAAATAACTATAGTGGTTTTTAGTCACGAATAAGAAATAAATATTTTTGTCAGGAAATGTTAAAGAAATTACATGAAATTTAAAGAAATCAGTCTTATGTAGATAGGTTCTGTGTACAAGGACTTGGATTGAAATAGTTTTGCACAAAGGTATAACGTTTGGTTCGGGGCTGTAGTTCTTGGTTAAGTATAATAAAAACTACCTGGTACTATAATATTTATGAAGAAAAAAGCTTAAAAAACAGCGTGTTTAGATTTTCGGACGGAAACAAAAATTTTCCGTTTTTTCAGCCCTCAAAATCTCTAGCTGTAACACATTTTTTGGTATTTTGTCATCAATTGTGGCGTCTGGTTGAAACTCTCTCAGCTTTTCTAACAGTTTTTCATATGCAGAATTCTTTACGCCCTTCCCCACACAATAGTCTTTTTTTGATTTTACTTTCCATAAACATGGTAGTTCTTTGTATACCTCCAAATTCACGCACAGAATCCCTTGTTATATAACGCAGAACATCCATATTCTACGACCTTGTCAACGCAGACCATTCATCTTCAACGACGAACGACCTTGGCATGCGACGGAGGAGAGAGTCACGTGATTTCTTCCGCTGTCGTGATTGGCGGACCTAAATATAAAACAGCCACCTTGCATGAACGAGCCCATACACGGTAAACTTGCATGCAGAACGGCAAAAACATCAAGCATGTTTTCAGAAGATTTTGAAAACTTTCAACATGAATGAACAAGGCCATATACGATCAACTTGCCTGTGGTTTTATCATTTTTCATGCAGGTCGGGCTGTTTCTTCAGGCATGTGTTTACGTGTATGGGTCGCAATAGATATAGACTGCTGCTGCTACCAAACATATTCTTCTAATTACTTGGTTCTCAAGACAAGTTTTTGGGCCATTCTTTTTCCTTGAAATCCCATCCTTTCAATTCGTATTTGATGCTTTTGTATTTCAAGGCGACAGAAGAGGTTTCTATGGCTTTTTTTATATTGTCGTTTTAAAATTTTAATAAATTTGATAAATAATAACAAATGATATATATAAAACTAGGGTAACCAGACGACGGTGTATGGCCCTGCACCGGCCCCAACCATGGGTTTTCCCAGAATTTTGTCGGGGGTTATGTATTTTTGCTGGGGGAGTTTGGATATTGATGCATGTAGGAACAACATAAAGTAAACGAAATTACATGTGTGATAAAACAAGGCAAAAAAAAAAAAATCTCTAACAAGTAAACCTTCTCCAAAAAATACTTTTCATGGCTTGATCGAGGGCTATTTCAGAATTGACTATCTCTACAGGTTACCCCTGTAGTTTCCAATTAAAGTTTCTAACATTTCTTCATACATTTACACAGGGACGTACGCAGAGGGTGGGTCCTGGGGGTCCGGACCCCCCCGAAATTCTGTCTTTTCTAAATTTAGTCTAACTTTAGGGGCAATTTTACACATTTTAATATAATTTAACCTCAGACCTCCCGAAATGGTTTGGATCCCTCCCAAAATAAATTCCTGCGTACGTCTCTGAGGTCAAAACATTAGCAAATACAGATACTTTATCTTTAGGGGTGATATAAAAGACTATATATTTTTCTCTGTATCCATCGATGAATTATGGCAACAACCGCTCAAACTATTGAAACAGATCAACGTGAAGCTTCCACCACAGCAAGCATATATAGCAGGCACGTATCCAGGGGGGACCTGGGGCTCATGTTCCCTCCGAAACTGAAGCACGTTTTTAATAAACATACTTTTACGCTTTTGAGATTCTGTTTCAAATTACTTCAAGTCTGTCAAAATTTTGGGCAATGTGTTTCGTCTTCTTTTAAGTCTAAGAAGATACCGTGATGCCATTGCCCCTTGGTGGAAAAAAAAATATTTAAATAGGATTAAAATTTCGTTTCTGTTCTGTTTACAACTTTAAATGTAATGGAACTATACACTCAGTGTTTTCTTGTTATTATTGTTATATGCTATAGCAGACATTTTCCTTAGTTACATATCTCTCGGAAATATTTGTTTGACTTTCTTTGTGCCACAATACAGTTCCTTCAAACTAAACTGGTTCTTCTAATGAAAAGTAAGGAAAAGTTTAAGCAAGAATAGAACTCTTGCATTATATTATTATTATCATTATTATTATTATTTTGAAAACAAATTGATATTTTAAAACATTAGAATTACGTGCTTACGAGACTTCCCCTTGTCACCCCCCCCCCCCCCGCGAAAAGAAAACCTGGATAAGTGCTTAATATATAGTGATTAAATTCCCATCAAATCAAATAAGTTCTCATGTATCTGAACGTGATACATGTATTCAAACTACAGACCAGGAGAGCATAACGTGTTCTACAAGATAAAATTTTGAGATGACTAATTTCACATCACATCACAAACTCAGGATTGTGAACACAACGGACGTACGCAGGGAGTGGGTGCTGGGGGTTCGGACCCCCAATATCCCGACATTTTTGTAAATTTAGTCTAATTTTAGGGACAAATTTACAACGTTTAATATAATTATTATCCGTTAACATAATTATACATACATCCGTACGGCAATCGGGTTTGGATGTACATCTGCGGACAGCCAAATTACTGTACAATTTCCATCTCTAAATCGAACAAAATCTGTTTTTAAATACTTTAGTATTTTATTTCGTAACAGAAGAAAAGACTTAATGGGTTGAAAATATATAAATATTGGAAACAGAAGGACTTACAAAAATAAAAATAACGTATTGCGTTCATTGGTACGCGTTTTCGTGCACACAGAAATAATAATAATAATAATAATAATAATAATAATAATAATAATAATAATAATAATAATAATAATAATAATAATAATAATAATAAATCGTTTCGGATACTCCATAGAAACACATTATATACCAAGCAATGCAGAACAAGTAATCATTTCATTTCTTCCTTTTCTCTGCAGGTGTTTATTAAATGTTTTTAATTACTGGTATTTCGTATTCTAAAAATGCACAAGAATGAAGATAAAACAAGAAATTCCCATTTATCGCAAACTTTCAATACTTTTTTCCTTTTTGTGAGACTTGAAGGGGTCCGAATCCTCCCCTTGGCTACGTGCCTATCAACAATATAGCCTATAAAGAGATTAATTATACGGAATAATGATGAGAATCTTGAAAATATTTTCATTATTTAAGTCACTGGTTCTTAACAAAGGCTTAACGCTCCCACAGGCGTTTTCTTTTCTAAACGAGGCTTGGAACAAACAGGGGCGATTGGAGGGCGTTTGAGATTTCATGACATGTTATAGACTGTTTTCTTATTATTAGACGAAAACTATGACTTATTTTACCAATACACACACAAACACACACGTATAAATATACAAAAGAATTGTATATATAACACAATTATGTTCTTTATGTTCAACTGATTGCACTGTATTTAACACTTCTTCTTTATTGAGATGGCAACATTGAATGAAACAACAAACTTTTTCACACATGCTTTTGCGAGCGAACTCAAGACCGACTGCGATGCTAACTCCATCTCTGGACGGAGAAATAAAACTCGTGCAAATCCTTGACTGTTAACATTCATGTGTTCCTGAAACTCAGCCAACACTGCGCATCGCTTCGAACTTCCTGAGATATATATATATATATATATATATATATATATATATATATATATATATATATATATATATATATATAAACCAGCTTTCTTACAAAGATGGCAAGAATATTTATTATAAAAAATAAACTATATAATAAATATAGTAAATATTCTAGCCAGCCTTGTAAGAAAGCTGTGTTTTTCTTTATTCAAGATGGACACAAGGCCATACAGGGTTTGTCCGGAAAGTAATAGGACTGAGTAGATTTTAAAAAAAATATTGAGCCAATCGTTACAATTCTTTAAAAACTTTCAAAATAGACTCCTCCTGCGTCGATGCAGCGCTGCCAGCGCGATTTCCAAGCATTGAAGGCGTCACGGAAGTCATTCTCCGGAATAGCCTTGAGAGCCGCGGTGCAAGCTGCTTGGATCCCCTCTGTCGTCTCAAAATGCTTGCCTTTCATCGGGCGTTTCAGGCGAGGAAACAAAAAGAAGTCCGGGGGGCACATCTGGGCTGTAGGGCGGCTGCGGAAGAGTTGGGATGCCGGCCATGGTCAGGTAGCTGTTCACAAGAACAGCGGTGTGAGCCGGGGCGTTGTCGTGGTGCAGCTTCCAGTCTGCTCCGATGTCTGGTCGAACCCGATTGACCCTTCGTTTGAGTCTCTTGAGCACTTCCACGTAAAACTTGGCATTGACGGTTTGTCCAGGAGGAACAAATTCATGGTGGACGATGCCTTTGCTGTCAAAAAAGACAATGAGTATCGTTTTCACTTTGGATTTGCTCATTATTCCCTTTTTTGGGTGAGGAGACGCCGGCGTGTGCCACTCGGAAGATTGCCTCTTTGTCTCGGGATCAAAGATCCATGATTCGTCACCTGTGATTACGTTATTCAAAAATTGGGAGTCACTTTCACACATGTTTAAATTTTCTTGGCACAATTCCACTCGCCGCAATTTCTGGTCGTCAGTGAGCACTTTTGGGACAATCTTCGCGCACACCTTGCGCATGTTCAAATGCTCCGTCACAATTTCATGAACCACAGTTTTTGGCAAATTTAACATCTGGGCAATTAAACGAATAGTTAGTCGACGGTCTGAGTTAAAAACTTCGCGCACACGAGTCACATTGTCGGTATTTGTCGAAGTCGTAGGTCTTCCAGCACGGTCTTCATCGGCGACCTCTTCCCGGCCCTCCGAAAAGGCTTTGTGCCGCCGAAACACACCACTTCTTGCTAAAGCATCATCTGGGTAAGCCTGCTTGACCATATCAAACGTCTGTCGCAGATTTACCGAGTTTAACACAGAATTTAATCGCATACCTCTGCTCTAACAAACGCTGCATTTTCGGCTTGCACCACTTACAGAAACACGTCGCGCGAAAAAGCCTGTCCTGACTCTCCGTGTGCTCGGAGACAACTGACCAGCCACTCGTTCGTTAGCTAGGAACACCCTCTACCGGTTCCAGTCGGTGCGCGCACGCTCCGAAGTACAGTCATGGCGGAATAAAATCAGTCCTATTACTTCCCGGACAAACCCTGTATTGTCATAATATCCATCTTCCTGATATAGAAATAGCGCGAAGCAATTCCTCCGGAGCTCGCGGTAATTTTTGCTAGCAACTAGCGTAGCAGAGTGACAAATGCACTTCATCATTATTAACTTCAGGCACTCATTCTTTAACAATGAGGAAAACGAATTGTTCGTACCCACCATCACGTTTGCATCATCACACGCCAAGTCGATAATGTTGTTTAGTGGGATGTCTTTCTCCCGCAAACATTCACAGAAAACGGAATAAATGGCATTTGCTGAACAATCTTTAGCGTCCAACTTCACTAACTCCAGTAACTGGTTTTGGACCCGACCATTAAATGGAGAAACGTATTGGGCCATAACACACAATGTTTTTTGGCACGAAATATCAGCGCTTTCATCCACGAGAATAGAAAAGGGGACTTGTTTTAAGTTTTCCGCAGTCCGTTCTGTTTCGACCCGAGCCAACACATTTTTTACTATCCAGTACATTTTGACCTCCTTAATTTAATGTTTTTCGCAATTCCGGAGTCATGAAACACATACTTTAGAAGTGGTACAAGATGGTCAACCACCTGGGAGGCAACGTCGTGCTCAGCGAAGAATGCTGCAATTTTAATTTCCGCACTTTCCACGGCTTCAGATATATCGTTTGGCTTTGATGTTCGCACAAAATCTTTCAACGATTGCACGGAGCGCAAACTTTTCATATTAGATGCATGTTTTTGTCCCCGAGAATGTTTTTCAAGATCACTTTTCCCACAATTTAGCACAACATTGCAAGCAACACATCGGCACTTCAGATCACAATCCCTCCCTGGCTGTAGCCAATTTTGAAATTGCGGGTCTTGCATCCATTCAGGTCTAAATTTTTAAACTGCTTACGAGGAACTTTCTCCTCCGCGGAGAGTTCAGTTCTTTTTGCCCGTTTTTACACTGGAGTTCCTGCAGATTCACGCAAACGACTACCGTCTTCCATTCTGTTACCACTTACAGTATGGTATGCTGGTGATATAACACTTCAGATCGTTTTAATAGTTGCAAGAAACGTAAGCCAGAGCTACGGACTAAACTGCAAACGCACCAACACAACACGTCCCGAACACGAATGCAAACCAAACTGTTATACTAGTTGGAATGATAATTTAATTGAGAAATATTTCATCTTATTGTATTGCATTTAATTCAACAATGGGAAGATTAATTTTGATAAAAGATTTTAAATAAGCGTTTTTTAAAGAATTTTCAGGATATCCTAAAAATGTTCCTAGATATTTCATAAATAGAACAATGAAAATTTACAATAACTTCTAAAATTACAATGAGTGATATTGACAAAAAGAAATAGATTCTATGTCAATTAATATTATATAACAAATTATAAGTGGAGCATTGTTGTATTATATAACAAATAATAAGCATTGTTGTAATGTTTCGAATTTAACTGAATATGTTGATCGATGTGTAATGTTGATAAATATTAACGAATACAAAGCAAGGTAACTTGTGAGAATTTATGTGAAATATGTGCAACGGATTATGTTTGGAACAAATAGGATGTTGAATTTTAATGAGATTAATCAGATACGTAAACACATTCAATCTATACATGATTGAAGAGAGGTTCAAATTTCCTTGCAATATTGAGAGATTACAAGTAATTTCCCTTTTCTCCAAAATTTACTCAAAATGTCCCTGCGCCAAGGGAAATTTCCCTTCAATTGGCATCACTACTGGTACGCATCCAGCTGTGGTAGCGAGAGGACTGACTCTTTTACTATGCTTTCTGTGACGTGTTACAATGTATGCTGCATTAAAAAATCCCGCTTCTTGTGAGATGCGTTCTGTGGCAAAAATCACAAGCCAATTAAAATCCATCACCAACTGTGAAGTGCACGGACATGGAATGGGTAACATTCAAAAGTCCTAAACGGCACAAGACAAATGGCGTAAGACCTAAAAATATACGCACTAGACCTGAATTTTAGGTCTTATGCCGAGAAATAATTTTTAGTCTTGTATCTTTTTCATTCACTTGCCTTAGTTTTGAAATTCGCCACCACCACACGAAGTTGTGACAGTGCAGTAACTACTTGGCAATAATGTTGCGAAAGTAACTAATTCCAACGGTAACAGTTACATTTGTTCTACTAAAATTATCATAATCTATTCTGTAGTTCTACACGAATTACATCGTATAATCTATTTCATTCTAAGAATTAATTATATAATTGGTTAAGAAATTAGTTTCTTTCAAATGGAGATACGAGAATCCAATGACAAACTCAAAAACGAAAAAGAATTAAATACAACTAAAGCATTTTTTTACCAGATTTTTCTGAAACCAAGCAAGCATTCGGAGTTGCAATGTATACTCTGTGGAGTGTATTTTATTAATAGTAGTACAAAAGCCCACACTAACTTTCCAAAGGTAGGACAAAAGCCCAACAAAGCTTACTTAATCTTGTGTGTTTCAGATGTAAAGCATCACGGGCAGTAACCAAATGGTGCGCAATATTGCGCGTGGTGTTGCCAGATTGTGGACTCCCCTTTCCCTTCTCGCTCTTCCTCCAGTTGCGATTATGACACACACATTGGCAACATTATTCACAATGTTAATATACTATTCCAGCAAACTCAAAAATTTTGACTGTGCATCCTAGAAGTATATATAGCAACTAAATTACTTAGCTGTTAACTTTTCCAGTGCAAATGTTAAATACTCGTCTTCAACACTACTTTCTCTATCGTTTATGTCAGTTAATATTTCGTCATTGTTTGAATCTAAGTCTTGTAAATTTATTATTATGGGTTGCAAAAATTGTAAACAAAAAATAACTCTTCGAGCTTGACTTCGTAGCATTTTTTTAAAAAAAGAAAATTACACACTTGTGCTACGTTTGCTTAAAGACATTGTCAACTATAATTTTGGAGAACAAACGAACTACCACAAAAGGAACCAACCCAGACACTTATGAACTCTATTTATGCTAAAAGAGAAGTTACATTCCTACACAACTATCCCTTTGTTTCCTTATCAGTTTTCATAACAAATAACACTCTTGGGCTTCCCTCTATTTTTTTCTCTGTATTTTTTCAGGAACCAAACTTCCGAAGAGAAGAAAGAAAAATACTTTGAACCTTGAAAGGTGTCACAAAAGCAATCAGTCTGATTTCTAAGCAACTCGTTATACACGAGTTTATTTTGGGTTTCCATAATTTAATGACACAATTCAGACACCTGATTCTTTTGAATCTCTTCTAGAGGAAAGGGGGAATACAAGTCGCGCATAAGGTAGTGAAACGTGAAAGAAAAAACAGAAAAACACTGCGTTTCTTCTGTCGAATAAGGAAGAATCTATCTTGAAAATTTCAAAACAATATTACGAACTTGTTCCTATGATGTTAGGTGTATAAGTGCATAACAATAGTTGTACTTCAAATAGATTTTTTCAAATAACTAATTTATTATTGTATATAATTAATTGTTGCATATTGTAGTAAAACTTCATAATACGAAATTTTACAAATATTCTGTGTCCATAATGTTTTAGTCTAAGCTTAACAACACAGTAGATAAATCTAGCAAAATTCTAAAACTTTTACACTGATGAAAGCAGCAAAACAAAATGGAAAATATTTGAATGAACATAAAATGGTAACATGAATCCGATTGCAAAGGGTTGTAGCCTCGAAGGAAAAGTGGACCCTGTCTTTCCGAACTATTTCCAGCTCCAAAATGAGGTTCGTCTGATATATGCTTAATAAACTTATTTAATGGTTAATGCAAATGAGAGACGTTTATAATAAAATATGAAAATTTTAAAAAATCAATCATCATTAATACGGTTTCTGTACCTAATTAAAACAACTAAAATTAATCATATGCCTTATATTCTCATTTCCCTAACTGGGCACACTGTGAACTCTCTACTATATTATTGCATAATAACATCTGAGTTTATATTCTTTCGAGTTTTTTACCCTTTAGTATTTTAACCGACATAAACACAAAATCAGATAAACAGACTGCTATAAACAGCATTTGTTTTCTCATGAATGGCTTATAGAGTCATCTCTTACAATCCGGTTTCAACTTCAGTACTGTCGAGATCCGTCTTTTGATAAGGCAGCATCGTGAAAATGTGTATATAGTATGTATGGTGAGTTAAAATGCTTTCATATTCTGAAACGGGTCGTTTGTTCTGTTTTTAATGAGTGAAAAGCTTTCCTCCCCTTGAAAGTAATGTTCCCCTAGAACAACCTGCTGGTTCCACCCCTAATTACCCTGTAATAGAAGTCTAGTTCTATTTGCAAATCTAAGAAAAATCCATTGGAAATTAGACGCGGGACTCAACGCTCATTTTACTAATTGTTTTATATGGAAACCTTTAAAAGCGTCTATCATGACAACCAGTTGACATAAAAATATTTACTTTTCACGTATGTGTTCGTAATTCTTTTCTCTACTTCGTAAAGTGAGCAGTTAATGTGCTAATACAATATTTCTAAGTAGCGCCTCTGGTATTGTCAACATTCGCAGTAGCGCGAGAAGTCAGCGTGCAGAACTGCTTGTCGCGAATTGTCTACACAGCTCAAAGCCAAATGCACGCCGCGTGAAGCCTACTCAAAGTCATCCCGCTTGTCACCTGAAACACACAGTAGGACAAAAGCCCACTAGATATTTCACGAGTGAACATTAAATACGGACTGTATATAAAGAACGCAGTAAACAAAGAACATTTATTCTGCAATACAGTTACTATATTTCACAGTGTCTTTTGGTAGAGTTGATATGTATAAGAAAAAAATCAAATAACGCTAAATTACTAATCTGATTTTCGCGAAGCTTTGCACCCCTTGAAAACAATGCAGACTGCAGTCAGAAATGTTGCCAACTAATTAAACAAAAAATGTTATATGCAAATTTGTGCTAAGAAATGAATACACGAACTGAAAGGGGAGAAAACAATGAGATTAAAAATAAAATGGCATGGGCTTGTGATAAGAGAATCAGGAACCATTTTCTCTCGTTTGCAGTGGCGTACGCACTGCTCTCCTGAATCTTTGAACTACTATGAAAACGCAGACATGCATCAGGAGGAAGAAGAGCAGAAAGTTGAATTTCTTCTACCAGTGTAAATTACAACTAAAACTTACTATCCCCACTCCTAACGTTTCCTCTAGCTGAGAATCTACCTACAATGTTAAGATTCAGAGTCACTATTACATGATGACTTACGAAGAAGGTCCATAAACCGTGAGAGTTGAATTTTGATGAAAATTAGTGACAAGGTTCAGTTCGAGATGCTAAGTAACGTAGTAGTATCACTCGATGCGCAAATACTTCATTGAGCTGCTACATCGACGCCATCTTGAAATCCAACAGGCAATGTCCAAGAATACCCTTTTGGCATAAAAATGAAAAAGCTTTTGGTAGATCTGACTTCAACATTGTAAACCGGGAGAGGGCATCTATATGTGGGAGTACTTCCAGTGCATGATCGCCATCTTGAAAGGCGCCTTATTGAATCACGGTCAAATATGATAAATGGCAAGGGGGTCATGTGGGGTATCAAATAGCACTGGAATTTACTCCTGAATCCATTTCCGTAACCAATGTTTACATATCTGTTTTCAGTCCAGAGTTAAGAGTTCTCTCACCTACAGGAACATATAAAAACTGTTCGAGTTAGATTTGTGTTATGAAACATGGTCGTGCGAGAAAATGTAGGGTTTTAACTAATACAGTAGTAGTCATTTGATCCGCAAGAGCCACTATACCAACAAGATCTTGAGTCTAGTGAGAGAAATCATTAATTAAATTGAAATGCCTGTAGTGAAAAATGGAATAGCAGCACTGTAAGAAATTATACCTATTTCAAAGTATGATGGAATAGAATGGTGGTCGATGAAGCACATGTTTAATAGTACTGAAGAGCAGAGAATACCAAAGGGATTGTTCAGATATATATTAGAAACTCCACTATAATCAGTAGGTCCAGGTCTCCTTTAGCGTAGCGGGCATAAGTGTAGGCCGTTGAACTGAATCAAATCAAAAATCTATTTTAGGCAATTTTACATGGTCCATTATATTGTGTTTCCTTCTCCAATCTTGAAACCTTACGCAAAGGCCCTCATTGTTGCAGAATATTGCGTTCCTTTCTAATACTCATATTTGACAACCTATAATTTACCGTGCATATTACGAAGTTAAAATACTTTAATGCATTTATTGTCAGTTTGTCTAAATAAAATTATTTATCGCTGACGCATTGAACAATGAAGGGGATTTAAATTATCAGTTCACAGCCTATTTTTAGAATATACACCTGGAAACTTAGAATTCACTTTTTCTTGTGTCTGTTCTGCTATTAGTGATAAGAGAGTGCATACACACCTGCTAAGAAGAGCAGGGACGGCATTAAGGGTGGGCGGGGGTGGGTGACCGCCCACCTGATGGATGGCCTCGCCCACCCCAACAGAAGGTACTTCAAAAGCAATAGATATTACTTTGGATTGTAACGTAAAAGGTTCTAAGACTCTGTTTAACTCTGCAATGAACAATGATTTTAAGACAGATACTTGTAGTAATATAATGATGCCAAAAGTCATGATTAACCTTTAAATTATGTGGGCTTTAAATTCCAGCACCTCGTGAACTACGAAGGCATTTGAACCGATTTCGTAGGGTTGGAAAAATTCTAAAAATAATCACTCGTAATTGTTGCAAACACATGAAATAAAAAATAGCTTTTGTTATTTAATATCTCTACTTGAATTTCAGTTATTGACATATACGTAATTTTTATTGTTTTATGCATTACTAGTATTGTTGTTACTTTAAATTTTCTTTTAGAAAAGAAAACTAAAATTTCTCCCCCACTCCTCCTCAAATATACAGATAGGAGGAAAATGTGTTTATTTAATTTAATTTCATATTTCATTTTCATCCATACGTCCAGTGGCGTATTTAGGGGGGCTTCCGGGCTTAAGTCCCACCGAAATCTTACTTATTATAGTAAAATATATGAAATATATTGCTTAATTTTCACATTTTCAGGCAAAGCCTCCCCCGAAAGTTAGCAAGCCCCCCGAAACAAAATCGTAAATACGCCACTGCATAAGTCATACATGAAGCTCGAAGGAAGAATCGGACAAGTCAATAAATGGATAGCAAGAAATAGTTATTACATACTAAAAGACGCTATATAAACGCTATGTTATTATATGAGACAAAATTACACTAGCTATACAATCTACAAGTTGTGTTTAGCAGATAGGTATTCATCTACTGAATAAAACAATTGTCCAATAGATACTTCTTTGTAACTGATTTAAATACATTCATTGATTCAATGTTACGAATATCTTTGGGGAAGTTATTATATAATGTTGGACCTAAGTATATGGGACCATTTTGAAACAATGCTGTACGGTGATTTTGAATGTGGAGATTTTCCCTATATCTAGTATTATGAAAGTGAACGTTTCCTTTATTGGCAAAGAATATATTAAGATTTTAGCGCGTGAAAATTCATAACTTTAATATATAAAGTCACGGCAGTGGTAATATTTGTAGTCTTATAAAAAGTTTTTTACATGGTTAGTTTAACCTTGAAGTCCATTATTTGACATCACAATCCAAGTAAACCGTCGTTTCTAATTCCAGTTTTTACTCCAGGAGAAAATAACACGAAAGAAAATAATACTTACATGGTATATCTAGTTTTAAAAGGAGGATTTCCCCATCATTCCCAGATAATTCGCAAATTGCTGTGGACCAATAAAGTTAGCATGGCTAGAATTGCTAATATGTTTCCCCTCGCATGGTGTAAACATGATTGATAGCTTGTTCTATTGGACATGAGTATAGGTGACTTGCTTTTATTCGAGCTCATTTAATTACACATTTTCATATTTTATTTCTCCATTAACAATACAGGCTGCTCGCGTTAATACAAACCCACCGTAATCCAAACTCTGCGCCTGTCCGAATGAAATTTGCCGGCGGGGTTGATATTTTTAGACTGCTTGCTCAAACAGAACAGTTGTTCTGAATTATTGGACTAGATCAGGCCACTTTTCTTGAATACAAGACTGTTTCAAATGACTTTTGAATGTTTAACTACATATACGGTACTGTACATGTTTTGGATTAGAACTAAACCTCTACAAATATTTGTAACTGGATTTGTGACTTTTGAGAACTCCCTTTTAAGCCAAATAATTTAATATTCCGAACAGCTCAAGCAAATATTCGGATTATCGCGCGCTTCCCGCTGTAGTTATCGAAGATTATTACTGGTCCACATTTTGTCCGAACAGTTACCATGAAAATAAGCAGATGCGAAATAATGCTACTCCTATTGACCTTCCAGTGTCCCCGGTGAGTTCCAGATTCGATTCTCAGTGGAAATATAAGTTATTTGGATCCTACTCTAGGTCCCGTTCTTAGGACGTTATCATCGTTCCATGGAAGGTTATGGCATGCCATCATTTGTTCACTTAGCCCAGTGTTTTTCGGGTCAAAGAGCGACTTTCGGACAGGACACTGCATCATCATAATGAGCTTCCACTAATCGGTCATCGCGTCCTTTGTATATTGCTGAAGTGTCGTCAGTGATACTACACAGAAAATGACGGCTTCTAATGTACCATTTTTGTATGATATTCAATATATAGTGTTATTTATGGCATTAAATGTCTTCTGAACTACTAACGAAATATTTTTTACCCGTTTATCTTAGGTTGCAGCTTGTGTGGCTATAAAGAGAACGTTTATTGCCGTTACTCTAACGCTTGCTGAGATAAGTAATGAAAATTGTAGTCGCTCTTCTGAAGCAAGACGTCTATTGAGTGAGGTTAATTTTCAGTTTGTGTTCCAACTCAACTTGTTTACACTTTTTCTTGGAAAGTTGAAAAGATTGTCAGAGATTGTCAGATTATCTGCAAAGTTAGGAGAGCACACTGGCCAATGCTGTTTTAGTTACGAAGGGTGTAGTGGGTTATTTTACCGAAATTCGAAACTTAGTCGAGGAGTTCGAAAAAAAATTTGGAATGAGTCTGAGTCTTGCTGAAATTAACTGTATACCTCTAATGGGTCCAATGTCCAGAACACGATCACTGCCCCATCATTTACGTCAGTAATTATGACTGAGCAAATATCGGTTGAGGAAGAAGATATCCAATCCCAAGAAGACTACAGACTTAGAGTTGTTGAGTTGATTTTGGGTTTAACATCCCGTTCAGCAGCGAGGCTATATGAGACGTGGACCTACTGATTAACGTGGAATCCGAACCACATGAGCTCCCGCCGGGAATCGAACCCGGGTCTCCCACGCCAAAGGCGCGTACGCTAACCGCTTAGCCACGGAGGAGCTCACTACAGACTTAGAATATTTCTTCCTGTACTTGACAATACTTGCAGAAATGAATAGGCGTTTTACAGGAAACACAGATATTCTATGTGGGATAAATGAACACTTCCTCTCATTTGAGAAAATTGAACCACTTGCACATCATTATGGATGTGATGTCGATAGTGTAGCGGTGGAATCTTCTGAAAATATTGAAACGTTATGAGGAGGAAAAGTAATGCAAAATTACCTCAGTTTCTCAGTTTACTGAAGTAATGGATCGTTTGAAAATGACTTTCATGAAATTCACAAATTAGCCGTAATTGTTGTCACCATTCCTGTATCTAGTTCACCATGTGAGCGTTCTTTCTCGTGTCTTAGAGGGTTAAAACATATCTAAGAAATCGAATGGCAAACGGTCGCCTAAGCGATCTTTGTTTCCTCTCAGTAGAAAGAAAACTTGTAATGAATATTTCTGTAGAGCAGCGTTTCCCAACCGGTGTGCCGCGAGGAAATGAAAAAATATTAATTATATAGCAACCAAATTACAAGACAGGAAAAATGTGTATTTGTATTTCACATTACTATGAACCTCTACAATGAGAAAAAAAATACTGCAATTGTAATATATTATTTTATATACATACATTACTACTACTACACAGATTGTATTTCGAAAACAGAATTTTATTGTGACGTATATTAACCAAGTTAATAAATTATAAGTTTCACACTGTGTTACTTGTCTGTACATTTTTAATGTTCAAAAAAAGTATTTATTAACATTATTATGATCATTATTGCTTATTTATTGTTACACGTTATTTGGTAACTTGAAATTTAAAATCTCATTCTAGCCTTTCGAAAAAGCAAACACTCATACAAATTACCTCCATCTGTTTTAAAAGTACAAGAGATTTGTTTGTTCGTTTGTTATTTAGTGATCTTCCTTAGTGAAAGGTTAAATACAGTTTTCAAAAAGAAAGTATATTTTTCAAAGCCTGAGTCCTATATTTCATTGGAATTGTTTTCTATTTTTGAATTAGAATGAAAAATAAGTATAATGATTTACGATGGGGGAAAACCAGTGATCGAGATTTTTTTCTCTGTGAGAAGGTCAGTAATCACAGAAAAAATACAGTATTTTCTATTTACTACTACTACTACTACTACTACTAATAATAATAATAATAATATCTAGGAGTGTACCGTGAGAATTCAAGTTACACCCGTAGTGTGCCACAAGTTGAAAAAGGTTGGGAAACGCTGCTATAGAGGATGTGGTAATGCATTCGATGCTGGACATAAAGATAGACGCATTGCTCTTCATCAAAGTGCAGGCATGAAAGTTTATTGTAAGCCTGTTCGTACCATGTGATCATCCCTTCATAGTTTAAAATACATTACTCTTTCTGTGGATCATGAAGTTTTGTTAATTGCTATTTACTTCTTTATCCAATTTATATATATATATATATATATATATATATATATATATATATATATATATATATATATATATATATATATATATATATATATTTTTGCTAACTTAAGTTTCAGTTTCAAAGATATCTATGTAAGCTATGATCAAACAATCATGTAGAATTTCCCTATTCTTTTAGTAACATAGGTCTTTGCTGCTGCATATAGAGATCACGTCAAAAAATCTTGTTTTGTTTTACCTACTTGTATATTTTATTTTATTAAGGAAATAAAATAAAATAAAATATACAAGTTCTTTTGTTTCTATACATTCATGTGCATTCTTGGAGGGAGAGGAGATAAAGCTGTCTTAAACTTCATCGACCACACAGTACACAACGTTACTACTGTTTTAAGAAACTGGAAATAGAGATAGCGTGTCTGCCACACGAAATTCGGTAGATCGAGCATATAGCCACGTACTCCCGCAGCCCATCCTAAGTCCTGCACTTCTTCAGTTCCACCAGGCGAATGCCGGAATTGTACCTGCTGTAAGGCCAAGGCAGCTGTTTTCCACATCCTTGTTCCTCCCCTATTTCGGTCTGAGCCTTAGCTAACTAACGAGTATTAAAATGAAACTTAATTATTGTCAAAAACATGTCGTCTACATTGCCCAGTTTTCATTTTCATTGTCCGCCCACCCAGGAAATAGGCCCGCGTCTTTCCGCCCACCCCATCAGGCGCTGTCCCTGATTGTATTTCAACTTGAGTAATCATTAACAACTGATTATTGAAAAGCTGTCAAGGAAATAAATATAATTCGAAAAGCATCCTTTAAATACCCTGGGACATACCCTGGGAAAGAGACATACATTCTCTAGTATTTAAAAAATCAATCAGTATTAAGTATTCAAAAAGTGTTTTAATGTGTTCCCATACTAAAAAATGTAGATATAAAGAGTTCTGAGTTGCAGTGGGGCAGTTTCCCGAGATAGATACGATTATTGCAAATTTTGCGTTGCGTTTGCTTTTGCGTTTACGTAGATGTACAGGTTTTTCCTCTAGATGTATGACACTTTCCCCACAGACTTGAAAGAAAGAACAACGTCCATTTATTTTTATTATTTTTATTTTTTTATCATAGAACTGTGCGGTACACTTCCCCTTCGAATTTGCGTTAGAACAACATACCCATCGCAAATCTTGCGAAATGTAATGAATACCCAAATGTTTTTCCATAACTCCTGCAATATTGGTTGTAATTTAGTGAGAAATTTAAATTAGATGATGTTTGTCTTTGGATAAGTATTGGGAATATATTTCAAAAATTTAAGAAATAGGTTTCTGCAACGTGCAGATTTTTTGCATTCTATTTCAGTATTCTGCGCAGTGTTGCCAGTTATAGAAATTTATCAAAAAAATAATTGTAGTTATATTTTTCACAACAAAGGTTGAATGCATTTGTGCTTAGATTCGTACTGTGTGTATTTTTTCCTTAAATCCTGTGGATGGCTTTCATCTACAAAAGAGAAGAAACCCATTACAGCTCTTCTATAACCTTACTGTCGAAGGAAGGTTTTAGAAAAAAGAAAATTGTAAAGTAATTTATTTTTCTCCCTTCTCACTAGCGAAAAGAAAAACAAACAAGGAGGGAAAGAGACCTACTTTGTTCGCCTTCATGGGCAGGAACACATCACCCTTGAATCCAAGCACTCCCTCGTCTCCTTCCCCCTCTGAATTTGTGGTTCACCAGGCCAGAAAGGTCATTGTTGATTAGGTAAAAATAAACCTGTGACTCGTTTCTTACACACAGGCTTTTACGCAGATCAAAGCAGAAAAACGCATGAGGACTTTCAGTTAGATAGCACTCGTTTTACGATACAGCGATGTTTGTCTTCCCTTTTCAGTGTTACAATGCTGTGAAATAAGTAATCACAGTGTTGCCAGCCATTTGTTTTATATGTTTTTCGTAACGATAGGTGATTTTTCGCTACTTTTGGCAACATTGCTTTTCTCAGAGTCCTCATATGAGTCTCGATGTTACGGAATATGAAAGCATGGTGCCTGGCGAATTCAACAAGGTATCAATTATTACCCTGCTACAATATCTCTAGTTACACATAAGCGTTCATTGCAACATAATTTATGTACGAAAATAACCCTATAATATCATGTTTCACGTATTTATTTTTTTCTTCGTACGTGCTCACTAGAATTTCGCGATACTTGCAGGGTATATTAGCAATAGTCCAGCAAACACTTTCCATTATTTTTCTACAGCATGAAAGCAGTGTTGCCAGCAATTTGTTTTTTAATTATTTTTCGTAAAAATACGCAAATTTTCTCTATTTTGGCAACAATGCTTAAGGGGCCACACAGGAGTTGATTGTTACGGAACATGAAAGAATGGTCCCAGACGGGGCCCATTGTAGAAATTATTGTCCTACTACAATTATGAACCAAGATATACTTGCCTAAGTAAAAATATTGAATTTTCGCCTAAAATACCCATTAATTCTAAGGGCTAAACATCACTTTATAATTAATTATTGTATTTTTAAGCTACCAGGAAATGTACGTAGATATATGATAATGTATTTTGCTACTTGTTTACATTTTGTATTATTCTTTAGGCATGTAAACTTTTGTTATCTATTTTTCCGTAGACCGAGCCTGTCCTTTTATAAGCTATTGTCCCACAATTGTTATTCAAAATATAAATGACTAGAGCAACTTCTGCGCTCTTCCATTAAAATGAATGCCATCGTCAGTACAATATTTTCTTTTGTGCAAGTACTGTACAAGATAGCTCATATGATAGAACCTACATCGCGGGACTATGGCACCGCCACGCATTCGAAACGGAAGTACGTATTTAATTTAAATCTTCTGAAAGAATAAACTTTCATTTAAGAAGAAAAAGCTTACATATTCGGATCCCATAATAGAATCTGGGTATCAGGTTTACAACCCCCTCGAGCCCCGGATTCATTTGCGTCCCATTCTTGCAAATTAAAAAATTAAAATTCTTGGGATCTTGAGGCTAAGCTCATCTTACAAGAAGAGAACCGACCCCCCCCCCAAAAAAAAGAGATCCTTCTGGATCCACTGAAAGCGCAACACTTGCTGTACTGCGACATTTGTGGTACTATCCAAAATAATTTATTCTCCAAGCTGAGAGAGGATATTTTGGGTTGTTCAGAGAATAAGCACACAGTATCAACTGCTACACAAAGACCAAGTTTTATCACATTGCCAGCAAGTTGGTCTATGGGGAGTGACTTTTTCAGGTGACCGTAATCTTTTGGATACTAAAAGCACATTAAAAATCATTGAGAATATAAAATCAGTACTCACCATACATACATACAAACCTTTCTCATAGCACCTAAAAATGTAAACGCAAATATAATCAATTATACAGAAAAGAACCGTTACTAAGATACATGGTATACCTGACCAGGATAGTTGTGCGGTTTTGGGAGGATGGCGCTGCTGTTGTGTTTACATCAGTTTCTTGGCAAACGCGGTGGGACAGGGGAGCGGAGAGTTTCACTTTGCAGTGTATCCAACGGTTTTCTAAAGTTGCAGTTTAGATGTTATGCATAGTCTAATCTCTTTACGCTTAATAAAAAACGCCGTAACTTATGTATGTATTGTAGTGAACCATTCCTGAAGTAATGCAGATATATTGTGAATAGTGATTTATGAATGGAAATTACCAATTTAAGAACAACATAGCACAGTTGACAATTCAGTGAGCTTCTACCGTGTATTAAGCAGATTGAATAAAAATTGATTAATACTGATTAATTGATTGATTAATTGATTTTATTCGATTTCATTATAAAACAGTAGCAGCCTGTAAAACGCAGGAATGACAATGTCAGTGACTAAAAGATTAATTTTGGGCTGATAGCTTAGAGTTTTGCGCAATATCTTGTAACTGTAAGTTTAAATCAAGTTAAGGTTAAGGCTCATGATGCTGCTGCTTAAGTGTATGTCTATCGATTGACAAATAAATTATTTTTTCGAGTTTTAGCCAGGGAGGAATCTCGAAACGTTTCCTCTCGAAAACTGTGAAAGTCCTTTCCGCTGGTCTATTGGCCAGCGCATGTGCTTTTATTGTATGTGGTTTTGGGTTTGATTCCCATTGAGAGAACAAAATTTAATTTTACAATCCTTCACTTTCATTAATCATCTGTCTCCTCTAGCATAAACAACATAATCATGGGACGTTAAAATAAAGAAATTCCATTTTTTTTTTTTTTTTTTTTGTTCGAGAAATGTGAACCCTTTGGGGAAAAAGGAGGAGAAGAAATTTTTCCTTCATTTTTTAAAGATTTATGGGATTGGATAGCTTGCCTTTAGGGATTGATTTGTACAATTTGGTTCAGTGCACCCGTCTTTTAGGATCATTATAGAAATCCAGCCCTTTGGTAGAGTTCGAATAAAAGTATTGATAAAACATCAGCGTATGGGTAGTGTAAGAGCACACAATAAATTTTATTTATGAGGAAAGAAATTTTATCTGGACTAACTCTGAATTTCTCTCAGGTTTTAGCTATCAGGTCACAAAGAATTAAATCTACTAACTGTTTTCACACACAATACAATTTTGAAACTTGGGAGCCTAGTGTTATATGTGTGTCTCTAGTATATAATAATGCTGATACGTTATTCTGTTGAACATCTTAAAGGTATTTGTCGATTGACTTCAGAGGACTGAGTTTAGCCCGTAAACACAAGTTGCCTATAGTTCAATCATATCAGACGTACGGTCTTGTTTAATAAAACCTGCTCCTCCCTGTCCTCTATCTGAAAAGTCCTATATTGTTATTCACATATGAAATTCAAAGGCAAAGTCAATCGTCTTTATTCAGTTGTATTTTTATTTCAAGTGTAAATATTAAAATGCTACGCATGGATGCAAGAGATACGCATGGATGCATGGGTGGCTTTTTTTAAAATACTGAACTGACATATCTAACATTGGCACTCATCTTCTTTATAAATTGATGTAAGAAACGGCCGATTGATTTCCAGCCAATTACTTCATCACCGGTATCTTTGAGCAATGAGATAACAATGAAAGACAAACTTCGTTCTTTTCAAACTTGATACTTTGAAAAACTTATGAAAGTGGTTTTGTTATTCAAATACATATTTGCTCGAATCAATTTCAGAAGTAACATTAATCTTAGAATAACGTAATGGCTGTAAGAGTTACCCTGAAAATGTATTTTGTATGTTTTCTTTTTTACGTAATTCAGAGATTTTGTCTGAATTTTACTGGAGTTATAAGGAACCTTTAATTATTAGGCACCCCATTTTAATCGCTCCCCCTCCGCCGTCAATGCAACACTTCTAACCGTCTCACCAGGGGTCCTGGGTCCACCCCTGATTGAGATGGTACATAAAAATAACTTTGTCTAATCTCTGTCATTATTTAGCATGGTTTAGTATTTTTTTTTTAAAAAAAAAAACGATATTTCTGCCACATTTTGAAAACTTTATTTGAAAGTTTTCAAAATGTGGCAGAAATATCTTCTTTTTAAAAATTACTAAACCATGCTAAATAATGGCAGAGATTAGACAAAATTATCTTTATGTACCATCTCAATCAGGGGGTGAACCCAGGACCCCTGGGGAGACGGTTAGGAGTGTGGCGGTGAAAGATTATCAGTTCTCTCTCTCTAACCAACTTTTGAAGTACATCCGAATATGATGTCAATGCAAAAGAATTTTCTTACTCAAGACCCCGATCGCTCCGCCCCTGACTTGAGCATATGCGTGAAGTGGTTTATTACGAACAAGACAGAAAGAACTGTGATGGATTGATTACAGAACTGTGATAGATTGATTACAAGTAGTCCGGTTAGAAACACTGCTGCTTGCATTTTAGTTCCAAAACCGGCCGCCCGCACTCGTTCGCTGGTTGTGTTTTTTTTTTTTTTATAGCACATCGGAAAGATGTAAACAAATGCTTATTTGTAATTGGCCAAAACAGGAAAATTTAAACAAATCCGTATCTCAGATTTTTTTGAACGCCTGACCATGATATTTAAAGGAAACTTCTGGTAATATTTATATTTCTTTTGTTCTCTTGTATAGTTTTCCTTAGCAGTTTTCCAATAACTATTGCAAATGGTTACTCACACTTGAAATATAATATTCTTCTTTCTTCATTGTTATTGAAATATTTGTAATTAGGTGTAAAAATTACGGGATTATCCAAGGAGTAACTTGCTAGCTGAGTGGTTTCTCACAAGTCACTCATTGAGAGATAGTTGTCCATTGTTACGACCATATTTAGGGATTTTTGGTCAGATCTAGTTCGGAATAAGTATAAGAAACAGTCAAAATTAAAGGTTAATGAATTAATAATTTGTTTTCATGATTTAAATATTCTTCCTTCTTCTGTGGTGTCATTTGTGAGCAGAAAGTTTGTCTAATCTATCTTCAAAATGTACACACGTTCCACAGTGTGTACCGCAAATGTCTCACTGTCTAAGGAGAAGTTTTGAATACCGCAAATTTCCCAGAAAAATTTGTTTTCTCATTGGACCGCAAGTGTCCTGATACCGGATTCGCTAGTCCCTCTAACCTTCACAGATTCCTAGATATGGACATATAATTGTAATTCCCATAACTTTTCTTCTCATTCCGTTTTCTTCTCTTCTAGGTCAAATATCAAAAACGCTAAAACATGTGTATTTATTTTAAGGGAGAAGATCAAACACTGAATTTCATGTCTAATGTTCAGGAATTGCGAGAATATGGAGTCTCAATAACGGTTAAAATGCACCGCAAAATTCGCAGTTTAGTTTGCGGTAATCGGCATAGCAATTATAATAGGTTTTGGCATTTTTCGCTTTGCATTGCTTTGGAGAGTCCGTTAGAGCATGTTACCCAAGGACATCTTATAATTCCCACCCCATTTCTCCATTCCTCTTCGAATTAAAAAAAGAACTTACTTACGTATTAGTGCTAACTTACGCCACAAATACTATGCACTGTTCAAATTTCAATATTCTATCTCAAGTGATTCGGTCTAAGCGTTGATCAATCAGTCAGGACGATTTCTTTTATAGATAGGATAGGCGTCACTCTAATGTTTGTTATTTTTGTTTAATTTGGCACAGTATACGTTAGGTTAGTTGCTAAGGTTAGTAGTAAGTTACAATTGAGGGAACTTTCATTCACGAGGAGTGAAAGCAGTGCTGCAAAAATAGCCCAAGTTGAGCAAAATTGGAATAGACCCTACTCTGGCGAAGAATTTCTCCTGGGCTACAGTAATCATTGGTTACAAGTGTTAGAAGTGATGGTGGAAGAGACAAGAAAAAACTTTAGTTTCAAATTCGGGTTCCCAATTACATAAATGCCTCTGGTTTCCGGTTTTACGTTCAGTTCAATCTGGCAATCTTATAAAAGTCGGATCCCTCCTTCGTAATCACGACGTTGTATATGGACGCAAAAACTCAGCTATTGCTTCTAAACTATTTCAATGGTTCGTACTTAAATACATTCCTTCCCCTACCATGGTTGCGGCCTTGACTAAACGTGATATTCTTGTATTAATTTTATATATATATATATATATATATATATATATATATATATATATATATATATATATATATATATATATATTAGTTTCTCAGTAAGTTGCTTTTCAAAGATCGCCTAAAATTTCAGCGATGTACTATGGGCTATAAGCCATTAACTTCTGTGGACACCCCTGCTACGAACGACATACAATAGACTTTCGCTAATCCGGCCATTCCTTGCACATATGGGTGCCGGATTCGCGGTAGTGTCGGATTGAGAGGGTCGGTATTTTAAACGCATAGGAACTATACAGTCTGTACTTTATTAAATACAAAAACACTGTATATTCATTTACGTAGAAAATTTATTTGTTTAGTATGAACATACACAGTAGTATCACTCACTATGAAACGTCATGAATTTTTAGTTCCAACAATGTTCATACGCGAGGTCAGGCGGAACAGGTTTCCGTTTAGAAGCCACAGTATGTACTGAACTTTAGTGTAAGAATGTCACAATTTCTACTGTATTACGTATATATAGCATTGCTTAACTTTTTTGTTTTACTAACAACATTGTAGCACACGATAATTCATTGTCGTGCACGTCATTTTTGCTTGAGTGGCTCGTGGCTGGATGTAGGCCGAACTATTAAGGGTCCGATTAGCGGGAGTTCTTAAATATTCGATAAAGCACTTCAGTAGTAAGTAGTAGCCACAATACTATTATGAACGTATTTAATTCCAACGGTAACAGCTATGTTAGTGATACTAAAATTATTATTAATAATGATAATGGGTAAGGAGTAGTTAATTATGAGTATGACAACTATTTGCTACAGAAAACTTACGCATATACAATACCTATGTGTAAAAAATAATTTACTTGTAAACAGCACAAATGAAGCAAAATTTATGACGTATATAAGTAAAAACAATACGGTACTAATACGAGGTCAATGGTGTGGAAATAGATAAAAACAGACATCATGAAAAATGTGGGATTTGATAGGCAGTTAAAATTTTGTCAAACAAACGCTATCGTGTAAAGAGCAAGAAAGGACAATAAGTTTTATTTATTTATTTGTTTCAGAATGATATAATATGTACCGTACTCCTAAGAACTAAGATAGAATCCTTCTAGTAACCTTGGATAGAATCTGGTTCTGTAATATGAAATAGTATATCTAAAACTTTAACAGATTGACAGTATTCTTGGCACGGACACGATGGTAGCGCCACAAGAGATTTTTAGCCCTAGTGACGTTTAGGTTTTATGCAGTTTAGGACTTGTGCCGCGAAATGATTGTTAGGTCTTGTGCCGCGTCCCTCCATGGAATAATAAGTGAAGGCCGAGTGAGAATAGTGCATTGATAGCCATTTCAATGTCCACGATTAGGACCACCGTGGTAGGCCTAGCCTTGTATCTGATGAACTGGTGAGGCAAATCGACGACAAAATTCGTGCAAATTGTCGACAGCGATGAAGACATTGCTTTCTACTCAACGCTTTTGATACTGACGCCGAACTGCATGTCGGTGTAAGCCAATCGTTGAAATCGGAGATGGGAGAAATTGAAAAACTTGTGCCACGGTATGATAAGCGCCTTAATTTGTATGGTGATTATGTGGGAAAATAGTTTTAAAATGTACACTCATGTCCAAAATTATTGTCGCATGTCTATAAATATCTTGTTGTAGGAATATAATTTGATAATGAATTCGCCCGGTATTTCTTCTAATGTTAGTATGTGTATAATCGGCAAATATATGTATGTGGCAAATTTCATGTCAAAAGAGTAGTAAATAAGAACAATAAAACGAAAATAAAACTTTGTCCATTTAGCAACATTTTGTTTTACTCGTTCTAATTTCCGTATTTATAATTCTTTTCCTACGAAATTTACCACAAATATACATTTCCCGATTATACACATAGTATCAGTATTAAAAATACCCTGCAAAATCATTATCAAATTATATTCTTACAAGAGGACAGTTATAGATATGCGACAATCATTTTGGACATGAGTGTACCTTTCAAATGTATATAACACAATCTGTCTTATTCATTCTGTTACGTTATTTAAAAACCTCTTACTTTCTGAACAGTCCTTGACAAGATGGAAGTTACATCAGCAATGTAAGCGAAATTGGCTTTGTACACTTTCCCCTGTAAAATTAACCTTTATCTTTGCGGTTTCCAGCGAGTTTTCACTTTCAAGCCATTTTTTAAAAAAATTCTGATGCGAGGTACAAATAAGAAAATTATCGCATAACCGTATATCCAGTGTGTTACACATACAATTATATAACTTAATTTTAAATTCCTTACTTAACACAAAAAATTCAAGCTACTGGAAAAGTAGAAAACAAAGCAACACTGCTTAGCCTACTTCTTTCAAGTTTTTCAATAGTCTAAAAATCATTCGGTTATTGATTTGAAAACGAAATAAATAAATAAATAAATAGTGATAAAATGTTATTTTTATTTCTTATATTTATTAAATTCTAAATTAGAGGCACGATATATACTATTTAAGATTCAAGAATACATTAGATTTTGAATGTTTCTAAAGCAAATGGGTAATTCAATCGATCATTCATTATCAGCAGCATGACCTAGACCAACAATTTAATTTATATCTGAATCGCATAGTCTATCGGCAGTTGAACCCTGGTAACTCATACCGAAGACGCGTTTGATAATCCTATATTACCAATGCAGCTTCAAAATATGCATCGAGCTTCATAAGAATAGCGGTAATCAAACTTAGTGAAGCCTCCACGAGTGTTGTCTGTCTTAAATCCATATTGCATGATTTGATATTTGAAAATTATCTATTCGTTTGTATTTTTAAAATTATTTATTTAAATTACAAGTATAACCCTTACATATTTTGTTTGAGAGTTCGCATGCGTGCCTTCACACTAATATTTTTCAGGAAAATAAATTTGAAATGTTGAATATTCATTCGTTTCTTAAATGCTTGTAGGTAAGAAGTTACATAAACATACATGAGATGTTATTAAATTTTGAAATTGTAAAGTGCATTAAGAAAGTACTCTACTTTCCTTCATAATAATTTGTACATGACTGACGCAAAACAAATAATATTAAACAAATTACAATAAAAAATCTACTGTGGAGTCCTCTTGTACTTTAATCAATATGAGTCAGTTTCTGTGCGAAAAACAACAAATACATCCTCACCCTGCTAGTTATCAGCTCGCGTCAGCACAGAGCTTACAGGCACCCCAGCTGCCGCAAGTAGTCACATAAAACGGAAAGTCCTTTAGTCACGGTAGAATATTAGAAGGGTAGGTGTTTAAGAGCTCTTCTGTAAAGTAGGCGAACACTAGAAACAGCCAAGCCAGAAAGAGGGTAATATCAAGCATGGTTATCTATGCTATGCTGCCAAATCTCTTATGGGCATCGATCAGGATTGTAGACTTCATGCTAAACTAACCAGTAAGTATTTTTTTTTTTTTTTTTGTTTTTGTTTGTTCGATCATTCCCTACTCATTTACAGGAATAGTGTCCATAATTACTGTTTAACTGCTTTTCTTTGAATAATCTCCTCAAGCATGGAAGTTTTCTGAGCAAGTCTCTTGTAAAAAGTTTATGTATTTTCTTCGTGATCTTTGGGTTAAGTGATCGGAACATTACGGATGCGGTACACTAGTATTTATTTTCAAAATTTTTTCATGTACTCAAATTACATTATGTCCTGTTACGTCACGTTCGTAAAAAAATACTTTTGTCTCTAGAATTTTAAATTGGATTGGATTTAGGTTTAGAATTCCTTTCAGCAGCAAGAGCATATAAGACGTGGACTTACAACTTAACGTGAGATCCGAACCACACGAGCTCCCGTCGGGAATCACACCCTAGAATCTTTTACGTAAGAAGACGCACCTAATGCATCTTCACGATCAAAACTCCGTTCCCAACCATCTCCTTGCAGAGAACGAGACCACGATTAACGTATAGAAAGGCAGAGTGAATAAAAATATGTGATAGAGATGTTAATTAACTTAAATGTTTGTTTGTCTTTTATATCCTGGTTTTTTTCGCCCCCTTCCATATCCTCATTATACAGATTCTTCCATTTACACTCAATTCATTTAACACCTGTCTTCTTTAACGTAAGCTGCAAAAATGTGGGACGTAAGTAGTGATGTGAGGTGGAAAATTTTCCGTTCTAAAAAAAAATATCAGTAATCAAGTAACAATTCCTCAGCAATCATGAAATTGATTGAATTCGTGTATAGAAATGTTAAGAACTGAAAGATCGTTTAAAGAATCTGAAAATTTTCATGGATCAGACAATTTTCAGTACTATGTAGGAACAAGTTAAACAATTTTTCATGAATCGAAATATTTTCGGTCTTATATGGAAAAATTGAAGAACTTTTTATGAGTCGGAAAGTTTTCATCATTTTGAAGCAAAAAATAAGCAACTTTTTTGTGAATAGGAAAGTTTTATTGCTCTGTAGAAACAAGTGAGAGGAATTTTCATAGATCGGAAAATTTTCATCACGATGTAGAAACAAGTGGAAAACACTTTTCATAGGCCTGGCAATTTTGGATATTATGTCTAGTGATGTTAGGTGGAAAATTTTCCACTATATTTAACTGCACATAGAGCTACAAAATTGAATTTCAGTAGAGGAAAGTTAGTCAGCAACAAATTATAATTTTCCACTTAGCTTTCGGGATTCGGAAAATTTTCTATTTCAAGTTGGGGAAAAAATTTACAGTGTTTCTCTCTCTCTCTCTCTCTCACTCTGCGAGCTTCTTCGTTGCTAAGCGGTTAGCATACGCGCCTTTGGCATGGAAAACTTGGCTTCGATTCCCAGCGGGAGCTCATGTAGTTCGGATTCCACGTTAATCAGTTGGTACCGTGTTATATAGTCTCGCCCTTGAAAGGGACGTTAAACTCAAAATCAACTCAATTCAACTACTCTCTCTCTCTCTCTCTCTCTCTCTCTCTCTCTCTCTCTCTCTCTGTGTGTGTGTGTGTGTGTGTGTAAGTATGTGTGTGTATGTATGCAAAGTGCAGAGAACATACCTCGAGTTCGTAGAGTGCAAATATCCCATTCTATTATCTAAAATTTCAATTTATTAAAAGTCATTAATATTTTCCGATTCACAAAAACGACTCCATTTATTCATTCGATTCATGAAAAATTGTTCCACTTGTTCCTACATAGTGCTGAAAATTGTTTAAGCCATGAAAATTTTCAGATTCTTTAAACGATCTTTCACTTTTTAACATTTCTATATATGAATTCAATCAATTTTATGAATACTGACGAATTGTTACTTGATCACTGATATTTGTTAAGAACGGAAAATTTTCCGGAAAAATATAGAAGATAATTTTCCACCTCACATCTCGACTAAACAACGATGTAGTAATAAGTGGAGTATGTTTTTGTGAATCGGAAAATTTTCCGTTTCAAAATTTTCCGGAAAATTTTCATCACTGGACGTAAGACTAGAAAGTAATTTCATTTTTGTTTTTCATAGAAATCCCTATAATTGGCTTCTACACTTATAGGTGTGACGTACTTCTAGGTGACTTTAGGGAGGAGACCGTAGGCCATTAATAATTAGAATGAGATTATTATAGATACTAGCTGAAACACCCGTTTATTGCACAGGAAGAATAGCTTTCTGTAAACCTTCCCACCTTAGGATATTCTTTATTAAGCGTGTCTGTAGATCTATCTTCGATTTTGTGTCATCTTCGAAATGCGCCTAAAGAAGTGTTTACCATTACAGGGGTTAAATAAATAAGTAAATTATATATATATATGATTTCACATACACAGTCTCTTGGAAATTACAAACAGAATAAATAAAGCATATCGGAAATGAAAATTCGTTTCACGTAAGGGAGATAATACAGTGGAATTAATACAACTCTATTCGGCGAAGAGCTTTCCGTACACTATATACTCGAGAGACACGTGTTCCATCAATTTCGCACTGGAAAAGAAAACAACTTCAAGGTGAGTTTTAATAATTTTGGAGGAAACAAACTTAATGGCCTGTGGTCTAGGCCTGTATGTAGCCTAGAGCGGAAAACCATTCGTGTTTCCAGCCTTATATTACAGAATAAACTAATTTAATGTATAAGAAACTTTCACGCAGGGTTTCTTTAAGAAAAAATGTTCCAGGGGCCACACATTTTCACACAGTACTATTATATTATAGACGTATTATATTGATCTCCGGGGGGTCACTCTCAGAGCTCCGGGGGAGGAGTACCCCCCAAAAAAGCAAGTCTGGGAGAAACACTGTTTTGACGTGGGCATTCCTACACTACGGATTGTAAAATACTTTGTCCTTTCCGAACTCAAAATATAGCACGATCAAATAATACAATTTTCTGAAAGTTTTAAAAACAGAGTGGGCAAAACCATCTTCAACTTTAGTAACCAAAAATATATTTGATAATCCCTTACTTTTTTGTTCGCGTGTGTGTGTGTGCGGGGGGGGGGAATTAGGGAAGAAAACAGAAAAATCTTTAAGTTTTACGTTCCACGCTCATGCCGGTTAGGCTAAATGAGAGGGTGATAATGAGAGATGAGTGAAATGGTGGAATTAAGAAAGTGGGAGGAAACGGGAGAACCCCGAGAAAACCCACGAGCACGGTGTTTGTCTACCACAAAGTCCACACGAAAAAAAAACAGTTCTGGATGTATTTTAACCCAGCAAGGGCTAGAGTATTTTAACCCAGCCATTGCTGCATTAATACACACGGTAATAATTTTCAAATTAAACAAGGATAATGGTACACAAGTAAAATTCTAAAACCTTGTTTTGAAAATCGAAATCTGATTACCTATATGAACTTAAAGGTATTTCCATTGTCTAAACATATTTTAGTAGCACCTATATTGTAGTGGTGGCCGGTGGTGTTCATATACACTAACTCAGTATTCACGTTTTCGTAGATGCGCACTAAAGCCGGGTAAATATTAACTGAATGCAGATCGTGGATATAAAATAATATAATAAAACTACACTTATTACATTTCTTAATATTTGCCATTTTATGCAACGAAGACAACTTATGTACAGTTGTCAAAAATCATAATGTAGCAACACACCATAGGTGGTTGTATCCTTGTATATTTTGTATACCAAGAGCACGTACTTTCACTCCTTTGTGCGCTGGTGAATTGCACCCAGTTATTTTTAACCACGATGGCTTTCAAATTACTCAACCATTTACAGACTTCAGTCATTTTAAGAGTACAAAATGGAATATTCACATATTTTAGGAAATCCCCTTCTTAAACACTGGAGATCATGGCTACTTCTTTAAGTGAAAAGTGGAATATTTAATTTTCGGCGTATATGGAACTCCCCATTTCCCTTAAGATGCGCATTTTAATGAAAGACATGAAAACTCGGCTTGAGCCAAATGCTATGTTCGAGAGTTACTTTCAAACGATTCAATCGTTTTTCTTTGATAATGAAACCCACAACGTCGATGTCTGTTTTATATACTGACAAAATAATATAGGAATTGCTTCCTTAGAACTGAAATTTTTGATTAACTGGCCCACGTGACCACTTGCTTTTAATATTGATTTTATATATGTATTTTCACCTCCAAGAGTGGAAGTTTCGAAAACGCTGAAAAATTTAATTTCAATTAGCAGTTTAAATGACAAAGTTCACACTTCAAACTTAAACTAATCCTTAATGTGAACATGAGTAACTAGTTCGAGCTAATGTGAACATGACTAACCTCAGATAATCGGGGCTCGAATCATACAGACTTTCCAAATTACGGCAGTAGTGTACATAAAATAGTAAAGGCGTCAGCACTAGTATAATAAATAGCCCTATACTATTTGCTGTACAGAGAATTAAATTGTTCTCCTGTTAGAAACATCGAGATAATATAAAAGACCAGAAGATTTCTTGTGATTGTAATATCCATCTTGGATCCGCGATTTTGAATTTTGTAATCTTGGTGTAAGATTCGGAATCAATTGTCCTAAAACCCCTGGCAGTGTATTTTCTTCTACATTAATGATCGTTTTCTGTCTATGCTTGCAGACTCCCCCTAACGTTCCAAGGATAATTTCTACTCAAACCCGCGCCATTGCCAAAGTAAAAAGTACTTGTTATTTTTCGATGTTCTACAAGTATGTAAAGTTTCATTCAAATCGGTGAGTTCACTTCGTAAGTTTCTTTGTTAAACGATTCCAAGCGGGAGTAAGGTTGCCCACAAGAAGGGCGCTTACAACACTTTTAGAGACGAGACAATTTTGATCAAGCAGAACTTCGTCATAGGTGCACATATTTTGATTATTTTGATTAATTAATTAATTAATTAATTAATTAATTAATTTCTTGTTTGTTTGTTCGTAAGTATGTTCTTTAGTTGTGATCCCAAGTAAACTTCACAAGGATCTAACAGTAATCTTTACACTACTAAACTGATCAACGACTAATAGTAATTAAACTTCATTGTGTGCATGATCACACGTAACTCCAACCCTGTTGTGGTGATTTTATTCTTTTTTCGTTTCAAAAAGTATACTTATCACTAGTACCAATAAATTATATCATTTGTAATATATATGGTCACCCGCATGTTTTGTAGTCTGACCCACTTATAGGAAGTTAGTGTCCTGGCTTTAGATGCCTAACTAAACTACTGGGATAACGAAAAAGTGGAAATTTAAAAGAAAAGCAAAATACTTCAAAAACTCACTAACAAGCAGAAAATTAAATATTTTAAAACAATATTAACACGCTTCAACAAAAGTGATAAAAAGTAGAAAAAAGCGTTAAAAATAATAATGAAGAAACAGAAGAAAACAGAAGATAACCATTACTATTACATAGAGATGCAAAAAAGCCAACTTTTTTGAATCTACGTTTTTTTTCACATAAAAGCCGGCTTTTTTTTGGGGGGGGGGGAACGAGAATTTTGGAACTTTTTGCTTTTTTTCATTTTCATGGTTTTTCTATTTAAATAACTTCCTTATAGTATACTCTGAAGTTAAATAAGATTTCATGACGTAAATGCTATATTTCGCTCTGGAATTCACCATCATGATGGATGGAACACATGTTTTATGAATTAAGTAAACAGAGTACGTAGTATTTGAGGGCAAGTGTAGACGATATTTAACTTTATTTTAACTGAGTTATCGAAATTTTTTCCTTTTCTACGTCATTTCTTTTTAGTCATCCGTGTTTCATTTCCTAGAGATTAGTAGGCCTGCTTGCTCTAGCTTCTAGCACATAAGTTAAACTTTTACTTTTCAATAAATCCGTCAGAGCGTACTTTTGCCAGTATATCTGTCAAAGCGTACTTCCACATTCTTGTTATACTGTAGCTGTGCAATGATTTAGCAATAATCTTCCGGATACAAACTTGAATGCCATTTTACACAAATAATCAATAGCGGATTCAGAAAAGTATTTTGAGAGGGGGTTTTCTTATTAATGTTTAGTTTTTCTAAAAATATCTAATTTTTATTTGAGAAGAGCTTGAAGTTGATGAGTAAAGGAATAACAAATGTTTAGTTTGTTTTAGAAATTCTGTAATTTCGGGGTACAAGCTTCACCCGTAAAACATCCCCACCCTAACCCCCTCCGCAAATCTGTCACTGCTGGTAATTAGTAGGGGAAGGTAGTCGAATTCTGCGCGGTGGATAATTCTGCGCACACGTGTTTCTTCAACTTGGAGATTCTTTACGACACATTGGTTGCTGCTGCTATGAAGCGACCGTTACTAGTAACTAACATTAAAGGAGGGAAGCCAATATGTCAAATGTTTAGACTGTAAGTGGCAGTTGAATTATTTCTTTCCTGTTGATGTTAAATAGTCTTCAAGAGAATTAAGAGGTCAGTTCTATATTTTATATATTTCTAGATCGTTACTTTTATATTCCATTTATATTGTAAATGGACATTATAATTACGGCAATTCGTAGTTCTAATCAATTTTTAATAACTCGTAGTTTTGTGTTTTTTGTTAAATGGCGGAGTAGGGTTATTCTGCGCAAAATCGATGGGATATTCTGCGCAGTGCGCAGAATTGCACCTCAAGAGGTTTTATGTTAATAACAAGCATATGTAATAGATCTGCAAAATATCGTCACTCTCTGATTAAAGATACAGGGAAGAATAGAAAGAGCAACTACGAGAGGTAGTTATGCAGAGGAACAACTAAGAGAAGCTATCAGTGCTGTTAAAAGTGAGTGTGCGATTCGAGAAGTTTGAAGATTGTATGGAATTGCAGAAAGAATCTACTATTCATCTACGGATGAAAACTGGAAATATGGAGTATGCTACTCTCGTAAGTGTTCTCGCGAGAACAAAACACGAATTGGTGGACTATGTGATAAGCGTTGCAAGCGTTTGGTATCACACCTATAGACCATCGGTGTTTGGCATACGAATTTGCTGAAGCAAGTCGAATTGCGCATAATTTTGATGGAACTACCTAATTTGCTGGAAAGGACTGGTTGAGACTATTTCTTTAAAGAAATCCAAGAATAAGCCTAAGGAAACCTGAAGAAGTAAGTTTGAATAGGATAAATTGATTCAATGAAGAAGCGGTGACACTATTCTTCAATAACTTGGAAACAGTAATGAAAAAGCACCATTTTCCCCTAAGTAGAAATTTCAACGTGGACGAAAGGGGTATTTCGAACGTACAAAAACTTGTGAGAATTTTAGCACCTAAAGGTCAGAAACAGGTAGGAAGTGCTATGGTGTGCGAGCGTGGAAAGACAGTCACTGTTGTGTATGCTTGTAGTGCATTTGGAATCTTCGTCCCTCCCATATTTATATTCTCACGGCGTCGCATGTACGATCTCGCCAGTATTTTCGATGAAGCATACGTCAAAGTTCCAACTATGGACAAAGCCATAGCTGGATTTAGGGCTGTGGGAATAATATCATTAAACCCTGACAAATTTTCAAAATCAAACTTTCATGATGTCACTATGGAGGAACCTAACATAGTCATTACTGCTAGAGATGATGAGGACAGGTTGGTATAAAACGTCGAGGAAACTAGTCGTGATTGTGGAATTCATACTTCAACAGAACATAGTTTTAGTGTCACATCTCAGAATCACATTGTTCTCCCTTATCATAGCACGCTTATGATTTCAATACACTCAAAAAAATGTAATATTTTGTTCAGTTATAAAACAAGTAGAGAATAAAGTATATAGTAAAACCTGTAGCCCACCTTGTCGTTCTTTTTCTGAACCCATGTCATCTACATATCTAAGTATGTTATATGTTATGAAAATGTTTCCCTGCTTTAAACATATATATTTGCTTTGCGCAGAATTACTCCATATTACGCGCAGAATTACCCACCTAGTTGGGTAATTCTGCGCAAACGTATAGTTCAGGTTTTTTGTCTATTGTCGAGTACTGGTATGAGCTTTTACTCAAACTACGTCTTTAGCTTGTCTACTACACAGCAAACAATGGCTGTGCAAAGTTATGTCGTGATACTTACAAAAACAGCGGAGAAATAACGATTTTTCCTTAAGTGCGCAGAATTCGACCACTTTCCCCTAATAACAACGACTTAAAAACGATAAGAATGGAAGTCGGCCAGAACTCCCAGTACACGCATTATCTCTACATTCACAGATGCAATTAAGAAGAACTTTTGTCAAAATGGTCGAATGTGCGGTTGAATCCCGGACTTCCCGATAGAAGCGCAAAAGCTAACCACTCGCTCATGGTTGTTGCGCAGTTATGGTTAACTTAAATATATTCTCTCTCTCTCTATGGCCTATGGAATCAGAAGGTTCAATGCCGCGTTCACAAAAGCTCTCCACTGACTTCAATCCTTAGCCAAGTGGATCCAGTTTTTACTTTGTATTCCTATTTCTGCGAGATCCATTTTAAAATTGTCCTCCCATCTGCGCCTGTCTTTCTAATGGACGTTTTCCGATTGAGTTTCCAGTTAAAACTTTGAAAGCATTCCTACCTTCTTCCATTCTGGTGCATGACCCACATACCTAAGCCTCCTAGACTTGATGACTGTTACGATGTTTGGTAAACCGTATAAATTATGCAGTTCTTCATTATGAAGTTCTTCATTATGAAGTTTCCCTCATTCCCGTTCCTCTTGGGTCCGAATATTCGTCTCAGGATTTTATTTTCAAATACTTTCAGTCTGCGTTCTCCCCTCAAGGGACCATGTTTCACAACCACAAAACAGGCATGATTATCATTTTATATATTTTAAATTCCTCGACAGAATTCGCGACGACAAAATACTTTGAATCGAATAATAACACGAATTTCCTGATTTCAGTCGACATTAAATTTCTTTGTGGATATGATTTTGGTCTAGTGATATTGGCCCCAGATATTTGAAAGTATCCATTTTGTCGAAAGTTTTATTTGATATTTTAACGCATCCATAATTTGCCATATTACGATCCCGATGAACTTCCATGTATTTAGTTTTCTCTGCATTTACTTCTAAACTAATGTCGCGGCAAGCGTTTAATAAGGACTCTGCATTTCCTTTTATTGTTCTATTAAATTTGCATCAGCAGCATACGCCATAACCTGGTGAATACAATTCAGCTCTAGGGCCTAGTTGCTATCTTTAATTTTACTTATTGCGTACTCCGGAACAAAGCTGAGCAACAATGGCGATATCGCATCTCCTTGTTTCAAGCCATTCTGGACGTGGAAGCACATGAACAAGAATTTTTCTGCTCGGACTTCACTTCGGGATTCATTTAAACACATTTTAATTAATCTAACTAGCTTTATCGGTATTCCGAATTCTGTAAGAATGTTGTACAATGTTTCCCTCCTATCCGAGTCTTGAGCCTTTTCAAAACCAATAAACAGCTGATGTACTGGGTAATATATTCCCATTTCTTTTCGAGTATTTATCGAATAGTAAATATCTGGTCGATAGTTGATCGATTTCCCTAAATCCACACTGATAATCTCCAATAATTTCACCTGCGCATGGAATAAATCTTGTTAATAGAATGTTAAGAGAATTGTTCTATAATTATTACATTCAATTTTGTCGCCTTTCTTGTGAATTGGAACAGTGATTGATTCTTTCCATTCTTCTTAAATGTATTCCATAGTTTGTCTCTTTTTTAAAAAAAAAAAAAAGTTTCGTATTGATATGTTGAATTCCTGTCGTTAAAAATTCAGAAACCTTCAGGACTGGGTAAACCATGGTGATGGTGGTTATAAGTCTAGGAAACCGCACGATCATATGAAGTCTATTACGCATATGATCCATTAACAGAAAATTTGGTACTTTCCCGATTTTGAACAAGCTTAAACAGCCAGTGCATTATAGAATTCGGAATTTTACCGATTTTGCAGATTCCAAGCACCTTATAGGTGGTGCCATTATTACGTATGTGATCAATGAATGAAAAATGTGTTCGAAATGTTCATACACTGTATATGAAAGTTAAAACTTAAAAATTCCAAGAATGTACAGAACCACCCGAAACCAAGCTCTTTATGTGCAGCTTTTAAGATTATCTTATAAATGTATTTCTCTCATGTTTTATTTTTTGTTTCAAAAAGAGGGTTGTGATATTTTGAAGTAAAAATACTACATACAATTTTGCTAGTTATTAATCTTCAATCTTCTTTTTAAAAAAGTACTTAATTTTGTCTTAAAAGTATAAGAAGTTATACATATGAATTCCAAAGGATTAACCAATATATATATATATATATATATATATATATATATATATATATATACCGGGTGCACCATTTATAATGTCCCACCTTTATAACAGAGGAACCAAGAGAGAGAGAGAAGCGAAACTTTGCACAAAGCAACTACAGGAAGGGGGACGTCTATCGATGTATTGGGTAACATCACCAGGTGAACAGTGTTGCCAACCCAATATAAAGTTATGATTTTTTAAATGGAATGACCTAAATTTAATTTCATAATTCGAATTAGCAATGAAAACAAAGACAAAAGAGATGACACTTACAGATCAGTGTTGCATACTTTTTGAGAAATATTGTAAAACATGTGTCAAGTTTAAACGCCTTTAACACATACAAGAAATAAAGTAGTAACTATTTGTGCACATTAAATGAAATACTGATAAGAACTCTTTAAAATGACTTCAAGTTTACAAGGATCAGTTAAACAGTGTTGCCACAACAGAAGAGAGAAAAGTTGAATTTGGAAATAGTGCAATAACTTGAAAAAGCTCCCTAGTACAGTATGATTTAAAATTCATAGAGCAAATCAGTATGTCATAAGGAGCATTGTCACGTTTATTTGAGATCGATAAGTCAAGTACTTACCAAGATATTCGGTACTCTGTAAAAGCTGAGAATTTTGTGCTGTATAAGATGGTAACGCTGTTTCAAAATTCCCTTTTTTTTCCCTCAGCGTTAGAGAAATCGTGAAGAAATGTATAAAACGAAATAAAACATTGATCAATGGACATACAATGAAATGAAACCCATTTGAGTTCTTGAAGGAACTAATTAAACTTAATGTGGATATAAATTGTTCTTGAGTTAGTAATACGAATTCACATTTCAACAAGATGGTAGAAATACGTTTACGAGAGTTACCTAATAGCTATTTCGTGCTATGAATATACTTATTCTCGTGCAACTTTAGGGCAGTAATATCGAAACAATTCAATATTGTCTGTAAATATTAACGACTTGTTACTATTTCTTTTTTAAACACGAATGAATGAAATAAGTAACAGTTTGTTCCAATACAAAGGATGATTTGCATGCACAATTTCTTTGGCTGTTTTGTAGCTGTTGGGTTTAGCCAAGCGGTGTAACCATGATAATTACTCACTTTCTTCGTTTGCACGTGTAAGGGGATCATTCGGAAGCAATGGTCAAGAAATTGTACATACAAGAAATGCAAGAAGTCATTATAACTGCTATACCGATGATCACTAACAAAATGTTAAATATTGCTTTGCTTTGACGCAATCCATATCGGAATAGTTCCCCAAGTCTCTGGCATTACCCATCAGGTTACGAAACAAATTTCTGTGTGGTATTATTTGTACAGATGTACTCTCACTTAGGAACTTAAAATTTTAAAGTCATTTTCCCTAACTGAGTATTTTTTATTTATTATTATTTTGCTACCATATTATAAATCTCTACAAAGGTTAGCTGTATGAGTTGTAGCCTATATTCACCAATGAAATAGGCATTTTTTCTGGAAATACCTAATTATTTGTACCATAAAATTCGTGTATTTTTTAAAATTTCTACTTTGCCGCCAACTTGTCAAACTGTACGTTATCTTCTGTATTTGTCAGCTTATTTATTGAATGTATAGTTACAAATCATCGAATAAGTTTGAAACGCGCTACTGCCTTTCATGTGAAGCTCGACATAATATTTTAAGTACATATTTAGGAATATTTCTCGTGCAGCTTTGCTTTAGTCGCATAACTCGAAATAATTGTTGAAAAATTACAAGTATTTCACAAATTCCTTCTTATTGTTTACTAAATGATTTGCGCTGGCCGACATGGAAACTTGTCAAATGGAATAGTTAAATTTCAAGGGGACCATCATAATCAATTGTTGAATAATTAAGATTCTTCTAGGATTTGCGCGTAAATACGGCGTCCGGATGTATGCATAAAAACTGCAATGTAAAAAGCAAGAAACAATTTGTGCTAGTAGGCCACTAAAAAGCAAGAATGCTATCTCACCGAGTCACGGCAGGGCGAAGCTGAAGGGCGCGAGCTCTAGAGAGGGGGTGCGTCATCGAAGATATACAAAAATAGAGATAGTGAAATGAGTGGTTTTAGGTAATAATATGAGTTTCTATAATACTTGTCACGGTTTCATACTTGTAGCATTCCACTTGTAAACATAAAATACAACTTCTGTACACTGTGCACAAATACAGCACCGGTGGAAAATACAACCTTCATTTGTATGCACTCACTTATTTTATCCGTAGTAAAGTACTCGTAAGGATTTTACACTATACTCCGCGTCACCCGAATTGGCGTGTGGCATCAACCAATAAACTCACAGTGCGCTGTTACTAAACCTTCAGGGAGGAATCAAATCATTCATAATTAATTTTGTTCGTATTTGTGGACAGTTATGAATGATTAGGTTCCTCCCTGAAGGTATAGTAACAGCGCACTGCGAGCTTGTTGGCTGATGCCACACGCCAACTCGAGGGACGCAGACTATGGTAACGTACACATCTAAACATGAAATACAGGTGTATTACTTTGTATTTAACTCTATCGCTTGCAGAACTTTTTTTTATGGATTTTCATGCGAAGTACGGAATTTTACATGTAAATCTTTCAAAATTTGGTGCGCCAAAAGTAAAAAAACACCATATTCACTATAAACTCAAAGGTAAATAAGTTGACCAAAATGCAAGTAGTAGCAAGTAGTAAGAATGACGTAATGTACTATACACTGGCTCACGCACAACAATGCATGATATGTTTAACTTTTGTAATATAGTGCTGATGGGGTTCATTAAAATTTTACTTAGGTGTTTTTTTCTTTCTCTTTTCCTTGAACATAAAATATGAGTTAGGATACGTAGGTTGGCTTTGGTTAGCTTAGTTTAGTATACATTTGGTAAATTCCTTCTATAATAATGCAGCAAACGTAGAAATTTGTGAATTGTGCATTAATATCACAAAAATCATAGGTTCAAGTTTTCTCTTACATACACAACTGCTAGGTCGTAATTAATGAATGTCTTAAAATGTTTTATACGGCTTCATTCTGCAGTGGATTGTGTTAACGAAATGTAAAGTATGACTTTTTTTTACGATTCTCGGTATGCAATTACAATTATATATTGCATTGTTTGTGTTCGTTTGCGATCCGCAAATTTTGCGAACATTATTACAAAAATAGATTCATATACTGTTATTTAGCGTGGCACATAGACTGTTATTTGTTATGGTACCAATAGCTTCTAATGTTTGCATTTAGTGTTTATATGTACCGTTACGTACAATATCATGTCATAGCAACTGTTCGGAATAGTTTTTGCAATATATTGTACGACAGTCATTTCAAAAGTTCTGCACACTGAAAGATGTTATGTAAGCTAATAATTTATTGTACAAAATACCTTTACAGGCCATCAATACAATCTCCATACTTGTTTATGAGAGCTTCCCAACATTTGGCAAATTCTGTATTCTGGATATTGCACCTTCATTGTTGAGGTGTCTGATCACTCGGGTGACCTCACTGAAAGCTTCGTAAATCTAATCAAAACATTTTCCACAGAGTAGTTCTTTTAATTTGGGAAACAAATCAAAGTCTGGTGGGGTCAAATCAGGACTATATTGGGAAGGAAAGTATTTCCCATCCATACTTGTTAATTGTCAATCTTACTTCTAGAGCAGAATGCGACCTTGCATTATCGTTCAGAATGAAGACACCAGCTGCAAGCATGTCGGGATTTCTTTCAATAATTTTCGGGCGCAAAACATTTTGCAGAAACAGCTTGTAGTATACGCCTGCTATAGACGTCCCCTGTGTCACTCTATTGTAGCTATCTCTCGATTCGTATCATACGCGAAGATCATCGTAAGTTAAACGTTTGATTGTTGCTAGCGGAATTTCTTCGGGCGTGAAGAGTCAGAATTGTTTTATTGTGACGACTGAAACTTCAATTCTGGTTCAAACTCTCGTATCCAGGTTTCATCAATTGCAACAGTCGTTTGGAAAAACTGATCTTCTTCTGTTTGATAACGTTGAAGCAATTTTTCTGACATTCTTTTGCAACATGCTTTCTGCTCTTTACTCAGATCATGCGGAACCCATCTCATCTTCATCTTCAGCTTCTCAGTAATGATTCTGTAAAGTGAAGTGACATATTTTGGCCTCATATGCAATTTTCGTACATGTTTTCGTCGACCCTCTCTCAAAATGTCATTCACAATAATCTTAGGAGTGTAGTCTGTTGCAGTTGATGGTCTTTCACTTCTTGGGGTGTCCGCAGTGCTTACACGACCTTCACGGAAACGAGCTGAGCACCAAAATACAGTGATATGATCCACTACACTATTTCGACAATCCTCCCGCAAAGTATTGTAAATTTCAGTTGAATTCTTTCCACATAGAGTTTCGATGTTGATATAGGAACGTTTATCATCACGTGTAACCCAATTTCAGGCACGTTCACCACTGAATTTCTCACAACACAGCTAAGCAAACCAGAAAACATAGAAACAATCGTCAAGCACAAACTCTGACCCACAACTGACCTAAAAGTGAACTTGATCAAACCACTCAAACGGTCGTGTATAGGCTGTGTGCAAGACTTTTGAAATGACCCTCGTATTTATACCTGGACCCTCTCATTTCGTAACGGTTTGCGTCAACACAAAGCGAATAAGCATTTCGGTTTTACTTTCACGTGATGACGTGTTTTCTACGGACACAGTCCCACGTAGCACAGGATGGTTCTTGTCTCTCTCCCTTGTCTTCCTTTACGCGCATATACACTGTCGCTGACATGCCTCCTCTATACGACCAAAAGCCCGTGTGAGTTTCCAACTTCGTTCTGTTCAAATAGATGAAATGACCACCATGCAGAGGTTTGTACGTATTTTTCCGAGAATAATCGCTTTTCAGATATATCAGTTTGCAGTATATCATAAATCTATATTCAATTATTGTGAACCACTGTACAAAAAACAATAGATTTTGATTGAATTATAATAGGAAAATTATGTGGTTATACCTTCTTAAAGTTAAACAGCGAGGGCACGGTTGCTCAGTGGTACAGCACTTACCTCTGGTGCGTGGGGTCCCTGATACGACTTCCGATCCAGTATGTTTGTGGTGGAAAACATCGTGTCCATGGGGTTGTCGGGTAATCTCGCTTTCTCTCACATTCTCATCCCATTAATTCTTCTATCATCAGTCACTTGCCTTAATCATTGTCCCCCTTAGCCTAAATGGCATAAACGTGGGACGTTATACAGAAAGTTACGCTGCGCTAAGGAATACGATCTAGTATATAATTTGCAGAAGAACTATGGAATATTCTTTACACAGTATGTTTACACTATTTTGTTTACAAGATACCCACCTTTGCTAACGCGCCTGGTCCCTATAGATTACTTTAGTTACCACTACTTTGGCCCTGCCCTGACTTGGTTAAATACTTCATTGCTTTTTGTGGCCATCCAGCACAGATTTGATTTTTTTATACTGTACTCGTTTACTCGTCAACTCACTACGGATCCAACCGTTCATGGTCCCACCAGATTCTCCGTTTCTTAACCGATCACATACATTTCTTGTTATTAATGGCCACTTAACAGGGGTTGTTTGGTGTTTGTTCCACTATAGGTTTTATGGCATATTTCTACGTGCTGTACTTTTACTCATCACGTTTGAGTCCCCATAAGGGAATCGGCACCTATGAATCCATAAATGCAACTCACTTCTTAAAAAACAATATTTATACATTATTTGTAGTTAATTTCGTGGTGAATGAAATACAAAATAAGTTGTGTGTGGTCCCCTAAAATTGGATAGTACGTATAAATATTGGATGATTTGAAAAATTTTGCTACCATTTAAGAGAACTTAGCCTAGGTATTTTCAATTCAAATTTTACAACTATTAATATCTACGTTTTATTGTCTTTTCTAACTTATGTTCAGGAGAAAGAAATTAAATTAAAGAAATATATGTTTATGATGATCAAGAAACAATTATTCGTAACATACATTACAAAATTCATGAAATATAAAACATATTCTGTTTAATTTAATTCGGCATATCACAGAATATAACTTGTGTCACAGATTAGTACTTTAATATTTCTCCCACGCAGAGGGAAGAAAGGGAATTTTGAAACAGCGTTACCATCTTGTACAGCACAAAATTCTCAGCTTCTACAGAGTACCGAATATCTTGGTAAGTACTTGACTTATCGATCTCAAATAAACGTGACAATGCTCCTTATGACATACTGATTTGCTCTATGAATTTTAAATCATACTGTACTAGGGAGCTTTTTCAAGTTATTGCACTATTTCCAAATTCAACTTTTCTCTCTTCTGTTGTGGCAACACTGTTTAACTGATCCTTGTAAACTTGAAGTCATTTTAAAGAGTTCTTATCAGTATTTCATTTAATGTGCACAAATAGTTACTACTTCATTCCTTGTGTGTGTTAAAGGCGTTTAAATTTGACACATGTTTTACAATATTTCTCAAAAAGTATGCAACACTGATCTGTGAGTGTCATCTCTTTTGTCTTTGTTTTCATTGCTAATTCGAATTATGAAATTAAATTTAGGTCATTCCATTTAAAAAATCATAACTTTATATTGGGTTGGCAACACTGTTCACCTGGTGATGTTACCCAATACATCGATAGATGTCCCCCTTCCTGTAGTTGCTTTGTGCAAAGTTTCGCTTCTCTCTCTCTCTTGGTTCCTCTGTTATAAAGGTGGGACATTATAAATGGTGCACCCGGTATATATATATGTATGTATATGTATATGTATATTATATATATATATATTGGTTAATCCTTTGGAATTCATAATGTAAATATGTTAAGAATTTTTAAATTTTTTTTTCAAAATTCATGGTTTATTTTAGAGGTTCTATATTATTATGTACATCAACCAATAACCAAATGATTTCTTGTGCTGTAGAGAAGCGAAACAAAGTATGCTTTATCCATTTAAAGCAAAAGTTTGAAAAAAAGACCAAAATTTCCCAAACAAAAAAGCGAAGCCGAAAAAAACAAAAAAGTAGTTTTCCAAAAAAGTAGTTTTTTTCCGAGCCATTGCATCTCTACTATTACCTACAAAAAAAAAAAAAAAAAAAAAAAAAAGAAATTGAAATCTGTGCCAAGCCAAAATATCAATGCCTAATATAAAATTAGTTCCGATAATAATTTTGTGAGAATTTGTTTGGCTTGGCAAAAATTTCAAAAACTGTTCTAGATAACAGTAATGAATTTTTTGTTGCACAACTTTTTTTAGCGCTTCAAGGACCGGAACGGCGACAGAAGCCTTTACGAGAAAGTTATTTTGTGGAAGCTTGAATAGAGTTGAGAAAAAGGCTTATAAAATATTCGGTGTGGAGTATTGTACTGTATGGATCAGAAACATGAATATTACGCAAAAATGATGAAAAGTGAGTGGAAGCTTTCTAAATGTGACTGTGGAGAAAAATGAAAGAATTAGCTGGGTCGAGCGGAAAACGAATGACAGGGTGACAGAAATGGTGGGGAGAAAAGAGTTTTAGATATTATTAAGATGATAAAGTGAAACTAGTTGGAACATTGGGTAAGAAGGAACTGTATCATGAGGGACGTGTTAAAGGGTATGGTGGCAGGAAAGAGGGAGAGGGCGAAGGAGACTGCATTAATTGACGATATTAAAATAGAAAAATCGTACGTGAAGATGAAGAGATCGTGGAGCGGAAGATCGTGGAGCATGCAAGCTTCTCAGCTGCAGCAAGTGACCTGTCAATGGCGGAAAAGCAATGATGATTTTTTTTTTTTTAATTTTTGGTGATTTTGTTGAAGTCTATCATCAACAAAATCAAGTCTATCATTATTTTTTTTAATTAAAAGATGATATTCGATTTAAATCTTGAAGAAATGTCCCCTTTGTTTCACGGTACATATCCGTTTATTTCAAGAACACTACTATTATGAAGCACAATTTTTCTTAAGCTACTTAGAACAAAAACCTTTGAAATACATTGAACAATATTACGAGACTTTAATGTGATTTTCATCTAAACAAACAACTGACATTTTAGAAAGTGGTTGTCGCAAGGGGATAATTAGACAATGATTAAGCTATAATTGAAGCAACTGTATTTACATAACATAAATCAATCAATGGGTAAAAATATTTTTCTAAACTCCAAACTCACATACGTCAACCATATAATAGAAACAAGCTGTTCGAGGGGACTTGTCACAAGACTCATACACAACTTTAATCACCTTTACATGGATGTTTACGTTTCTCGTAGTTGAAGGTTTTAGTCATTCATTGTCATTAAGGTACACAAAACACTTTGAAGGAATGTTGTATACTGTTTATAGTGAGCTACTACCTGAAGACCACGCCCAAATATTTCGACCATTTTAAAGTTTATAGTTACAAAGTGCTGTAAGCTACTGATTTGTTTTCAAACTGTACAATCTTTTAAACTCAGAAACTTTCTTCCCTTTTAGTTGAATGACTCAATGTATGCTACGTAGATAGTGCTAACTGAACACCTGCAAAGGTAACTTAGTTACATTTAATATACACATTATTAGGCCAATTGCATGTAAATATAATCTTGTTTTCTCCTATATAACATTTATTTAACCGAATCAGCTTTTTGTGAGCGTTTTTTTTTTTAAACAAAGTTTGACCTTCGTATTTAAGCCATAATGAGTGTAAGAGGCTAAATGGTACAATGTTCAAATTGCAGTAGCATGAACAATATATCACACACCAAATTTGATTATTCTTTAAGTGCTAATTGCTAATTACACAAATTTTTGTAACCTCCTTCCATTTTCATTGTAAGAAAGCATAAAATCCATAGAGGTTCCCTTCAAAACAAAATATTTAACTTCATTTGATAGGATATTATTGCACGACATTGAACATTTTTTTCTTTAATCTAATTACAACTGCATTCGAGAAGGCGCTTATCCTCCCGTGGTCCATGACGCAGCCCCTAAAATTCTACTAATAGTACCGTATATAAGCCCCTCCCCCCGAACTAATATCTTATCAATTAAAATCTTATTCAATGTTTTTGGTCTGAAAATGATCATCTTCGAGCACAGACTTCCTTTACATGTTTTTCTCGACTCGCCTAAAATTTAAGTTATGCAAATTCGCGTCATGGTCCTTCCTCCTTGTTGACTCACCTGGTATTATTCTAATATTAACAGAAATAAGTAGCAGTGTCACGTGTATAGCACGTGAAGGAGTTCTGTTTATATGGTATTTTCTTAATATTGAAACGGAAAGTGGTAATAGGTTTAATCCACTTCCGGTTTTAGTAGCGAGAGGGAGAGATGAAATATATTTTTAGAATGTTTAATTATAGGAAATCGCTTCTCGCTATCTATTAGTTTTTATTCTACAGCGATCAACGTTCAAACCGGAAGTGGTTGGTTTCTACCACTTCTGGTTAGAACATGGGATTAAAAGAGAAGATTGTATCTAGTCTTATAGCCCTAAAATATATTCCAGAAAATCACTTCTTGTTATATATTACCATTCTTCTTCTGTGTAGATCAATATTGAAACCGAAAGTTGTTAATTTCTACCACTTTCGATATTATCACCATCTCCATCAGCGAACTTAATTTTTAACCCCCTTTATCGTGAGCAATTTGGTGGCAATTCATCAAGTAGTTCTTGAGATTTGTTTTTCTCCCGAACAGACGGACGAATACAGGAGTTTTGGTGAAACATACACTAAAAAATTAATAAAATTCGAATTTTTTTTTCAAAGCAAAGTGGTTGAACGTAGTTTTGTGGTTCAGATTCCTCTTTAAGCAATCTGTTCTATCTTACGCAAGATTTGTGCTTAAAACGAATCGATCCAATCAGTGAATCTAATTAATTATACAGGATGTCCAATATACAATACATCCAGGAGTTTGGGATAGAACTTTTGAACCGGAAGCGGTAGACAAATAATGGTTATACCAAAATGAAACCTTGTTCATGCATATATTTTTAAACTAGGAAGCAACGATTGAAGTACATCAGGAACCACACAGTGTTGCCAGATGTAACCGAAGGTGTAAATCTTGTTTTTTTTTTTTCTTACAGAACACGTAAATTGACTCAACTCATACGTATAGATGTTCTGTCGTCAATTTTCATTTTGTATAGTTGAAGTAGCTTGGACACCATGGAATGGAAAAAAGAATTTTTCATTTCCACCGATAACTAATCGGATGAGGCCTCTGTAAGGCGTTACTAGGGAAAACGTGGTTTTCATAAATTAACATTCTGAATTGGCAACAGTGCTGATGTTGCAGTGCATCAAAAGGTGTGTTAAGGATCTGTCTACCTTATGCAATTCCTGGAAACAATGAAAAAACTTTGAATTTATCATGCATGCACCCGGCAACACTGCTATTCATTGAATCAAAGCGGGGGCACTCCCAGAATCTGCCGTAGAACTGGCAATTCAGTTCGTGATGAATAGCAATGTTGCCGAGTGCATGTAAGTAAAAGTTTTATCATGATAATTTCAAAGTTACGTTTTCATTGTTTTCAGGTACTTCATAATGTAGATAGATTCTTAACACACCTTTTGATACACTGAAACATCACTACTGTTGCCAATTCAAAATGTTAATTTATGAAAACCCCACGTTTTCCCTAGTACCCCTTATTAGTTATCGGTGGAAATGAAAAATTTCTTTTTCCCCTTCCATAGTTTCCAAGCTACTCCAACTACATAAACTGAAAATTAACGACAGAACATCTATACCTATGAGTTACGAGTTAATTTAAGTCTTTTGTAAACTAACTAAATAAAATTAAATGAAATCTTTGAGTTTTACGTCCCACGTTTATGCCGGTTAGGCTAAAGGAGACTGTGATTATGAGAAATGAATGAAATGGTGGAATGAAGAAAGTGGGAGGAAACTGGAGAACCCCGAGAAAACCCACGCACATGGTGTTTGTCCACCACAAAGTTCACTTGGCGGGGGCTGGGATCAAACCCGGGACCCCAAGCACCAGAGGTGAACGCTCTACCACTGAGCCACCGCGGCCACTAAATAAATAAATAAAAAAAAAATAAAAAATATATTTACACCTTCGGTTACATCTGACAACACTGTGGTTCCTAGTGTACTTCAATCGTTGCTCTAGTTTAAAAATTTATGCATGAATAAGGTTTCATTTTGGTATAACCATTATTTGTCTACCGCTTCCGGTTCGAAAGTTCTATTCCAAACTCCAGGTTGCATTGTGTATTGGACACCCTGTATTTTTCTCCCTTGAATATGCTTGGGGCAACATGACGTCCACAGCTTATGAGGCTTGAATTCATGTCTAAATCTCACACAACTTGGGGCTGAAAAGTGAAACTCAAAAACAACCAAATATTCAAGTGGGACGCTGAGTGCACCGAGATCTATGCCGAAAGATGGCACAGTTTCTTCCACGACTGGTTTCAAAGAATAGAAAAATGTGTAATGTAAGGTGGAAAGTACTTTGAAAAAGTATAAGAAATAAGATCATTTTGCAAAACTTTCCTAGTGCCCTTTGTACATTTACTACAAAGAAGTCACGAGCTTTCGCCTGAAGGTGAAAATTACCGGATGTCACTGGGCACGTTTCTTCGTAATCAATTGAGCTATAAAGAGAGCCATTAATTGCAGCAGTTAGCCTTGAATACTTTTTTTTTTTAATGAAGCATATAGCCTACAGTTTGAAAATTAAAAAAGTTTACTTTGATGGACTGAATCACATGAATCACATCTGTCGGCGTAAAAGCCATGGAAATTAAAATGATTACATACACACAACCTTACTGCTGCAAACGAACCATCCATACAACACTTCCGAGTAGTCGGACGTTTAGTTATTTATTTCGACTTGTTTTCAGTCGAGGTTAGGGTTATAGAAAGCCTTATCTACCACCTAACATGGTACAAAATTTTAGACTATGATTTTATAGTAAGAAACATTAGAAAGTAAAAATACACAATGATTAAGTGTGTTCTAAATAGTGCTCTCAACGGGTCGGGTTGAAGACCGACCCGACCCGACCTGTGACCCGAACCGTGATCCGACCTGATTGACCTGACTCGACAACCCGACCCGACAACCCGACCCGAGCTGACCTGACTGACCCGACAACCCGATCCGAGCTGACCCGACCCGAGCTGACCCGATCCGAGTCGCGTCGGGTCACGGGTCAGGTCGGGTCGGGTCAACCCGTTCCTTTTGAGAGCACCATCGTCAAGCAGCCATGCATGGTCACGAAACTAGGTGAACGCCAAAATGCACTCCCATTGGGAATTAAACCCGGACCACGTGTACCGAAGTCTTACACGTTAACCACTAGCTAGATCAAGCGAGTGATTTGTATATGCATCTTAATGAATATTTGGCAATTTTGAGGTTTGGTTATTTCTTTTTATAACTGATACCAATGTGGGCAGGGGGTCTTCTCGGAAGGCAATATCAAGAGTCTCTTGGAGACAAAAGGAAATCGTTTAACCACAATGATAAGGATTGAGGAAACAGGAGAACACCTGTGATTTTTTCCAACCCTTAAACTTCCATTCCAAAATAGATTCTTATTGTTCCGGGACCAATGCCACTTTGATTTTTCTTTCTCGGTAATTAAAACGTACTTTACAGTATATAGTTGCACGTAAGAAGATACATAATATGAATTTTTTAATTTAAAATTTAAAAATACAGTATGATATTTAATTATAAAGTACTACCGTAATTTTATTTCATCACTTTCAGCCCAACAAATGAAATTCAAAACAATTCGCTCCCTGGGTCTTGGTCATCAATACTGCGTCTTATTCTTTGTCTTCAAGTCAAGTCTTGGTCCTGCATTTCGTAGTCTTGGCGGTCTTTCACGCTATACCCCTTTCGGGATCCTCGGTTTTTGGGGTATTTTTTAGACTTTCAGTCAAGCAGCCACTGCATCGTCACTATTTATCCTAGGATCATAGTTCATACCTCATTCTCTTCAGAATGGAGCTGGCTTTTAAATGGTACCACTTGCATGCTCATACCATATACCAGGAGAGGGAAAAGTGATGTCAAAGGGAAAGTTTCGAGGGAATTTTTTTTCACACTTTGGGCCCCTCTGGAACGGCCCTGTGTGAACGTAGAGATCTCAAAAAATGTGATAAATAGTACTTGGTACACTGAATGTGTGTGCCAAATTTCAAGTATCTATCTTGAATACTAAGGGCGGGGAAATTTTATCAAGAATCCCCACAATGCAATGTCGCAAATTACCTTAAAACACCATGATCTCAGGTAAAAAAAATTCCTGAGACATCTCTATTTACCCTAGGACTATAATCCGCCAATCACTCTCTTCAGAATAGAACTGCCTTTCAGGCGGTACCATTCACATGTCTCCATCATGTATCTAAGGCGGGAAAATCCCGAAGAAAGGGATCTTTTGGCAAAAATATCCTTTTTCAACTTGTTGACCCTCTGGACCCCCCCCCCTTGTTTTAACGCAGAAATGTGAGAAAAATCTGGTAAATACTACTCGGTGGACTGAATGTTTGTGCAAAATTTCAATCTTCTACGTGCAAAAATAAGCCCGCCAAAAAATAATGAACATAGACCGCCGAAAAATAATAAAAGAAAATATATATTTTAGAATTATGACGTCATCACCTCCTATGTCTCGATGCAGGAAGGTGTGAAACCATACGTAAGGTCTTCTACAATGCCTCTGGACTTGAAAAACAAAAACCCGGAGGAAAAAGCTCAAAGAGGAGAGTTATAACGCAATGTACCATGAAACACCCGTATGGTACAAATTGTACCATGGGTTCCCCAAAGGGATACAAGAGACAAGAATGCTCGGCTCATCGCTACAAATGAAGACCAAGTGTGATTTTGATTATGGTCTTTCATGCTATACGGACAGCAAGAAAATACCCTCATCGCTAGTTGGTGATCACCAAAACAAGGCCAAGAGCAAATTTACTATGCAATTCGTCTTGCATATCCAATCTTTATCTTGTTCTTGTATTGATGTCCTTGGGCTTGGTGAAATAAAGGTCCCTCGATTCTGCACCGAGGCTAAGGGATATGGTGACCATGAGAAATGAATGAAATGATGGAATGAAGAAAGTGGGAGGAAACAGGAGAACCCCGAGAAAACCCACTACACGGCGTTTCTCCACCACAAAGCCTACTTAGCACAAGCTGGGATCGAACCATGAACACCATGAACCAGAGATGAATTCTCTACCACTGAGCCACCGCAGCCCTGCTTGGGCTTAATCGTCCATATCCAATCTTTCTTTTGGCCTTGCTTAAACAACTTCTAGTTTTGTTCTAAATCCAGACTCCATATTGGCGTAGATATTAATATTACAGTCGATTGGTAAAATCAATCTTACAAATTTAAAAATTAAAGTACACACAAGTACAAAAATAAGCATTTACCATAAAACACTAGCTGCAAATGTTCAAAATAGATTTATGGCTTCTATAAAATCAATTGAAAATTGCTATTTTTAATCAGGCAGGTAGTGAAAAACAGCAGCTTTCGACTCCAGCCGAGTTTAAGCTCAACCTAAACTCAGTTGACCAAAGTGAACTGACCCGACTGACCCAACCCGACCGACTCGACCCGAGCTGACCCGATTGACCCAACCCGACCCGACCCGACTGACTCGACCCGAGTAGCCTGACCCGACAACCCGACCCGAGTTGACCTGACCCAACCCGTAACCCGACCCGTTTGAGAGCACTAGTTCTAAAGTAGCAGATGCTCATTCACACATACAAATATTGTAGTGTTATACTATGATATACAGTGAAACCTACCTATGTTGGCCACCATCGGTTCCATTGAAAAGTGCCCAACTTAGACAGGTGGCCAACTTAAAGAAAGTGCGATTGTTGTATTTTTACAATAGGATTTCTAGTAATACTTGATTGTAAAATTTTAATAAGCAATGGCTCAACAGCTACTTTTAAATAATGTATATAGAGTGATCATAAGAATATACAATACTAGAAAAAATTACTACAGTATGTTTAATATATGTACTAGTCTGATACACTGAATTATTCGTATTGAAAACACATCATAGGCGCCGACACGAAGAAAACATTGGGGGGGGGGGGCTCAACTACTGTAAACAGACAGAGAGGGAGTGGGTCAGTGAGTCAAGTGGGTCAACAGCATGTGACCCACTGCGACCCATCGACTCAGTCTGACCTACCGACTCACTCTGCTTACTGCATTGTAGACAGTATCTTCTGAAGACTGGTAAATTTGTCTGCGTTTTAGTTTCAAGACCTTCATTTTCCTACTTTTTCCATTTGTTTCCGTCTACTTACCTGAGGTGAGTAGGCTATATCTAAGTGAAAAAAGAACTTCAGGCACTTTTGGATTTGATAGTTGTAATTGTAATAATAGTAATAGGACTTATACTATTACTTGGCTTTCGAGGCCTGTCAATTTTTAGAGAAGCTAACTACTGAAAAAAAAACATTTTTGAATAAAGTTTGAATAAAGTTTTGAATAGTTTGTAAAAATAATCAAAAACGATCGATATTAGTTAAGAAAAAAAATCAAACAAAAATATACAGTGCTTCGCTTCATTGCTTTCTACTATAATAATTGCTGAAACTTATGTTTGTTATATGGAGTGCTTACAGCACAGGGCAATCAATCCATAAAGTTGTGAGAAAAGTAGACATAAAATTTGTACTGTAAGCTTAAGTACACGGAAATTTTAGTTTGGATTGTATGCATAATTATCTGGAACATTTTACACTTTTTTTTTCCTTTACGTTGGTCTACTTACCTTGATTTGGGACTTTCAAATTTCATCCCTTTTTCCACTGAAAAGTATCTATAATTCAACAAGGAAACAATTATACTATGATAATTTAATTGAAATTCATAGTAATTTGGCCCATAACAAACAGCAGTGTTGTAATTGAAGGGGAAGAAGGGGAAAATTCCCCGGCACCTCTGAACACTCCTCTGAAACCTCGTTTCCTTTTGCCTTCTAGGGGTGAGGGACCTTGGTAATGACATCAAACTTTCATGTGTAATTACAAAAACTAAATTTATAAACAAATAAGAATCAGTTTATCAGGTTTTAATTGATAATTTAAGCACAAGATTTCCTATCGAAGATGGTAGATGAAGTTTCTGTTCTCTATGAGTCGACATTGCCAACTGACATGGTCGATATGGAAAAGATGTTGTATGGTGATAGAGAGATGATATTTCTTGCGGAGTATTTCAAAACTGACCGAGAAAAATCGTTATCAGATTTAAGTCTAACAAGCAGATTGTCGAGTATTACCAATTTCCACGGCTGAGTACGAACGGGGATTTCCCCTTATGAATTTAGAGATGACTGACATTAAAAATAGACTAAGTGCTCAAACATTGTCTAACTTGTTGTTCATCAATGTTAATGGCCCACTGCTAGACAAGTTCAAAGTGGATCAGCTAGTTATTTCCTGGCTGAAGGATGGACATCATTCCGCTGCGGATGATTTACCACGAAAAAGTCCTGGAGGTCAACAGGAAATAAACCCGATTTCAGATTTGTTTTAAGGTAGCAAATTACGAGTTATGGAAAATGTATACTTGTATTACTAATGGCTTATTTGTGTTTTTTAGGGATGGGCACGAGTCGAGCTAAAACTCGACTCAACTAGAAACTACTCGAATTCGAGTCGAGTTACGAGTCGAGTCAAAGGTAGTTTTCTCGAGTCGAGTCACTGTTTTGAGGTCGAGTTTCGAGTCGAGTCGAGTTTGATACATAGCTCGCTCGTTCAGCTCGTTTTGAAATCATGACCTGACTAGACTGGAAAGCGAAAGCCACGAGAAATAAGTAGTAAAGTGGATTACTTTTAATGTTGCTCATGAGAGGAGACATTGTTCGCATCTCGTCTCCTCTTGATAACGAGACAATACATTTTTATCACGAGACAGTCTCAAATGTTGTGAGCACCAATAAAGTATGTATACTGTGTAGATCTTACTATCAAGGCTGAGACTTGTACGGTCGAATTCTTGAGCCCAAGCAAAAGCCCAATCCAGGCAGTGATGTCAACAGGCTCAACTCGGTTCAACTGAGAGAACAGCTCAATCCGGCTCGGTTGGGATGATCCATCGGCACGGCTCAATTGAACCGATAGCTTAAGCCGGTTTGGTAGATATGAGCCATCGACTCGGCTCAATTGAGCGAAGGTTCGAGCCGACTTGGTTGGGGTGAGCCACCAACTTGACTCAAGTGAGCCGATGGCTCGAGCCGGTTCGGTTGGGATGAGCCATCAGCTCGGTTTGGTTCGGCTCTGGTGAACCATCAGCTCGAGCCGGCTCGCTTGAGGTGAGCCATTGGCTCGGTAGACTTGACATGCAAACGATTTTTCTGAGATCGGCTCTGTGGTGAACGAGTCGTGAGCCGACCCATTTAAACCAAATTGCACCATTAGAGTCGACACAGATGATTCATCACGATCAAATGGATCGAATTCGTTCAGTAGAAGTCAGATTTCGCTTTTATTGAAGTGATTATATCTGGACCAATGGACCTTGTATCTGGGCCCTAGTTTAAAGAAATTCTTGGTTCGGATATGAGGAAGGTTTATTTAATACTAATTTTTATCAATTGAAGTTAAAGACATAACTAATGGTTATTTATTTTAGCCATTACAAAACTAAGTTCTTGCACCATCAGGTGTAAATTTCCAACTCGATAAATTTCTTGTGAACTACACTAAGAAAAAAATGTAGGAAGCGTGCTTAAAAAGTAGGTTACATGCGTAATTAATGTAGTTTTTGAACAACTTACACCAGACTTATAACTGAAAACAGATGTTTTATAATACTTTCCGTATAGGTGTTCCATCTATACGTATTTTTCGTATGAAACAATATAGGCGGTCAGGATCTCTCATACAAATGGACGTATATAACATAGCTGAGGAATGTAACAAATATATGCATGTGATATACGGGAAAACTGTCAGATGTCAAACATCCTGCAACGGCATGATGTAACATCTAAGGGTAGTGCATATGTAGCATATGGATAACGTATGCTCCATACTGATTTCTGTAGTAAGCAAGAGGATTCCGTGTATTTGTACAATATACCACTGTCCGGATAACGGATTTTTCTCAGTGTATCTTGAAGAATTAATGGATAGAAGCAGCAATTAGTAGTTTTCGTTGGTTCAAATTAGTGAGGCCATGGCAGAGGCGGATCTAGGAGATAAAAACTGGGGGGGGGCGCCGTCGGAACCAAGATTATTATAAGTATACCTTGTTTATTATAAACTTTCAAAGATATATAAATAATAGTTTAAATTCTTTTTCTCACTCAAAAAACTGGGAGCCTAGGCGCCCCTGACCCCTGCCTAGATCCGCCACTGGACCATGGGTCCCTAGCCCTCCCTTTCTGTATGACTCGGGTACTTTAAATCGTCTCCTTAACTTTGAGAGCTTTTTGCTCATACAGAATATCAACCGGAAAAGAATAATAAACTTGCTTCTACCGCCTGTTCAAACCGAAGCAAGCAAACTTGTCGAGAATAGAGCCGGGACCGCATACATCGAGGGCAAGCATATACGCCATTGGGCAGGAAAGAGGTAGCAAAAATGACCACAGTTCCCAGTGAAAGTTTCCCTAACGTAACAATTTTCACTTTAGACCTATATACAATACTCAATTATAGATACAAACGCATACATAGGTAGCAAATGCATTCATCAAGAAATTACGTGAATGCAATAATAATAAAGAAACCTATAGGAGAGACTCTATAGATCTTAAGTTTAACTGTTTATCAGTCATCTGCTAACAACAATGCTTCGTGCAGTAATGTAATAGTATTAGAATAGCGGCAAGTTCAACAGTTGACATCTACATAAGGTGAAACAAAGGTCGAGTTTGTTTGTTCTATGGTTATTACTTTCTATTTATGATAGACCTCTTGTAGGATAGAGGAAATCTAAAACGGAAGGGGGGAAAAAGAAGGTGAAGACAGCGAAACATTCTTTTGACAATTATCAGTCCTCGCATTTTCTCCCTAGTAAGATACCTTCAAGGAGTAAAATATAGGCCTTGTATAGTTCATTGACCTCACTGAAAAAAATTCTATGTGCCACACAATATTTTTGAGTATATTCTCCTACACTAGAGAAAATCTACAGACCACACTTTAAAAAATATGGTTTTCCGTATTGCGACGGAAAATCCCTAGATCTAAAAATAAATATGTAGATCTGGCAACCTGTTATATCCGCATCTGCAAATAGGTGTTATACTTTATCTGTGTTCCTGAGTCTTTTACAGTTGGGAGGGAGAAAATAAACTTTCTCTCTGGAGACTGAGTGGTTATGATTTACAATATGCTGTTTGGAACAATGTATTTACTCATATATTTCGTATTTTGTGAACGTCGGCAAAACGGACAAAATGTCCTTTGTTTTTTGTGTCCTGTACGTTTGTTTGAAGCGGTAAAACCTCCAAACTTCTAGATAGTGAGAGGATTGGGTCACAAAAAATCAACAGAAAGATGTGGAAAGAAAATACTTATAAGCTTGTCTAAGTAGCGGCCTAGCTGATTTGAAAGAAAATGAAATTAAATATTTAAGTTTTACGTTCCTCGCTTATGCCAACTAGGCTAAAGAAGACGGTGTTGATGAGAAATGAAAGAAATCGTGGCATGAAGAAAGTGGGAGGAAACGGGAGAACACCGAGGAAACTCATGCACACAGTGTCTGTCCACCACAAAGTTCACTTGGCACGAGCTGGGATCGATCCAAGGACCCCATGCACCAGAGGTGAACGCTCTACCACTGAGTCATTGCGGTCCACCAAGGTGATTTGTCCAAAGGACATACCTATAATATTTTTGTGGTAATAATACGTAGCGTATTTCAATAGATCCTGTGGAATGAGTAAGCTAATCTTTTCAGGACTAAGGATGTAAGAATATTTAGAATAATATGGGAAAAATATTCTTTATGACACAAAAGGACACGAAGTGTATTTTCCAAATTTTGCCCCGAAATAGTGGTTGCCTGAGTGACTCTTCGCATCCCCAGTTTTTTCGAGGGAGATACCATTGAAGTTATAAATTAAGTGAAGATCAAAAGCATCACAAATTATAGTTCTGAAATTACAAGGCAACTTCCAATTGTCTTACGCAAAGAAATCTCGTCTAATTTTAAATTTCTGGGCTTTCGCCATCTATGGCCATTTAGCCCGTCAAGTTTGAGGAATGACATGCCTCGACGAGCACAATCTCCGGGGAAAGGGAAGGAAGCAAGCGGCCTGGGACCCATATATTAGGTACCACATCGGCATTGGGCTGGTGTAAATGAGAAAAACCTAATTCAGGATGATTGGCCTAAAAAAGCTTTTTACACATTTTCGACCGAGTGCCTCCAGCGGGAAGCAAACCCGGAACCGCTAGCACTGAAGAGAATTTTCATTGTGTAATACTATACTGTTTTCAATCATTACGTAGGAAATTAAGCTGATCCGAGGTCTACCAGCTTCTGGTAGAGATGCCAAGGAATGCACTTTCCCTGGGAATGTACTTTGTGTCTTAAGGCAATTAATTTGGTGGATCCTATAAACGTATGACCCCATGAATACCATCACCCTCCTCCGAAATATAAACCCGGAACCTTGTGAACGAAGTCCTTGCCTCTTAGACTTCACGACTACCGAGATTGGCAGTCAACTAGTTTTTAGTATTCAGATACAAATCACTTCATATTTTTACATGATATTATTATTATTATTATTATTATTATTATTATTATTATTATTATTATTATTATAATGTGTTGTAGTAGTATCATTGATAATTATATTGTCTATGTAGGATACTTGAAGAGAGTATTTAGAACTACACACAGGATTTGGCTCGTTTTGGCTCGACTCTACTCGAATCAAATTCGAGTCGATTTGGAGGAAAGTTTTCGAGTCGAGTTCTCGAGTCGAGCTGAAAGATGTATATTTCAAGTCAAGTCGAGTTTCAAAGAGAACTCGCTCGTACCCATCCCTAGTGTTTTTTCAACTTTATACCTAATAAGTCTCTTCTTTCCTTTTCATAAACTAGAAGGTAAACTACTTTGAATAAATATTCATAATAATTGCAATTATGCATATTTGTAACTTAAATTTAACGTGGTGTTTTAGTGATTACACAAATTACAATTATGAGCATACTTTATGGAGATGCTCTTACAGATAGTACCCGAGCACCTTTATATGCTATGGAACGAAGATTTTTCAAGTCTTTTGTAGAAAAATACTGTGAACTGAGAAATCATAACATTTTTCATATTGTACAGAAGTATTTCTCTGCGAATAGAAGTTTCTTTTGGAATGCGTTAAGAAATTACCACTCGCAAGAATACTCTCTTAGTACAAGTATATTTTAGGCACACACTAATTCCCCCCACCTCGAAGTGCTTCAATTCCTCATTGACAAACACTTTATCATTTTATATCGTAAAGGGCAGATCCATCTTTATTGTAATAGAGTGGTGCTTAAGCGATTGATCGTAGAAATTCAAACTCCGATTAGTGACAATTTCACAGTCTTGTTTTGTTACAAGTGTAAACTCTTTAGTCAGTAGAGAGCTCCCTCGTGGCTAAGCGGTTAGCATACGCGCCTTTGGCGTGGGAGACCCGGGTTCAATTCCCGGCGGGAGCTCATGTGGTTCGGATTCCACGTTAATCCGTAGGTCCACGTCTCATAGAAATATAGCCTCGCTGCTGAACGGGACGCTAAACTAAAATCACCTTACCTCTTTAGTCAGTAGAAGAGGCCGTGGATTATGTGTGAGAGTTGATGACGAGATTTTGGTGAGTCAGAGTAGGTCACAGTGGATGAGAGTGGTTGATGGTGGGTGGTGGGTCAGAGTGGGTCACGGTTGGTGGTGGGTCATGGTGGGTAGTGGGTCAGTGGGTCAAGTTTTCATTGACCCACGCCAACTCTAAACAGGAACAAGGGTTGTAGGGTTTTGGATTTAGAAACCTTCCAGCGTTAGACCCTTCCCCCGTTTTGCTTAACAGTTTTCATTTTTTTTTTCTATTTACGTTCCGTGTTTCTACGCACCAATAATTAACTAATACATTGACAGCTCGACACAATGCAGTTGCAGCTCTCTCCGTTGATCTAGTGGTTAGTGCGTATGACTTTTTTTTGCACAGAGTCCCGGATTCACGGTGGGAGAGCATTGAACGATAATGGATTGGATTTTATCTTAAATTGTAGGTCCACGTCTCATAAAGCCTCGCTGCTCAAAATATACCCTAAATGATAATCAACTCAACAATATAGTTCCAATAATTCAGAAACGACAATGGATAAGAATTCATTAGCACAACCAGTGGCATATTTAAGGGGGTGGCAATCGGGCTCAAGCCCCTCCCCCCGGAAATCAATTTGTTATATGCGCATCTTCATTAAAATATGTCTGTACACAAAAGAAAAATGTAAGTGCTTATTCGCGTGTTGTGCATAGTCCCCCCCAAACAAAACCCTAAATACGCAACTTAATATAACCAATAAACTGTTTCGCCTTTTATTGCTCAATAGGTTCAGTTAATTGCTCCAAATAAAATAAAACCTCTCAATAACGGACATCAGTGGGATATGAATATTTGTCCGTAAATGATGGATGTCCGTAAAAGGGAGCGTTTTCTCCCTTAACAACACACGTATTTTTACTGGGAGGGACAAACAGTTTTTTCACATTATGGAGATGTCCGTTAAGAGAGGTTAGTGTATAAAAATTTCCAATATTTCAATGATACAATAAGACTTTCTTCGGCCTATATCAACTTGTAAAATAGATGTAAGATATGACTACCAAATTTTAAATTTCTCATTAAATTGTAATATTATGTCACTTGTATCTAGTTGACTTTCTTCCATCTAGGTTCAGATTTGTAGGCGGTAAAGGTTGAATTACTTCTTTTTCATAGCAAAAGTTTGCCCGCGGATTTCGGTGCGCATTATAAATTAGTCGGCAATAATATCAACATCGAATCTTCAAGAAAGTTCTTGATGACAATTTAAAATAAGTAACGCGTTGAACTGTTTTTGGCCCATGTTAGATCGTAGTTAGATGCCCGTGGTGGATGGTTGCGTCAAAAATAAACGAACCATGGAATATCTCCCTCTTGTCAGTCACTGTCATAGAAGATTCATTCTGCACTTTTTCCGTTCTCACTACAAAATGATCCATTTTTCAAATGTGCAATTAACACTATTTTCCAGCAAATAATGAATAAATAAATAAAACAAACACTTCACTAAAACTCACACTCCTCTTCTTCCATTAAACTGAAACGATAACGAGGCACTATAATAAAATAAAGTTTTCGTTTTTCTGTCAACACTACCGATAAACTAAAACACCGAAATCCTTGGAGCAAACAAGCGAGTATACGTTGTTACTCAGTACGTTTTCTCCACCCGCACAAAATGACCAAAACCCAGTATTTGAAAAATATGGAAAGAAAGAAAATCAGAAGAAAGAAAGGAACGAAGGTAGCGTTGATTTTCTGCAACCACGGATCTTAAACCTCTACATAAAATACCATGTGTGGCGAGGGCAAGGAGTGGAAATTTCAGAAGCTTCCAGAATTCCTAGAAAAAAGGCCCACGATACTTGCCCGTTACATCCGCTCATATATTAATAAAAGAACGGCAATTCTCTCTCTCTCTCTCTCTCTCTCTCTCTCTCTCTCTCTCTCTCTCTCTCTCTGTGTGTGTGTGTGTGTATGTGTTTTGATACATTAGGACGACAATGCTCACCAGTAAAGAATTGAAGCTGGGAACCGGAGAAGAAAAAAAAAAGAAAATATATTTGTTTCCTTCTTTCAGTAAAAATTCTGAAACAGAAAAATAGATGTTTGGCGATACTAGTTTTACTAAAGAAAACTGAATACTAGTATATTCTGAAAATGAAAATGTACCTGAGTAGCAATTTCTTTAAAACTAAGTCTGGAAAATTTATTTTAAAAAGAGATAAGAATACTAAAACAGGACTGAAACATTGGGGGGCTCAGCCCCCTCATCGGTAATATTGGGGGGTCTGAAGAGGTCTGAGCCCCCAGGTTCCGGCGCCTATGAAACAATACAAAAAAACCATAAAATAGAAACCGTACGTAGTTTATTGAAATTGATATTGTAGCACACTGAGTTATTCAGATTGAAAATAAGAAAACAAAATTATAAATTGACCAATTTATATGCAGTTTATATGACGTTTTTTCGACAGTGACAAATATTTTCTGTAGATACCTATCGAAAAAAATAGCAAATCATTCATTGTATACACGACTCCAAAAGTGCATTACCACCTGCAATTCTCCTTTTCCTGCAATAGCAGGCAACCCAAAAAGCTCGGCGGTTGGGGTGGTTGCAAATTCAAAAGGCGTTGGACTAAACCTCAATTTTGTCACAAATATATCAGTGTGGAAAACTGCAAATAAGAGAATAAAAACATTGTTAAGAATGACAATTTTATTATTGTGACGGAGTTGGATGACATCAAAAGTTACAAAATGAATGACTTAAGCAGTTCAAACAAGATGAATGGTAAGAAACATATAAGAAGAAAGCATTTCTCTCTTTCCCCCTATCCCCCAAAAAAAGAAACTCAAAAAAAGAAAAGTTATATAATATAAAGGTTTCATATAAAAGCCTAACAGCACAGAAACAAATAGATAAACGAAACGAAAAAAAGAGACAAACACAGAATAGGGGACACCAGTGGCGTAGCAGACTTGCGGCCCTCCCATGCAAAATAAAGAAATGGGACCCTAGTTGTAAACCCCATTTTTATAATAATAATAATAATAATAATAATAATAATAATAATAATAATAATTATTATTATTATTATTATTATTATTATTATTATTATTATTATTAAAAGTAGTTTCCTTTTCAAAATCTCTGACTCTGCCCAAGACCATGAATGGATATAGCAATCATGTGTGCACGTTTTGTCAATGAGTGGTCCCAAAGGCCAAAAGGGGTGGAAATCTCCGAGAGAGAAATAAAAAAACTTTCTTATAGTAAATTCTAGTTCAAAGTTCGAAGCACTTGCTTTTGCACGTGATTTTTTGTTTCTTTTTTCAGGGAACAGAAAAGTTTTGGCGCCTAAGAAATTATACCACATAATATTGCAAATTTGCAAGTGGATGTATTTACATTGCAATTTGCGGTAATAAAGATATTATGATTAGAAGACAATATTGTAAAAAGTAAATTTAATTTCTTCATCCATCGCAAGTCTTAGGGGCCCCTTATACCTCGCCACCCCCCGAATATCGATATCGAAAATTTAGTATGATATATTCATGTCCATATATTCGCGATATCGAATATTGATATATGATAATATAGATATCGACGATAGCGATGTATCGACATATCACAGGTCCAGGTCCGAGAAGTGATGCTTGAAATATACTGGAATCAACAATCAAATTCTAAATAAGTTCTCCATTTCCGTATTCAATGTTGAGGGGGAAGGGTGTGAACCCGAATAGAAATTTTAAGGAAAACAAATGTTAAGATAAAAGTAGGTTTTCCGTCTCCCCTTGAATATAAATATTAACAGAAAACTATTACTGTAATCTATCTTTTACTTCTGTTTCTGATTGTTATCACAAATCAGCGACAGTACACATATTTTACAAAGTATACCAATACACTATAACTTTTCACAACCAAGCAAGCCAGAAGATGAATTTCCTGTGATATTAAAGTGGAATATTCTACAAAATAGTCATAATTCATTGGCCATATTTCTATCAGTACTTTGGTACGGACTAAGAGCTACAAGACTAACAGAACTAGAAATTAGAGATTTCATTCCTTTTTTCCCCTCAGACAAAAAGACTTCTGCATTTTCCTGAGATTTTCATTTTCTTAATATAAGTCCCCTATCGTGGGCTAATTATGGCTACCGCGGTTTCGAGGTAATCGGTAAACGAAAGAGCAAAGTTTGTCGACTCTCAACTCTCGACAGTTTGTGAGAAGATATTTTACAGTTCATGTTATTTCTTCGTGACAAAAACACTTCTAGTTGACTCTATTCATGGTGAATTACTGAACTTATAAACATTTACAATTATTGAAAAATGAATAATTATTTTTAAACATAAAAAGTCGTTACAGTTCAGTAGAATGTAGAAGTGAAAGAAAACACTGTTTATTTGTTCAGATGTGCAAACTGAACATGAATAATAAGTGTTTCCCATTCTGTTGTCCAGAAGCGGATCTACGAAGAACTTCTGGGGGCTCGGTGGTTGGTAAAACTCCTATTCAGAGCTACTTTTAAGTGCTCCAAACTCTGGAATGGGTTTTATTTATATATAAAATAAGAAATATTCCCTTTCTGGGGGGCAATCACCATGATCGCCCCCTGGATCCGCCCCCGCTCTTGTGTAGCAGACTTTGAAGATATTTAGCTCGTGTATGCTCCTAACGATGCTGATTAGGGATTGTCACATATGGATAATTTTTTTTATACTGAAATCGGATAGAAACTTACCCGGATTTGCAATATCCGGTTGGCGGATAATAAAAGGGATTATTAAAGTTTGAAAAATCTTTTTAGACACAAAGTTGTTACAGTGTAAACAAGTGCATGTTAAACGTTGCATTCCCACGCATCCTCCTCCACGCATCCACGCATCGTTACCTCACCTATCGTGAGAACAGTGCTCGCAGCCAGCATGAGTCGCAAACAAAATGGTTAAGCCACACAATTGCCGATGTACGTTCTTTTTTTACTAAACTGCTTTGTATCGAACTATGAGGTATAAAATCCATCAGTCATGGACTGAATTTTCAAAATTGGTCTGCAACACTTGTTTAATTGCTATCTTCAAGTTTTCGCTCCAACGAAACTAAAACACGTGTTATCAAAGCTATTAAATCTACCACCACTATATTTGTGCTATGTAGGAATATACAAACTTTGGTGTTTCTCTTATTAAATTTTAAAATACAATGCCAACCAGAGATACGATGACCAGAATTTTCTCAAGTGTTGGCAGAAGCAAGGAGTTGGCGTCTAACATTGAGTGAAGGAGGAACGTAAGTCTCCTGCAGACAAACTTACTTATGTGTTAACATGGGACGGCTACGGAAAGTACTAAGTATTTGATGGAATTATAGTTTCAGCATTAATTGAAAAGTAAACGAAGTACTGCTTGCATAAATACTTTATAAGTGCATCATCTTTGAAGTTGCGGAGCCTCGTCGAAAGTTAGTGTTCCCTCCAATCCCCACACTCATTGTCCCTATTTCGCAGTGAAAGCCCAACTTCAATGTAAACAGTAATTTAGTAAAAGTAATTACAAATATAACGAAAGGGCTATATTTTCAGTGTCTTCATTTACCATACATATATATCTACATATATTTTCGTGATATTAAGTGTTTTATATTTCTCAAGTGTGTGCGCAATTTCATTCGCTCAAGCATTCATGCTATATTAAGTAAAAAATTTGTTTTTAATATGTTTTCGTTTACTTCGTACATATACATATCTATTCAATAAATAGGAATTCACCCAAGGTAATAAATATTCTCTTTTTTCTTTGTATGTGTGCGAATACTTATGGATCGTCAGCTTGCCAGTCGTATGTATGCAAGTATGTGGACAAAAGTATAATTAAACCTAAGTTTCCGAACCACTAAGGCTACTTATGTCAAATCGCTTGTTTTATCTTACTACTGTGAATTTGGTCTTAAACAGAACACGAGCTCTAACCTGAATTGTTATGAACCGTTTCTTTAGGGAATACTCTGGAAGCCAGTACCCAAGGGAGACGATAGGTAGCAATTTTAATGGCGCCCGAATAGGGATTCGAACCCTGGACCGTCAGTGATTTGAACATGAAGATAGTAGCTATGTGAATAAGTACTACTAATTGGTATAGAAAATTATATTAATCATATTTTTCTCCGTACAGGTTGTCCCAACGGAGAAAATGACAGTAAAATTTAGTATTTTCGTACTCATATAGTGTTGTTTAGTATATGTATTTTGCTTAAACTTTATTTACATTTATTATTTGCAACTAGTACTTGTATTTTCATTATGGCTTACCAACAAGTTTACTTACTTAAGATACTTAAACAAATGCAAGCAAAAATTAGAGAACATTTTAGAAAAATGAAGAGGCACAAAAAGAAAATTTTGTAAAAATGAAACAGATCAACAGGAAGAGAAATTACATAGACAGGAAGAGAAATTAGACAGGAAGAGGCATAGAATGAGAACAAGGACAAGCTTGCTAAATTACAGGCACAAATAGAGACAGTTGAAATCAAATGCGAGGAAGGAACTACAAAAATAGCTGATAAAATACAAGCGTTAGAAAGCAAAGTAGATCAAAACATTGAAAGAGTTAAGAGGAAAATCAAACAATACAGCGGCTATTGAGCAGAATAGAAATAGTATAAAGGCAGTGTTGGGTAAGTTACTTGTAAAAATGTAACGCGTTATGTTATTTTACTTTGTCTTAAAATGTAACGCGTTAGCAACGCGTTACTTGTCCCCAAAAAGTAACTGTTACTTTACTTCGAAAGTAACGCGTTACTTTTAGGTCCGAAACTTTAAAAATGTGAAAAAAAATTATGACTTCAATTTTCCGTACTACTATTACTACCGCTATTATTATTATTAACAATAATAATGATAATAATAATAATAGTATATAAAAATGAAAGATAGGCGGTTTGTATTTGAATGCTAAAAACTAGTTGATTGCCAACCTCGGTAGTCGTGAAGTCTAGGAGTCAAGGACATTGTTCACGAGCTTCTGAATTTGGGTTGAGGGTCTAGGTTGAGTATTCGGGCTCGAGCCAAACACTGTTAAAAGTTATAGGGTACTAGCCAAATATCTCCAAAACTGCTTGGCCTGGGTTTAGAATTGTCAACGACTTGAGCAGCTCGGCTCACAGCTCATTCACTATCGATCCGAACCGAGAAGTGAGCCGAGCCAACAGCTCATCCAACCGACTCGGCTAGAGCCCTCGGCTCAGTTGAGCCGTACCGAGCAAATGGGTCATCCCTACCAAGCCAGCTCGAGCCAATGGTTCACCCCAAGTGAGCCGGTTCGACCCATCTTCTCAGTTGAGCCGAACCGAACTTGTTATAAAAAATCTCCTGTGGTCTCGCTATCGAGACGAGACGAAATGCGAGCAGTGTCTCCTCTCGTGAGCAATACTAAAAGTATTCCATATTACTGTTTAGCTTACATTTCTCATGGTCTTCGTTGTCCAGTGTAATCAGGCCATGATTTCAAGACGACTTAAAACGAACAAGCCATTTATCAAACTCGACTGGACTCGAAACTCGGTGCAAAAAACTGAATCGGCTCGGAACTCGACTCGAGGATATTACCCTTGACTTGACTCGAAACTCGATTTGAATTCGAGTCGAATCGAGTTTTAACTTGATTCGTGGTTATCCCTATGCGTTAGAAATAATGGTTGCTTATTATTCTGCTAAACTAATTATATAATAATAACAATATTATGTAAAATTAAAAATACAGAATATAGAGAAACATTACACTACTCTATAATCAACGGGACTCTAGGATAAGAAAACTGATCTGAAAGAATTCCAATATTACATACCATCAGCAAACTATTTTCTAGTAATAAAGTAGGCCTGCTCATCAGAACACAGTTTATTCATATTAACCTCTTACTGTAAATCGTTAATTATGGCACCCTAGTTGTTGATAAATATTTTCCGCCGGGGCTCTTCAGACACTTTATTTTTAAATTCTGTCCACCATCATCCTCAGCTCTTAAGAAAAAAGTATTCTTTCAAATGTTTGAACGGCAAAATATTTTCGTTCTCCATCTTTATAAAAATAACACCAATCAAAGTAAAATAAACTACCGGTATCATTGCACTCCTAGCTCACTCACTGAATGTATTGGTTTGGAGCTGTCAAAGTCTACGACAAAATCTTCCAGGTGCTCGCAATCAGTACACGTGATTTTCCTAAGGCTGTCCTCATCTCCAAAAAACTGCAAGTGGCACTACGAACTTATCTGTTTCTCTGTGTGTCTGTGACTGTCGGTCACTGACATACATAGTTCATGCTCGATTGTTTCATTCTGAGAAATTCACTTACAGGAAAGAAACATTTGGTTCCGAAAAAAAATACATATATTGTAGTTACTAATCCGAAATGTAACGCGAAAAAAGTAATGCAAACTAGGTACGTTACTTAAAAATCTGTAACGCGTTACTAGGAAACGTTACTTAAAAAGTAACGCGTTACTAGGAAACGTTAGTTAAAAAGTAACGCGTTACTAGGAAACGTTAGTTAAAAAGTAACGCGTTACTAGGAAACGTTAGTTAAAAAGTAACGCGTTACTAGGAAACGTTAGTTAAAAAGTAACGCGTTACTAGGAAACGTTACTTAAAAAGTAACGCGTTACTAGGAAACGTTACTTAAAAAGTAACGCGTTACTAGGAAACGTTACTTAAAAAGTAACGCGTTACTAGGAAACGTTACTTAAAAAGTAACGCGTTACTAGGAAACGTTACTTAAAAAGTAACGCGTTACTAGGAAACGTTACTTAAAAAGTAACGCGTTACTAGGAAACGTTACTTAAAAAGTAACGCGTTACTTGCGTTACGTTACTTCCCAACACTGCATAAAGGTGATAGTCCGCGATGTACATTCAATGGAAATAAAAGTAACTGAAAATACAAATCACTTAATGGGTATATCCGAAAGATTGGAATTGACCCCAGGGACAGGTAAAGAGGCCAATCATGCCATCTGTAACGCTAATAAAGAACGTTGTCTTGTATTACACAGGGAAACTAAAAGTCATTTAGACGAAATGCACGAAACAGTTGTAGATTTAAAAAAGAACAGGTCCAAAAGAATGAAGGGTCACTCCAGATGTGCTATAAAGAAATTAGGGAATTAGATTGCCATGCTTTTAAAAAACGAACAGGCCTTCAAAAACAATACTAAAATTAAAGAAGCTTGGTCGAAATAGGAGAAATTAGGCACAATTTGGCACTAGTATACCAAAAAGTAGAAAGTATTGAAAACAAAACACGGGAATCAGAACCCAATACTAATAGTAACATTGTTACTCAGCTTATACCGAACGTAATGAAATTAGCAGTAGCGACAAAACTATATGTTAAGGTCATTGCAAATTCGAAATTTTAGACACAGTAATTGGGAGACTAGACACAGAAAAGTGGGAACAGCTAAGCTGGGAAACCACCTCACACCAAAAATTATTGCGTATTTACCTAAGTTTAAAAGTGATCCTGCTACTGAGTCAGTACATACATATCTGCGCAAGTTAGCATTAGCTGCAAACGTTGTCAAATTGTCAGAAAAGGCCTTAGTACAAGACATACCCCATGTATTAGAGGGTGTAGCCTTGAGCTGGTATTACACACGTAATAAGAAATTTAAAACATTAAACGAGGTTAAAAAGCGTTAATTAAATCCTTTGCTGGAGACGCAACGATACAGCATAGGCTGTCGGCTTGTAAAGCAACTAGATTCAATCCCAAGACCCATGACTCAGTACATGCTTTTGCTTTAGACAGCATTGTATTTCCAACAGAGTAGAGAAGAAAATATTTGCAGGGCAACAATTCTAACAATAGACAGAATCAATCTTCTCAGAATTATCAAAGATCTTTCAGTTATGTTAATAATAATCAAAATAAATATTATAATCAAAAGGTTAATAACACCAAAGCTCAAAGAGGCGGTAACTGGAACATGAAACGTAAAAATGATCGTAACAACAACGATCGACAACCACATTCCTCACAATTACAATAAAGGACATAATGGTAATTCTAGGGATAAAAGGAACAATCTCCAAAAATACAGACAATAGATAATTTTGTGATCGTGACGATGACAAATCCCAGGAACAACAAACGAAATTATAAAAGGTCAAATTATCGTAATGAACGAAACTCTGACTTTCAGGAAAACTAGATTTAGTGTTCAGTTTTTATTTTGAATTACAAATATAATTTAGTATATTTGAAAATTTTTTACATTTTGCTGTATATTAATACTTATTTTACCCACAGATTATTTGGACCTAAACAGGTTACTTTATATGTGTGAAATGAATATTCTTGCAAAATATGGTGTAAATGTGTTTAATATGGTATATTAATATTCTATATTCAGACTCATCAAGCAATATAGATTGTTAAGTCTCAAAATATTTTACGTTAAGATTTTATGTAGTGTTTTTCCTTATCATAGGAAATACCAGAAAACAAGTATTCAAGACTTACGGTCGTACCTTTCGGTTGCAGTAGTTACCGTAACATTTCTTTTGGAATCCATCCAAATTATTTGGGTTTCTTATCAACGTTCTTTTTGCTTCTTTAGCGTGTTAATGCGACCGACCCTTCGGGAAGGAATTTTAGGGGATATTGACAAGGTTATGTTTATAAATTTATTTTCCAAGCTACATTCTAGGCAGAACCATGAAACACATGGACCACCCCAATAATTAACCCACCATTCGGTAATTGTTGGAAATATTTCTTCTTTATGCACACATTGAAATTTAATTTCAACTTGTGTATTTATATCCTGTATTTCAGGTATACGTTTCAGTGCATATTAAATATTAAAATTTAATGTCGTTCCATTGTATTACTGTTATAGTGTATTTTATGCTCAGATGAATATTTCAACGTTTGTAAATTTTATGATACGTATTAATGCAATTTTCACGTTTTAACAGGTTTCTACGAAAAATCGGAGGTATTTCAGTGTAACCAGTATTTTAATTTTGTAAAATATTTGTGTCTCGATATTTTACTTCATGTATATTTTACTTCGTGTAAGATTCTGTTCGCATGCATTATAATATATTTCAAATATTTTTTTGCGCAGCTATTGTAACTTTTATTTATTTACTGAAACAAGAACGCATATAACTTTAAAAATTAATTATTTTTACCATGCCAGCTAATTTTCATTAATTTCTGTTGATGCCAAAAGTTATCAATCAACGTGAAATAATATTAATGTTAATATTGTTATTTTAACTAAAAATCTTCTTGTTAACCATTTATTTAAATTTACAGCTAAAAAGTTAAGCTCATCCGAGAAACGTTATTGAAGTTATTTCGTTTTAGTGTTTCTAATTTACGGCGTCTTATTTTCACTAATAATGAATATTTCAGGAATATTTATATCTTGTGCCTTTATCTTATTTTAAAAAAATTACTTATTATTCTTCTATGCGTGATCATTGCAATGAAGTGCTAATAGGATTTTATTTTAGGCATTCGTTGTCATAGTCTGAAATGGCAAATATATGAATGTTATGATAAATATACATGTGTCGTTAAATGAGTATGTTGATGTATATTATTGCAAACTTTGCGGACATTATGGACGTGCCGATGAGCATCCATTACGCCAAGGCTAGGCGTTTGTTTACGGTGGAATTTTGCGTCATAATAGATGATTGCATTTATAAATATGACTATACATTGTTGTCATGCATTGTTGATTTTGTATTAATAAAATTTTATTATCCTATCACAAGCATTAGAAGCCAGATTTTTAAAAAATCATCTTGGAAGTATACAAAATTAGTATTCCTTTACATTCTTACCTTTCGTTTTAAACGTGATAAATATTTTCCACAGACACCTTATAAAGACTAATGAATATTATTTTACATGCATTCTTCAATAATGGTTAACTATCTTTACTTTAATAGGATCAAAGAAGAGTTTAGTTTAAACTTGGCATCTTCAATAGTTAATGAATGAGACTAGTTAAACTATATATATGCGTACCAGAGGTGACCACTTTGACCTAAACTCACGCTCACAAACTCATTTCGACCTCACGCTCACCTCACTAGTCTGACCTCGCGCTCACTCGACCTCACGCTCACATCATTTGATCTCGCGGTCACTCAACCTCACGCTCACATCATTTGACCTCGCGGTCACTCAACCTCACGCTCACTCACCAATCTGACCTCACGCTCACATCATTCTGACCTCACTCACTCAACCTCACGCTCACTTCGTGAGGTTGAGGTCGAGTAAGCGTGAGTTCCAAACTCGTGAGCGCCGATTTCGTGAGTTTGGGCACAGCTCTTCCCGCTAGCCTATTGGCTAGCACGCGCACCTTTGGTGCAGAGGGTCGTGGGTAGGATTTGCGATATTTCGATGTATCGATCGATAATTTGAAATGTCGGGATTTTGATAGTTCAGTATTTTGATAGTTTTCGATGTTTTCTTGTTTTCAATATCAAGGTATACCGATACCACTTTCTCAACATAAAGTGGTTCATATAACACGACCTAGACTTTCAATACTTCAAAAGTTATCTGTTCCACAGGACTGCTACCTAATACAACCAAATATGACAAACGCACGTCGATTTATCAGGATCATCCAAGGTTCGTACGCCTGTACGACTTTTGCTTCACAAATGCAAGTGATTCTCGTAATGCTTGTTATAGGTGGTGTTGAAACCAATCCGGGCCCCACTAGTTGAAACAAATCGGATATTGCTGAAATCAAGGCAATATTAAACGGAGTGAAAAGTTCAAATGAAGCTGTTGTCAGTGAAGTGCGTGGGTTGACAGAAACCGTGACAAAAATTATGGATAGACTTGACTTGATTGACAAGAAACTCGAGACCATAACAAACGACGTTAGTGAACTACAAAAATACACTGAATTCCTGGAAGAACGGCTGGACGACCTCGAAAATAGGAGTAAAAGGCAAAACATTGTGCTGTATGGCGTTGAAGAGGGCGAAAGAGAGACATGGGCAGAAACTGAAGAAAAAGTGTGCAAAGTAATTCAAGACAGATTAAAAATTCAGTTAAGAGACGACGAAATAATGCGAGCTCACAGAGTAGGAAAGATAACTGCGAATAAAAATCGACCTATCGTGTGTAAGTTTTTAAGAGACAAAACCAAAGAAGTTGTTCTTAAAAGCAGACGCAAACTTCGTAGTAGTAACATTTATATTGAACAGGATTATTCTAACAAAGTGAGAAATGAACGCAAAAATTTACAAGTTTTCATGAAAGAGGCAAGGCAACGCGGTAGTTATGTTTATCTGCAGTTTCGTTATCTGTATATTGATGGGGAAAAATTCACTTTAAGTGCACTTGAAAATAGAAACAGACAGCATCCAAGCAGAACAAGAGACTCCACATTCCAGCTTACAGCCTCTGAACCCCTATCACCAAATCAGCCTAAGGCAGTTCAAAGTGAAAGTTTTAGTACTCTGAAGAATGTTAACCCTCCCTCTGTTCCATCCCCATTGTTAAGAAACCAACTACCCAGCCCTGAGTCAGTGAAGCGGAAATCGACCTGCAACCGATGAGAATTTTGCGCTCAGGAACTGCATCAATTAGTAAGTACACCAAAATTAGTAAATACCAAGTGTGTTAAAAGCAGAATTTCACCTTCAACTTTCATTGTATTGCCAAGCCCCGAGGCTCATTCATTGTCATGCTCTGTAGATAATAGCTGTGTATCCGAAAATATGCTTCAAAACCATACTTGTAAATTGTTTTCAGTGTTTTATCAAAATACTTTTGGCTTACGAGCCAAAGCCCTAGAATTCTATACAAATGTCTTATCAAATAATTATGATGTAATCACAATCACCGAAAGTTTTTTTTAACAGAATGTCATACTGATGGAGAATTTTTCGATAAAAGATACCAAGTTTTTCGTCAAGACAGGAACCTTGAACTATCAGGAACCTTGAAATTGTAAGGGAGGGGGTGTAATAATAGCAGTACATCAAAATTACAATGTCTCCTATATAAACTCTTGTGATCTAAATTTTGAATGTGTAGTTGTCAAACTCTCCAGTCACTCACTAAAGGTGTTTATTTGTGCAGTATACATTCCTCCGGATTCAACTGTAACGACATATGAATTTTTTTATGAATTTATTGAGAGTAATGTTCCAATCGGAAGCACCGTTCTTTGCATAGGGGACTTTAATATAAGTCAAATAACGTGTTCTAATTTTGACCACCTACTTTCAACGAATAAATGTAAAGACTTAAATAACTTCATGTCCCTGTATGACTTAATTTCCCATAATGACATTCAAAATAATAATGGCCGAAACTTAGACTTAGTACTCTCAAATCTTAATGACGTTTCCGTAATAAAAGAGTGTTTCCTTGTTACTAATGAAGACAGGCATCACCCAGCTTTACTTATCTCTTTCCCATTTCAACACCTGCAGAAATCTAAGAAAGAAATTAAGGAACCCGGTTTTAATTTTAGAAAAGCAGATTTCCAAAAGATGTACATAGAACTCTCTAAAGTAAACTGGGATTGCCTTTCGCAATCGGATGATATAAATATAGCATTAACAAACTTTTATCAAATGATTAACAACATATTTTCTATATGTGTTCCACTTAAAAGACATATCAGCAGAAGTTATCCATGTTGGTTTACTTATAATATAATTAAGAAAATAAAATCCAAGACATACCACCATAACAAGTGGAAAAATGGATCAACAAATATACTTTATCATCGCGATCAATTTGAGAGACTGCGTAAAGAAATAAAATCTGACATAAAATTAGCCTACAAAACTTTTATTTTAAACTCAGAATGCTCTATCGAGAAAGACCCAAACCAGATCTGGAGCTTTATTAAAAGCAAAACACAGCATTTGTCGTCAAACTCCCTTACATACAATGGTCATGATATCCAACATGTCAGTGAAATAGCACAGGCATTTGCACATTATTTCCATTCAGTGTACAACAATGTACCTGCCACATACGACGTTGACTCTTTTCTCGCTAATCGAACCGAATGTAATATATTAGACAACTTTCAATTAGATGAAATAAAACTCGAAGAAATAGAAAATGCTATACGAGCGTTGAAACCAAAAGCATCTTGTGGTCCTGATAACATTCCCCCTTATGTTGTGAAAGGTTGCAGTGATATATTTAAATATCCACTTCGCACTATATTTAACATTTCTATTAGAACAAACACTTTCCCAGATAAATGGAAAGAAAGTTTAGTTTGTCCATTACCAAAATCTGGAAAAAAGAGAGAAATAGAAAATTTCAGGCCAATTGCTATTTTATCGCCCTTTGCAAAGATTCTTGAAAGTATATTATATGCGCGAATTTTTAATCATGTAGAACCTGTTCTTTCAACTTATCAACACGGCTTCTTACGTAATAGATCTACTTCGACAAACTTATCAATTTTAACAAATTTTATAGTAACAGAATTAGATAGAGGCGGTCAAGTAGATGTCGTTTATACTGATTTTAGCAAGGCATTTGACGTCGTTGATCATGATGTCTTTCTACTGAAAGTAGCATCTCTGAACTTTTCGAAACAAGCAATGGAGTATCTTGTATCATATTTGCATAACCGAAAACAATATGTTTCATACAAAGGATTTGTTACTGAAAAATTTAATACTCTATCAGGAGTCCCTCAAGGATCTAATCTAGGTCCTATGTTGTTTCTTCTTGTTATTAATGATATTGCTCTATGTATCAAAACTTCTCAAATTCTTCTTTTTGCCGACGATCTCAAATTGTACTCCAAAGTAAGTTCAATTGATGACTGCGTGAAACTTCAACAAGATCTAGACAGTATTCAAATGTGGTGTGATAAAAATAAATTAGTCCTGAATGTTTCCAAATGTAAATCTGTATCTTTCACGAGGAAAGAAAATCAAATTAACTTTACGTATACAATAAGTGGCACTTCCTTGTCTACCCCAAATACTATCAAAGATCTGGGAGTTATATTTGATAGCAAATTAACCTTTACTCAACACATTGACGCGATAACGAGTAGTACATATAGAAACCTAGGTTTAATTTATAGGATAGGACAGGATTTCTGCAAACAATCAACATTTATAAGGTTATATTTTTCATATGCGAGGTCAAGATTAGAATACTGTTGTAGTGTTTGGACACCAAATGTCATTAAATACACTGATGCAATAGAAACTATACAATTTAAATTCTTAAAAATGCTTACATACAAGAAAACCGGTTTCTATCCAAAGTATGTCTCCTATGAAGACTTGGTAAGGAGTTTTAATTTTCAAACATTAGAAAAAGGGAGATGTGTTTTTGTTGTTCTTACATAAATTATTAAATGGTAAAATTGATTGTCCAGAATTAGTTTCAGAAGTATTATTACGTGTCCCAACAGGTAAGACTAGAACAGCAAACGCTGGGACATTCTATTGTAGAAAAGCAAGAACAAAAATATTACATAAGTCTCCTCTGTGGAGAATGTGTGCTTCATATAATGAAATGATTAGATTTCATGTAATAGATGTGTTTAGTATGTCAGAGAACAAGTTCAAAAGAATTATCATGCAATAACTTATGTATAACTAGATAACGTATATTTGTGTATGTATAATAGTGTATGTTAAATAATTCTGTATACGACACTATAACTGGGCATTAAGCCTGTTATGTTGTCCTTATGAAATAAATAAATAAGTAAATAAATTATTGAATTCAGTCTCCTGGAATCGATAGCTAAAATAATTATTTCTAAAAGTTCCTTAATGAAGATGATTTACCCATGGGTAGAGGTAGAAATTATCCATTTTCGGTTTAACATTGATTACTATAGAGCAAACACAGTAGCATATAGCGAGACATGGTTTCTTGCAATTGATCCAGCGTCCCAAGAAGACCTTTCATCTCCATCTTTAACAATGTACTAAAATCGGAAGTGATATCGATTTAATTTTCTAAGGAAAGCTCTCACATTCACTCTTACCCTTCTATTTAAACTGAAAATGGCAGAAATCAACCACGTCCGGTTCTAACGTTGATCACTATAAAGTAAAAACTAATAAAGTTTTTTTTTTTTTTTTTTTTTTTTTTGCAATTAATTAAACATCCCAAGAATACCTTTAGTTTCCATCCTTATCTTTCTACCGAAATAGGAAATGATAGAAGTACATTACAACTTGCGGATTCAATACATATTGCAAAAAAGGTAAGAACTAGCGAGAAGTAGGTTTTGGAATGTGGTTAGGCATCTAAGAATAGTTGTCATCTCTCGTAACCTTTAATTCTAAATGAAATCTAAGCTTAACGTCCCATGGTTACGCCCGTTAGGCCAAAGGAGACGGTGATGAAATAATGGATGAAATAGTGAGAAGAAACGGGAGAACCCCGAGAAAACCCACGCACACGATGTTTGTCCACCGTAAAGTCCACTTAGCAGGGCCGGGATCGAACCCGGGACCCTACGCACCAGAGGTGAACGCTCTACCACTAAGCCACCGCGGCCTCCCAAAAAAGTCAAAGTTCAATAATAATAATAATAATAATAATAATAATAATAATAATAATAATAGTAAAAATTAAGCTCTCCAAAAGATAATTGATTTTGCAAATCTATGGCTTGAATCATTGGTCGAAGTTAAGTAAAATTTTAACGTTATACTTGCAGTAGACATTTACATAGAGGCCAGTCCATATGATGCGCTTCGTCCCTTCCCTAAGTTCTCTTTCGCATGTGACCTTCGACCTCTGCCACCTTACCAATCTCTATCTAGGTAAATTTCAACAGTCCAAACAGTTATTCTGGTAATTTTAGAGACACTCTCGATAGTTTGAATATTAAAACTATTACGCACAGTCGAAACTTCGAAACGAATTTCTTGTATTATGGAACTACCTCGTATTGTAAAACTCAAATTAATCATTCTTTGTAAATTTACTTTAAAATATGAATTTGTAACAATTCAGATCTTTCTTTACAGGATACAAAGTGAAAATGCATTAAAATTTGTACAAAAACGAAGATATTTATAAAATAAGTTTTTTCTATATGATTATTTTGTATTGTTAAAATTTCGTTCATCGACGGGGGAAGGGAAGCGCCAAGCGCTTTTGGGCCTAGGGCAGCAAAACATTAAATCCGGTCCTGGTCGACCACTAAAAATAAAATCATCGGCGTTTGTCCGATTAATATTACATAAATGGTATAAGTTATCTCCGTTTTGGATAAAACATAGATGAAACATGAAATATAGCTTTACGAACACACGTGAGCTGGTTGCATCCTCCTAAGTTGTTTTGCTTTCTAAACAACGATTAAAGAATTATACGAAAATGAGTTAAGTGGTCGAGGACTGGCACATTTACCCTAGTAATACAAAACATTTATTTATGGCTGTTCTGCGTAGTTATATTTATACAAAAATAATTACTTGCTAACTGCAGAGGTTGTTCAGCCTACGTTTGGCCGATTTCGTTCCTTTTCCCTCCCGAGCAAAATGGACTCACCCGACCTGGCTCGTGGCGTCTTGCAATATTGTGCAGTGGCTTCCTGGGAAAGGGGTTGTTTTTCCGCGCGGACGACAATAACGCACAGACCATTGTTGTGAGTATTATGTTAAATTTGTTTGCAAGTGTGTGGGTTTCCACTCTGTGACCAAAATGCCGCCCAAACTAAGCCGGTTTTGGGAAGGCTATGTTGCGGCTCTTTATGACGCCCACTTTAGTGTTTCGGTCATTAGAAAACAGTGCAAGAAGAATGGTTGCAACATCAGTTTAAGTGGAATAAAAATGTTATTAAAAAGTACAAGGGCAACGAAGCTTCTCAATTTGGATCACCAACGAAGTTGCCTAGGAAGCGGGACTGCACCAAGGCCACCTCCACAATGCAGAGGGAACTTCGCAAAATGGCAATGCAAGTAAATCCGCCAACACAAAGGTGTATGGCTAATCGTCTTGACGTGTCTTCTGGGACTGTGAACCGGACGTTACACCATCAACTCAAGCTGGAAAAAGTCATGAAAGCTCGCGGCCATCTCACGGATGGCCACCAAAAGGAACGAAAGTGTAACTCCCGCAAACTGTACGAACGGCATCTGGCAAAATAAAGATAGATGTACGTCGTAACGCTCGATGAAGCATGGATTTACCTTTCCAACTGCGGAAACCGAGAGCCATCATGTACCGAAAGAAAGACGCCAAGAACTTCATTAGGTGGGTCCCTGTCTGTAAAGAATCCTTCCCAGAAGGGTTCATGGTCGTTACTGGCTACTGTTACCGAGGTAAACTGAAGATTAATAGGGTGGCGAAGAACTGCAAAATAAATTCGCAGTATTTTCAGGAGCAGATCATGCGGCCGATCTACGACCATGATATTCTAACAATGTACGGAAATGACGCCAATCTGGTGCGCATTCACATGGACAATACCTCATCACATACATCACGATCGTCCCTCGCATTCTACAGGGAGATGGAGGAGGCAAGTGGTATACAGGTGATACCTTTCAATGAATTACCTGTTAAATCTCCAGATGCAAGTCCTATGGACTATCGTGGATTTGGATTGCTGAAGCGGGCTTTGGGAAAACGGCATGTGATAACTGTGGAAGGACTTTGGAAAGCTGTGCAAAGGGAATGGGAAAAGATTCCGCTCCCAGTTCTTCAGAGAAGCCTATTACAGTGGAAATTACGCTGTCGGGCTATTGTTAGGAACCAAGGGGAACACTTCGAGCACTTACGGACCTGGCGCCATGGATTCCTTCTACATTTTTAGGTAAGTCAAAATTGGTCAAATATAGACTGAACAACCTCTGTATATGAATTTTATTTCCAAGTAAATAGTCGGTGTATGAAATTCTATATGCTTATCAAGATGTAATAATTGTCTCTCAAATACTCGCCCAGAAAATATGTACCGGTAAATTATATTTTCTATTTGGAGCAGGCAGGGGTGCCCACAGGCTGGTTTTAGGGAGTTGGTTGCACCCGTTACATTTTTTTTGGGGGGGAAGGGCATATTTTCTTTCAAAATGACAGAATCGCACTTTTAATTATACCATAATTTTCCTTTTAAGAACAACTGTGAAGATGAATGATTGTATTCTCTGTGGCTTGAAATAATAAAATTATGACGGAAGGTGGAAGAAAATACTGTATAGACTGATTCTGTTTAGAAAGAATGGACAAGGACTAGTAAGTGGTGTAGCCTGCAATGTATTCGACATGCAAACCAGTGTGGAACTCATTGGGAAGGGGGCATCTCGCTAAGAAGTCAAGCATTCTGTTTGGGGGGGGGCGAATAGTATATTCGGGGGGAAATTGCGCCCAAGTAGTTGGAGAGGCGCGGGGAGGGCTACAATTCTTATGTGGTTAACTGGTAGTCCAAGATTCAAGATTCGCCTCCCCTCTAGAAAATTCGTAAATAAAACACTGACTTAGCCTACAAAATATCTATTAAACAATGGCAAGCGAAATCACAAGAGAAAACTATAGTTAAAGGAACACAGGAAAATATTCAAACCAGTTTTGGCGGTAATGTATCTTTAAATATGTAGGTAAATACAAAACAATTTAATTTAAACTGTTATTTTATTATACTAAATTATGAATATTTTTGACTGGATTTCGAGGCCAAATACTCCAGTGTGCCTGACAAAACATACAGAAATTCCGTGATTATTTTCTACTTGCTTCTAAGAAATACCTGATAACAAAGACACTAAAACTTATATCCCAAGTTGGCCAATGAAAAAAAAAAGTAGCGGAAAAGATACTTCCTGCTTACGTATGATCGTTTCACAGTAGGTATTATCTTTAGATAGAGAAAAAGAATCTTTTGTGTAAAGAACAAAAATCCACAGTATTTTCGAATTACAATATATTTCTCCCTGCTATTGGAAGAATCAGATGTCTACTTTGATCCAACCTCACTCAACCTCACGCTCGAACTCATTTCGACCTCACGCTCACATCAATCCGACCTAACCTCATTCAACCTCAAGCTCACAAACTCATTTCGACCTCACGCTCGTAAACCCATTTCGACCTCACGCTCACTCAACCTCACGCTCGTAAGTAGTAGAAAATGGATCGATTTGGCTCATATTAGAACATACTAGAACAACTCAGGAGTCCCTGGGAAACCGAGCACCTTGAACCGTCCACCCACGGTCTTTTACGACCTCCATTTTAAGGGTGTATTTGTTCCCTTTTATGAGCATTTTTTAGGGGGTGTACCCGTTCTCTTTTATGAGTACATTTTTCAGGGGTGGACTCGTTCCCTTTTATGATCACTTTTTCAACCCCTATTTGAACACTTTACCATAGCAGAGACTACGAACACATAGTAGAGCAGATAATACATAAGACTACGTAACATAGCAGTGTTAAATAATTTAAACTTTGTCATAACAATATTTGTATATATGTCTGTATTTTCATTTATTTTCGATAGTGTCTGAAGAAGGATATGCTAGATATCCGAAACAGTTACAAATTGTAACTTAAAATAAAGTGGATTTTAAGCTTTGATCAGTGTCTCTTTTGTTAAAATAATCAATTCAAAGCCATGAATAGTCTTACTATAGCAGGGATGTATTCGTTTCCTTTTCAGGGTGTATTCGTTCCCTTTTATGAATACTTTTTCAACCCCTATTTGAACATTTTACCATAGCAGAGACTACGAACACATAGCAGAGCAGAGAATACATAAGACTACGAAACATAGCAGGGGTGTATTCATTCCCTTTTATGAGCATTTTTTTCAACATAACAGACAATGAATACCTATGTAACATAGCAAAGGGGGTGTACATAAGATTACGAACACACAACTATTTAACATAGTAGGGGTGTATTCGTTCCACCCCTATTTTAATGTAGCACTGATTTCCTTTCCAACCCCTAATTTAACATCGCGGAAATGACACAAGCATGTTCCCAAACTACTGATCATCGGGAATTTAGTAATTGGTCATTAACTACTACAAGTTCCAAAAATAATGACCATCGAGGTCAAAGGTCAAAATACTTAAAACCTAGTAACTCGGAAACGGAGCAACATATTGAGGTGGTGTTTTCACATTTAGTAATTGGTCATCAACAAGTTCCAAAAATAATGACCATCGAGGTCAAAGGTCAAATACTTAAAACCTAATAACTCGTAAACGAAGCCACATATTGAGATCACGTTTCCTCATTTAGTAACAGATCAACTACATGTACGAAAATATTGACTATTGAGGTCAAAAGTTCAAATAACTCTTAACAGAGCAACGGTTAAATTTATGTGATCTATCCAATTTTGTACCAAGCAGAAAAAAAGTGAAGGAATAAATTTGAGTGGCTTATTTACTTTTGTATTAATGAGAAAGAAATCAAAGAAACACAATTTTAACTAGCGCAGAATTTCTGTACCTTTTTGGGCTATTCAAATAAACGCAAAAATTAATTTGGATGGAGTATTTATTTTTCTACTAACAAGAAAGAAAGCAAAGATATACCATATTAACTAGCTGAGAATTTTATATCATCTTGTACTATTTAAACAAACGAAGGGATAAATTTAAATGATCTATTCCATTTAGTACCAAGGAGAAATGACCTTTTAACTAGCTCAGAGTTTATGCATTTTTATGTGCTAACCTAAAAAAAAAGCGAAGAAGGTCCATTTTAACTAACTGGAAATTTTATATCTTGTACTATTTAAATAAACGAAGGAATATATTTGAGTGGTCTATTCAATTTGGTACCAACGAGAAATGCCATTTTAACTAATTCAGCATTTTATACCTTTTCGTGTTATTTAAATAAACGAAGAAAGCGAAGGAGGACCATTTTAACTAACTCAGAATTTTATATCTTTTGTAGTACTCAAACGAAGGAATAAATTTGTGTGATATATTCAGTTTTGTAGGAACGAGAAATGCCATTTTAACTAACTCAACATTTTAAACCTTTTTGTGCTATTTAAATAAGTAAAAGGCCAACTACTACACGTACCAAAAGTACTTACCATCGAGATCAAAGGTCAAATATTTGAACCCAAATAACTCGTCAACGGAGTCAGCAAGAAATTTCTGTGACCTATTGATTTTTTTGTACCAAGCAGAAAAAAGTGAAGAAGAAATAAATTTGAGTGGCTTATTTACTTTAGTATTAACGAGAAAAAAATCAAACGCCATTTTAACTAGCTCAGAATTTCTGTACCTTTTTGGGTTATTGAAACAAATGAAAACATGAATTTGGATGGAGTATTTATTTTTGTACTAACGAGAAAGAAACGAAAGATACGCCATTTTAAATAGCTAAGAATTTTATATCACGTAAGGGATAAATTTGATTGATCTATTGAATGTTCTACCAACTACAACTGCCATTTTAAGTAGCTAAAAATTTATGTATCTTTTTTTGCCAACTTAAAAAAGGCGAAGAAGGTCGACTTTAACTTCTGAGAATTTTATGTCGTCTTGTACTATTTAAATAAACGAAGGAATATATTTGAGTGGTCTATTCAATTTTGTAATAACGGGAAATACCATTTTAGCAAGCTGAGTGTTTTAAACCATTTTGTACTATTTAAATAAACAAAGGAATAAATTTGTACTAACCAGAAAGGACCATTATAACTGGCGCAGAAGTTCAATGCCGTTTTGTACTATTTAAACAAACGAAGTGATAACTTTCGAGTGAGCTTCTTAATTTTGTAGCAAGAAGAAAAAAGCGAAGAGGGGCCATATTTTATATCATTTTGTACGAACCAGAAGAAAAGTGAAGAATGAATAAAATTTGAGTGGACTTTTTCCTTATGTACCAACTGGAAAAAGTGAACGGCCATTATAGGTTTTGTATTATTCAAATAAACGAAGGAATAAATTTTTTCTTACCGGCAAAGTCGAAGAAGGTTCATTTTAACTCACCATTTTATACCTTTTTGTGCCATTTAAATACGGGTGTCCTATTTCCTTTTGTACCAACGCGAAGGACAATTTTTAACTGGCTTAGAATTTTATACTTTTTGTAATATTTAAACAAACGAAGGGATAAACTTGTACCAAGCATAAGAAGCAAAGAAATGCCATTTAAATAACTAATAATTTTTGTGCTATACAAATAAACAACTGTATCGATTTGTACTAAGCAGAAAAAGCGAAGAAATGCCATTTTTAACTAGCACAGAATTTCTAGACCATGCTGTACTACTTAAATTAACTAAGGGATAAATTTGAGTAGTTTATTCAATTTTGTACCAACGAGAGATGCCATTTTTAACTAGCTCAGAATTTCTAGACCATGTTGTACTCCTTAAACAAAGGAATAAATTTGTACTGACAAGAAAAAGCGAAGAAGTTTCATTTTGTAATACTCAAAAAAAAGGAAGGAATAAATCTGTGTGACCTATTTAGTTTTGTAGCAAGCAGAAAAAGGAAGGAAATAACATTTCGTACTAATCAAACGAAGAAATAAATTTGTGTGACCTATTCGTTTGACCAACCACGAAAAAAAGCGAAGAAGGTCAATTTTAACTAGCTCAATATTTCTGTACCATTTTTTACTACTCAAATAAACGAAGGAATAAATTTGAGTGATCTATTCAATTTTGAAGCATTCAGAAAAAAAGCAAAATAAACGAAGGAATATATTTGAGTGTTCTTTTTTTGTGGTACTATATTTTGTACTATTTTGTATATTCTTGTGTCACCCAGAGAAAGGGTAACTTTAAAGTAGCATTTCTAAATAAATTTTAATTGCCTTTCCCGTCACGTAAAAATGCACTATATAAGGAGCTTTGAAATTACACTAAAAATAATATCAATAGCCGTTTGCCTTCCACACTAGTAAGGTGCCCTATGTTATATAACAAACAAATTTGCGCTGAATACACTGTACTTTAGGACCCTCACTACACTAACAATACAAATGTTAGGTAACTAGTTCGTACCGTGCCTTTTTTATTTTATTTAAAGTGCATTAATATTGAGAAGCTTAAACATCTTAAGCAACAGAGAGAATTATAGTTTTTGAGTTGAATAAAACTGTTCACAGCTAATGATTCAGCACTTTTCTATAGATGGTGTGCAACATGGAACATTCAAAACTTTTCTTTTCCTTGGTGAGCTGATTTTTACTTTGATATGATCTCTTCGTCTAGTTTTTCTTCTGCCTTTTCCTCTATCAGTACTGTAATCCAAAATGGCCAAGTATGCTGTTTCTTCTTTATTAATTGCCATGATTCGTCGTCATTCATATGTTTTCTTTAGAGCGTCTTGATCCCTTAATAACGCTAATCGCTATTGAGTCTGTTCTACACAATTAACATTGAATTATGACGCAACTCTCTTCTAATTGAATATTTTTCGTCTGTAACCAATGGCAGTTCTGGTTGGTTAAATCTTACATTCAAATATGTAGTTAGTGATCGGGAAACTTTGGACTTGAGTCGCCCCTCTATAAAAATTGTTCCGTGAGTACCTTAGGACTTTAAATGGCACAAAAAGGTATAAAATGCTGAGCTCGTTAAAATGAACCTTCTTTGTTTTTCTTTTGATTGGTACAAAAATAAAATAGACCACTCAAATTTATTCCTTCGATTATTTAAATAGCACAAAAAGGTATAAAATGCTGAATGGCCCTTCTTCGCCTTTTCTGGTCAGTACAAATTTATTCCTTTGTTTACTTGATTAATTCTTTCCTTTTTCTGCTTGGCACAAAACTTAATACTCCATCCAAATTTATTTCTTCGTTTATTTGAGTATTACAAAATTATATATAATTCTGAGTTAGTTAAAATGGTCTTTCTTCGCTTTTTTCTTCTTGCTACAAAATTGAATAACCACTCAAATTTCTCTTCGTTTATTTAAATAGTACAACATGATCTAGAAATTCTGAGCTAGTTAAAAATGGTATTTTTTCGCCTTTTCTGGTTAGTACAAATTGAATGCTTTGTTTATTTTTGTAGCTTTTTCTGTTTGCTATAAATTTAACCCTTCGTTTGTTTAAATATTACAAAAAGGTATAAAATTCTAAGCTAGTTAAAAATGGTCCTTCTCGTTGGTACAGAAGGAAATAGCACCCCCGTATTTAAATGGCACAAAAGGTATAAAATGCTGAGTTAGTTAAATGAACCTTCTTGGACTTTGCTGGTAAGTAAAAATGTATTCCTTCGTTTATTTGAATAATACAAAACCTATAATGGCCGTTCACTTTTTCCAGTTGGTACATAAGGAAAAAGTCCACTCAAATTTTATTCATTCTTCACTTTTCTTCTGGTTCGTACAAAATGATATAAAATATGACCCCCTCTTCGCTTTTTTCTTCTTGCTACAAAATTAAGAAGCTCATTCGAAAGTTATCACTTCGTTTGTTTAAATAGTACAAAATGGTATTGAACTTCTGAGCCAGTTATAATGGTCCTTTCTGGTTAGTAAAAATTTATTCCATTGTTTATTTAAATAGTACAAAATGGTAAAAAATACTCAGCTAGTTAAAATGGACGTTCATTTTCTTCTCGTTGGTATAAACGTAGGACACCCAAATTTATGCGTTCGTTTATATGAGCAGTACAAAAGTTATACATAAATTCTCAGTTCTTTGCTTTTCCTAGTTAGTACAAATTTATCTGCTTTTTTATTTAAATAGTACAAAATGGTTTAAAATACTCAGCTAGTTAAAATGGTATTCTCATTATTACAAAATTGAATAGACCACTCAAATATATTCCTTCGTTTATTTAAATAGTACAAGACGACATAAAATTCTCAGAAGTTAAAATCGACCTTCTTCGCCTTTTTTAGGTTGGCACAAAAAGATACATAAATTTTTAGGTACTTAAAATGGCAGTTGTAGTTGGTAGAAAATTGAATAGATCAAATTTATCCCTTACGTGATGATATAAAATTCTTAGCTATTTAAAATGGCATATCTTTCATTTCTTTCTCGTTAGTACAAAAATAAATACTCCATCGAAATTCATGTTTTCATTTGTTTCAATAACCCAAAAAGGTACAGAAATTCTGAGCTAGTTAAAATGGCGTTTCTTTGATTTTCTCTCGTTAATTCGAAAGTAAATAAGCCACTCAAATTTATTTCTTCTTCACTTTTTTCTGCTTGGTAAAAAAAATCAATAGGACAAATTTCTTGCTGACTCCGTTTACAAGTTATTTGGGTTCAAATATTTGACCTTTGACCTCGATGGTAAGTACTTTTTGTACATCTAGTAGTTGAAGGCATGTTACTTATTTAAATAGCACAAAAAGGTATAAAATGCTGAGTTAGTTAAAACGGCATTTCTCGTTGCTACAAAACTGAATATATCACACAAATTTATTCCTTCGTTTATTTGAGTACTACAAAAGATATAAAATTCTGAGTTTAGTTGAAATGGCATTTCTCGTTGCTAGAAAACTGAATAGATTACACAAATTTATTCCTTCGTTTATTTGAGTACTACAAAAGATGTAAACTTCTGAGTTAGTTAAAATATTCCTCCTTCGCTTTCTTCATTTATTTAAATAACACAAAAGGTATAAAATGCTGAGTTTTGTTAAAATGGCATTTCTTGTTGATACCAAATTGAATAGACCACTCAAATATATTAGTTCGTTTACTTAAATAGTATAAGATATAAAATTTTCAGTTACTTAAAATGAACCTTCTTCGCTTTTTTTAAGGTAAGCACATCTTTGTTTATTTGTGTAGCACAAAAATTATTAGTTAGTTAAATGGTATTTCTTTGTTTTTTCGGTTTGGTACAAGTTTTACAAAAGGGATAAGATTCTAAGCCAGTTAAAAATGGTTCTTCGCTTTTTTCTCTCGTTGGTACAAAAGCAATGGGACACTCCAATATATTTATTCATTTTTTAAATGGCACAAAAGGTATAAAATATTGAGCTTGTTAAAATGGACCTCCTTTGTTTATTAAAAATTTCAAAATGGTATAAAGTGCTTAGTTAAACTGGCACTTTTCGTTTTTATAAAAGTAGGACACCCAAATTTATTCGTTCGATTGAGCAGTACAAAGGTTATACATAAATTCTGAGTCAGTTTTCTCTTTTTGTGGTTAGTACAAATTTATTCCTTCGTTTGTTTAAATAATACAACATGCACTAGAAATTCTGAGCTAGATAAAAATGGCATTTCTCATTGGCACAAAATTGAATAGACCACTCAAAGAATAAATCACTTAAATTTATCCCTTCGTTTGTTTAAATAGTACAAGATGATATAAAATTCTCAGCTAGTTAATATGGCATATCTTTGCTTTCTTTCTTGTTAGTAGAAAAATAAATACTCCATCCAAATTAATTTTTGCGTTTATTTGAATAGCCCAAAAAGGTACAGAAATTCTGCGCTAGTTAAAATTGTGTTTCTTTGATTTCTTTCTCATTAATACAAAAGTAAATAAGCCAGTCAAATTTGTTCCTTCTCACTTTTCTCTGCTTGGCACAAAATTGAATAGATCACACAAATTTATCAATTGCGCTGTTACGAATTATTTGACCTTTTGACCTCAATAGTCAATATTTTCGTACATGTAGTTGATGATCTGTTACTAAATGAGGAAACGTGATCTCAATATGTGGCTTCGTTTACGAGTTATTAGGTTTTAAGAACTTGACCTTTGACCTCGATGGTCATTATTTTTGGAACTTGTAGTAGTTGATGACCAATTACTAAATGTGGAAACACCACCTCAGTATGTGGCTCCGTTTTCGAGTTATTAGTTTTTAAGTATTTTGACCTTTGACCTCGATTGTCATTATTTTGGAACTTGTAGTAGTTGATGACCAATTACTAAATGTGGAAACGTCATCAATATGTGGCTCCGTTTCCGAGTTATTAGGTTTTAAGTATTTTGACCTCTGATAATTGCCAAAAAAATTACCATTTAGAACTCTCACCACAGAAAAAAGAAGGAAGACATCTGAATATGGAATTTTCAGGAACCACTTATGGAATTTGGAATCAGCTGATAATCATCCATCTAAATCAACAGTGTTTTAAATAAATAAATAGCCCTAATAATTTATAGTAAAAAATCCATACTACCCAAATTATTCACTGCGAATAGTGTTCACCGAAAACAGTGTTGCCAGTGTTTTCCCCATAATCCTCCACATACAGTAAATAAAGAGCAGTGTTGCAAACACCATATTTATAAAAAAAACTCCAAACTCGTTTTCCAACTTATATTTATGCAGGATTCTCAACGCATTACTTCGCTTGCTCGCGATGTGTTGGTCCCTTACGGATCGCCAGCTTGTAACCGTCAGCATAGCCACAAGGTTCCACTTTAGACAGACTGTATTTTCTTAACGTTTAATCGTCATGCAAAATTATTTTATTCACGGAAAGGGAGAAGTTGTTTTCTTGCTTGGCTCTAAACGCTTCCGAGCTGGTGATAAACTCTGTTCTTTCTTTACCCGCAAGTGTTCCTCAAACTTATACCCTCTGACGATAATACAAAAAAAATCGTTTTTGAACCGAACTCTTACCTAATTAGCAAAGTGCTTTAAAACAGCAAAGTTTTTTCATTCCCTGAGTGAAGTTACCAACTCATGGTTTTCGCTACTGAGACTGTTTTGTATATATTCTTCATAACAATAATTATTAAAGTTTGAAAATATTTTTAGACAAAGTTGTTACAGTGTAAACAAGTGCGCGTTAAACATTGCCTTCCCATGCATTAAGGTTTCCTTACCTCACCTATAATGAGAACAGTGCTCGCAGCCCGCATGAGTCGCAAGCAAAATGTGCTATGTAGGAATATACAAACTTTGGTGTTTCTCTTATTAAATTTTAAAATACACTGCCAACCAGAGATACGATCACCAGGATTTTCTCAAGTGTTGGCAGAAGCAAGGAGTTGGCGTCTAGCATTGAGTGAAGGAGGAACGTAAGTCTCCTGCACACAAACTTACTTATGTGTTAACATGGGACGGCTACGGAAAAGTACTAAGTATTTGATGGAATTATAGTTTCAGCATCAATTGAAAAGTAAACGAAGTACTGCTTGCATAAATACTTTATAAGTGCATCATCTTTGAAGTTGCGGACCTCGTGAAAAGTTAGTGTTCCCTCCAATTCCCACACTCATTGTCCCTATTTCGCAGTGAAAGCCCAACTTCAATGTAAACAGTAATTTAGTAAAAGTAATTACAAATATAACGAAAGGGCTATATTTTCAGTGTCTTCATTTACTATATACCGGGTGCACCATTTATAATGTCCCACCTTTATAACAGAGGAACCAAGAGAGAGAGAGAAGCGAAACTTTGCACAAAGCAACTACAGGAAGGGGGACGTCTATCGATGTATTGGGTAACATCACCAGGTGAACAGTGTTGCCAACCCAATATAAAGTTATGATTTTTTAAATGGAATGACCTAAATTTAATTTCATAATTCGAATTAGCAATGAAAACAAAGACAAAAGAGATGACACTTACAGATCAGTGTTGCATACTTTTTGAGAAATATTGTAAAACATGTGTCAAGTTTAAACGCCTTTAACACATACAAGAAATAAAGTAGTAACTATTTGTGCACATTAAATGAAATACTGATAAGAACTCTTTAAAATGACTTCAAGTTTACAAGGATCAGTTAAACAGTGTTGCCACAACAGAAGAGAGAAAAGTTGAATTTGGAAATAGTGCAATAACTTGAAAAAGCTCCCTAGTACAGTATGATTTAAAATTCATAGAGCAAATCAGTATGTCATAAGGAGCATTGTCACGTTTATTTGAGATCGATAAGTCAAGTACTTACCAAGATATTCGGTACTCTGTAAAAGCTGAGAATTTTGTGCTGTATAAGATGGTAACGCTGTTTCAAAATTCCCTTTTTTTCCCTCAGCGTTAGAGAAATCGTGAAGAAATGTATAAAACGAAATAAAACATTGATCAATGGACATACAATGAAATGAAACCCATTTGAGTTCTTGAAGGAACTAATTAAACTTAATGTGGATATAAATTGTTCTTGAGTTAGTAATACGAATTCACATTTCAACAAGATGGTAGAAATACGTTTACGAGAGTTACCTAATAGCTATTTCGTGCTATGAATATACTTATTCTCGTGCAACTTTAGGGCAGTAATATCGAAACAATTCAATATTGTCTGTAAATATTAACGACTTGTTACTATTTCTTTTTTAAACACGAATGAATGAAATAAGTAACAGTTTGTTCCAATACAAAGGATGATTTGCATGCACAATTTCTTTGGCTGTTTTGTAGCTGTTGGGTTTAGCCAAGCGGTGTAACCATGATAATTACTCACTTTCTTCGTTTGCACGTGTAAGGGGATCATTCGGAAGCAATGGTCAAGAAATTGTACATACAAGAAATGCAAGAAGTCATTATAACTGCTATACCGATGATCACTAACAAAATGTTAAATATTGCTTTGCTTTGACGCAATCCATATCGGAATAGTTCCCCAAGTCTCTGGCATTACCCATCAGGTTACGAAACAAATTTCTGTGTGGTATTATTTGTACAGATGTACTCTCACTTAGGAACTTAAAATTTTAAAGTCATTTTCCCTAACTGAGTATTTTTTATTTATTATTATTTTGCTACCATATTATAAATCTCTACAAAGGTTAGCTGTATGAGTTGTAGCCTATATTCACCAATGAAATAGGCATTTTTTCTGGAAATACCTAATTATTTGTACCATAAAATTCGTGTATTTTTTAAAATTTCTACTTTGCCGCCAACTTGTCAAACTGTACGTTATCTTCTGTATTTGTCAGCTTATTTATTGAATGTATAGTTACAAATCATCGAATAAGTTTGAAACGCGCTACTGCCTTTCATGTGAAGCTCGACATAATATTTTAAGTACATATTTAGGAATATTTCTCGTGCAGCTTTGCTTTAGTCGCATAACTCGAAATAATTGTTGAAAAATTACAAGTATTTCACAAATTCCTTCTTATTGTTTACTAAATGATTTGCGCTGGCCGACATGGAAACTTGTCAAATGGAATAGTTAAATTTCAAGGGGACCATCATAATCAATTGTTGAATAATTAAGATTCTTCTAGGATTTGCGCGTAAATACGGCGTCCGGATGTATGCATAAAAACTGCAATGTAAAAAGCAAGAAACAATTTGTGCTAGTAGGCCACTAAAAAGCAAGAATGCTATCTCACCGAGTCACGGCAGGGCGAAGCTGAAGGGCGCGAGCTCTAGAGAGGGGGTGCGTCATCGAAGATATACAAAAATAGAGATAGTGAAATGAGTGGTTTTAGGTAATAATATGAGTTTCTATAATACTTGTCACGGTTTCATACTTGTAGCATTCCACTTGTAAACATAAAATACAACTTCTGTACACTGTGCACAAATACAGCACCGGTGGAAAATACAACCTTCATTTGTATGCACTCACTTATTTTATCCGTAGTAAAGTACTCGTAAGGATTTTACACTATACTCCGCGTCACCCGAATTGGCGTGTGGCATCAACCAATAAACTCACAGTGCGCTGTTACTAAACCTTCAGGGAGGAATCAAATCATTCATAATTAATTTTGTTCGTATTTGTGGACAGTTATGAATGATTAGGTTCCTCCCTGAAGGTATAGTAACAGCGCACTGCGAGCTTGTTGGCTGATGCCACACGCCAACTCGAGGGACGCAGACTATGGTAACGTACACATCTAAACATGAAATACAGGTGTATTACTTTGTATTTAACTCTATCGCTTGCAGAACTTTTTTTTATGGATTTTCATGCGAAGTACGGAATTTTACATGTAAATCTTTCAAAATTTGGTGCGCCAAAAGTAAAAAAACACCATATTCACTATAAACTCAAAGGTAAATAAGTTGACCAAAATGCAAGTAGTAGCAAGTAGTAAGAATGACGTAATGTACTATACACTGGCTCACGCACAACAATGCATGATATGTTTAACTTTTGTAATATAGTGCTGATGGGGTTCATTAAAATTTTACTTAGGTGTTTTTTTCTTTCTCTTTTCCTTGAACATAAAATATGAGTTAGGATACGTAGGTTGGCTTTGGTTAGCTTAGTTTAGTATACATTTGGTAAATTCCTTCTATAATAATGCAGCAAACGTAGAAATTTGTGAATTGTGCATTAATATCACAAAAATCATAGGTTCAAGTTTTCTCTTACATACACAACTGCTAGGTCGTAATTAATGAATGTCTTAAAATGTTTTATACGGCTTCATTCTGCAGTGGATTGTGTTAACGAAATGTAAAGTATGACTTTTTTTTACGATTCTCGGTATGCAATTACAATTATATATTGCATTGTTTGTGTTCGTTTGCGATCCGCAAATTTTGCGAACATTATTACAAAAATAGATTCATATACTGTTATTTAGCGTGGCATATAGACTGTTATTTGTTATGGTACCAATAGCTTCTAATGTTTGCATTTAGTGTTTATATGTACCGTTACGTACAATATCATGTCATAGCAACTGTTCGGAATAGTTTTTGCAATATATTGTACGACAGTCATTTCAAAAGTTCTGCACACTGAAAGATGTTATGTAAGCTAATAATTTATTGTACAAAATACCTTTACAGGCCATCAATACAATCTCCATACTTGTTTATGAGAGCTTCCCAACATTTGGCAAATTCTGTATTCTGGATATTGCACCTTCATTGTTGAGGTGTCTGATCACTCGGGTGACCTCACTGAAAGCTTCGTAAATCTAATCAAAACATTTTCCACAGAGTAGTTCTTTTAATTTGGGAAACAAATCAAAGTCTGGTGGGGTCAAATCAGGACTATATTGGGAAGGAAAGTATTTCCCATCCATACTTGTTAATTGTCAATCTTACTTCTAGAGCAGAATGCGACCTTGCATTATCGTTCAGAATGAAGACACCAGCTGCAAGCATGTCGGGATTTCTTTCAATAATTTTCGGGCGCAAAACATTTTGCAGAAACAGCTTGTAGTATACGCCTGCTATAGACGTCCCCTGTGTCACTCTATTGTAGCTATCTCTCGATTCGTATCATACGCGAAGATCATCGTAAGTTAAACGTTTGATTGTTGCTAGCGGAATTTCTTCGGGCGTGAAGAGTCAGAATTGTTTTATTGTGACGACTGAAACTTCAATTCTGGTTCAAACTCTCGTATCCAGGTTTCATCAATTGCAACAGTCGTTTGGAAAAACTGATCTTCTTCTGTTTGATAACGTTGAAGCAATTTTTCTGACATTCTTTTGCAACATGCTTTCTGCTCTTTACTCAGATCATGCGGAACCCATCTCATCTTCATCTTCAGCTTCTCAGTAATGATTCTGTAAAGTGAAGTGACATATTTTGGCCTCATATGCAATTTTCGTACATGTTTTCGTCGACCCTCTCTCAAAATGTCATTCACAATAATCTTAGGAGTGTAGTCTGTTGCAGTTGATGGTCTTTCACTTCTTGGGGTGTCCGCAGTGCTTACACGACCTTCACGGAAACGAGCTGAGCACCAAAATACAGTGATATGATCCACTACACTATTTCGACAATCCTCCCGCAAAGTATTGTAAATTTCAGTTGAATTCTTTCCACATAGAGTTTCGATGTTGATATAGGAACGTTTATCATCACGTGTAACCCAATTTCAGGCACGTTCACCACTGAATTTCTCACAACACAGCTAAGCAAACCAGAAAACATAGAAACAATCGTCAAGCACAAACTCTGACCCACAACTGACCTAAAAGTGAACTTGATCAAACCACTCAAACGGTCGTGTATAGGCTGTGTGCAAGACTTTTGAAATGACCCTCGTATTTATACCTGGACCCTCTCATTTCGTAACGGTTTGCGTCAACACAAAGCGAATAAGCATTTCGGTTTTACTTTCACGTGATGACGTGTTTTCTACGGACACAGTCCCACGTAGCACAGGATGGTTCTTGTCTCTCTCCCTTGTCTTCCTTTACGCGCATATACACTGTCGCTGACATGCCTCCTCTATACGACCAAAAGCCCGTGTGAGTTTCCAACTTCGTTCTGTTCAAATAGATGAAATGACCACCATGCAGAGGTTTGTACGTATTTTTCCGAGAATAATCGCTTTTCAGATATATCAGTTTGCAGTATATCATAAATCTATATTCAATTATTGTGAACCACTGTACAAAAAACAATAGATTTTGATTGAATTATAATAGGAAAATTATGTGGTTATACCTTCTTAAAGTTAAACAGCGAGGGCACGGTTGCTCAGTGGTACAGCACTTACCTCTGGTGCGTGGGGTCCCTGATACGACTTCCGATCCAGTATGTTTGTGGTGGAAAACATCGTGTCCATGGGGTTGTCGGGTAATCTCGCTTTCTCTCACATTCTCATCCCATTAATTCTTCTATCATCAGTCACTTGCCTTAATCATTGTCCCCCTTAGCCTAAATGGCATAAACGTGGGACGTTATACAGAAAGTTACGCTGCGCTAAGGAATACGATCTAGTATATAATTTGCAGAAGAACTATGGAATATTCTTTACACAGTATGTTTACACTATTTTGTTTACAAGATACCCACCTTTGCTAACGCGCCTGGTCCCTATAGATTACTTTAGTTACCACTACTTTGGCCCTGCCCTGACTTGGTTAAATACTTCATTGCTTTTTGTGGCCATCCAGCACAGATTTGATTTTTTTATACTGTACTCGTTTACTCGTCAACTCACTACGGATCCAACCGTTCATGGTCCCACCAGATTCTCCGTTTCTTAACCGATCACATACATTTCTTGTTATTAATGGCCACTTAACAGGGGTTGTTTGGTGTTTGTTCCACTATAGGTTTTATGGCATATTTCTACGTGCTGTACTTTTACTCATCACGTTTGAGTCCCCATAAGGGAATCGGCACCTATGAATCCATAAATGCAACTCACTTCTTAAAAAACAATATTTATACATTATTTGTAGTTAATTTCGTGGTGAATGAAATACAAAATAAGTTGTGTGTGGTCCCCTAAAATTGGATAGTACGTATAAATATTGGATGATTTGAAAAATTTTGCTACCATTTAAGAGAACTTAGCCTAGGTATTTTCAATTCAAATTTTACAACTATTAATATCTACGTTTTATTGTCTTTTCTAACTTATGTTCAGGAGAAAGAAATTAAATTAAAGAAATATATGTTTATGATGATCAAGAAACAATTATTCGTAACATACATTACAAAATTCATGAAATATAAAACATATTCTGTTTAATTTAATTCGGCATATCACAGAATATAACTTGTGTCACAGATTAGTACTTTAATATTTCTCCCACGCAGAGGGAAGAAAGGGAATTTTGAAACAGCGTTACCATCTTGTACAGCACAAAATTCTCAGCTTCTACAGAGTACCGAATATCTTGGTAAGTACTTGACTTATCGATCTCAAATAAACGTGACAATGCTCCTTATGACATACTGATTTGCTCTATGAATTTTAAATCATACTGTACTAGGGAGCTTTTTCAAGTTATTGCACTATTTCCAAATTCAACTTTTCTCTCTTCTGTTGTGGCAACACTGTTTAACTGATCCTTGTAAACTTGAAGTCATTTTAAAGAGTTCTTATCAGTATTTCATTTAATGTGCACAAATAGTTACTACTTCATTCCTTGTGTGTGTTAAAGGCGTTTAAATTTGACACATGTTTTACAATATTTCTCAAAAAGTATGCAACACTGATCTGTGAGTGTCATCTCTTTTGTCTTTGTTTTCATTGCTAATTCGAATTATGAAATTAAATTTAGGTCATTCCATTTAAAAAATCATAACTTTATATTGGGTTGGCAACACTGTTCACCTGGTGATGTTACCCAATACATCGATAGATGTCCCCCTTCCTGTAGTTGCTTTGTGCAAAGTTTCGCTTCTCTCTCTCTCTTGGTTCCTCTGTTATAAAGGTGGGACATTATAAATGGTGCACCCGGTATATATATATATATATATATATATATATATATATATATATATATATATATATATATATATATATATATATATATATATATATATATAGATAGATAGATAGATAGATAGATAAGGGGGATCCAGGATATGATCAAGGGAAGGGCTAAACCATATCTTACCGTTTTATCCAGTGTAAAGCAGGATTGAAGCCCATTTTATCCAGTGTATATCTGAGCGTCAAGGAAGGGGTGGCTATAACCCTTATAGCCCTCCCCTTGGATCCGCCACTGCATATATATATATATATATATATATATATATATATATATATATATATATATATATATATATTCGTGATATTAAGTGTTTTATATTTCTCAAGTGTGTGCGCAATTTCATTTGCTCAAGCATTCATGCTATATTAAGTAAAAATTTTGTTTTTAACATCGTTTACTTCATACATATACATATCTATTCAATAAAAAGGAATTCACCCAAGGTTATAAATATTCTCTTTTTTCTTTGTATGTGTGCGAATACTTATGGATCGTCAGCTTACCAGTCGTATGTATGCAAGTATGTGGACAAAACTAAGTATAATTAAACCTAAGTTTCCGAACCACTGAGGCTACTCATGTCAAATCGCTTGTTTTATCTTACTGTGAATTTGGTCTTAAATAGGACACGAGCTCTAACCAGAATTGTTTTCAACCGTTTCTTTAGGGAATACTCTGGAATCCAGTACCCAAGGGAGACGGTAGGTAGCAATCTATGGAATGGAATTGCAACTTCACGAAGTGATTCTGTGTTCTGTCATGAATATCACTATAAAAATCAGTGTTTTAAAAGATAAGAAGGTTCTGCAAAAGGGAGTCGTAATTAAAGAGAAATAGCAATGAGTGTAATTTACGCTATTGTTGCAGTTTCAACCAGTGTAGGCAGGTTATTGCACTTTAGATAGATCTTTTGCAATTGAATAAATATATACTTTCTCATGATCGAGCGTTTCTCTTCTACTTATAAATTCAGTGATTTTGGATCGAATTATATTTAAAGTTATTAAGAAATAGTTTACAATATCGAAACCAACTAGTATTTTGTGTAAGACCTTTTACATTCAAGAAAATAAGTTTTCCTCAAACTTATTGAAATTGAGGAAGCTTGTTTGGAAAGCTTTTTCACTTTTAAACGTTTAAAATATCAATTGTCGAGTTTGATATTACTCGACAAACTCTCAACCCACACTAACATGGAACATCCGTAAAGTGTTGCACGCCGTTTTCTACGAAATTTTTCAGGTAGATACTAGACACAAAATAAAGTGACCCGTATTTTTTAGTTTCTGCGGAAAAACGGTTTGAAGGGCCCTAAGCACCTCTCGAAGTATTTTCAAAAAAGCTTGAAATCTCCAAAAGAGCATTAGCAATTTGCAGAAAAAGGCGTATACACATACTAGATAGAAAATTAAGGAATACGGATTTTTTCTTTTGTGTGAAAAAACGGTTGCAGGGGGAACAGCGGCCCCCATTTAAACACCTCCAAAAATAATGACAAAGGCCAAATTCGACAAAAGGGTACAAACGATTCCGAGGAAACTATGCATGCAGGTACTAGACTTAAAAGTAAGGAACACGTATTGTTTCGTTTCTGCGGAAAAACTGTATGAAGGGGCCTAAGCCCCTCCCGGAATATTAAAAAAAAAAACTCAATCTCCAAAAGGACAGGAATAATTTGCAGAAAAAGGCGTATGTACATACTAGATATACAAGTAAAATATAAGTATTTGCTATTTCCTGCGGGAAAGCTGTTGCAAGGAGAGCCACATCCCCACCAAATTCATCCAAATAGTTTTCAAAGGTCACAATCCACAAAGAATCACAAACAATTCGGATGAAAGTATAAAGGCATTTGTTAGACGTGCAATGAAGAAATACATATTGCAAGTACTGTACAACACTTTATAACACAGACCAACAGTTTTTTAAAGCACAATATCTTATGCAACAAATGTGTCACAATAATGATATTCCACAAAAAAAAAATGCTTTAAACAAAGTGATCTCTTACACCAACCACAACCAATCACAGCAACCTGTCCACAAATGTCACATGTCGGGATGTGATTCGTGGAAAAGGAGAACTCTGCTGGGGTCTGAAATTGTGCCGGTTTGTCTGTTGTTTAGCCAATGTGATACCACGCGTATTTGATGACATCTTTGTATCTTGGAGAGAAGAATTTATTATGTGTCAGAGATTGTAGTTTGATTATGTTATCCCGTACATGCAAATTAATATCAGACTCTTGTAAGATAACAATGTAAAGCAGCGCACAAATGTCTTCCACAAGCGAGAAAAGTACACATCTAGTGGCTGCAGCTTCCAAGTTAAACCTTGAGGTATTGTAAGTAGCACAATATTTTTCTCTTCCGGTTCAATGGAGTGTAGGGTATTTTTGGTGTCCAATCCAAGCGTCCAATAGAAGAACTGTTTGACGCTGTGTTGTAGGAAAATACACGTGCTCTAGCCAACGACAATAAAGTTCCTTTGAGAGTTTTCCTGATTTTGAGGCGGCAAGATAAACGTTTCGGGAGCGAAACACAGTGTTGTGCACGTGTGGACCGAACTCACCAGTTGGCTCCTTCAGAACAATGAGTAATGGTGCTAGCAAAGCACCATCGGCAGAGATGGTCTGTTGTATTGTATAACTGTGTTGTCGCACTCACGGATTGGACAACTGTTTCCACTTTCTTCATTCCCTGAGCAGCCAAGGTTCGACCGCCATGCATTTCTAGTTGGAAACCACTTTGATCGGAGTTGTACACATTACCTGGGCCGAATTGGATATGGTGTTTTACAATGTCAATATAAAGGTATTTACGGTTCTCAATATGTCTTTAGCTTCAGACGTATGTGTCGTAGATATAAATTTCGTAACCTTTCGCGATACGATTGTGTGTGTTGTTTTAAACTCCTACAGCCAGGTATTTGATGCCTTAAATAATGGAAGGTGAAATATATTGCTGGCCTGCAGAGCCCATCGTCGTAGATCAACATCGTGTACTGGAAAGTGTGCCTCACGAGCGTCTTGGAATTGCCGAAGAACGTATTGAGATACCTGTGATATCTTCTTCCGTGTTCCTCCTCCAATGACTTGCTTTTCCCAGCGTTCTAGCTGCTGCCTTGAAGTTACCTTTCTAAATTTTGCTTGTATGGATTGAAGGGATAGCGGCCTTTTAATACCATTTCTCCAGTAGTTGACTGCCATTTGTTTGTATGCAAAGGTTATGTCTGCTTGACCATGTATGGTTGTGCCGCCATCGCACTCTTCTATGTCGTCATCCACAGGGGAATATTGGGCGGTATTCTCTCCCCTGTCGTCCTTCTCAATTGCTAATGTTAATATTTCTTCTGTGCCCAACGTAACCATATCGTCCATCCAGTATTCCAGCAAGCATTGCAATATGCGTGCTGTATCCCTTTCCTGTGCTGTTATTGGCGACTCTGGTCGATGTTCACTTCAAAAGCAACAAACAGTAAATGCAGAATGTTAGCGGGATTCATCTGGATTTCTCTTCTTTAACACGCTGATGGAACAACGAATTTATATCATACACATATGAGTATCTGACTCAATGTACTTAACTTTTTGATTACTTATTATGTACACAAGGTAGATATTTATCTCATTTTGCACAAGTGGCTCATTATCTTGAAGTTTTCTTTTGTGGCATTCAGGTATCATTATTACAAGTAAACAAGTTATTGCACAAGCCAAGGGCCAGATAAGTATAATTGCACCCCGCCTTGTCAATTATCGGTCGTATGTTTTGCACACACAGATAAAATTACTATCGCTCGAACTTATCATATGCAGCGATGAGCATGACCACCTTATAGGCTTGCTACTGCAAGACAACATTGTACATATTTCATAATACAGTTTGATATCATTTGCTGACCAATTATATGCACTCAACCTTTGAAACCGATCTTCAGAATACACATCTCTCGCATTGTTTGTTCAGTAAATGACACTAACAGCTTCCTGTCTGTGAGACTAACATGTAAGATATTCGTATGTCTTTTCAGAAGTTCTTTCTTTTACGTGTAGTTTCTCCATGAGTGGGACATATACATTGGCTCGTAATAGGAAGATATACGGGCCCCAGAAATATATGTTGGGTATGTGAAATATATGTTGGAAAGTTCTGCAAATTGTAGGTGAGGTTTTGGAGATTTAGAGCTTTTTGGAAAATATTTCGCCCCCCCTTCAAAGAGCTTTCCCACACAAAAGAAAAATACGTATTTCTTACTTTTAAGTCTAGTATCTGCATGCATAGTTTCTTCGGAATCGCTTGTACCCTTTTGTCGAATTTGGCCTTTGTCATTATTTTGGAAATATTTAAATGGGGGCCGTTGTTTCCCCTGCAACAGTTTTTTTTTTTTTTTTTTACACGAAAGAAAAACCCGTATTCCTTAATTTTCTATCTAGTATGTGTATACGCCTTTTTCTGCAAATTGCTCATGTTTTTTCGGAGTACTTCGGAGTACTTTTTTTGAAAGTACTTCGAGAGGTGCTTAGGCCCCTTCAAACCGTTTTTCCACAGAAACGAAAAAATACGGGTCACTTTATTGTGTGTCTAGTATCTACCTGCAAAATTTCGTTGAAATCTGCGTTCAACACTTTACGGATGTCCCATGTAAGCATTCAACTCACTTGTCAGTTGGATTCATAATGTTTCGACTGGAACCAAATTAAATAATTCATATGACTGCAAATGACGCACCTATCTTAAGCATCTTTTGCAGATAAAAAGGTAATGTTATCACTCACCCACATCTAACACGAATTTTCTGCATGCCCGCAAAGATGCTGAACCTCCTAGAGAATAACAATTATTGACAGAAAGAACGTTACCCTCAAATCAATTTCAAGATGCACACCGAAGATGATTTATATTATATTATATATATATATATATATATATATATATATATATATATATATATATATATATATATATATATATATATATATATATGGGCAGTGACGCACAACATCAAGACCTTCAACCTGTTAACTCGTAATTTCTTTAATGAACTCCATTAGCTAACTATTAAGAACGCTTCATCACATAACTGAGATGAGGTTCAATTCTTAAATGCAAGAAGAAAGTATTCCAAAAATAATTTATACTTTCGTTGGGGCGAGTTCCTTTTGACAGTTATTTAACACCCCCAAAACACACTTACTTCCCGATCTAAAATAATCCAAAACATTTTGAATATGTCAACATCAAAAGTTTGCGTCTAACGTTTTCAGTTTCGTTAGGTAAATACTCCCAGAAAATAAAATTGCTCCATCAATGGAACTTTGGAATTTTCTCTCTTTCGCAACCATGAAAAACTTTTTTTTTTTTTTTTTGTTTGATTTTGTAGAACTATCTGCAAGAACAGGTAGTCATGGAAAAGATTCAGAATATAATTTTAATATGCTTTTGAAATTATATTTATCTATATCTTTCTCCAAATATGAAATCAATCGTTATTTTCCTTTGAAGTGTGTGTGGAAAGGTCATAATGCAGAAAGTAAAGATCGCACTGTACTATTATTAAGAACTGAATTCAAGACATCACTTATGAATGATCATCAAGGTTGTTTAAATATGCACGTTAGATAGTGACAATCAGTACGTCACGAACTAAATATTGTAGTACCTTAGCAAGAGGAAAAAGCACAAACCATGCTCTATTTGCATTTTCTTTAAATCCTAACAGTAGCTATCGGGAATTTAATCGCAAAATCTTTCTGCTTAAAATGTTTGATGGCTATCAGAATATACCAGAGGTAGTATAATATAATTTATATCTGTTTCTAGCTCTGAATAAAGCAAGACGCTTTGAAAATCCATGATAATCATCTTTAAGACTAATTGGAAACTTCGCTACAGATAAATTCCCCACAAGAATTCATGAAAACACGAAGTTATAATACTTTTACTCTAGGAAATACGTACGTAATATTAATTCTCTGAAAGTACTCTGCTTTAATAGCTACAACTAAATGTCGATCAAATACTTAAATTATTCTACAGTACGTAGGTAATTATATGAACTTTCTGACAGAGCTCTCAAAGGGTGCGGCTAACCTGATGGTGTTCCCAATGTTTGGATACGTCACCGCAACATAACTCCCGTCATAGCTATCTGTGGCTTTCTAGACCAGCAGTTCCCAACGGTGTATTACACATATTGGATTGTTGCGAGATTTCAGAATTTAGAAGTTTTAATGAAGCATTATTAGTTAAAATCAATTTTGAGAAAGACTGCCAGTCAACGCCTCCAGCGGCAGTAACAATGCTCACACAGTGTCACTAACTTTCCAGAAAATTACAGCCTTACACTACTGTAATTCATATTGTAATTAGTTAACAATAAAGTGTGTCGCGATTTCGTGGGCATTAAATAAAGTGTGTAGTAAGCAGAGGCGTAGCCTGGGGAAGGGCGAGCGGAGCGGTCGCCATGGGCGCTGATAGCAAGGGAGGCCAAACGAGCAAGAAGAAAGAAAAAGTGTTGGAAATGAGTAACTGACACGTCGCTCCGAAAAAAGTATTGGTGCCATATTAAATCAATATTGTTGTCGGTTTCAAAGAATTAGGTTTGTTAAAAACTTGCTTGCTACGTTCGCAATCCAAACGTGTCAATAAGAGTCAGAGCAAGATTTTACTTATTACTTAAAGAAAGTCATTATATATGATTTGTTAACGACAGTGTGATATAGAAGGTACAGAGTAATCACTATAGTGTACGCAGTAGAGTTTTCAAAATCAGAAACTCTCCAAGTTTGAAATACGTGTTGGGCTTTCTGATGATGAGTTTGGTTAGTTAACCTTTGAACTACGGGGTATTTTGTTTTCAAAATACCCTGTTTCTTGTCTTAACAACGGATATTTCTATTTCGAAATGGTACTACAATAACTTTTTTTTAACACGTTTTGTTTCATGTGTCTTCGATAAATAGGAGTGAAAAAATGGACTTCTTTGTAAACCCTTACGAAAACGCTTTAAATTTAGTTTAAAGGTTAAAGGTAAATTACCTCCGTAGTTTAAAGGTTAAAGATTTACCTCCGTAGTTTAAGGGTTTCCTACTTTTCTACCGAATCTGATTAATCACGACGCGACGGTGAGAATGGAGGTTTAAAAAAAAATGAGAGGAGTGAAGAGACACACGCAAGCTGCTGTTTGCGCGGAAATATTAAAAAGGAAGATAAACAATGGGAATAATAATCTCTTCGAACTTGAAGTAGTTGTAGAATAGGCGCGGGTCAGAACTTAACCCAACGAATTTAGTCTTTTTCAAAGACTGATCACTACCAGTGATTTTTTCATTCTATTAACACATGAAATGCTTCCAATTTGAAGGAATTTATTGGCATCATTTCTCGAACTATCTGTATCGCCAGGATTAATTTTTTTGTGTATACATATTATTTTGTTTGTGTGATATCTTTGCCTATCTATTCGCATACAAAACATATGCATACTATCTACAGTATCTATCTAATATTATATATATATATATATATATATATATATATATATATATATATATATATATATATATATATATATATATATATATATATATATATACATACATACATATATATATATATATATATACATACATACATATATATATATATATATATATATATATATATATATATATATATATATATATATATATATATACATATATATATATATATAGGGTGTAACAAATGCATGTCCAGAAGGGACGAGGTAATTGCGGACATCGAAATAAGTAAAAATGTTCCTATAAACATTGGTCGGATACCGCTTAGTTTCCAAGATGCAGGGTGTTCAAATGCCGAGTTCCTACAATGGTTCACTATGGCAAAGTGAATAGAAATGTTCACTATTACTGCAATAATACAATCAAGTGGAATTATGCCTGTGCAAATACATTTACACGTATAGAGAATGAAAGTAATCAACATTTGAGGTTATTGGGTTGTCAGTGTTGCCAACCTGGTATAAAGTTTTATGTTTCCAAATGTCGCTAGGCGTCCACACATTAGCACATGATTGCTCATATCAAAAAGTTCCTAAACATGGGACACTGCCTTTCGAAGTTTATGTGTGGTATAAACGCACGCTGTGGCCTCTATCGAATACCATTCTCAATTACTTATCACTGGAAATATGCAATAGTTGTAATCTATGCACCGTTTTTTACTATTGTGATCCGTTAATTGACTTTATACTTGGATGCCTTGTCTCGCGAAAACTGTATGACCAGCGTTTTCTTTCTTCTTGCGTCAGTATGTAATAAGAAAATACATCACATACACAATTAATTATAATGTCAGTTATATATGGTGTTCATTGGGCAAAACACTCAAAAAATAAAGATTTATCTTAGACTCGAGAAATGCTTATCCTTCCTTTTTCATTATTACTTGGCCATGAAACATACGCCTGAGACATATACAACCCCATTATATAACAATGTGGTGTTGGAATGTAAAACGCGTAGGATATGATGCTTTATTTTTTTTTTTAATTTCAACGCTTCCAGTGTACCCTAAAATTGTAATAAAGAAATAATGCCCATGTCTTTTTTAAATATTCAATTAGAACTGGCCAATCTACGCAAAATTTGCAATCGATCAGTGAAAACATCATCTTTCTAGAGACTGTAGTTTCAGAGATCTCATTGTCGAAAGGGTTGGCCACAAACATATAATTTTCCAGAAACATAGTTTAAAAGAACTCCAAAGATGGCAGCATAATTCATTTGAATTCATTTTGGACAAGGCTTATTAAAATACAAAGGTTTTGAACACTAATTTCATATCATAAACTTTATGAAAACGATATAGTTAACTAATTTAGACTACTTAAAGTACTAATACTTAAACTGTTTGTCTCAAACGTGAAATCACACATAACCGTAAATGAAAGATTTGAAAGCTAAAGTTATAGGTTGGAACTCGGGCACTTTTAATTGCTATTGTAGCATTTTAATAGATAGATGTATGTATGTATGTATGTATGTGTGTGTGTGTGTGTGTGTGTGTGTGTGTGTGCGCGTGTGTGTTTGTATGCGAATAATGTTTTCAATTGATGTAAAGATGATAAAGGCCTTTAAAGGAATTTAATATCTGAAATCGTTCTAAAAATATGGCGAAAACTCAAGTTTGCAACACTGCTTAAAGGAATGTAAATCCGAGAACTTAAACCTAGCAAAAAGTATTGCTGTAATACTATAGATTCAAAGTAGGTTAAGCATTGTTTTAAGAAGTCACCACAAATACTAATCCTGGATCCACACACAGTTCATGCCCGTAAAAATTTGTGGGTCACGGAGTTCTAATGCTGTATTGTCTTCTTCGACCTATCGTTGTCTAATTTTTCTTGGGTAGACATCTCAATTATGCTTGCTTTCTTCACAGACGCCATTTTCCAATATGGTCGCCAAATAAGCAATCAGCATACATCACTAAGGAACTAAGTCACCTAGGAAAGTCACCTTGGGGTCGAATCATGGGTTTTCGAGGTCAGAGAATTCAAAGATTACCATAAATTTGTCATATATTAAAGTATTTTATATATTACAGACAAAAAATACATTTCACATATAAAGGGTGGACCATTTTAATCCATCCAAGTGAATATCTCGGAAACTACAAACTGAATCAAGGGAAGTTTACAATTATATTTGCTCACCACAGAGAGTGACATACTTGGGCCTACTCTAATACAGTGTTGCAAACTCAACACAAAGTTGTATTTTTTCAAATGTCATTACGTCAGATTATTACAAATTTCAAATCTACATTTAAAAAGAAAACAAGTAATACCAAACGTATTGTTCAGTGTTGTAAACGAACGACACTACAGTATCACAAACATTAAAAACAACCAAACTTTGAAGACTTCTAAAACAATAATCACGGAAGTGAGGCGCGTGAGGAAAGGCACAGCGAATGTTCCTTAGTGTGAAATACTGCCGTCATGATGTGATATATTTCGAATAAATGTGAACAAAATTATAAGAAATTAAAAATTTGACCTTTTCAAGAGGCTTTCTTTCCAAAAATTGCATATATAACTATCGCTTTTAATTAGCCTATGTAAGTTCTTTACACAAAGCATGAAGATCATAATTCCGTTTACAGCACTGATATCTAAAACCATTAGAGAGATACGGTAATTAATGTTAAGGTTGACAAGATTGCTTAAAATAATGTAAGTACGAGAACTCGTTGCAAATACAACTACCAAAAACTGTTAACACTATGCCATTCTAAGTAATTTTCAATTTCTTACCATTTTCTTCCTATTATCCGAAATACGTCAGATTAAGATGATAGTATTTGGCGCTATGGTGCATTCGATATGCCCTGTCCCGTTCGTCTCACTTGCGTTATTATTTTAGAAGCCTTCAAAAGTGATTGTTTTTAGTGTTTGTGATAATGTAGCGTCGTTAGTTTACAACACTGAACAATAGGTGTGGTATGGTTTGTTTTCGTTTTAACTATAATCGTAGATTTGAAATTTGTAATAACCTGATGTAGTGACATTTGAAAAAAATACAACTTCGTGTTGGATTGACAACATTGTTAATATGGTGGCATTAAAGAGTACACCAAAAAATGTCCCCCTTTGTTACAAATAAATTTCATTGTAAAGTTCTTTTGATCCGGTATATAGTTTCCGAAATATTGCCGTGGATGAATCAAAATGGTCCACCCTCTACATATATGGTGTATTTATTACAGACATTTGACCCCTATCTATGTTAACTTAGGAAGATGCGAAAACAAAGTTGATATACAAAATGGCTTATGGTTTGAATTATATGTAAAAGCAATATATTCAAATATTGTGCTATTAGTATCATTATGAATTATTATTTGTTATTACTTCGAAATATCATTAATACAAGCAAATGAAACCATTAAAAAAAGCTGCTCATGTGACTAAACAACTGAGTATTCTTATAATATTTTTCACTTATAAACAGCATTATAAACATCATTTGAGCAACCACAATATTTATTATGTCTAATATTTTGTCATTTTGTTGAGGTAACTGAAAATTTCTGATTTCTCGGTACATTCGTTCACAAATCTTAAAACAGTCTCTAAGTTGTTGACTTGAAACTAGCAGTTCAGTGTGGAGGAATTTACACTTACCGTTTTCCTTATTTTGCAAGGTCAGTCGAAAGAGATTTACTTCTTTAAGGAAATCGTTGTGTGCTTCCTTTTCGTTATCGCCCCAGAAAGCATCCCAAATCCTTTTCTCGAGTACTTCGGAGACATTTAACGTCCCTTCAAACGCCCGAACAATATTTTCCACTTAGTACACTCTGTACTGAATTTACTCCAAAGATCTATTTCAAACAGAGCATAATCAAAACCGTTACTAATGAGATATTCCAGCACACCGTAGAGCCACTTTTTTTGCAAGTAAACATTCCAAGTATTGCCAATATGCAATGAAATTCCTCCGGATTACTGAGAACTATATCCACAACTGTACAGAACACTCCATCGCAGAAGACCGGAAGATTGGGTTGTCTCACAGATTCAAAGTTTTTAAGGGCAGTACAAACACTAGCGTAATTAGTAACTGGGGAAGAAATTACTGGCAGAAAACCAACTTGTTTAAGTGGTACAACCTCGGATAAAATTAAATAGTGTATACTGCTCCACTTTGGTGATACAGCCTGAATGTTGACTAAAACACACCATATCGAGTACGAGAAATAAACTCAGTTTTAGAGCAAACATGGATGTCTCATTAGATACATGATTGCCAACATTTTCAGCAACTTTAAAGTTGTTCAGATGACCAGGTTTGGTTGTATTCTTTCCTTTGTTTAGTATTTTTTTAATACCGTAGTCAAAGCTGCTGTTGTGAAATCTCAAGTTAAAATGACTTTGTATTGGTGTGTAAGCAATTTCACAGGCTTTTACAGAGTACGCAGAGAGTAGATTTCTGTTTCTTATTAAATATGAGTAGCTAATGGAAACACCAACCCGATTTAAGGAAGTTATTAACGTTTTACTTTTGCACTGATCATAAATTGTATGTGCCATGATTATATTTTCTTCATACCATGCCACACATGATAATACATTATTTGGAATAGAGAGAATAGTGGCAAAGATTTGTGTTGTAGTGTATTAGTATGAGAAATGACATCTAGTTCATTATCATTATCAACGTTTGCGACATCACTGTCTCCTGCCGCTTTCATAGGTAAGTGTGTTTTGCTAATATTGAATAGGGATGAAAAGATTGGTAATACAACATCAGACATCGTCATCATCTTTCAGGATTCTAGAAGGTCTGTGAAATCACAGAATTTGTCGCTTAAATTAAGTCGTACTTCCTTAATAGCATTACGTAGAAGTATCCTTGCAGTCTTTAAGACATTGTGAGATCTAATCATTTGCTCTAAAGCTTCTGAACTCAGATCTGAAGAAAATATAAGTAAAGGTTCGTTTCGATTTTTTGATGGACAAACCTTGATTTTGTCCACATACTCCGTAACCAAAAATATCTTCACATCATTGTTACAAATTGGGATGCTGTCATGGTACTTGTTCAACAGCTCCCTAATTTTAGAAAGCGTGAAGCCATAACCTTACTGACAACGAAAGGACATAACCCTGTCAACGGGACTTCCTAATCAAACCTAGTCCACTCGATAAACATAAGAGATGTTCATACACAAAAAATTAGGTGCCATGGACAACGGAGTAGGACCCTGGGGATCATTTGTAGTTTCGCAGTGAAATATCTATTGCATTAACACTTCACTGGAAAGTTATGTTTTATAGTTCATTCTCTTCAGTATGGAACAAGCTTTCCAGAGGTGCTATGTATTGAGGGCCCTAATGTACTTGAACGGGGAAAATTGGGAGAATGTTGGAGAAATTCCCTCCAGAAATTCCTCAAATGAATTTTGGCCACCTTTGGATAAAAGCACACAGTCTAAATGTATTTCAAAAAAATAGTATAGGGAATTAAAAATGTGCATACCAAGTTTGTATTGATATATTGATATGCAAGGTTTTCCGTCGTATCTATTCAGTCTATCAATACAAAACTTGGTATACACATTTCTTATCTCGCATACTATTTTTTGAGATACATTTAGATTGTATGCTTTCACCCGGGGACATTCCAGACAGGTCCGAAGTTGATGGAAGAGATTTCGGGAGGGAATTTTCCCGACATTCTCCCAGTTTTTCCTGTTTAAGTACGTTAGAGACCTCAATGCATAGCACCTCTGGAAAGCTTGTTCCACACTGAAGAGAGTGAACTATAAAACATGACTTTCCAATGAACAGTGTTAATGCAATAGATATTTCACTGCGACACTACGATTTTCTTTATACTAACAGGGTCAATGGGCTCCAAAGGACTTACTCCGTTGTCCATGGCACCTAATTTTTTGTGCATAAGCATATCTTTGTTATGTTTATCGAATGCACTAGGTTTGATTACTAAGTCCCGTTGACAGGTTCATGTCCTTTCCTTGTGAGCAAAGGCTCAATAACTGCTTTGCTTGCTTGAATAACTGGAATTTCTGTCACAATTTTGTATTTTTCGGCTCTTTAACATTTAACAGGCAGTCATGTTTTCTAAGATAAGCCTTCATGCAATTTCCATGGGCGAGTACATCTGCTGCAAACAACTTGTGCTAACTATCTAAATCTTCGATATGGTCTAATAGTTCATCTTGAAAGAAATTTGCAGCTGCCAGAAATTTGCGTTCTATCCTCTTTACACATATGAAACTTCTATACTCCACGTACTCCAGTTATTACAGCCGAAATGTTTCCCTAGATAATCCAGGGAAGGTTACCTTGAATTTTTTTCTTATTAGGACCTCGGTGGGAAGTGGTTACTGATCGATTTTAATAAATTTGCCCTCACATTGAACTTGGACTTCCAGAAAAGCTTTGGACCTTTTCCGAAATAAATTTCTGCGTACGCCCCTGGCCATATTATCCACTAGACTTCAATGTATCGCAAATTTAAGATAATATTTGAATTATCTGATTTCGAAAACCTATGATTTGACACTAAGATAACTTTCCTAGATGACCTAGTTCCTTAGTTATGTATGCTGATTGTTTGTTTGGCGGCCATAATGGAATATATGTCTGTGGAGGATAATTCAAATGTCTACCAAAAAAAGAAAAAAGTAGAAAGCGATAGATCGAAGAACACGATGCAACAATAAAACTCCCTGCACCCACAAATTTTTACGGGCATGTACTGTAAATCGGACTATATGCCATTTTAAGCAATGTATGAAGTTCTATCATTTTCCTTCGTATGTCCCGAATGGTTTGAGTTTTGTTTCATTGCTGTAAATGGCATTAGGAAATTTATATTGATTGAAAACCATCTACATAATTCAATGTAATACTTATCTAAACATTTTTTTTCAAAATAAAATCCTTCAAAGAAAGTCTAAATTTTTAATTCCTTACAACTGTTTTTGCTTGTTTGAAATACGTCACATGATGATCGGATGACCGTAGTGTTCAACATTAACCCTTTGAGTACCATTTTTTTTTTTTAAATGTGAACATTCTTTTATATGTACGACTCCTTTAATGTGGGATATTCCTGACATCTATACACAGTTTTGGAAACTAAACAGTCTCCTGGTCAATCTGACCCGATGGGAGAACATACATATTTTTAGAAATATCTAAAAACAAATTCCCAATAATGTTTGAATTATTCGAATGGAACACATGTATCCCGTTGGTAGTCAGATGGTTAAGGCACTGAACATACATTATCTCACTTGCGTTACAACTGTTATAGAAACCTCACAAATTTGGTTATTTTTTGAAGTTTGTGACACTGTAGCGTCCTTAGCTTGTAACATTGCATCACAAGTATATTTTCGGTTTACATGTAGAGCTGAAATGTGTAAAAACCTACGGTAGTGCAATTTTTTAAAAATAGAAATTTATGTCGTGTTGGCAATACTGCTAACCCTGTGCTATCTGAGTGTATGCCAAACAACGTCCTCCTGCCGATGTTTTCATGGTACAATATTTCAAAGTTTCTTTTGAGCGTAATGCGTATCAAGATAAATGGTTCCTTAATATATTATATATATATATATATATCTGGAACGATTTGAGATATCGAAGTGCTTTAAACGGCAAAGTAATTAGTACGTCTATGGAAAACCATAGAAGTAACTAGATATGATCCTTATTTAAGCATTTTTTTCCGAAATAAAGCCTTTCAAAAAAATTCGATTTTCAAGCGCTGGTAACTTAATTCCTATTCATTGCAAATTAGTCATACCATGGGTATAGGTACTTTCGATGTGCATTATCTTGTCTATCTCCATTGTGCTGTTTAAGTGATAGATGTTTTTAAACTTTGGATGTTTGTGATACTATAATATCCTTAGTTTGCAACACTGAATAATAAATGTGGTATTTTGTTTTTATTTGACATGTTGATTTGAAACGTGACGTAGTGCTATTTGAAAAAAATATAAGTTTATATTGGGATGACAACACTGTTCACTAGGTGGTGTCACTTAATACATAAAACGAGGTCTCCTTGTAGTTGCTTCGAGCCAAGTTTCATTTTTTCCCCTCTTTTGCTTTCTTCGTTATCATAGGCGGAACTCGAGGGGGGGCAGGGAGGACCGACCCCACAAGAAGCAAAGCTGGCCCTCCCCAGAATTTCTCTACTGGACCAAAATATTGTTATTAATATATCTTAATTTACGCATAACAATTTTAGTGATTCTTCTCTTCGACATTAGTATCTATACTCGTCCGACCATCCATTTTTTATTAAATGTGGTCTGGTGCCTGAATGTAATAAAATCCCTGGACCAATGTGATAGTGGGCAGTATAGCGATCTCTCAACTTGCGCTATATACGTTATTTTTATTATTTGATAGCTTCATTAATGTAAATTGCTTTTGTATTGTTTCAAGCAATTAACATTGTTGACGTAGTAGGTTTTTCTTGTTTATATAGGGCTAAGTATGGCAAACTAATTTTGCTGATATTATTAGAAGCATAGTAATGTTTGAATAGTTAAGATTCTGAGAGCAAATTATTAAGGTACACTAAAAAAAAAAAAAAAAAAAAATCAGAAAGGAAAGAAAGAAGCCGAATTCTTGAACTGCTAAACTCAAGCGACTGTTGCCTTCTACATACATGCACATAACACCTATTCAAAAGTCACTGTTCAATATTCTTTATTGCTTTTTCTTATTATTTGTGAATCGAAGTTTGTGGTTATATTTTTAAGGCTGCAGACTACTAAATATTTTTGAAAAACTAATATTTTTTCTTTTGACCGTTTTTCGTAAGTGGAAAGAGGTAATAAAATCTAACTTACCACAATAATAAATATTATTATTCTACACCCGAAAATACGAATCGGAAGAATTTTCAGTGTTGCCATCAATAGAAATTACAGTGTGACCAGAATTTGAATTACTCAAAAATCTAGGTGAAGGCAGCGACTAGAAAAATGAACTCAACGGTAATTGATGACTTATGTTGTCTACGTTCCTTGTTTACTACTTTTTAAATACTATTTCTATTTATTTTATAAACCTTACATAAATTATTACAAAATAAATAAGTTATTACAAAATAAATAGAAACATTATTTAAAAAGTAGTAAAAAAGGAACATAGACAGCATTATAAGTAATCAATTAACGTTGAGTTCATTTTTCTAGTCGCTGCCTTCACCTACATTTTTGAGTAATTCAAATTCCGGTCACACTTTAATTTCTATTGATGGCAACACCGAAAATTCTTCCGATACGTATTTGTGGGTGTAGAATAACATTATCTATTATTGTGGTAAGTTACATTTTATTACCTCTTTCCACTTACGAAAAACGGTCAAAAGAAAAATTATTAGTTTTTCAAAAATATTTAGTAGTCTGCCCCCTTAAGGTATAAACTAACCAGGCGCGCACCCAGAAATATTTGAGCAGCGTGTCGAAATTTAGGGGGGGGGGGGGTACAATATTGCAAGACACAGACATGACGTTATTCTGCACCCGATTAAACTATAAATAATTTCCAATAACGGAAGTCGTACATCCCAGGAACACTTTTTATATTTTGCTTTTGGAAAGTGAGTATATTTTGTGCTATGCTAAAGAAAAAAGTTCCTGATAACCCGATATTTTAATTTCATACTGTACAAGTTACATGGGTATCGCAGCAATAACAAGAGCCAGAGCAATTTAACCGAGCAAGTCATTTCTCTTGGTACGGGGTCATGTATCAAAGAACTTAATTAGTGTACCTAGGGTAGTGATGTGAAGTGGAAAATTTTCTGTTCTAAAAAATATCAGTAATCAAGTAACAATTCCCCAGCAATCATAAAATGGGTTGAATTCATGTACAGAAATATAAAAATGTGAAAGATCGTTTAAAGAATCTGCAAATTTTCATGGCTCAGACAATTTTCAGTAGTATGCAGGAACAAGTGAAACAATTTTTCAAGAATCGAAATATTTTCTGTCTTATATGAAAAAATTGAACTTTTTATGAGTCGTAAAATTATCATTTTTAAGCAAAAAGTAAAACAACTTTTTGTGAATCGGAAAGTTTTATTGCTCTGTAGAAACAAATGTAAGAAATTTTCATAGATCGGAAAATTTTCATCACGATGTATAAACAACTGGAAAAAAACTTCCTAAGCCGGACAATTTTGGATATTATGTATAGTGATGTTAGGTGGAAAATTTTCCACTATAGAGTAAAGGAGCCTAATATGAGATGGTTCCTAATATGAGATACCATGAAAATACTGTTTTCCCTTGGTCTAACGTGAATGGGAATTTTTGAGGTAATAGGGGTTGGCTATCCTAGTACAGTGACCTGTTCAAAGATAGTGCGTCATTGTGCATGTGGCTATAGGAGAAGCAAGTCGCAATTCGCTGTGGTGAAATATTTTGCAGAGCCTCATTTGCAGGTAAGTATGTGGTATAAAAATAATTAAGCTAGGCTGATGTTTATCATAGTTATAAAGTGGAAATTCCAAAGATATGTTTGCATGCTTTTGTTTTCAACATATGACGTCGTACAACTTTGCAGAAAACTCGCATTATTTTCTTTTGAAGTTGCCTATTATGAGATACCAAAGGGGTTCTAATACGAGACGTGTCTCATATTGAGAACCCTCTTCTCACATCAGTACGTTGTCACAAATCCGGCTGGATTCAGAGTGAACTATTTACGAAATGGATGCAACATTTCATAGATTTCACAAAACCCACCCAAGAAGACCCGATTTTACTAGTGCTAGACGGACACTTTTCTCACACTAGAAATCTTGCCGTAATCGATAAGGCACGAGAAAATAATGTGAGAATCGTATGTCTCCCTCCTCACTCAACACATGCCATGCAACCATTGGACATTTCTTTTATGGGTCCGCTGAAGACATACTATGCACAATAAATTGAAACATTCCTAAGAAACAATCCAGGCCGTGTTGTAACCCACTACGTTGTGGCAAAATTATTCGGTAAAGCTTACAATCGTGCTGCTAGCTTGGAGATATCTGCAAGTGGATTTCAAACAAGTGGGCTCTATCCTTGTAACAGGAATGCTTTTCGGGATCATCAGTATGGACTTCATCAGCCGATAGCTTCGAGTTCAGACAGAAAAAGGAGTTTTGAGCTTCAAAATTCCATGGAACTAATCAATCAACCAAGTACTTCTGCAACAGTTCATCAGCCCACAACTTCAATCTCCTACGACGCAACGAATTCTGAAGCTCAAAACTCGACGGAAATGATCGATCAAACAAGAACTCCTTCTGCTCCAGTCCACCAGCCCACGATTTCAAGCTCAGACAGCGGTAAGGATTCTAAAACTATGAAATCAATGGAAATGATCGACCAACCAAGTACTTCTTCTGCAACTGTGTTTGTTAATCACCAGTCCCTTTTTAGTGCAGATAATCGATCTTCGGCTGATCATGAAATTCTAACTCCCACGGATATACTAGCCACTGTAACACCAAATGATATCACGCCAATCCCTCAGCATACCTCAATGTTTACCGGTCGGAGATCTTCCAGGCAGAGCAGTGCTAAACTTATAATTTCCTCCCCTTATAAACAGTCATTACTACTGAAACAGAAAAGATGTAACCCTAAATATACTAAGAGAAGCCAATCAGCGACTACACGCAAGAATTCGAAGAGAAGGAAGAGAGAAGAATCAAGCAGTGACTCGTATGTTCCTGATTTCCAACTAACGGATTCATCGGACGTTGACATTAGTGTTGATGAAGACAGTGACATTAGTGTTGACCAAGGCGTTCAGTGCCAATTTTGTAACGGGCGTTTCTCGGAAGATACTCGCGGAGAAAAGTGGGCCCAGTGTATGATGTGCTTCTCATGGGACACGAGGAATGTGGTGAAAACAAGGGAGCTGCTTTTCGTTGCAGTCACTGAGTCAAGGGCACTCTTTTTGAATAATATGTAACTTTTATTTCATTGCTTTTAGACATTGTAGACATACTATCTCATAATAGGAACCCATTTTTTAAAAGTGAGTTTTTCATTCTTTTGTTCAAAATATTCTAGAGGCTTCAAATATTTTAATTTCTTGATATTATTATGATTATAGTAATTCTACATCCTTTTTGTGGTAGACACGTAAAATTTGTCTGTATCCGCTCACAAATAAAAGCGTAATATATGTTTGACAAAAAGTGTCTCATATTCGGGTCCTTTACTCTATTTAACTGCACATTGAGAGAGAATTCCTGTAGAGGAAAATTAGACAGCAACAAATTATAATTTTCCAATTAGATTTCGGAAACCGGAAAATTTTCTAATATTTCAAGTTGGAAACTAAAATTTTACACAGTGTTTCTCTCTCTCTTTTCATCTGCGAGCTCCTTCGTTGCTACGCGGTTAGCATACGCGCCTTTGGCATAGAAGACCTGGCTTCGATTCCCAGCGGGAGCTCCTATAGTTCGGATTTCACGTTAATCAGTTGGTCCCGTCTTATACAGTCTCGCTGCTGAAAGGGACATTAAACTCAAAATCAACTCAATTCAACTCCTCTCTCTCTCTCTCTCTCTCTCTCTCTCTCTTTGTGTGTGTGTGTGTGTGTGTGTGTGTGTGTGTGTGTATCCAATGTGCAGAGAACATACATCGAGTTCATATAGTACAAATATCCCATTCGGTTATTTAAAATTTCAGTTTATTAAAAGTCATGAATGTTTTCCAATTCATAAAAACATACTCCACTACCACTTATTCCTACATCGTTTAGCCGTAAAGTATATTAGTAATAAATATTGTCTTAAAAAGTTTCATTAAGTGAAAATCTAACGATTCTTCATTTCAAGAATGTTTCAAAAGCTTCAATGCGTTCTTCCCTCAGAATCCATCTTTGATCTTACAATATTAGATTTCGTCAGTTCAATACGCATAAGACTGTTTTCTCATAGCTTTACTACTATTATAGATTTACATTCTGCAACATTTATAAATAAGTAGATATAATAAAGAGAGAGAGAGAGAGAGAGAGAGAGAGAGAAACATATAAATTTTTACTTCCCAACTTGAAATATTAGAAAATTTCCTGGTTCCCGAAATCTAATTGGAAAATTATAATTTGTTGCTGTCTAATTTTCCTCTACAGGAATTTTATATCTCAATGTGCAGTTAAATATAGAAGAAAATTTTCCACCTAACATCACTATACATAATATCCAAAACTGTCCGGCTTATGAAAAATTTTTTCCACCTGTTTTTACATCGTAGTGAAAATTTTCCGATCTATGAATATTCCTTTCACTTGTTTCTACAGAGCAACAAAACTTTCCGATTCACAAAAAGTTGTTTTACTTTTTGCTTCAAAATGAAAATTTTCCGACTCATAAAAAGTTCAATTTTTCCATACAAGACGCAAAATATTTCGATTTATGAAACATTGTTTAACTTGTTCCTACATAGTACTGAAAATTGTGTGAGCCATGAAAATTCAGATTCTTTAAACGATCTTTCACTTTTTAACATTTTATACATGATTTCAATCAATTTTATGAATACTGAGGAACTGTTACTTGATATTTGTTAAGAACGGAAAATTTTCCGGAAAAATATAGAAGAAAATTTTTCACCTCACATCACGGCTAAACAACGATGTAGGAATATGTGGTGTATGTCTTTATGAATTGGAAAATTTTCAGTTTCAAAATTTTCCGGAAAATTTTCATCACTGTACAGGACAGACAATTCTTCGATTCATGAAAAATTGTTTCACTTGTTTCTATATAGTACTGAAAATTGTCTGAGCCATGAAAATTTTCAGATTCTTTAAACAATCTTTCAATTTTTAACATTTCTATACATGAATTTAATCAATTTATGAATACTGAGGAATTGTTACTTGATCACGGATATTTGTTAACGGAAAATTTTCCGGAAAAGTATAGAAGAAAATTTAACGATGTAGGAATAAGTGGAGTATGTTTTTATAAATGGGAAAATTTTCAGTTTCAAAATTTTCCGGAAAATTTTCATCACTGACCTAGGGACAATCATAAATCTGATGATAATCGATTATTGCTAACTAATTTGTTTATTAAATTAAACAGTGATAAGTACAATACAGAAATCATAGCTTGCTTCCTCATTCACAATAGAATGGGAATTTTTGCATTGTCAAGTAACTTTGTAAATACAAGGACTACAATGTTACATAAAAGAAATAATGCAGTTTTATCATATTTGCTAGAATAGCATGCAATAAGCATGGAACTAGGCATATTAGTTTAAAAAGATACAAATTCATAGGTTTTACGGCTACATCAAATAGCTATCATCATATGCAAAGTATTGTCCCTTGGTACTTGGATCGCCTTATTTATAAATAAATGTAAATTTAACGAAAGGAGTGCATAATAAATTAAAATCATCAGAATGTAGAAGCAATACCTAGGTATCTTAAATATGCTGGAACATTTACTTGTTAGGTCCTGGAGCATTTACTTGTGTATAAAAAATGATTATTTCTTTGTTCGCAACGGTTTATGTAATTGAGCCGCAACGCTAGTAAATGCCAACGACTTACTATAAAACTTAAAATAAGATTTTACACTTTACTTTAAATACAGAAATGAGTAGATATTAGAATATGACTGATTTATAAAATGTTATAATTTTAAATTATGTCCGCTTGTATATTTATTTGTTTCTCTTAGGCGTAAGAGTAAACTCTTTCGCTCAGAATTGTACGAGTAAAAACAGTAATAAAAAAATAATGAGTTTTCATGATTAGAGTAGATTTTAAGTAGTTTTTAAGTAACAACATAATTTAGGAAATACACAATTTTAAGCAAATTTCTGGTGGATAAATTTTCATTGGACTGTTACATGATACTGTCGTGTTAGGAGAACTTGAAGAGATGATAATGAGTGCGGGCTACAGGGACTCAGAAGAAAATAAAAAAAATATTATAAAAAGGTCTCCTAAAGGATTCTTCCAATTTTCATAACTAAGGGACCATGGCCCCTCCCAAGAAACTATCCTAGTTACGCCAATGTCCGTTTTCACAGATGATAAAGATCAATTATCCACCCTGTATCATATATATATATATATATATATATATATATATATATATATATATATATATAATTAATGGAAGCTTGTGGAGGAATTTTTGTCGACAATAGGTGTAAAAATTGTATTAAATGTGCCTTTTTACCATTATTCATACAACGATAAAGTCTAAAATTATGAAAATGGATAGACCAACTTCTGAGCTAAATTTAAATGTGTCAATTATTGTAAAATTTGAATTTTGTGACCTTTTGTTTTCGTCCTTACGCAACACTGGGATCATGAATGACAGGACTTACAAGGAAACATCTTATATTGATAATAGCGTTGTCCAATCAAAGAATGTGCAGTCGATAGAGGAGTGAAGAAAAGTGAGAAATCTGAAGTTTTACGGGCCGACACCCAAAAACACAGGAGATACAGAGGAAAGAAGAATCTAGAATGATGCGAAAATAGCAATGCAAAAGATACACCGATACAGAAAGAACTTCGAAATGATTAAATTAATCAAAATGACATTTACACAACAGTATAGTAAGCAAACATTGTACCCACAGACATGCTCAATAACCTCATATGTAATGCAGTGTTGCCAACTGAGCAAAAATGAAGTTTTGTTAAATGGCACGGAACACAAATTATAACATGTAGAAAATCTAATTATGAGTAGAATCATACCTGTGAAGCCATGATGTACAATGTTGCCAACATTTGAAGATAGGCCTATATGAATTTCTACCTGAATCTCGGATGTAGAAGAGTACATACAGTACGAACATACTGCGGTACGCTTTATAAACAGCAACACTGAAAAATTGACTACCAATAATGCGTGAGGTCATACAATATCACGTGTATCAGAAAAGTGAGCCTGCTAATCAATCGAAGAGCATGCATAATTTCAGTTTTGTGTGCTGTGTTTGATACTACCTATTCTAATTTTCCACTTGAGCAAACCTGCTTCGACACTGTGATTCGTCCCTTATTTCCGTACTTCAAAGATTATATTATTGTTTGCGTCTCATATTTTGGTTTTAACTAGTTTGAATCGTGTATTGTATATTCTCTTCTGCATCCGAGATTCATATAGGAATTTATATAAGCCTATCTTCAAACGTTGAGAACGCTGTACATCATGACTTCAGAGGTATGAATCTACCCATAATTAGATTTTCTACATGTTATAATTTGTGTTCCGTGCCATTTAACAAAACTTCACTTTTTGCTCAGTTGGCAACACAGCATTATATATGATGTTATTGAGCATGTCTGTGGGTACAATGTTTGCTTACTATACTGTTGCGTAAATGTCATTTTGATTACTTTAATCATCTCGAAGTTCTTTCTGTGTCAGTGTATCTTTTGCACTGCTATCTTCACATTATTCTAGATTCTTCTATCCTATGTCTCTCCTGTCTCTTTGGGTGTCGGCCCGTAAAACTTCGGATTTCTCACTTTTCTTCACTCCTCTATCGATTGCACATTGATTGGACAACGCTACTATCAATATAAGATGCTCCCTTGTTAGTATTAACATGGGCTCTTCAGTCATGACTGGGGCTTGAATTTGATGTGTTCGTGGGTACGAAGACCATAATGCATGATCAATTCTCACCGTGTACGCCGTTCTCCACCACTTTGTATCAGGGAAGCACCCACGACGTGGTCCACCGGGTCAGGACACTTCCGCTGTTTAGCAGAGAAATACTTGATATGAACTAAAGATTTGACCTTACTGATAATCTGTACTATTTGTTTTCTGGTAAAAACAATTTAATCTTATCATTTTCCGTGAGAATTTAGGTGTGATTACTTAAAAATTACATTTTTTCGGGTGTAGAATAACACTCGTTCGATACTACATAAACATTGGGTCTTGTATTATTCCCCCCCCCAACCACCAAACCTTGCATCCCCCAACAAAAATTTATGGGTATGCGCCTGCATAGTATTTACTCCAAGAGGCCTGATTACATTTCCACTCTCTCTTTCAATGTTAAAAAAAAAGAGAGAGAGAGAGAGAGAGAATGTGTGTTCATGTCCTTTTACATTTTCATGTTACTTCCAATTGGACGTGTGATAGTCTGCAGAAATTGTGTCGTTGGCAATGTTATTACACACCAACAAAACATGGTCGAAATTAAAAAGAAAAGTCTTACTCGAAATCCTTGTGAATTCTAGAATGCTGGCCCGTACACATAAGTGAAGGTGAGTTAATGGGTTAGAAAGGCCCGTCGATCTTACTATTCCTTTCCTCTTTTAAGGTCGCGTCATAACTACCCTTCTTGAAAAACGGGATGCAATAAAACTTTGACGTCACGGCGGAAGCAGAAACAGCTTTTACCCAAAGAACTGTCATTCACTCTTCGTTTAGTTTGATTGTGCAGTAAGGAGAGTGATTGTTATTTTGCTGTATTCAGAAAAATTAATTCCTGTATGTTCATGTTTAAAACCATAGTATTCACGAAGAAATTGAATGTAGACTAAAAGCAGGAAATTCGTGTTATTATTCAGTTCAAAATCTCATGTCGTTGCGAATTCTGTCGAGGAATTTGAAGCTTAAAATATATAAAACGATAATCATGCCTGTTATATATGGTTGCGAAACATGGTCGCTTACTCTGAAGAAAGAACAGACTTTGAGAACAAGATCCTGAGACGAACATTCGGACCCAAGAGAAACGGGAATGGGGAATCGCGGAAACTTCCTAACGATGAACTACATAATTTATACGGTTTATCAAACATTGTTAGGGTCATCAAGTCTAGAAGGCTCAGGTGGGCAGGTCATGGAGCCAAAATGGAAGAAAGTAGGAACGCTTTCAAAGTCTTGACTGGAAGACCAATAGGAAAAGGACCATTAGGAAGACCTAGACGCAGATGGGATGACAATATTAAGATGAATCTCGCAGAAATAGGAATACAAAATAGGAACTGGATCCAGTTGGCTAAGGATAGAAGTCAGTGGAGAACTTTTGTGAACGCGGCATTGAACCTTCGGGTTCCATAGGCCATAGAGTGAGTTAGTGTTTATGTTAGCCTGTAAGCATGGCGAATAGTGCGGTAAGTATTTGTCGCAATCATAATAGAAATACGAAGAGTTTCGAAGTTATTTATCATGTATTTTCCTCAGATCCTAAACTGCGGAAAGTTTGACAAAGTAAATGCTATCGGAATTCATATTTAAAGTTGAAAACTCTTGCGTCTGTTCCAATCATTTTATTCCCGAAGCTTATGAACGTAATTTAAAATCTGAACTTCTAAATGTTCCACATAGAAGAAAGTTAAAACGAGATGTTGTAACTCCATTGAACTTAACAGTGTCATATGTGAATAGTTTCATGTAAATAATGAAATAAATAGCGTAAAGAAGGTAGGTGTTTAACGAAAAAAAAAAATTATCAGACATCGGGATGCTGTCAGATTAAAAGACTAACCAAAACAAAAAATAACTGTCTGGTTATCTTTCGTTTGTTCTGTGGAGAGTGACAGGCATAAACTTAAGTTTTCCTTTTCTTTTTCTTTCTTTTTTCTGCGTGAAGGACAAAAAACTGAAATCTACCATAGTATGTACAAAGCAAAAAAAAAAAAAAAAAAAAAAAAGACATGGAAAGTTAAAAGAATTCGAAAGCAAATACAATATACAGTTAATTTTAAAGGCAAGTTCTAAAATAGAATACCATGGTCGTTTCAATAGAGTGGTTAATAACCGGATGATGGGTATATTATAAAAAGAGTTATACACCTGGCCCAGTAAATATGCTGATAAATGACAAGAAAAAAAACTAAGATGGATTGAGGAAGATATAATTTTTGCATTAACTTAACGCACGATCAGTGACAAATTATACAATCATCTTCGGTTACAAGTTCGAATCCTCCTATTCAGTGTGTCAACACTTTGAGGCTGGGTGCAAAAATTACAGTTTTCTCCTGGTATTCTTATCCATTTCGAAGATTTTGACGGAGCAAGGGCGCTACTTCAAGAGAAATTTTCTGTGCTTATGTTTGATGAAATGAACGTTAACGGGCGCGAGTGCGTGCCCCAGGAGGATGATTTATTTTTGGGCCCACTCACAAATGTCCAAGTGGCAACGATTCGAGGTTTGATAGATGCGTGGAAACAGCCAGAGTATTAGGATTTCGATGAGATTGAGTAAAAAGTTACTCTGAAAGATGCTCCTAAAGCTTCAGAATTGACTATTTTTCAAGATTAGACTGGCATCTTGTATTACAGGAAAATGATAGAGAAAGAGTTACCCCTACAGTGGAACTGTTTCCGCATCATACGGCTGCGCTTATCAAATTTTCAACATCAGAAAATGAAACAGCGTACAGTTTCTTCCAGCTTGTCAATGATATTATTGATGTCATGAATTCTGCTGTTCCCACTAATGCCACCAATGAGCTTACATATAATTTTGGAGTACATTTTGAAAAACAAACTGGAATAGTAAACCAAATGAAAGAAACAGTTAAAGCTTTCAGAGTAATTGATAAAAACATGTATTACCTTTTCAATACGGTTTACTTGTTTCTATCAGTAGCCTTAAGCGACTTTATGAGAACTTTAAGCTCATTGGTTCCACTCACAAGAAAATCAAATCAAGATGCACTGAAGAATTTATTCTTTCAACTCCATGAAATGGGATGTTTCTACAACCATCTTCTCCCAGCAAAAGTTAAACACAGGTTGCGCTTTTGATGCTGTTTACTCATAATACAAGCGCTCCAGTAGAAGCAACTGTGAATGATATCATCACAAAATCACTTTTCTGTGATCTTATGGAATTTTCTGGCTCTGGAGAGACTGTATCTGAACATGAAGGCATGAAAGAAATGTTCAAGTTCAGTTTTGATGAAGAAACAGATGACAATTTTCACACGAAGAGAAGAAACAGAAGCAGTAAGATATGTGGCTGGATACACTGCAATGAAATGTTAGAACTTTTCTGCTACAAGTTAATTTAATTCGCATAATTCAAATGTAGGATGGGTAGAAGCATGGGCGTCATTTAGGGGGGACAGGGAGGGGCATTTCCCCCCTGAATTTGAGATTTATATAGATTTTATCGATAGAATAGTAGTAAGAAAGTGATAAACGCGAAATTTTACTTATATCAAGGGGTCTTGTCCCCCCCCCCCCAAAGTAAAATCTGAAATGACGCTACTGGATAGAAGTAGCTTCGAACGTTGATCTCGTTTCACCTTCTTCCGGGTGGATGGAAGCAATAAAGAAAATGAAAAATTATATTTCGAAAATTTCACAAGAAAACTACCGTATGTCTTGTTTTCTGTGTTATTTTCCTCCAGTTTTAACCCTTTTTATCAATGAAATATATTATTACCGAAACTATAATCTATTCCACGTAACCTGATAGGAAAAGAAGTCCCCCCGCCACGTTCAAGTACAGGTGAATGTTGGTGTTCCGGCTTCCACCATCAACCCCCGCACGCGGAAGTGTACCTAAATAAGCTATGTCTGAATAAATAAATTACAATTTTCATAATAACACTACGTATTTTAAAACCATTGCATTTGCCTGTATTAGTGAGATAAGTAGCACGTGTTATAAAGGAAATTTTATTGAACAGTTGTATTGTTTATTTTTCTTCCTTTGGCAGTCGCCGTTGTGACAATGTTAGAATGGCAAGTGATGGCAGGATTGGTAATTGAATGAGTATTTACTTATTAATACAATAATTTCATAATATAAAATCGAAAACCGAAAATGAAGTCTTTATAAGTTTTACGTCCCACGATTATGCCGGCCAGGCTAAAGGAGACTGTGATCATGAGAAACGAAAGAAATGGTGGAAAGAACAAAGTGGAAGAAAATGGGAAATCGTCGAGGAAACCCACGCACGCAGTGTTTGCCCACCACAAAATTCACTTGGCGCGAATTAGGATCGAACCAGGGACCCCATGTACCACAGGTGAAAGCCCTATCACTAAGCCACCGCGGCCCCAGGCGTGCAGGATAGTCTAATGTTGTAAGAAGAGTTAAGTATTGTATAAGAAAGAAAGAGTAACGATAAACCCAAGTTTGTTCAATTATACAAAAATAACGAACGCTTTGGCTTAAAGAGCTCAAAGGCTCATCGTAGCAGAAACAAACATTTCAATAAGATCTTAAGCTGCGAAAATTCAATCTACCATGATTGTTATCAACCATCTTTTCAAAGATCCTGCTTTATGTTGTCCGGAAGCCTTCTCTTTCGCCCAGCTAATAGTCTCATTCTCCTAGGCTTTTTGAATATGGCTTAATGACTTTGTGCGTATTTCCCATACAAGCAACATGTCATGCTTATCTTATACGTATTAACTTCACTATTTCTATAATACTCTGTGACCTGTAGTTTGAAATAAAAGCTTGTATAGCGTTTTAATTCACCTGAATGTATGTCTCTTTCGCTCCAAATATTTTTTATCAACATTTTATTTTCGAAACTCCACAGTTCCCGCTCTTGTATTCGTGTTAGGGATCAACTTCCACATTCATACAAAATTGGGCAGATCGAGCTCTTATAGATTTCAATATTTTCGATATTTAAGACAATAAAATGTTTTACAGTAGGGTAAACTGTAGTATATAAATAATATGCAATACTTTTCAACAAGGCAAAATTTAAAAAAAGTAATTGTTTGTTACTCGGGGTTGATAGCTAAAAGGTACAGCAGTGCTTTCTCAACATGAGGTGCGAGCGAATTGACGTACGAATTTAGAGTTTACACGATTCTGTTTATTAGAAAAGCTTCCCTCCCTGTGAAGGTCAATTAGTTGCTTTCCCTTTCTCCTTTCTCCAGTGGTAAATTGTGGGAGGTAGGGGAGTTTCATATCAGGTTGCTTGGAACAGACTAAGAACACTGAACTTCAATCTTTGAACAGTCTACTACTATTTACTTCACCACACTAATCATATGTAGGTCTGTTGTTTTGTGGATAAATAATGTTTTAATTAATTATAATTTTAGGTAAATGAAGTTATTTTGCCACTTATTTGATTTTAAGTGCATAAATTTTAGTTTAGTTTGCGTTTCATTTTATTCGAAACTAGCAGCGTTCACCCCGCTTCGCTGCGGTCACCCCGGAACGCAATAAACTTTGTTACTTAGATAATTTTTACTTTTTCGCTTTCAAATTGCAAGCGCCTGTCATTTATGTTAACCCGCCGAGTCACGTGGTCATGCGGGTTGCATATACATACGTTTATTTTTACCTATGATGAACTATGGAGACTTCAATGGTCCATTATCTCAAGACACTGGTAATTAAAAATTAAAGTGATATGATAAAAACCATCTAGGGTCCAAATCCTAACAACCCCCCAAAAATGAAAGAAATCGGTTCAGCCGTATTAGCGTGATGAGTTCACAAAGGATTTGTACGTTCTCTTTTATATATATAGATTCTTTTCAGTTTCGTTTTCGTATTCGGAGTCGATGTTAAATTGATCACTGCCGGTAGACGGTGTGTGACTGTACATTATGTGAATCTATCGAAGCATTATAATATTGCAATATACTGCTGTATACCTCGTGTGTTCTGTGTACATTTTATAGTTTCTTTTAGTGTTCAGCTTCTTGATTCAATTGTGTTTGTAAGCATACAAGGTGACTCAAAAGTAGGTACACAGCCCTGTGTTAATTAAGTATGACATTTTAGTTTATTTGCTTCGGTCTGTTCCGAACTTAAGGTATAAGTTATACAGGGGCGGATCCAGGACAGACTTCTGAAGGGGGAAGCAGTGGGTTGTAATACTGCTACTTAGAGCTACTTTTAAGAGCTCCAAACTCTGGGATGGATTTTATTTATATATAAAATAAGAGTTTCCCCTTCTGGGGGGCCGATCGCCCCCCTACCCGCTGGATCCGCCCCTAAAGTGATAAATTAACAAAAAGTAGCATAGAAACTAAGTCAACACCTGTAATTATGAATAACAAAACGTAAATGATATAAAATGCCATGAGTCATCAGTACGGGACTGTATACCTATTTCCGGACCACTCTGTATTTGGGCTTTATGGGTTTACAAAATGTTTTTTGTGGTATCGCATACAGTGTGGTGTTCTTTGACATTCATTTGTTCGCAATGTATATATTGTTTTGCATTGTTTGTTGTTCCTGATTACTTTTGTATTTTAGGGCAAGTGGGATGAATTTCAACAAAGTAAATTAGGCCTATTCGAAATTAATTAACCAAAATTCCACGAGCATTGAAGAATTTCTTGTAATAACATGTATTTAAAATAATATACGTTTGGGGGTGTGAAGGGTTCTGCTCCCACTGATATTTTATAATGTACTACTATGCGCAAAATAAATGACGCGTCTCTTTATTTTGAAGTTTTTTGAAAATATCTTCGTTTTCTTTATATGTTCTAAATTTCGGAAGGTTTATCCAACAGGACAGGTTAATAAGAAACCCGTTTTTAATATTTGTATTAGATATTAGCTTAAAATAAATAAATTAGAAGCAAAAAACATTAAATCGACAGAAATCTCGAGAATTACCAACTCTGCTAAAGTGGAAAATTTTGAAGAACGTGAGGGAATTCTGCAGTTCAGCACGAAGCAGCGACATCTATGTTATTGAGAGAAATGTGGATTAAATCTACAGACGAAACTTTTAACGGCACATTTCTAATATGTCTTACTACATGCATTATCAGCGAACTCTAAATATATGAATCTATGCTAAGTATTAACGTATAGACAGAGCAAATAGTGGAAATTACCTATGGAAAAAGACGAATTCTTAGCACAATCGTAATGAAAATTTCTCTTTACCGTAGAACAGGTTGAGTTCACGTTAGAAAACAATTAGCTCAGGCAGTTAAAGCAACTAGTCTGTGTGCCGAAGGTAGTGGGTTCGAACCCCATGGAAGTGCCGTTGTCATTTTTATTTGTATTGTTACTTTATTTATTTTTATGTGAATATTATGTAAAGATTCACATATGTGCAAAACTCATGACTCAACCAAAAAAAGAGAAAAAGTCGTTGTGGCACTTGCATTAATGTTTCCAATATTTGTTTGCAAACAGTTTCCTAATTATTTCCCCTGTGCTCACTGCTCACTACATGCTCACTGGTGCATAACGAATGTTTTCCAGTAAATGTTAATTCTAATTTGGAGAATTTTATAAAGTTTCGCAATGTTTCTCACTTGATAGTCTTCTATCTACTTTTTTGGACACTTTGATAACAGATTTCCCTATATATATTTAATTACGGAAAAGTTTTACAATTTATTTTTCTTAAATTGAAATTGTTTTGAATTTACCACATGAGGTAAGTAGCCCGAAGGAGGAGAACTGAAGTAACTGATATTCTACATAAAAGCAACCTGTTGTAGAATGATTATGCTTCTTATCTTCAGCACATAATCTTTACGTTAGAGAGTCATACAGAGAAAAATCCTGTTTTATCCTCTCCTATGACCACTCATCTTAAAGCTCTACATGTAATGATTCGTGTCACATAATTTCGGCTCTCCAAAGACATTCATATTTATTATTATTATTATTATTATTATTCCTGAATATGCCACCCTTACATCATAGTAACTTTAGACATCTTAGTTTAAAGTGCTTTCTTTAGTAATAATTTGAGCAACCACGTAACAAAATTTAAGATGTATGAGGAGGCACGACGTTTTATTTCCCCCCTCTCTTTTCAGCACCGTCGCAACAGAAAGTATATAATTTCTGACAAGCAGGGCAGACAAAATGAATAAGAAATATATTTAGAGTACCCTTTCCTCCTTCGTGAATGGAATATCACGTAGCATTTTTTATTCTACCGAAGACGACTCTAGGCCGTTATGGTTAGGTAACAAAAGAAATACCTAATATTTTTATTGCGCCCCTTGACTGTAATATTACCTCTTCTTTATTTGTTCGAGGCCGCCCTACACAACCAAGGGTGGCAAAAAGAATAGGAAAAATGTCTAAAGATTACAAAGCACTTTATATTTTGTCAGAAACAAGGAAGTGTATACACAGCATTGTTTTCGTTAACAAGTGTTTCACCCATGAGTCGCTTATAAAATTAGGCAGAATAAACTTTTGCCGATCATTGTTCTAGAAGGATTTTTCCAGGATGGTTTGGTGTCGGGCTAATAACGATGAGTATCCGGTATGTTTATTTACATCACCGTTAAAGAAATAGCGAACTTTCTGAAAGGAACTTACTTAGGAAACATCAGATCCTCCTCCCACTTAATTTCATCTAGCGTTCTGAGTGAAAGTTCTATGGGACTATTAGAAAAATATATATTCCCGTTTTCACGCTGATGGTAGAATTTTTTAAGCAGTTTTTGAATTACGTTCGAAGCATAGGCGTAAATACCGCCCCCGCAACCATGTGGCGTGGGGGCCGCACAAGGTGCAAGGCCAAAACTATACAGAAAGTACGCAGGGGTGGACCAGGCCAAATTTTCACCACGGCAAAGTTATTTTTTGGCGCCCTCCCCCTGGTACTAGCCTATATTTTACATTTTACCATAGTGTTTTTAATATTTTAAACCCATTTTTCAAAAAGACATTCATTACCTAGGAAAACTTCACAAAGGATATGGCCCGCTATAAACAATACGAACTCCGCCCCCCCCCCTCCGTTTGGTCTTGTGGCTAGCACGCCTGTCTTCTGTGGTACCAGGTCCAATTCCCGGTGGATTACTGTTGAACAATAAAAGTGGTTCGGATTCCACTATAATTAGTATCCACATCTCCTTTGGCCTAACACCGTGTGCGTGGGTTTTCTCGGGGTTCTCCCGTTTCCTCCCACTTTCTTTATTCCACCATTTCATTCATTACTCATCATCATTGTCTCCTTTAGCCTAACCAGCATAACCGTGGGACGTAAAACTCAAAGATTTCATTTTTTCTCCTTTAGCCATTAAGGCATAAGCGTGGAACGCTGAACTCAAGCAAACAAACAAACAATGCTTACTACACCGCCACTCTTTATTCTACATGCCATCTCTCCATTTTTCGATACAGCCCCCTTAGTACTATGAAACTCTCTTCTTCCATGGTTATGTAACTGCCACTACTTTACAAGAATATAAACCAAAAAGTCAGTAGAAAACACGCTATAAAATTTACTTTTTGAGGCTCGTTTTGGCGCCCCGGGAAGTCGCCCGGCCCTTGGTACGCCCATGAATGTACGCACGCATAACTAAGGACTGAGGAGGAGAGGTTAACCTTCATGTTATGCCACTGGTTTGACGTGTTTGAAATGTTCAGTAACTGATCGGTTAGTGAAATTATTTCGACGGTTACTGATATTTAAAGTTTAGCTAAAGCAAAAATTACCTAACCAAATACATTTGATATCGCGATGTCACAATTTGATTTTTCCGCACATAAAAAAGAGAAAAACAATAGTAATAAAAACCCTTACTCATATTGGGATTGAAGTAACAACCTAATTCGTACAGACTAGTTGCTCTGACCAACTGAGTTTCGATTTCTTACGCGAAGGAAGTCTGTTATATTACGAAGCATGCTTTTCATTCTCAAAACTGTTCGAAGTAATACGAACATGGCTTAAGAACAGAGACGGAACTGAATTACCACTCGATTGACCTTGAGGGCAAATCACCAAAGGGTAGCTATAAACGTAAGTTCAGCATGCATTTCTGTGGAGTTCTGTTCAGTATTCCTATCTGCGAATCACGCTTGTTCGTTGGAGTAATATTTTACAAACGTAACCTTTCGATAGAGCACAATGGCAGACCAAAGAGAAGGAATTCTTGCCCTTGTGAACGTTGGATACCACAATGTGCAATAAAACTGTCGCGTCTCCTTGAAGTGATATTTTATCGAAAATAACTGTTTTCCTTTATATATCCGAAGTTTTTGAGGGTTTCAAAATGAGGAAACGTTACTGTCAAACAAGGACGCATTTAGGGGTGGGTCCAGGGGGTCCAAACCTCCCTCTGAAATCCCAAATTTTCTGTAAATTTAGCCTAATTTTGGGGATTATTTTTTAAAATTTTATTATAATTTATCCTAATATTGAAGTGGGACCCCTCCCGAAATAAATTACTGTATACCTGCTGACAATTTTCAATATATTTGTTAAATAATAAAGTAAAATAATTAAATTAGGAGCAAAAAGCTTCAACACGGGCTAACGTTTGTCCACTGCCAATAATATTAGAAGGGATATTAATAGCAAGAACTGCTAGTCAATGCTGAACCTTGGAACTTCACCCCGAACAGCAAGTCTATTATTGAGAACTACATATGAAACATTTTATCAAAACTTATCTAGCTTTTATCTGGCATGAAATTATTATATACACCAAAATGCACTCTCATAAAATGTGTATCTAAACATTGCTCTACGTATCTACGAAGCAATGAAAATTTTTTATCGGCATATGTGAAGAGGAAACTCTAACAGCCAGCCATTTTATTTAAATCGTAATACACCCTGTAACCATGCGTTAACGTGACGACAAAGCTTGGTCAATTGGTAAAGTGTTGGAAGAATGAAAACTCAATGTTCGTAAGTTCGAATCTATCCACTCACCACAACATTTTATTCTTATGTGTAACGATGAAATAAAAGAAAAAAATGTATAACCGTTAAGACAAAACTTCAACCAAGTCTGAAGAGAACAATACTAAAATAGTAACACAATGACGTCAACCAAGAATTACTTCATGTAGCGTTTGGACGAAATTACAGCTGTCAACAATTGCAGAAGTAAAAACAGGCTGATATGTGTAATACAGTCTACACTTCTTAATGCATTTACTTCCTGAAAACTTCCGTCTCGTCATTGGTATGCCGTTAGTCATTGTAAAACCTTTCAATTGGAAGTGAAATGACACAAACTAAACCAGTTTTAAATCAATAAATGTCTATGTGTAAAAGTAGGTGTCTCTTATCCGTAGTTCTGAGTTCCTTTTACTTTGAAGTGACAAATGAGAGAAGAAAGTATGGTGTTCGAAAAAAAAACAAATTTGAGATTTCAACGAATTTACACGTAACACCGAGAAAGTTATTTTTCGATATATGTCCATCTGGGGTTCGTCCGTCCGTTCGCTACACTTTTCTGTGCACTCGCCTAGAGGCCATACCGTTCAACTTATCTGCACCAAATTTTAGTTTAAGATTTTCATAGTATTTCCTATAGTTTTTTTATTTCCCTCCTACTCCCAAAACAAGGGTAGTTTCCTGTACGATGAAAATAGAAAAAGATATTTTCTCATAACTGGCTCTAACGATCTTGTTTTCTTTCTTTTTTTATAAATCAATATTTAATTAGTAACCCTATTTTGTAGTATACGGCATTTATCTGAGAAAAATCTACAAAGGGTAGTTTATACTTAGGGGTGAGTTTTTACTCAGTGATTTTCTCAAAATGGACTCAAGTGTTTTCGATCATATTTCAAAAATAAATATTTCATTAATAACTTAACAATATGGCATAACTCGTTTGTCCTAAAAAAAATGCGAGGGGTAGTTTATTCTTGGTGGAGTGTGTTGTCTGGGCGATTTTCTCAAAAACGACTCAAAAGAGTTTATTCACATTTCAAAAATACATATTTCGTTAATAACCTAACAATATGGCAAAACTAGTTTGTCCTAAAAAAAAAAATACGCGAGGGGTAGTTTACTCTTGAGGGTGTTTTTCCTCCATGGTTTTCTCAAAAATGAGTCAAGCAATTTTGTTCGTACTCAGAAATAAATATTTCATTAGAAACCTAATAATATGGAATAACTCGCTTACGCTGAAAGAATCCTCAAGAGAGAGTTTATTCGAGGAGTTATTTTTCCCTCACGATATTGTCAAAAATTACTCGGACAATTTTATTGATAATTCATAAATAAGTGTTTCATTAATAACCCTTATTTCAGTATAAGTCATTTCTATGAAAGACAATTACAACGGATAGTTTATTTTGGGGGTCAAGGATTTTCCCGACAATTTTCTCGAACGACAGGCGATTTTGTTCAAATTTCGCAAATAAATATTTCATTAATAACCAAAAGTATATCTTAACTCATTGTTCGAAACAATTCACAAAAGGGAGGTTGCTCCTGACGTGTTCTTTTTGAACGACTATCTCAAAAATGACTAATTTGATTTTTTCATATTTCATAAACAATTATTGCATTAATTGTTCTATTATATGTCTAATGAAAATATGCTCAATGTGTGACTTAGTTTTGTAGTGTGGATTTTCTTCAATCGAAGTTTTTTATTCGATAATCTGACATTCGATGTATTTGAATAATACGATAATTTTATTCGTATTTCAGTAACAACTGCGGCCTAACACAGTTAAGAAATTGAATTGAAAAAGTTTAGTGCGGTGACCCTGTAATTGAATATTTTTTGGTAAACTTCCTAGCTTTTTGTGGTGAACTCAGGCTTTTCTTTTTCGAGCGACAAAAGAGAGAAGAAAATATGGTGATTGTGAAAATAGTATATCAAATTCAGATTTCAACAGATTTACATACTTCATAGCGTCTACATACCGAAAATGTGATTTTTCGATACCCGTCCTTCCGGTCCGTCCGTTCGGTACACTTTTCTGTGCACTCGCCTAGAGGCAATACCGTTCAACGTATCTACACCAAATTTTAAACTTAGGGTTTACACAGTATTCCTACAGGTGATTTTCCAATTTTTTTCCTACCGCCTAAAATAAGTGTGGTTTACCAATAGCCGAAAATCGAAAAAAAGCTATTTTCTCCAAAATGGTTTTAACAATTTTGTGTATTTTTCATTAATCAATATTTAATTAACAACCCTATATTGCAGTATCAGATATTTCTCTTAGAAAAATTTACGAGGGGTAGTTTATTCTTGGAGGTGACTTTTTCTCGACGATTTTCTCAGAAAAGACACTGGCAAATTTTGTACACACTTCATAAATAAATATTTAACCTTGCAACATGGTATAAGTCAATTGACCTGAAAAATATGAGTAGTAGTTTATTCTTGGAGTTGAATTTATTTCCTTAATTTTAAGGCAGAGAGCTACTTTTGAGAGAATATATCTTGAAAAATAATTTTAAAACTTAGACTTTTGTTTTCGAGACATTCCAGACAAGACGAGACATTTTAAAAGCTATCTCGTGTCCAAAACATTTGTCACGTCTTATTTTGGATGTCACAAAGCGCGTCTCGTCTCTTCCTCGAGACATGTCTTATCTCGTGCGCATTCGTTAACACTTGGAAAGGATTATCTTTACTACTCAAAGCATTGTTTTTATAATGGTGGCATATTTATGATAATTGCCGTCAACACAAATTACAGTCCTTTCAGTTGAAATTATTGTTTATTATTATTATTGAAATTAAAATTAAATGGAATATCTAGTTGCACGATTATGCACCTACGCTAATGAAGAATGATGATGAATGAAATGGTGAAATGAAGAAAGTGGGAGGAAAATGGAAAATCCCAAGAAAACCCATACCCATGCACACGGTATTTGTCCACCTCATATTTCACTTTGTAACCCACCCAAGTTTCATAATAAAATGAAATTTTGTAAAGGAAAATTTGTGAGATGAAACTCCGGCTTACTGTTAAGTTGGTTATTTCTCTCGGAGTTGGAAGCACTGCATAACCTTCGGTGGTTTGCGCGAGTCGTTCGTTCGGGATGATGTCACGTTGCAGCCGAGGTTCTTGCTCTAAGACGAGAGCTCTTGGCAGTGTATAAAATTGAGGTGAAAGTGTTGGTCCTTTAAATGAATAATGGGTCGTTAAATTATATTCTTTCCGTATAATCGCATAGTTTGATTAACTTCTTTTTGAAAATTATAACTGATCCTGACTATGGTTATTATTCAGAAGATATCATTATTACTCAGTATATTTGGAAGCATTTATTTCTAAAAATATTGCGAAAGAAAAAAGAAAGAAAAGTAAAAATAGTGAACCGAAGAGTTGTAAAATGGTTTTGTGTAGGCAGAGTTATGCCTTAGTTAAAACATGTTGATTCTTGTTTTCCTTGATAAACTAGTTTAAAATCGCTAGTCAGGAAGTTGAATATATTGCTAATACGGAAATATTTAGGCTAATAGAGGCTTTAAATGAATGATATATGTCTTAGATCCGTTTTGAAAAGGAAAGAAAAAAGTAATCTATGGAATTACAGTTGAGCTGTTACTCGTAATTCATGCATATTCACCCATATTTAAGGAATCTTTTCCTCCCACATTTTCATTCCAATGAAAGCCACTTGGCAGTAACTTTGAGTTCCATACATTTTGATGAAATTATTGTATAGGTTCATAAGTTCTATATTTGGAATTACTATTGGTTATAATATTTACTTCAGAAACATTTTGTTACTTGGAAAAAAAATCCTTTTGGAAAAATAATTTTGCTTGCTAACAGAGATCTCGATTAATGCTATTATTACTTGTTACAAATTGTTAAATGTTATATATATATATATATATATATATATATATATATATATATATATATATATATATCACGTTTCGGATTTGTTATAATAAAATTTTCCATTTGTTAGAAAACTTTTTACATTTTCAAGTAGTTGTAGAAATTCTCCTGATTATCTTAATAGTGATACTATGCATATAGTATAAGCCTTTTCCAGTATTGAACCTCGCACTCTACGTCGTCATTATTCTCAGCCGTGGGGGAGTGGAATTCTTCTTTCTCTCTCCTTTTAAAATTCTTATATTCTAAAGGGGGAAGTGGGGTGACGTCCGTTCTCGCAGGACTGTGGGTAGTGGGGGCTATTTAAAGGTTATATATGTGTCGTTCATCCGTTACAACTTGGCGCGAAGTGGAATCGAGCCACGGACCCCATGCACCAAAGATGAATGCTCTATTATTATTATTATTATTATTATTATTATTATTATTTATTATTATTATTATTATTATTATTATTATTATTATTAATTGAAGTGAGCTTAGCGAGTTTCAACCGTCCGACTCAACCAATGTTTGGGTGCCTGTTCGTTCGTCTGCTTCATGACAACCTCTCATAAAAGACATTTCATTTTAATGAATCTATGTAGTAAGTGCCTTCTTTTAGCTTTGAGAAGTAACTACTGCTTGGAATTTGAATCTGCAAAATATAAGAGGTAAAATTAACCAAATGGTGCAAGTTTCTATTCATGTATACAAAACAATTTTGCAATATCAACTACGAGAATCTTGTACCATAAAGAAGCCGAAACCCCTACACCGAAGAGCTCTCCGATATTTGATCATTGTCCACACGGACTGAAATTGTCATTTGAAGCCAAGACTTTAATATGATGCCAATAATTTCTTTAAAATAGACGAAAAATTCGAAAGTTATAAACATTTTAATATTTTTGCCTTTTCTCATAAGGGGGTCGTATTAGCCTACACTGAAGAGCCCCACGAGATTTGATCATTGACCAGTTCGACTGAAATTCTCATTTGAAACCAAAACTTTAATATGAAGCTAAAAATTAAACTTTTACATCAATTTAAACTGACTGGGTTCCGGTTCACCCCACTATTATGTTTAGTTTAGTTAAGTGGTAATTCGTGACAGCTTTACATCATCAAAAGAATCTTCCCCCCCCAGAAGTTTGTGCTGGATCCGCCACAGGAATAAATAGACACATTTCCTATTCTTTTTGCCACCCTTGTAGGGGTTCCCTCGTACAAATAAAGAAGCGGTAATATTACAATCGGTGTCTTCCTGTTCTGCCTAATACCTGTCCTGCCTAATGACCCTCCAGCACTTTGTAACGCATTTTTGATTTAATCTTATGTTTAGGCACAACAGAAATTCCTGTTCTGCCTAGCTCCTGTTCTGCCTAATTCACACAAAAAGGGATATTTAGATTTGAGGGAAATTTATTAGTAGGGATGGTATCGAGACGAGACGAGACGAGACGAGACTTTGTACAGTCTCGGTCTCGTCTCGGTTTAAAAGTAGCTGTCTCGGTCTCTGTCTCGTCTCGACTCAAAATTCATCGTCTCGGTCAACAAATGCTTGTCTCGATCTCGGTCTCGGTCGCCAAATCTCGGTCTCGTCTCGAAAGTCTCGAAATAAAAAGGTGAAATTAAAATTGTAAAAGTATTATTATTGTAAAGTCTGTCGTTTCTGCTTCTTATTTTTGGTCTTATTCTTGGCTTAGAATTATAGTATGGTGTACTTCTTCAGAGCTAATTTGCTAACGCTGATGCCTTCCATGCGTGTGTTACAGTTTCAATCATCAGTGGGTATATCATATCTGGGATAAAATTCTAATAGTAACCCATATTTCACTTTCAGCAAAAGACTTTCTCATATGGTCTCAGTACTGCCTATACAATTAAACTCTATTAAATTAACTTCAGTACTATGCAGTAGTTTATTTCCTTCCTTAGAATAAGAATTGTTCAATACCGTACATTCTAACGGATAACGCAACACATAGCAGCATGAATGTATTTAATCGTATCGAAATTGAAATTTTACAATTTCTCATTTAGTATCCAGTACATTCTGTTTTAACTGTCATTTTAAAAACATAATATAACGTTCATTATCTAAACAAATAGGGTAAATTATTACTACAATATATTTTGTTTAAAATTGATCAAATGCTTTATTACTGTTTTACATCTACGTGTTTAATTGACACCTTATAACACGAAATTCCTGAACTTTGTGGTGGGAGCTACGGCACTCATCTTTGCTATGTGTGGCCTCGGGTTGCATCATGAAACAAGTTAGATTCAAAGTCAGATGTTTCGCATAGTTCGCGTCTAAATTTAAGTACATTCTGTTTCTTATACAACTTCCTAAAGTTGTAATGCATTACATACGCATACGTATATCCACTGCCGTAACATAGATTAAGCTTATTCCTGAGCTCTTAGCGCTGCATGTGATCTTTATTCGAGAAAACCAATCGTGCGTTCATTACGCTGAAATTTTATATTGATTGAAAATTAGTTGCGAAACATGAACATACATATTATATAAGTATATAGGTAATTCGAGCTAGCTGTATCTATTTTCTCTCTCTCGCCAAAACAAGTGATTCTTAACTTTCTAGTTTCCTTTTGTATTCATTTTCGTAGTTTTGCAGCAACATGAAGTATTAAATAGTCAAAAATAGTTTTTTTCGCTGTATGACTGTCGTTAAATTTTGGATCCAATGTTACCCTAACTTACCTAGTAAATTTATACAGTATTTTAATATATATATATATATATATATATATATATATATATATATATATATATATATATATATGAACATTAGCGGTAGACTATGTTAAGTCACTTTTTGGTCAAATTGAGTTTGAATACTTTTTTTTTAATATACTATGTTCTTTCTAGTGGTGTAATAATGTAAGTTTAAAGTCACTTTACTACTTTGTAACTACTTATAGTTTGAAAAACGGTATTATAGATCTTAGTTAAGGAACCGGTTTTTCGCTTCTCCTGTAAATGTACGAAATTATGACTTGGTTTAGTTTACCTCTGAAGTTTCGATATAAAATCATCATCATCATAATCAAGCATTATCAATCCACTGCTGGATGAAGTCTTCCCAAGTTTTCTCTACAACTATCTAGCTTGGGTAATTCTTTTCCAGGTTACTCTCCAGTGGTTCCTGATTTTGTCACAATTTCTTGTATGCGGACATTTCCTAGGCTGTTTTTGTCACGTGGCATCCAATCTAAAATTGTTTTCGTCTATCGATCATAATTTCGTCTTGCAATATGCCCATCACATTTTCCGGTCTATTTTAAACATGATTTCATTAGTACCAGTCATTAGTTGCCAAATAATTCATTTCTATATATTTGGGCTACAAATAGTTCATATCCTCTACTTCTGGAGCACAGACACGTTACTTTTTGATCTTCGGATCTGGCAACACTGACTCGATTATTTAAATCAACACAATGTAAGAACCCTCATTTGCTGTAATGGCTAGTAAGTTTGATTTTGGTTCGCATGGTCACGAGTTCGATTCCCGGTGGCGCTAATGTTCAACGACCGAAGTTTTTCGGATTCCACTATGATCAGTAACTCCACGTCTCCTTTAGCCGCCCTAGCATAATCCTGAGACGTTAAACTAAAACAAAACAAACCAAAAATCAACACAATGTGTATTACTAACTGTAAGTCTTTGTATAATTGCATATAGCTATATGGTATGGATCGAGTTTGAGATGGTCGGTGGTCAAACTATAACAAATGAATGCAGTTAGGGTGTAATTAAAATTTTAATAAAGCAGTGTTTTAATCTAAAAAAAAAAAACACCAGGCCTAAGGCTTAGGGAGAACAACTAGTGCTACTGAAAAGCTTTCAGTTACGTTTAATTTCAGTTACAATTTGCTTTTACATGTATTGCTGGAACGAAAACTTTGACATTAACATTATAAGTAGCCCAAAGACTATGAAAAACATCGTGTTTTGAAAACATTCTTGCGCCATAAAACAAATTACGAGTAATTTTAAAATATTTTGCACTTTAGATACGTTATTTGCACTATATTTATAATAATATTTAGCAATTTATTTAAGTTCGCAACACTGCTTAAAATAATGTAACTGCGACTTGTTGTAATTAAAACTACTAAAACACTAATGTTATAATGTTCCTGCCATTTGAGTTATTAGAGATCTCCAAAATGTTGATGTTAGTGATGTGTATTGTCCTTTGTTACACTGAATAATATATGTGCTTTTGTGGTTTAATTTAATATCTAAATTATAAATATGTAGAACTCTTTCGTGGCTAAGCAGTTAGCCTATGGCGTGAGAGACCCGGGTTAGATTCCCGGCGGGAGCTCATGTGGTTTAGATTCAACGTTAATCAGTAGGTTCAGTCTCATATAACCTCGCTGCTGAAAGAGGCGTTAAACTCAATTAAAAAATGAAATGAAATTTTTGAGTTTTACGTCCCACGGTTATGCCGGTTAGGCTAAAGGAGACTGTGATGATGAGAGATGAATGAAATGGTGGAATGAAGAAAGTGGGAGGAAACAGGAGAACCCCGAGAAAACCCACGCACTAAACTAAATTAAGTGAACAGAAATATGTAATATCAAACGTAGTGCAATTTGAGAAATTACAACTTTATGTTGCGTTGGCAACATTGCTTGTTTAGCTAGTGGTATTGCAGAGTATCTAGAAGAATTTCCCCTTCCATATTTCACACAGCATGTTAAAAAAATTCAGCATTTTTAATATATATGACTATTATATTTAACTAGATGAAATACCCATTTTTCGCATGGGACCAGTATTTGGAAGTCAAGGCCTGTGGGAGTATCACTATCTCAGCAACCGCGAAAACTATGTATTTGACACTAATATCGGTCATTTTGTATTATTTTTACATGTTCCCAGCCCCCGCCAAGTGAACTTTGTGGTGGACAAACACCGTGTGCGTGGGTTTTCTCGGGGTTCTCCGGTTTCATCCCACTTTCTTCATTCCACCATTTCATTCATTACTCATCATCACCGTCTCCTTTAGCCTAATCTGCATAATCGTGGGACGTAAAACTCAAAGATTTATATTTTTACATGTCTCGGTACCCCCTCCCCAGCAGGTGAACCTCGGCCCGCATGACTGGTAGCTGAATTTGAATGTCATCGCTAATGGAAGTGACACCATTGATCTCAGCGACCGCAAAAACTATACATTTGACAGTGACACTAATATCAGCCATTTTGGATTACTTTTACATGTCTCGGTATCCCTCCTGTGAACTCCGGCCCGCAGCTGAATGGGGTGAATTTGGAGGTTAATGAGATCGGAGTTTCAGCATTGATCTCAGAAAACGCGAAAACTATTTGACACTAATATCGGTCATTTTGTATTATTTTTACGTCTCGGTACTCCCCACCCCCGCAAGTGAACCACGGCCGGAAGCACTGGTAGCTGACTTTGAAAGTCATCGCTAATGGAAGTATCATCATTGATCTCAGCGACTGCGAAAACTATGTATTCGACACTACTATCGGTCATTATCTACTACTTTTACATGTCCCGGTAAACGCCCCTCCTGATTAAAAATTAAAAAAAAAAAAAACGCTTCTTCTTGGTCTGAGGCCTGGGACATGATACTTGTCACCCAAATTTCGTAACTCTTGGACTCTCGTCTGGTCCCCAGGCCGCACACAGGCAATCAGAAAGACAGGCACGCAGACACACAGACAAACTCTTCCTTTTACTTATATTAGATACGATATACAGGCGAGGATCCAAGGGGAGTGTTAAAGGGATTATACCTCCCCTTGACGCTCAGCTATACACTGTATAAAATGGGCTTCAATCCTACTTCTTTCTTTACACTGGATAAAATGCTAAACTATGGTTTAGCCCCTCCCTCGCGATCATATCCTGGATCCGCTGGTGTATATATATATATATATATATATATATATATCTGTGTGTGTGTGTGTGTGTGTGTTGAGAGAGGGAGAGAGGCAGAGATGGCTATACACATCAGCAGTGGATTTTGTTTCGGGAGAGGCTTGAGAACGAGTAAGAAATATTTGTGTTGTACATGCAATGCGAAAAAATGATCACAAATCTATTTCGGGAGGGGTTTCAGTCCGATAGCCATCCCCTAAATACGCCACTGAACATTAGTCAACTGTTCCCATATTACCTAATACAGCAACGAAAGAAATTTTGAGTAAAGGTCAATCTTAATAGTTGTCTATATCAATATTCGAGACGAGACCGAGACTTTCGAGAATGACTTAAGTCTCGTCTCGGTCTCGTCTCGATTTATAGAGCTCCGTCTCGGTCTCGTCTCGGTAGATAAAAGGCCGTCTCGTCTCGATAATTCGAGACGAGTCTCGGTCTCGGTACCATCCCTATTTATTAGTACCTATTTCTTCTTGATTTTCAAATATCATTCAAGAACTCTTTAATAAAACTTCAAGGCACGAGTAAGGGTTAATTAAGATTGAACACGCGAGTGGAACGAATTGTTTCATGTGGCCAAATACCCCTAAAAATCATTTTTAGTATAACAAATGTAGGGAAAGTGTCCGGTATAATGTAAAAAGCAAAACACCACAGTTACGTTGAGTAAAATGATTACACAATTTATTAGAGATAAATACTTCCAAATATCTACAAAAGAAACTTGCTCTAGAATAACAAATTAAAATATCGGAAAGGAAATAGTTTTAACTTCTTAAAATCACATATATATATTTTCAATTTGAGAGAGAAAACTTCAAAGCTTCGAAACACACACTAAACCCACACACAACCTTCATTGTTATAAATGTAAACTGTAAGCTACAGCGTCTACATAGGAAATCAAATCCAATTGACCCAACTCTAATCTACTTTGCAAGGACTTGATTCTCTGCTGAATACGCTTATATTTTAGTTTCTGTTCTCTTGGTTTCTTCCCAACTTCTAGAAGCATCATTAACCTTTCATTTTCGTTCTGCTCTTGCTGTAAAAGGTGGACAAGGTAGAACATATTCGGATGTTCCTTTGTCAGCCTTTTATTAAACTTCGAATGCCAGCCCTCCACTATATTGTCCTTTCTTCTCCGTTGTCAAAATGGTTCCATAATTCACTAGAAAACATTTAAGAGAGCATTAGTATTGAAAAACACTAAGCAAACAAATTATAACGTTTACGAATAGATAATTGTCTGAAATATCTTTTTGAAGTTTCAACGGAAAGCGCATCAAGTTTCCTGCCAAAATGTATGAAATTCAGCGGTACAAAATCGCAACAGTCAAAGTGGGAGGAGGCAGAAGTCCAAAAATAAAAATCTCTTCACACTGAAGTGTATCGGTATAGGGAGCTCAGATATTTGAATATCCATAATTATTACACTTACACAGCTAACCATTAATAATATATAAAATGTACGTAAATTACACATAAATTACTGTAATTTGTGGGCTTTTGACAATGGTGTCAGTGTCACTTTATTTAGTGACAATCAGAGCCATTTTCGAAAACTATATGTTGAAGGAAACACTGGAATTGATTAACATAAGCAAATACTTTTGTCTCTTTTTTTATTGCAATTTTGGACCAATATACTAAACCCAAATCGGTAATGAGGAAAAAATATTGCAATTAAATTACATATGTTTTATATAATTCGTAAGAAAAATTAAACGTAACTATACAGTACTTACGGTGTGAACTTGGCGTCTGCATCGTCCAACCACGTTTCAACCAAATCATCGTGAAAATCGTCTCGATTCGGCACTTCTGGTGCATCTTGTATATGTAAGTACATATCACCAATTTTATCAATGGGTGCAAGTGGTAAAACACTAGCTCGTCGTATCCACCTTCTAACTTGCATATTTTAACGGTACAATAAAGATAAATCCAGTGACTGCACTTTTCTTCAGATGCAATGAGTATAGTGGAAGAAATAACCACGAATAGTAGCATTAGGAAAAGATCTAAATAGAGCATTGATAGCAGCTCTTTCAAAGTCCACAACAACTTTGGCAGGATTCAAGGTGAAACCATTATCAACAGTCTTCTCCTTAGTTAAGCACAGCATTCTGTAATAATCGTACTCTTTTTTGATTGGCAGTAGACAAAATAGAAATGGAAAGACCTGCCCCAAATATTTCCTGTGTAAGGTATAAAGTTGACGAAATACACGTGGAGCAGCTTTAAATGTACTATCCATAAATAATGTGTCCCCGCTTACAAGCTTCTGTAAATTTTCTGTAAATTCTTCCACTATACTCAGTGCATCTGGAGAAAAGTGCAGTCACTGGATTTATCTTCATTGTACCGTCATGATATGCAAGTTAGAAGGTGGATACGACGAGCTAGTGCTTTACCACTTGTACCCATTGATAAAATTGGTAATATGTACTTACATATACAAGAAGATGCACCAGAAGTGCCGAATCGAGACTATTTTCACGATGATTTGGTTGAAATGTGGTTGGACGATGCAGACGCCAAGTTCACACCGTAAGTACTGTATAGTTACGTTTAATTTTTCTTACGAATTATATAAAACATATGTAATTTAATTGCAATATTTTTTCCTCATTACCGATTTGGGTTTAGTATATTGGTCCAAAATTGCAATAAAAAAAAGAGACAAAAGTATTTGCTTATGTTAATCAATTCCAGTGTTTCCTTCAACATATAGTTTTCGAAAATGGCTCTGATTGTCAATAAATAAAGTGACACTGACACCATTGTCAAAAGCCCACAAATTAATTACAGTAATTTATATGTAATTTACGTACATTTTATATATTATTAATGGTTAGCTGTGTAAGTGTAATAATTATGGATATTCAAATATCTGAGCTCCCTATACCGATACACTTCAGTGTGAAGAGATTTTTATTTTTGGACTTCTGCCTCCTCCCACTTTGACTGTTGCGATTTTGTACCGCTGAATTTCATACATTTTGGCAGGAAACTTGATGCGCTTTCCGTTGAAACTTCAAAAAGATATTTCAGACAATTATCTATTCGTAAATGTTATAATTTGTTTGCTTAGTGTTTTTCAATACTAATGCTTTCTTAAATGTTTTCTAGTGAACTATGGAACCATTATGACAACGGAGAAGAAAGGACAATATAGTGGAGGGCTGGCATTCGAAGTTTAATAAAAAGCTGACAAAGGAACATCCGAATATGTTCAACCTTGTCCACCTTTTACAGCAAGAGCAGAACGAAAATAAAAGGTCAATGATGCTTCTAGAAGTTGGGAAGAAACCAAGAGAACAGAAACTAAAATATAAGCGTATTCAGCAGAGAATCAAGTCCTTGCAAAGTAGATTAGAGTTGGGTCAATTGGATTTGATTTCCTATGTAGACGCTGTAGCTTACAGTTTACATTTATAACAATGAAGGTTGTGTGTGGGTTTAGTGTGTGTTTCGAAGCTTTGAAGTTTTGTTCTCTCTCAGATTGAAAAGATATATATGTGACTTTAAGAAGTTAAAACTGTATTTCCTTTCCGATATTTTAATTTGTTATTCTAGAGCAAGTTTCTTTTGTAGATATTTGGAAGTATTTATCTCTAATAAATTGTGTAATCATTTTACTCAACGTAACTGTGGTGTTTTGCTTTTTACATTATACCGGACACTTTCCCTACATTTGTTATACTAAAAATGATTTTTAGGGGTATTTGGCCACATGAAACAATTCGTTCCACTCGCGTGTTCAATCTTAATTAACCCTTACTCGTGCCTTGAAGTTTTATTAAAGAGTTCTTGAATGATATTTGAAAATCAAGGGGAAATAGGTACTAATAAATTTCCCTCAAATCTAAATATCCCTTTTTGTGTGAATTAGGCAGAACAGGAGCTAGGCAGAACAGGAATTCCTGTTGTGCCTAAAGATAAGATTAAATCAAAAATGCGTTACAAAGTGTTGGAGGGTCATTAGGCAGAACAGGTATTAGGCAGAACATGGAGGAACCTTACAATCAAGGAGCACTATATATTAGGTATTTCTTTAGTTACCTACTCCTAACCACACAGGGCCATCTTTGGTAGAATAAAAAATGCTACGTGATATTCAATCATGAAAGGGGAGAGGATGCTGTAAATATATTTTTTCTTCATTTTGTCTGCCCTGCTTATCAGAAATTACTTTCTGTTGGAAGGATACTAAAACGAGAGGGGCAAAATAAAACGTCGTACCCCCTCCTACATGGTTGCTCAAATAATTACTAAAGAAAGCATTTTAAACTAAGATATCTAAGGTTTAAGCTAAGAAATTAAGATATCCTTACATTATATAAGGATGGCATATTCAGGAATATCATTATTATTATTATTATTATTATATGAATGTTTTTGAACCACCAAAATTTTGTGAGACGAACAATGGAATGTAGAGGTTTAAGATGGGTGGTCATAGGGAGGAAAAAACATTTTTTTCTGTCTTTTCTCTAACGTAAAGATTATGTGCTGAAGGTAAGAAGTATCATCATTCTACAATAGGTTGCTTTTACGTAGAATATCAATTACTTGAGTTTTCCTCCTTCGAGCTACTTATCTCGTGTGGTAATTCAAAACAATTTCAATTTAAGACAAATACATTGTAAAACTTTTTCGTAATTAAACATCTAAGGAAAATTAAACATTTAATAGGGAAATCTGTTATCAAAATATCCAAACAAGTAGATAGGAGACTATCTAGTGAGAAATATTATGAAACTTTATAAAATTATCCAAATTAGAAAAAACATTTACTGGGAAACATTCGTTATGTGCCAGCGAGCATAACGTATAGTGAGCAGTGAGCACAGGGGAAATAATTACGAAACTGTTTGCAAACAAAATTAGGGACGCTAATGCAAGTGCGACAACGAATTTTTTTTAAGGGGGGGGGGTATCGTCATGAGTTTTACACATATGTTACACTTTGATTCTTTCCCACATAAAAAATAAAAATAAATAACCATACTAATAAAAATTACAACGGCACTTCGAGGGAGATTCGAACCCACTACCTGCGGCATACAGACTCGTTGCTTTAACTAACTGAGCTATTTGTTTTCTTACGTGAACAGATCCTGTTCCGGTAAAGACGATTTTTCATTACGGTCGCGCTACCAATTCGTCCTTTTCCATAGATCTTTACGTTAATACTTGCCATATATTCATATATTTGGAGTTTGCAGATAATGCACGTAATAAGACATATTAGAAATATTTCATTAAAAGTTTCGTCTGTAGATTTAATCCACATTTCTCTCAATAACATAGATGTCGCTGCTTCGTGTTGAGCTGCAGAATTCCCTCACGTTCAAAATTTCCCACTTTAGCAGAGTTGGTAATTCTCGAGATTTCTGTCGATTTAATGTTTTTTGCTTCTAATTTATTTATTAAGCTAATATCTAATACAAATATTAAAAACGGGTTTGTTATTAACCTGTCCTGTTGGGTAAACCTTCCGAAATTTAGAACATATAAAGAGAACGGAGATATTTTCAAAAAACTTCAAAATAAACAGACGCGTCATTTATTTTGCTCATAGTAGTACATTGGAAGAAATCGCGGTTATAGTTAAGGAGCCGTACTTCCCATTTAGGGAAGGACGAGAAACTCCATACTTTCAGGAATTATTCATTGACTATCTAGGATGCTAAAAAGTAGGTAAAAGACTGAGTTCTTGCCCTTGTACTTAGGGTGTTTAGGTAGTGCAACAGTAAGATGTATCCTCGTGCACGGGAGATGAGAAGTAGCTGTTCTTAACTATTACCGAAATCGCTTTATGCAAGTGATATTTTGGTTAGTTAATAGTTGGAAATAGTTTACCTTGTAATTCACCTACTTGGCCTCTGGGTGGTGGACCTGTGTTCAGGGGGTCATTTCAGACTTCGCTTGGGGGGGGGGCAAGAGCACCACCGACATAAGACTTTCACGTTTTGTACTAGTATATTAGTAGACAATCTATTAAAGTATATTTATTCCTCAAACTCTTGGGGGGGCAATTGCCCCCTCCTGCCCCCCTAAATGACGCTCCTGCCTATGTTGTAGAACCTTGTGTGCACTACGCGTCTTTGGTACGCAAGGCCTGGGTTCAATTCCCGATGGGAGCAATGTGACTCCGGTCTCACGTTAAACTGTAGATCCACGTCTCATATAGCCTAGGTGCTAAAAGGGACCCTAAATTATAATCGAACCAACAAATTTTCTGAAATCTAAAGTTAACAATAGTACCTTCAGCTACTACTTGTTCATTACTATGGATGTTTTCTTTACTATTAATAATAATTTCTTATCAAGGTCAGTGGTATTTCAAACAATTGAACCAATATAAGCCACTGCTTCACATAAAGGTTACCGATTACCATTCAAAATAGTAATAAAAAATGAGATCGGGAAGGGAATTTTATACGGAAATAGATTGCGAATGATATATATAGCATTATTTATCAATAACTTAATACCTTAGTTTACTTCCTCAATTTTCAGTTACTAGGGCTCCCAATCCTAATTTGGGGTATAAATCCAATCTTTTATCCGAAGTCTACGTTTTCCTGACAATTTCTGTCCAACAGGTTTAATTTCAATTCAACTGCTTCCACATGGTAAGTTTTAAAGTCTGCATTCCGAATATAAAATCTATTCGAAAATCTTAAATCCCATCAATATTACAATAAACAAACGAAACAAAGTTATGTTATTTACCTTAAAGCATCAACTGCAGATCTACACAATGGAACCACAGGTTTATCCGTAATCGCAAACTAATCAACCACAGGCGTACGGACGTCAGCACCTACTCCGCATTCAAAGAGTTGACAGAGCTGTGTTCTCGCACTGCGTATCACACGGCCACTATTTCAACAAGTAACAAGCGTTCGACGAAAAGGTTCAAAGCATATATCGCATATCGAAGAGGTGACGTCACATTGAGACTTCGTGTTCGTTCGGGTTTGTTTTCAATGGAGTTTTTAACCGTATTGAGGCTTGTATCGTTACAACGCATACAAACACACATGAAAGGTTGTATTGCTGATAATATGAGGAAAAACTAATGTACTTGAGAACTTATCTGTGCGTTCTATTCTTCAGTACTTGGGTATTTTATTTTAATGTCCAACATTATATCAGACATACTTCATGTTTTCCGGTAGCAAAGTACCAAACGTATGAGTATCTCAATATCAATGTACAGATGTATACATCATTATGTCACATCCTTATCAATTTTTTTAGTTTGCTGTAAAATGATTTCAGGAAATCACAATGATACAAAGGTGCGTCAAATATTATTCAATTAATATATATTTCAGTTACGTCAATTGCATATATGATACATGTGATTGAAGTTTTTTTTATTTTTTTCTCTTTTTTTTTAATTTCCAAAGGGTATCATTCCATACACTTTTTTTTTTTTTTTACACAAATCCGCGTACAGTAACCAGTGTTGGGCAAATTTGAAACGAATTAACTGTTAATCTGTATAATAAGACACAGTTAGCAATTGAAGTAAATAAATTTTAAATTGTTAATTGGGATTTGCTATTAATCAATGATAATCAATTGTAATTAACTCATATCTTCCCAATTTTTTTCCCACATTTTTTTTTTTTTTTGAGATTTTCGCTTTACTTGGTCTATTTAGAGTCCGAGTAACATAAAAAAAGTGACCATTTATTTTTCTGACCGTTTACCTGTGCGCAGTAGACCGCCCCAAAAATGGGGCAATCGGCACTGGAGGGTAGGTGACATGAAAAGTACCAATGAAGGCTAGTGGCGCTATTAGTATGTACTGACAGGCAAAGAAACAGAGTGAATTTGAGCGTTTTGTTTTATTTATGTCATATTTTATAAACTGGAGTAAAGAAACATTAAGAATACTGTATATAGTTGAGAAAAAAGCATACTTATAGGTAGGCTGTTTTTGTGCCTTTTAGTACTTTGATCTATTTCATTTTCTCATTATCTTAGGTCATTTCTTATTTAAAATCTATATCTATCTACAGTGAGCAAAATAAATATTCATCCGGCTAAAACTGAAATGTTTGTACGCATATAATTTGCATTCAACTCAATAGTAAAAGGAAGAAAAAAACACAGATATTTCATTACACTACATTTATATGTACCAAACTTAGAAATGAAGTTATTTTATATTCAAAGCATACGAAAACGTACAAATAAAATGAACTAAACATATTTCACGCCAAAAAAGTATTCGTCTACTAAGAAATACTATTTATCTGCAATAGCTTGGGCCGTTGTGCCCCAACTTTTAATACTTTGTGGGTTCTCCTTTACGCCGTATGACCTCCTGCAACCTCCTTGGCATTGACCTAACTAGATTTTCTGTTGTTACGCTGGTAATTTTCCTCCATTTCGACAACAATGCGTTTTAAGGATCAGTCTAATTTGAAATATGGTGTTTTCGTATGTTTATTTTCAGAGAGTGCCATAGATGCTCAATTAGATTTATGTCCGGTGATTGTGGAAGGGTTTCCATCCACTTCGAGGTATTGTATAAGAGCCACAGCTTCGTATTCAGCGCAGTGTGTTTCGTGTAGTTATCTTGGATGAATATGTAATCACCTGCTAGGCCCATTTGCTCAACGCTCGTGAGAAGATGTGTCTTCAGGATGTTGATATATGTTGTGTGATCCATTATTCTTACAATGAAACAATTTTCCAACCCCGTACACACTCATGCACCCCACACAAGTACTGAGCCGCCCCCATACTTCACTGTAGCTGTAAAATTTTTTCCTCAAGTTCACAATTCTTCTTCCTTTATACCAGAACTCGTCCATCTGATTGAAACAAATGAAATGTGCCTTCATCAGTGAAAAAAAAATCTAGAAGTCGAATATCTCGTTCCTGTGTGACATTGTATACTCCTGGCCCTTTTTTCTGTTGTTTTTTCTGATTTATGGATTTCTGTTTGAGCTCCATATCCAGCTTCATGGAGGACGTTTCTCACGGTTTGGACTGACACTTTCTTTGGAGACTCTTGCTCGAGCTCCGCAGCTATGAGTGGTGCACTCACTTCGAATCCTCCTTAACTTTACGTGCGATGAGACGTCAATCTTGCAGCGTTAGTTGTGATGGACGCCCAGATCTCGACAGGTTCTTGTATGTTTTTGTCTTTTTGAACTTATATGTGAGACCTTCAATGCTGGTAATAGGCCGACCAATCATAGGGGTCTAACACTGGTCTCACTAAACGATTTACTCTTACCAAACAATCGTATCATCATTCGTCTTTTCTCTTCACTTGTTTCTTTTGATTTCCGGAGCATTTCGTCTTCACCTGGTTGCTTTCTGTTTGTTGTTGACTCCAATAGCAGCACACATACACACTTTGACTACAGTTCACCAATTGACACAAAAAACGTTTGCAGCTATAATACCCAAAGACACGAGTTACGAAGAGTGTGTTGCTTCTGGTATAGATACAAGACGAATACTTTTTTTTGGCAATAAATGTGACGTCTCTCTTCTTTATTGTAACCTGTAGAAAACGAAAGACAAAGTTCCACTTGTTTCTTCCTTTATTTTATGCTGGAGCATATTATTGTGCGATAGAGTTTTCTTTCCTTTGATATATGAGACGATTTATATTGTGTGCGCTTTGAGACGAATACTTTTTTTGCTCACTGTATATCTATATCTATCTATCTATCTATCTATCTATCTATCTATCTATCTATCTATCTATATATATATATATATATATATATATATATATATATATATATATATATACAGTGGCGGATCTAAGACGCTCAGGTATACACTGGATAAAATGGTCTTCAATCGTGATTTACACTGGATAAAACGGCAAAATATGGTTTAGCCCCTCCCTTGATCATATCCTGGATCCGCCCCTGTATATATATATAATTTAATATTTTGTTAGTGTCCAACAACAAGTTTTGTTTTGTTTATAATATCTTTACTCTGCAATTTTAATAAGAATAATATTACTACAAGTACTAAAATACTTTGTTTTTCATAACAACCGAAAATGGTATTTGTAAACCTGATTTTGAAAATGTCGACTTTTTCTCGCCACCTATAACAGTCATCCCGCACAACTGACCATAAACGGTAAATTATTATTCAAATTACAGCAGAACAATCGAAAATAGCCTAATGCGCCTTCAGAAAATATCACACCGACAAAAACATGCTTTCGATAGGCTCACAAATACTTTTGCCGCGTTTTCTCGTCATTCCGACCACTGTGCGACGTCAATATCTCACTTCGTTTGAGGGCGCTCTTTCGCCTGGTTCCTGCTGCACCACACCGCCTTTGTCGACCTATGTTCATATGCGCCTGTTTCCTTGTTTTCAGTTGTGGAATCTCCTCCCGACGTGTCTTCCTTCCACGTCATATTCATCACTGCATTGTTCTCACCTGGTCGTTATGCAACCACACATAACGGATATAACGGTGTCCACCATTTCGTATCTGTTTGAGATCTTGACATGTTACACACGATTTATGGTTGTCAGGTGGGAAACCTATTTATTCACACCTATTATGATTTCTCTTTCCTTGACATATTCTCCGGGAATCCCTACGTACCTGTATGGAATCCCTCTCGCACGGATTTCACGATTGTGATATAAGCATTTTTGCGTAAAGCAGGTTTGGTTTGTTTGAGAGAACCATGCCGCCTTAGGTCTGTCTCTCACGCTCTTGATGGTATAGCGATCTAGACTTCCTTTTCCCCCCGTTTTCGACTCCCTACAACTCTGAAACTAAGCAATTTGACCCTAGGTTCATATCAACGTCATTTCTTATTTTGATATAAGGAATCACATCCCGAAGCTTATCGGTAAAGTATAACTCTACAAATAATAGTAAAATCTTCTTTCTGTCGAGTGAAATTAGCTCCAAATCTGGTTAAAGATGGAAATTTGGAATAACAGTTGAAATATAATGGAAGATGAAATGCAGAACTTTCCGTGACACTAGTAAGAGAGATAGCATCAGACTTAATAATTAGAACTACACCAAGGGAAACAGACCATGGTCAAAATATATTATAGGTGGGTTGGTGGTGCTTCTATCATGGAAAATAAAAGGTGGTCACTCAAAAATAAAGCAAAAGTATTTGAATTAGATTATTTTCGTCGCGCTTTGTTTTCGGTAAGGCTCTTCAAGCAAAGTATATTCATATTTTGTTTCATCCTTGTAACTTAAATGGTTTACGATATGAACAATTTCTAATTTTCGAATTTTCAACAATAACTTCGAAATTCGAAGGAATTTGAAGTTGATTTTCTGGCCAAAGGTATCTTTGGACATGAGGTGCCTTCGGTATAAATATCACAGTAATCCGTGTACGGGCACTTTTCACCCTTTGTCCAGCTATACCCTTTCTAAGGGTTAACAGTTTCCATGATTTCGGATGTCCTAAGACAGTTTTCAATTTCATTCTTTTCTAGACACAAATTTAATCATTCAACATTCGTGCCATACCTGCACAAAATACGATGGCAGCATGATGTTAAAGTTACGTACGCACTGTGTATGCAGTCAGCTGACTCATAAATAAAGTCCGGATTTGTATGTAATTACACATTTTTCCTTCATATGTAGGTTCGTCAAATCCTTAAATATTTGTAATTCACACCTGTAGGGTGCTTCAACTCAAGTTTCATATTACATATGCTTACATATTTTGACCAATATTTCTGTGGTTTCTACATATTTTTTGCATAAAACTGTCTTAAAATTTTGCGTTTACTGAAATTTTCATTGAAAATAAAAAAAAAAACTGTCGAAATGTGCAAGGCTTGCATCTAGAATCAATTTCTTCATGTCTATCTTTTCGTTTCTTTACCGAAAATGAAATATATATATATATATATATATATATATATATATATATATATATATATATATATATTATTTGTCAAACCATGTTTCGCAGAATTTTTGCCGATAACAAAAGAAATATAAGAAGAAACAAGTTTAATAACAATTTGTAAATGGTAATTTACATTATACGATAAATTACAGAAGCAGACAACATTTCAATTATAACACATGCTACCTATACATATATTATAACAAGTAGTAATGTCATGTATACACCACGAGAAGGAATTTGGTAAGAATATTGAAAGTAACTGAGTGAAATGTAACTAAAAAAAAACTAATAAGTTTAAATAACATGTACATAAACAGAACAATCCTAATGCAAATCACATACTAGAGATAACTTTATATACAAATCAAATTTCTTCTTCTTCTAGCATAAAACAATCAGATGACTTAAAGAAATGTGTTTTAAAGAAGAAAAATCTCCTCTAGCTCTTTACCTGGTGGTATGGTTCCTAATATAGAGGTTGCATTACCTCTTTGTACTGCCATACTTATTCTCTGAATTAGGAAGGTGCTTGCTCTATCATCACCAGACAATTGAGTGATGCGTTTACCTACTTCCTTTATAAAACTGAGACCTTCTTTGCCCCAGGATCCACTGGATTCAATGGCAATGGGTACAAATTGGTACTTCTCTGTTAGGTTACTGTATTTTCTTCTTTTTTCTGTTTCCTTTCGACTGGCTACATTGCCCGCTTGGAGTGAGGAGAAAGGAAGGTTGGAAGGAGCGAAAGTATCTGTGCATGTAAAATCCCAAATCAATGATTTGCCTCTCTTCCAAGGTATTAAGGTCATCCCATCTGGTCTTTTACCATCCGTTCTACTACATCCATTTGGCTCCCTTATTGCCGGTATACCTGCTGAAATGAGTGCTCTCATTATAATGTCATTGACAGTTGAGTGTCGGGGACATCTACCTGTACTTTTTATGCAAGACAGTCCATGCAGTCCTTTTTTATCTACTGGATTCCTACATGCCTGACATTTATGAGGTTCACATATATTTGCTCCCAACCGTAACGCAACTGCTATTCGAAAACTCTCATTACTGAGATGAAGACCTAGAGAGAACGAAGGTAAAGCTTTAAGCCAAGCTCCTCCTTCTATGGATGATGCAGCAATTATTCTAGCCTTGTCTTCTAGGCTGTCTGAAGACCGTAGTAAAAAGGAGAAGTGTGATTTAAAAATGGGTTCTTCCCACGTGGATTGCTTTGCTCTGGTACTAAATTCGGGTAATTCAGATCCAACTAGAAGTGACCAAGTGGAAGAGCAATCTTTAACTTCAGAATCCATGTGGAAGCTTATATCCTGTTGGAGAAGTGATTCTATTAGACATCGGGAACCATAGAATGATGCCAAGAAGGCGGGAATAGCCAAATCTATGGCTCGTCGGATGCCTAATCCACCAAAACCAACTGGCAGAGAAGCCTGAAGCCATGTGTTATCCTCAAGGAAGCAATTTAGGATATATTCTAAACCAGATTTTACGGTGTTATCAAAGCGTTCTAATAAATCTTCTTCCTTCCATGAAGGTGAACTTCTCAGAAAATATAGTAATCTTGGAGTAGTAAATGATGTCCTTAATAAATAAAAGGCAGAATGTGCTGAGATTAATGACAGACGTGCGAAATACATCTCCAGTTTGGTTATCTTCTCAGTTAACAAGGTTTTTCTTGATTCTGTTGTGAGGCCAGTTCCTAGGAGATAAGCGTTTGAAGGAGACATTAATTGAATGCCCGGAGCTACCTCATTGTATGATGTGAGGAGTATGGGCATATGCTCTTTCGTTGTTCCAAGAAAGCTAACTTCACATTTCGAAAAATTGAGATGTAGACCAACTCTAATTCCCTGTGTATAGATCACTTTTAATGTATTTAATACGGTATCCGGATCTCCAGCTATGGTTCCATCATTTAAGTACCAAACATTCAAATCTGTGTGTATGTTATCGACTATGGACTGTAAAGTTATTGCGAATAATGCTGGACCTAAAGGATCTCCTTGCTGTACTCCTCTTTGTGACAAAATGATGTGTTTACCATAATATAAATTGCTGGACTGAGCATAACTTTGGTGTACATAGGGATAGATCGAAGGAAATTTTTCTTTTACGACTGATAACATTACGTCCCTGTCTATCTCATTAAAAGCATTCCTGAAATCAATTTTTAAGAAAGCTTTAGGTTTCTGGTGAGGGTAAGAATAATATATACGAGCCGCATGTGCTGCTGCCTCGGCTCCATATCGAATGCCTACTCCAAGTTGGTGTGGAGAGAGAAATTGAACTAGAGGTTGTTTAATTCTTCCACAAATTATTTTAGACGAAAGTCTTCTCCACATGTTCCCTATTGCAATAGGTCTAATACCTCCACTTTTCTTTGTCAGAGCTATTAGCGATGCCCCAAAGAATATTGGTCTTAATTCTTTAGGCATATCCCCTGATATAATCTTAGATAGGAATTCACATGCTATCTTAATTAGGCGATCTTTGGAATCATGTGCGTTATAAAGTATTAAATCTTTAAGAATTGAAGAGCGCATGCTATCTATACCTCCTGCAGAACCTGAAGGGAAGGATTTAAGCGCTTTTAAGAATTCGTTGGATGTGACTCTATTAATATTAATATTAAAATCTGCTGTGTCGGATGGCGTAAATCCAGAAGGATGTGCAGGATGTTTCTCTTTTAGGACTTTCAATGTGGTGGCATCTGTTGAGGCTAAAGTATCTTCAGAAGTAAGAAGTCGAACAGCTCCATGTACGTCTCCATCTGCAAGTTTATTCTCTATGTGCTTGATTAAGATGTCATTAGGTGATTTGTTAGCAGTTTTGTTGCGTTTGTATGTGTTCTTCTTCAAACTTGTTAGGTTTGTTATATCGTCACAACAACTATTTGACCATAGTTGGATCCTCTGTTTCACCCATGTAGTAAGGTTAGTGACTTTGACAGAAGATGGAGGCATACAAAGTGTTATGTAGGGGAAAAATAAAAGATTCATCCATGATTCAAGATTATTAGATATCACTATCTGTTGAAGAACTTCATATAGCGCATCTGCCATTGCATGTCTTGCTCCTCGCGGGACTCTTCGAAGCATGGCTATTGACGATTTTAATCTTACTAAAGTATTATTATATTTAGAAATTAACGCGTTTCCATCCCTATTATTGTCATTTGTGTTCAAGTCTTGTGTACTAGGAAATTGGTTAGCTGTATAACGACTCGCACAAGTATCGGTCACTTTCTTATCTTTATTAGTATCATTGTGGCATTTGCTGTTATGTATGGTTAACCCTCTGGAATTGAGAAAATATTTGTTACATATTGAACACGGGAAATCCTTGCCATTATTTCCAATATTCGTAAGAGTGCCAGATGTATGTTTTGCTTGTATATTCATTGTTTTCATTATTAAAATTGTTTTGTTTCACTCATTATAAAGTTCAAAGTAGCAAGCATTGTTAATGTTTAAAAAATCAAAATAACCAACTTTAACGAACATTAACTGAAATAATGCCTTTTTGATATGAAATTCCTGATATTAAATGAAAACTGAAGTTGATCTCACTCATTAAAGCAAGATATAATTTTATATTTATCCTCACTTGGCTTATTCCATTCTCACTTAACAAACTATCAGTATAGTCAATGATAGAAAGACAATATACAGTCACCAAACACCTTCGCTGAGCTCACCAACGTCTTTGAGAAAACTCAAAGTCCTTAAAACTCGTGTATAGCACCTCCTTACATTTTGCAAAAAAACAGTCACTCCTCACTAACACTAAATTTATCCCCAAATCAAACCGAATTCACGGAGCGCACAAAAAACGTGTCAAACTCTGTCCAACGATCAACAACAACTCTCCCTCCGGGGTACATCAGCAGCGCCCTTTATTCTCAACTCTGGAGGAAGACAGATCACGTGCCTGACAGGCGACTGGCCAGGGAATTCCTAAAATGAAATCTATTTGATTGTTATCGGAGGTCGGACGGGAAAAAAGATTAAAGCAAATCCTGCAATTCAAGTTAAAACTGTACGCTAGTGTGCTTCCAGGAATTTACTACAAGAGTTCGTTCCAAGAACTTGGCGACAATGGCAATATCATAGCAGGTAACCTAAAACAGAAGACAGCACTCTAGTACTCCAGTTGCAAAACGCACGTGTTCTGTACTGACCGTCAAGTTAGAAATGGCTCCGGTTGTCTCAACTTTATCCGCGAAATTGCGATCGCGGGTAACTATCGATGATGCGTTTACTACGGACGGTAAAGTGGTGTTGTGCCAAGCGTGTGATAAAAAAAATTGGATGTTCAATGAAATCTCAGTTAGAACAACATGTACGAAGTGCACTCCGTGCAAGAAATAAAAATTTGCGAACTGCAAAAAAAAAAAAAAAAAAGTACTCTTGACACAAATGCATCAAGATACTTCAGTGAGTGAGTTTTTCAAAGACTTGTGCCAAGCAATGATAGCAGCAAACTTTCCTTGGAAAAAAGATCAAGTGCCAAAATACCGTGCTTTTCTGGAGAAGTACTGCGGGCGTCGAATTCCTGATGAATCCACTCTTCGAAAGTGTTATCTCGAAGTTTGTTATAGGGAAGCTATAGATACCATTAGGGCAGAAATAGGTCGTTCATATATTTGGATTTCTGTGGACGAAACAACAGACATTTTGGGACGTTGTATAGAAAATTTAGTGATTGGAAAGTTAAGTGAAGATACTGCATCTAGATCCTTTCTTATTGCGAGTAAATTGCTGGAACGCACGAATCATTCCACGATTGCTCACTTTGTAAACGATGGTCTTAAAGTGTTGCGGCCGGGAGGAGTTCAGGAAGAAAAAGTGCTTGTTCTCTATACAGACAGTGCAGCGTACATGTTAAAAGCGGCTAGAGCACTTACAGTTTTTTACCCTTACTTAATTCATTTCACTTGTATGGCCCATGCTCTTCAGCGTGTTGCTGAAGAGGTGAGAGACAACTTTTGCGAAGTAAATCAACTAGTTTCTTCCACGAAAAAATTTGTTAAGCCGCCAGAACGTGTTCAAGTTTACAGAGATTAACTGCCAGACGTGCCACTTCCTCCGGAGCCTGTGGTAACGCGATGGGGCACTTGGATACAGGCAGTACATTTCTATAATGAACATTTTCAAAACATTAAGCGTGTTCTTCATTCATTTCCATCGGAGTCTGCTGCGTCAGTTGGCATTGCTCACATACTGTTTAATAACTCAAAAGTAGCGTGTGATATCGCATACATAGACAGCAATTTTGGTTGGCTACATACAAGCATTAAAAAGTTAGAAACTGTTGGGCGGCCTCTTCCGGAATCCATGGAAAACATAGAGGATGCAAAGAGACTGCTGCAAGGCGTGTGTGGAGATGTAGGAGAAAAAGTTCGAAAGAAACTAAATGCAGTGCTGGAAAGAAACCCGGGTTACGACAGCCTACTGGCAGTGTGTGAGATTCTCAGTGGTGAAACAAGAACACCCCTGAAGATATTTCCTCCAGCTACATCCCCCTGTTGAAATACGCTCCTGTTACCTCATGTGATGTGGAGAGATCATTCTCTGCATACAAGAATATTTTATCCGATCGCCGACAAAATTTTACTTCTAATCATTTCGAAATGTACACCAATGCGCAAAAAAATTGCGCGTATACTGTAACTCACGATTTTTCGCAATTATTCCATTTCCCTTATGTTTATGGGTAAAATTCAGTTATTAGTAAGTGGAGATAATAGAAAGCAATCCATCTAAGGAGATATTTCCAAAAAAATATAATAAAACAATAAAAGTATAAGAAAAAAACTAAATTATGTTCGGTTTTGTGTATACTGGCAATAATGTTTTCGAGGGATTTTTTGCATAGCAGAGCGCGATTGCAGAGGGAATAACAGAATTCGTATGGGAAGAGTTGAATCAAGGAACTGGAAAGTGGAGTAAAATATTGCATTTATTGGCTTAAATCTAGGGTGTAAATTGTCTGCCAAATATAAATTAGTTTCTGTAACCAAGATGTTGTACGGAAATATAGAAACAAAGAGAAAAACTGTTTTCTTAAGTTTGGAAGTGACATGCTCTATAGCCATGAGCATTTATTTGTTAAGAAAAAGACAGGCACCAAGAGGTAGTCTGTGTGGTCAAGTGGTTAGTGTGGCGGATTGATAATTCTTATACTTTTTTGACACCAGATCGAATCCCATCCGATCCCATCCAATTTTTTCTTTACAAAACAGTAAAGATGTTTTCGGCACAAATATTTTACAGGTTTAGGTGCATGAGACACCAATAGGCCATGGTCTCGACCTTCGTTTATTCCACATTATTATCCGACATATCATAGCAGGTAAAAAGCAGCATCAATCGGCAAGAAGAACTGCAAGTTGTGGTCTTAGTCTGTTTTTGATGCTTTGATCGCCTAGCACGCCCGTCTATACCATGACTCATACGTCTATCATTCAGTGCAGGCACGTATCCAACTTTTCTTTTCGGAGGGGGCCTACACGAATCCTTGTATGCACGTAATTCTAATGTTTCAAAAATATCAATAATAATAATAATAATAATAATAATAATAATAATAATAATAATAATAATAATAATAATAATAATAATAATAATAATAATAATAATAATAATGCAACAGTTCTGTATTTCTCGTTTCTTACTTTTTATTTATGAACCTATCAAACTTCATTGTAACACAAATGAAATCGAAAATTTTCTAGAGACATGTAAGGAAAACTGTCTGCTACATATATCACATAACAAAAATAGCAAATGGCAATGAGTGTATCGTTCTAATATAGTAATGTTATAAACAGAACGGAAATGAAATTGTAATCCCATTTAAAAGTGTTCTTTAATTCCACCTGGTATCAATGGCATTACGGTATATTCTTACAAGTAACACTTCCCAAGTGTAACACTCCGATTTTGATCAAATTTGACAGGTAGATACTACACACAAAATAAACTAACACATGTTTTTATTTTCTGTGAAAAAACAGTTTTAGGGGTGCAAAAGCCCCACCCAAAATTTTGAAAGTTGACGCCCGAAAGGCAAAAACAAGTGGACCAAACTGAACGAAATTGTGCACAGATATGGCAGACGTAAAATGAAGGAATACGTGTTTTGTATTTTCCTGGAAAAACGGTTAGGTGGGGACAGACCCCTCCAAACCTTTGATCATGAAACATCAAAAATACTAGTAACAATATGTCAGATGTGTGTAAAGGACATAAAGAATAGCAACACTTTGTGTATGAACAATACGCAAAAAATAAACGAATGCGGTTTTTTTATTTTCTGCAGAAAAATGGTTCTAGGGGGCAAAAACCCCTACTCAAAATTTTAAAAGTTGACGCCTGAAAGGCAAGAGGAAGTGAACTGAAATGAATGAAATTGTGCGCAGATATTGTAGACATAAAATGAGGGAATACGGGTTTCATATTTTCCTGAAAAAAAAAAAGCCGTTAAGTGGGGCACGGACCTTCTACGCTGGTGATTAGGAAATATCAAAAGTACAAATAAGTATACGTCAGAAGTTCCTAAAGAGTATAGAGAATTACAACGAAACTTCGTATAGGAACAATTTGCAAAACAATAAGTGAAATGTGTTTTAATTTGTATTGAAAAACAGTGTTGGGGCCTAGAGCCCCTGCGAAAAAAAGTAAACATTACCGTAAAAGTGCAGGAAGGAGTGGACCGAAGCAAATAAAATTGTGTGTAGATATTGTATAGACTGTATGTAAAATAAGGACTTTCGTGTTTTTAAGATGTCCCTATCAATTTTGGCACATCGACACCAAACAGGAAATTAATCGGCACGTGTTTTTGTTTATGCGGGAAAACATTGTAAGGGTTAAAGTTGCCTCGTGAAATACTATAAAATACGCTATACTGTTTGTGCTTGTTGATCTGCCAAATTTGAAGAAATCTGATGGAGACACTTGCGAAACACGAGAGGCTTAATTTTCATATCCAATATCTACAGACAATTTCATTCGCTTCGGTCCACTCCTTCTGACACTCAACGCCTTGGTCCACTCAGCATTTTTTTTCTTTTGAGGAAAATACGAAACACGTATTGTCTCATCTTACCTCTACAACATTTGAGAACAATTTCATTCACTTCGGTCCTTTCTTCTTGCCTTTCGGGCGTCAAATTTCAAAATTCTGGGTGGGACCTTTTACTCCCTAAAACCGTTTTCTCGCAGGAAATAAAAAAGCCGTATTTGTTTATTTTTTGCTTATTGTCCTAACACAAAGTTTTGTTCCAATTCTTCATGTAAATTTAGGCACTTCTGACATACTGTTATTAGCACTTTTGATATTTCATGATCAAAGGTTTGGAGGAGTCCGTACCCCACCTAACCGTTTTTTTTTTTCAGGAAAATACGAAGCCCGAATTCCCTCATTTTTCGTCTACAATATCTATGCACAATTTCATTCACTTCGGTGCCCTTTTTCTTGCCTTTCAGGTGTCAACTTTCAAAATGTTCTGTTGGGACTTTTGCCCCCCTAGAACCGTTTTTCCGCAGAAAATAAACAAAAACCATATTTGTTTATTTTATTTATTTATTTATTTTTTGCGTATTGTTCATACACAAAATGTCGTTGCAATTCTTCATGTCCTTTACACACATCTGACATATTGTTACCAGCACTTTTGATATTTCATGATCAAAGGTTTGGAGGGAGCACCTTTTTTCCAAGAAAATACTAAACACGTATTCCCTAATTTCACGTCTGCAATGTCTGTGCATAATTTCGTTCACTTTGGTTCACTTGTTTTTGCCTTTTGGGCGTCAACTTTCAAAATTTTGGATGCGGGCTTTTGCTCCCTAAAACCGTTTTTTCGCAAAAAAAAAAAAAAAATAAAAATAAAATAAAAAAAACTTATTTGTTTATTTTATGTGTAGTATCTACCTGCCAAATTTTATCAAAATAAGAGTGTTACACTTCGACGATGTCACTTGTTAGAATTATAACAACCAGTGGCGTGCCGTGACTTTTCTCACAGGGGACTAGGTTCGAAGAGAATGTGTGCTGTAGAGTGGAGGTTCTGAGTAGTATTGTTGACACCAAATAACACAATTTATATGTTTCTGTAAACGCTTCTTCTACCAAGCCTCTTTCTTTCAAGAAATGGATAATTTCAGTCACAATTTTATTTGAAAAATGTAAGAGTCTGTAAACCTATATTAATTCACTCCGCAAATTGTTAAAAGTAAAAAAAAAAAAAAAAAAAAAACTCCCGTAAATTGATTTAAGGGCCAAAAGCAAGCAATCAGGAAATCAAGATTTCAAGCACTGAAATTTCTTTAAATCTAACAGCTCAAGAAATTGTAACTCACTGAGATCTTGAAATCACAGTATCAATAATGTCATTGAAGAGACGCACGTATTTAATTTCTGAATCTCTTGAGTCATCTACTTTACGTCTTTTATTAGAAGGTTCCCGTTGTCATCCAATTCTACTTTTCTATAAGTCTTCAAAATCGTTTCTTGCATTTCTAAGTTGAGATACCATCTTTTGTACTTTTTGGATGCAATATTTCACATCCAAGGTTTTACTTGAAAGAATGTTGAATAATATATCCGTGCGCGAAAAAAAAATGACTGAAAACTTTTAATAGAAATGCAAAATCGAAATCCTTCAATAATTACTCATACATTTTTTTCTTTTTTGTAGTCATGAAAGCTTCGGTGTCGCAATTATCTGAATCTTCTACAATGTTCTCAGAACACCGTAAGAGTTCTATTTGATTTTCATTTACTGCATACACAATTTTTGAATTGTAATTCCATCTTATAGTGGCAACCGTTGGAAATCGCTTAGTTACTTCTGATTCAGCAAGCGCATTACAGCGTTTCGATGAATATGAAAAGAAATTTGGAACGCCACTTATTCTTAAAAAAATATTTTACATTCCTTGATGTGATTAACAGACAACGGGAACAACGAGATTGATGTGGAACAACGAGATTGAGCCTGTGATGATAGCAGTGTATGGTGAGTGCACTCAAACACCTTTTCATAAAAGATTGTAAACCGTTCAAATGTCCAGAAAATGTGGCAGCCCCATCAATAGCCTAGTGCTACAAGCTTTTGCTTACAATTAAAATGAGAGAGAATTTGGAAAGCATGCTTACTTAAAGCAGTCACAGTGCAATCACTAGTAACATCTGCAAAACAAATAAATCTTTCATGAATGGCCGTCTTTCACGTACCGATTGAATGTTGAGAGATCTTTACAATGTCCGTAGTTTTGTCCAACATTATTGGTGTAAGAAGTGTATTGTTTATTTCTGACTCAATTTTATCCAAAATTACTCACCAACACATTTAATAATATAATTCTGAATTCTGTTTGATGTTTCTATAAACACTTCCATGCTGTGAAGTTGACAAGTCAACATGGGCGCCCGAACGAGAGGGCAGGGTGGGGCCCGGACCTTCCTCTGGCTCATGAAAATGTATACGTAATATAGCAAACCACGTATATTAGATACCAGAAATACCAGACGCAACATAGCAACCATGGAGATGGGCCCCTCTCTAGAAAGTTTTCTTCAGTCGCCCCTGCAAGTCCATTTAGTGTCGTACTTAGAAAGTAACTGAATTACTTCAATATAATTTCCCTAATTGACAGAATCTTTCTGTTTGTTATGACTTCTAAATGATAGCTCTTGTTTAGCCATAAAACAAGAGGAATAAATGAACCGGTTCATTAGTTCTCGGTTTGAATCAACTTGTGCATTGCTTGCTCAATTGAAAATCAATTCTGGTTTCCCGAAAGTTTTCAGTTTAGTTATTGTGGACAGGTGTGAATAACATTTTTCTTGGCACAACTTGGGTTTGCGAAAATTGTTCATGTCACAAAAGCCATGCCAGCAATACAGTTTGTTTCTTGTTTTACATGCAGTTAACTATTTCGAAGAAGCAAAACAATCCGTTTTGATATTATGTATATAATCTTTCATTTTTGTCTAAATGGAAATGCTTGGAGTTGTTTTACCACTGGTTATTATTTGTTGCATTTCTTGAAAATTAAGGAATCCAATGGAACAGAATACAAGACTGAAACGGCCGATACCCACTTCTACTGTCCCCTATACCAATTGAAGTAATATCACTGCTTGTGCCATCGCTTTCCTGCAAGGGACTCGATTTCTCAGACGAGTCTCCTTCCATACTTTATTCTTCGAGTCATTTTCAAAATATATTGATAATCTAAAAAGTTTACACTTCACTAGATTTCTTAAAGTGTCAAGATTAATACTGTAAATTTAATAGCGTTAAAGCTATTAACTGTAAAAAGCAAACGAGCATTAAATTCGCTTACGACAGAACGCCCGTGCTTACAAGTAAACCTTACGTTTGGGTGAATCGAGTTGCTGACTGTCACACATATGAGAAAGTAGCACTAAATGTGGTCAGCATTTCAGTGAAGTTGTAGGTGCGAAGCTCCAGGGGTTTAGGAGATACAGCTAGCTACCAGAACATCACATGGAAGTACAGAATACTCTTCATACAGTTGGAGGTAAAAGCTCTGTAAGACCTCTTGTAACGACAAAAGCTTAATAACAAATATATGGGTACATATTAGGACTAGGGAGAAGTCATATAGTAAGGGTATATCTGACGACGGCCATCTTGAAATCCGCCATTTTGAATTAAGGTTAAGTTTTTAAAATAGGAATAGGGTCATGTGATACATGATTTAAGGCGCAAATTTAATCAGAAGAACAATGGTGACGTTAATTTTGATTTACGAGCAATTGGTAAAAAGTTACAGGGAAATTAAATATTGTTGCAGCATATGTATTAGTCCTTTACCCCACCTTGTACATTTTGTGTTAATGATAATAATTAAATAAAAAGCAGGTGGATAAATATTAGGTCTATGGTAAGAGTTGCCTTGATGGCAGCCATGTTCAAATCTTCCATTTTGAATCAGACAAAAGTTTTAAAAATGCTGGTTAATGATAAAGCAAAAATGGTTATGCCGTTTGATTTATTGTAAAATTTGCTATTAATAAGGTGTCAATGTTATGAGTTTTGTTTAAAACGTTTGTCCGATTCAAAATGGCGGATTTGAACATGGATGCCATCAAGGCAACTCTTACCATAGACCTAATACGTATTTATCCACCTGCTTTTTATTTAATTATTATCATTAACACAAAATTTACAAGGTGGAGTAAAGCACTAATACATATGCTGCAACAATATTTAATTTCCCTGTAACTTTTTACTAATTGCGCGTAAATCAAAATTAACGTCACCATTGTTCTTCTGATTAAATTTGCACCTTAAATCATGTATCACATGACCCTATTCCTATTTTAAAAACTTAACCTTAATTCAAAATTGCGGATTTCAAGATGGCCGTCGTCAGGTATACCCTTACTATATGACTTCCCCCTAGTCCCATACATTTGTTATTCACTTTTTGTCGTTACAAGAGGTCTTACAGAGCTTATTCCTGCAACTGTATGAAGACTATTCTGTACTTCCATGTGATGTTCTGGTAGCTGTATCTCCTAAACCCATGGAGCTTCGCACTTACAACTTCGCTGAAATACTGACCACATTTAGTACTACTTTTTCATATGTGTCTCAGTCAGCAACTCGATTCACCCAAACGTAAGGTTTACTTGTTAGAGCTTAGACAACATAATATGAGGACTAGCTGGCTGGACCCTGTTCCCTTCACCGAGAAAAGCCGATTAAAACCCGAGCGTTTCCGATCTCCACTTCGCTGTCGCACCTAGCACACGGGCGCTGACTGTAGTTGTGTCAGAACAATTGAAGTAGTGTTATTTTACGAAAATAGAGAAATACAAGCAATGTTTTCGTTTTCTTTGGTATATATTTATCACAAAATACTTTAATTAAAATGCCAGGGGACTAGCCCAGTCCCCTAGTCCCCTTGACGGCACGCCGCTGATAACAACAACGCATTGCCCACAGTTTGGACACTGACTCAAAGTAATCTGATATAAAAGAACCTCAAAAGGAAAAAAATAGGTTTATTAACAGGTGCTTGAGGTTTAGAAAGGCACAGCTTGCATGACCTCACGCTGGATACGTCCCTGAGTCAATGCATTATATTTGTTTCTTGCAAAACACGATTATTAGATGCGTAATATGTAAAATTATATCATAGTTTGACTTTTAATAGGTCTTTCCTTAATACATCCATATTATCAGGCGTTCTGCCTGCCGGATGTTTTATGTCGGATAAGCGAAACTCTAATGTATTTTCAAAGATAGCATATACACAGGGGCTAGAGGTCTGCACGGGCCGGAATTTTTAGAACGGACCTGTCCCGGCCCCTTTAATTTATAATCTATAGGCATTAGCAAATTAAAGGCGGAGCCATGGAGCCCAGGCTTCGGGGCCCCAAGCTCAGGGGACCCTTTAAAATCCCTCTGTTTAATACTAAAATATAATCATTAATTTATTATATTATAGGCTTCAGACCTATGCTAATTTTTTTCCCGCTCGTTACGCTCGTGGTATCCCTAGATTTAAGTCTTTCCATTCAGCAGCATTTAACTGTTAATAATGAATGCAATTATTTAATTGTTAATAATGAATTTAACTAAACTAATTATTGTAAACTTGGAGCCCATTCAAATATTACAGCATAGTTCTCGGTAGTTCCGTAAGCCTATGAGCCTGTGGAAGGCAGCAAAGAAAATTTATGCACTGGAACTATTCCTTACATAGGGCTCCCTTAAAATAGTCGGCTCTAGGTCCCCAAAAGCCTTAATCCGCCCCTGTCTATAAGCAATATTTCACGAAAAGCTGGTATTTTTTAACATAACAAATGTGTTCGTCATCAAGTTTTCATAAAGTAGTCCCTTTCTCCTTTAAATAATTTCAGAGGCCACGGTGTTTCAGTGGTAGAGCGTTGCATGGTGCATGGTGTCCTTGGTTCGATCTACGGTCGCGCCAAGTGAACCTTGTGCTGGACAAACACTGTGTGCGTGGGTTTTCTCGGGGTTCTCCCGTTTTATCCCATTTTCTTCATTCGACAATCTCATTCATTTCTCATCATCACTGTCTCCTTTAACCTAGCTGGCATAGACGTGGGACGTAAAACTTAAAGATTTCATTTCAAATAATTTCAATCAAAAAACAGTTGCAGGAAGTATGTAGTTTCGAATAAAACAAACTACTATATACAATGCTGAATATATTAATCTTTTATGAAATTCTCGCGAACTTTATTTCTAAATCGAAGGGAAGAAGACTAAATTCACTCTCTTATAGATCCATTTCAATTGAAGCAGTTGGAATAGTTGGAAAAAAATTAAAAAGCCATACCCTATATTCCAGTGTGCCACAATCGGTATAACGCGGCGCACTGCTGTGTCCAGCAAAGTGAACAGTGTGACGCAAACTTTTTCCTATTATTTTCAAGAATATTTGTCGAGTTTCTGTTATTTATTATTATTATTATTATTATTATTATTATTATTATTATTATTATTATTATTATTATTATTATTATTATCATCAACGATTCTTCCATGGATCAGCTGTCTGTATACGGTTAAGCAACCACAAGTATCATATTGACGGAATGAAAAATGAAAATGAAATTTCTGAGTTTTACGTCCCACAGTTATGCCGGTTAGGCTAAAGGAGACGGTGATGATGAGAGATGAATGAAATGGTGGAATGAAGAAAGTGGGAGGAAACAGGAGAACCCCGAGGAAACCCACGCACACGGTGTTTGTCCACCACAAAGTTTACTTAGCGGGAGCAGGGTTTTCTTTTCGGAACAAGCGAGTTATACTTATTGTAAGATTACTACAGATAATATTTTTACTGAAATTAGAACAAATTTGTCTGTTATTAGTGAGAAAATTGTCCCGAAAAAATTCAACCCTTTAGAAAACCACTTCTTCTGTATGTTATCGGAATGAACGATTTATGCTGGATGTTAGTTTATTAATGAAACATTTCTTTATGAGATATGAACAAAATTGCCTGAGGCGTTAATGGGAAAACCATCGGGGCAAAGCTCACCCTAAGGGTAAACTACTCCTTCGAACGAGTTGTGATATTGTTAGGTTATTAATGATACGTTTATTTATGAAATGTAGTTGAGAAAATTGTGCAAAAGGAACGCATACCATACAGTAAATTACACCATATATATATATATATTTTTTTTCAGACAAATTATTCATATATGGTGGAGATTTGTTAATAAAATATATATTTATAAAAAGTAAATAAAAACGTCACAGCTTTCCTTTTTGAGAAAATTGAATTATTTTAAATTTTAATCCTTCAGTAAATTACCCTTACTTTTAGGTGTCGAAGGATATAAAATTCGAAAGATAGTATCTTATTAAAACGTTATGTCTAGAATTCGGTCCAGATACGTAGAACAGTATGGCCTCTATTAGAGTGCATGTAAAAGCGTGACGAATCGAGAGACGAATAGATGGACAGACATCAAAAAATAATTTTTTCGATATGTAGGGGCCATTGAAATCATTGAAATCTGGCATTCGGTTTTTATAACTATCACCACACTTTCTTCTTTCGTCGCTCGAATGTGAAAACGAACAGGCCTACACCGACATGTAATGTGATAATTTGTAATCCCAAAAATTTAATTTGTTATGTTTAATGTGTTGTCAGCTAGAAAAAAAAGCTTATACATGTTACATCATTTTATTATCAGTTTTTCACGCTACTGTATAATTCGGAAGAACGATACGATTACAGTTCATAATATTTTCATCGCCATCTTTTGGAAGCATTCGTGTTCCTTACAAATAGAGCTGTAAAATTTAGTTTTGTTTAAAGAAAGCATTCTTTATTTCTTACACAGACCTATGATTGCAAATTGCACTTGTGGATATGAAAGAAAAGGAGAGAGAGAGAGACAGACAGACAGTCAATACTCTAAAAAGAAACACACACACAGAAACACTAGAACAGTACAGAACAGTAATTTAACATCAGCTTTTTTTCTTCATCACAACGAGCTATCACTGTGACTGTGTTCGTCACGCTGTGTGTAAGGCTGCAGTTCGCGCATGTTTTGTTCTTTTCTCTTTCTGACTCACAGACACACCGCAGTGAGTTGAAGTTACTTCTGCTCTGTAAAACGGAGAGGGAATAATTTAAGCATACCATACCATAAACTGAATACAATAGCTATTAGTAATAGTAAAATAACTCAGAATAAATAAGTCATCAGAAAAAACAAAAAGTTATTTCATTATTATATTGTTTCGGTTCTTATTAATATAAAAAAATACACTTTCTACAATGTTTTGTAAAGAAAAAATTGGATGGGATCGGATGAGATTCGATCTGGTGTCAAAACAGTATAAGAAATATCAAACCGCCACGCTAACTACTTGACCACACAGACTACCTCTTGGTGCCTGTCTTTTTCTTAACACATAATGCTCATGGCTATAGAGCATGTCACTTCCAAACTTAAGAGAACAGTTTTTCTCTTTGTTTCTATATTTCCGTACATCTTGGTTACAGAAACTAATTTATATTTGGCAGACAATTTGCACCCTAGATTTAAGCCAATAAATGCAATATTTTACTCCACTTTCCAGTTCCTTGATTCAACTCTTCCCATACGAATTCTGTTATTCCCTCTGCAATCGCGCTCTGCTATGCAAAAAATCCCTCGAATACATTATTGCCAGTATACACAAAACCGAACATAATTTTGTTTTTTTGCTGATACTTTTATTATTTTATTATATTTTTTTGGAAATATCTCCTTAGATGGATTGCTTTCTATTATCTCCACTTACTAATAACTGAATTTTACCCATAAACATAAGGAAAATGGAATAATTAGGAAAAATCATGAGTTACAGTATACGCGCATTTTTTTCTTTTTCTTTCTTTTTTTTGCGCATGAGGGTACATGACTTCTGATTTATAATTTTCTTTCACGAGACATTTGACAGTACAAACAGGACTAATTTCTTTTTGGTTGTCGATAACTCAATATTGTTTGTGTGTGTTGTTAGAGCGGCCGACTTAGTTTTGTCGCAAGGAGTGGAATTGTCGGCACCGCGGCGGTTGTAAGTGTCAGAGCGTGTTATTGTTCCTCAAAACTCCCAACTCTCAACAATAGCCTTTAGCTTTGTCAGCGGAGATTTTTTTATAGACAAATAAGGTGAAGGGATGTAGGGAATTCCTTTATAGGAGATTCAAGAAGAAACCGGGTTTGTTATAAAGAGTGAGGCCTATGACATGAGATTGTAACCAATGTTGCTACACAATTTATGAAAAAGTTAATTTTTAGTTCACCGTTTACAATAATATAAATTTAGCAAGGACCAAATTTAGCAATTTGGCGACCCCCAAACTCCCCTAAAATTTGGCGCCCCGGACGGTCGCCCGGCTCGCCCGGCCCTTCCGCCGGTGGTGTCACGTCACAAGGGCCCGGACAAAAGGGCGAGGACAAAAAGGCCCGAGTCAAAACGGCCCCGCGTCAAAAAGGCCCCGCGTCAAAAGGGCCCCACGTCAAAAGGGCCCCGCGACAAAAGGGCCCGAGTCAAAAGAGCCCCGCGTCAAAAGGGCCCCGGTCATAAGGGCCTCACATCAAAAAAGCCTGAGATATAGCGTGAAAGGCATGAGAAATATAAAAATGCTTATTAGATTAAAAGTATTCAGTGGACACCACCTGCTTTGTGTTGAAAGAACGTACATGTGGATCTGTATACAGTGTTAGTCAAAGTTATTACGACAGCCCAGTTACGATTCATGTGAACAGAGAAAGTGTTGCAGGTAGGTATTGATCAGTGCCGTGTCATGGTGCGGGTGAGCGGTTCAACGACCCTGGCTGGCGAAGTAAGGTGGCGCAAAATTCGGGAGTAAGAAATAAAAGGAAAGAAGGAAAGAAAGAGAAAGAGGAAAAATTACTTGGAATATTTTAGATCAATAGCAAATAGTGTTACTCGTGTTAGGAAAATCTATGTACACCCAACAACAAAAGTCTCCCACCTTAAGTGCTCTAATTCCATAACTTGGGGTCCAGGTAATTTGCAGTTGTAAGAACGCCTGGACAGATGCAACCCAATTTACACGTAACTTTTCTCGGCACTGACAACAGTTGGTAGCACTGAATCCAGTCTTTATGCAAGTAAAATTGTGAGTAGATGACGCACGAAACATTTCTCCATTCTGAGATGAACCTTCCTGGTTTAGAGCATGTTGTCCAATGAACATCATATGTTAATCTCAATATTGTTGTGTATGTAATGTATTATTTCACTATATACTGTATATTCAAAGAAATAAAAATACTGATCACACATAAATCAGAAAATGCTTGAAAGTAGACGAAAATATCAAATGTAGAACAACTGCTGGAAATAAGTTAGTAAATGATTGCCTTCATTGAGAGACCTTCTCCAATTCTCCTCATTCCAATATATTTTTTTCTTTCTGGAGGAGAGAAAATCTTGGTTGTCACACTGAGTATGTATTGAAATTGAAATTGAAACATTAAAGAAATTAGAAAATGACCGGGATTTGAACGCGGGTCCGCCGAATATAAGTTCAATGCGCTAAAAACTTACCAACCTCGTCACTTCATCTTCCGCCTAAACTATTAGCTAGTTAAAAACATTGCATGTAAGACAATACACAAAATACCCGTACTAATACTCGTATAAGGAGATGTTCCTTATGAGTGTCACAATGACTTACTCGAGGTTTCCTTCTTTAACTCAAAAACAAGTGATATAGACCTTCGTCAATGAGGAAAATATCGCGAAGCGTTCTTCAAGATGAGGCTACCTCTTTGTTTTTAACTGGTCCCGATTTATATTACTGCAATTCTTCCTCACCGTGACTTCTAATTTCTAAAGAAGAAAAGCCGGCAGACATTATTTTCGCATTCTTTGAATTGCATCAACACGTGTAGAAATAGTGTGTGCTATGTTTATGTAACATAGCTACTAGTTTATTTTCTTATCTTTGTATCAAGTGTGAAAGCAGAGAACTGCCATTTCAGTGACTCGGGTTCGAATCCCAGCGTGACAGTTATTTTTTCTTTATTCGAAGGTATTGTTTATGTAATTGATATTGTAATTCTGTTATTATTAGTATTATTATTATTTATTATTATTATTATTATTATTATTATTATTATTATTATTATTATTATTATTATTATTATTATTATTATTATTATTATTATTATTATTATGCGTATAACTGTATGAATTTCGATGGCAACTGTCGCCGAATATTAAAAAGTGAATATGGTAGAACTATGAAATAAAGTAAAGAGATGCGCGTAATTTTATCATAAAATTATATGGCGCAACGAATTTTATCTTATCGTAAACGGTTATCGTCGAATATACACGGTTAAAGGAGCACTCTGTTGATCAAATTAATAGAAGTTGCTAGACAAGTATTGACCACCGGCAGAAAAAAATACAAAGTAACTGCAAGTCGAGTACGTACTATTGTACAGGAGTATACTCAAAGACCTTTAGAGAACTATCTTCGTGGCTTGGTTCACAATTTTAATTTGCAATCCACGCAAGCAGTTTGAGACAAATGTCAATCGTATTTGGCATTTGGAAAGTTAAGCAAAAATGATAATAAACTTATGTCCAATATAAGTTGGAAGAATTTCAAAACAGATTAAAGTAGCCAGAATTTTTCAATGTAAGTTCACATACTTTATATATCTGCGACTTGGGACTAAAAGGGCTAATGTCAACACGAAGTAGTTTGGGTATATATACTATTCATATTAACATTTGCTTTTCTTGCAAAAGAAAATATCCATTTATAGGCGTTAAAATTTGACGAACATCTCATTTTTTTGCCAAAAAGTGACACTGGTCCTTTTAGACCCAATTTAATCGACAAGATATGAAGATTTTTCTTTCTAAGGATTCATGTTAAGTAAGTACTTTTCAAATATAATAAATGTAATATGTTTATCTCAAAAATACTTTTTGTTAGTAATGTCTTTTTTCACTCTTTTTATCTTACTGTAAGGCTTTATGCAAGATTGGTACTTCTAAAATATAATGATCATAGTGTAATGTTAATCAAAGTCAAGTTGTTCAAAAAATATACTGTAATGTAAAATAATTATATACGTATAAAATCTGATCAGATGCAACAGAAAATACAAACAAATGCTATTTGTTTGTAATGTTTGTCATTTGTCTTTCAGCTGTTTTTAAATCCTTATTATAAGGCTTCGTGTTAGGTTAGCACCGTTAATATATAATAAGAATAATGTAATGTTCACCGAAGTCAAGTTGTTAATATTATATATATCTATATATATAATTTGATGAGATTTAGTGGAGAAAATATATATAATAGTTTTAGTAAAATTTTTTTATTTATAATATACTTCTTGTTTCATTATTTTTTATTTGATTCCATGTCAGTAAGGCCTAAACAAAGAACGACGTGTACAGAAGGGGTCGTCCTCAATGCAATATCGTATATCAGTGGCTCCCAATCATGTTTACCTGGCACCCTCAATGCAAGCCCTTAATACTTCACACATTTCTTACCGCTTGTTGGCTACACGTACTTTTTCTGATTTTTTACCTGATTTTAGCTACACCATTGAATTTTCAATTCGATAATAATAATAATAATAATCTCAATATATTTATATTTCCTCTAGCAAACTTCTGAATACCTTTGTAGTCCAATATTATTATTTACCAGCTGTATTCCTAATTAAACCACAGTTCGTATTCAAAAAATATTTTGCATTCCTACTTTTAATTTAACATATCTCTTATATCATTCGTAATATTTCTAATTAAGAATGTAGTTTATTTCTGTCAGTAGCTTCTGCACTTCTGTTCTTCGAAATAACATCCCATCAATGTGGGTTTTCATCGCTCCAATAGTGATATTTTTTTCGGTTCACCAGACCATATAAGGTAAATATCACTTCATCAAAGAATACCGGGGGGAGGGGCACGCTGGTTCAGTGATAGAACGCTTAGCTTTGGTGTGTAGGACTACTGGTTCGATTCCCGGCCAAGTAAGGTTGTGGTGGACAATATTGTATAGGTGAGTTTTCCCGGGGTACCCTCGTTTCCTTTTGATTTCACCCGTTCTTTCATCATCATTCACTTGCTTTAATCATCGTCATCCTAAAGGGCATAATGTGGGACGTTAAACTGACAGTTTGAAAGTTACCAGAGAATACCATGTCATTTACGACAATATTGCTGTCATCGATATTTCATATCATTACTTCGCAAAACTCAATGCGGTGATCAAAGTCGTCTTCCGTTATTTCATGCACTAAACGCATTCTCCTAGGGTTTCAACTTATACCACCTTATGCAGAGTCGTTTTGACGTATGATTAGCGTCATACTAAAGGTTTGACTACTGCAATTAACATATGTTAATCGAACTCTTTAGTATGGTACTAATCATACTTCAGAATGACTTTACATAAAGAGCATAGTGTACAAAAATTCATTGCGCTGAACTCTGGGAAACACCTAGCTTGTTAGCAACTCTGGTTATCAATGAATGCGGAATTTCCACAAAAGATTGTAAATTAAAAGAAACTGCCAAATTGCTACATTTTTTCGGCCTTCCTGATCCCATGCGGTACCTTTCTGCAAAACATTCAATGGTCTCTTAGGCAGTTGACTTCGAAATTGGGTTATGCTCGGAAAATGTAGCATTAAATAACTGTTGTACCTCTGTATATGATCTCTTCCTATCCTATAACCGGTGTCACGTCAGAAGGGCCCGAACAAAAGGGCGAGGACAGAAAGGCCTTAGTCAAAAGGGCTCCAGTCATAAGGGCCTGAGTCAAAAGGACCCTGGTCAGAAGGGCCCCGGTCAAAAGGGCCCCCTAACAAAAAGGCCCCATGTCAAGAAATCTGAGATATAGCCTGCAAAACTTCAGAAGTATAAAAATACTTATTAGATGAAAAATATTACGTGGACATACCTGTTTATTTGTGTTGAAAGAACATACATGTGGAAAAAATATAGGGTTAGTAAAAATGTTACGACAGACCAGTAATAACGATACGCGTGGACGGAGGTAAAGTAAATATTGCAGATGGTGGATTCTGCGATATTTGATATCACACAATATCTTTTGAATGGAAAGAGGTGGGTTTGACACATCAATTTACGCTAGAATGTTCCCACAGATGAGAAGAAGAACTCATTTTTTAAAATCTATCTCATTCGTTTGCGAGATAGGGTGCTACGTTTGACATTTGTATCTAGTAGACCAAAGTATCTGGACAGGCAAAGAGACACGTAGAAGTAGAAAAGTAAAATGTTGCAGGTTGATGCGAAAACTAGACTGAGTGAGGGCGTGGACATAATGACAGCCATCCTAGACTCGCCATATTGGATATCACATAATATTTTTAAATGGAAAGGAGTATGTTTAGCACATCAATTTAGGATTGAATTTTCCTACAAACGAGAATATGATTCATTCTTTACCAATCCTCATTCTTTTACGAGGAAAGTGTGCTATGTTTGACATTAGTGTGTAGTAGACAAAAGTATCAGGACAATAAAACAATAATGTGGCGGAGGAAAAGCAAATGTTGCAAGTGTGTGTTGTTGCAAAAACTACATTGAATGGGGATGTGGACACTGTTGATCACATAAATATTCAGATATTATTAAAAAATTACTATAAAATGTCCTCTAAAATTATTTTATTCCTCCAAGTTAATACAATTAGTATTTAATAGCAAACACACAATGATTTATAACTTTCTTTAAGCATTTCGGCATCGTTGTTACAATTTTCCTGGTGTAGTGTGGGGAAATATTGTTCCAATCTGTATGTAATGCTTTTCTAAAACCTTCTTTCACCGTAATTCGTATATATTGACCTTACGTTGCAATTCGCTCCAAAGATTCTCAATGGGATTAAAGCCGGTACTGTGTGGTGGGGTTTAGCGAACTTTTGGGCAGTTTTAAAGCAATCTTTTCTTTACAACATATACTTTGTTTGGGATCAATATCTTGATAAAATTAGAAGTCCTTCTAAGAACGTTAAGATATATTTCTTCTGTATTTTAAAGCAGGGTGGAAGCTCTTGACATTTATTTCTGTATTTACTTGTCAAAACACTATTATTCTACCATCATATTCATGCAGGTTTAACTTAAATTCGTCGATAAAAACATTCCCACCAGTTTTTGGGTTTATTTTCAAAAGCTCTAGAAAATTTAAGTATCTTATATTTCTTAATTTGGGTAATACATTGTTTCTTTCTAGCAATTCTACCATTATATCCTTCCCGTATTAACTCTACATGGTACAATACACTGACCAGAAGAAACATCGTTATCACCCACTACTATTTGAACGACGTTGTTGAGCTCTACCAAATATTCGAAACTGCACATTAAAAGCATTCTATTGCTTTATAGTCGTAAAGTAACAATTAATCACAAATATACTTACTATTAAAATATGTTATACATACGTGGTAACTTCTCAATATTTTACAAACGTAAGCAAACGAACAGAAACGTTAAGAACACAATGAAGTACTATTTATTAGTTACCTGTCTAAATACTTTCTTCTACTAGAAACAAATGTCAAACTTAGCACACACTATCGCGTAAATGAATAGAGATCGGTCAAAAGTCGACTCAGTAAGGGGTGCGCACGAGACGAGTCGAGACAGAATTTTCCTGAGAATATCCGAGTCGAGACAGCTCTTCCAGTAGAAAAATGCACATTTTTCGAGTTGAGACATCACATTTACAGTACATTTTTGAGACGAGACAGCCTCAAATCTTGTCTCGTGCGCATTCCTAATTCAGATTATCGTTTGTAGCAAGATTCTAGCCTAAATTTATGTGACACAAGTACCTTTGTCTATTTGAAAATAGTTTATGGTATATAATATGCGGAATTCAAGTTGGGTGTCATGATCATTTAACGCAGTTTTAACACCAATACCAACCTGTAACATTTACTTTACCTTTGTCCATTTGTCTCTTTGTTACTGCCCTGTCATGATACTTTTTTCTATTAGATACATATGACAAACACCCTGTCTCATAAACAAATGGTAATGTGTCAAAAATGAGTTCACCTTCACATTTGTGGAAATATAAAGCCTAAACTGAAGTGTAAGATCATAGCCTTTTCCATTAAAAAATGTACGATCCGCAATATAGTGTAATTCAAAATGGCTTCCACGGTGACCACACTCCAAGCCAATGCAGTTTTTGCTATAACACCAATTGCAACATTTGCTTTTCCCCCGTCCACGCGTGTCGTTATTATTGTTCTGTCCCAATACTTTTGACTAACCCTGTATGGAGATCCACATGTATGTTCTTACACCAAAATTAAAGAAACGTTTTCAAGATAATATTATTCATATAATACGTATTTTTCTACTTTGATTCAGGGGCAGAAATTGAATTTTAGAACTAAGGGAACAGTCATTAATAGATAGTCTGATTGGGCTAGGTCTCGAGAATACAAACTTAGAGATATGATATGATATGATTTTCACTTTAGCATCCCTTTCAGCAGCGAGACTGTATGAGATGTGGACCTACTGATTAACGTGGAATTCGAACCACATGAGATCCCGCCGGGAATCGAACTCGGGTCTTCCACGTCTACAAACTCAGAGAGACGCGGTTGAAAGCAAACTTTCATCGAGAAACGACTTAAGCGATAGAGATTGTTGCAGAACAAACAGCAACCAAAACCAAATTAAGATCACCATTCAAGTTTCCTTTTTGTCTCTAATAACCACTGACCCGGGTTCGATTCCCAGCGGGAGCTCATGTGGTTCGGATTCCACGTTAATCAGTAGGTCCACGTCTCATATAGCCTCGCTGCTGAAAGGGACGCTAAACTAAAATCAACTCAACTCTAATAACCACTGATATTCTTCCTTCTATTAGACAATCACTTCTACTTACTAAGGTGGCACTATCCACTCGTGCATCTTTGATTTCCACATCTGTTTTGATTTCAGGCTTTCTGGCCGTGGGACTATTTCTACCCGGGCTCTTTCCACTCAAGCCCTTTTTCGCGAGACCCTTTTGACATGAGGCTCTTTTGACTCGGGTCCTTTTCTCGCGGGGCCGTTTTGAGGGAGAGGCCCTTTAGACTCAGGCCCTTTTGTTGCGGTGCCCTTTTGACCCGGGCCCTTTTGACGCGGTGCCCTTTTGACGCAGGGCCCTTTTGAGCGGGACCCTTTTGACGCGGGGCCCTTTTGATCCGGGCCCTTTTGACGCGGGGCCCTTTTGACCCGGGCTCTTTTGACGCGGGGCCCTTTCGACGCAGGGCCCTTTTGACCGGGGCCCTTTTGACGCGGGGCCGTTTTGACTCGGGCCTTTCTGTCCTCGCCCTTTTGTCCGGGCCCTTCTGACATGGAATCCCGCCGGTACTGAATACAAGTTCAGTCGTCATCAATAATAAGCACCAGAGTAAAAATGTTGAATGGAACCAGTCAAACATTCGTTTGCATAATGCTGACGTCGAACTTAAAACATACGATTGTACTGAATATCTTGGCATCAAATAGATTCGCATATTTTAGTAAACAAGTCAAATTTATTGAATTGGTGCAGGTACAATTTCCCGCTTCTTGTTACAAATTGTCTAAAATTTTTTTACACAATGTTCATTTGAATTCTAAACAAGACCTTGCGCTGGAAAATTTGACTTGGTGACAAGTTTCCTGCTAGTTGAATAACAATCTAATCTTCATTCGTACATGAATTTGCTGAAGCAAGTTATATGCAAATTTTTCATGGCGTTTTTACGAATTCAAGGGAAATCTGGTTATACATGTTTGTTCGATTCGAATGCGAAAAAAAAAAAAAAAGATTTCGTCTGCCTGCCCAGACCGCAATGAAAATTTAATTTTTAGAAACTCGTGGAGATCCAAATTCTAATTTTGATGGTAGAAATTGTTACATATTTGTTACAAATTCTTGGTAACATTTAAATTCCAATTTGTAAAAGAAATGTGTCGCGAAAGCTAAATTCTGACATCAAGTTGGTCCGAGCAATAAAAACTCAAATTTCGTTAAATTGTGGCGGGGTATAAATTTCATTTTGGTGCTACAAATTGCTACATATTGGGTACAAATTTTTGATACCTTTTTGATTCGAATTGAAAAGAAAAATAATTTGTGCTACCCAATTGACGACAAGCTAGCCCGCCATGAAAACTTCAGATTTCTCGAAATTGGTGTGGGCACAAATTCAAATTTCGTGGTATAAAAGTGTATATAATGGGTACAAATTATTGGTAATGCTTTGCTTTGAATTGGAAAGAATAATAAGTTGTAGGGGCCAGCTTAACGCCAATCTGGCCGCCTTCAAAAATTCAAATTTCTCAAAATTGGTGTAGCTCCAAATTCTAATTTTGATGGTATAAATTGGTGCATATTCGGTACAAATAGTTGATAACATTTTGATTCGAATTGGAAAGAATAATAAGTTGTGCAGGTCAGGTTGATCCTTCAAAAATTCAAATTTCGAGAAATTGATGGGATAGAAATTCTAATTCTTGTGGTAAAAATTGGTAGATACTGGGTGCAAATTTTTTGTACCCTTTCATTCGTAATGGAAAGAAGAATAAGTTGCAGGGACCACCCTAACGTCAATTTGGGCTAACATCAAATATTCAAATTCCTGGAAATTGGTGGGGGTAAAAATTCTAATTTTGATGGTACAAATTGGTACATATTAGGTACAAATTTTTGGTACCGTTTTTGTTCGAAGTGAAAAGAAAAATAAATTGTGTGGGCCAGCTTGACGTCAAGCTGCCCGCAATCAAAAGTTCTAATTTTCTGAAGGGATTTAGGATTTAGATTTCTGGGCTTTCGGCATCTATGCCCATTTTGCCCGTCTCGTCTCGTTTTGAGGGATGACGCCTCTAGCCGAGCACACTATCCGCGAAACGGGAAGGAAGTGGCCTGAGACCTACAAGTTAGGTACCATCACGGCATTTGTCTGGTGTGAATGAGGAAAACCAGGAAAACATTCAGGGTAGCTGGCCTGAAAAAGCGTTTAACACTTTTCCGACCGAGTTCCTCCACCGAGAATCGAACTCGGGACCGCTCGCACCGAACGCGAGAGCGTTAGCGACCACGCTACGCGGGCCACCAATTTTCTGAAATTGGTAGGTGTACAATTTCTAATTTTGGTGGTACAAATTCGTACACATTCGGTACAATTTTTAGTACCGTGTTGGTTCGAATTGGAAAGAAAAATAAATTGTGTGAGCCAACTTGACGTCAAGCTGGCCCGCCATCGACAATTCTGATTTTCTTAAATTGGTGGGGATACACATTTTAATTTTGGTGGTACAAATTGGTACATATCGGGTACAAATTATTGGTACCGTTTTGATTCGAATTGGAATGAAAAATAAGTTGGGCTGGGCCAGCTTGACGTCAAGCTAGCCCGCCAAGAAAAATTGAAATTTGTTAAAATTGGTAGGGGTACAAATTCTAATTTTGGTGGTACAAATTGGTACATACTGGGTACAAATTTTTGATACCGTTTTCATTCGAATTTGCAATTTGTGCGGGCCAGCTTGACTCACATGTAGAGTGCTGTTTCTGTTCCGGTACCAAAAAGTACATAATTTTCTTTACAAATATCGATAATTCAAACTAAGTACTGATACCGGTACCATCATTCTAGTATCAATATTTGTAGACTGCATGCAGTTTTGTGTAGAAAGTAAAATGTATAAATACGGAAGGGAAAACATTGCACAGAAACGTTATGTTCGTATATTGAACATATCTTTAATATGTTGTGCAAAGTAACCCCAGCTATGGGGTTAAAAATATTTCAATAACATTGTTCATACAGAATGTTTACTAATGAACTTGCACTAATGTTTTTCTTATATATTTAGCTATTATATGTTTAAAATATAGTGTTCTAAATCATTACGTTTGTAAATTATATGCGATTTTCTTTAAAATGGCTTAAATCTTGTGCAAAATAACCCTGTCTTACGGTAACTCTATAATAAAGAAGTTTAACACTCGAAGCACTACACCTTAAAAAGCACAAATACACCACATCAAAACCCACTGATTTTTAACCTTTTGGGAATCCTATGGTACAATTTGTACCATACGGGGTGTTTCATGGTACATTGCGTTATAACTCTCCTATTTGACCTTTTTCGTCCGTTTTTTTTTTTCAAGTCCAGAGGCATTGCAGAAGACACTACGATTGGTTTCACACCTTCATGTGTCGAGACATAGGAGGTGAAGACGTCATAAGTCTAAAATTTATATTTTCGTGTAATACTTTTTGGGGAGGTTTATGTAAAGTATTTTTGGCGGGCTTATTTTTGCACGTAGAAGATTGAAATTGTGCACAAACATGCAGTCCACCGAGTATTTTTACCAGATTTTTTCTTCAGATTTCTGCGTTAAAACAAGGGGGGGGGGGATCCAGAGAGTCAAAAAGTTGAAAAAAGGGATATTTTTACCCAAAAATCCCGTTTTTCCTCATTTTCCCGCCTTAGATACATGATGGAGACAAGTGAATAGTACCGCCTGAAAGGCAGTTCTATTCTGAAGAGAATGATGTGCGACACATGGCCCTAGGGTAATTAGGGAAGTGTCAGGGAATTTTTATCAAAATATACTTCTGTATAGGGGAATTTTGGACATTTTCGGTACTATTTTTGTGCTGGCTTATTTTTGCACCTAGAAGATTAAAATTGTGCGCAAACATTCAGTCCACCGAGTAGTATTTACCAGATTTCTTTTTCACATTTCTGCGTTAAAACAGGGGGTACAGAGGGGCTAAACGTTGAAAAAGGGAAATTTTTACCAAAATCCCTTTCACGGGATTTTCCCGCCTTAGATACATAATGGGGACAAGTGAATGGTACCGCCTGAAAGGCAGTTCTATTCTGAAGAGAATGATGGGCGAAACATGACCCTAGGGTGACCCTAGGGTAATTAGGGATGTCTCAGGAAATTTTTTTACCTGAGATCATGGTGTTTTACGGTAATTTGGGGCATGGTGGGAATTCCTGATAAAATTTCTCCCGCCCTTAGTATTCAATATAGAAACTTGAAATTTGGCACACACATTACTAAGTACTATTTATCAGATTTTTTTTAGATGACTACGTTCACACAGGGTCGCTCCAGGGGGGCCCAAAGTGCGAGAAAAAATCCCTTCGAAATTTTCCCTTTGACATAATTTTTCCCGCTCCTGGTATATGGTATGAGCATGCAAGTGGTATCATTTGAAAGCCAGCTCCATTCTGAAGAGAATGAGGTATAAACCATAATCCTAGGATAAATAGTGACGATGCAGTAGCTGCTTGACTGAAAGCCTAAAAAATAGCCCCAAAACACCGGATCTCTTAAGGGTTAAAAGTCGTTGCTCCGTGCTGATACATATTGCTTAGGGTACGAACATGCCGAAGAAACCTCGCGATCGAGGTCGAGGTTTAAGTCGCAGTCGCATTCTCGATACTGGCACAAACCCGTGGATTCAAATACGCTACATCGCGACCTAGAGGTCGACCGCGAGGGTGAATTAGTGGTCGCGATGATAAACAATCGAGTTTGTTTTTACATCAATGTTCAGCGGAAGCATCGCTGTGGCTCGTGTTCTCATTGGTTCTCCCTGAAGCGCTGCACGGAATAAAGTCTTTATTTGTTTCGAATTTCGTCTGCAGAGGATTGTGTGTGTCTATGCAAAGAGGTTTTGCTGCACTATTAAATTTGATTATGAAAGACATATTAATAGAATTATGTTCCAGCAGTATGGAATAAAAAACACACAAATAACATCATGATAGGCAGGTTTTAAATAGAGAATGGAAGAAAATAGCAACTGAAATGGGAATGTCAGATAAGTTATTCATATTTATTTCAGAATTATACTGTAGCTTATTATTATATAAGGCAATGCCGGTTACAGGGAGGGGACTTTCGGGCTGAGTCCGTAAATTGTGGGATTTCTAAAGAAAAAAAGAAGCTAAATGTTAATCATATATATAATTAAAAACTCTACACTCCATTCGGAGATTAATATAAAAGGGGTTTCTTCCAAATTCGTTACTGGTATAAGGTAAAGAAATACTTGTAAAGCAGTGGCGGATATAGCCCGGGGCCGGGGGCCCTAGCCCCCCAGTTTTCTGAGTGAAAAAAATAATTTAAGCTATTATTTATATACTTTTGAAAGTTTATAATAAACGTGATATAACTATCATGGTCTGGGCTCTGACTGGCCCCTTAGTGTTTTCCTAGATCCGCCTCTGCTGTAAAAACAGGCACGTATCCATAGAGAGGAAATATCGAATAATGGAATTGCAGTGATGAAACTTCATTTGATGAAGTTAATATCCCTTCCTCCTCGAAACCTGAAGACTTATTTTTTTGTTGTTGTTGATTTTGTAATTTTACTGGGAAATAATTTCCCGCCTGAGTGCTGAAAGAGGGCATTTCTTCACAGAAAATTTAAAATAAATGTAAAAGTCTTTGATTGGTTGATAGAGATGGACAAGAGATGAGACTCAAATATTTTTTCGAAACAAGAGACGAGACTTGGGTATTTCTCATACCTTGTCTCGCGTCCATCTCTATTTATAAAATGTTTGGTCCTTTCAATTTCAAAATGTGGTTTTGCAGTAATTTGTATGCACTGACGGAATAAATTTTACACGCGTCACAGTAATGTTTCTAACCAAACTGAGAACAGCGAGGATGCGACCTGCTCGCTATGTTCGCCCTTCATCCACTGCCACCTAGACATCGAGGTAGCGACAGTGACTTAAACCTCTACCTCGATCGCGAGAACTCTTCGGCATGCATTTACCCTTAGTATTCAGCCTCTCAGATAAAAGCAAATTTTGCAGGGAATTTTAGCAGGTGCTTTCTCGAAATGCAAGGGAAGTGGAAAATACAAAAAATGGTACAATGAGAAAAATGTGACTTTTTGCGGAATATGGAAAAGGACATCGACTGAAAACTCGCAGACTGGAAAAACATAAACTGCACGTTTTATTTGATATATATATATATATATATATATATATATATATATATATATATATATATATAGCTATAGCTATATCTATATGGATTTGATATGGTTATATCTTCAAAAAAATTTCGAAGGGGGGGAATTCCACAACTTTGGGGGGAATTTTCTCCTCCTCGGGTGCCTGGATTAAACACTGCTTTATATATTAATAATCACCCACAAGGGTAATATGAAATATTTTTCCAGAGAAGGTTCAAAAGTAACACTAGCCAACCAAATTTTACTTTTTTCTGTAACTGGTATGAGAACAGTTAAAATTATGTTTTCGGGTACGCTGATAACGAAAATGTTAATGAAAATGCAAGATTAGCTCTCGTTTTGAAGTTACGATAATTTTACGTTATTTCCTATATAAGCTTATCCGTGTATTTACCTTGTTGTCCCTCGGAGGAAGGTCACTGAAGGCGCAATCGCTTTGCCTGGCGTTTGTAGTTTTCTGCTGGTGATTCCCTGATTAGAGTCCAACAACAATTGGCCAACATTGATGCATTCCACTTTCCCTGGTATCTCATTTCCATGTCCGAAATTCGCTGGCGGAAACGTTCCCCGTGCTCGTCGCTTACAGCACCACAGTTGTCAGGAAAGAAGTCCAAGTAGGAATCTAAGAAATGTAACTTTAAGGACATGTTACACCCCAGTCTATCGTAGCAGTGCAGAAGATTTGCCAGAAGATCCTTATAGTTTTCTGTCCTCTTATTTCCAAAAAAAAAAAAAAAAAAAAGTCTGTTGATACTTGAACAAAGGCATCCCAATCTAACTTTTCATTACCTGTCAGGATGGTGTTGAAACGCTCATCTTTGCACAGTTTACGTATCTGGGGACCCACAAAAGTCTCCTCTTTTATTTTCGCTTTACTAAGACGTGGAAATTTCTCGCGCAAATAGAGAAATGCTTTCCCAGTTTTGTGCATGGCCTTAAAGTTTTTCATTAGGCCGATTTTTATATGAAGAGCATGGAGAATTATGTTCTTGGATTCGATATATATGCTTCGTGCATAACATTGTAAGGTCCTGGTAAATGATTGATGCTTAGGCCAGTCTTTCTTTTCATAATAAAATACTTTTGCGCGGCTATCCCAGAGTCACAGGAGGCAACAGTATTTGGTGTAGCCCTGTCGTAGGCCAAGTAATATGCCTAGGACTTTCAGTTCCCCGGAAATATGCCATTTAAATTTGTCACAGTTCAATCGCAATAACAATTGTTTCATGTTATCATATGTTTCTTTCATGTAAGGTGATACCCAATCGGAATCGATGGTAGCACGTTGCCATTATCCAGGAGGACACATTTCACATTTATTTTGGAGGAGTCGATGAACAACCTCACTAATCACTTTTATAGTCAACGCCCATAGCTGCCATTAGTCCCTATACACCACTACAAAATACCAAGTTCTTTTTACTTTCGATAATTGGAAGGAATGACATATGGCGGTTACGGAATGCAGTCACAATTACCGTCTTATCAAGGCAATTCCACTGTTGTAGTCTTGATGACAACAATCAGCTTTATCTTTAGGCAATTCCAGATCTCTCACTAGGTCATTAAGTTCACATTGTGTTATTTTGTGATTCTCTGTACACTCATCGTTACACACAAAATCAGGATCTTTCGAAGAACTGGGTTTTGAAGGTGATTGTGCAGTACTAGTTTCACTACCGCCCTCGTCCTATCAAAATCAGGTGGAACAGGAACAGGCAGTCCATCTTCGTGAGGCACTGGTCACATGGCCGACGGTATGTTAGGATATATCAAGGAAGATTTTGCTTCTTGGAAATACCATGTGTTAGCGGAGTTGTCACACAAAAGTAACAATCATCCACATGGTTTGATGGTTCTCGCCAGATCATGGGTATAGCAAAGCCCATGGAAGATCTTTTACGGTTTAATCACGAATGAAGACACAAGACACAAGATATGCAACATACATGAGGCGCCCAGGGCTTGTCCTGGTCCCCGATTTCACATTCAAAGTACAGTCTGTACGCCTTCCTAATATATAACGTTATTGGCCTCCTTTGCGATTTCAATGTAAACTGTCTGAAAATGTAACAAATATAGTCAGCACTGTTTACGCATTTACAAGGCATATTGAACCACAGGAATTACAATGACCACACGCACTAACTACACTTCAATAACACGTTCTTCGAACACAAGAACACAACACAGCTTGTAACAGACAGAAACTACACTTAAATGAAATATGCTTCATTCCTCCCTTCCCTCCCTGTTGTTGCTGCGAGCCCGGGCTAAAAATAGCGACAAAATACACGCATCTATTATTGCCTGCAGGAAACTTAATCACTTTGTTTACAATCAGCGGGATTTGAAGTCTATATGGGAAGGGATTAACAATGAATGCTAATAAAATATAATAAATATAATTAAATGCACCCCCTCTTTAACTTGGAAACGAGAGCTAATTCCAGTTTTTCATTGTCCTTTTCGTTATCACCGTGGTCGATATACTTAACAAACATTTATTTCATTCCAGTTACATTTTCACTATTGGCTAGTGTAATTTATTGGATATATATTTACAAAATTTTTCCGAAGTTTACCATTATATAAATGTCTTGGATCTTCATTATTATTACAGAAATCGATCTAAATTATTTTAACAATCAGGACACAACTGAGGGTAACTGCTTAGAGTATTTAAGGCGGAAAGCACAGACTAAATTTTTCCTGTGAAAATACTAAATATTTCGATAAAACAAATAACAAATACTAAAAGTAACAAAAAAAAAAAACTAACAAACTATGTAACTATTGAAAAAGAAACTAACAGATTACAAAGAGAAGTATAAACAACATTTTCAGATTAACCAAATCTTATGACTAACTCCATTAGTGTTTCTATTACAATTTTGATTTAAATTTCCAGAGGAAAAGTATTTATTAAAAACTGCAGACGTCTTTTTAATTTCATTTTTGGGTTATTAAAACTTTTTAAACACACTAATCAGTATTGTGTCTAGAAAATAATTAAATTGAGTACAGAGTTACAGCAATCGAAATTATAGAAATTGTTTACCTTTAGAAATTTGAGGCTTTAGTAGACTCCAGAGTTTCCAAACGAAGACAGAAAATTTGTGAAGATATAATATTTGAAGTGTAATTTGTTCTTGTCGAGGATAAGAACTGACTTATGACTTTGCTTGTTAAATGAATTCCCAACCATTCATTCATATGAATTGAATGAATTTAACTAACAGCGAATGATGTGACTAGCAACAATAGTAATTTCATGAAAATAATTAAATAGGTTTTGATAAAAGTGGGAATTATCTTGAGGTACAAAAGGAATATTCCCTTGAAGTAAATTTTTCCGTTCACATTAAATAACCCTGTGATGTTCGTGCAAATCGATTCATGTCCTTACTACATGTAAATAATTTGTTCTTTTCCCCAGGAATACAAAATAAAGATCAGTATATATATATATAAACGCTTTTTTTCCTTTACCGATTTTGTTTCCTGTACCGTGAGAAGTGGAATGAGAAACACACGTTTTCCCCACTTACGAAGAAGACGAATCATTTCAAATAAATGTACACAATTTTTTGTTAAAATATAACTGTTTGGAAAAATAAATTCTGAAAATTGTTTTATATCCTGAAATTCAAATTCAGGTTTTTTTCTGCAGTAAAAATTTAAATTTGATTTGAATTTCTTTTTTGTAAACTACAGTTTACCGATAAAAGAGCTTTTCATCTGCATTGACACTTCAGGAACAGCGTTTTCTGAGACCATTGTTTTACGAAAATAATTCAATTTTTTAATTCAAAAAATTTCAAAACTACGAAACAGAATTTTCTGAAAACTAAAATATAGTTCAAAGAAAAATTGTTTCATACTTTTTTATAATTTTCAACAAAGAGCTTTTCTGTAAGAAAGAAAATCCTGTCTTCAGATTTTCATTAAAAATTTGCAAAGCTAATTTTTCATCACGAAAACCATATAACCTTTCGACTAAAAAAATTATGTTTTCTGGTAAAAATAATTTATTAAAATGATTAACATGAAATCCTAACGGTATGAGCACTACTAGGGTTTCTGACAATAATCAAGCTTTTAAATAAACCAAGAACATTCATTAATGTCTGGTATACACTTCAACTCTAAATACACGATCTGAACAGTAAGGTTATTTTTATGTCATTCTTTATACGTGTAAGTGTCATTGACTATCAAAACGCTTAGCACTTCATTGCATTAAAGAATCCTGTAATGTCAGAAAAATACTGTATATAAATGGTTTCCTTCAAGGTCAAACAAAAAGAAGTAAAGTGATTTATATGAAAGTCGTATAATTAAAACAAAATTAAAGAGTAAAATATGACTAAATACAAAATATTATTTTACTTAAATGCTTACGTTCCTTTTCAAAACCCTGGCTTTAAAAACATGAACCTATTGTGAGAACTACTCACACAGGAAATAGAACTCAAGATTGTTACTATTTCATGTTCTATACATACGTTAAAGTGAAAAATGACCTAGACTTTCTCACTTCTCAAAATTCATTTGTACCCATAAAACATAAACTCACCAAATTTTATCATTGTTCCAAATTTCCAAAATTTAATGTTTGGAAAAAATGAAATGAAATATTTGAGTTTTATACCGATTAGGCTAAAGGTGATGAGAAATGAATGAAATGATGGAATGAAGAAAGTGGGAAGAAACGGGATAACCCCGAGAAAACCCACGAGCATGGTGTTTGTCCACTACAAAATCCACACGGCGCAAGCTGGGATCGAACCAGCGACCCCAAGCACCGGAGGTGAACGCGCTACCACTGAGCCATCGCGCCCCCAAATTTAATGTTTTGATGACACCTACCGAATAATTAGAGGGAGCGTAATAAAGTACTCATGTCTGCAACGTAATAAACTGCCATTTAAAAATTTATTAGGTCAATATCCTTAAATTTTGGCAATTTTAGGTGACGAGATGGATCATGAAGTACATATTATAGTCTTATATGCCCTTTCCAAAAAAATAAAATTTAGCAATTTCCAAAATGTAAAGGGGGTCATAGATACTGCTTACAAATTTTAATAAGGGACTATCTACTCAGTTATACCTTTAAAAGGGAATGAACCCATCTACATATCCATACAAATATATAAGGTAATGAGACCTCATCAAAGAGGATAACATATGTCAGAAATTTTCGAAATTTATATTTTCGTTAATTTTGTACCCACGAAAGGGAACGAGGTGGATCCCCAAATTTCTAAAGGCCCTACACAAAACCTAATGCGGGTCAAGGTACCTAGGGTGATCTTATGTACCCACATGCGCAAAAAGAAATTGAGCGTATACTGTAACTCACGGTTTTTCGCATTTATTCCATTTGCGTTACGTTTATGAGTAAAATTCAGGTATTAGTATGTGGAGATAATAGAAAGCTATCCCTCTAAGGAGATATTTCCAAAAAATATAATACAATTATAAAAATATAGACAAAAAACGAAATTATGCTCGGTTTTGTGTATACTGGCAATCTTGATTTCGAGGGATTTTTCAGTAGCAGAGCACGATTGCGAAGGGAAATTGAGGATAGGCAGTGAACGAGCTGGCGGAAGGAACTGGAAAGTGGAGTAAAATATTGAATTTATTGGTTTTAACCTAGTGTCTAGACTGTTTGTCAAATATAAATTAGCTTCTGTAACTAAGATATCGTACGAAAATATAGAATTAAACAGAAAAATTTTTATCTTAAGGTTCGAAGCGATACGCATGGTTATGAGCATTATTTGTTAAGAAAAAGAGAGCAAAAGAAAACGTAATTTGTCTCCCTAGTTAGGTGTGTAGAGTGACGGATTAGCAGTTATTTTATTATTTTGACACGAGATCGAATCCCATCCCATCCCATATATATATATTTTTACAAAACATTATAGGAAGTGTATAATTTTGATTTTAATAAGTACCGAAACAATATAATAAAGAAATAGCTTATTGATAGTATCCTTCAATCGACGTATTTATTCAGTATTAGAATATGTGTACTATTGGAAACAGCGATTGTTTTCAGTTTATGGTCTTGTATGTTACACCTCCCCTGCCCGTTCTTGAACAGCAGACAACTCACTTCGGATTTGCCTGTCAGGAACAAGAAAAAGAACATAGCGACCTTGACAGTTCTTTCAGTCTTACCCCTTGTTACATTGACATTACGTTACATCGAATGTTAGAATACCTTGTTTTCATGAAAACAAGGAAGAAAGGAGAAAGCTGATGTCAAATTATCGTTGGTGTGGGTATGCGTGTGTGCTTGTGTTTTTTCTTACTGTTTAAAGTATTGACTTCCTCCCTCTCTTTTTTTCATATTCACAAGTGCAAGAAATGCAATCATAAGTCTATGTTAGGAATAAAGAATGCTTTCTTTGAACGAAACTAAACTATACAGATCTATGTATGTGGAACACGAATATTTCCAAAAGATAGCATGAATATGAACGATAATCATACCATTTTTCTACATTATATAGTAGCATGAAAAACTGGTATTAAAAAGATATAACAAACAGCCATAAGCTTTTTTCTAGCATGGCAACACATTACGCAACTGATTAAATTTAGGGGATTACAAATTATCACCTTACGTGTGGTTGTATTCCTATTCGTTTTCACGTTCGAGCGACGAAAAAAGAAATTGTAGTGATAGTAATAAAAATCGAATTCGGGATTTATATGAATTCAAGTTTCACGTCCGCACATATCGAAAAAGTGAACTTTGATGTTTGTCCATCTGTTCGTCTGTCGGCTTGTCACGCTTTTACATGCATTCAAATAGAGGCCATACTGTTCGACGTATCTGGACCGAATTCTAAACATGAAGTCCTTATAACACTTTATCGTTTCGAATTATATATCCTCCGTTACCTAAAAATTAGAGTAGTTTACTGAAGGATGAAAATTTAAAATAACTAAATTGTCTCAAAAACAGCTGTAAGGATTTTGTTTATTTTTTACATTTTTATTAATAACCCTTCATCGTAGTATGAATCATTGCTCTAAAAAATACATAAAATGTAATTTACTGTATGGGATGCGTTTTTTCGAACAATTTTCTCAATTACATTTCATAAATAAATAACCTAACAATATGACACAACTCGTTCGTCCTGTAAATATTCAGAAAGGGTACTTTACTCTTAGTTTACTTTCTCCGACGATTTTCCCATTAACGCCTGACGCAATTTTGTTTATATTTCATAAATAAATGTTACATAAATAACCTAACAATATGGTATAATTTCATCATCCTAAAAAGCTAGAAGTTATATATTACTTTTCTCAGCAAGTATTACCGTACGATGTTGTCGACAACGACTCAGGCAATTTTGTTCGTATTTCATAAATAGCATAACTCGTTTGTCTTGAAAAGATATACAAGAGATATTTTATTCTTGGGGATGACTTTTTTGACGATTTTCTCAGAAAGTACTCAGACGCTTTTGCTCATAGTCCACATACAATTATTTCCTTAATAATTCTAATATATGGCATAAGTTATATCTAACATAAATATGACCAATGGGTACTTTACTTCTGGACATAACTTGCTTCGAACATACACATTATTTTATTCGCATTTCCCAAATAAATGTTTCACTAATAGCTGCAGCCTAACACGAGTCAGTTTAAGAAATTCGAGGGAGAAATTTCAGTGCGTTTCATCTGTACCCATTCTTAAATATATTTTTAAACGTTACACCTAATCACAAATTTCCTAAGGAAATCGAAACTTCTTTTTAAATGAGTAGTAGGACATGGTTACTTCTGGGCCAAAACTCTAGACCAACCCATTTCGGACATATTTTTGACCAGTGCAGAAGGATCCAGCTAATTATACAAAGTTACACGGCGCAAAGTATTCCCATAACTACAATGTTTAAGTGAGATCGCATAGGCTTTTATAACATTTAAAATCATAAAAACTTACATTTGCCTACAAAAAATCACTAAATCTAGTTATAAAAATTACAAAAAATCACTAAATCTAGTTACAAAATTACAAAAAATCAGTAAATCTAGTTACAAAATTACAAAAATCACTCAATCTAGTTACAAAAATTATAAAAAATCACTAAATCTAGTTACAAAAATTACAAAAAATCACTAAATTTAGTTACAAAAATTACCAAAAATCACTAAATCTAGTTACAAAAATTACAAAAAATCACTAAATCTAGTTATAAAAATTACAAAAAAACTAAATCTTGTTATAAAAATTACAAAAAATCATTAAATCTAGTTATAAAAGTTACAAAAAATCACTAAATCTAGTTATAAAAATTACAAAAAATCACTAAATCTAGTTACAAAAATTACAAAAAATCACTAAATCTAGTTACAAAAGGATTTACATAAGAATCAAATAGAACTTTATAGCACTTAACTATAAACAATTTACATCTAAAACACATCTAAAAACTTACAATCTAAAATCTTACATCTAAAACTACATCTCTTCTAACTTATCATGTCCCCGTGGTAGAGTATTTATCCCATCCTTTAAAATATCTCTTATCATCCACACAACTTAAAGCTAACTTATTTACTTCTATACTGTACAAATCATGCTTATAACTTCTAATTAAATTCATCTTCTTATAATATCCTTTTTGATTGAACAAGCAGTCTTTATAATCGTTAAATGATAGTTCTTTACTTACAACATTTTTCTTAACTCCTTTTGCTTTCTTACAACATTTATCTTTTTCGAACCTGATTGAATACATTTTTGATCTTAAACCAACAAATTCTTCTATGATTGTTCCTTTAAGTTCATCTTTCATCTTACCAAGTATTTTCTTATTAACCTGTGGTATTTTATATCTGTTAACTTTAGAGTAATCACTCGTGTCGAAGTAATCAATATAATTTTTCATGTCCTCGTACACATCTTCTGTTTGGATATGGTATATATAACTATCGGTATCTGTATAACATACTTCTACTTTGTCTTGATATTTTGGTTTCATCACATTATAATGGAAATCATACATTAAATATTTTGACAAATCTAGAATTGACATACCAACATAAATCGGTTTGTTAAATTGTACTTTAATCTTGTTCATTTGAACTGCTACTACATTTTCCGTAAAAACTGTAGTACTCTTATAATTTGGATTTGCTACAAGCTTCTCATACTTTTTTCTCATCACTTACAAGTTTAATATTAACTCTCTTTCTAATATTCTCCATAGTCTTCCCAAATACTGAATTATTCATGAGTTTATAGAAGTCGTTTTCAAAATCATTTGTTGCTTTCGTTCTCATTTGTGTGTTTAAATCAATATATTTCTTTAACCAATCTGATTGTTCGAACTCTATTACTCGATGTATCTTCTTAAGTTTCAATCCAAGTGACAAACATTGTTTTAGGTTTCGATAGTGAATTACATATTTTTCTTTGTCATATAGGGTTGTTAATAGCTTCGATTGTTTTGAACCAGGCGGACATATATTTTGAGGAGCTAATGGGTAGTCTTTGTGATAGTCATGTAATTCTCGAGGATATTCAAGATCAACTTCTAATATGTAGCCAGTATCAGAATTATCAGTTATACTTGTAAAATGTATTTCTCTTATCTCATCTTCGCTTAACCATCTAAATCCCTTATACGGTAAACATTGACTCATTGCCCACCCATACAAGTTATTGGCATCTAGGTACATTAAGTAAGAATCTTCTTTATTCTTATCATAATCTTCCATGTACTTATTATTTGCTTTAACATATATTTTTGAGCATTGACTAATCCCGCCTCTTACACCTTTCTCTACCATTAATACCATATCATAATCCCACAACAATTCTAATTTTATATTTGTCATCGAAGCTACATTTTTATATTGCATCCCAAGCTAAACCTGGTGCCGTCATATACCAAGCTGGATCAAGATCATAAGCTTTAAGACATGTTTCTCTAAAGTTCTCAAACACATCTGCTAACAATAATACATCTGTTTTCAAATATAAATCATGGTATTGTCCGAGATTCTTAATGTCAAATGTTTCCCATACTTTCTTTGCATGTTCATAATCTTCATCACTTATATGTGTATTCATAAGCTTGTTGAAGAATGCTTCCTTTAGCGGTAATTTTCTTTCTCTAAACCTATTCCAATTGTTAACATAATCATATGGGTAAACACCTTTTCTTATTACAAGTTGAAACTGTTCTTGATTAGGATAAAAGTGTTGGGTATGTATCATTTGCTCAGGTTTCAAGTTCGATGATAATTTGTCTAAACTAGAAGCCATAAATCTAAATGAATCTACAAATTTCAATTTAATAGTTCCAACCTTTTTACTGAATGATATGTATCTTTCTTCATTATTGGGTATTAGATCTATTTCTTTATTACATTCAAGTTCTTTTATAAACAAGTGTGAGTCATATCCTGTCAAGTTATGTATGATCACTGGTACAAACTTTGGTACTTTAACTTTTAAATTGCAGTTATTACATACAGGTGTTACAAATTTTCCTGTTATATGATCATGATGCTTAACCTTATAATTTTCTTTAGTATACTCCTGCTTACAGTAATAACAACATTTAGATTCATTGAACTCTTTTCTCTGATTTTTTGTTAATGGTAATTCGGTATTTTGTTTGTATATGTTCGATATGTGTTTAGCTTCTTTTGTTAACAGTCTTATAAATTTATTAGCAGCGTTCTCACCTTTATACAAAACAGGATTAGTTTTACTTCCATCGCTCTTTACTACATAATAACAAAATCCAGATGGTTTATGTTGTTGATATTTTTTCGTATATGGCTCGTTATCTGGATAACGTTCTTCACAACCCATAATTTTATGTAACAAACATTCAAAATCAGCATAAATCACAAATGGCATTTTCATTGTGTATTGGTAGTTTTTAAATTCAACACATTTACCTTCTTCAGGCATTATTATTTTTACTGGTTCATTTAACGAACAATCTTGCTCATGTTTATTTAAAGCGTCTTGTGAGTAAAAGTATAACAAACATCTATCACATAAATATTTTCGAGCTCTCTTTTTAGTTAACTGTGTACATACTAGTTTGCTTAAACCCTTAATCCAACAATAGTGTGTTTTAACTTGATCTTCATTTTGTTCTTTTATATATAATAAATTGACATGATTTTTTTGTTTGTTTTGTGTGTGATGTAGTTTTTAGATTGAATAGTCTTTATCGTATGCATAAACATTTATAGAAATATCAAGTAACTTTTCAGCTTTTGGAATATCGCTTAGTTTTACAGGAAAATGAATATTTTTTAATTTAGATTCTAAGTTTAACAAAAGTTCATTATTTTTTGGTACTCGTTCAGGATGTGAATTTATAGGATATAAGGCTCTGTATAATGAATATAAGAAACATTTTTCATTTTCATTCTTTACATTAATTACTGCCTTTTTGTTTTGAATTTGTTTAGGTAATTGTATGTATGTTGATCCTCTATAGGGTTTATATTTGACGATTGCTAGTTGTAAAAAGTTAATGTTTATAAGAGCCCAGCCAGAACCTCTAGCTTGGAACTCATCCATTCTTGTTCTTAATCTTTGTTTCATCTTAGTTATTTCTTCTTTTAATTACTTCATTGATATATTTCTCGGTTTTCAGTGTTAAAATAGAAGTTTTGAGTTTCTTCACCTTTCTTATATGTACAACTTATATAAAGATTAGCTTTTAATGAACTATGTTTACTTAAGCTAATTTGTAATCTGTTTAATATGGCTTTAGATGTTGCAGTAATATATTGTTCAAGTGGATCTTGTCGTTTGTAATCTGTTGTAAATTCCCATGTTTCTAATCTTGATTTCATTGTCGTTTCTTTGAGTTTTACATCAATTGGTACTGATTCAACTTTGATTTTTGGTTCTTCAATTATTTCTTGTTTAAATGGGAATATATCTCTAATCCAGCGTTTCCCAACCGGCGTGCCGCGGCACACTGGTGTGCCGCGAATGGACCGCTGGTGTGCCGCGAGGAGATCGAAACAATTATTAATTCTATACTAACCAAATTGCAAAACATAGGAAAAATTTATATTTTTGTATTTCACATTACTATGAATTTCTACCATGGAAAAAATTACGGTAATTGTAATGTATTATTCTACATCTATTACTGTATAGCAGGCAGTATTTCGGCTCGTACACATTTCTACGGTTAGCTGCTATGTTACGCTTCAATTGAGAGTCATACAGTCGTACTAACACCGAGAAATGGAAGCACTTGTACGGTACGCGTCAAGTGAACGTTCGTAGAACACTCATTCGCATGTGAATGACAGTACAACACTGTTCAATAGGTGTGTTTTGACTTGGACGCATCGCAACCTGTGTGATTGCAATAATATGCACCGGTTTTGGTTAAAACAGCAAAGTTAAAAGTACAAGACATTTGTTTGTTTGTTCGTTATTTAGTGTTCTTCGTTCTTAGTGAAAGGTTGGATAAGTCTTCGAATAAGAGAGCGTATTTTTTAAAATCTGAGTCCTATATTTCATTGCAATTGGTCTCTATTTGGAAATTAGAATAAAAAATAAGCATAATGAAATAGCATAGGGGAAAACAAGTGATCGAGCTTTCATCTCTGTGAGAAGGAGGTCAATAATCACAGAAAAAAATTACCATGGTATTTTATATTTGCAAATAATAATAATAATAATAATAATAATAATAATAATAATAATAATAATAATAATAATAATAATAATAATAATAATAATAATAAGAAGAAGAAGAAGAAGAATATCTATGAGTGTGCCGCGAGAATTCAAGTTACACCCGTAGTGTGCCGCAAGTTGAAAAAGGTTGGGAAACGCTGCTCTAATCTGTCTTCTGCTTTGTTCATCATCATATTGTTTAAGAAGGTTTATTAGTTCATGTTTTCTTAATCGGGAATATCTTCTGATTCCCCTCTCTTTACATCGTCGCCTTAACTCCACTACAGTAAATCTAATATAATTACTCATCTTTTAATATATAGAAAATCTTACTACTCAATTTTTTATCTTCGCCGGATTATTTCTGTTCATTTTTGTACTATTTTTACTTCCATTTATCCTAATACAACACTTAACATTGTACACTCCTGCCATTGTCGACATATTACGCGTTGTATTAGAAGACGACTTTCATGGGAATAACCCATCAAAGTTACATATACACATATTAAAATTAAATCATTTTTGTAAACTTACCCATCATCGTCATAATCATCACTACCATATTTATATTCATCATCACTACTCAAATCAGATGTTTTTTGTTGCATTATTAATAATTCTTTTTTCTTTAACAGTATTTGTTTCTCTAATAGCGCTGCTAAGAGTTTAAGATTATGATGAATCAGTTTAAGTCTATCATGTAATAAATCAAAATGTGTTTCCATATTTATTATATAGAAAACCAACAAAAATGAGATAAATTTAAAAAATCTAAGAATAAAAACGAACAGGCAAATATGACTAGTGCTAAGGAAATATTATCTTACAAACCTATATTTGATTATTTTATTGGAGAGTTTATAGACAAAGTTGATTTTGATGCTATATCTTATGGAAGCAAACTCTCTGAAGCCTTTATACGAAAACATGCAAATAGAGTTGATTGGTGGAGCTTATGTAGGACTCAGCAATTATCAGAAAACCTTATAAGAGATTACGCTGACAAAGTAGATTGGGCAATGATTTCAATATTTCAAAATTTAACAGAAGAATTTATTGCAGAGTTCAAAGACCGCGTTTATTGGGATAACATTTCAATTTATCAAGATCTTTCTGTAGAGTTTATATATGTATTTAGACACTTTGTGGATATGAGAGTTATAATAAGAAAATATCATAATAATTCTGATTTAGGTAGTATATTGAATTTAGCATTCGATGTTACAACAGATGGTTTGTTTAATGCTTAACTAATTACCCTTTATGACTATTATATCATAGAAGTCGTAACCTTAATTTTGATTGTGTATGTAAACATCTAGATATTGGTGGTTATAATGATGAAGACAAAATAAATTTTAGCGCGTCCATAGGTATGTTAGATCATTTGTTCAAGATAGCCGCTAAAGAAAACAACTCATTTCTTATACAAAACATTCTCTATGCAAACGTTATGAATTTGTCTGATGAGATGTTAGATTCACTGACTGATGAACAATGGTTATCTATAGGTTATGATGATTACGAGGAGGAATATAACTATATCACATTACAGAAGACTTCATACGTAAATATCTGCAGAAAGTTAATTTGAGTAAAATATGTTCATGGAAAAAGTTATCAGAAGAGTTTATAAGAGAAATAGCTGATAAAGTTGATTGGGAGATTATTTACAATTAGAGCCCCATGTTCCCTGTGCTTTTAACATTTGCTCAAACAGACATTATTTTCTTCTACTGGTGCTTGTTCTTGCGTCGAGTACCAGAAACTTCAATTTTGCAGAGTTCAACACCAACTGAATTGTTTTCAAAGTTTTATTAAAATAACGTAAGCTGTTTGATCGTTTGCTTTGTCTCTATTTAATTCAACAAAAGTGAAGAAATAACCGTGACAAAATTTCCTATATGGCAATATTTGATGAGTTTCTACTATGTTCAATATGTAATGTCTATGAAAAATATACACTATTAAGTAGCAGATCGCGTCAATTATGTCAATTCTCCTAATAATGATGCATATACTACCTACAAACATAGTAAAACGATTGAGTTGTTCGTGAAATAAGTTATTTAAATGACAAGTATTGAGTGTTACATAATATTTTATGGCAATATACCTTAAGTTGACATTTAGATAACTTTGATAGTACTTCCAAACCTTGGGAGGTTTGATAGTACTTCCAACACTGAGATTGAGAAATGCTTTAATAAGTTAATATAAATTTATGAGTGTATTTAATGTAAGTGGGTGCAATTTTCAATTCTGGTCTTAGTTATGATCTCTTTTGGGCTTACATCTATTGTACTTTTCAGGTAAGTGTTCGTAAGCATATCCCCATCATGATGAGATATAGTACAATGTTGAAAAATATTCAACATGACCGGTACCTCGAATTGAACCAGGACTTTTACGGCTGGGAAGCAACCACACACAAAAAAGCTGTACAACGATTTGCTATTTGACTTAGTATGTAAGCATTAATGGTGAAATAGGATTATTATTAGATTTAAATATTTGCACAAACTGAGGTTTGGAATAATATACGAAGAAAGAAACTATATCTCGTGGTTTATTAATTCTTTTTTTTACGAGTAATGTCAAGATCGCGTGAAAAAATAGTTACTTTCTGAACCTATTTCGCTATATATTCTTGTCAAGTAGAGAAAGTACTTAAAATAACAAGCAGCACATTGTCAAAATGGCAAGAATCGTCATCGAATTTCGATATTCAAACTCAATTATTTGCTCCGTGTTATCAGGAAAATATCGGATAGTATCTTGTTCAAGGTCAGGATTACTACTATTTAAACTTACTTCGTAGGTAGCTATAGCTTTAATGCTGGTGATGCTTTCTTCGAATATTTTTTTTCAGGGAAGCGTCGGATATATATATATATATATATATATATATATATATATATATATATATATATATATATATATATATTTGCATTAGTTGGTGAAGGAGTGTCCTGCACAAGATTGAAATGTAATTTATCTTTGTTATTGGGATCAGGTTTATTTGTGTTCGGCCTTAGGGAACCAAGTTCCTGAGAGTATGACTCGAAGAAACATCGTTGCTGGTTGCGGTAACCTCATTTTTCACTTTTCTTTTCTTCTCTTTTCTTTCTTTCTTTTTCTTTTTTCGTTTTTGTAAATAGCGTGGCAACATTTATTTATTTATTTATAGCAGTTTCAGATACAGCACTAGGCCATTTTACTCTGAAACATTTTAACAGTTTGATAACAATTTAATAACAATTTGAGGTCAAGATGGTACAAGACAACAGCGACATTACAAAAATAGCTTATTTATAGATGATCTGAAAGTATGCTCACTTGAAAAAACGTCTACAGTTTCTGGTAACTGATTATAGGTACTGATAATTTTGTTTAGAAGGGACCTTTGGACAATATTAACTCTCACCGCTCGAGTGTAAAAGAGATCACTAGACCGTGTTGTTTTAGCGGGTACGCGAAAATTGATCTGACTTAACAACTGTTCATATGATATGTGGCCATTTACAATTTTTTGCAAAAATATTAGGTCAGAAATTTTGTTTCTCACTAGGAAAGGTTTGATATTGAGGGATTTTAAAACGTTATTATTTGGAAGTGTTCGGAGGTGAGGTACTCGGTAGGATACAATGGCTAAAAAGAAATTAATTACGGAATTTATTTTTTTTAAATGAGTAGCAGGCCATAGACCAGATAGGCGAACAATACTCAACAGTAGGAGCAACATATGATTTATAGATAATTTTCAATTCGGCAAGAATTGGTCAAATGCTATTGACAGTCATACTTTTTTTTTAAATATCACAACAGAGGGCCACAGCGGCTCAGTGCTAAAACACTTATCTCTGGTGCGTGGGGTCCCTGGTTCAATCCCCGTGCAAATAAGTTTGTGTGGGCAACATCATGTCCGTGGGTTTTCTCAGGGTACTCTTGTTTCCTCACACATTTCATTCCACCAATTCTCTCATCATTATTCACTTGCCTTAATTATTGTATCCTTTAGTCTAAAGGGCATAATCGTGGGAAGTTAAACTCAAAGATTTCATTTCAGTATCACAACATGGGTAACTCTGAAGGTGAGACTTCATCTTTATATGCGCCTTTACCTATGTGGAAAAAAAAAACTAATGTCCAAATATTAAATTAAATCTTAGATCCCTAGTCGAAATGCATCAGGTTCGATAAATTTAGCGAGCCTATATGAGAAGTAGAACCCGAACCGCATGAGCTCCCGCATAGAATCGAACAGGGCGCCCCGCACCGAGGACGCGTACGCTGACTATATAGCCACGGAGGAGCTCTCATAATTTGCGAATTCAGATTAGGAAGTATTGGATTTAAATACATTTTTCTCTGTGCACTCAAAATGAATTATGAATTTTAATTAGGAAATAATGTCTCGTTTTGTGCAATAGGAAATATTAGTTTATCCGAAATCGTATCTTGTATGGAAAGACTGAAACTAGATTGGAATGATGATTTCTGGTGAGTCTACCAGCAAACCTCAGCAACGATTTGCGAGGACAACACAAGAACAGGTTTTCTCTTCCGAAAACAATAAGACCAGACCAGGGAGAAGGCCGTGGAAAGGGCAAGAGACCACCTGCTGCTCGAAAACCCTTTCATCTGAGCCGTTTTTACGCGCCGTATTTAAGCTCGAAGTAAGCAGCCAGACTTTTCCAGCGTATAAAGGCCAACATACACTAGCGTATTTTCAGCGCGCATTTTCGGTCCGTAAAATGATGTCGTAAATTTCGGTCCGTAAGTTGGCCCATACACCTAGCGTAAAAATAGGCGCGTAAAAGAAGAAGAAAAAGAAGCGGTCATTTTTCGCTCTTCCTCTTGCCTGTTGTTTGAGCACATGGTCGTTTTCCAGTTTACTCAAGTTGCTTGAACAAGATGGATCTATCTGAGGCCATGGTTTTAAGTGCAGTTGCTATAAACATTGTGTCGTTAAGTAAAAAAATAAAAATAAAATATAAAAGAAACAGACTGGGAGCCACGCCGAAGAGGATTAAAAATTCACATTTATCTATATTACGTCCAAGCAGCTCAATCCACTTGGCCTAGTTTTGGTACAATCTTACATCATTGTACTTAGTGATCTGAGATCACTAAATATTTATATAAATCGTACTTCGAAGGAGGAGAACACAGGACAGAAGTTATATTCAATTTCTTACGATATAAATTGCAAACATTTAAATTTCTAAACAGACGCAATGATGATTTAATACAATCTGAACGAGCTTGATGTGTGGTTTCCTCTTACCTTCCGAAATAAGCCTATTGTTTGGAACTGCAGTTTACAAAGAATGAGGGAGTAAAGGAGTGTTCCGATATTTGAATAATTGATTGATTTTTTTGTTATACAATGTTTTAGACTGTTGACTTTGGTGGTTAAAAAGTGGGCTACTGAATGATAAATTCAATTTAAAGAAAATATGATTTATTAATGGTTGCAGCTTTCGTTTTTTCTTCTTTCTTACAAAATTAACGAAGAATATAGTAGTAACAAATAGAATAAATTATCCCCTCACGGGATACCAATTTTTATTATGTTATCCACAGCTCAAAATAGGCCAGAAAGGAAAAACAAGACTTATACAACTACCTCAAGCCCCAGGGGTGTTGTTAAGGGGGGTAAGGGGGGGAGCCTCCCCCCTCAAAGTTACCAATTTCTTGACAAGTTGGCAAATTAAAATACCTAGTTGGCAACTTGAAGAATGCCGTTTTGTTCAATTGACTTATTTGGTTTAACATTTTCTTAGATACCCAGTTGCTGTAACTTATCAGTTCTTTTATAGATTTGGCATAAATTTTGTGTAGTTTCCTATCTTGAAATAAATTGATATATTCGTTTAAAGCTCCTTTACTTGTTGCATGTGATCACACTTCACTTTTGTTCATTTGATACTCCTAAACATTTTGAAGAATCTTCGATAAAAAAATCGAGAAATTGTACCACTGACAAAAGCACAATAGAGGTGGCGTACAAAATTAAAACAAAGACAGATAGAAGAGGCTTTTCGGTGGCAGTAATATTGGAAACAAAAGCATTTGATACAAGAGCGTATACAAGACAACAGGCATATTGTGGAGATTAATGAAACTAATAAGAATTGATATTAATAAAACAAGAACAAGGCAGTGACTGGTTAGTATAAACTTTTTATTTCAGTTCTGTTTTGCAGTAAGACTTTCTATTCACAGGGCTTTTCGAGTAGGGAGAACTGAACAGAAGTGTGTTTTGGGAATGGTATAGCCAGTGCCTTGTATAAGGGGGAGAGCGGGGCGACAGCCCCGGGCGCCGAAGTAAGGGGGCGCAAAATTGGGATAGAAAAAGAAGAGAACGAAAGAAAAAAGAAAGAAATGAAAAATTAGAGGAATATTACTAGTATGTACTTAAATCCTCTTTCTGCTTTAGGAGGTGGACCTATAATGTTACTCATGTTAGGAAAATATATGTGCGCATATATAAAATGGAAGGGAAAAAGTAATAAAAAGTGCTCAAAATCAAGGAAAATCAGGGTTTATTTCTGAAAATTTTCTTACGCTTCGTGTCAACCATGGTGGCGCTTCGCGGTTGGTATGTCGATCTCACTCATATGTACGGGGGCGCCATCGTGTACTCTCGCCCCGAGGAAAATATATGCGCACATGTATAAAATGGAAGGAAAAAGTAATAAAAAGTGCTCAAAATCAAAGAAAAGCAAGGTTTAGTTTTGAAAATTTTCTTACGCTTCGCGCAAACCATGATGGCGCTTCGCGGTTGCTATTTCGACCTCACTCATATTGTACGTGGGCGCCGTCGTATACTCTCGCCCCAGGCGCTGATTTCCATGGCACGGCACTGGGGGGCCACAGTAGGTTTCTCAGGCGTTCGATGGGGGGAAGCTACAATGGATGAGTCGAGTCATTTTGTAAACCTAAGTGCATGATTCCAAAAGTCACATTCTGGAGGGCCAAACAATACGTCTGCTGGGTGAAAGCATAGACCGGCGTGTCTTTCACTTTATTTTCATACAGATGAGTTGTCATTCCTACCTTATTTTTAATCCCGTAGTTGCTTCTTTCGGAAAGTTAAACAAAAAATGAAGTTCTTCCTTTCTTTATAGTACGTATTTATAAGTCAAAGCATTACATAACCATTGCATGTTACGTAGTTCACAGGGCCGTAACTATGGAGAAGAAAGCAATTCACGTGCCCCGGGCGCGTGACTAGTGGGGCGCCTAAAAGGGAGGTTAAATATTAGTATTTTTCCTGCCGGTATTTAATACTTTTCATCAGAATGCGAAATCATGATATCGAAGTGGGAGGAGACTGGAGGACAGAAAAAAAAAGCTCTGCGCACTTCTCGTAAGGATTGGCTGGCGGGGATTACCTAAACTATAATAACCATGAATTGTCAAATTAACAGTTGTGCATCAAGGGGGATGATAATGATCCTGAATTGAGCTGTGAAATTGGACTCGAAACCGGGGGGTTATTCGTATTCATATCTCAGATGGGGCATGAAATGGGACAAATATGAAAATAAGGTTGCTGTAAAGTTTTCCACAGGGTTGGTAAGTGGCATTTTTTTTTTTAATCAAGACTTGGCAATTTCAAGTTTCATTTCTTCCCCCCTCCCAATCTTGTAACGCTCGCTACGCCGCTGTTCAGCCCCATTCTTTAGAAATAGTTTGATCCTTGTTACCTCGGCTTTTGTAAGTTGAAGGGATCCTCCCCGCTGCTTCCACCTACCTTTTTTTTATTTCAAAGTTTATCTTGCCATTTAGTTTTTATCTATCATTTAAATATTTATTTATTGAAAGGTTGGGTGTTAGCGGACTTGGGTAATTTCATCACCGGAATTTTCGTCACCGGTAATTTTGTCACCAAAATATTAGCATGTAGGTTATTTCGTCACCGGAAATTTCGACGTAGTAATTTCGTCACTTGTAATTTTGTCACCAAAATATTAGCATGCAGGAAATTTTATCATGGTCATTTTTTCACCTTTGTTGAACTAAGTAGAGACAAAGTAAACGACCGAAACAGCTGACCTTATCTTAATCAAAGTTGGAAAACAATTCAGTTAGTGTTCGACTCTGGAAAATCAAAGTTTCGGATACTCGAAGCAAGAACAAACAGCAGTAAAATAACATAATGTCAGTTTCAGCAAATGTTAAAAGCACAGGCAAAATGGGCCAGTAATGGATTTATATATCACTATTTACAAATATAAGTTTTGGCAATATTAAAATTTCAGAACAGAAAATTAGCAAACAAAATATAACTTGTATTAATGCAATAAATGGTTTACATGTTCATTCTACTATAGGAAACAACAGCAATTTTTTTTTAAACATTTAGTTCCAGTGTTATACGTTAAGCACAAAGACTAGAGCCGTTTCTAAAAGATTTGAAACACTCTTCTAGTTTGCTGTTTGGGTGGTTGCCCCACAGCATCTTGATGAAGCACAGCTGAATCCGTTGCTTCAACTTGTTGAATTTCATGAATAAGCTTCCAAATAGTTGCGTGGGACATTCCTACTAGATGATGAAACTTCTAGTTCCACAATTCACAAATATTAATTATCCTAGAATTGCTGCTAAAGGTAGCCTGGTGAACGTTCCAATTGTCTGGGGGATATAGACGGGGCACATTACGCAAACAAATATTCCCAGACCGAGCTTTTAACAGGGCGATACGTGTTTGACACATAAGTGCTATCAAAATAGTCCATAAGTTCCACCTCTTCCTACGAAGTCACTTGTATTAATCGATGCACATCTGCTATTGGAAGAAATGCAAATCTGTTTATTTTCTCGCAAAATAGACGAAAATTTTCATTGCTTTTGTACCGTTCTAAGAGTCCAAGCTCTTGGACCTTCCTCCATGTTGACTGAGTCAGGTGAAAAAAGTAACGCTATAAACGAGTTGAATCTCCAAAAGTTGCATTTACAGCCAGCATTTACGCTATATCAAAATCCATTACCATAGTTACAGGTCCGGATATTCACTAAATTCACTGCACTGATGCACCACCGCACGAAACAGTTCTTCATATGAATTTTGTGTCTTGGTCTACATTAGGGCGTATACCTAGTAAAGGAAGTCTCACCTCAAATAACATATACCTTTTTTTTTTTTTGGCGCCATTGAAAAGTTGGCGTTCACCATCCATGTTTCACTTTTTAATAGCTTCATAAGGCTATATTCAAAGGAAACATCCGGAAATATTTATACGTTTTTCTTCCTTTATAGAAATTTGATCTCCACATATATCCAATAACAATTTACCAATGTTTACTCAGAGTTGAAATATAATATAATTCTTTTAATAGCTCCTAAAAAAAAAAAAAACACTCTTTTCAAATGACTCTGTTAACTTGGAAGGTCCAAGAGTTTGGGCTCAGAGAACGGTACTAGAACGAAGAAAATTTTCGTCTATTCTGCGGGAAAATTAACAGATTGGCGTATCTTCCCATATTTGTTTATTATTTTCTGTTCTGAAATTTTGATATTCGCGAAATTTAATATTTCTAAATAGTGAATAATGAACCCATTAGTGCCCCATGTTGCCTGTGTTTTTAACATTTGCTCAAGCAGACATTATTTTCTTCTACTGGTGTTTGTTCTTGCTTCGAGTAACAGAAACTTCAATTTTGCAGAGTTCAACACCAACTGAATTGTTTTCTAAGTTTTATTAAAATAACGTAACCTGTTTGATCGTTTGCTTTGTCTCTATTTAATTCAACAAAGGCGAAGAAATAACCGTGACAAAATTTCCTATATGACAATATTTCTGTGATAGAATTACTGGAAACTTTTATCTCTTGTCTCAAATACAATATCTAAAATACGTAACTCTTTATTTAATAATAATAATATATTTTGATTATGCTGCATAGTTTTGGCAGTTGAAGATTAGAGAAAACAATTTCAAAAACTTTTTCGAGTTCATTCATTGTACTTGTATTATGTTCTAAAAGACACTGGTGATGAAATTATCGTGACATTATTTTCGGTGACGAAATTACCTATATGGTAATATTTTGGTACAAAATTACCGGTGACGAAATTACTGTGACGAATTTTCCGGTGACAAAATTACCGTCGCCCGGTGTTAGCATGCGGTGTCAGGTTAAATTCAGTTCTACTCTGGTTTTCGTTTATTGCCAGTTTATCACTGTTTATTTTCATGGTTTCTTTAAATGTAGTCTTTAGTAATTTACTGTATTAAAAAAATGTTTTAAACTTAATGCCTTTTTTCTTCGTTCTTGCTGTCGGGTATGTGACATGAGGGTAAAATCCACCCGAACTTGAGGGTTTCCACATATACATACAAATCAATTGAATAGTAGTAAGGGCGAACTCAACATCGGATAATTTTCTTTAAATTCGAATGATAAGTTTCTAAACTTAATACCTTTATCAGATTTCCAAGGGAAGGTTTTCGAATTTTCTTCCTATCCTCCAAAATAAAGGAAGTTCACTGATAGATGAAAATAAAAAGACAAACGCGATTTTATCGAAAATGACTAACGATTCTTCTCGTACATCAATATTTCATTACCACTTTTACTATTTGGCATAAGTTATTTCTGTGGTAAAAATACAAAAAGGTTAGTTTACTCTTGCCTATGAGTTTTTTCGAGATATTTTCTCAAACACGAGTCAGTTAATTTTGTTCGTAATTGATAAATAAATGGTTTATTAATAACCGGACAATATGACGTAACTAATTTTCCCTGAAAAGATCCACAACGGGTAGTTTACTTTTGAGGGAGAATTTTTTTCGAATTTCTGAAAAACGCCTTAGGTGATAGTTCATATTTCATAAATAAATGTTTAATCAATATGGAAACATCCACACGAAGCAGTCTTGAAGATGAGTTTCTACTATGTTCAATATGTAATGTCTATGAAAAATATACACTATTAAGTAGCAGATTGCGTCAATTATGTCAATTCTCCTAATAATGATGCATATACTACTTACAAACATGGTGAAACGATTGAGTTGTTCGTGAAATAAATTATTTAAATGACAAGTATTGAGTGTTACATAATATTTTATGGCAATATACCTTAAGTTGACATTTATCTAGGAAGGTTTGATAGTACCCCCAACACTGAGATTGAGAAATGCTTTAATAAGTTAATATAAATTTATGAGTGTATTTCCTGTAAGTGGGTGTAATTTTCAATTCTGGTCTTAGTTATGATCTCTTTTGGGCTTACATCTATTGTACTTTTCAGGTAAAAAAAAAAAAAAAAAAAAAAAGTGTTCGTAAACATATCCCCATCATGATGAGATATAATACAATGTTGAAAAATATTCAACATGGCCGGCACCTCGAATTGAACCAGAACTTTTACGGCTGGGAAGCAACCATACAGAAAAAAAACTGTACAACGATTTGCTATTTGACTTAGTATATAAGCATTAATGATGAAATAGGATTATTATTAGATTTAAATATTTGCACAAACTGAGGTTTGGAACAATATACGAAGAAAGAAACATTAAATATCGTGGTTTATTGAATTTTTTTTACGAGTAATATCAAGATCGCGTGAAAAAATAGTTACTTTCTGAACCTATTTCGCTATAAATTCTTGTAAAGTTGAGAAAGTATTTAAAATAACAAGCAGCACATTGTCAAAATAGCAAGAATCGTAATCGAATTTCGATATTCAAACTCAATTATTTGCTCCGTGTTATCAGGGAAATATCGGATAGTATCTTGTTCAAGGTAAGGATTACTACTATTTAAACTTACAGATACAGCACTAGGCCATTTTACTCTGAAACATTTTAACAATTTGATAACAATTTAATAACAATTTGAGGTCAAGATGGTACAAGACAACAGCGACATTACAAAAATAGCTTATTTATAGATGATCTGAAATAATACTCACTTGAAAAAACGTCTACAGTTTCTGGTAACTGATTATAGGCACTGATCTAATTTTGTTTAGAAGAGACCTTTGGATAATATTAACTCTCACAGCTCGAGTGTAAAAGAGATCACTAGACCGTGTTGTTCTCGCGGGTACGCGAAAATTGATCTGACTTAAAAACTGTTCATATGATATGTGGCCATTTATAATTTTTTTGGAAAAATATTAGGTCAGAAATTTTGTTTCTCACTAGGGGAGGTTTGATATTGAGGGATTTTAAAACGTTAGTTTTTGGAAGTGTTCGGAGGTGAGGTACTCGGTAGGATACAATGGCTAAAAAGAAATTAATTACGGAATTTAATTTTTTAAATGAGTAGGGCAGGCCATAGACCAGATAGGAGAACAATACTCAATAGTGGGAGCAACATATGATTTATAGATAATTTTCAATTCGGCAAGAATTGGCCAAATGCTATTGACAGTCATACTTTTTTTTTAAATATCACAACAGAGGGCCACAGCGGCTAAGTGCTAAAGCACTTATCTCTGGTGCGTGGGGTCCCTGATTCAATCCCCGTGAAAATAAGTTTGTGTGGGCAACATCATGTCCGTGGTTTTTTTCAGGGTACTGTCGTTTCCTCCCAAATTTCATTCCACCAATTCTCTCATCATCATTCACTTGCCTTAATTATTGTATTCTTTATTCTAATTGGCATAATCGTGGGAAGTTAAACTCAAAGATTTCATTTCAGTATCACAACGTGGGTAACTCTGAAGGTGTGACTTCATCTTTATATGCGCCTTTACCTGTGTGAAAAAAAAAGAAACTAATGTCCAAATATTGAATTAAATCTTAAATTCCTAGTCAAAAGGCATGAGGTTCGATAAGTTTAGCGAGCCTATATGAGAAGTAGAACCCGAACTGCATGAGCTCCCGCCTAGAATCGAACAGGGCGCCCCACACAGAGGACGGGTACGCTGACTATATAGCCACGGAGGAGCTCTCATAATTTGCGAATTCAGATTAGGAAGTATTGGATTTAACTACCTTTTTCTCTGTGCACTCAAAATTAATTATGAATTTTAATTAGGAAATAATGTCTCGTTTTGTGCAATAGGAAATATTAGTTTAGCCGAAATCGTATCTTGTATGGAAAGACTGAAACTAGATTGGAATGATGATTTCTGGTGAGTCTACCAGCAAACCTCAGCAACGATTCGCGAGGACAACACAATAACAGGTTTTCTCTTCTGAAAACAATAAGACCAGACCAGGGAGAAGGCCGTGGAAAGGGCAAGAGACCACCTGCTGCTCGAAAACCCTTTCATCTGAGCCGTTTTTACGCGCCGTATTTACGCTCGAAGTTAAAAGCAGCCAGACTTTTCCAGCGTATAAAAATTCGGTACGTAAACGTACGCTAGGCCCCATACACTAACGTATTGACAGCTGCTAACAAGACTAGCGCAAGAAATTTTATGGCTACGGCGGAAAAATACGTCAGTGTATGGCTCGTATAAAAATTCGGTACGTAAACGTACGCCAAGTCCCATACACTAACGTATTGACAGCTGCTAACAAGACTAGCCCATGAAATTTTATGGCTACGGCGGAAAAATACGTCAGTGTATGGCCGGTGTTAGGGTGCCAAGACGTAGAAAAGGACTTGTGGCACTCACGACTATAGGGTGGTGTGTGGTTGGCACATCGGTGTCCTTTGTTGTTAGTCCCAGCTTTCCAGATAGGATGCAGTTATTCCCAGTAGAAAATACAAGAAAATATACCTTTTTAAAATACTATTAAATGCACTCATTTCCTCAATGTGATACTTGTTTGTTTAACTGTATACAGACAACTGATCCGTGGAAGAATCGTTGATAATAATAAATAAAATAAACCCGACAAATATTCTTGTAAATAATAGGTAAAAGTTTCCGTCATACTATTCATTTTGCTGGGCACGCCAGTGTGCCGTGTTATCCGGTTGTGGCACACTGGAATATAGGGTATGGCTTTCTAATTTTCTCAACTATTTTATTTGCTTCAATTGAAATGAATCTATAATAATAAGAGAGTGAATTTAGTCTTCTTACCCTTCGATTTAGAAATAAGGTCCGCTAGAATTGTATATATATATATATATATATATATATATATATATATATATATATATAAAATAATACCCAGAACTTTATAGAGTAGTTTGTTTTATTCGAAACGACATACTTCCTGCAACTGTTTGGGTTGGAATTATTTGAAATCAAATCTTTAAGTTTTACGACCCACGATTATACCGGCTAGACTAAAGAAGACGGTGATGATAAGAAATGAATGAAATGGTGGAATAAAGAAAGTGGGAGAAAACGGGAGAACTCCGAGAAAACCCATGCACATGATGTTTGTCCACCACAAAGTTCACTTGGTGCGAGCTGTGGTCGAACCAAGAATCCTATGCACCAAAGGTGAGCACTGTATCACTGAGCTACCGCGGCCCCTCTGAAATTATTTACAGGAGAGAGTGACTACGTTATGAAAACTTGATATCGAACATATTTGTTTTAAAATACCAGCTTTTTGTGAAATATTGCTTAATGTTTAGGGAAACCTAACTCAATAATAATAAAATAATAATAATAAAATAATAATAATAATTATTATTATTTTAAATTAAAAACTTTCTGAACCTAGTGCATTGGCACAATTCCACGAATTAACAAGAATTTGTTTACTTCTCATGTAAGTGTAAGACTTAATCCCTGTTACTTTCAATATACGAAGAAAGTGTCCAACTGTCAAATGATATGCTACATAAAATGTCCTATGTAACATAATGTAGTATAGAGTCGTCATTTCTAGGTTGTCTTAAGATCACTTTTGTTTTAGAAAGAAAGGAAGAAAATATAAAATGCTCAGTTTTAACCTAGTAGAAAGTTCGCAGATTTAAGGGAAAATGCAGAGAGTTGTTGAATATTAAATGTAGTTCGGATTAATGGAGTAAGACACCGTAAATAATTTATTTTTGAAATATACTGGGAGTGACTAAGCGATTACCCATGGAAATATCGAAAGAGATACGTTAATGGTGTTAGTTGCAAACTGTTGTAGAAAAGAAAAATTTAAGGAAATCTCTAAAACTCTGAAATCACATATCCAAATTGACTGACTGCTAAATCTGACTAAAGCAAAAAAAAAAAAAAAAGTATTAATGACCTGTGTTACAGTTTCAGACATCATTCTCATATCAAAACTACGATAGAAGTAAATTATGAATAAAGGTGAATTTACAGTTCTGGAATACCAACAAATGATTTTACTAGATGTCATTTTTGGGAAAACCTTTTTATAAGGCTTTAGATTTATTTATTGTTTGTTTTTTTATTAGCTTCCCATGCCATAAACGTCGCCAACACCTAGTGGCCCACTTGCCGGTAAATGGCGATCGTCGATATAGCGATGCGTCGAAGGATTGCCGCTAGTGTGCCACTAGTGGCAGGGATTCGTCAAGTCGAAGCAGATATCTAGAATCAGGGGTATTGAAGTTACCACCGCGTAACAGCGAGGACTTCATTTTGAGCCGCGCTCCTTTGATTTGTCACGGAGAATCCCAAACAGATCAACATGAACTATCGCAAGTCATGTGAATGCGGTTGTTATTTTATATTATGTTTCCCTGACGAATTGTTATTATAAGGACAATACTTGAGCTCCGGGGGTCAAGAGTACCTCCTGCCTTTACATCATGAAGTGAAAAATATTGAGATGGGTGCGTATAATTTTATGAATTTAGATGGCAACTGTCGCCGATCACTAGCAACTGAATATGGGAGAACTATGAAAACAGTAAATACACGCTTGCCATTTTGTTATAAAATTACACGGCGAGTGCATTTGATCTGATTCCAAACAGTTATCGTCAAATCTACACGGTTAAAGGAGCACTCTAATTAGAAATATTAAAAAGATTTCAACGATTTATCACTATATAAGCTGTGTCTTGATAATCGCCTCCGTGGTGAATTCGGAAGAACACGCAACTAGTAACCCTAAGGTTGGTGGCTCGGGCCCAGCTCAGGGCACGTTTTTACTTTTTAAAAATGTTCTTAGACTGACCTTAAGAGGGAGAAGGAGTGCGCCACAGCGGCCGGAAGATTGGTGTTCAATTTAACATGGGATCTCAACCATTTTTTAGGCAAATCATGGTTTCATTTTGTTCTTTCGCAAAAATGTCTCAATAGCTCACTCAATATGATGCATCTCATTTTAAAGGTGCAATTTGAACGCTGTGCGTGATATTTTCTTCTTATAAATACAGATAATTATAATCCAAATTCCCATAAGAAAATGATCAAAAATAGAGGGAAAAGTATTCTGTTTTTTTACAGTAAGGAAAAGAGCTAAAAACTTCGGACTTTTTTGAGAATGGAGTACTACCTTTGTATTTGTGCGCTACTGTACTATTTTTTCGCTGTTTCCAATGACATTCATTACACAATCGATGAGAAATTATATCCTTCATTATTGAATCTACAGAAATCAGAAATCAGATTTTTTCGTGTTCACGTACTTGGCCGTCTAACTGCTAGATGGCACTATAGTCACTCCTCATCCCACTTTCCTTCTCAGCGGGAGCCAGTCCTTTTGAAAACCTACTTTGAACTCCTTAACAGGGGCGGGAGAAAGGAAGTCGTTGTGAAGAACGGGAACTTCAAACACGAGGAATAGCAAAATTTATGACCTCTTTAGTTGATGGTTTCTGTTTCTTTAGTGTATTTGTAGATGGTTTCTATGAGAAGAAGTAATTTGTGTTGGTAGCGATAAAGTCAACCTTTCGTCAAAGATTTGTGAAGGAGAAGCCGAACCAAAGTCTTCGTTTATCTATTCCAAGAAAGAAATGAAAACTTCCTGCAGGACTGAGAATATACATACAAGAGAAAAAATAAAATACATTATTATAATCTTATTATAATAATCGAGTAGATTAATCCCCGAAATATTCTTTGTTTACCTGTCAAAAAATCAAGAATAATATAAAGCTCTTTCATCAGCTTCCATCGTACAACATACTAAACACAAACATACATTATATATATATATATAGTGGCGGATCCAGGATATAATCAAGGGAGGAGCTAAACCATAGTTTGTCTCTTTATCCAGAGTAAACAGGATTGAAGCCCATTTTATCCAGTGTATACCTGAACGTCAAGGGGGGGGGGGCTATAGCCTCTATAGCCACCTTTGGATCCGCGCCTGTATGTGTATACTGTTTACAGTGCCGGATTTACGTATAAGCTAAACAAGCTATAGCTTAGGGCCCTGCTCTCTTGGGGCCGAAAAATCTAAAGAAAAACTGGATATACATTTCTAAAATATAAGAAATTTAAAAAATAAAATAAAATGTATATATACGTAGCAACAATGCTTCCTGCTGTGTAGCCTACGTTCATGTAATTAATGGGGCTCCTTCTGCTAGTCTGCTTCCTAAATTATCTCTAGTTTGTTCATTTCTGTATGTGGGGTGCCTATGTTCATCTGGACACATAAAGGACCCCATTACCTTAAACAGCTTGGGGCCCCACGAAACCTAAATCCGACTCTGACTATCTATTTATGCATGTTTGCTCCCTCTCTTTTCGAAGCAGTGTTTCTTTGATATTGCTTCAGATTCCGGCAGGTTTTACCAAGGAGGGAAGAGTCCTTATTCATTCCAGGCATTCAAACTAGGGACTGGACTACTTGCTTCCAACATTCTGTCTCCCATGTATCCCGGTCTGAATCAATTGCCTAAAGCCCATAAAACATTCAAATTCAAATGTAAATGTTGTTCATCAGTGTCGACACCGAAATATTTCTCAATCAATGGTAGGGGTGTTTGGTATCCTCAATCTGTCTCCCTCTTATTAGCGGAGAAATACTCTATATTCGGTAGTAATTTTTATTTTTTTTTTTTAAAAAAAGTGCTGTTTAATGTATCGCATAGGAAACTAAATTTTTATATACCCTAGTAGTATAGAAACGCACCATACGGTACCTTACAAAATAAACATCCTATGCCAAGGATGCAAACATTAACAATAATAATAGAAAAAAATACTAATAAACATTTTAAAGACATTCTTTCATTAATCAAGTCGCACTTAAAAGTAGAAAACAATTTTGGTTATGCATGACTTAAAAAAAAAATGGGATGCGCTCTAATATAGGCTTACATACAGTTACTTTATAAATTCTTAAAATGACGCGCCCCATTCTTTTTATTTAGGCTTGCATAAATAAGATTATTTTTAACTTTTTAGTGCGAATTGCTTAACAAAAGAATGTCTTTAAAAGGTGTTTTATCATTTTTTTTATTCGTTGGACACATTTTCCAAATCCTAAAGTGATATGCAACCAGGGAAATAAGGGCTGGTTAAAGGCTAGTATTTATTTTAGGATAAAATAGTTGAAAATAAAAACATATTAAAATTTGCTTTTAAAATAAATAGATATATTGCAAAGTATGAAAGTAAAAATGAAATATTGTATTGTCGCCGGACTTACGTCGCTCTATGACAGTTCTTAGTTCTATGACGTCAGGAAATAAGTTCAATGTATACGAACACTTATTCAATGTTTGAAACAAACACCTGTTACGTCCTTGTACACTCATCTCCAAAATGATTGTCGCATATCTATAACTGTCTTCATGTAAGATTATAATGTAATACTGAATTTGCTGGGTACTTTTAATACTATGTGTATAATCGGGAAATGTATATATGGTAAATTTCATAGGAAAATATTTATAAATACGAAAATTAGAATGAGTAAATCATAATGTTGCTAAATGGACACGAAAGTTTTATTTTCGTTTTATTGTTCTTATTTACTCCTCTTTTGACATGAAACTTGCATACATGTCTCTGCCGATTGTACACATACTATCATTATAAGAAATACCGGGTGAATTCGTTATCAAATTATATTCCTACAACAACATATTTATAGACATGCGACAATAATTTGGACATGAGTGTACCTTCCTCAAGAAGGTGACACATCTTTTAATTCTATTGTTAATGAAGTGATCTATTTCCCCAAATAAAAACCAATACTAAGCAGAGCATATGCTCCCTCCTGTCCTTCTAAGCCGGTACCCAAGGCTAAATGTAACATTGCGTCCCTTTCCTGTTGTAATAGGAAAAATTCAGGATGGTCAGCTACTGGTATCGATTCCAGGACCATTCGAATGTGAAGGCGAGACAGAGGGTAAATCTGTTGATCATATTTTGAAAAGAAAATAAAGAAATGGATTCCACTAAAAAAGAGTCACATTGCCAATACATTTCAGATCTTTGTCTGGGTTTTCTGCCTTTCAATTCCAAGTTTGTTTTTTTTTGTTTTTTTTTAACCACGAAGGCCCAAAATAAATTAGAATATCGACTCTCCCGTTTTTTTAAAATATTTGCATGGTTCTTCATTTTATATCAGACTCTTCCTGCACTATTCCCGCGTTATTTACCATAGGTAGACAGGCGACAAGTGCTTTAGTTCTCTATGGTATAATATGTTTGTGACCGTTGTATATATTTGAGTGGCTGACGGCTGATATCATGTTGGTCCCTCTTACAATATCTCTGTATTTATTTTTTCTTCAGTTCTGTTTCTCTTTTAGCCAAAAGAAAGGAATTTCACTCCTCTGTCCCATTTACATCCATAACCATCCCCCTCCTGCGCTGTCCAACTTTGACCACATGCAGGGGAAAACGAAGGAAAAGGAGGGGTGCCATTTGCTTTGACGGCATTTCAGCAACAACCCCATCTGTTGCCAAAATAAGGAAACACTTTGCACTGCGATATCTTCGATTTGTCAAGGTCACTTGACTCCTTCCGACTCTTAATGCAACCAAACAAATTACCCATATAGGCGATTTAACGTATTTTAGGGGAATAATTTTGTGGTTCGTTGGCGTTCCGTCGCTTCTCTGCCACTGATGGTATAATTTTCAAAACGGAAGTGGGACCACCACCGATCGTCGTTGCGGGACCGGCAACTTTTGGGGACATATTGCCAATTGCCTATCGGTGATCCACCGGCGCTTACGGCATGGAGTTGTCCCCTCACAAGTGAGGCAGATTGTAATCGACCAAGAGTGTTTTAGAACAATGCGGGACATCTTCCGACTTCGACTTCTGAATAATCTGTTTAGGATCAAGTCGAATCAAGGCTGCCCCACGGGAAGGTAGAACAAATAAGGCAATCGTTCCAAGCACTACGCTCTAGAGCCTTCGTCTCATTCAAGACTTAGACTCTTCAGGAAAAGTAAGAAGTTTATTACTTGTAATTTATTCTTTGAGTCAAAGTATTTTGCATTAAACCATCGCTTTGTAAGATATTTTTTACGATTATATACTATTAATTTCGAAAATTGTACTCAATTTCCAATCATGGATTTGAAAAAAATCAAAGTTCGAAGGAGAAAGATCTCCGATTCACATGTCTCTTCATGTTTGATATGGAAGTCTCATCTTCATTATTCACCCTTAATTTAATTTAGTCCTGGCAACGCGAATCAACGGGATGGCTCTAAGTGAAAACATTCATTTAGATGGTTAAGTAATCAGGTAATTCCTGCTGTTATTTCACGAAACGTAACAGATCTTGAGGAAAAAAGAAAAACAATTTTGCCTAGCAGGGGGAGGGAGTAAATCATCTGCTTACGTTTGCTTAACTAGGAAGAAGGCAAGGTCACCGATCCTGGGGGGCAGGGGGCCGGGCCCCCCAAATCTCTTGAGGGCCTCCTTTATATTTATGAATATACAATATTTGGCATAATTTGAGTGCAATTTGTCTTAAAATCCTCATATATATATCTATATCTTCTGCATTTGAATGCCCCTCCCCAAATTTACAGAGAAATCGGCGCCCTTGGAAGAAGGTCTAGTGAAATGAATCAAAATGTGATAACGCAATACTTGAACAACTCTATCTAATGGAGGAAAGTAAATTAGTAAACACTTCTTTCAATTTTAAGCATTTCAAAGATTCTCGTGATTTAGTAGCGTCCCGGATTTGCATTTTTGAAATATGGGAACTCTATCTATACCTTAACGTGGGAATCGGTTTCGGACCATGCACTTCAGCCGCTTTGCCACAAAGGCACATAGGAGATTTTCTTTCGATTTCCTTAGGAATGTTGCGAATGGTATGACTTTTAAAACTATGTTTAAAAAAGAATACACATCAACACAATAAGATGATAATCTGATACGTAGGAAATATATTGAATTGTTTTTAATTTGTTCTCACGCTACCAAAACAGTACTTATGCTTTTTTTATTATTCCAGCCTTTTAATATAAGCATTTCACACTATTGTCTGTTCTAAGACGATACAATTCTAGTTCATGTATATGCTAGGTTTGGTAATACAATAGAGTTTCGCTTATCCGACATAAACAGGGAAGCACAACGCCGGATAATATGGATGTTTTAAGAAAAGGCCTATTAAAACTAATACTTATGGTATAATTTTACATATTACGCATCTAATAATCATGTTTTATAACAAATAAATCCACTGTACTGAATCAGGGACTTATCCAGCGTGAGGGCTGTCCCGTTCCGAAACTCAAGCACTTTTTAATAAACTTGTTAAGGTTCTTTTATATCAGTTTACTTGGAGTCAGTGTCCAAACTTTGGGCAATGTGCTGCTGTCTTGTTATAATTCTAAGAACATACCATAATGCCATTATACCAGGTGGAATTAAAGAACAGTTTTAAATAGAATTAACATTTCGTTTCCGTTCTGTTTTTAACTTCGAATATATTAGAACGATACATTCAATGTCTTCTTGCTATTTTTGTTATGGGATATACGTAGCAGATAGTTTTCTTTAGTTACATTTCCCTCGAAAATATGTTTCATTTTGTTTGTGCTATATTATTAGTATTATTATTATTAATATTATTATTATTATTATTATTATTATCGATATTTTTAAAACATTAGATTTACGTGCTTAGGAGGATTCGTGTTGGGCAACCTCCAAATAGAAAACCTGGATATGTGTCTGCACTGAATGATAGACATATGAGTCAAAGTGTAGACGGGCGCGCTAGACGATAGACTCCAGAGCATGAAAAATAGGTCAAGACCACAACTTGCTGTTCTTTTTCCGATTGGTGCTATCTGCAATGATATGTCGGATTATACGGTGTCAAAATAGTGTAAGAACTACTAATCCACCATGCTACCCACCTAATCACTGAAACTACTTTTTTCTTGTTCTCTTCTTCTTAACAAATAAATCCTAATATCCATAGCTCATGTCACTTTCAACCTCAAGACAGGAGATTTCCTCTTTGTTTCTATATTTCCGTACGACATCTTGGTTACAGAAGCTAATTTATATTTGACAAACCTTCTAGACACTAGGTTTAAACCAATATATTCAATATTTTACTCCACTTTCCAGTCCCTTCCGCCAGCTCGTTCACTGCCTATTGTCAATTTCCCTCCGCAATCGTGCTTGCTACTGAAAAAATCCCTAGAAATCATGATTGTCAGTATACACAAAACCGAGCATAATTTTTTTGCTTATATTTTTTATTATTTTATTATATTTTTGGAAATATCTCCTTAGATGGATTCCTTTCTATTATCTCCACGTACTAATAACTGAATTTTACCCATAAACATAAGGAAAATGAAATAAATGCGAAAAATCGTGAGTTACAGTATACGCGCAATTTCTATTGCGCATGGGAGTACCTTCGGTGGTCCTATGCATCTCTGACCATTGCATCTGAGCAGGAACATATGGACACAAGAGAGAGGCCGAGGGACAAGAAAATTCCTCAGGTACCGAAATTACTACCACTGTAAATATCAGCTGGGTTACGCCTGTTTCACTGACTACAATTGAATTTAGGCTATATTATATTCAATGCAAAATACTTGACAATTTTGTTACATCCTTACTTATATAGCTACGTAGAATTTGTTTATGAGGACATTTAATTTGCAACAATATTATGAGAAGGGTTATAGGGATTTTTGATAATGTGTTTTATACCTCGGTTGTACAAATCGGCTTCAAAATTCTCACAAATTAAACAGGAAGCGCGGTCTCTTATATTATTCACATAACGATAATTGTACACCGTCCTAAATTATTAATAATGACTTGCCTCTGAGTTGAAGTACCTTGAGAGTTCAATCACTGAAGATCTACTGGCATTATCAGAAATATATATTAATTATTACTGACAATGCCAGTAGATTAAGACCTTCCTGTTGGCCTACCGGGTTGCACGTGCGCCCTTGGTGCTTGCGAATCCGGGTTCCATTTCCGATAGGAAAACAAAAATTTAATTTCCGTTTCATTTACTCTCATTAATTATCCGTCATCTTTAGCATTAAGAACATAGACGTAGGACGTTAAACTAAATAAGTCTATTTCAATAATTTCCAGTGATTTCATCGTCTTTAACGTCAGTTGTTGCGATCGTGCTATATATTATTATATGTATACAAGTGACTTGTCGCACTTTGCGTCAATTTGAAAGTGGCATGTTTCTGGGTGTTCAATGAATCAACACTTGCTTGTGATAGAAGAGAGCATCCTTCAAACGTCATGAACGTTAACATTCTGGCATTTAATTACTTCCGATACTTTAACTTAAACTTCTTCTATTCTCTTTTGATATCACACTGCATTCTTAACTATACAGGGCCCGCATATACGCCACTGCTAAAAGTTTGACTTCTCTAGAACCCAGACTCTAGCCTCTGAGTCAACTCTATCAAATGAATTGAGTTCTAAAATTTCTTTGTGCTGTACCTTGGCAACCAGCAATAAAAACTCATTCTTTATCTAACTTGGCGACCAGTCTTTCAACAAACTATATTACCTCATTCATTAAGAAGTTCTTTCTCTTAATTTACCTTCGAATATCTGCGGATCTGCTGATCTGTCGTCACTCACTGACGAATACTGCCTTACTGTCATTAACTTTTTGTGGACATAATTATCGTTCACAGCTACTGGAGAGTTACAGTGCCAAGATGACTCCTGTGTGTGCAAAGCTGTACTTACTAACATCACTTTGTATCCTGTGAGTCCAGTTCCATTCTGGCCTTCGTCCGTGGTATTCCTGTTGGAATAATGACTCCGACCTCTCTGAAAGAAATCAGCTACGCCATTCGAAGATCAAGTGACCCGTACATTAAATTTATATTTTTGCCTCTCCTATGATGTTGGCAGTTGTTCGAACGGAACAGAACACCTCTCCACCTTATGAAATTGGTGTCGAGCTGTGAGATTCCTTATGTAATTAAACTTTGAATAAATTAAAATCGACCAAGATTCTAATTATTTTACCTAATCACGCCTTCAACCTAATTCTGGCGACCTACGGTCGAGATACGCGTTGCTGATAGCCGCTGCTGTAAGTGACTTACGGTGGGATAGTTCCATTGGTGGCCCCAGCGCACAGTGTGATAAACAGGGCCCGGATCTTGTTGACAAGTCAACTTTCTTCTGTTACGCATAGGACAAGGCAAGTTCAAGTAAAAACGTTATCCATCAACTCTAGGTTCTAAAAATATAGTTTTTTAGGATCAACTTTTGGTCTCTTTTTGCTGTTTTGAAATTTCAGGTCATTTTTTAATATTTTAAGGTAACTTTTAGGTCACTTATGGTCTTTTTATTCTTTTTTCCTACATAAGGAAATCTCTAAATGAACACGGTTTACGGATGTGGAAAAGACGAAGTTGAATAATCTCTTTTCTTACTTCCTGACTATTGGAGTGGAAAAACTGTATTCTTAACAAGCTAATGAAAACTAAACTGTAGCTGGTTAACGAAAAGCGGGGGTTGGTAGGTGGCCAAACAGATAGTTTTGGGTTATTGACCACAAAGAATGTGATCACGTGAATAAATAAAAATGCATTACAGGGTTTTCATAAAGTCTGGACGGATTTAATTTGCTTATAATTTTCATAAAAACGCTCATAATGAAATCAAATAAAGTGCAAACGGTAGCGAAAGGATTAAATTTTTAGTTGGCAACACTGTTAGATAAGCAGCAACTCTGAACACGTTGAGAGAGGGAGAGGGAGGGCAAGGGTCAGTTTCTTACCAAATTCCATCCATTGTTGTTTCAATGTTGACTGTTAAAAGTAAGTTGTAAGCTGAAAGTGGCATGCTAAGTTCTTGGAGACAGGAAGCATCCTGGACCGTCCTCGAAGTGGGAGGCCGCCAACATCGCCTGCAACAGTGAGCAGGGTAAGGGAAAGCATCATCAACAGCCCACGCCTACGCGAATGTGTGGACGTAAATGGCGCCCAGTTGGAGGTGTGGCGGTGAATGAACTGAGCTGGTGCAGACTACAGGTAAAAATTTAGTCCTTCCACTACCGTTTGCACTTTATTTGATTTCAATATGAGCATTTTTATGTAAATTATAAGCGAATTAAATCCGTCCATACTGTATGAAAACCCTGTAGAAGGCGTACAAGGGCTTTAAACGTGTTTTTATCTATTATTTTCATGTAGTCTAAACTTGCTAAGTTTTATTGTTTAAGAGTGCTTCCTAGTTTCAACTCGGGAGTGAACTGACGCTTTCAATACTTACAATGCCGTACAATGGACTGATCAATGGACTGTAACTAACTGAAACAAAACTTTTTGAATATGAGTGAGAAATGTTAATTAAAAATCCAATGGATATTAAAAAATGTCAATGTTTAATGAAATAAAAGTTTGAGAAAACGTAAGTTTTAAGGTCAATTTTTGTGATTTTTAGGGTCATTTTACAGGAACTTTAGTGTCATTTTATAGGTCACTTTTTAAAATTTTTTAGGTCAACAAGATCCGGGCCCTGGTGATAAATTACGATTATACCATGACGAAATTGTTGAGGAGCTAGTTTCGAAACCAATATGTGTGAAATGGGACTGGTGGGCGATTTCTTGGTCATAGAGTATAAACCAGTAAATATTGACATCAGAGGCGTTATGTGAGGGGGTAGAAGGGGAGGCAATTGTCAACCCAAAACAGAAACGTGTTTGAATGAACGGATTTTGGTAATAAAAGAATTCACAGCAAGAAATACAAAGAAAAACACTAAAATGACTGTTAAGAAATAATAAGAAACAAAATATGCTTATGGGCCTCTGAATCACATTCATCATCATCTAAGGAAAAGTTGTTTGTATTCAAAGCAGACAATGAAAGTAACGAAAGAACTTTGCGGGTTATATGTCCGACTTCCCTTCGGGGCTTGCGTCTTAAATTGGCTATTAACGGATCAGAGGATATCAAGAGTCTATGAATGAGATCTGTGTTGCTATCCACAAGCGAGCTGTTTCGCACGAAGTTCTCTAGGTAATTTCTAGTGTCTTTGTTCCTTGTCTGTTGTGTTTCTTCCGAAAGTTGGCCAATAAGAAGAATACAAGGGGCAATAACAATATTCCCATGCTATAAAATCTGCACGCTACTCGACATATACCATGCATCATCTCGTAAGTAGAAATGTGTAGTTGGTGCTGCATACTGCTCAGAAGCATCTGCGTTCATGGAAAAACCGCAATTGACGCATTCTAAAAATTACATAAAAATGTTCAATAAGTTCAATATTAACATCTGTAATGTCAGCAGATAGTTCAGCATTTCTGAAAAATCTTCGCACTGTATTACCATCATTGGTATTTCCTTCCTGTTGTGTAGGCATATCAACCAAACGGCCCATTTCATTTCGAAATCTTTCTCGAATACACTTTTTCCTACTGGTTAATTTATTTTTAATTTCGAGACCTATTATATGCTCTTCAATAGCATTTACTTCTTTGACTACAAAATTACTTGTTTCCTTTGCAAAAATAAATTTAATCATTCGACAATATCGAACTGACCCAGAACTTGGATTTTGCTACACGATTTGCTTACTTACGCTAGCTTTGAAATAAAGTTAAATTGGCACCATTGAAATGCTAAGTAGATTATCATCACACGCAGTTTACTTTGAAACCTTTGCGTATAATGCATTTGTTGGGAACCGTCACATCCTCACTTTACAATAAAGAAAAGATCACTAAAAGATTCCAGCATTCTTGCAAACACTTCTTGCTGTGCTACACGCATTCTTCGCACTGTGTGATCGACTAAGGGCTGGAAAGGAATTTCATGCTATTTCAGTGACTGTAACATTTGGGGGATAACATGAACTCCTCGCATGTCTTACAGCGTTATTAAAGGGATATGTATTAGACGCCACACTATCGATTTGCTCTCGTAACAATGTATTGTTGAGTTGAAACATTTCCATCAACAATGAGTGTCAGAGTTTGATCTGCAGATATACTCTTCGTTTTATTTTCCTCATTAGACACTGAACTGCGAATCTTTTCTTACTGGTCCCTCGACGAGATGACGCTTTTGATACTTCTTTCACTGCGGTCGCAAAATCCTTTTTGCTCTCTTCGTGAAGCTTCATTTCCGCAGCGGTAAATATCTGCTCCAAACTATTTGATGCTACGAAATCTCTTAGCTTCCTTTTCTTGATTTTCTCGCAACACTAACTGAATGTCTGGGCCTTCCAAAAGTAGCAGATAGTTTGTCAGTGGATTGGAAAGGTAGTAGCTTTCGAATAGTGTCTGGTAAACTTATGTTTCTACATAACCAGTCTGCATTCGATGAAGGAATCGTTCACTATGAAGATGAGATTTGTCCCATCTGACATAGACTTCTTACAAATACCTTTAAATTCTTTTTAACATTGGGAGAAAGGTGTTTCACGCTTACTACTTTCGAAATAAATTCGTACACCTTCTCGAAACACTTAGTTTTCCGGTGGGGCCACCAAACAAAAAATTTTGCTTGCGGGAGATTGAGGATACCATCCTGAAAAATATGTATACTACGGCCGCTGTATCTCTGGCTCTGACAGCTATGCGAAAAAGAAAGCGAGGGTTGATACTACATTGACACACCCCCATAAGGACCAATGAGTGACCGAGCTGCCACCGCTCTGACATGGAAACAAGTCGTTGTTGCCGCTTCGTGTTCTCCCTTTTGTTTGTGCATAGTTGAGTGAAAAGTGCTTTGAGATTGTGTTTGGTTATTGCGACTTTGTGTTTTTCTTTTCTTTTTGTGTGTTTGGGTGTGTTGTTAAGAATATTGTAATTACATAGTGACAATGGCTAGTTCTTCAGAACCGAAGGCAAAAAAAATAGGTGTGTATAAAGGACAAAGCCGAGAATTGATATACAGACTTCGTGAATATTTCGAGAAAGACCGCGATAATGGTGGCCCTCTTCTCCCTATCTCCCTAGGGTGGTGGACAGAGTGGCTGACGCCCTTCGTGTGGGGAAGTCTACTGTTAAGAACATAACAAAAGAAAAATGTCCCGTAGAACTGAATTCTCCCTCGGCAGTTTTGGTTACTCCAGGCAAAAAAAGAAATCGGCCCAATGTTAAAACGTCTCTAGATCGTTTCCAGAATGACGCAATAAGGCAACACATTTATCAATATTATATAAGAAAAGAATTCCCGACTCGCGGTAAGCTTCTGAAGTCCTTGAAAGAAGCAGGGCTTTTCGAGGGAGGGAAAACAAGCTTGAGTGTTGTGTTAAGGCAAATTGGTTTTAGGTGGAAGAAATTCTCTGGAAGAAAAGTTCTTATGGAAAGAAGCGATATTGTTGCGGCTCGATGCAAATTTCTGAGAGTGATGATGAAAATGAACCCGGAAACCTTAGTGTGGTTGGACGAAACATGGGTGAACGCAGGACACACGAGAAGCAGTGCGTGGACAGACGACACATCCGAAGGAACAATGAAGACGCCTATTGGGAAGGGAAGTCGACTTATTTTGCTTCATGCCGGGACTGTGCGCGGATTTGTACCTGAGGCAATGTTGCTTTTTAAATCAAAGAGCACTCGTGATTATCACGAGGAAATGAATTCCACAACTTTCAAAGACTGGTTTGTTAATAGTCTACTTCCAAATATTAACGAGAATTCTGTAATCGTGCTTGATAACGCGGCCTATCATTCCGTTCAAACGAATAAACCTCCAAATACGAACAGCAAAAAGGAGGACATGATAAGGTGGCTTAAAAAAAAAATAATGTTCCTGGAGTATCACCAGATATGAAAAAAGCCGAATTAATAGCATTATTAAAAATCTATAAGCCAAGACAGCCATCATATGAAATCGATGGAATTGCTGAGGCTCACGGGCATACAGTTATTCGACTTCCACCATATCATTGCCATTTTAACCCAATTGAGTTAATTTGGGCTCAAGTTAAAGGTTATGTGGCTCAACATAATAAAACATTTCGTGTAAATGACGTGAAAAATTTAGTAATAGAGGCGATCGAGAAAGTGTCCCCGAATAATTGGAAAAACGCCGTTGAACATACGTGGAAAATTATGCAGCAAGCTTGGGAAGCTGAAGGTGTCTTCGAACAAACTGTAGAAGATTTAATCATAAAATTGGGTGATGGTGACGATAGCAGCGACGACAGTGACGATGAAGAAGATATTTCGGCAGTTAACTCTGACGAATTATTTCAAGATTGTGGAGTTCAACCTATCGATAGTGACGAATACATGTAGGCAGTGAAGGTATGTCAGTTTTCTCGATTACTTTATGTTTAATTCTGGCTATTTTTAGTTTGTTTCCTTGCACGAAAGGTTTTAAAAATCCATGAAAATTCAGCATTTATTAAGCAATTCATTTCGGTTGTATTTGTTTGCTTTTTCTGTTTATTCTTAGCGTGTGCGGTTAAACCCACGACAAATTGGCAACATTGTTTTGTCCACGTGCAGAAGTGTCAGAGCCAGAGACATAGCGGCCATAGTATAGTTGTTAGAAGCGCAAACACACGCAGAGTTTTTCTTCATATTGTTTTAGTAGGCTACACATGCTAGTGCATGGACTAAAATCAGTCAGACGTCTGTATACGAATGTATAAGAGACTTCTGCTCTACACTACATTAATGATAATATTAAATGAGATATGATGACAGGTCAGGTGTCATTACTGAGAGTTCACAAACGCATGTACACAGGAAAGTAAATTCAAAAATACACATCAATGCCACTCCAAACACACTGCAATATTTGGAGATAGTTCCTTTAGTTTCTGAGAGTAATTTTCAACGCTACACGCCATGAGTTACTTTGGTTGATTTTGGGTCCTTTATACGACTTCCTTGTTGCAGATAATGATAATTCTTGTTGGTATTCTGCTTCATAGGACCCTTAACTTACAAACTACTAAATATAACTTTTTTCACATATTTCAATTTTTCAAATTAAATCTCCCTGGGTTGATGAAATAACACACTGTGCAGCGGTTTTGACATCTCACGTTGGCCATTTCAAACCATACAATCTTAATCATTAAAGTCTCTTTGCTCAGGATATTACTTTATTTTTATTTTTGCAGGCTGCAAAATTTCAGTACGATAAGCAAGTACATAACTGAAGACTTGTGTCCTGCCTTCGGTGCGAGTGCTCCCGGTTCGATTCCCGGTGGGGGCACTTGATCGAAAAAGTGTAAAAAGCATTTTTAGGCCAGCCATCCTGAATGAGGTTTTCCTGGGTTTTTTCTCATTCACACCAGGCAATTGCCGGGGTGGTACCTAACTTATCGGTCCCAGGCCGCTTCCTTCGTTCCCTTTTCCCAGATAATGTGCTCGTCGAGGGACGTCATCCTCATACGTGACGAGCTAAATGGCCATAGATGCCAAAAGCCCACAAATCTAAATCCTGAAGAGTTGTGTTTAAAACACAATATTTTCGGAAATTTATAAGGCCAATATCTTCTAAGTGTCTAAGTGTCGATTTTTTATTGTTATAATTTAAGCATGTACATGTTTAATATTATTGTCATCATTGGATCTTTCATTTTCTGCACTGTTCTTCATTCCATACATAAAATATATTAAAAAACCTGAAAAGAAAAGGAAAATAAATTAATTTCAACCATATGTATTACGTCAGATTTTGTCAGTGTTAGGAAAATCTAGGAAAAAAATTGCTAGAAATTGCGCATAACACAAAAGAAATTACTTCTTAAATATTTTAAAACGGAAGTTAGTCTATGTGAATAAAAAATAATGTAACGAAATTTGATAGCTAAGTTCTAGATTGCTCCACCGATTTTAATAAGTTTTGTTACTGTCATTTGCAAAAAAGGTTCGCATACACTGTAACTTCCAAATTTTTATTAATAACTCAATTTCTTCATATAATATTGCTCCTTTCTGTATTCCTTAACAAAGCAGTGTAGTCATGCAATTTATTTATGATTTTTGAGAAGAATAAAGCAAATTATGATTATTATAAGCAGAAAGCTTTATTGTTATGAAACATCAGTCGTTCAAATAATCACTTGAAGAATATTCCGGGGAAAATTAGAAAGAAAATGACTCGACAGAGTGCACAGATATTAGAAACACTCATAAAGATGTGAAGTTTAAAGAACAAAAGTCTACATATTTCTGCGATATCAATAAAGCAATTTAAAGATAAATTTATAAAACAATACCAAAGGTATACAGGGTGTCTGTAATGGGACTGACGAGTTCTAAAAGTGTACAGTTTTAATATGGTCAGAGATACAGCAGAAAAAAAAAAATTCATTGTGAAGCCATAACTAACTAACTAACTCTACGGCCTACGGAACCCGGAAGTTCAATGCCGCGTTCCACTGACTTCTATCCTTAGCTAACTGCATCCAGTTTCTACTTTGTATTCCAATCTCTGCGAGATCCATCTTAATATTGTCCTCCCATCTGCTCGTAGGTCTTCCTAATGATCGTTTTCCCATTGGTCTTCCAGTCAAGACTTTGAAAGCGTTTCTACTTTCTTTCATTCTAGCTACATGACCCGCCCACCTAAGCCTCCTAGACTTGACAACCCTAACAATGTTTGATAAACCGTATAAATTATGTAGTTCCTCGTTATGAAGTTTCCACCATTCCACATTCCCGTTCCTCTTGGGTCCGAATATTCGTCTCAGGATCTTGTTCTCAGATACTTTCAGTCTGTGTTCTTCCCTCAGAGTAAGCGACCATGTTTCGCAACCATACAGAACAACAGGCATGATTATCGTTTTGTATATTTTAAGCTTCAAATTCCTCGATAGATTTCGCGACGACAAGAGATTTTCAACCAAGTAGTAACACGAATTCCCTGCTTTTAGAAGACATTTAATTTCTTCGTGAATATGATTTTCCTCTGTTAATACTCATCCTAGATATTTGAAACTATCCACTTTATCAAAAGTATTATTTAATATTTTAACGCATCCATATTTTGCCGTATTACGGTCCCGACGGACTTCCATGTATTTAGTTTTCTCTGCATTTACTTCTAAACCCATGTCCCTGCAAGCGTTTAATAAGATCTCTGCATTTCTTTTTATTGTTCTCCTATCATTCCCTATTAAATTTACATCATCAGCATATGCCATAATCTGGTGAATACCGTTCAACTCTAGGCCCTGGTTGCTATCTTTGATTTTCCTTCATTATGAAGCCATAGTTTTCAAATTTAATCATTTTCAAAAGTTTGGGAAACAAAGTGTAATTATATTTTAATGTTTTTAATCTCTTTCGTGTTATGTATTTGTGTGTCACAAAAGTACGTCTGGAAATATATGTCAATGTAAAAACTCGTATGTTATGTGATTGTAAATAAATTGTATAATCTGTTTGTAAACAACTACACAACCGTCAAACAGCATGTTAGAAAAACATTTCATTTTGATGTGATGTCAAAATGAATGATGTCAAAGAGATTTTAATTAATCAAAATTTCATCAAAAAATCTTGGGAGCACGTGTGAGATTTCAATCGAATTATGGAAACTGCATTACAGCAAGTCAGCACTTTCCAGTAGTATATAAGTCTCAGATTACTTCCTGAAGAGAGAGTGAAATTAGTAGTGTAAAATAAAAAAATCAAATATCTCAGCAGTATCACAACAAAAACTTCACTTAATAACTAGTAAAATTAACGTGATAAAAATTTGAGATTAATACTCTAAAAGAAAGCTGAAAGCTTCATATCTTGTTTCCATCACCAGGTAATCTTCCACAGCGTGAAGGTATGTACCTATCAACCATAAACCTCTCTACATCAGTTTAAAACTAACACACATATTCAAATTAATATGTTTCAAACAAGCTACACAACACAATAGACACTAAATTCAAAGCTATTATAAATACACGTTTACAAATTCAATAACACATTTTCATTTTTATCGCAATTCTGTTTAACTTTAAACAAACAGCAATAAACATACCCAAATCATCAACACCTCTCGCTTGCACATCATAGGTGCGTCACAAAATAGTGTTAGTTCCAAATACTAACAGGTAAAATCTGGGTTACATATAAGTCTCAAAAAGTTACATCCTACTCAATTTTAATAATAAGAAAAAAAAACCAGATTCAGATGGTGGAGTATGCTGTGAGGGTTATACCTTCGAAGGAAAACTCAAAAAGTTTTGTTCAGCAAATTTTCATACTTGAACAACTACTGGTGACGGCGGTAGTATCGCCGATAAACAGAAATGGCGTCGGCAATCGAAAAGCGCGATGTGTGTGGTGGTTTACAGAGACAAAAAGTGTTGTTCAAGTTCAACGAAGCTTTCGACGTGTTTACCACAAGGATCCTCCATCAGGCAATGGTATCCAGGTGTGGAAGGATCAATTTTTATCAATGGGGAGTGCAGTGAAACAACACAGCGGTGGTAAATTTCGTGTATCAGAAGAAAGTGTGGAAGCAATAAGAGAGTGCTTCTCACATAGTTCGAGGAAGTCACTTTGCGCAGCGAGCAGGCAATTGCCAATTCCAAAGTCAACAGTGCACGATCTGGTACACAAACGATTACGTTTGCTCGCGTATAAGGTGCAATTGCTATAAGAAATTAAGCCCAATGATAAGCCACAGAGAGCAGCATTTGCTACTGAAATTCTGAACAGGATTCATTATGACCATAATTTCCTATTGAACATTGTTTTCTCTGATGAGGCAACTTTCCACTTGTCTGGCTGTGTTAACAGACACAATGTCAGGATATGGGGATCTGAGAATCCGCATGCGTATATAGAACATTCTAGAGACAGTCCCAAATTGAATGTTTGGTGTGCTGTAATACAAAAAGCAGTTATAGGCCCCTTCTTTTTCATAGAGCAAACCATAACAGGAAATGTGTTCTTAGACATGCTTCAGCACTTTGCTGTTCCCCAGTTACAACATTTGCAACCTCAAGTGATATTCCAATTGGATGGTGCTCCGCCGCATTGGAGAATACAAGTGAAGGAGTATCTTGATACTGAATTTCCTTGCTGTTCGATAGGCCGTGATGGGACAATTAGGTGGCCTCTACGCTCTTCTGATGTTACTCCCTCGACTTCTTCCTGTGAGGGTGTGTGAAAAGCCTTGTGTATTCTGGTGAAAAGGTGCGTAACCTTGATGAACTAAGAACCCTATTAGGAATGCGTTTGCTTCAGTAACGCCTCAGATGTTACAGAATACGTAAAGAGAGATTGAGTTCAGGCTAGATATTGTAAGAGTTACAAATGGAGCCACGTGGAATTACACTGAGTTAGAATGACTTGAAAGACCAAATAAACAGTTTGAGTTCTTTAAAATGCATGTTTTTCTTCTGTATCTCTGACCATACTAAAACTATACACTTTTAGAAACCGTCATTCCCATTCCGGACACCCTATATAAAGAGAGTAAAGAATTATTTCTATCACACTTAACAAAAGAAAGATTTCAAGAATCTAGATGTTGTTCTATTTGTATAAAAATATACTGTAGAACGAATAATGACTGATGGAAACCACAAGGGTAAACGTCATGATCATTTATTTAACAGGAGAGTTTGCAACTCATCTTTGTGATAATTGTAATTTAAAAGTAAAAGTATCAATTTGTGCTAGTTATTATACATAACTTGACAGAATCTGACCCTTATCTGTTTATAAAATATCTCGGTTGTAATGAAGAAACAATAGATCTAATAATAAATAGTTGAAAATTATACATAATGTTTAGTAACAAGATTGATACAGCCAAACTAAAATTCTATTCTTTTAGATTTATGGTACGCAGCTTAGATACACTATCATGAAATCTAAAAGTAGAGCAAGTGACTCATACATATTACTTCTATCCTGATGAAGAACAATATAAATTTGTAACAAGAAAAGGTATTTATTAAGATGAGTACATTGATGATTGGAATAAATTTAGAGCATGTTGCCACCTAAAGAACGTTTTTTAAAACAAACTTAACACAGAAATTAGTGATAAAAACTGAACATGCAAAAATATTTTCGGATATATTGAAGATCAAAAATCTTGAACAATATCATGAATTATGTTTTAAAAACTGCATGATACTGTCAGATGTGTTTGAAAATTTTTGAAACACGTATGAATGAGAATGGTTTTGATCCTGCTTGGTATATGATCGTTCCAGATTTACCTTGGGATACGATGTTGGAAATGGCAAATATAGTATTAGAACCGTTATATGGTTATGATATGGGATTAATGATTGAGATAGGAATGAAGGAGAATTTGTCAATGTACGAAGATATATGGTAAGGCAAACAATGAGCTGAGTTGATTTTGAGTTTAACGTCCCGTTCAGCAGCGAGGCTATATGAGACGTGGACCGACTGATTAACGTGGAATCCCAACCACATGAGCTCCCGCCGGGAATCGAACCCGGGTCTCCCACGCCAAAAGGCAAACAATGTCGACATGAAAGAATATATAAAGAAAGAGCAAGACTGGATGCTAAAAAGCTATGTATATGGGCTATGAGTCAATACTTGTCTTACAAGAGATTTTTAGTGAAAAATATATGAACTCATTTCATGTTAGTAAAATATAACATAATTTAAAGATAGGAAGTATATTAGAAGTTGAATTAGAATATCCCAAAGAGTTACATGATCATCATAAACACTAGCGGTGCAAAACATATCTCACCTGGCTCAAAACATTCAAAACTTGTAACAACTTATATGATAAAGAAAACTATATTCTTCATTATATGAATTTGAAGCAACGCATATCGCCAGAATTAGAACTAAAGAAAATATATATTCAATAGAATTTGAACAATCAGATTGCTTGAAGAAATATATTGACTTAAACACACAAATGAAAACAAAGGCAAGAAATAACTTTTAGAAGTAATGAGCTCGATGTTTGGAAAGATTATGAAAAATGTTACAAGAAGAGTAAATGTCAAATTTATAATCAACCCAAAGAAACAATAGGAAAAAGATAACTATAAAAGCACGAAATTATATACAAAAACTTAGTGGTAGTGCATATGAATAAAGTTGAAATAGTATTTACCAACATGATCTATGTCCGAATGTCTAACTTAGATATATCAAAGAGTTAATTGTATGACTTCCGTTGCAATATAATGAAACTGAATTATGAAGACAATATAAAAATATATTAGTCAATCACGGAGAGTTTTATTTATTACATTTAAGAATCTTTCATGAAGATATGAAAAGCATTATTAATGCATAATAATGAAATAAAGCCTTACTGGATTTAATGTTAAGAAACAGAAAGATAAGAAAATATAATGAATAAAGATTTTACATTTCATGAATATCATCATCATAATAGGTATTCTGCCTTCATTGGCAGGTCACTTGCCGCAGCTGAGAATCTTCCATGCTCCACAATCCTCCGCTAACTTCTTCGTCTTCACGTATGATTTTTCTGTTTTTATACCATCCATTAATTGTAGTCTCCTTCGCCCCCTCCCTCTCTTTCCCGCCACCATACCCTCTAGGACGTCCCTCATGATACAATCTCTTCTTAGGCAATGTCCCAACCAGTTTCTCTTCCTCTTCCTAATAATATCTAAAAGTGTTCTTTTCTCACCCACCACTTCTACACTCTCTCATTCGTTTTCCGCTCGACCTAACTAATTCTTTCCATTCTTCTCCACACTCACATTTCGAAGGCTTCCAGTCGATTTTCATCACCTTTACGTAATGTCCACGTTTCCGCCCCATAGAGTACAACACTTCACACGAAGCATTTTATGAGTTTTTTCTCAACTCTTTATTCAAGGTCCCACAATACAGACTTTTCTTCCTCCTAAAGGTTTCTTTCGCGATTCCTATCCTTGCTTTTATTTCACATTCGCACTTCATGTTATTACTAAGAATACTACCCAGGTATCGAAAACTATTCACTTGTTCTATTTTCTCCCCTCCTACTTTTACATTTGACACAGACCCCTTCGTTCAAATCACCATGGCTTTTGTCTTTCTAACATTTATTTTCATCCCATATTCTTCAAAGCCCATCCTCAGGTTTTCTAACATTTTATTGATTTCCTTTTCAGATTCTGCAACAAGCGCCATATCGTCTGCAAATCTTATGCATCTAATCATTCTACCTCCTACCGAAACTCCATCATCATCATATAGGCTCTGTTTCATTATCTCTTCTAAATAAACATTAAATAGTGTTGGTGAGAGGCAGCATCCTTGTCGAACTCCCCTTCCAATTGCACTCTCTTCCGTCAATTCTTCCCCTATCCTAACACTTACTTGTTGGTTCATGTATAAGTTTCTTATGAGTCTTCTATCTTTCCATTCCAACCCTATCTTTGTTAGAGCTCCCAACAACAATTCCCAATTCACGCAGTCAAATGCCTTTTCTAGATCAATAAATATAACATGCACCTCTTTCCCTTTTTCTATAAATCTTTCACCGATCGCCCTTAATAATCCAATTGCATCTCTTGTGCCCTTGCCTCTTCTGAACCCGAACTGCTTCTCTTCAACTTCTTTATTTGTTCTTTCATTTAACCTTCTGTTCAGTATTCGGAGCAGAATTTTAACTGCATGAGATATGAGACTAATATTTCTATAATCCTCACATCTCTTTGGGTTCTATTTCTTAGCCATCGGTATCATGATCGTTTTAAGAAAGTCTTTTGGCCATTCTCCTGTTTCATATATTTCATTGCATAGTCGGAACAATTCTTTCTTTCCCTTGTCTCCTATATTTTTAATGAATTCGATTGGTGTTATCTATTCCGGTTGCCTTTCCATTCCTAATCTCGGATATAGCCTTTTCAAACTCATCCCGAAGAATACTAAATCCTTTATCATCCTCGCGTACTTCATTTTGTACTTCAACATTTAGGCTACACGGTCTATCCCTACTCTCATATAAGTCTTCAACGTATTCTTTCCACCTTCCTATGACCTCATTTCTCTCGCTGACTACCTTCCCATTCTTATTTTCTACTGCCATCATAATACTCCCTTGTTTCCTCCGAAATTCCATGGATTTCACGTCCTTATACATTTCCTCATATTTCCCAACTCTTTCTTATTCTTCTATGTCGTCGCATTTTCTTTAGTAAAACTCTTCCCTCGCTCTGTCTGTTTCTCTTCGTAATCCATTATTTAACTTTCTGTACATCTTCCTGCCCTCTTCTGTATGATCATGTTTCCACATCTTGCTCTCTCTCATTTTCTGCAACATCTGCTATGTAACCCATGGTTTCTTAGCAGTTTTGTGTTCGCGGTAACCTACTGCATCTTCTGCAACCTGCTGTAAGCAACGTTTAATATGTTCCCACCGTGCGTTACTACCTGCGCCTATTCTTTCCTCGTTTGAGCATTTTTCTTCGGATTTTTCAACGAAAATATTTCTTATTTTCTCGTTTTCCAACTTTTCAGTATTCAACACTTTATTACCCACTTTATTACCTACTTATAATGCAGTGGAGATTATCAATATTATTACTTGTGAAATATATTGCATTATAATTCTTGATTTATGTTCACTTTTTAGGCTGTACAAATATATTATCCTTAAATAAGTCTTCGTCCAAATAAAAGTTAAAAAAAAAAAACGCACTACACATAAATGTTACTACTGTTTACAATTTTAACATTTTATTAGATCACATATTAGCTGATGGTGTTCACAATGAATACACTGGCTTTTGCAGAAATTGTGCATTTTGTAATGCGACAAAACTGATTATAATAACTATAGAGGCTTCCTATAAAATCCTCTCAAACATTTTGTTAGAAAATTTATCCAATACGCTGATAAAATTATTGAATATTATGAGTGCTGATTAGGTGAAAGCGAGCAACTATCGACCAGATGTTTACCATTCGTCAAATACTCCAAAAAAGAAATGGGAATACAATACTCTGGTACATCAATTATTTTCACTTTCTTTTGATTTCAAATTTACATACAATACTTGAGTTCCACTCACTTGATGATGCAATTAAATTAACTTTACATTACACATTCCAGTTCGTCTCCATTTGTGTCCAAGAGTATAGGTCTGGTTTAGAAGTATTTTGCGGCAAATGGAGTTGTAGTGTCATTACAGATAAGCCATGCTGGGTACAATTGCACGAGAAATCCCCACCAACTTGAGCTGGATAACCATTATTAGTTAGCATTATTTATGAACCACACAAGGATACCAACTGAATTATACAATGTAAATTGCACTACACTTCGTTGCAGTTTAGCGTCCCTTTCAACACCAAGGTTATAATGAAACATGGACCTACTGCTTCACGTAGAGTTCGAACCACATAAAATTACGCCGGGAATCGAATCCGGATATCCCGGGCGAAAGACGCGTACGTTAACGATATAGCCACGAGATAGTTCTAGACATAGAAAAATCAACCCTGTATTTCTTTAGAGTGAATATACCAGGATCAACTTTACATCGCCTGGTTCCAAAGGGCCAGCCTCCTGAAAGGGACTTGGAGAACAACCGAGAGATCACAAGCTAACTACTAAAATAAACTATAAAATTATCAATAAACTTCATAAATCTTACGTGTTTGATATATTGTCTTTCTTAGACTCCCATTGGAAATTTTTAAGTATTAAACATGTATAAATAATAAATATTAACAGATGAAAACATGGTGAGTGATTTGATGTTTGGAGTCCCGTTCAACAACAAAGCTATATGAGACGTGAAGCTACAGTTTAACGTATAATCCTAACTACACAAATTCTCGCCAGGAATTGAACTCAGATCTCCCGCGTAGAAGACGTCTCTGCTAATCACATAGCCACGAGGGAACTAAAGATAAAATATGATTATGACAGTATTATTATTATTATTATTATTATTCAAGATTTGAGATCTCAATGCTGAATCTGAAATCATAGATGTGTCAGACAGAAAAGCACATATGGGCAATGAGGGGGACAAATTTAGTGAGAAGTACACAGAGTTTAAGAAGGAGGCGCCAGGTAAACTTGGTTGGGAACCACCGCTTTAAACATTATCACTTAAACTTTATAACCTCCCGCTTGTCCTTCCTGCTTCGCCCTGCCATTGTGCGGATTTCATGCAAAACTAGCTTGTGTAGATCATCCAGCACAGATTGTGATGCATTTTACAAACTTGATGATATAATTGCACCGAGAAACCCTTATCAATAAAGACATGACAATAACATGTGTTACAAAATACTTCAACAGGTCGAATGCACGCACGAATTGCAGGACTTTAATTTTTCAATTACCTTTAGACGAAACTCGTAATGTTTAAATGGGCCTATTCCATCAGTTGATTTCTATTCTGCTACGAATGCTTATCAAGAAAGGATTTTTTCCCATAATTCACTGGAAAGTGTAGACACCTGAATAGCACAGAGAGTGGGGTTAAGAGCAAGGATATTAGATCTGAAATCACTAGCCTTAAAACACCGCAGACAATTGTTTCTTACATTTGCTGCAGATTTTGAAATCGGGTTCGCATTGCCTCTTCATAAATATGTGGATAGTGCTTGCACCTTTTCTGCAGGCCCGGGTTCGATTCCGGGCAGAAGCTCATGCAATTCATATTTCATGTTAAGCTGTAGCTCCACGTCTAATGTAGGCTTCTGCTGGAAGGGCCTCTAAATTCAAATTGAAAATGAAATCTAAATTACTACATCTTCCTTGTAAATTTCCAGCTTATGGAACCCGATAATGTAAAATTAATTTAAGAGACCTAGTAACCTTTCTACGGGAGAAAATATCTTTTCGCCACGCGGAGTACAACAGGGCAATGCATTAGACCCGGCTCTGTTTGCTTTGACTCTCCAACCCATTGTAAATGATAATTATACAGAGCTCAATATATGGTATTTGGACGATGGAACCATAGCAGGAAATACAGATTTAGTGTTAAGTACATTAAACAATATTGGAACTAATGAATCAACCATTGGCTTACCTTTAAATTGCTCCAAATGTGAAGTGAGTTTTCTGGGCGCCACAGATGATCAAATTGAGAAACTCTATCAGAGTTTTAATGAATCAGCACCAGGAATTCAGCCTCTAACATCATCTAATGCTGAATTGTTTGGCGCTGCCATTTCGGCCGATGCACGGAGCAAAATATTATCAGAAAAGATCTCCAAATTAGATTTATTTTTTCCAGATTAGGCAAACCTTTAGCGCATTCTGCATATTATATATTACGAGCATCACTTTCAATACCAAAGTTATTGTACTTCCTCCGATGTTCTCCTTGTTGGCGAGAAAATCACTTAGTAGAGAAGTTCGATGAAAAATTAAAAACTGGATTAAAATTTATTTCAACTGTTTTTTAGACGACATATCATGGCTACAAGCTTCTTTACCAGTTCGAAATGGAGGTCTTGGCATACGTCGCACCGTAGATATTGCTATTCCGTCTTTAGTCTATGGCTCTCGACAATTAATAGGATCTCTGCTCCAGTGGGAAGTAGATATAAACACGAATCAAGATGTGCATGATTGCATGGCCAAATGGACTGATTTAGTAAGATTAGATCCCCCAGCACTCGAAAGAAGAAATATCCAGTCAGCCTGGGATGATCCTATAATAAAACATCATATAGCTTCACTACTAACAAGGGAAGAGAGGGAGATTATATATCGAAGTGGAATATGGCTTATACACCAATCGAAAGCACTAATGATGGCTGTTACGAAACTATAATAAAAATTTTCCGAAAGCATATACTGTGCGAGTTATATGAATATACAGGGTATCTAGAAAGTCCGTTGCCACCTCTAGAAATCGCAAACGGTGAGACAGATGCCGAAACAGGAAAACACGTGTTTAATCATTATAAAAGTACAACGTATCAAAGCAAAAAGTGTTGTCTCAGGGTCACCGGGTCCCAGGCAGGGTCCAACTCAGAAATTACAAATGGTAAGTAGGTCAAGTAGCATATCATTGGAAAGCTGTTGGGAAATGAAAGAAGATAAAACAAATCTCGACTCTCTAAAATTACCCTTTTTAAAATGGTGGCCGGTCAAAATGTCAGCAAAAACGATCATTGTAACGTCTATAGCCAGTCCAAAAAACCTGAAACTGTGAGACAGATGTCAAAACAGGAAAACACGTGTGCCATCATTTGAAAAGTACAATGATTGAGAGTTAAAATTTTTGTACCAGGATCCTCCGCAGATTCACAGACGGGGTCCTACACAAAATTTTCAAATAGAAAGGGAGGTCAAATAGCATATCGTTGGAGAGCTGTTGGGAAGTGAATGGAGACGGAATATGTTTCGACTCTCTAAAATTACCCTGTGAAAAATTAATCATTAATCAAAATGTACATCCTTATTTCGATTCTTCGAGCACATTCACTTTCCATTTTGCAATCAGCATTTGTCATTGTGAGACACTTGCACGTATTCGCTGTTCCTGATTGAAGAAAACATTTTGTTTGAATCATTTTATACTTGATAATCTAGACAACGAGCATAAGTACCACTATTATACAATATAATATTAACTAGTCAGTTCTATACTCAAAAATGTCCAGTGTTATTTCTTTTCTTTTCTTTTCTTTTCTTTTCTTTTCTTTTCTTTTCTTTATTTCTTAATTTTATTTTCTTTATTTCTTAATTTTCTCTTTTTATTATATTTCTTTATTTCTATATTTATTTAGACATTATTGGGCCCAAATAGCAGAATCTCATAGTAAGGGCATGTCCTTTCTTTCCGTTGAATACAAGAATTAAAGTGAAAACAAACTAAATCCCGAGTACAGAAGGAAGAATTTTAACGCAAGATGTTTGCACAGTGTTATCGTAGAGCGTCCAAACTTGTTCCATCTGTTTTCATTTACCAATAGCTTTCAAACTATATGTTCTTTCACTTCCCTTCCCACTTGAAAATTTTGAGTATTACCCCAGACAACACGTACGTGTACGACACATGTGCCCTATCCATGCATAAGCCGTACATGTGTACATGTGCATTTGTGTGGATGATGAACACATACATAACCCGTGCATAAGTCGTACACGTGAATTTGCGTGGATGAAGCACACATACATAACTCGTGTGTGTGCACATGTGCATTTGCGTGGGTTATGCACACGTACATAACCAGTGACTAAGTCGTGCATGTGCACATGTGCATTTGCAGGGATAAAGCACACATTTATATAACCCGTGCATAAGCCGTTACGTGCACTTGTGCATTTGCGTGGATGAAGCACACATACAAAACCCGTGCTTAAGCCGTTATGTGCACATGTGCATTTGCATGGATGAAGCACACATTTATATAACCCGTGCTTAAGCCACTATGTACACATGTGCATTTGCATGGATGAAGCGCACATTTATATAACCCATGCTTAAGCCGTTATGAACACATGTGCATTTGCATGGATGCAGCGCACCTACGTAACCCGTGCTTAAGCCGTTATGTGCGCATGTGCATTTGCATGGATGAAGCACACATTTATATAACCCGTGTTTAAGCCGTTATGTACACATGTGCAGTTGAATGGATGCAGCGTACGTACGTAACCCGTGCTTAAGCCGTTATGTGCACATGTGCATTTGCATGGAAGAAGCACACATTTATATAACCCGTGCTTAAGCCGTTATGTACACATGTGCATTTGCGTGGATGCAGCGCACGTACATAACCCATGCTTGAGCCGTGCATGTACATATGTGCATTTGCGTAGATGAAGCACATTTAAATTATCGGTGCTTAAGCCGTTGTGTGCACATGTGCATTTGCACGGCTACTGCACGTGTGTATGAGACGTCCATAATACCGTGCAAGTGTATAGTTTTACTTTCATTCTTTTACTCTGATTCTAATCAACAATATAAAGTAACCTCCATTTTTGGTAGGTGTCGTTTTTCCTTCAAGCGGTATTATAGAGACTTTTCGACGAGTGACAGCTGAATGATTGTAAAAACTTCATACCGTCCTCTGAGCTAGGATACAAGATGAACAGATGGCAGCACTGTACCGTTGTAACTACTGTCAGACAGTTCATAGGTTTATAAAATTATTTTCGTGACCTATTACAGCAGAATATGTTGCGTTATTTGTTACTTGGCAAACATGTCAAAGATACTACTTAAAGATTTGCTCGTTGCAAATAATAAACTCCAAAAGTAAAATTCTCACTGACAATTATAAGTTACTTGTGAAATACTTTGAAGGTGATGTATTTGATGTTATAGATGGTGTTACTGCGTAAGGCACCATATATATAAACTCTTTTCTCCGTTGCATCTCGAATATGCTTTTACATCACCTCTGCACTACGAGGAAATCACATGTGTCCTACATGTAAGTCATCTGGATACTGCGTGTAAATCATCTCTGTCCTACCTGTAAATCCCCTGTTTACTACGTGTAAATCACCTCTGTTGTACATGTAAATTATCTGGGTACTGCGTGTAAATCACCTATGTGCTACGTGTAAATCACCTCTGTCCTACATGTAAATCATCTGGGTACTGCGTGTAAATCACCTGTGTTACGTGTAAATCATCTCTGTCCTACATGTAAATCATCTGTGTGCTACGTGTAAATCGAATATGTGCTACTTGTAAATCACCTGCGCAGTAGGTGTAAATCACTTGTGCAGGACGTGTACGTGTGCATTGCACATGTTCTGTGCACGTGAAGATGTTGAATAGGACTTGTGATGTATACGTGCATCACATGTACAGGTGTGCATTTATACAGATGATGCACATGTTGCATCCGTGCAATTATACATGTACTATATAGGTACTGTACGTGCATTGTGCTGTCTGGGACCCCGTCTGAGACCCTGTGGAGGACCCTGGGACAAATATTTTTACTTTCAATCATTGTACGTTTGAAATGATGACATACGTGTTATATGTTTTGACATCTGCCTCGCCGTTTCAGTTTTTTTTTGGGTGGCAATAGACTTTAAAATGACTTTTTTGCTGACGTTTTGACCGGCCGCCACTTTACATAGGACAATTTTAGAGAGTTTAGATTTGTTCCGTCCTCTTTCATTTTCCAACAGCTTTCCAACGATATGCTACTTGATCATCTTACCATTTGTAATTTCTGAGTTGGACCCCGCCTGGGACCCTGTGGGTGACCCTGAGACAATTTTTTTGCTTTGATACGTTGTACTTTTAAAATGATAAAAACGTATTTTCCTGTTTTGGTATCTGTCTCAGCGTTTGCGATTTTTAGGGGGTGGCAACGGACTTTCTGGGTACCCTATATATTCATATAACTCGCACAGTATATCCATTCCGAAACTTTTTATCACAGTTTCGTAATTGGCATCATTAGTGCTTTTGATTCCTGTCTAAATCATCTTCCACTTCAATATATAATCTCCCTCTCTTCCCTTGAAGCTCAACTGATAACCTGGAAGATAAAGCCAGGCTTCTTGATGTCACATCACCTGAAAGCATGGCTTCAAGCTTTACCTTTACCTTCTCTGGGATTACATCTATCTAACGAGAGTTTTCGAGTAGCCACTGCTCTACGTTTAGGAGTAGATATCTGCGAGCCACACGTTGCTCCGCATGTAACGACTATGTAGATAGAAAAGGATTGCATGACTTGTTATGTAAAAACAGTGCTAGCACGATTTCACGACATACCAGTGTAAATGACATTATTCTAAGAGCTCTCATTTCAGCAGGCGTTCCGTCAGTGAGAGAACCAAATGGATGCAGCTGTAAATGAAGGTAAACGGCCTGACGGAATGACGTTAGTGCCATGGAAAAAGAGAAGGCACTTGTTTGGGATTTCACCTGTTCAGATACTTATTCTCCCTCAAATATTTCAGATACATCGACTCGAGCAGAACTCGTAGCAGTACGAAGAGAGGTCGACAAAAGAAATAAATACATCAATCTATCGGACAAATATTGGTTTGTTACAATAGGAATTGAATCAAGTAGTTTAGTGGGACAAGAAGGGCTAAATTTTATTAATGAAGTTCGGCAACGCATATCGCTAAAGTCGATAAATACCCGAGCAACAGCATTTCTAATACAACGAATTAGTATAGCCATTCAACGCGGGAATGTGTCAGCTATTTTGGAAACTTTGCCAACAGGCAAAGAATTAGAAAATATCTTCCTTTTGTAGGCCGTTTATGAACCCAAATAATGTTTCGCGAATTTGTAATAAAATTCATTGTTTCTGTGCATAAGATTAAATATTTACAATTGATGTATATTTTTGACTAGCAGCGTTCACCCCGCTTCGCTGCGGTCACCCCGGAACGCAATAAACTTTGTTACTTAGATAATTTTTACTTTTTCGCTTTCAAATTGCAAGCGCCTGTCATTTATGTTAACCCGCCGAGTCACGTGGTCATGCGGGTTGCATATACATACGTTTATTTTTACCTATGATGAACTATGGAGACTTGAATGGTCCATTATCTCAAGACACTGGTAATTAAAAATTAAAGTGATATGATAAAAACCATCTAGGGTCCAAATCCTAACAACCCCCCAAAAATGAAAGAAATCGGTTCAGCCGTATTAGCGTGATGAGTTCACAAAGGATTTGTACGTTCTCTTTTATATATATAGAAAAGAGTAATTTGCAGTTCTGTAGACCCTATCGGATTATTATTCCATTTTAATGTGCATACCTCATTTACCATCTCTGTTTACCGGACGTTTAAATAAGTTTTCCGTTATTTCGTTGCTGTTATATGATGTATTCGTATCTATGCTTTTTGGTTCCTTGAAGAATTACTCTTAAGTTGCAACTATTACTGCCGTTGTATGTATAGTAAATATTTGATACACTGGTGGCTTTGGCAAAAAGGTCCATAGATTGGTCTGTACCTGTGAAATTGAAGATCATAAAACCCATTTTACACCTCAGAATAACGTTTCCACAGAAATATTGTATCTACATACAATAACACAACTGTTGTTAGGAAATGTAGCTTCTTATACAACGAAAGCAGTAACTGAATGTAGTTTTGTTTTTATAGACATCCTAACACTTAAACGAAACAATTGTATACAAGGGAGAAAATAAATTTAAGAAACATTTTTGTACATCTTAAAAGTAACAAAGCTCAGACGTTTTTAATTTTGCACCATCAGGTGACTGAAACCCAAGTTCTATATGTAGATTTCAAAGCAAAAGAAAATATTGCATTACAAAGTGCACGACTTCGGCAATAGCCAGTGTATTCATTGTGAGTGCCATCAGCTAATATGTGATCAAATAAAAATGTTAAGATTAGAGACAGTAATAACATTAATGTGTAGTGCGTTTTTTAAAACTTTTATTTGGACGAAGACTTATTTAAGAATAATATATTTGTACCTCGTAACAAGTGAACATAAATCCAAAATTATAATACAATATATTTCAAAAGTAATAATATTGATAACCTCCACTCTCTTTTCAAACGCACACACACACAAACAAAACAGAAAAATGAAAGCAACAAGCATAGTAGTAGGTTGAACTTGAAACTTTGTGACATCATCGGTACGTGGCCAATAAGAGTGCTACTTCAGCGATGAACCTCTTGGGATCTGCGAAAATGCGTACTGGACCTGACTAATGGACTTATTGAAACTTTGTGACTTCATCGGTACGTGGCCAATAAGAGTGCTACTTCAGCGATGAACCTCTTGGGATCGGCGAAAATGCGTACTGGACCTGACTAATGGACTTAAATCAGACTGAGGGGAAAACTTTTGCTGCTTACTGTACAACACTGCTGTTATAAATTTCCTTTGCTTCAGCATATCTTTTTCTCTTTCTTGAAGATCTACTCCTACAAGAAATATCTTCTAATTTCTGTGCTACTGATAATTCTTGATAGCTGAAGAGCTGGAGTTTGTTGTAAATAAGGAAATTAGTTCGCAAATTTAGTCTGCACAGCTAAATGAGACGATTATACAAGGAAAGAATAAAATCGAATGATTTATCAATTTATAAATTCAGTTAGAAGTCTTACCGAGTAACATCCAAACCGCAAATCTTATCCAGGTTTGAACATCTAATTCAGACATGAAGTATATATTGATTAAAATGCTTACTCCTGGAACAAATGGAACAAATGGAACCTGAAATAGAAAATGGCATAATTCAATAACGGTGTATTACATAATTGACATTTAATAAGTATATATGAAAATACTCAAATTTCTGGCGATTATTTTATTATAACATTTAGTGCTAAAACAATTTTCTAACTCAATTTTTAGTAAGCAAGTCCTTCAGAAGTATGAGTAATAATTTACTTGAACTAAAGTTTGCTTAAAGAGATCAATGGACGCATAATTCAATAATAAATTACTTTGGGAAGATGGCCATATTTTTCACCAGTTTCATGCATTTAAGTTCATGTCACTGATTGTGCTTAATCCTAGCACGTCCAAGGAAAGAGCGTTGGTGCTATGAAATGTCTACACTTTAAGTTTTTTATTATTTAGTATATAAGGCAATGTGTTAAGTCTTGTTCTGGTACTCAACGTGCCTGCATTTATAACAATACAATGCTAGCAGATTGACATTAAAAGTATAGCCCTTCTCTCCAGCCCCCTTGCTGACAGTTCCTCAATTCCACGTCGGTCGTCTTGTCATTAGAGGCAAAGAATTAAGGTCCTGCTGGTTTGTGAAATATCGTTATCTCAAGAACCGCTCCACGTACTGAAATAAGTAGTAATCAAGGGACATTGTCTGGAATATACGTTGGATATGGAATCAGTTTGATGCCAATCAAGTTCCTAAATTTTTTGTTGCGTTTTTCCAGTTGAGGGTGATTTTGTGTTATCGGTTTCGACAGATCACGCTTCTTGTTCACCAATCTTAGATAATCCTGATGTACCGTAGTGCAGTATACATGCGCTCCAACTGTTCCGAATAAAGGTCGACACTGATAGTACAATTATTAGTAATGAAATCGAAGTGGACTACTTCCTCGTAGCTACACCATACACACATTGTGTATCTTGCTCGAAATGGCCCTGCTTTACGACCTGTTCTGGAACATAGTTTTTGCTAATGCACTGTTTATACACATTGGGATTTGTACGCTACTAGCATCAATTATCCGCTTCGCTGGGTTAAATTAAGAAAAATAGTAATATGTTTCGTGAATCAGAAACTTTTTACTATTACCAAAGCGCTACTTGACATTGGTCATTTTCGATAATTTTTATCGGAATCCACGGCATCGGGTGTGTCATTGTTCATCTCAGCGACCCCGACACTGATATTGATCATTTTGACTATATATATTAAGTTTTATATATAGTCAAGAGTTATTAAGTTTTATTTATTTTATAAATTTCTCCCCTCCCCTTCCCTCCCCGTCCCCTAAGTTCTACAGCTAAATGATATAAAAAAATGCATGTCAGGTTTAAACCTCATCTATGTTGAAAGTTCTTTTTAAGATCGGTAGGGTGGTTTAAGCGAGATGAAGTCACAAAGACAGTCATCTTTATTTTTACTATTTTACATATATATATCTTCCCCTTCCCCCTCCCCTAAGTTGCACTGTAAAAGTGAAATGAAGAAAACATCCCAGGATCGAACCTCATCTATGTTCAAAGTTTGATCGAGATCGGTCCGGTGGTTTAAGAGTTATTAAGTTTTATTCATTTTCATATATTTCCCCTTCTCCCCCCCTAAGATCCACTGTCAAAATGAAATGATGGAAAACTTTCTAGGTTTGAGCTTCATATATGTTGTAAATTTGATTGAGATCGATCGGGTGGTTGACAAGTAATTAATTGACGAACATAATCACTTTTATTTTTATATTTATTGATTTTTGTATATCTCTCCACCACCAGTTCTTCTACGTTGCTCCATCAAAGTGAAATGATAAAATTCATCCCAGTCCCGAACCTCATCTATATTGAAAATTTCATCAAGATTGGTCGGGTGGTTGAAGAGTTATTAAGTTTTAATTATTTTTTCTGTTCCCCTCCCCCTCCGCTAAATTGTATCATCAAAGTAAATAGCTAAAAACACTCCCAGGCCAGAACCGCATCTACATTGAAAATTTTATCGAAATCGGCCGGGAGGTTCATGAGATAAAGAGTCGCAAATATAGTCACTTTCAATTTTATAATATACAGTAGCCTTCGCTAGCTGGGGGCACCGCCTCCAGATCCCCGAGTTTGCTCAACCTACGGCCTCGCATTTCTTATTTGTCGGTCTATGCTTCAACAGTGAATTTTGGGAACTTGCTCTTCATATTTCCTGAATCTGCCCATCCGGGGGCTTCGTCCACACACGTTGTCTTTGCTCGCCCTACGGCCTCGCACCTCTTAAACGCACAACTCTATCGTTTCTTTTCCTATCTCAACTATCTAAAAATAAGATTTTGTATCCCTTGAAAACACCCATTTCAATATCATGGTAATTTCTTCATCCCCCTTTAGACCCCTAAAAAATTAAAAATATTCACTTGTGACAATTTTCCTGTGCGTTAGTCCTCGAAGGCTATAATCATGCCAAATTTCATGATTCTAATCCTACCAGAAGTGCCTAAACATCTTGGGGTGTAGAAGACGTTCCTTATAAGTAACATGGGAAAGATTTTTCAGTTCCCCATAAAACCACTCTACGTTTGAAAACTTTTATTTCTGATGATTCACTTAGGTAACGCTAACGAAAGCGTACAAGCATACCAAATTTCAAGTTTTTATTCCAATTCTAAGTACCTAAAACATGAGATTATAGGTCCAAAAAAGGCCCGTTTAAATAACATGGGGAAATTCTTCATCCCCTCTTTAGACCTCCTAAAAGTTAAAAATATTCACTTTTGGCAATTTTTCTGTGGGTTAGTCCCGAAAAGCTACAATAATGTCAAATTTAGTCATTGTAGCCCTACAGGAAGTGCTCAATAATTTGGGGGTGTAAAAGGTGTTCCATATAAATAACATGGGAAATATTTTTCAATTCCCCATAAAACCACTCTAAAGTTGGTTTTTATTATTTTTTACTGATTACTTAGGTAGTGCTAACGAAAACGTACAAGCATACCGAATTTCAAGTTTTTATTCCAAGTACCTAACACATGAGATTATAGTTAAAAAAAAAGATCCATTAAAATAATATGGTGAAATTCTTCATCCCTTCCTTTCGGTCAGTTCCGGAAAGCTACAATCGTGCCAAATTTAATCATTTTAGCCCTTCAGGAAGTGTTCAATAATTTATGTCAGCTCATGTAGTTTTATATATAGTTAAGATAAGACTAAGATATAGCACTTTTCGTTGCATGTGACAATCCGTTTCAGAAACAGGTATCTTCTTATGGCTTTCCCAAGTTTCTGAGGTGACGCACTACAATGAACTGGGACATAAGGAGTTGATTTAACAATTATCGTGTGGTGGTAGATGGATTTTCCTTAATAACGTATCATATGGCCTCAGAATGTTACCTTAGAGTGGTCGGAAACTGGCTCATTTTCGAAATTTTACAATCTGCACACAATTTTTGGAACTACCCATGTGCAAAGTGCCGCCAACTTTATCGGTCCGCTGTCGCCTTTTGGCATATATACGCCAAAGTGAAGGAAAAAAATGACGGGTAGAAGCGGAAATCCACCGAAGGGGAAGCGAAGCGGTTGCCGTCGTCGTAAAGTTAGATGGTTGTTGTCGTTTTTTCCGCCAGGTGTGTATAGAGACTTTTCGACGAATGACCGCTGAATGAGTGTGATAATCGGTAACGTCCTCTGAGCTAGGATATAAGACCAATAGGTGGTAGCACAGTACTCACGTAACTATTGTCAGACAGTTGGTAGGCTTACAGAACTATTTTCGTGACCGATTACAGCAAAACATATAACGTTATTTGTTACTTGGCAAAAATGTCAAATATACTGCCTAAGACTTTGCTCATTGCAAACAATAAACTCAATAATTAAAATTGTCACTGACCATTACAAGTTACTTCTCTAATGCTTGGAAGTCGATGTCCGTATCATAAGTAAACGATCGTAAAATTTGGAAATACTCTAAATCCTTCCAACGGGCTACTAATGCTTCCAGAGCTAGAGTCCTCCAAGGACCACAAGGACTGAATCAAGACCCTCAGTTGCAAGCAACTACTTTCGCTGACTCTCTGCAAGCACAGTTCCAGCCCAATAGAGGCCAACTCGATCCTTATCTCCACCAGCACATTAGAACTACCTTATATAGTATACGAACTCAAAACCCTACACATGACATCAACCTCGTTACACCTCGGGAAATAGAATGACACATCAAATGCCTACCGACAAAGACAGCATCTGGGCCTGATGGGATTCGACCGGAAATATTGAAACATCCAACTCGAAAATTACTGGTCTTTTTGGCGTATTTATTTAATGCCATCTTTCAAACATGCTACTTTCCAAAGACCTGGAAGGAAGCCCGTATCATTACCATCCCTAAACCCGGAAAGAATCCGCTGCTTCCGGAAAACTATAGGCCGATAAGTCTTCTGTCCCATTTGAGTAAATTATTTGAACGTGTGTTCCTCTGGAGGCTGAAACAACATGTCGCCAATAGTGATCTTCTACCCTTCCATCAGTTTGGGTTTCGTGCTCAACATAGCACTACTACACAACTCGTACGAGTAGTTGATCACTTAACAGTGGCTTTCAATAGAAAACACCATACCCTTGGAGTATACCTGGATGTGTCCAAAGCATTTGATAAAGTCTGGTTAGCTGGATTGTTATATAAGTTATACACTCAAAGTTTTCCGGATCGTTTTCTGCATTTACTTCGTTCTTATCTCATTGGCAGAACGTTTCATGTGTCAGTTGATGGTGTCAAATCCTCGTCTAGGCCAATTAAAGCAGGTGTCCCACAAGGCGCTGTACTTTCACCGCTTTTATATAACCTCTATACAGCAGATCTTCCGACTCTACCAAACTGCTTTTTTTGCAACGTATGCCGATGATACCGCCTTTTTCACAACAAGTAGTTCACTTGCACAGTGCTACATCTATATGCAACGTCAACTAGACAGTTTTCAGGAATGGGCCAGACGTTGGAGAATTAAAGTAAATGCCGACAAAAGTTGCGCTGTCATCCACAGTAGGAGACGCATCCGCGCCCCCCGAAATCTAATCTATGATAACGCACACATTCCTCACGCCACGCATGCGAAATATTTGGGTGTGACTTTAGATCGTGGGCTCACGTTCGCCCCACACATCCAAGATATAAAGCAACGAGCATTACGGAAAATCTCGGCATTGTATCGTATTTTTCGCTGCAGTTCAATCTGTCATGAGGTCCACGTGCACATATTCAAGATGATAGTCCTGTCCACACTTTCTTATGCATGTCCTGCCTTGCAACATGCTTCTCATAGCCATCTTCAAACACTCGAAAGTGTGCAAACGAGAGCCGGTCGCATCATCACTGGTCACGATAGATATACACGCAACAGCCAAATTCTGGAAGATTTAGAGCTACCCCCTGTTAGGGAAGTTCTCCGGCATCTTCATCATAAGTTCTGGCATACTTTACCAAGACATGTTAATCCAGCTATAGCCACCATCGGCACCGAATGCGCTCTACGGAATGTTTATCGCACGCCACGTATATAACATCTTTCCATAGCTCGTAATTACATCATCAGCTACTCTGCGACAGTTGCAGATGTAGACTTCCAGACATAATAAAACAATAGTATTACCCAACAAGCCACCTGCCCATCTATATATATTCTTTATGCCATCTTACTCATGGAGTCAGGGGCTTCGGCCCGATACTCTTCACATAACTTCAGCATTACCGTGACCGTGACCGTATCATTCATACCTTACCAAGCAACCTAGCCTCTCTTGTGTCAGTTACTGTGCCAGCGAGGACCAAGTATAGCATACGTACTTGCGAGCATAGCACAATTACAGCACTTAGTGGTCTGACGAAAGTTTTCACTTTCGGAGGGTTTCTTGTTTTTTGAAAATCATGTAACATCTTTTTCAGTTTTTCATCTTCATCTGGGCTTTGGCCCTCGGCTCATCTATCACGATGACGGACACTGGCAAAGTTAACGGATCTACGAATCTCGGTCAAGATGTAGGATTACAACCTCCACCGCTTAACATCGGGCCTAACGGTCGCCAAAAGACGCAGCCAAGGATTGTTACGGGAACACCTCGTTCAGACCGTAACTCTATTCCTTCCTATGCTGACTGCATCACCAAAGGACATAGAATTCGTTCTCGATCTTTCTCTGATGGCGAACAAGCGCTAGATTCAAAGAAGCAACGAATTGCTCCCAGTGTTAATCAGACTACAACTGACAGCCATTGTATGGATTGGGCATCCACTTCTGCCGATAATCATCATCAGCAATACCAGCCAGATTCCGTGTACAACTTCTTGCTAACCGACTACGATCAGAAATATGACACTGTTCGTGCTGTCTTCCAGCAATTAGTCAAGTACGTCCCTCGGCCTGAAATCCGTGAAATTGTTAAGACACGCCACGCAGTGGCATCATTTTGAAATCCACTAACCCAAATTTTGCCAAGCATGTTCGCAACAAGGCAACTTATGAAATTTTTGGGATGAAAGCAAAGATTTCTACTTTACAACCGAGTACACGCAAAACTCCTCCTCCACCACGGCGGCCTCCTATGCTATCTGTAGTTATTCGTGGTGTAGAACCCGATCTTACTGATGAAATTCTTGCTGAACTCCATCAGGAAGGGTTACCTATAAAGCGTTGTATCAGGATGAAGAACAATCAGGGACCAACTTATCTCGTACGAGTGCTAATTGATCAACAACAGCTGATTGATCAACTTCTATCCAAGGGCGCATATATCTATAGACGCAAATATAAGGTTGAGCCTCTCGCACGCCAGCACCTCTGCCTGTTCGCTGCGAGAAATGTCAACAGTATAATTCACACCCAACAGCTGAATGCACAAACAACACCAAATGTGGCTATTGTTCCCGCGAACATCCTACAAAAAACTGTCCAAACCTTGAAGAACCACCACGTTGTGATCGCTGCTCTGAACGTCACCCAACGTACAGCTATAAATGTAAAGCTAAGCCTCAGCCTGATCCAGCTAAGCCTGAACTCGTTGTTCCCATACGTTCAGTCGATGCACCAACTCCACCAGCAAATTCATTGCGCCATCCAGTTACTGTCGAAGATCTACTTCGTTTTCTCACTATTTCACTACAGAACATCCACCCATTTCTTCGCAACCATATTCTAACTCAAATCATGCACGCAGCCAAACTGTTATTTAATCTACAACTACATGCAACGTATTCCGGACCAACAGTGCATTTTCAAATCCAACCACTTGAAGTTTATGTTTGATATGGACAACTCTACCTACGGACTAATATTCACTTTCATTATGAGTTACAATTTACTATTCCGTAACATACGATCACTGTTGACGCACCAACTGCTCTTTACACAGCTCCTACAGGAAGAACAAATTGCCGCATTTGCTCTTAATGAAACTTACCTTGCACCATATTTAACATGCTATATACCGAAGTATCACTTACTTCGACATAACGCACCAACTGGACCACGTCTCTATGAAGGCACAGCTATTGGTATTCGGCAAAATCTTCCTTATCGTGCAGTTACTGTTCCAGCTGCTCTTCACCTTCCTGAACATAACATGACGACAATTTATTTTAGATGCAAAACCATTACCTTTGTTACTATTTACTATCGTCCAGGCAGAGCTTTCTGCTATGATTTCTTCCGTTATATTCTTCCGCTGATACCAACTTCCGGCATTACATTATCATGGCCGACCTCAATTTTCATAGCCGTTCCCAACGTGACAAAGACAACTTTCTCGATTTTGTTCGGAATGAAACACGAGCTGAATTTCATACTTTACCGAAACCTACACGTCCTATCAGTCGCACTACTCCTGAGGTAGTCATAACTTCATCTTCACTATCTCAGTCTATTCACATATCTGTACTTGACTCCATAGGTAGCGACCATGTTCCCATCAAAGTTGAACTTCATTGTTCTCCCAACACTCAACCGAAGCTTCCTCCTCAGAAGGTCTACTGCTACCGAAGGGCAAATTGGGAACAATATCGCACCGATTTAGACACTGCTGTAACTACGCTCACAATGCCTAGTACGCAATACGAACTCGATCGAACAATCACTGGACTTACTACAGCCCTTCAAGACGCAGCACAACGTTCTATCCCAACAATCGAAGTTCAGCTACACAAACCTAAGTTACCTCCGCAATATTTACCATTTATTTCACCATCCCGGAGAGCTTTCCGTGAATATTTCGCTACGGGTAACCTTGAAGCGCTTCGGCTTCATCGCCAGTACCTAAGGATCACTCATAATTATATCGTTGCGTTCAAGAGACGCCACTGGATTCAAACTTGCAACACACTAGCTAATGAAACACATCCTACAAAATATTGGCGCAAGTTTCATCAATTAACAGGTAGAGTCTTTCGTACGCCTTACCCCATTGTTCATAATCATCAAGCAGTCCTTACGGATGCAAAAAAGGCTAATATTTTTGCTTCCTATTTTCAAAATATCTTTACACCTCTACCCGGTTGGCATACACCAGGTCGCTTGCAATCAACTATAAATCGACATACCGATGCAGCTTCTCCTTTCTTTCGTCCGTCTGCTGATCATGATTTAGAACCAAATAATCCTCTAACCATGCCGATTCAATCCGAAACTATTAGTAATACACTTAAAGGTAAACGGAATACTGCACCAGGATTTGACTCTGTTACATATGTACTCATCAGACAGGCGCCTCACTCTTTTCTACTCTTTCTTAGCACCATTTATACCTTTATTCTGCGAACTGGATATATTCCACTCGACTGGAAATACTCAAAAGTGCTTTTCTTTCCTAAACCAAAGAAACCTCCATCAGAAGTCACATCATATCGTCCTATTCACCTCACTAGTTGTCTCTGCAAAATCTTGGAAAGAATCCTTGTCCGTCGCATGCACGACCATCTTCACTCACATAATCTTCTTCGAATACACCAAGCTGGATTCCGACCAAATTTTAGTACTCAAGATCAATTATTCCGTCCTACCACAGCTATTTACAATCAATATAATACAGGTTTTCCTTCTTGCCTTGTAACGTTTGATTTGGAAAAGGCTTTTGACAAAGTTTGGCACCCTGGCTTACTATATACACTTCGTAACTATCTTCTGCCAACTTCGTACATCCGCTTCATACACTCCTTCTTAATAGGACGATTAGCTTATATCTCAATCAATGGAACGCTCTCTCATCCTATCTTGCTGCAATCTGGTGTACCACAAGGCTCATCATTGTCTCCTTTATTATACTTACTGTACGTCGCTGATTTTGTTATTCCTAATAACACCACAATATTTCAATTTCCTGATGACACTGCTTTTTTCACAACTGGCCGCACCGTACAATCTCTCAATAAAACCATGCAAGTAGCCATTGATGCATTTGTGCGATGGTGTCATGTTTGGAGGTTAAATATTAACTCTTTCAAAACAGAAACCATAGTTTTCTTACCACGTCGACGCCGTTCACGAGTACATCGAAACCCGAATCTACTTCGCCTTCAGGTTGACCTTACGCCTATTCCAGTTTCAAGTACTATTACGTATCTCGGTGTCATTTTTGACACTCATCTTACCTGGACTCCACATCTCACCAAACTCATAGGTCAAGCGCAAAATCGACTTAATCTTCTCAAACGATTAGTGGGCACAACCTGGGGATTAAGGGCACATACCGTTCTTAATACATATAAAACCTTCATGCGGAGTACATTAACCTATGGGCATACAGCCTGGGCATCTGCGCCCCTAAAATTCTATCAAAAACTTGCTATACTAGAACGCCATGCTATACACCTAGCATACCTCATAAGCCTACCTCATCCAACACGTTTACTTTATGAGATGATCGATTTTCCGCCATTATTAACGCACCTCGAACAACTACGTATACGTTACATCAGCAAACGTATAGCACAGCCCCATCCTATGATACTTGATATACTCCGCTACGACCGTGACAACGATGCACCACCAACATTCATTGACACCCCTCACCAACACTTCATGACATTATACCATTTACAGTTAGATGATGACATATTGGACCCCGAAATCTATACAATCTACCGACCGCATGAACTTTCATCTCATGTCTATCCATCCTATGCACAGTAATACCTATTAACAAGGGCCTCCTTCGTCTTCATCAGTTCCTGAATCGCCCCAGGAACAGAAGATAACTTCATTCGTCTGAACTAACATAACCTTGTGATGTGACGTCCAAAGCACTGCATTTCATCCATTCATTACAGTTGTTCATTTTATTACTGCAGCCCTCAACTTTCTTTTCCTCTCATATTTTGTGTTTATGTAATAATAACTGCCAATATTCTCTTCTAACCATTAACCTATTAGTGTTTGTGTTATATATATATATTTTTTTTCTCTCCTGGAATCATTTCAATCCATGTATGTTTCATATTAATGTGATGAATAAAGAAATAATAAACCTGACAACCCTTAGACCACCTACATTTCCATAGAGACACTTGATCTACAGTACAACACTTACCCGAAGAAAGAGCACAACCCTTTAAACGGGACGACGAACAAAAAAAAATCCGTATCATCCCCCCACTATATGCCTTACAATTTGCTGATGATACCGCTTATGTCGCATTGGGATCTTCAGTGGATCGCATTAATCAACTCCTACAACCAGCTTTGGACAAACTAGTTACATTGTGCGTGAAATGGAAGCTCAAGCTAAATTCAACCAAGACTCAAATGACTCTCTTTGGGCTTAAACGCAATAAATACTGTAATAGTCGCAATCCGGAACGTCTACATTCTAGAACTCTTTTTGACTTTCCAATCCCAATGCAAAACAGTCTCAAATATCTGGGAGTAATATTCGACAAACATCTTACTTGGAAGCCTCATCTGAAACAATTGGAAGCTAATATCCGGCGCCGTTTGAACCTTTTACGAAACCTTAAAGGCACCACGTGGGGTCTTAATACAAAACTTCTACTGCTAACCTATAAAGTCTTTGTACGCCCAGCACTCACGTATGGACATCTTGCCTGGTTATCAGCAGCACCAACTTACTATGAGCGTCTGAAAGTTCTCGAAAGACATGCCTTACGTCTGGCCTACTCTCTCGCTTTCGATACTCCCAGTGCTGAAATATATCGTCGTGCGCAATTTCCAACCATTTTGCCACACCTCTACTATCTACGCCAACGCTACATAGCGACACGAATCCAATTGGCACATCCCATTATCCATGAGCTGTTAGAGCAAGTTCCTGCTGTACCACGCTATGCCTACCCACCACTGGATCATCTCTTAGCAATAAACGAACGCACCGAAGCCATAGATCAATATAATCCTGACCGCCGAATCTACCACCGAAATCCACATATATATTGCCCATAACCTCCGTACATGTACTCAAGAAACATTTTAACACAATAGCCAACTCTGACACATCCTCGTCAACTCGATTTTGCTATTAGTTCCTTACTTCCATCCACATTATTATATAGCCTGAAATCATTCTCCATGTCTTATAAATCAAAACAGTTGAAAATAGCTCTGGCCACTGAGAAGGTGTTGCCTTCTACGGCCCGCCCATCCATTGGATGGGAATGAATCTTTTGTTAAAAAAATAAATAAATAAAATAAAAAAAACGTATCATCCTCATACCTTACCAAGAAACCTAGCCTCTCTTGTGTCAGTTTCTGTGCCAACGAGGACCAAGTATAGCATATGTACTTTGGAGCATAGCACAATTACAACACTTAGGGATCTGACGAAAGTTTTCACTTTCGGAGGGTGTCTTGTTTTTTGAACTTCATCTTTTTCATCTTATTCATTGTCATTTGGGCTTCGACCCTCGGCTCTTCCATCACGATGACAGACTTTGGCGAAGCTACCGGAACTTCGAATCTCGGTCAAGATTTAGGATCACTACCTCTAAACATCGGGCCTAACGGTCGCCAGAAAACGCTGCCACGTATTGTTACGGGAACATCTCGTTCAGACCGTAAGACTATTTCTCCATCTACCTACGCTGACTGCATAATTAAAGGACATAGGATTCGTTCTAGATCTCTCTCTGATGGTGAACAAACCCTCGATGCCAAGAAGCAACGAATTACTCCCAACGTTAGCCAGACTACATCTCCAGCTGCTAGCCACACTATGGATTGGACATCCACTTCTGCCGATAAACAACAGCAGCCATATCAATCAGATCCTGTATATAACTTCTTACTAACAGACTATGATCCGAAGTATGACACTGTTCGTGCTGTTTTCCAGCAATTAACCAAGTATATCCCTCGTCCTGAGATTCGTGAAATCGTTAAAACACGTCGTGGCATCATTTTGAAATCCAGTAACTCGAATTTCGCCACACATGTTCGTAACAAGGCAACGTATGAAATTTTTGGGACGAAAGCAAAGATATCTACTTTGCAACCGAGTTTCCGCAAAAATCCTCCTCCACCACGGCGACCTCCTATGCTGTCCGTAGTAATTCGTGGTGTGGAACCCGATCATACTGATGACGAAATTCTTGCTGAACTTCATCAGGAAGGGCTACCTATAAAACGTTGTATTAGGATCAAGAACAACCAGGGACCAACGTATCTCGTACGAGTGCTAACTGATCAACAACAGTTGATTGATCAACTTCTCTCCAAGGGCGCCTATATATATCGACGCCGATATAAGGTCGAGCCATCTCGCACGCCAGCACCTTTGCCTGTTCGATGCGAGAAGTGTCAACAGTATAATTCACACCCAACAGCAGAATGCACAAACAATATCAAATGTGGTTATTGTTCCCGCGAGCATCCCACTAAAAGCTGCCCAAACCTTCAAGAACCACCACGTTGTGATCGCTGTTCTGAGCGTCACCCAACATACAGCTATAAATGTAAAGCCAAGCCGCAACCTGATCCAGCTAAGCCTGAACTTGTTGTTCCTATACGTTCGGTCGATGCACCAACTCCACCAGCAAATTCATTACGTCATCCATTCACTGTAGAAGATCTTCTCCGTTTTCTCACTATTTCATTACAGAACATTCATCCATTTCTTCGCAACCATATTCTAACTCAAATAATGCACGCAGCCAAACTCTTGTTTAATTTACAACTACATGCAACTTATTCGGGACCAACAGTGCATTTTCAAATCCAACCACTTGAGGTTTATGTTTAATATGGATAATTCAACCTATTCACTTATATTCTTTATCATTATGAGTTACAACTTACTTTTTCTTAACATACGATCTCTGTTGACACATCAAGTACTCTTCACCCAGCTCCTTCAGGAAGAACAAATTGCCGCATTTGCACTAAATTAAACTTATCTTGCACCATACTTAACGTGTTATATACCAAAGTATCATCTACTTCGCCACGACGCTCCAACAGGCCCACGTCTCTACGGAGGCACAGCTATTGGTATCCGGCACAATCTTCCTTATCGTGCAGTTACGGTTCCACCTGCACTTCACCTTCCCGAACACAACATCACGACGGTCTATTTTCGAGGCCGCACAGTTACCCTTGTCACCATTTACTATCGTCCAGGACGAGCTATTAATTATGATTTCTTCCGCCACATTGATTCCAATTTCCGGTATTACATTATCATGGTCGATCTAAATTTTCATAGTCGCTCACAACGAGACAAGGACAACCTTTAAGATTTTGTTCGGAATGAAACACGAGCTGAATTCCATAATCTACCGAAACCTACACGTCCTATCAGTAGTATTACTCCTGATCTAGTCATAACCTCATCTTCTCTCTCTCAGTCCATCCATATATCTGTGCTAGACTCAATAGGTAGCGACCATGTTCCCATCAAAGTCAAACTTCACTGTTCTCCTAGCACTCAGCCTAAGCCCTCTCCTCAGAAGGTCTACTGTTACCAAAGGGCAAATTGGGAGCAATGTCGTTCCGACTTAGACGCTGCAGTAACTTCATTCACTATGCCTAGCACACAATGCGAACTCGATAGGACAATAACTGATCTAACTATAGCCCTTCAGGACGCAGCACAACGTTCAATTCCAACAATTGAGTTCAGTTACATAAACCTAAGCAACCTCCGCAATACTTACCATTTATTACAGCCTCACGAAGAGCTTTCCGTGAATATCTAACTACGGGCAACCTTGAAGCGCTTCGCCTGCATCGCCAATACTTAAGGATAACTCATAACTATATCGTTGCTTTTAAGAAACATCACTGGATCGAAACTTGCAACACACTTGCTAATGAAGCACATCCTACCAAATATTGGCGCAAATTTCATCAACTAACTGGTAGAGTACATCATACATCATACTCCATCGTTCATAACCATCAAGCAGTCCTTACGGATACGGACAAGGCCAATATATTTGCTTCTTATTTTCAAGGCATCTTTACCCCACTACCCGATTGGTATACACCAGACCGCTTACAATCAGCTATCAACCGACATACCGATGCAGCTTCTACTTCCTTTCGACCATGTGTTGATCATACTTTAGAACCAAATAATCCTCTAACCATGGCAATTCACCCCGAAAGTATCAGTAATGCACTTATAGGCAAACGGAATACAGCACCAGGCTTTGACGCTGTTACATATGTTCTCGTCAGACAGGCGTCTCATTCTTTTCTCCTTTTTCTCAGCAGCATCTATAACTTTATTCTACGAACTGGATTTTTTCCGGTCGACTGGAAATACTCCCAAATTCTTCTTTTCCCTAAACCAAAGAAACCTCGATCAGAAGTCACATCATACCGTCCTATTCACCTCACAAGTTGTCTCTGCAAAATCTTGGAACGAATCCTTGTACGCCGCATGCACGACCATCTCAACTCACATAACCTTCTTCCAATTCACCAAGCTGGATTTAGACCACATTTTAGCACTCTAGATCAATTAATCCGTCTCACCACAGCCATTTATAATCAGTTTAATACAGGCTTTCCTTCTTGCCTTGTAACGTTTGATCTAGAAAAAGCTTTTGACAAGGTTTGGCACCCTGGTTTACTATACAAACTTCGTAATTACTTTCTACCACCCTCGTACCTCCGATTCATAAACTCCTTCTTAATAGGGCGACTAGCTTATATCTCGATCAATGGAACGCTATCTCATCCCATCTTCTTACACTCTGGAGTACCGCAAGGCTCATCTCTGTCGTCTTTATTATACTTATTGTACGTCGCCGATCTAGTCGATCCTAATACCACCACAATATTCCAGTTTTCGGACGACAATGCATTTTTCACAACTGCCCGCACGTTACGATGTCTTAATAAAATCATGCAAGAAGCTATTGATGCATTCGTGCGTTGGTGTCATATATGGAGGTTGAACATTAACTCTTCGAAAACACAAGCCATAGTTTTCTTGCCACGTAGACGCCGCTCTCCAGTCCATCGAAATCCGAATCTACTTCGCCTTCAGGTTGATCTCACGCCGGTTCCCGTGTCAACTACTATTACGTATCTCGGTGTCATTTTTGATACTCATCTTACCTGGACTCCACATCTTACCAAACTCATAGGTCAAGCACAAAACAGACTTAATCTTCTGAAACAGCTAGTTGGCACAACTTGGGGACTACGAGCATGTTCCGTAATCAATACATATAAAACATTCATGCGGAGTTCGTTAACATACGGACATACAGCTTGGATATCTGCACCGTTAAAATTCTACCAAAAAATTGCTATCTTCGAGTGCCATGCTCTACGCCTAGCATATCGTATAAGTCTGCCGCATCCAACGAGATTACTTTATGAGATGATCGACTTCCCACCATTACTAAATCATCTTGAACAACTTCGTGTACGTTATATCTGCAAACCAATTGCTCAGCACCATCCCCTGATGCTTGATTTCTTCGCTACGACCGTGATAATGATGCACCGCCTCATTACGTTGACACTCCCCTTCAGCACTTCATGACACTATATCATTTACAATTAGATAACGATGTGCTGGACCCCGAAATTTTTGCAGCGTATCGCCCGAATGAATTTTCATCTCATATCTATCCATCATACGCACAGTAAGTACCTATTAACAAGGGCCTCCTCCGTCCTCATCAGTTCCTGAATCGCCCCAGGAACAGAAGATAACTTCATTCGTCTGAACTAACATAACCCAGTGATGTGACGTCCGGAGCACTTCATTTCATCTATTCCATTAACTACATTTGCACCTTTTGTTTTTGAGTCCACAAATCCCTCCATGCTTTCTGTTCATGTAATACCTGTCAATGTTAACATATTCACTTATAGTACCTAAAATATTACCGTTCATGTATGTTTTTTTTTATATGTATGTGTGTCTATGATTAATATTAATATGATGAATAAATAAATGATAACTAAGAAACCTCTTAGACCACCTACATTTCCTTCAATTCAATCAGTCAAATTAATGCACTTACCCGAAGAATGGGCACAACCCTTTTACCGGGATGACGGACAAAAAAAATCCGTATCATCATACTTTTACCAGCTTGACGTACAATACGTCACAAGCTGTATTTGGTACCTAGCCTAGCCTAGCGGAGAATCGTTAACGTGCTTTCGAGGACATTGTGTTGCATACGCACAATAGAGACCAGCACGCATACTATCTCACTGAGATTGACAGTACTTCTCACTGCTGGAGGGTGAAACCTATCACCATCGTTGTACACCGTTTCATCATATCATCTCATATCATCGACATCATCCTGACTGATCATTATTGTTCTCTTCTCATATTGTACTGTCTTCGTTCACTCCGCAGTCTTCGCGATCCGTGGGTGTGTCCCCTGTGAACTCGATGGAGTGCAAGGGGGCTAACCCCAGAGCGGGTCCCAATTCCCAAAAACGATAAGATGAAACACTACAATCACAAAATCAGAAAAAGCAACCTCGTCCTCGATCAAGATCTCCTGTCAGTCAGGCCTCCGAAAGTGACCTATATGATCTAGCTATGGACATCGCTTCAAACCAACCTCCAGCAACCTTCAATTATTTTCTCACTAGTGCTGACAACAAATACTCTAATCCTAAACACATTCTAATTCAACTTATGAAATACTATGCGCGAGCTAATGTATCAGAAATCATCTTCACTAGAAACGGAATAATTATTAAATCTCCAGACCAAAACTTCCTTACTACAATAAGAAACAAAGCAGGCTTTCACATTTTTGGCGAGAAAGCTAACATCCAAGCTCTCTCTCAAACCAGAAAAAAACCAACCACCGCCGCCTCGACGCCAATCCATGTTTTCAGTGGTGATAAAAGGCGTTCCACCAGCATATTCCGATGAGGAAATCCTTGACCAATTAAGACTCAAATGTTATGAAGTACACAAATGCATTCGCATCAAGTGTCAGTCAGGTCCCACCTATCTCGTTCGAGTTCTTACAGCATCCAAGGAAACAGTAGACGATCTGCTGCAAAATGGTGCTTATATCTATCGCAGATGCCATAGAGTAGAACCATCCCGCACTTCACCACCACTTCCAATCCGCTGCAAAAGATGCCAAACATATGCCTCACATCTGACTAAAAACTGTTCAAACTCGCCCCGCTGTGGACACTGCAATGAGGACCATTCCACTAACAACTGTCCTAACCTGAAAAACACCTCTATGCAATACCTGCCGTCAACAACACCCAACCTACAGTTATAAATGCCATCAAAAACCTGCTCCACCAACTGATAAACCTGAACTATCCGTTCCCATCCGCACCACCGATTCCGCTACACCACCTGGTAACTCCTTATGAGAACCCATCACAGCTGAAGACTTGCTCCGTTTCACCACTCTTGTTCTTCAAAATATCCACCCTTTCTTACGCCCACACATTCTTATGCAGGTCGATCACATAGCCCAATAATTATTTGGCCTACAACTTTCTGCTACTTACACCGGTCCACATGGCCACTTTTCCATCACATCTACTAAAACAGATCCAGAATGGCCATCTCTATAATTTACAACCACCGCCCAACAACTTCTAAAACACTATCAATCTTCATGGCAGTCACTTTCCTCTTCCTTAATATCCGATCTCTTCTCACAAAGCAGTTTTTGAACAACTCCTAAGGGAGAAACAAATACAAACTTTTGCGTTGAACGAAACCTATCTCAAACCTACACATCATGTCGGTTTTCCACAGTTTCAACTACACCGTCATGATTGCTCTAGACCATACCCAGGGCCACCAATAGGGGGGATGTATGGCGCAAGCTGCGCCATTGAGAAAAATTTTGGGGGGATTTTACTCTACTTTCGAACTAGCAATTTTGCTGTCGGAATAGCGTTAAAACACGATTTTGAGAAGCTAATTTTCAAAAATTTTCCGGGGTCAATCCCCGTACCTCCTGCTTCGATACTCGATGAATCAAGTACCACGCAAGTAGCCGTATGAAAGGAAAGGTTGGTTCGTTTTAAGAGAGAAGGGCCGCCCACAGGAGGGATGAATGGAGCAAGTTGTGCCATCGAGAAAAAAAATGGGGGGAATAAAAAAATTGGGGAAGAATTTTACTCTAATGTTGAAAAAGTAATTTTGCTGTCGTCAGAATAACATTGGAACACGATGCGATTTTTTTTAAATCTCGAGAATGAATCTCCCTCCCCCCTGCTTAGAAACTCTATGAATGAAGTACCGCGCAAGTTGCTATATGAAAGGATGGCGCCAAGTTCTGGTGAACAACAGTTACAAACACTCAAGAAATCACTTTCAAATTAATTTTGAAACTTGCCTATGTTGTCTGTTGAAAATTATAAAGTAGTTTGACATAATTGTAAGCTAGTGGTAACCATACAGACAACAGCCAAGTTTCAAATCTAAATTTGAAGTGAGCCAGTGAGTGTTTGTAACTGTTGTCCAACAGAACTTGGCGCCTATATTTGTGATTTCAATTCTTTTTAAGGCTACTCGTACTTGGCTCTTTTACAGGAATGTTTTTGTAGGATATCACTTCTTTTTGTAGGCTAATTTCGAGGATAACATTTTCTTTTGGTATCAAACTCAATAACTTGTAACTTGCGTCTTACTTTTCATGTACAAGGTAATTATATCAATATTTTGTAAATAAAAAATAATACTACTAACTGTAAAAAAAGAATACCTGTGCCATACACAGTGTGTAGAAGTTTTTATACCCTTATAGAACATATTTAGTATTGTACACTACCAAGACTACTAATAAAAGTAACGCCATTATTATAATTACTACTGCCCCTAGTACTACTACAAGCATTCTATTATACTACTACAGAAAATAAAAACAACAACAAAAATAACAATTACTAGTACTATAAAAAATACTGCTACACTGGGCAATTGTTTTTAGGGGACTTGAGTTTTGAGGAGGGGAGATATTATTAGTTTTGGGGGGGAGTGCGCCATCAGCTTTGGCCATCAGGGGTGACCATACGAACGAGCAAATGGAGGCACTGCAATTGGAACATATCACAATATCCCTGTGCGTACTCTCTATTTTCCAAAGCCACATACTTCCCGAGTATTCCATAGTCACACTATATTTTCGCACCAAAATCATCATTCTATGTGCTACGACCAATAATTTTTCTCTTTTTTTACCGGTCGAGAGAATATAATAACATCAATAATAATAATAATTATTATTATTATTATTATTGCTGTTATATTCTGTCGACCGGTAAAAAAGAAGAAATTTATTGGTCGTAACAGTGGCGACCTTAGCGTCGGATTTGAACTAAGTGAACATATTCCAAAAGTGAAAATAAACTGTAACAAAGATATATATATATATATATATATATATATATATATATATATATATAACTATTAATAAATTTATTGTAAATTTGTGGATAAGTGAGTAAAGCTGGTAACGTGAATAATATAGGATTTTCTTAACTATGAGACTGAAGTGCATGTCGTAATACGATGAATAGTAAAATCGGAGGACGACAAATTAACTGTATTTTAGATACTGGCGCTGAAGTCAACGTTCTTAACTATAAAATTTGGAGGACTATTCAAGAGACCTTTCCAGCGGCCAAGTTAAAGCCAGCTTCAACATTTAATTTAAAGGCTTTTGCCGGAAAGGATACTTTTACTGTAAAGGGTTTCCAGAACATAACTTTGAAGATCCAGGACAAGTTATTTGATGTTCCAATTTTTGTGGTGAAAGATATGCAAGCTTATTTGCTGTTAGGTTTACCATTCTGTATAAAATTTGAATTGAAGTTGGATAGCGAAAAGAAGAAACTGTACTTACGAGATGATAACAAATCAGAAGTTGTTTTAGATATATATACCCCAAAGTATTACTAATACAGTTTGATACTGAACGAGAAATTAACGAAACCCGCGCTATCTCTAATAATTCTCTTGATAATGGAGAAATTCCGGATACTAAATTGATAAATTATGTAAAAGAAAGAAAAGATTTGGATGATAAATCAAAAGATAAAGTAATAAAACTTTTGCTAAAATACAAACATCTTTTTAATGAATATCCCAGACAGACAAAATGTGAACCATATAAAATAGAATTAACTGATAAGGAACCTGTAATTGGTAAATTATGTCCTATTCCTCAGGCTATGCAGGAGGACTTTCAAAAGGAATTAGAGAAATGGATCAGATTAGGAATAGGGGAAGAAAGGCCAAATACCTATCGTAACCCGGTCCATTGTGTTCGAAAGGCATCTGGAGGAGTTAGACCAGTGATAGACCTTCGTCTGTTAAACAAAAAGGTTATTACACCCAAAATACAGGTTGAGCCTATCGGAGAAATTCTTGGCAGAATTTCTTGGGCATATGTATTTAGTTCCATGGATGCCACTATGGGATACTATGGAGTATCATTACATCCAGATTCGTATGCATGCACGAGTTTCGTATACTTAGGTCGTCAGTTTGTTCTTCGTAAATTACCTATGGGTTTGAAGATTCTCCTGCTATATTTCAAAATATAATGAACACTTACTTCGGTTTAGACACTAGAAACTTTGTAACTGTTTATTTGGATGATCTTTTATGTTTTAGTTCAAATTTGGATGCTCATTTTGAGGATTTAGAAAAGGTGTTAAAAATTTTTCAACCTGGAAATTTTTATCTTAATTTCAAAAAGTGTCAGTTCCTACAAACAGAGATTCTGTTTTTGGGCCACGTAGTAAGTCGTGAAATGGTTAAACCAAATCCAAAACATAATGAAGTTATTCGGCATTTTCCGACACCAAACACCAAGAAAAATTTAAGATCATTTCTTAGAATTCTGTCATGGAGAAGGAAGTTCATTCCTGATTTTGCGAACTTGACAGCACCATTGTACAATCTTCTGAAGAAAAATGTAAAGTTTCAGTTAAGTCCTGAAATAGTAGAATTATTCGAGCAACTCAAGATATTACTGTGTGAACCTCCAGCATTAAATCAACCAGATTTTTCGAGAGCATTCCATCTATATTCGGACGCATCATCTGAAAATTTAGCTGGGTACTTAGCACAATATGGTAAAGAGAGTAAAGAAGATTTGTTGGTTTTAGGGTATGCTAGTCGAAAACTAAAACCATATGAACCTTCGTATTCAATTTTCCAACTTGAGTTAGCAGCAGTTTTATTTCTATGTGAACATTTTGCATATTACATTCTTGGCAGGAAAATCACAGTTCATTGTGATAATAGTGCGGTAACCTACGCGTTCACATTTCAAAACTTAGATTCAAGAACTACAAGAATGCTACTTAAATTGCAAAGATTTGATATTTCATTCGAGCACATAAAAGGTCATGATAATAAAATTGCTGATATCCTAAGTAGAAACACTCCAGAAATACCAGGAGAAGTAACAACTTGCCCGATAAATTTTCTTACAAATGATGAGTGGTTTGATAAAGAGGAATTTGAGGCTAAGCAGAAGTGCGATTCCTATTGTAAAGAATTAATTTGTAGAATAACTTCCAGTCCGGAGTATCCTAATGTTCAGCTAATTAATAATTTACTCTTTATTCAGAATAGAAAATCAAATACTTGGCTATTGGTTATTCCAGAAGATCTTATTCTAAAATGTATTAAAATGATTCATGAACAAGGTAACTTTGGTGTAACTAAATGTTTGGTCTTTGCAAGAAAGTTGTTCTGGAAGAAACAAAAACAAACGTTTTTGAAGTATATCAAAAATTACGAAATATGTGTAAGAACAAAGTTTTCAAACCGGGCTATCGCCAGAGAAAATATGCATATTGATGCGGATAAACCGCAGCAAAAATTATATATTGATCTCGTGGGAAAACTTCCTTGTAGTTATGGGTTTTACTACATACTATCAGTGGTGAATGTTTATACGATATTTGTTTGTTATTTTCCATTGAAAACTTCTACAACTTCAGAAATTATCAAAACATTAGAGAAAGAATATTTTCATGTTTTTTCTTATCCGACTTCTATAATTTCAGACAAAGGTCCACAGTTTCTATCCCATCTGTGGAAATCATATTGTAATAAACACGGAATTTACCATATGCTGACTACTCCGTACAATCCGAAAGGGAACGGAATCGTAGAAAGATCTCATAGAGAGTTAAATAGAATCATTAGAATGATGTGTCAAGAAAATCACTCTAAATGGAAAGACAGTATCAGAATAGCCCATAACTTAATTAACCATTCTTATAATAGTGGCAGAGATTGTACGCCTGCTGAGTTATTTCTATCTTATTCAGCAAGCGACCGGTTTAAAGAAAATTTCTCGTGGCCTTCTGAAAATAATAATTTTACTATTAATAGGAAATATATTCAAACAAATCCGAGAAGTATAAGTAAAAGATTGAGAAAGCGGGAAAAATCTCAACAGGAACCTATAATTCAAGAAGGTAATTTAATTATGATAAAGACTCATCCACTATCAGATGCTTATCATAAAATAACACATAAACACATGCCTACCTATACAGGACCATATGTGGTAACCAAAGTAAATAAAAATAACGTTTCACTAAAAGATTTGGAAGGGAGAGTAGTATCGAGTCAGAATTTTTCCAATATTAAGATCTTTGACTGTTCCGATGAGAAACGCGAAGAGCTACTTGTTAATTTTAAATAATGATTTCAATTTTATGTTTAATGTTTTAAGTTTGTTTAATGTTTTAAAAAATATATAATTATATTTTTTGTCCGTCCGCGGAAAATGTAACGGATCCTTCGGAATCCGTGTCATTGATTGTTACAGTTATCGATCGTGTGTTTTGTTAGTAATCCCGATTTAAAAAAGAATGACTAGCGTTTGTCTGGATATGAATTTATTAATTTTCTATAGTGTACAACCGTATTCTCAAGCTGTAACGGGTATTCACCCGTTCGTAAATTTTTCCTTAGGTTGTAGTTCTCAGTTAAATAATTTGATTTATAAATATGATAAATTAAAGGTAAATTTAAATTATATATATTGCTTAAGGACTGCACATGATTAGATATACTTTTTTAATTCCAACATTTATAAACTTTTAATATAAATTTAGCTACAGTAACAAATGTGCAAGCTAAACTTTCTTTATCAGTATAGTGCATGCTGATTATATGTAATTATTTATATTTTAAACTTAGTCTATTTTCCACACAAAGAAATTAAGTATTACAAATATTTAACTATTAATATTGCAAATAATGTCGAACAGTGCATAAACGTTGATGGCTGTAATTGCTTCTCTCAATCGGTGCTTGCCATTTATAAGTACGGGCAGTTGAAATTAATAGCAACAAAACAACTGACGATCGAAATTCAGAGAGAAAGTAAAGAAATAGTGCTGTATAAAATATATATTTTATACATTTTTTGGATGAAATAATTTAGTATCAACATTTATTTAGGAATTACGGGAGTAAATTTTGAATGTTAAATATGATTCAAGGCAAATTCTAGTGTGTTCATAGCTCGACATTAGTTGTTAGGTGTGACGTATGAATATAATTTTGAAAAACTATAATCGGTTTATGCGTTGGGATGAGTGCTGCTATTATTCAATTTAAGTTATAAAATTACATTTTGGGCCATTTTATCTATGCGAAATTATTGATTGGAAGTTTGATAATGACAACAGAAGCAATGAAGTAATCTGAGTAGGACTTCGCACGTGAATTTCAGTGTAGATTATGGACTTGACACCAAGATGATGATTCGTTTGTAGTACTGTAATGTGGTGTTCCGACACCGACGAATAATCTCTATCAGTCATGGGAATGTACTGGAGGCACAACGAGGAAGTTTATTTGGGACACGAACGGTGCTGGATGGTATAACCGTTTTATAAGGTAATCCCTAATCAATTATTTACTTCACAGGAGTTCAGATAGCTGCAGTGTGAATCCCAGGATGACTGATTAATACGGAAAATTTTGCAATAGGTTTAAATACAAAGTTTTTTTTAGTTCTTAGTGGTGGCACTAGCGGCACTGAAAATTGAAACTAATCAGTGATAAAGAAATTTCTATAAGCTTAATTTTCCGTGTGTATTTGAACAGTGTGATGATAATGATGATGATTCGTAGCTAATTACCGGTAGCGTCATGCACTTCAGGTTCATAGTGGGAATGTCTTATAGCTGTAATCGCGTGACAAATATAAATCCTCAATTTTCATAATATTCTAAATTCTTTAGTTGATTATTAAATTTTGTAATTAATGAATGCTAACGTACGAAATGAGCTTCGACGGTACAAATCATTCACAGTTGCCTGCCTCAGAAAATTTCTATCTTGTTACCTTACGATTCATGCAATATTTAGAAATGAACCAACTTAAGAAAAACAGATAATATTGTTATTATCATATTGTCTGGTTAGTGGTGCCATGCTGGAAATTGGGATTTATCTATAATCAGCTTCTAATGCAGTAATGAACGATTTTATTTTTTTTCGTTTAAGTCAATGCCTCACATTCCATATATGTTTTCTTCATGTAAATATATCATTCCTCATTAATTTCTTTTATTGTTGAATAATAATAGAATTTTCATACTAAGTAATAATTATTCGGAGAAGTAAATATTGCTGGAAATATTGGTATATTGTATCGCCAATGTCATAAATCCACTGCTCTGCTCCTTCTTAACTCACGATAAACAATTTATTAGTAGTAGTAATAATGTATGTGTCATTTAATGTTCGTGTGATGGCATGGCTTTTATAAACTTTGTAATATTCGTCAGAATAAGTAATTATAGTGTAAGATGACCTTCAACCTAATCATTTTTTTTGATACTGCAAGACAACCCTGAGGTATAATATCCCAGTTTCTTAGCAGGCGCTAGCAGGCCCTATTTATATGTATTAGGTCTAAGTAATGGATAAGTGAAGATACGAGCTGCTATGTTATTTCTGAAACAATAAACATATTGAACAGGTTATTTTTCATTTCAATTTAAGCCCAGTTACAAATTTCTCAATGTAATTACCAACCTTCAGTATAAGATTTTTAATGAGAAAGACAAAGATTTAATTTCACTCATGGAATTGTTGCTTAGGACAAGATCCTGGTAACTTCTGATCAATAAACGAGATTTTGCTTAATGTCAGTACAGTAGATTTCTTTCAAAATAATGAATAGTGTAAAATCAGTTTCTTTTACATTAAAATATAATTTCCATTTTTTAGTCATAATTATTTAATATTTTAATTATTTATTTCTACTTTGGAATAATAATAATAATAATAATTATCTTTATTGCTGTTGTTATATTCTGTCGACCGGTAAAAAAGGAGAAATTTATTGGTCGTAACATATGCACTATCTACATTCGACCAGGCCACCCCATACCACATGATTTTTTTCAATACATTGACAATACTATTAGGCATTACATCATCATGGCAGACATAAATATTCATTGCCGCCCGCAGGCTGAGAAACAACAGTTTCACAACTACATCTCTAATATCATTGCCGCCGATTTTCATCATCTCCCATCGCCATCTCGCCCCATCAGCAACACCTCCCCAGACATAGCTGTCAGCTCTGCGTCTCGGAATATTCAAAATCTTAGGGTTCTCCCACCTTTCGGCAGCGATCATGCTCCGATACTACTCGATATTATTCTCAGCCAGTCAGCTCAAACACAACCACCGCCCATTCACTACTTTGATTATAATCATGCAAATTGGGCTAATTTCCAAGCGGATCTTACAAATTCGATACAACATCTTCAAGAGCCTACCTCAGAGCACGAACTCTATGACCTTGTTGACCAACTCACAGCATCTCTTGACACAGCCACCCACAATAACATACCCCTACGTATACGTCATCCACACAAACCCCCAATCCCTCCACAATATCATTCCATCCTTACTGCTTCTCGCCGCTCTTTCCGTGACTTTCAACGTACTCATAATCCTATATCCTTAGCACAGCATCGTCGTTGGACTCGCATGCTTCATAATTACCTTACTGCCTATAAAAGAAAACATTGGATCTCCACCTGCAACTCCCTCTCAACTACATCACATCCTACCAAATTCTGGCAAAAGTTCCATCATTTAACTGGTCAAACTCGACATACATCATACCCTATCATTTCACATCATCATCCTCTCAAAACCGATACTGATAAAGCAAATGAAGACTGCAGGGGAAAAGGGAGGCAAGTCATGATTTCATAATTTTACACGGGAGCAATTTTAAACTTTGAAACCAAATAACCTTCATTTGTCTTTAGATATCTTACAATGACTGCATATAATCGAAAAAACATAGATTTCTTTGCTATGAAATGCAATAATAGGTAACTGTTGTCAATAGAATCACAACACAATAAAAAATAGTTCCAAGTGTAAGCTTTTACAGCAGAAGAGGGAGGTAAGTCAACAAGTCTGGTATGGTTGTAGCAAAGTGATCATTTTATTGTCCCAACATTTGTTTGCTTCGTAAGTTTGGTTCATGAGGGAGATTTATGTAGTAGATTTGAGCCTCATCAGAACAAAAAGTTTTCAGTTCTTCAGTTATCGGCAGACGTCCCTGGTATGTTCTAGGAGGATAGCGAAATTCATTGGGGTTCATATCACCTACAAGGCTTCTTCCTGATCTCTTCTTGCACACAACAGTGGAGATCCATGCAGCATTGTACAATTCCCGGTGGATGATCAGACGTGAATGGTGTGATTCAACTTTCAATTCCCTTATTGGCCTGGTTGACATGGGACACTTCTGAAAGTAGTAGTCATCAAGGAAGCTACTCCAATCTCTGATCATTCCATCGGCTACTTCTATAACAGTGAAGGGTTCAGGTTTCACTCTTGCACGTCGGAACACTTCAACCCAGTCGCGAGGGATTTCTGTCACAGTTTTTGTGTTCCATATCAGTCCCATATCCTTGTCGCATTCCAGGTATGAATGCCCTCGTATTGGGAATGTAACTGGAACAGACTGTAGGCGTTTCTGCTCATGAACAATATAGTGTAAGTATCGGAACAGGGTGTAATTTTTGTTCTGCCCAGCTGCAGAGTCAGAAGATATTTAAATGCCGGACTTCTGGGCTTAGAATGTTTGTAATGTATTTATTAAGAAAAGATGTTACTTCATTGGCTCCTTTCCTGCCATCAGTTTCAGGATATACATAGAAAATAGTCTTGTTGTCAGACCGTTGGTGAATGTTGAAGGAAAAAACGCTCAACTGTCGCTCATAATAAACCATGTTAGTAGAAATATTTTGGGCAGGGTAGATTTTTTTTTTTGGAAATCTAAGGAAACTGATTCAGTCCGAGGATCCTTTCTACTCGTCTTCCTTGCTTCTCTCTTGCGATTGTAAAAAGTCTCGGCTCTATGAATGTGAACTTTATTTTGAGTTTTGAGAAACGTGATCTTCTTCTCTAACTGTTGCTTTTCCTCTTCATTTGCTGTACTCAGCTGGGATAAGAGTAATTTCTTTTTTGCAAGAAACTCATCACAAGTACTGCATGAATCACTTCTGGGATATCTGAAGGTGATATTAAACCGTGTATTGAAAATAATACGGTATGTTTCATAGGACACTAGATTGTCTGGATTCCGTTACTTATACATGTTATAAATTTTAGTAATTCTTAGTTCTTCAGGAAGGTACAACTTCTGTGTCCTCTTTCTGCTATAATGGCTTTCACGGCCCTTAAATGATGCGATGTGACCTACAACTAGCTTTTCAGTTTCTGCTGATAATTTATTGTGCCGGTTATTGTGTTTGCCACGCATGTCGATGCCTATTTGTGTATTACTTTTTATGGATTTCTGGATATTTTCGAGTCTCTTTTTAGAAATGCCATACAAAGACCTGAAAGCTTTTTGACACACTTGATTTCTTTTGCAGCATTCCCATCTGAAACCCTTACCTTGTATGTGAAACTTTTAGCTCCAAGGATGGCATCGCCTCCTCTGTTTAATATCGTGGGATGTAATTAAACCAGCTAAATGTAAAGTTTGTTTCTTCCAACACTGTAAACCATTGAAGTCATTGATGATTTTATTTTGCTGCTTTACGTAAATAACGTTGAAGCACTTTAACCTACAATTACAAGGATCACCAATCTCATGAGACTGGGCTCTCAGTTTTTTGTTTGCATCCTTGATCCTACCAAAACTCTTCCTCTTCTTACTACTTTGATACGATACACACGGTTCTTGTTCACCATCACTGTCTGCACAGGTATTTGAATCCATGTTGTAAGTTAACTAACACACACCACAATTGCCAAAACAACACTATGTAGATGTAGACCTTTGTCTTACGCAAACACACACAGCAATACAGCATATAAATGGCCATCCAGCAGTGTTGCCACACGTAACACTTACCACACTCCAGAGAGCTACATTCTAACAGCTGCAATAAAATGACCTACCTCCCTTTTCTCCTGTTTACTACTGACTTACCTCCCTCTTTCCCTGTAGGTGCAATTTTCAATATGAAATTTCTCACTGACTAGCCTTTCTTTTGCTCTGGAATTTAGCCCATACAAAATACACCGCTAACGCTATATGGTCTTGTCCTTAATTAATTTTATCCCAGTTACTGACTTACCTCCCTTTTCCCCTGTAGTCTTCAAATGCTTTTGCCTTCTTCTTCCAAGAAATATTTACCCCTACCGTACAAGTACCACATCCAACTATCACCCGACGTGTCGAACGCCTTGCAAATCCGCACTCCCCCTCCTACAACCCAACATTCACCATCAACTCACCGATTCACCTCTTAATGATTCCATTACTCCTGCAGATATCTCAGCCTCCATCAAATCGAAACGTACCACGGCGCCTGGCTTTGACCATATAACTTATAAACTCATAAAAGCCTCTCCTCCCGTCTTATATACACTTCTTGCAGCCATATACAAGTTCATTCTCCGCACCGGCTTTTATCCACCACAATGGAAAATCTCAAAAACTCTGCTTTTCACCAAACCCAATAAATCTCCTACAGAACTCACATCATACCGTCCTATACAACTGACATCAGTACTCAGCAAAATGTTTGAACGCATTCTTGTCAGTCGCCTTCATACCCATCTTTCTGAACGAAAACTCATTCCTCTTCATCAAGCTGGTTTTCGCCCAAACATCCGTATTTCCGATCAACTCTTACGCCTCACGACTGCCATAACTAATCATTACAATACCTCCAAACCTTCCTGCCTGTTATTGTTCGATCTTGAAAAGGCTTTTGACAAAGTTTGGCATGCCGGCCTCATCGCAAAACTTCACTCTTTTCATCTTCCTTTCTCCTACTTCAGATGTATCCATTCTTTCCTTGCAAATCGTATGACTTACATTACCATCAACCAATCACTTTCACATCCGATCTTTCTTCACTGTAGTGTTCCTCAATTCCTCAAGGCTCTGTTCTTTCACCCGTTCTTTATGTATTATACGTAGCAGACATGCCCCCTCCACCACAAAATGTCTCATTATATCAATATGCCGACGATACAGCTTTTTTCACCACAGCCAACACTGTTCAACAGATAAATCGAACACTCCAACAAGCAATTGATGCCTTCACGTCCTGGTGTGACAAGTGGGGCCTAACCATAAATCCCCTCAAAACACAGGCTATCATTTTTCTTCCACCTCGCTGCCGATCACGAATTTATCGCAATCCTGCTCTTCTTCATATTCACGTCAATGGCACTTTAATACGCCCATCATCACAAGTAACATACCTCGGAATCATCTTTGACTCAAAACTCAGCTGGAAACCTCACTTACAGAAAATCCGATCACAGGCTACAAATCGATTAAACCTTCTCCGGCGGCTAGTGGGCACCACTTGGGGCTTACATACTGACACTGTTATTAAGACTTATAAGGTTTCCCTTCGACCTGCTCTCACACATGGACATATATGCTGGATCTCTGCCCCTGACGCACTATATACTAGACTTGCAATATTCGAACGTCATGCTCTCCGCCTTGCTTATCGCATAAGACTACCAGCACCACCCGCCGATCTCTATCGCCGTATCAACTTTCCCACCATCTTACAATACTTGGAAACTCCGCACAAAATACATAACAAAAGTCATTGCCGAAGGTAATCCGCTCTTCCTCGACACATTTCACCAGGACATCATTCATGATACCCCTGGTCAACATCAAGCCACACCTCTTCAACATCTTCTTACCTTTACCATAAGACTTTAGACGATAATGACCCCCACAAGGCCGATTTTGCTATATACCATCCACCTCACCTTAGTCCATGCATTTATCCATCTTTGCACTAGTGTTTTCATCAATGTTGTTAGCAGCGGGCTTCATCTGTCATCATCAGCCCTGTGACGCCCCAGGGCAGAAGATAACCATTCATTTGTCTACACTAACCATATCCCTGTGTTTGTTGTGGCGTCTAGCAGCAACTTCACATCATCACTCATTTCACAACCATAGCCCTGCCTCCTAAATGCAATAGTGAATAATAAATGGCCCTACGTATACTGATGCCTTCCTTATGGCAACTGATGCCTCCAAAGCCATTTTGAAGAAAGGAAAAAAATGATGACCACAAAAGAATAAAATAAATTAATGCTCCTCAAACTCTCAATGCCCAAATATCAATAAAAGTAAAATCCTATACCTAGTTTTCCTCCTACCGAAGAAAGGGCGTAACCCTTTGATCGGGTTAATCTTAAAAAAAATTCGTATCATTATCATCTTTCCTCGAACCTAACTCCTCTTGTAGCAGTTACTGTACTATGCTGTGATCAAGTATAGCAAACGTACTTGTGAGACCAGTACAGATACCCTACTTAGGAATCTGACAGAAGGTTTTCATCTTCTGGAGGGTATTACGTAACGATTTTGAAGGTCATTGTTTTCATACTCTGACCAACTCTTAGTCGCTTTGCGACACAGGTTGCCCTTTTGGATCTGGAACTTCGCATTCGATTTAGGCCATGCATAACTGACTTCCTCGCACAGTTTCACAACGTCCATCTAGTTCTGCCAAATCTTCAAAAAATGTCTCTTCACCTCCATCTCGTTCTCGCTCACCGAAACGGTCTCGAACATCTACTACCATAGAGACAACTACTTCTAAACCTGCACGTTCTCGCTCACGCTCGCCAGTACGAATTCCATCTGAAACTAATCTTCACGATACATCTATGGATTACACTTCAACGAGACTTCTGCTATTCCGTCTGCCTCTGTCAATCCTCAACTGCCAACTCTTTACAACTTTCTACTGACCAATTTCGACACTAAATTCAAGACTCCAAAACACATCTTTCAGCAACTTATAAAATAAGTTTCGCGTGTCGAAATCAGTGAAATTATCTTATTTTGAAATCCTTTAACCCGGATTTCCATCGCCATGTGCGGAACAAGGCAACTTTTGAGATTTTTGGCAAAACGCCAATATAACAGAACTCCAACCCAGACAAAACAAACAACCTCCGCCTCCTCGAAAGCCACCTATGTTATCTGTAGTCATCAAGGGCGTTGACCCTGAATATACAGACACTGAAATCGAGGAAGAGCTGAAAGCGGAACAAGTTCAAGTACATAAGTGCATTCGAATCCGGAATGACCGTGGACCCACCTATCTAGTACGTGTATTAATTCCTGAACAATATGCTACTTCTTACAGGAGTACCGTATACATTTACAGACGGAGACACAAGGTTGAACCTCCAAGAACTCCAGCACCGCAGCCTATACGCTGTGAACGGTTCCAAGCATATAATCAACATGTGACCAAAGATTGTAAAAATTCTTAGATTTGTGGTTACTGTACCCAACCTCATGCTACTCGAAATTGCCGTAATGGAAATACAAATCCTAAATGCAACACATGCTCTGATCAGCATCCAACTTACAGTTCTAAATGTAAGGCCAAACCATCAGTTGATCCTACTCAACCACAGCTTATTGTTCCAATCAGAACCTCTAACCGTTCAACGCCACCAAATAATTCGTTAACTCATCCTGTTACAATTGAAGACATGACTCGTTTCTTTACAGTTACTACCCAAAACATTCATCCATTTCTGCGTACTCATATTCTTAATCAAGTCATGTTTACAGTTAAGCAACTATTTAACATTCAACTTTATGCTAGATATTCTGGTCAACATGTCCACTTTCAGCTTCATCCTGTTTCAACACCTGTCTAAAATTATACGTATAATCATGGATTTATCATTTCTGTTTTTAAACATCCGCTCCATCAACACTCGAAAGGTACTACTTCACACTTTATTACAGGAAGAAAATATTCACGCCTTTGCATTGGACGAAACATATCTTTTGCCACACCAACATGTGCATTATCAGCCATATACTATTTCTCGTTGCGATGGTCCACCTGGAGATCGAGCAAATGGCAGAACCCTTATAGGAGTACGAAGCAGACTACCTCAACGCATGATCACGCATCACTTTCAGGCCCCTCTTCCGCAGCACAATGTCACCCTGATCTATTTTCCTTCACGTACTATTGCCTTTGCTACTATGTATGTTAGACCTAATGTTCAAATTCCCTTGACATTCTTCCAATACATGGACACCACCACGTTCCGTCATTATATTATTATGACTGATCTCAATTTATCCAGTCGCACTCTTACGCAACAACGGAAATTCCATCAATTTCTAATGCTCCACACAAATGCTGAACTATGTGCATTACCAAGACATACCCGACCTTCCTCGAATACAACTCCTGACGCAGTCATTGTCTCATCTACGTTACAACCATTCATAAACTGTCATGTTCTATCTCATCGGCAGTGACCACGACCCAGTTAAAGTGACTTTACATTTGCCAAACCACCGTCAAGCTCCTGACACACCACCACGTACCGTTCTCTGTTATGACCGTGCTAACTGGGAAAAATATCGAGAAGACGACTACTACACTCTCTATTGTGAATACTCCAGTACATCACCATGACTTACATACCACGCTCGATACGGTCACTACTGCTATACAACATAGTAGCCATCAGCATATACCTACGATTAGATCTAATTATTCTCGACCCGCACTTCCTCCTCAATATCGCACACTAGTTGCTCTTGCACGGCAGGCATACCATGAATATCTTCGCACACGTGATCCTGGGCTTTTACAACTACAGCGCCAATATTTACGCCAAGTTGACCATTATATCATTGCCTATAAAAGACGTAAGTGGATCCAAATAGTTAACCATCTTGATCGGGAACATAATCCTACCAAATTCTGGAATGCCTTTCAGAGGCTTTGTGGTACACGCTCGTCTCTCTCTTACAAGCTCATCGTCAATCAGACCTCGCTACAAACTGACACGGAGAAGGCTAATGTATTTGCTCAATCGCTTCAAAGCATTTTTACGCCACCAGTCATTTCCTATACCCCTGAACGTTTACACACTAGAATCAGCAACGTAACAGATCCACATCTTCGTATTAGTGCTAGTCATGACTTGGATTCGGATCATCTTCTTATTCATCCGATTACACCTTTGGAGATCACCACAGTCTTAGCTAATAAGAAGAATACAGTTCCGGGTTTTGATGGTATAACTTACGGACATATTAGAGAGGCTCCACTGGCGGTTCTGCTCCTACTTTCTGCTATATATAATCTTATACTTCGAACTGGTGATTATCCGGCTTCTTGGAAAACCTCAAAGATTTTAATGTTTTTGAAACCACATAAGGATAACACAAAGGCAGAGTCTTACCGCCCAACACAACTTACGTCTACACTGGGAAAGATACTTGAACGCATATTAGTTCGTCGCTTACATACTCACTTCTTCCACAATCACATTCCTGTACACCAAACTGGTTTTCGCCCTAACTACAGTCTCAATGATAATCTACTGATACTTACCACTATTCTTACCAACAACTTCAATAGCATCCAAACTTCCTGTTTATTATTATTTGATTTGGAAAAGGCTTTCGATTCAGTTTGGCACGATGGATTAATTTACAAACCTTCTACGACCACCATTCGCATATATCAGACTGATTATCAGTATCTTACCAATCGCATAGCATATGTCTGCATTAATTCGTCTATATCTTTTCCTATTTTCCCACTTACTGGTGTACCCCAAGGGTCAGCGCTATCGCCACTACTATATATATTATATGTTCGAGATTTTCCTGTTCCTCCTGACCCTATCCACACCTTTACTTTTGCAGATGATACTGCCTACCTTGCCTGTGGGAAATCTATTCAGCATATCAATAGCATACTTCAAGAGGGAATAAATAAGTTCTGTGACTGGTGTAATACTTGGCGATTCCGAATCAACTCAACTAAAACATAGGCACTTGTCACCATACCATCAGGACGTACCAGTCGGGTCCGACGCAATAGATCGCTTTTACATCTTACCATAGCAAGCACACGCATTTCTGTTACTCGTACAGCGAGGTATTTGGGTGTAATCTTTGATGACCATCTTTCATGGCATGGACATCTTCAGCATCTCATATCTCTAGCGCAAAATAAACTAAATCTTCTGAAGAGATTAGTCGGTACTTCATGGGGCCTTCATCAAGAGACTGTGTTACATACTTACAAAGTCTTCATACGACAATCTATACTTCATGGACACATCGCATGTAACCAACAGTAATGCCAGTAACAAATTCTACACCCGCCTCCAGATAAGTGAAAGACATGCATTACGCCTGGCATATCGCATCAAACTGCCTAGTACTACCCGCCTACTCTATGAGCGTATTCCGTTTCCACAACTTCTTCTTCATTTGGAAGAACTGCGTACCAGATACGTCACTACTCGTTGGAGGCAAGGCCATCCCATCCTTTGCAGTAGTATACGTATAGATGCTGAACAAGACGTTCCACCCCGTCTACAACTTACACCCCTTCAGTTTTTAATTACAATGTATGTTCTTTCCCATCCTGACGAACACATAGACGACTATCTATTAGCATATCAACCACCAGATTTATCGCCCAACATATATCCATCTTTTGCACCTTAATTCGCAATAACAAGGGCATCATACTGTCTCTCATTATGTGCCGAGTCGCCCCGGAACAAGAAGATAACCCTCCATCTGTTTAACTAACCAATATCACTGTGTTGTGGCGTCTGATTTGCACTGCATCTTTCATCCTATCATACATACACAATGCCAAATAATGAACATACGTTGAATGACGATTATTAATCAATTGATGAATAAAGGTCCCCATATAATGAATAAATAAAGATATCCAATAAACGAAATAAAACATCTTTGTCCTTCCACTTTATCCTTAGTTTCTCTGTACAATTAACTTCACTCCCAAGAGAAGGTATTCCCTTCTACGGGTTTCGCATGGTAAAATAAATAAATAAATAAAATCCGTATCATCACTGTACCCAAACCTGGAAAAAATACGCTGCTCCCAGAAAACTATAGGCCGATCAGTCTTTTGTCACACTTAAGTAAATTATTTGAGCGTGTGTTACTCTGGAGGCTGACGCAGCATGTAGTCAATAATGATCTCATACTATCCCATCAGTTTGGGTTTCGTGCACAACATAGTACTACTACGCAACTCGTACGAGTAGTAGATCACTTAACAGTGGCTTTCAACAGAAAACAACACACCCTTGGAGTTTATCTGGATGTCTCAAAAGCATTTGATAAAGTCTGGTTAACAGGGTTACTATATAAACTATACACCTAAGGTCTTCCAGATCGTCTTCTGCATTTACTTCGTTCTTACCTCATTGGCATAAAATTTCATGTGTCTGTTGACGGTGTCAAATCCTCCTCTAGGACTATCAAAGCAGGTGTTCCACAGGGCGCTGTACTTTCACCGCTTTTATATACTCTATATACAGCAGATCTTCCGAACCTACCACATTGCTTTCTCGCAACGTACGCCGATGATACTGCCTTTTTCACGACCAGTAGCTCCCATGCACAATGCTAAATCTATATGCAACGTCAACTAACAAGTTTTCAGGAATGGGCAAGACGTTGGAGGATTAAAGTAAACACAGACAAAAGTTGTGCTGTCATCCACAGTCGAAGACGCATCCGCGTCCCTCGACATCTTATCTATGAGAACGCACACATTCCTCACGCCACCCACGCCAAATACTTGGGAGTGACTTTAGACCGTGGGCTAACATTCGCCGCACATATTAGCGACATCAAGCAAAGAGCTTTACGAAAAATCTCAGCGTTATATCCCATTTTTCGCTGCAGTTCACTTTCTCATGAGGGCCGCGTTCACATACTTAAGATGATAGTCCTGTTCACCTTCTCATATGCATGCCCTGCTTGGCAACACGCTTCATACAGTCACTTTCGAACACTTGAAAGTGTGCAAACTAGAGCTAGCCGTATAATCACTGGTCACGACAGATATACACGAAACAGACAAATTCTGGAAGATTTAGAACTTCCTACTGTTAGAGAACTACTGCGACATCTTCACAGTAAGTTCTGGCGTACTTTACCCAGACACATTAATCGAACAATAGCTAACATCGGCACCGAATTCGCTCTACGAAATGTCTATCGCACGCCACGCATTTAATATCTTCCCAGCGTTCGCACTGATATCATCATCAGCTACTCTGCGACAGTTATCGATGTAGTCTACCACGCCTAACAAAACAATAGTACTACCCAACAAACCACCTGCACATGTTGCATATATTTTATACCATCTAACTCATGGAGTCAGGGGCTTCGGCCTATACTCAAAACTTCAAAATTACCGTGACCGTGACCGTAGTAGCTGGTGTACCTCAAGGCGCGGTTCTTTCACCTCTGCTTTACACCTTATACACCGCAGACTTCCCATTGTGCCACAATGCTTTCCTGCAACATACACCGATGACACTGCTTTCTTCACGAACAGCAGCAATCTTCATCTTTCCTACCACTACATGCAGCGCCAACTCAATGTCTTTCAACGTTGGGCTACCATCTGGTGCCTAAAAATCAACGCGGGTAAGAGCGTTGCAATTTGTTTTGCAAAAGTCGCAGCAGAGCCATCCATCGTTTATACTATGACAACATTGAACTTCCACACCGTCTGAATGCAAAATACTTGGGAGTTATCTTAGATCGAGGTCTTAGTTTTGGTCTTCATATCAGGGACATTAAACACGGAGCCCTTCGAAAATTGTCTGCCCTCTATAGTATTCTGCGTTGCAGTGCCTTAAGTCATGAAACAAGACTCCACGCCTTTAAAATGGCAATTTTGTCCACAGTCACCTACGCATGTCCAGCATGGCAACATACGGCACTCATTCACTTGTGCACGGTCGAGAGTGTGCAAACTAGGGCAGCTCGTATCATAGCAGGCCATGACCGATATATGCGTAATCGACAACTTTTAGAGGACTTAAACATATATCCTATCCGGGACGTGTTACATCAACACCATACTCGTTTTTGGGTCAACCTCCTCCGCCACGTCAAACCCCACTATTTTAGCCATTGGTACAGCGCGTACACACCGACGAACTTACAGGACGCCAAGGTTGTAGCATAACTTTTTACCCACACTCTACCCCATCATAGCGACAGTTGCAGTTGAAGGGCACATGACGTCGTCGTATCTCATATTGTAACTCACCCCCCAAAGGTCTAATCATCTTCTTTTCTATAGCTGCCGTCGAGTCAGGGACTTTTGTCCGACACTCGACACAAAACCTCATTTTCAAGCTGAGCTGAGCTGAGCAGTAGTGATCATACTTTTCCAGAGCTTGCTCTGAAGCGTTATCAAGTGCATGATAACGAGTTTTGAACTATCCTCCCTGTTCCATATCCTGAGCTTCTTGTCTGTCTCTTTCTTGAGATCCTCTCGTCAGACTAATCCAGTCAAGGGCGGTCGGATCTACGGATCAAGCCAGAGGGGCTGCTCCATCTGGACAGCTACCCAAACGGGTTATCCTACCTTTATCATCACATCTTTCATCAGAATCTCATCAGTCAGAGTCACGGCTTATTACTTTCCCGGTTTGCAAGATGGCGGACCCCAATGCTTCGGGTGGACACTTAGTGGATGGCCGACACGCTATTCTACCACCTGTTTTCCTTCTTCCTTCCTCCTCCCTCCTCTTCGGCCACGAAGGTGGTCAAGCGAAAGGATACGGATAACACACAACGCACCCAGTCGGGCAGTTCAACTGCTTCTACCACATCAAACGTTTCCACGCGGTCCAGATCACCACGAAGCAAGCAACTATATTCTGATACTGTAACGCAGCCTCGCCATCAGGCGAAAAAGCAGCATCGAGATAAACCATCTGACTCTTCGGATATGGATGTAGCCGATGACCACACTGCTAATGAAACTAATCATAATCCGTCATCGTTCATGAACAATCACATCTCTCCGGATAAGCCCTCTTCTCACTCATTTCTCCTTTAGCAATACGATACAAAGTTCAGCAACGAAAAGTTCATAACAATTGAACACCGAAAGTATCTACCTAGCATACCTTTAACAGAAGTCATTAAAACTAGAAAGGGATACATCTTCAAATCGCAAGATCCAAAATTCGACACTACAATCCGGAATAAGGCTTCATTCGAAATCTTCGGCAAACAGGCTACCATCACCTCACTCAGCTCAACTAGACGCAAATAAGCACCTTCATCAAAACGACCTCCACCACTTTCAGTAGTGATTCGAGGAGTCGACCCAACCTACAGTGATGAGGAGATTCATGATGAACTTCAATAAGAAGAACATACCATTAGCAAAGTCCTACGTATTCGAAACAATGCTGGTCCCACTTACATGGTACGTGTCCTCACGTCATCTCAAGACACCATCGATAACCTCCTCACGGCAGGGGCACTTATCTATAAACGAAAACATCGTGCCGAATCATCGCGTTCTTCCTCATCTTTGCCTCTCCGGTGTGAAAAATGCCAGGTATACAACTCTCATCATACTTCTCAGTGTACAAACTCTACTGTCTGCGGTTACTGTTCAGGGCCCCATCAAACTTGCATCTGCTCAAATATGCAACAACCTCCGAAATGCCCCACGTGCAATGATCAACATCCCGCATATAGTTACAAATGTAAAGGCAAACCTACAGCTCAAGAATCACATCCAGAGCTTGTTGTACTTTTACGGGCTGCAGAACAGACCGTTTCTACCAACCGCACCATTGACGATCCTGTCACCGTTAGCAAACTGCTTGAATTCATTGCTCTGACATTACAAAATATACATCCATTCCAACGTCAACATGTTTTTCAACATATTACTTCCGCCAAATCTACTTTTCATGTGTCATTATAAGCAACATACTCCAACAACTATGTTCACTTCCACACCACTAAACTCGAAACAGCAGTATAATTCTATAAAGTATGAATATCATTTTTCGAATTTCTCAATATTCGTTCTCTTCTTAAAAACAAAGCTCTCTTACTGGAAGAAAACGTTACAGCATTTCTGTTAAATGAAACCTTTCTTTCGATCACACCAGTGTCCTGTATTACATATCCCCCAATACTCCATCACTACCTTATATTTCAAAAATATCGCTCTTACTCTAGCCCCGGCCTTCCCATTCCTCACGACTTTTTTTTCACACATCTCTCAATCATATAAACACTTTATTATTCTTGCCGACATCAACCTTCATAGTCGTTCTCAAGCAGAACGAGATGACTTTACGGACTTCGTTACAGTCCATACCAGTGGCACTCTGCTTGCACTACCGTCCTCAACTCGTCCCATCAATAATACTCGTCCCATCAATAATCGACCATGCGACCATCAAGTTTACTTATCATTCCAATCTTACTTGTCCTACATCAGCTTCACCACCACTACCACCACATTACGATAAAGCTGATTGGTCATCGTATCGTTCCTATATATCACACGCACTGGCAGATTACGAATTACCAACAACACAAGGTGAATTCACACACCAGGTTGATACAATCACCACTGCAATTCAACAGGCTTCCTCTCTATATATTCCACAGCCTGAATCCATCCCATATCGGCCGAAACTTCCACCATACTATCTGGCTATTGTTCATGGCTCACGTCAGTCATATCGAGAATTCTCGCGCACACAAAATCCTGAAGCTCTACGCCTTCATTGTCAACTCTAAAGAACAGTTCATAACTACATTTCGGCTTATAAATTACGCCAGCGGGTGAAAACCTGCAATCATCTTTCCGACACAGCTCATCCTACTCTGTACTGGAAACGCTTCAATGCACTCTGTGGTAAACACACTAGGACCCCATACTCTCTTCTACTACATGATGCTCCACTTCATTCAGACACAGATAAAGCAAAAGCCTTTACTGACAATCAGCAAGGGAATATTCACCCCATCCGAGTCGGACAACACAGACATACCTCATCCAGTCGATCAAATCAATCTTAACACTAGATATTTGCAACTGAACACCACTCATGCACTTCCCGACCATGTTCTCACTAGCCCTATGACAGTTTCCAAAATCTCATCTGTCATCCAGCGAAAACAAAACACTGCGCCTGGCTTCGATTGTATTACTTACAGACACATTAAAGAAAGTCCTATAGCACTACTTACACTTTTGGCATTTATATATACGTTTATGCTCCGAAAAGGATTTTTTCCTACCGCCTGGAAAGTGTCTAAAACACTCATGTTCCCCAAACCTAATAAGACTCCATCGAATGTCTCATCCTATCGCCCCATACAGTTAACGTCTACATTCAGCAAAATATTCGAACGAATACTTGTCAAACGCCTACATCCCTATTTACTTGACCGCCAACTACTTCCATCACAGCAAGCCGGTTTTCGACCTTCCTTTTCAATCAACGATTAACTACTCCGCCTCACAACTCTTATCACCAATCATTACAACTCTAATCAACCTTCAGTTCTTCTCCTCTTTGATCTCGAAAAAGCATTTGACAAGGTTTGGCACATAGCACTCATATTCAAGCCCATTAAATTTAAGTTTCCGATACCTATGTTCTCAACATGTACCAGTTCCTAGCATGTCGCATCTCATACATTGCAATAATGAGCAGCTTCCCCATCCTATATTTCCTTTGTGTGGGGTCTCTCAAGGTTCTGCTCTTTCTCCTCTCTTACACATCCTGTTTGTTGCAGATCTTCCGCACCTTCCTCCCGAACGTTCACCTCTGACGACACTGCTTTTCTTGCTCTAGGCAAAACCATTCAAACCATAAACATTCCATTACAAGCCGCTATAAATCGTCTCACACACTGGTGTTCTCTATGGAAGCTCAAAATAAATTCCTCCAAAACTCAAGCCATCACTTTTGTTCCACCTCAGAAACGTTCCGAAGTTCATCGCAATCCATCCCTCCTATCGCTCACTGTCCATGATACACTCATCACTCCAACTCACACTGTCACATACTTAGGCACCTTATACGATCAACATCTCACCTGGAAACCGCACCTCCAAAGTGTCAAAACTAAAGCCTACAACCGTCTGAACTTGCTCAAACACCTAATTGGTACTACCTGGGATCTTCAAGCCAATGTTGTATTGAATACTTACAACGTCTTCCTTAGACCAGTTCTTACGTATGGCTTTCCGGCTTGGATTTCCGCTTCTTCTTCCTACTATGACAAACTAGCCATTTTTGAACGACATGCTTTTCGTATTGCCTTCCGAATCTCTCTGCCAAGTCCGACTCGTGATCTCTATTCCTTGATCTCATTTCCTACTCTCCGCTATCACCTTGAAGCACTCCGTTTAAAGTTCATCACTCAACGTTACACACATCATCAACCTCTTCTCTTTGACACAATGCAACACCTTGCACTTCACTCCGCTCCCGCACGATATCATTATACCTCACTTCACCTTCTGTTTACATTATACTGTTACACTGTAGCACCAGACCACCTAGATCGACCACTCCTTGACGAATATCGCCTGCATGTTCATCTTCCTCACATTTTCCCATCATTTTGTGCACAGTAATTCCATAATTTACTAACAAGACTCACCACGTCCTCATCAGCCTAGAGCAGCTCCTAGGCAGGAGATAACCGCATTTGTCTCTCTGACATTCCTCATGATATGTTGTGGCGTCAAGTGCACCTCCTTTAATCTCTCATCTCCATCAGTGCTTATGATTTCTAATTTGTACCTTAGGTATACCCTAATTTCGTCAGTTCTTTTCTTTATTGTTACTTGTTCTAAGTTCCTTCGTGTATTGTATTACTTTCGCTGTTATTTATTCTTAATTTAGTTTTGTAATTACTCGTTTCTAGTTCCTTATTCTTTCATTTATTGTATTATTATTTTGTTATTTCGATAGTTCTGTACAATGTATAGTTCCTTCTACCTCTGCTATATGTTTATGATCGCAAAAATCATAAAGATTTCAAAGTGAAAAATAATGAAATAAAGTTATCGAAAAACAGCCCATAGTCCATCCATCCTTTTCCCACTCCTACTAGACCTATAACTTCCCTTCCCTAAAAAAGGGTGTAGCCCTCTGACAGGTTGCTTAGCCGAAGGCTAACCTTTAAAAAAACGTAGTGATCGATCATCTTCCACTGGGCTCTCAACTCTCCGGCCGAAGTACATACGTATTAAATGTAAGTGATCGATCCTGAGTTGTGAACGCAACCAGACAGTCATTGCTACAGGCGTAGTGGTGCGGCGAGGCAGAGCGTTTCACCCGAGAGAGGCCAGTTATTGCATCATACTTCATCTTCATCTTCTCATTTCGTAACTTGCATTTGAGTTACATACTCTGTCAGGTTAAATCATCATCATATCCCCCCTCCCCGACAGGAGCGAAGGGCATAGCCACGAAAACAGGTCACTCTGCTGGTACCTAGACCACGATAGCAGATATCTCACAACAGGCTGATTCTCGATCTCGCTCACGATCTCCAAGTGGGAACTTAGAGGTATAAGACGCCAAGAAACCAAGGCACTATAGCTCTGATGGGGAAGGTTCCACTGCCTCACTAAATGCGAGAAACACCGAGATGGACTGGCCTAATGCGCCATTCTCTCCTACTTTGTCAGCTAACCAAGAAACCATGTACAATTTCATCTTAAAGAACTTCGATACTAAGTACCGAACTGCCCGTGCCATCTTGATGCAAATCAATAAATATGTTCCGTGCGCTAATATCCAGCAAATTATACCTACTAGGGATGGAACATCTTGAAATCTCCTAATCCTAACTTCCATATTCGTGTTAGAAACAAAGCTGCCTTTGAAAGTTTTGGACCGCAGGTTGGGTTGACACCTCTCAATCCGAGCCAACGGAAAACACCTCCGCCACCTCGTCGTCCACCACTTCTATCAGTAGTTATCCGAGATGATGAGATACTTGATGAGCTGCGATACGAGAGCCAAGACATCAAGAAATGTATTAGAATTCGTAACAACAGTGGTCCTACCTACCTTGTGCGGGTTTTGACCGACCAGCAACAAATAATATCGTTGCCGTTACAAGGTCGAACCTTCTCGCACGTCTCCACCTCTTTCAATACGATGCAAGAAATACAAATCTTACAACGATCATTACACCCATAATTGTACAAACACCGTCATATGCGGGTACTGTAGTGGAAATCATCTGACCCGTACTTGTCCAAATTCAAGCGCACCTCCTCGATGGACGACTTGTCCTTAGAAGCACCCTACCTACAGCTAATGCTGCCGTGCCTAGCCCACACCTGCACCTGATAAGCCAGAATTAGTATCAGCCATCAAAACTTCTGATGATAACACCCCACCTGCAAACTCACTTACAGATCCCGTCACAGTAGAAGACCTCTTACGATTCATAACTCTTAGTTTACAGAACATCCTGCCCTTTCAACGCCAGCACGTCCTCAATTATATCATTCACTCCGCTAAACTTCTTCATATACAATCTCACATTACACGCCACATACAGTGGATCCAACGTCCATTTCCAAATACAACCAATTGAAACGATTGTTTGAACATGTTTTGCAGTATCAGTGCTATTTCCATACTTTTGGTCCAAACCATTATGGCTTACACTTTGTTGTTTCTGAACATAAGATCTCTTATCACGCACCAAGTACTGTTTGAATAACTTCTGGAGGAAGACATAACCGCTTTTGCTCTCAACGAAAGGTGCCTGGTTCCCTATATACCGTGCTATATTCCTCGATACTTGTCCACAGACATGGTGGACCCAACCGCGCTCGCCTCCATCGAGGTACAGCTATTGGCCTGCAATCTCGCATTCCCCATCGGTCTATTATCCTACCTTCTGCTTTTCAGTTGCCCGATTACAATGTTGTTCTCTTATATCTGAAAGATCATACCATATCCTTTGCAAACATCTATATGAGACCAAGACAGGATATACGATACCAATTTTTCCAATACCTCTCTTACATCTATCGTAAATTCATTATCATGGGAGACATCAATTTTCACAGCCGGCCTCAACACGAAAAGCAACGATTTCTGAATTTCATCACTCTTAATACGACCGGACACTTCCATGTACTTCCTCGGCCAACTCGCCCCTGTAGCAATATCACAACAAGATATCGTTATATCCTTTACAACACTCAACTCTCACATCAATATTGATGTCTTAGACTTTTGGGGAGCGATCATGTTCTAATCAAGCTGTCTCTTGCTACCACCACTTCTCCACACCATACCATACCAAAGGGAAAAGTATATGTATATCATCAGGCAAACTGGCCAGCCTAAGAAGCGACTATGACCTCAGCACTTTCTGATGCATTACAACATGACCTAGACACTGCCGTACACCATCCTACCCAGACCTTACATACGGCTGCTGATCAACATATTCCAACCGCATACATTACTCCGCACAAACCGAAACTTCCTCCACGATACCTGTCTCTCATAACTCTAGCTCGACATGCCTACAGAGAATACACCTTAACTGTAATTTAGAAACACTTCGCCTCCATAGACAATTTCTTCGCATTACTCATAACCACATAATCAAAAACAAACGCATTCACTGTACCAGAACTTGTAATAAACTCAATGAAACATCCCATCCTACTAAATTATGGCGACAGTTCAATCAACTCGTTGTCAAATATCAAAGGACATCATATCCACTATTTGTAAACCAGCAAGCGCTCTCTTCCGATCAGGAAAAGACCAATACCTTTTCAGCACACTTCCAAAATATCTTTACTCCCCTACCGGGCTGGCATACTCCATAACGTTTACTTACAGAAATCGATCGGCTATCTGATCCTAACTCAGCACACTTGCAACCACATCATAGTCACGCTCTGGCCTTAAATAATGCACTCACAGTACTCATTCAACCACCAGACATCCAGACTACTCTCCTTAAAAAACGAAATACAGCACCAGGCTTTGATGGGCCTACCTATACTCTCATTATAAACGCTCCTCCTGTTGTCTGCAACATTCTCAACTCTATTTATACATTTATACTCTGCACTGGTTTTTCCCCATCACTTGGAAGTATTCAAAAGCATTACTCTTCCCTAAACCTAATAAACCACCCTCTTATCAACCTACACAATTGACGTCCACGTTCAGCAAACTTTTTGAACGTATTTTAGTGCGTCGTCTCCACGATCACTTACAGGCAAACGCTCTTTCCACTGCATCAATCTGGGTTTCTCCCCAATATTAGCTTTCTGGACCCCCTGTTAATTCTCAGCACCTCTATATACAATCAATTCAACCAGGGTTATCCATCATATCTGGTTGCATTCGATCTTCAAAAGGCATTTAATAAAGTTTAGCACCAGGGTCTTATATACAAGTTATACTCTTTCCAACTTCCTCTCTCTTACATACGAACTGTACACTCCTTTTTCACAGCCCGACTTGCTTACATATCGATCAATGATGCTCTTTCATTTCCAATTTTCCTGAATTCTGGCGTTCCTCAAGAGTCTCCTCTCACTCCCCTGTTGTATTTGCTACATGTATCCGACTTACCAACCTCTCTTGGCATACAACTTTTCTATTTCGCTGATGATACTGCATTCCTCGCTGTCGAACGGACAATTACTGGTACCCAACACCGCCTTCAACTAGCCATTGACACGTTTGTTGACTGGTGCAACGTTTGACGTCTGGCAATCAATGCTACTAAAACGCAAACTATCGTCTTTTTACCATGTTGATAACTCACCAGTCACCATCCATAACACTCTTAAGTATCGAGGCATTCTGTTCGATTCTAAGCTTACTTGTACACCGGACCTTCTCACTGTCATCGACAAAGCCAAAAACCGACTTAACTTACTTCAAGGACTAATTGGTACCACGTGGGGTTTACATTCTCATCTCCTCCTAAACACAAAGTTTTCATGCGTCCAGTGTTAACCTTTGCTGACACAGCTTGGTTGCTAGTTCCTTCTAAGTACTATCAAAAGTTAGCAATACTCGAACGCCATGCATTTCGTTTAGCATTTTGTATCAGGCTTTCCCAACCAACCCGTCTACTCTATGACCGTATTCATTTTCCACCGCTCTTATCCCATCTTGAGGCTCTCTGCTTATGCTACATTAACAAACGCATTGAAGTTGCTCATCCAGTATTCCTGAACATACTCCGCTGTGACAGAGATTTTGATACGCTTGCTGTTTATTATCCGACGCCTTTAGAACATCTGATTACCCTGTATGATTTTAACATTGACCACGAGAACGTCGATCCGGAAGTTTTCGACATTTATCATCCTGGCACAATTTCACCGCTCATCTATCCATCTCATGCACAGTAAATCATCCACTGACAGAGCTGCCTTTGTTTTCATTAGTTCCTGAGTCGCCCCAGGGACAGAAGCTAACAGCATTCGTCTTACTAATAATACCCATGTGTTGTGGCGTCATAGCACTTCACCCTCATACCATCCATCATTTTCAATACATTGACTGCCGTATATTCTGCTGTTTAGACACTATGCTTTCATAGCTCATCACGCATCCAACTAACCATATGTTTGTTGTCTCTATTCATTTCAGGCACCGCAGTTCAAGCTAGACCAAGAATTGTATGCTAGCCAGCCAGCCAATCAGGGCCAGCACCTACTGTAACAGAGGCTCGTCCTCACTCAATTCCTCGTCCTCACGAGGCTCGTCCTCACCCCCCTATGAAAATGAATAAAGATTCAAATAAATTGATGAACAAAATAGCACATAGATACTCTAATGATATAACTTGGACCTCCTATCCTATTCTAACTCTTCCGAAAGAAAAGACGCAACCTTTTAAACGGATAAATGTAAAAGAATCCGTAGTGATCACTTTACGAAGAAACCTAACCTCTCTTGTGTCAGTTACTGCGTCAGCGAGGACCAAGTATAGCTACTCCATTGAGCTTTGGCCCACATGCTCGCCAAAAAACACATGCGCGTATTGTTACCGGCACTACACGGCTAGAACAATCTATCACCGCTGTTCGCACAACTTATACAAACTGCGTAAGTACTGGACGACGAATTCGATCCAGATTTCTTTCTGACGGCGAACAAACATTAGATCTGAAGAAACAACGGCTTACACCAACAGCAGATCCTACTGCTGCTAATGTCAGAACCAATACGGATTGTGAATCCACTTCCACTGGAAATCAATCAATATTACACCAAGAAACAATTTATAAATTCCTATTAACTGATTACGATCGAAAATACGACACAGTACGCGCTGTCTTTCAACAACTTGTAAAGTATGTTCCTCGTTCAGAAAAACGAGAAATCATTAAGACGCGCCGGAGCATTATCTTGAAATCGACAAATCCGAACTTCACCACACATGTCCGCAACAAGGCTACTTTCGAAATTTTTGGGTTGAAAGCAAAAATATCAACTGTAAGTTCAAGCGGTCGAAAAACACCACGGAATCCTCCAATGTTATCAGTCATACGAGGCGTGGAATCTGAATTCACTGATGAGGAAATATACTCCGAATTACATCAAGAAAGACTACCTGTCAAAGCTTGTATACGTATCAAGAATAACCAGGGTTCAACATACTTAGTCCGCGTTCTTACTGATCAACAACAGATCGACCAACTCCTTCTCCACGGTGCATATATATACCGGTGTAAATGCCAACAATAGAATTCCCATCCGATATCTAAGGGTCCGAACACCATCAAATGCGGCTACTGTTTACTTGAACATCCTCCAAAAATCTACCCTAATCTTAAGGAACCACCACATTGCAATTGATGTTCTGAGGGACACCCTACCTATAGCTACAGGTGAAAGCTAAGCCTAAACCCGATCCAGCTAAACCAGAACTTGATATACCCATGCGCTCTGTTGACGCTCCATCACCGCCCGCAAATTCGCTGCGTCATTAAATAACTGTTGAAGTCTTATTACGCTTCTTCACTATTGCTCTACAGAATATCCATCCTTTTGTTCGTAATCATATCCTGAATCAGATCATGTATGCAGCCAAATTACTGTTTAACTTACAATTCATGCTATTCCGGACCTACAGTTCATTTTCAAATTCAACCACTCGAAGTCTACGTTTAATATGGGTACTTCTACAAACGCTAGTTTAATACGTATCATTATGGAGTATAACTTACTTTTTCTTAACATTCGATCAGCCTTAACACATCATGTGCTCTTTACACAACTTCTTCTAGAGGAACAAATTGCAGCCTTTGCAATTAAGGAAACGTACCTTGCAGCACATCTGAACTTTTACTTTCCGAAATATCACTTACTCCGACATGATGCTCCTTCCGATCCAAGAGTCTACGGAGATACAGCTGTTTGTGTTAGCTAACACCTTCCTTATAAACCAGTAACAGTTCCACTTCCGCTCACACTCCAACTTCCTGATCATAATGTCAAAACTATTTATTTTCGAGGCTGCATTGTCACCTTCGTCACTATATATTTTCGTCCAGGCAAAACAATCAACTACGACTTCTTTCAATACATCGATTCTATTTTTTAGCACTACATTATCATGGCGGATCTAAACATTCATAGCCGCTCACAACGGGAAAAACTAACTTTCTTGATTTTCTTCACACTGAAACAGTTGCCGAATTCTATGTGTTACCGAAGCCTACAAGCCCCGTCAGCAATACTACTCTTGATGTTGTAATCACAACAACATCGCTCTCAGAGTATACAAATCGATGTGCTTGATTCCATTGGTTGAGATTATATGCCTACCAAGCTTGCACTTTACTGCTCTCCTCACTCTCAACCTAAGGTACCTCCTCAGAAAGTATTCTGTTACAAACGAGCTAATTGGGAAAAACATCACACCTATCTGGACAATGCTACTAAAATCATATTCATACCTATTGCACAATATGATCTTGATGACGTAATGGCTGCGCTTACCGAATCTATTCAAAATGCAGCACACCGTTCCATTCCAACAACAGAAATACAATTACATAAACCAAAATTGCCTCCGCACTATTTACTTTTCATATCTGATTCTCGTCGAGCACATCGTGAGTACCTCGTTACTGATAATCTTGAAGTGCTTCGAAAAACCTTAGAATTGCGCACCATTTTATTGTTGCATATAAGAAACGTCATTGCACGCGAATCACACCCCAGTAAGTATTGGCGCAAATTCCATCAACTCACCGGGACAGTATCCTGCACACCATACCTCATTGTCCAGAACAATAAGTCAGTTATTACTGAAATGAACAAAGCTAATACGTTTGCTTCATTTTCTCAAAATATTTTTACACCTCTCCCAGGTTGTCATACACCGCAGTGCCTACAAAATTCAATAAACCAACGTACAGATAAAACCTCTGCCTCTCTGCGCCCATCAACCAACCACTCTTTAGAATCCAATAATCAACTTCGGAACGTTAGTGTTACATTGAGTATTATTTTTATGTTTTGTAATTTGCAAAGTCGTAATACGGAAGTAACTATTTGCATTTTTCTCCTTTTTCTTTTCTAGGTCGTGAAGCAAATAGAAAATGTTGTAGTTAACAGAAACACAGAAGAATAAGACCTGTTGTCGTGAATAGTTCGTTGTTGAAATATAGCGGAGCTTATTTAGCGTAAAGGAGTCTTTGATTTGTTGTATGAAATATCGAAATATTGGATAATCTCCGGATATAGATATTGAATATTGAAGTTATACGTCCAACAAATATACTGGCTAAGCTAAAGGAAGTCGGTTAAATAAGGTACGCAGTTATAAATTACTGAAATGAAGATAGTAGGGGAAACGAGAGAACTCCGAGAAAACCCAACGCACACCGTGTTTGTCCACCACAAGGTTTATTTGGCACGGGCTTGGATCGAACCAAGGACCATATGCACCAGAGGTGAACGCTGTACCGCGTACCCACCACAGCTGTTCTTTGTATTATATTTTTGGACCAAGGAGAGGGGTTAATAAAGTACGCATTTTTAATTCGGTGTAACGAGATTGTAGGAGGAAACGAGGAAACTCCATACAAAATGTTTAAATTAGAAAAACACTCTGAATGAGCGAAAGCATTTCGTTTCAGAAGTGACTTATTTTTATGATCAGCACTATTTAATATTTATGAACGAGGAAAGAAAGTTACTGTAGCATGAAATGGAGAATTATCCTTTATGAAACTCTTTATACAAATCTAAATTTTTATTTAACTTCATACATACTAGTAAAGGACATATATGTAATAACAGGTAATGTACGTTAGGAGCAATTTTGACATTATTTAAGCAGTGTAGGTAGCGACATTTTTGAGGCAATATAAGAAATGGACAATTATCCGACAGCGGAGATAGTTACATTAATGGTCTGCTTACTTTATTAGGATTAGTCTTATATGCAGTCTTTGTATTATATTTTTGGATAAAGGAGAGGGATGAATAAAGTTCGCATTTATAATTCGGTGGAACGAGATTGTAGGAGGAAACGGAAGAACTCCAGACACAATGTTTAAACTAGAAATACACTGTGAATGATTGAAAGCATTTTGGTTCAGAAGTGACCTATTTTTTATGATCAACGCTATTTAGTGTTTATGAACGAGGAAAGAAACTGTGGCAGTTATTGGAGAATTATTCTCTTTGAAACTCTTCATACAAAGCTATATTTTTATTTAACTTCATACATACTTGTAAAGGATGTATATGTAATAACAGGTAATGCACGTTAGGGATAATTTTAACATTATTTAAACAGTGTAGGTAGCGACACTTTTTAAGGCAATACGAGAGACGGACAATTATCCGACAGCGCAGATAGTTACATTAATGGTGTGCTTGGTTTATTAGGATTAGTCTTATATGCAGATGGAAACAATTGCTCTAAATTAGAGATACCACTTTGAACGTATAGTTCGGTTTAATTGTTTTACTCTACACTTCTCTTAACATTAAGTACAAGGTAACCGACACCATTGGCGATAACTATTAGCATGAGTGTGAACTATTGGAATTAGCGTGTTGGAAAGACTGAGACATTTTGTGTATATAACAAGAATATGAATGTATGAGTTAGGCACCTAGAAGATTATCCAACCGATAACTCAAAAATGTTTTGCGAGTTGCATATGATATTCACATACAGCCTGATACAATTTTGTATTTTACGAGAAGTGTAATGAGTATTGTTTGAACTAAAAGGGTATTTTGTTTTATAGATGTTGTTTCTAAGTTAGGAAAACAAGAAAATATTCTTTTAATAGTGTTATGGCCGCTAGAAGGGAAATAATTTAATACCTTTTATTTCAGGTAATAGCTAACATTTCATTTCTTTTTCAGTTGAAATAGGTATTTGTCACTTTAGATTTTAATAATAAAAACTATTTTGAATCTCGGTAATTTTCAACTTTATTGTAATTGTTACAAGTGCCTAAGAAGAGAGTATTTTAATGTTTTACTTATTCGCATGTACAGAGTAGATATATTTGTGAGTGAATACATATCGTACTGTTATAGCAGGTTATAGGTGTCATACGTACGAATTTAGATTTTCCGAAACCTTAAGGAGCTATATTGTGCAGTTTGCACTGATTGAATTAAATTTGGTAATTTAAGACGAACTGTTGTCATTGTTTTTCAACCATTGCAATTGTATTGGATCGAAATACTGAACTTAGTATTCTTAGAATTATTTCGTTACTGTTTCATTGATTTTTGATGGATTGAAAAGGGCTGTTGTTTAAAGTGGAATTTGAACCATTACCATTGGTTCTAACGAGAAAGTATGTCTATTGGGAAGTGTGGACTTTTTTCACGCAGATGAGAAGTAGACTGTGTTCAAGATAGCATTACGAAAACGAATGTTTGCACAAGGAATTGAATTACTATTGCTCACATCAAAATCCATTTTAATTGTACTTGGAACTTTCGATAGATAAGTAAATTAGTAAATTATATTCTCAACTGGTGTTGAGAAGATTTTTTTTTTGTAGTAGGAGTAGATATCCCCCTGTTCACTCCCGTGGGAAAATTTTGGCCGTGGGACCGTTCCCACGGGGCTTAAACCGGTGTAAACCAGTATGTTGCTAAGCCAGTATAAGGAAGTATACTCTTGGACGCCTACCAGATGTAGAAACAAGATTAAACATGCCTTTTTCGTGTTCTTGTCGTGTATTGGCTAATAATTTGAATCACCAAACCCCCATCCCTCCTGCGAAGAGCATAAGCGGAACGTATGTGCTTGTGTAGATCATTCTGTTAGCAGCTGTTGCAAAGGAAGAAACGTCAAATTTAAAAATGTCATCGTCAATGAGTTTATTAGATAAGCTTAATAAGCCATCAATGGTACCCTTTACAAAAGATTGGAGATTTGGAGATTGGAGTACCATTTCGTATTGTAAACTGAGATAATTACAACGGTATATGGTAGGAAGGCATGTGTGACATTTGAAGGAGGCGAAAAAGTGATTTTACCAGGACGTTGTACTGAAAAATTGGAAGGAGATAATGCATATTGGAAGCAGATATAGTGCATTATTAACGTATTTACAAAGTGGGAATGTCTGTTTAATATATAAAGGAATGAAGATTAATGTATCTGGACGTAACATGCACGATTTTGAATTTACTGAACTGGTTTACTCATCGTAAGTGTATGGTAGCATGTACAAAGATGAAACATGAGCTTTCCTCTTCGGCCCCTTCCCTCTTCATGCATCTCCTTATGTTGTAAAACAGACGATACTAGTGTCAAATACATATTTTTCCTGGTCGCTGAAACTCTGAAAGAATAAAATTCACGTATAGAACGTTTATACATTAGACAACGCACTTGAAGCAAACTGTGAACATACATTTGTTTCACTCCCGTGGAATACGAAAAAAAGTTAGAATTCATTTTAACTACTTAAAAGGTATGCTATTTTTTCCCTTGAAATTTCCACTTTTTCCATATAACGAATTGAAATCTATGTGTATATATATAAATATACTGTTTATATTTAGATGTAACAAGATGCATTTCTTTTTTATTTTAGGATGAATACAAATAAAAGATACGTGTAATCCTTTCCTAATCATTACCTATATATATAAAACTCTTTTTATTTATTCTTATATTCTTTTAAAGCGCTTCTATTTATATTCTATTTGAAATAAGACTTATATATCCACTATTTACATACACATATTGGAAATTTTCGTTTTGCATTACGTATATACATCCAGGGAGAAAAATGGAAAACAAGTGTACGCAAGAGCTATTAAAAGAGATTACTGCATTTATTAACGACATAGAAGAAGAAGAAGATTAGATTGTAGTAAATAAAGAGACGCAAGTTCTTCTAAAAGAAATAGATGCCGTAATTGGAATAGAAGAAGAAGATCATCATGAAAGGAGGGAAGAAGATGAAATGAAGAAAGGTACACAAAAGGAGGAAGAACTCATAGAAGAAGAATAAGAAGAAGAATAAGAGATGATTATCAATACCGAAGAAGAAGAAAGAGATGCAGCTAGTGAAATTCAAATTGCAGAAGAAAAAGAAGAATATGAAGAAGAACAACTATTAGAAATATTGGAAAGTGCAGGTAATAGAATGATAACAGAAGAAGAAGAAGCATCCGACCGTATTGCCCAAATTAAAAAATGGTTAGAAGAAGGAGCAAAAGAAGAAGAAGACGTCGAAGAAAGAACAAAAGAAGAAGAAGATGAATTGCTAAATCTAACGTTCTCCCAAATAATAGGAGAGACTTACGATGAGGAAGAGAAGAAGACAGAAGAAGATGAGTTCTACGAAACTGAACTAGAAAAATGGATTACCAATTTATTTCCTAATCATGAAAAAGACGTAGAACAACATGATGTAATATATCCATCAATTATGGAAATATTAGCTGAGGCTGATACAGAACATACAGAAATAGAAATCGATTTAGAGGAAATAGAAAAAAGAATGGACGAGTTACTATCCGTATTTGAAGCAGAACGGAACTCAAATGTGCAAGTAGGATTTGGAAATAACAGACGTAATGATGGAAACAATAGATATCATATAATAGAAGAACGTAGAACACAATACAGAAGATACAATATGGAGGGTACAATGTTAAGATTCCGTCTATCCCCCGTGCGTGCAGGTGAAAATCCTTTTACTGCAATTGAAACAAGTCTACGGTCTTTAATAGATTATTTGCTACGTAATGTGGACCAGCATGATTACGTAGGAATAACAATCACAAATGAGAGAGAAGGGCATCGCCCATTTTGGTTATCGTTCAGAGAAGCAAGAAATGTCAGCAGAAGTGCTATGGACAAGTTATGAAAAAGTACTGCAAAGTAATGCGGCTTTTCTTATAAATGAAGATTGCATCGTGAATTTTCATCATGTACGCATGCCGAGAGGACAAGGTGGATTGAAACAACATATTATGAATACCGAGAAATATGTAAAGGCAAAACGTGATATTGTTACAATTAAGAACAAAGGTACAAGGTGTTAAGCACATGCAATCGTCGTTTGCATTGGATTAAAAAAATACAAGGGAAGAAATCAAGCCGAATACAGAAGATATGTAAAACAATATAAATATATAATTGAAAAAGAAGCAGAAGACCTATGTGAATCTGCTGATGTAGATCTCAGTCATGGTGGTGGAATTCCTGAAATTCGTAGATTTCAGGAATACTTAAAGGATTATAAAATTACAGTGTATAGGGGCTTTTCAGCAAGTGATGTTATGTTTGAAGCACCACCAAGTGATAATGAAAGAACACCTTTAAACTTACTCTTCGTAGATAACCATTACAACGTCATTGAAAGCTTGACAGCATGTTTTAGCTGTAAGTTTTATTGCAAAAGTTGTCATAAGAAATATGAAAAAAAGCATGAACATTTGAAACATTGTAAAGCTGTATGTTATCGTTGTCAACAGAAGCCAGCATGTGACTTTAAAGAAACCCATATTACTTGCAATGATTGTAATCGAGAATTTTATGGCCAGTCATGCTATGACTATCACAAGTCAGCGCCGTATCAAAATGGAAAGCCTTTATTTTCAACTGTGATATGTTGTGCCCAGTGTTTGAAAATTTATGTAGTGAAAGAAAAACGTTCTCACGTATGTGGAGAAACTTATTGCAACATTTGCTATGATATAGTACCACCCAATCATGAATGTTACATGAAAGTGAATGAAAGAAGAAAATGAAAAAAAAACAATGAAAAAATTATCATGGAGAAGAAAGCTATGATTGTGTTTTACGATATTGAATGTACACAAGACACGAAAATAGAACATGAGGACGCAAACATATATGAGCATATACCTAATGTCTTGGTTAGTCAGCATACATGTTACAGATGTTATGAAGACAACGACATCAAAAATAATTGTATCGTTTGTGGAAAACGAGAAAATATATTTCACGGAGAAAATGTAATAGAAGACTTTCTAAAACATCTTCAACAGCGACGTCCAAACATTAAATCAGTAACATGTGTGGCCCATTATTCTAAGGGCTATGATGCACATTTCATCATTAAGACCATGGTTGAGAAGATGAATTGGACTCCAGAAGTAATCATGAATGGGGCGAAAATTCTATCTCTTAAAATAGGGAACGTAAAATTCATTGATTCACTAAGCTTTCTTCGTATGCTCTTAAGTAAATTAAGTGGTGCATTTGGTCTTCAATCGTGCAAAGGATATTTCCCACACTTTTTCAATCGACGTGAGAATCAATCATATGAAGGTACACTTCCAGACATTAGATATTATGGAGCAGATAGCATGAAAGTAGACGAAAGACGCAAGTTTCTCCAATGGTATACTGAACATCGAAACGATACCTTTAAAATGAAAGAAGAACTCATCAAATATTGTGTACAGGATGTTGAAGTATTACGCCAAGCATGTATTTCCTTTATGAATACATTTGAATCTGAAACAAATGTAAATCCCTTACTTGAATGCATTACAATCGCCAGTGCATGTAATTTGGTATATCGTAGAAATTTCTTAAAGGAAAATACGATTGGTGTCATACCAAAAAGAACGGGTATCGATGGAGAGATGTCCAATCAGTTGAAGCAGTACAATGGATAGCTTGGGAAGAAAAAACAAGAAACATACAAATTACCAATGCTGCTCGTAGTAAGGAAAAACGAATTGCATCAATGAAAGTACATGGTGCATGGACAGATCCCAACACAGGAAGAACACGTGTGGGAATATGAGAGCGATTTTACACATAGATGTATCTTCTGCTACCCTAACGACAGAGATAAACCCATCTATAACAATGCTACAGATACCATGGAATTTCGATATCAAGCAACAAAGAAGAAAATTCAAAAATTAAAAGATTTTGGCTGTGAGGTGCATGAAATATGGGACTGTGAATTTAAAAAACAATTGGCAGGAAATGAAGAGATGAAGAAGTATGTTAGTAATCATCCGTATACAAATAAATCACCATTACATCCTCATGACGCTTTTTATGGAGGACGTGTGAATGCCATACGTTTGTATCATAAAGCACAAAAATCTGAAGGAGAAAAAAATGAATATAAAGATGTTATTTCGTTGTACCCATATATCTCTAAGACTAAGAAGTTTCCAATTCGTCATCCTACTATCTATCTGCCTGGAGATTCAAATATTCCCACCACTGAAGAAGTAGAAGGATTAGTTAAACTAAGTATTCTACCTCCAAAAAATCTCTTACACGCAGTACTGCCTTAGAAATCAAATGATAGATTCATGTTTCCATTTTGTCGTACATGTTGTCATGAACTAAACCAGTCATCTTCTAATCACAGCGATGAAGACCGAGTTCTACATGGTACATGGGTAGCAGATGAAGTAAGAAAAGCATTAGAAAAAGGATACAAAATAATAGATATTCATAAAATTTGGGCATATGATGTTGTCCAATATGATGAAGAAACAAAAAGTGGCGGCTTATTTGCAGAGTACATAAACACCTTCCTGAAAGCAAAAACGGAAGCTAGTGAATGGCCATCATGGTGTGAAACAGATGAGCTAAAGCAGAAATACATTCAGCAGTTTTATGAAAAGGAAGGAATACGTCTCGCTGAAAATAAAATTCAACATAATCCAGCACTTAGGTTTAGCTAAATTAATGTTAAATTTATTTTGGAGAAAATTTGGACAATGTGAGAACATGGGGCATGTAAGCATTATTAAAGATCCAAAGGAATTATATGAGAAATTAACATCTCATGATATAGACGTTCATCAAATATTTCCAGTAAATGATGATATGATATATGTATATTGGCAATACACAGATGAAGTTCCTGTTTCACTACCAACAGTAAACGTCGTCATAGCCGCATACACAACAGCACAAGCAAGATTAGAATTGTACAAGTATTTAGATCAACTGCAAGAAAGAGTATTGTATTTTGATACGGATTCAGTCATTTATACGCAAAAACCTGATGATACTACAATCCCAACGGGTGACTTTTTAGGCGATTTAACAAATGAAGTACTCGAGTATGGTAAAGAGGCCTATATTTCAGAATACGTTTCGGCTGGACCCAAGAACTATGGATTACGTATTTTTGGTCCCAGTACGAAGAAGGAGTTTCAAGTATGCAAGATACGGGGCTTTTCATTAAACTATGAATCTTCAAAACACCTAAATTTTGATGTAATGAAGAAAATGATAGTAGATAATAAAGAGGATGCGGAAGAAGAAGAAGAATCTCGTCCCACGGAAGTCAAAATTACCAATGAGAAAACAATTTGCCGCAGGAAAGACCATTCTATTGTCAGCATGCCCGAAACAAAAAAATTTATAAGATAAATTATATTAAACGACGTAGAATACCATACTCTTCCATATGGCTACACTACTTCCAACAAAAGAAGAAGAGAAATGTAATAAGGCCCTTTATAAATATACGTATGAAGAAAGAATGAATACTCTTTAACATGGGCACGACGCGGAAACATCCCTTTTCATGTATTGTTGCCGGACCAAGTGGATGTGGAAAAACTTCCTTTGTAATACGATTCCTGTCCAATTTATCACGTATGGTTAATACATCGTTTCGTCATATTTATTGGTACTATGCAGAATGGCAAAATGCATACAGAGAAATTTCGACAAAAGTACAATTTATTGAAGGATTACCTCGAACAAAAAGACTTTTTACCTGAAATTGGACCTCATCGTATTATTATGGATGATCAAATGTGTGAAGTGAACCGCAATATAGTTGATTTCTTTACAAAGGGTTCTCATCATAGAAATCTTAGTGTACTATTTATTACAAAAACATATTTCATCAGGGAAAAGGAAGCAGAGATATGAGCTTGAATTGTTCTTATCTCGTATTATTTAAAACTCAAAGAGATAAATCACAAATTAAACATTCGAGTTATCAAATAACTCCTGAGAATCCAAAATTTCTTCAAGAAAGTTTCAACGACGCAACAAAGTTACCATATGGATATTTGTTTATTGATTTAAAACAGGATACGCCAGATGAACTTCGTTTTCAAACAAATATCTTTCCTGATGATATTTATCATTACGTTTATGTTCCAACGAAATAGAAGAAGATGTGTTTATAATGTTTGTTTTAAACTGTGTTTCTTCATTCTGACAATATGTCTCCAAGAGTAAAACACGGAGATCTTCTCCGTACGCAGAGCAAAGCAAATCCTAAATTACGTAAAGCTATACTGGCCAATGCAGACTCTTCAGTGATTCGAAGTATTTGCGAATGTTGTTATAATGTATTAAAAGGGAATGTACCTCTTACAAAGACACAGAAAGCAAGATTAAAGCGATACAAGAGGACGCTTCGATATCTTGTGAATAAAGGAAGCTCCATCCAAAAGAAGAAGAAGCATTTATTAGTGCAACAGCAGGGTGGATTCCTACCGGCATTATTAGCTCCTATTTTAACTAGTCAATTATCAAGTTTATTATTCCGTTAGTGCAATGGAACACGCAAAGAAGATTTTAGTTCCACCTGAAGTTCTTAATCGTATACAAACACCATCATCATCATCATCATCATTAGCCCTGGAGAAACGTGAATCTAATTTGGATCAAGAAATGCAAGAGATTTTACAGTTATCATCGCTTAGTGATGAAGAAAAGTGGAATCAACATAATAATATGCTTCAAAAATATTTACAGTTAATACGAAAACAAGAAGAACCTGTGACACTTTCAATTGCGTCAACTAAATCAGAGAAGCCTGAAGTAGAAGAAGAAATATTATTATCTATACCCAAAATGTTTCGTAAAAGAGCTGAATTACTACTATATAGAATGAAACATGATGATAATATCACGTGGGATAATAAAGGAACTGTTTACATCAGAGGTGATAAACTAGAAGGATCTCACATTGTAGATTTAATTTCTGATGTGTCGCGACCCCGGAAACACAAATCCACCTGGATGGGAGAAATTTTGTAATTATTTATCTTCTAATAACACACCTCAAGAACTTATTGGAAAACCAAAACGTTTGTCATATATTTTATGACGAACTAAAGCATCACCAACAGCATCATCGTCAAGGGAAAAGATACCTCTGAAATCGTTTCCAGAAGACGACGAAGAAGCAGAAGAAGAAGAAGAAGAAGAAAAGGAAAAAGTATTATCTCCTATAAGGAAAAGGAAACGTGCCTGTAAACGTCCAGTATGATCAAGGTGGAAACCGTAAACAAACAGTTAAGCAAGATTTACTACAACCCTTCACATCCTGCCTCGTTTTCAACTGTTAAAAAATTGTGGATAGCTACAAAGAAGAAAATTCCTATACATTGTATAAGAAGATGGTTACTGGAACAAACAGCATATACGTTACACAAACCTGTACGTCGTCGTATTAAAAGAGATTTCTATGTAGTGAATAACATTGATGATGAGTGGGAAAGTGATGTTAATGATCTTCAATCTCTTCATAAATTTAATGTTGGATATCGTTATATTCTTACAGTGATAGATGTATTCAGTCGATATGCATGGGTTGTGCCATTAAAATCTAAAAGTACAAATGATGTCTTAAAAGCATTGCTAATTGTGTTCAAAGACAGAAAACCAATTACATTCCGAACAGATAAAGGAAGTGAGTTTACTAATAAAACAATACAGAAGTACTTAGAGGACAACAAAATAAAGCATATTACAACTAAAAATTCTGATAGAAAAGCTAGTATTGTAGAACGTTTTAACAGAACTCTAAAAGAAAAAATGTGGAAGTATTTTACAAAGTATCAAACGTATAATTATTTAAATGTATTACCTCTTCTTGTGAAATCATACAATGAAATTTATCATTCAAGCTTAAAGATGTCACCTGCAAATGTTTCTCAAAATAACCTATTACAAGAATGGCATAATCAATATGATAATAAAATAAAGAAGAAGAAGAATAATCCAAATTTCTCAAAACATCTTAAGATTGGTGATACAGTACGAATTGGTAAAACTAAACGTACATTTGATAAAGGATATATGCAAAATTGGACTTGGGAAATATTTAAAGTGAAGAAGATAATACCAAAAGATCCACCTGTTTATGAAATTGAAGATTTAAACAAGGAGCCACTGGATGGATTATTTTAGAGAGAGGAATTACAACCTGTGACGTTATCAAAGACATTTTACATAGATAAAATCATACGTACAAGAAGAAAAGGCAGCAGAAAAGAATATCTTGTTCATTGGAAAGGATATCCTTCTTCTTTCGATTCCTGGATACCTGCATCATCCGTAAAGAAGATCGAGAAGTACAATGGAACCTGATGGAGATTTTTACGTTACGCTTCCCAGTAATAGTTCTATGGAATATTTTCCTGACAACACCTTAACATCATATACTACGAAACTTCATCAAAGAATGGAATTCCATGAAAAGTGGGAAGTGGCTATTGTTGAAATTCATTATCCTCATTCAATATTAAATATTAATGAAGAAAATAATAAATTTTTTTACAAACATGCAAAAAGTATTGAATGGAAATTTATAACTATTCCTGTACGTTATTACACTGACATCAGAATTGATAAAGATAATAAAAACGTACAACAGATTCACAAATTTACATATTTCCTATACTCGTGAGAGTAATATCTGTTTTATACGACGTCTTCATAAAGACATAGATGTAGACGTTGCATTATCACCAAGTGTTAGTGTGATGTTGGGGTTTGATCCAAACGTTGATTTAAAGGATATGCAACAAGGCCAAAGCATTCCAAATCTACGTTTAGGACTTCCATCTACAATGTATGTGTATTGTGATATAATTCAATCTGTATTTGTTGGAGATACACTAGCACCATTATTACGTATCATAAATATGAATCCTGTGAATCATACATTTGGAAGTAGTGTTATAGAAATTTTTAATCCTCCACATTATGTGCCTATAGAGAAAATGCATTTTGAACACATCAAAATAAATATAAGAGATAGTACAGGCTCTCCACTGGCATTCACTTTCGGAACTGTATGCGTTAAACTACATTTTCGACCAGTGCGTTAACATCGACAAATATGAATAATCCATATTTACAATATTATCTAACACAAGCTCTTTCTGGAACTGGAAACGTTTATTTTGGATCCCCTTATCAAGTTGGACATAGTATTGGAAGTTTCCTTGGAGGATTATTTCGTTCTGTCATGCCACTAGTAAAACAAGGAGCTAAAACAGTAGAAAAGGAATTATTAAAATCTGGAGCAAACGTTATTACTGATGTCATAATCGATAATCAACCTATTAACAAATCCTTTCATCAACGAATGGGTGAAGCGAGATCCGTCTTGCAAGACAAAGCAAAAAATAAACTGAAATCTATGCTAGGATTTGGATATCAACGAAGGAATAGAAGAATTACACATCATTCCATCTTTAACCCTTCATCATTACACATCAAGCGCAAGAAGAAGAAGGGAAAGAGGAAACGTACACAGAAAACAAAGAAAAATCAGTCTTATAAGAAGAGGAAGTTATCACACGATATCTTTGATTAAATCATCACCATCATGGCTTTCTTACATCATCAATCCTGCGATTGTGTAAAAAGAGAACTAGATATTTTTTCTACAAAGCCAACGCAAACCAGTATATTGGATAATCATGTTGTTACATACAAACAAATCAGTTCACTAGCTGATAATGCTCCTATGGAATTTGTCATTCCACGAACAAGTGACGAATACATAGATCTACCACATACTCTTCTTTACATCGAAGCTCAAATCGTTAAGCCTGATGGATTAGCATTTGTTGAAAGTGATAAAGCTGTGGGTCCTATTAATGACTTTTTAAATTCTATGTTTAGAGAAGTGGAAGTGTATTTAAATAACAAACTGATTTCATTTCCATCTCATAAACCTCCATATCGATCATACATTGAAAAGCTGTTAAATTATGATGATTCTGCTAAAAATACTCATCTTCAATGTGCATTCTGGTTTCAAGATACGGATGCAACATCTAGTAGTAATAGAGGATTTCAACAACGTTACGAATTAACAAAAAAAGTGCAAAATTCGACATGCTTGGACATCTTCATTGTGATATTTTTAATCAAGATAAATTTTTAATCCAAGGAGTAGAATTACGTCTCAAGTTAATTCCTGCAAAGCCAAACTTTTGTCTCATCGCTAGTGATTCGTCTCTTGAGGCTAAAGTGAATATTTTAGACGCTGCTTTACATATTAAAAAGATTAATGTTAGTCCTACAATAAAACTAGCACATAACAAGCTTCTTCAATCAACAACAGCCAAATATCCTCTCACAAGAGTGCAAATAAAGTCATTCGTCATTCCAAAGGATCTTCAATCAAAAACAATTGATAATTTATTTATGGGAGTATTACCAACTTGAGTGATTGTGGCGTTTACACAAAATGATGCCTATACAGGAACAATAACTTCAAATCCATTTCATTTCAAACATTTTGACATCAATTTCTTCTCTCTATACATTGATGGAAAACCTGTACCTTCAAAAGCATTACAACCAAATTTCGAAAACAACCTCTATGTTTCCTCACATCATACCTTATTCTGTGGATCAGGTATTCACTTTTCCAATCATGGCAACGATACACTATCTTTGTTTTCGACATTACTCAAGATGGAGAAGCCAGCGCTGTGCAGCATTGGAACCTTATACGTCACGGCTGTGTTCGTCTGGAAGTTCATTTTACGAAGCCTCTACCAGCACCTATCTCATGCATTGCGTATGGAGAATTCCAATCTATCTTAGAAGTGGATCATCAGAGGAACATCAACATGGATTTTGAAAGGTACGTTATTTAAATATCATACCATATATGTACATGTCTGCATTTTTATACATGATATCCTCTACACTAGATTTATTGAATGCTTTGGAAACAAATTCTTTATTTCACAATCATTTCGTTGGCGTATATGCAGCCAATCAATTACCAACACATGTTCCACTACCTGCAGCTATCATCATAAATACAGATCCCTCGAACAAACTTGGCACACACTGGATTTCCGTATATATTCATACTGATGGACGTGCCCACTACTTCGATACATTTGGATTTCTTCTATATGTAATGCAACATATTCAATTTCTACGTAGAAATTCCACTTCTTATACATTTAATAATAAACAAATTCAAAGTGTGAAATCGTCCCTATGTGGGTATTATTCATATCTTTTCCTATGCTTCAAAGCTAAAGGAAAGTCCTTAAATGAATTTCATTACACTTTCTCATCAACTCCAGAAGAAAATGATCGTCGCTTGCTGTATTTACTTTTACAGGTAATCATTTCTCCTGTATACATATCATGTCTTCATTCTTCTTCGTTTGTTTTGATTACTTTTTTCATATTATTGCAGGTAATCATTTCTTCTTCTTCTTCTTATTTATTATAATGTGTTCGTATATATTATCATTTGTTGTTTTATTTGTTCATGATTATAGATAAAATAAATTTTAAGTTATGTTTTTCAATTTCTTTCATTTCAGAGAGTAAAAGATCGTCATCGTGTGTATGGACATCATCATTGTACAGTATGACTTCTATCTACGTTTCATCACCATCATCAACAGCAGTAGTATCATCTGTGAAGTTAGTATCATTAATTGAACTGTGTAAAAAAAGACAGCATCAGTGAACAGTATATGGCAGCTGCGAAATTATCATCACCTGAACAATGAAAAAAATCTAACGTTCTTTTAAAAATGTACTATACTTACCGTCGTTTTAATTGTGTAAATAGTTTCATCAGCAACAAATACTTTGTATTCTTTTTTCTCTTTGAAAACAAATGTTTTATTTCTTATTTTCTCCGTTTCCTAATAAATAAATATGTTTTATGATCAATTATGTAATTAAATACACATATCATAAAACATATTTTTAGGTCATTGAATTAAAGAATTTCATAGTGGTTTTAAAAAAAAGATTCTAAAACTGATTTTTTAATTCAATGATGTAATCACAAAACTACATAATAATAATGAATTCAAATACTTAATCAGTTATTCTTTCGTAAATTAAATCAAGTATGTGAATTCAATATTATTATGATAAAACTTTTGTTTTTAAAATTTTAATATTAATTATTTTAGTTCCTTTTTTTAAAAAAATAAAAAAGTCCTATCATACTTAAGACAAAGTTGTATAATAATAATAATAATAATAATAATAATAATAATAATAATAATTTCAAATACTAATTTCATTTTAACATTCATTTCAAGAATTTGAATTCATTATGATTATGATTATGATTATGATTATGATTATTATTATTATTATTATTATTATTATTATTATTATTATTATTATTAAACGTATCACTTATAGTATACGAGGAAAAAATATGTAGGATTGTTTTCTTATTATAAAAAATTAAAAGTCCTATCATATTGAGGTGTATGAAACGAACACAAAACACAAATAAAACATTTCACTTTCACTATATAGTTTATTACATTTGATATTACGTTGTTTAGTATACATGAAAAAGAAGAGACGTTCACTTCATTGATACCCTCCGAAGGTTGAGTATCGGTTTCCCCCCAACATGGCTGTGTCGATACACTATCAAATAAATCAGCCATAATTGAATCTATGAGTTTTTGTTTGCAAAATACTTTCATTTCCAATTTTAATCGTTCACCATCAATGTTCACATCACTGTTCTTATCAAAAGAGACACTTGGAAAACTGATGTTCATACCATTAATAATACTCTGTTCATCTACACAGGTATGGATTCCGGCAAGTCCTCTGCATGTAAGACACTGCAATTGTACATGATTACGAATAGTATCTGTACACAAGTCAAAATATTCACGTAGCACAACACTACAAACTTTACTGTTTTTCACAGCATGTTCAATACATGGTAATATTTCCAAGAAATAAAGCCAATCACTTGAAATTAAGTACACTGTGTTTCGAGGAGCATGAAATATTCCTTTCTTCTCTAACATCACTAATTTTTCACCCTTGGTTTCCGCACCACCAGTTCGTTTTTTCGACCAAGAGATTTTATAAATGTAATTTCCACTTGAGAATTTAAATAGTCCGTAACAAATGGGGTCAAATGTACAAGTTTCTCCCACTCTGCCAAATTTAACTCCACTCCAAACACAAGTCCTTTGCCAACACGAATCACTGGTTCAAATGTATCACTATCCAGTCCAATACAAATTAATTTGGTTTTCATTGAATTAGGTCCATATACAACATTTAACAAGTACTCTTTCTTGGTGTCCATATTTGATGCACAAGCACTCAAAGACATGTTACTCCAGTCGCTGGCCACCAGAGAATAACGAGACTATGCATACAGATGACTGCGCATGCATGAAGAGGAAGGAGGCGAAGAGGAAAATTCATGTTTCATCTTGTTTGTACATGCTACCATACACTTACGATGAGTAAACCAGTTCAGTAAATTCAAAATCGTCCAGATACATTAATCTTCATTCCTTTATATATTAAACAGACATTCCCACTTTGTAAATACGTTAATAATGCACCATTATCTGCTTCCAATTTTTCAGTACAACGTCCTGGTAAAATCACTTTTTCGCCTCCTTCAAATGTCACACATGCCTTCCTACCATATACCGTTGTAATTATCTCACAGTTTACAATACGAAATGGTACTCCAATCTCCAAATCTCGCATTTTTGAAAAGGGTACCATTGATGGCTTATTAAGCTTATCTAATAAACTCATTGACGATGACATTTTTAAATTTGACGTTTCTTCCTTTGCAACAGCTGCTAACAGAATGATCTACACAAGCACATACGTTCCGCTTACGCTCTTCGCAGGAGGGATGGGGGTTTGGTGATTCAAATTATTAGCCAATACACGACAAGAACACGAAAAAGGCATGTTTCATCTTGTTTCTACATCTGGTAGGCGTCCAAGAGTATACTTCCTTATACTAGCTTAGCAACTTACTGGTTTACACCGGTTTAAGCCCCGTGGGAACGTTCGCACGGCCAAAATTTTCCCACGGGGATGAACAGGGGGATATCTACTGTAGGGTATCCACTACATGTTTGGATTGACTTCTAATTTTATGTTTATATAACACGAAGGTTATAAAGAACGGTATAATAGCAGTGATGTGGGTTTCGAACCACATAAGGACAACTCCAATGCAGTTGGTGGCTATGTGAACTGTTATGGAAAATTAATTTTCATAGCATATAGGATTTCTTTTATATTATTGTAACTGTATTATAAGACCACGAGTGTTTTATGAATATGAATCAATACCTGATATAATGCCGTACGTGTCAGTTTCGGACACAGTGAGGTATTGATTTAGTTACCTCTGTTTTAGAGTATCATTTTAGTTTACAATTTAATGAAACATCTAGTTAGCAGTTTTAAGAACACATTATAGTATATTATTTCGTTATTGAGCAATTTAATTATTTGTAATTTTTTAGCGGTGGAAAGTAATATTTTAACTGTTAAATGTTTCAAAAACATTACAATTATAAGTTCAATTGGTGCGATTACATTGATATTTAGTTTGAAACTGAGTATTTAAAATTTGTTAGTTTATTATGTATACAGGTAAATGTTTCCATTCATACTAATTAAAAAGTATACATAATACTGTTTTTAATGAAATGAAAAGTTTATCAGAAAAGTTAAAAACAATATTCATAATTTGCATTTATATCTTTCAGTATTTCGATCCCGACGAACTTCCATGTAGTTTGTTTGTTTCTTTGCGTTGCGCCTAAAACCCATGTCATTGCAAATCATTTAATAAAATGTGACTATCAATATACAATTCTATCTTTGCAATACCTGTTTTCGATTATTTGAGAAATTGAATTAGTGCAACGTGTATATTAAGCATTTTATTCATAATTTTTTTCAGACTCCGAAAATACCATATATTAATCATTAAATAATACATATTGAAGTTTTAGAATTAATTTTACGATTTTTTCTGTTAACAATAAAAATCCTACTTCAGGTCGATTGATAAAAGTAGTAGGAAATGAGAGAATCCTGAGAATACCAACACGCATAATGTAAATTAACTCAAAGATCATTAGGTGAGAGTTGGGATCGAACCAGAAACTCCCTAAGCGTGAGAAGTGGGCGATTTTGAAGGCATTGAATATTTTATAATACTACAGTAGTATTAATATCTGTTTGAGATTCTTAGTATAGTACGATACACAGGTCACATGAATTTCACTTGGTTCTTTTCGGAGTAATGTTTAAGAGAACCAGAAGGATAGATTTGAATAACTACTTATGCTCCACGGACTACAGTTATAATATAACAGCTTCATACACTTGCATTCAAATTATTGGTCTATTGGATAGGTGTATAAGACTCTTGTTGTAATAAATGTTTTTGCTGTCTTCCACCTTGGAACTTGTTCTTTTCTAAAAAATAATGTAAAACTTTAAACACAATGAAGAAAACAAGGACATGCTCAGGTGAATCAAACTTGGAAAATTCCACAATTCAAAAGAATTAAGGAAAGGAACCTCTATTCTCAAGCTGAGACCATCTGTTGCGACCACCAATTAATATAAGAATTATTTTTTTCAGATGATGACTTCGTATCCTTTTGCCCGTAGGTAAAACTGGAGAAGTGAACCAGGCAGTGTTTGTAAAATGATATTACATGGTTCAATCTCAGAATACGTGAATTTGTGATGGACAACAATTCCATGGAGGCGGACAACATCATCTTCACGAAACATAAGATCACATAACGAACTTTACTTACTACAACTATCTGCTTCTATCAAAATTAGCTATAGATGGGTTAGCGATACGAGAAAAAGCGTTGCTAACTCGTAAATTGTCTCGAGTCGTCCACTCGTGATATTTTGTGTGTAACGTTTGTGCGCGAATTCTACTAACTCCCAGTTCAATATAAGTTTGTTTTTACACAGTAAAGTTTATAACATTTATAATTATATATAACTGAAAAGTCCACAGTGCAAGCATAAAAAGAATTGGCACACGGTTCTCCACGCGAGGAGCCATTGGTTCGTTTCCCGGTGAGTCTCCTAACTTACTGTCCAATATAAACTTGTTCTTACACAATAAACTTTATACCATTACATATAAGTAAAAAGTTTGCACTGCAAGCAATAAAGGTTTAGCGTACAGTTTTCCATGTGGGAGAACCCTCCTTCGATTCCGGGTAAAACTGTTAACTCCCTGTTCAATATAAGTTTGTTGTTACACAGTAATGCTTATAACACTTACAAGTGATAACTCTGCAGTGCAAGCAAAACGATGAGCATACGGTTTTCCAAATGGGAGAATTCTGGTTCGAGGCCCAGTTAGTCTCCTAAGTTACTGTCCAATTAAGTTTGTTCTTACACAGTAAAGTTTATACCATTTATAATTACATATAACTGAAAGCCCAGAGTGCAAGCATTAAAAAATAGCGTACAGTTTTCCTGTAAAACATCCTTACTTCGATTCCCTTTAGTGTCATGGCTTCCTATTCAATATAACTTCCTTCTTAACACATCCTTTATAAATATCTTTTATACGTCTTACAAAATTTATTTCTACACATAACTTAAAAGTCTGACGAGCAAAATTTTAGTGCACAAATTTCCGCGCAAGAGTATCCCGTTTGATTCCTGGTGAGTCCGCTGACTTCCTTTTCAATATTAGATAGTTCTTACACAATTCCGTTTATACCATTTATAGTTATGTATAAGTAATAAGCTGGGACTGCAAGCAAAAATTTAGTGTATGGTTTTCTAAGTGGGAAAATCCGCGTTCGATTCCCGGTGCTATAAACAATCTTGATTCGCTTTAGCCTTGATAAGAACACCGAATAATATGGTTTTCAATGTCGGAAAATCTGCAATCAATTCCCGGTAAAACGAACACTTCCCTTACCTTATACTCCCGACAGTTACTTGTGTTTTACAAGTATTCCCTTTACAATGTTACTTCAAATATAAAAAGAAACATGGAAATACTACAAAGTTAGTATCTATCAGCAAATAAGACGGTATTTATATAACTCTAATAATATTGAGAGCAAACTCGAAGCTTCTAGTATCTTCTTTCCCCCATTTCAACGACCAAAATCACAAAATATTCTTTCGCCATTCCAAAAACCAACACCCACTGCCGTGTTAAATGTCATGCATATAAATGAAACAAAAATATATTAATTTCTTGTACATGTGTGATCTGCATATTTTATTTCTAAAGGCAAGTTATATCCTTGTCAAATTAGCATTTCTTAAACACTCTTCAAGCGGAAAAACTTCATTATACGTCATATTCTCTTTTCCATATAAAACGTCCATACGCTTTGTAATTCGTATTATCATATTTCGTCTGTATCATTTACAAGATCATTAATATACGGAGGAAAGGGGTATCAATTATTCAAACTGCCAACCGCCCGTGAATGTAACTACAACATATCCTTTGGAACTGCTACAATATCAAAATCTCGAGACTTATGAATATCTATGAGTGGCGAAAACTATCTAACAAACTATTTCTCCTCACATAAGCATCACCTGGTTATCTACTTTTTATCAGCATCATATATGCCTTCATTCTGCCCACTGAATTTTTTCCAATCGACCTGAAATACTCAAAAGTTCTTCTATTTCCCAAATCTAAAAACCTGCATCTGACGTGCAGCCTTATCGTTCTATTCACCTCACCAGTTGCCTTTGCAAGATATTGGAACACATTATAGTCAGCCGCATGCAACTCATAACCTACTTCCTATTCATCAAGCCGGCATCCGACCTCATTTTATTACGCTGGATCAGTTATTACGACTATCTACCACTGTTTGCATGCAGTTAGCTAAGGATAGAAGTCAGTGGAGAGCTTTTGTGAACGCGGCATTGAACCTCCGGGTTCCATAGGCCATAGAGTTAGTTACCACTGTTTGCGATCAATACAACACAGGTGTTCCTTCTTGTCTGGTACCCTTTCATCTAGAAAAATCTTTTGACAAAATCTGGCACCCTGGTTTACTATAGAAACTTCATAACTATTTTCTACCATTCTCGTATATCACATTCATCCATTCTTTCTTATTAGGGCGGCTAGCATATATCTCTATTAACGGACCACTTTTTCATTCAATCTTCCTCCAATCAGGCGTTCTTCAAGGCTCCTCACTTTCTCCTCTACTATACCTATTGTATGTTGCCGATCTAGTTGTTCCAAAGAACATAAACATATTTCAGTTTGCTGACGACAATCTATTTTTCACAACGACCCGCACAGTGAAATCCAGCAGTTAAACCATACCAACGGCAATTAACGCATTCGTTCACTGTAGAGATGTATGGCTAGACTGTTAAATATGAATTCTACGAAACCTTAGGCTATTGTTTTCCTGCCATAGACGTCGTTCACGAATATACAGGAATCCTGGCCGATTAAACCTCTAAGTAGATCATGCACCTGTCCTGCTATCCAATACTCTCACTTATCTTGGTGTCATATTTGACACCAAATTTACTTGGATTCCACACCTAACTAAGTTCATACTCCAAGCACAAAATCGGCTCAACCTACTCAAGCGATTAGTCTGTACAACCTGGGGGCTAAAACCATTAACAGTCCTTAATGCATATAAGGCCTTTATGCGCAGCACACTAACATATGGGCACACTGCCTGCACATGGGCAGCGCCAAAATTCTATCAGAAATTGGCTACCCTAGATCGTCATGCTCTATGCCTAGAGCATCGCATTCGCTTAGGCCTACCGGATCGAACACGGTTACTTTACGAGCTGATTGGTTTTCCACCTTTATTGGATCAGCTCCAAGGGCTTCGTAGTCGGTGTGTGTGCAAGCGAATTGACCAGCAGCATCCCATGTTACTTGATATCCTACGATGCGATCGGGAGCATGACGCAACCTCAACTCACGTCGATACTCCCCTACAGCACTTCATGACTTTATCGCTTGCAACTAGATGATGTTGTAGTGGATCCCGAAATCTTTCACAGCACGTGTGCTGTCATCATTCATCTACCAATCATATGCACCGTAACTACCTATTAACATGGGCTTCCTCTGTCTTCATCAGTTTCTGAATCTCCCCAGGAACAGATGATAACTTGCATTCGTCAATACTAACAAATCCCTGTGATGTGGCGTTCAGAGCACTGCATTTCATCTTCATCTACTCCTCTGCCTACTACACCCTGCACTATATTCATTCCAGTTTTACATTCGTCATAATTCAGCACAGCATGCTAATAAATGTATTGTTTCTACAATATTACTGTTGCACACTTGGCCTCCCATTATATTATGCTTGTATCTCATTTAAGTTATTTTCACCCTTCAATCACCCCTCTATTTATATATACGTAGTGACTGAATAAATATTAAATATATGTACACCTGTTAGACCAACTATTAAAATTCAATCCAACTTTTATATCTGAAGCACTTACCCCAAGAAAGGGTAAAACCCTTTAACCGGGACGACGGACAAAAATCTGTAGTGATACTCTAAGAAAGGACACAACCCTTCAAACGGGACAACGAAAAATGTCATTAGTGTTCATACCTAACCAAGAAATCTAGCCTCTCTTGTGTTTGTTATTGTGTCGGCGAGGATCAGATTTTGCAATACGTACCCGAGAGCGTAACACAAATACAGCACTTAGAGGATTGACGAAAGTTATCTCTTCTGAAGGGTTCCTTGTCTTTTAAACTTCATCAAACTCATCTTTTCTTTTTCTCTAATATTCGTTTGGGCTTTGGCCTAAGGATTTCTCATCCCTATGGCGAACTCTAACAATGCTTTTGGACCATCGAATCTTGTTCAAGCGACCTCATTGAATATCAGCCCACACGCACGCCAAAAGTCCCAACCGTGTATTGTTACCGGCACTATATGGTTAGTAAAAGCTAGCACCACTGTTCCTACAAATTATGCAGCGTGTGTAACTACCAGACAATGAATTCGTTCCAGATCTCTTTCTGATGGCGAGCAAACATTAGATTCGAAGAAACAACGGCTTACACCAACCGCAGATCCTACTGCTGCTCATGTTAGCACCAATAAGGATTGGACATCCACTTCCCCTGAAAATCAATCAACATTACACCGAGAAACAGTTTATACTTTCTTGTTAACTGATTACGATTCAAAATACGACACAGTGCGCACTGTCTGGCAACAAATTGTAAAGTATTATCCTCAGTGTTCGGAGTGGAAAAAGAGCAAAGACGGTATGTTTTATTACGATTTTGACACGACATACCGGCTATCTAAATGCTGAAAAACCTTGAGGGTATGTTGCCTAAAGGAATACATTTCTATTTACATAATGACTAAAAAGCATTGGAGGGTTTCTCTTTAGTTATGGGGGAGGGGAGCATGGAGAGACTCTTATCCCTCGGCAACAACTTTGTGAAAAAAGTATCTATTGAAGCTTTCCTGGCGACGTATTGCGAACAGGTCTTCTCGGGCTAGCAGCCAGGTGAATACTGTTATATGTTGCGACGTTTCGGGGGCTGACATCTCACCAATGTACCTTTGGATGAAAACACTACCAGTTTACTAAAGAAAGGGCTAAATTTTATCATCACAACGAAGAAAATTCCGGCCGTATACATCATTGCCATCATAGAACAAGCAGTTAGCAATCTTCCCAACGATACAGCAGAAGAAATACGTCAGGAAGCCAGCGTGGTCCTGAAAAGAGCCGTCATGCCCAGACCAAACATTAGCAAAGCCGAATGGATCGCACTTAAAGCATTAAGAGAAGACGCAAGCTGAAGCCTGCAATTCGTAATAAACTCAGAGATCAATTGTCGGAAGGCGTTCGTGTGTCAATACGCGTCGGAAGGCGTTCTTGTGTCGGAATAGAATGCGCGTCCACATACCACTGCCCACCCGCGCAAATTCTTCAGACGCAGCGTTTCGAGGTGTTGGAGCATCCTGCATACAGTCTTGATCTCGCACTTTCGGACTACTAGGTATAGATGCTCTCAGAGTTCGTCGATTCAGCTCCGATCAACAGGTGAAATAAGCGGTGCATTAGTGGCTTGCTGCAACAAACCATTTTTAAGAATGTATTGGAAAACTTGTGCAAAGGTTGACCAGGTGCATTGAAAAGACGTTGACTATGTTGAAAAATGGCATGAATAAAAACGTACTCTTATGGTAATAAATAATAAAAATTGATTGCAGATACTTATTGATTTAGCCTCGTACGTCTTTCATATCCTCATTGGCGGTTCTAGTTGCTAAAGTTGAAGAGGACGACAGGAGGCTAGGCAGGTTTTATCTATACTATTAATAAAACAGTAGAAGTGGATGTTATAAGCCTATCATTGCATAGCCCACACTACTATAGGTATTAAACTGAATTTTAAAGAGGATACACCTTTGTCATGAACTTAAGAAATAAGGAAGGATTTCGGGAAACACCCATATTAAGGAGCGAACCGGTTGAAAATTTCACGAAAGAATAATATATTTCCCGAATCCCTAGCCTTATACAAATGTAACTCAACGTATGAATATACTAACTAACTAACTCTACGGTCTATGGAACTCGACGTATGAAGTCTTCATTAAAAATGAGGGAACAAAGTCCTCAGCATTTCCGGAAATTCCGCTCAAGAAAGGGAATGGTGACAAACAAAATACTCAAATTTAACTTTGTTTAATTAGAAAGTGCCGAATGTGAGGAAACGCTTAAGCGAGGCGCTTTAATTAAACGAAACTTTTAATTAAAAATAATGAAGAACACACTTCAGGGGAAATATGTATTCCAGCGGCACTTCTAAAGCGAAACTGCGGGCAATTTTAATTATATTGAACCTACTTGTTATTAATTTACAGAGTTTCAAATGTAAAAATTCACTTAAGTATGAGATATAAAATTCAGTATATAAACTCTTGAACAAAAATAAGTGAACATATGTTTTAGCCTTTCCGAAAATTTCGCTCCGAAAGAGGAAAACTGGACAATTTCATTAATATTGAAATTTCCCTTTATTTCTTTACAATTTCTCTGATTTGAGTTCGCTTAAAAGTTTGAGGTACTGTCTATTATTATAGTATCAAGAAGGCCAATCTCAAAATACCTCTCCTGTAAATGTAGAAAGTTTAGTGTTCCAAGTGTTTTACAAAAACGATACATAGCTTTGTGGTTAAATCTTCCATAGAAATCCTTAATTTGTATTTGAATTATTTTAATTAGGTATCTTGTTGGGTATTTAACACCAGTATATTGTTGTTTTATTGTTTAATTTACTTCTTTTAAACTGTAATAATTAAACATATGCATATTAACATTTGCTATAGTAGAGTTAGACCTGGTATCTTCTGCTAAAAGGAAGAAGAAAGAAAATAAAGAAAATAAGTGTCACGGGCTAAATGTTCGTGACAACCCTAGCTACCTGTAGGTCATCCCTTTAATTCTCTTTTAATTGGTTGAAACAGATTTTAACACTATTTTCTTTACTTTAAAAATGCATTGAAAAAACAATCTTACTGTTTGGTTTTAATTTTCTTTACAATTTCCGATTTCCTCAAGGATTGAGTAATTGAGAAGAGAAGAAACATAGAAAACAGTTGGATGATAAATGCGATCTAGTTCCATCCTGGTAATATTCTGTCATTACTTCGTTTTTCCCTGACGCAAGTTCATCGGATGACTAGTCAGGAAAAGAAAACCATTAACTAAAGCAACTAAAGGTTATGTTGTATGAACAGTACATACGTGGCGAAATTCAAAATAAACAGGACACTACTTGATATGGATCAATTGATGCCTCAAATCAGGAAATTGAAGTAATAATGTCAGAGATACTCAACACTGAGTGATGAAATGCTTCCCGACAAAATAAGATACCATCTCTCTAATATACCAAATCTCCTTCTCCCTCCTTAGGCAATCATTTATTTTGATTGTTGAAGTAAAAATGTTCCTGATAAGCAATGGCTTATGACTCTTATACCATCTTTCTTCCTTCCCCTAATCAACATGTGAAAAAAGGGACTCCAGCAGATACGTCAGCAATGACGAATTCGGACAAAATATAATGACCGGGTGCAGTATACAGTACTAGTGCAGCTCAGTAACTGAGTGGCTTGCACACCGAAACGTACATCAAAGTTTGCAACAAGTCTGAAGTCAAAATTCTCAAATGTTTCTATATTAAATCAACTTCTTGATTTCGGCAAGCAACCTCGGAACAAACTCAATATGGTAAATGAAGGGAAGATCTATCAATATTAATTCTCTTCTAGTATAAAAAATGTCTAAGGTAACTTTAAATTGAAACTTATTGGAAATGTTTCAACCTCTACTGTAAATGTTGTTTGACCAGGGTTATTTGGTATATCTGTGTGATGATAACTATTGATTATTAACTTTTGTTTTGAAACTTGTAACAGTCAAGATGTAATAATTTATCGAAGCTTTAAGATATCCTATATCAGCATTCCATTATCGCAAACTATTTCAAAATTTGTAATTTACTTTGTTTCCTTTCTTTTTCTTATTGTTATTTTATTCTTGTTCTTTTTGTTCTAAACCTATCCTTTCTAGGACAAAATTTAAGGTACAATTAGATGAGCATGTCTTGAACCTCATATCCCTAGACAAATTTTAATTCATAAAATCTCATATCTCTATGCGTTCTGGTTGGGAAATTAGAACCGTTAGATTTCTTAGGGGCTCGTCCTTGATACGCCTTGTACTTTTTCTCATTGCCTATTTTTTTTCTTCAGAGATTGCCTGCCCATTAATTAATTGTAAGAATGTGTTTCTTGCTAGAGATGATATACTGTTGCTAAGAACAAATTGGACATTACGGAATATAAGACGTTGAAACCAGCACCGAAGTCATATACTATATTTACAGATTAATCCTCGGATCTCTTATGAATATCCCAAGTAGCTATGAGTTTCATTACCCAGTGGCTACCTCAATTCCTCGAGACCCTCTTAAGACACCGAATGAGGAAGTTGCTCTCCTCTGCAGATGCAAGTACAACCATGTGCCATTCCTTATCAAGATGAACATCCTGAAGAGGAAACTTATGAGGATCAGGAATTTGAATTAGTGTGGGCTCCTACTTTAAATGTTCCCATTTTCAACGATGTCTAAAGTAAATCAATCACTCGTTTTATGGAAGACTTTGAGCTATTAGCTCAAGCATATCAATGGTCTGAAGAAATTTAGGTGGGCGGATGGCTAAGGCTCTCTTGGATACGGGTAGTGAGGTTTACGTGTGCCGTGAAAGTTTAATATCAGCAAATTTCTCTATAGCAAATCGTCTAAAGTTTACAGTTGGAATTCAGACTATAGTGAAATTTGAAAGAAATATTTCTAGTGGTTCAGTTTTGTTTTTATTTGAAGGATCATCAGGGCTATACTAACCGGATGCGGGTAAATATGGCTCTGCTGAAAGTTCGTCAAAACGAAGACAATGTAATCGATGGTAATGACTTTATCCAAAAGTATTCATTAGCTATACATCCAAACTATTTGCTGTTGAAACTCCTACAGGTCAACCAAAGAGATGGATTTACTTTTGAACAAATCGTATGTACCCCAAGTCTAGGTATAGACCCACGTAAAACTTATCACGTGCTTACTATTTCACACGTTCAGGTTTATTATGGTGATCCCATGACATAACGCCTCGTAAAGATTCCAATGTGACCGCCAAACATAGGAATGGAACTGGTAACCCTTCTAGAAGAGGACACAGGCAGCAAAGGCACCAACAGAAGCCAAAGTCTAGGAGTGGTCAAAACCGAAGTAAGTCGAAACTTCAATCTTCTATATAAGATCATGTGAAGGTTAAAGATCTGCAATCGCCAAGTCCCTCAACCAGCAATTGGACGAAGATGCATGGTCAATATTTAGAATTCAGGACGTAGAAGAATATAGGTCACCAATGTTTGTTTACATTGAGCATGAAATAAAGATCTCCGGCAAACAAACGGTGATAGTGAAAGTCAAAAGATATCCTCACAATCGAACTAAGGTGTATTATCTGTCAGTAAAGTAAATGTACACCTATTTTTCGAGTCTGGCATTCCTGCGCTCCATCCGTGGAGAGTATGAGAATTAAATCAATCAAATGTTTACTGAGAGACAAAAAGAAAAGTTTAATCTGAATAAGACATTGCAGAGGGGCACAAGCTATGAATACGAATAGTGCATAGTGTAAATAAAGGACGACACCGAAAGAGAAAGAGAGAAAAAGCTGTTAAACTTAGAAAAAAGAGTAAAAATTATCGAAGTGGGAACATAAAACACAAATACAACAAATACGCCGACGACTAGACGTTCACCATTCCATGATCTTCGTGTAGTGGTTAAGGTGCTGGCTTACAAATGAAAAGGGCGCAAGTTCGAGTCCCCGTCAAGGACGTTTTTTAAAAATTTTGTTAATAATACATACAGCTCATGAGAGATGGTAAAAGAGGTCGTATTTAGTCTTTCGTAGCAATTATCATTGGTATTGTTTAGTACTGATAATACTTTTTGTCCTTGCGTATTGCTTTTATTCTTGTCTTAATTTTGAAAGAGAAGAATATCCGAAAAAATGTAACCAAAATTCCTCATATTTTGAATGTAAACGCCATTTGCAATTAGTAAAGAATAAATATTGAACGTTCCGATGTAGCTCCAAAAAGTGAAAAGAAAAACATGAAAGTGGAGTGTTCGAATCCATACTTATGGTTATTAAAAATACAACTTCTACATGCCTTAAACCTCCCGACCACGCTTCTACGTTAGGAAGTAAGAGGTTTGTGTTTAGGTTAGGCTGGTCAATACGTTTTGCAGCGTTTTGAGTTCGGGAGCGTGAATGGCAAGGAGTGTTATTTGATTTGCTTTTTAGTAACACATTGCATTGCAAATAAAGGTAGGCAACATTAGTGGTAAGTAAAATAATAATAATAACAACAACAACAATAATAATAATAATAATAATAATAATAATAATAATAATAATAATAATAATAATAATAATAATTGGTGTTTTTTGTGGCAAGGCAATATCTTCCTCAATTCTTCTTCAAACGTAATAAATGTAACGCCATATCTCCCTTACAAACAAAATATTAGCAATTTATATCGAGAGAACAGGAAATTGTAGAGTGATGGGAGCAACGTTGGACAGTATGCACTCATAGTACTCAGAAAAATAAGCGATTTCAATGCAAAATGAACGAAGAGTCATTGTCATGGGTAGTCATGGAGCCACGGCAGAGCCCTCTTTAGGAAAAATGTCGATAACTTATATCGAGAGAACAGGAGGTGTTAGTGAGATGGGACCAACTTTGGACACCGTGGACCCATAAGGCGCATCGAAAAAATTAAGGGGGCGGGCGCCGGCCAGCCTTACTTATTTCCACATAATAATATAAAATTATATTGTCGAAATACACACACGAGTTAGCTAGTAGTATTTCATATTATTATTATTATTTTTATCGACAGCGTCTATTCATTACGTGTGCATGTTTGACATGAAGCCAAAGAGAAGATCCATCATTCGTAGAAAGAGTAAGAATAGTCAGTTACTTTAACTATGAACGACGGCGAAAAATACGAAAAGAATGATTACCTGTAGCGAAAAGAAACAATACTTTCTCTCAAATAGAAAAAAAAATCAAGCCGAGATAGATTCGAACTCGCATGTACGGCGCGAACAGCCAGTTCCTTGTCCACTTTTTTTTTAACTGACTCACCGAACGTGTTTTAGGAACTTACTTATTGCTAAATTTTACTTGCTTCACTCGTTTAACTTGCATTTTCTAATAACTTATAGCGACAGGGACACGAACACAGAAACATAAGGAACAGTTAAAAATCATATATGTTCCCCCGCAGGGAATCGAACCCGGGACACCATATACCAAAGGCACACGTGGTAGCCACTAGACCAGCGGGGAGGGCACTGCTCACTCTCTGTGTCGTTAGTGATTAACACTACTGTATTGCCAGCTATCACTTCTGTGGGTTCTATACTATGAACACATGTTTCTTCTTTGCTGGAAGAGTTAAATCTACATTCTATGTAAGACATGAGGTATTTAGACCTACATGCTCTTCATTTAATGTAATAAAAGGGTCATGCTGGGAATAAGAAGAAGAACATTCCTTGGACAAAACGGAAACTATTGGCATCAGAAATATTTATCTACGAGGCATGCGCAGTAGTATATTTCAGAATAGTTACTGTTTAGTTCAGTAAACGAAGAAAGGGGTATAAAAAAGCAAATATGTCGCGTCAACGAGATCGACCAGAGTTGACAGAGGCGGAAGCAGATGTGTAATAATACAACAACTTGGTTAAATTGATAATTGGTTCTTTATTCTGTAGTAGATCGTATCACAACTTTACGGGAGAGCAGAGAAAGACTTACTAACGCTGTCATATAGTAAGGTTTAGTAACACGATCAAATAGACACAAATGGATGTAACTGTGAGTACTACAACTTGGATTTAACGAAAGCCGTTTAGTTATTCAGTGGTTTGCAGGGTTGTATAAGACAGAAAAAGTTAAGGCACAATACAATTCTTCATACCTGAGCTTCCAGTAACTAGATACATGCAATTTCTGGTTAGATACTGAAACTGCTGTCGGATTTTAATACATGACGTATTGCAGGATACAAAATGCTTTGCATTACTTGTTTGTTTGTAGACAGCTACTAGCTTAGTGTTCTGAAAGGTTGTGTATAAACTAGGGATTGCCAATTCCGGAATTATTACTTTTCGGACTCCCCAAAGTAAAACCGGACAAATTCCGGAATTCGGAAAATTCCGATTTTGGAATAATTCTGGAATTCGGAAAAATCCGGAATTTAGAAATTTCTGATTTCGTTAACATTCCGGGATTCGGAAAAATCTTAATTCCTAATTCTTTTCCAAGTTCCGAAATTCTTCTGAATTCCGGAGTTTAACTGAATTCCATAATTTTCCGAAATCCGGAAAGTGAAAGTTCCGCTTCCAAAACATGAATTTATTTTGGTTAATATGAATCGTGGCGGAAATAAGTCTTTGACCAGGTAATGGCGACTGCTTTGAAAGAAATGGGGTGTATGAATTCAATCTGTCATGTTTGTAGTTTCGTGTGGAGAAAAAACAAACTTGTGAACCAACGGTTTAAGAACAACTCAAGTTATTAATGTAAACTTTTCCGACTTCATAAAAGAAATACGAAAGACATTTTGAATCGAAGAAATGTAACATACACGTTTGCAAGCGGAGACAAAGAAAACTAACGTAACCAGACTAAAAACGATTCTTTTACCGCGTAGCGATCGCGGTTCAGTGGTCAAGGTGCTTGTGTGAATGCACATTGTATTTTCTTTTTCTTTAACTTTAAGATTTTTGATGGCGATTGATCGGCGATAACATACGTTTTATTATATTCAGATATTTGAATACTCGGATGTTTCAATAGTTGAACTATCAAATCTTGAGGAATAATAATAGTAATAATAATAAACTAATAATAATAATTATTATCTGGTAGAAGATTAAAAGCTAGGAGCTAATTATCGCTCAGGTCACACCATTACAAGCAGAAACGTGACATTTGGAAAGAATATTTCGGTTTGGTTTAATGTTGCTCACGAGAAGAGGAGTTTCTCATCTCGTTTCTGAAACAAATAAAATAACACGAGAATTAACATTTTACATTCGAGACGGGTCAAGGCTAACTCAAAATTTTCGTCTCTCTATGGAGATGAGAATCAAGACGAGACGAAAAGTATGGTAAACATTTCCCGTCTTGTCTCGATTCTCGAAATAGTGTATGTCCATTCTTTAAGCAACAATTGCTCTGTAGACTAAATCTCATAGGCTATTTCGTTACATTATATTTCAGAGCTCATTGAATTATGCTCTGTGTAGGTATTTTGTAGCAAAGCTTTTATATTTACCTCTGCATATCCTAAAAATTAGTTTATTATATGCCTTACTGTTGCGTGATATTCAGTTATATTTATTACAGTTATTTTCCTTAAAACATACAGTAGAATACTTTCTACATGAAACTTCAATGGAACTATGTGGTTTAAAATGTTGGTAGTTGCAGAGGTGTCTTGAAGGTACGGAACCCTTTCTCCGAAATCTCTACTTTTAAGACAAGTTTTGCCAAATTTCAACGGCAAGTTTAAAACTTTTATTATTATTATTATTATTATTATTATTATTATTATTATTATTATTATTATTATTATTATTATTATTATTATTATTATTATTATTATTATTATTATTATTATTATTATTATTATATCAACACCGTGTATAATCTTTAAAAGATATACGGTTTGTATCTGAATAGTAAAAGCAAATTGACTGTCGATCTCGGTCGTCGAGAAGTCTTCAAGAGGGAAGGACATCGGTCACGTTCTGGATTTGAGTTCCGAAGGGGCAAGTATTCGGGCTCGAGCCAAAAATTGTTAAAAGTTATAGGCTTCAGCCAAACATGTTCAAAACAGCTGGGACCGGGTTTAGGCTTCTCAGCGGTTCGGCTTACAGCTCATTCAGTATCGAACCGAGCCGAGAAGTGAGCCGAGCCAACAACTCACCCAACCGAGCCGATTTGAGCCATCGGCTTAGTTGAGCTGAATCGAAACGTACCGATGGACTAGTTTCAACTTAGCTGGCTTGAACCGGTTCACACGAGCCGAGTAGAGGACCCATCTCAACCGAGAAAGCTCGAGCCATCGGCTCAATTGAGCTGAGTCGATAACTCGTTCCAACTGAGCCGGCTCGGGTCATCGGCTCATCTCAACCGAGCCGACTCGAGCTGTTCGCTCAGTTGATACGAGCCGAGCCGGTTGATATAACTACCCGAGTTGGTCTTCTGCTTGGGCTCAATAATTCGACAGAGCAGGTCTCAGCCTTGATTTTAAGAACTACAGTATATACTTATATTGGTGATCACGACATTTGAGGCTGTCTCGTAATAATAAAAAGAAAACTCTTGTCTTCTCGTTATCTAGACGAGACGAGATACACTAAAATTACGAGACGAGACGCACCCCTGTTGTGAACAACACTAAAAGTATTCCACATTACTGCTTACATTTCTCATGGCTTTCGCTTTCCAGTCTAATCAGGCCATTATTTCAAAACGAATTAAAACGAGCTGAACGAGCAAGCGAGCCATTATCAAACTCGACTCAACTCGAAACTTGCCCTCGAAAACAGCTTGACCTTGATTCCGGAATTTGTCCGGTTTTACTTTGGGGAGTCCGAAAAGTAATAATTCCGGAATTGGCAATCCCTAGTTTATACACAACCTTTCAGAACACTAAGCTAGTAGCTGTCTACAAACAAACAAGTAATGCAAAGCATTTTGTATCCTGCAATACGTCATGTATTAAAATCCGACAGCAGTTTCAGTATCTAACCAGAAATTGCATATATCTAGTTACTGGAAGCTGAGGTATGAAGAATTGTATTGTGTCTTAACTTTTTCTGTCTTATACAACCCTGCAAACCACTGAATATCTAAACGGCTTTCGTTAAATCCAAGTTGTAGTACTCACAATTACATCCATTTGTGTCTGTATGATCGTGTTACTAAAGCTTACTATATGACAGCGTTAGTACGTCTTTCTCTGCTCTCCCGTAAAGTTGTGATACGATCTACTACAGAATAAAGAACCAATTATCAATTTAACCAAGTTGTTGTATTATTACACATCTGCTTCCTCCTCTGTCAACTCTGGTCGATCTCGTTGACGCGACATATTTGCTTTTTTATACCCCTTTCTTCGTTTACTGAACTAAACAGTAACTATTCTGAAATATACTACTGCGCATGGCTCGTAGATAAATATTTCTGATGCCAATAGTTTCCGTTTTGTCCAAGGAATGTTCTTCTTGTTCCCAGCATGACCCTTTTATTACATTAAATGAAGAGCATGTAGGTCTAAATACCTCATGTCTTACATAGAATGTAGGTTTAACTCTTCCAGCAAAGAAGAAACATGTGATCATAGTATAGAAGCCACAGAAGTGATAGCTGGCAATACAGTGGTGTTAATCACTAACGACACAGAGAGTGAGCAGTGCCCTCCCCGCTGGTCTAGTGGCTACCACGTGTGCCTTTGGTGTATGGTGTCCCGGGTTCGTTTCCCAGCGGGAGAGCATCTACGATTTTTAACTGTCCTTGATGTTTCTGTGTTCGTGTCCCTGTCGTTATAAGTTATTAGAAAATGCAAGTTAAATGAGTGAAGCAAGTAAAATTAGCAATAAGTAAGTTACTAAAACAAGTTCGGTGAGTCAGTTAAAAAAAAAGTGGACAAGGAACTGGCTGTTCGCGCCGTCCATGCGAGTTCGAATCTATCTCGGCTTGATTTTTTATCTATTTGAGAGAAAGTATTGTTTCTTTTCGCTACAGGTAATCACTCATTTCGTATTTTTCGCCGTCGTTCACAGTTAAAGTAACTGGCTATTCTTACTCTTTCTACGAATGATGGATCTTCTCTTTGGCTTCATGTCAAACATGCACACGTAATGAATAGACGCTGTCGATAAAAATAATAATAATAATATGAAATATTACTAGCTAACTCGTGTGTGTATTTCGACAATATAATTTTATATTATTATGTGGAAATAAGTAAGGCTGGCCGGCGCCCGCCCCCTTAATTTTTTCGATGCGCCTTATGGGTCCACGGTGTCCAACGTTGGTCCCATCTCACTAACACCTCCTGTTCTCTCGATATAAGTTATCGACATTTTTCCTAAAGAGGGCTCTGCCGTGGCTCCATGACTACCCATGACAATGACTCTTCGTTCATTTTGCATTGAAATCGCTTATTTTTCTGAGTACTATGAGTGCATACTGTCCAACGTTGCTCCCATCACTCTACAATTTCCTGTTCTCTCCATATAAATTGCTAATATTCTGTTTGTAAGGGAGATATGGCGTTACAATTATTACGTTTGAAGAAGAATTGAGGAAGATATTGCCTTGCCACAAAAAACACCTATTATTATTATTATTATTATTATTATTATTATTATTATTATTATTATTATTATTATTATTATTATTATTGTTATTATTATTGTTCTTGTTGTTGTTGTTGTTGTTGTTATTATTATTTTACTTACCACTAATGTTGCCTACCTTTATTTCCAATGCAATGTGTTACTAAAAAGCAAATCAAATAACACTCCTCGTCATTCACGCTCCCGAACTCGAAATACGTGATTTACAGTTCTCTGTGTTAGGGGAAAGCACATTTATTATATTATTCTTTCAAATAATACGTTTCACAAGTTACTGCACTTTCAATGTGTAATTTCATATCATCACTAACAATCATCTTGTTCCGATACGAAAATAACCCCCTCCTGCAAAAAAAAAAAAGAAAAAAGCCTGACCGTAGCGAAAGGGCGTGAACCTTCTTTATGCGATTAATCGGGTCCAATATTTTAATAAGTCTCTGCACACAAACATTTCAATAAAAGAGGAAAAGTTATTCAAACTTTCTGAATACCTATTTATGGGCGAAATTTGATTCCCTTGGAAGTTTTTAAGAGTTTGAAGGGCCGCCATTTTGAACATTTTCGTCAGATTATTCTAGTTAACGAACTCAAGATATTTCAACAATTAATGTTTGTGCCAAGTTTCGTCTCAATCTGCTGAAAATTAGGGTGGTTATGGCATTCACAAATAGCGTTATATATATATATATACAGATTGATAGATAAATAGACACACAGAGGAAGAGAGAAAAAGTGTTTTGCTCCCTTCTCGCACCTGTGGTGCGTCAGAGCTAAACCGGGCCTCTTTGCAAAACGTATTGACCAGCCTAACCTAAACACAAACCTCTTACTTCCTAACGTAGAAACGTGGTCGGGAGGTGTAAGACATGTAGAAATTGTATTTTTAATAACCATGAGTATGGTCCACTTCCATGTTTTTCTTTTTATATTTGGCAGCTACATCGGAACGTTCAATTTTTATTCTTTACTAATTGCAAATGGCGTTTACATTCAAAATATGAGAAATTTTTGTGGCATTTTTTCGTATATTCTTCTCTTTTGAAATGAAGAAAAGAATAAAAGCAATACGCAAAGACAAAAAGTATTATCAGTACTAAACATTACTAATAATATTTGGTACGAAAAACTAAATACGATCTCTTTTACCATCTCTCACGAGCTGTATGTATTATTAACAAAAATTTTTAAAAATGTCCTCATCGAAGATTCGAACTTGCGATCTTTGCTTTTGTAAGCCAGCACCTTAACCACTACACCAAGATCATGGCATAGTAAACGTCTAGTCGTCGGCATATTTGTTGTATTTGTGTTTTATGTTCCCACTTCGACAATTTTTACTCCTTTTTCTAAGTTTAACAGCTGTTTCTGGCTTTCTCTTTCGGTGTCGTCCTTTATTTACACTATGCATTATTCGTATTCACAGCTTGTGCCCCTCTGCAATCAATGTCTTATTCAGATTAAACTTTTCTTTTTGCCTCTCAGTAAACATTTGATTGATTTAATTCTCATACTCTCCACGGATGGAGCGCAGGAATGCCAGACTCGAAAAATAGGTGTACATTTACTTTCCTGACAGATAATAAATTGATGTTAGTGATGGGTTACATCACCGGTTTTGATGTCTTCTACCGCGTACTTCATGTGACTCAAAATTCGAAGGTGAAGTGTTAGTACTTAACTGCAACCACGTGACCACCGTCATCTCTTCTGGTTCATTGGTAGACTGAGGAAATTATAAAGCCTGAATGTTGCGTTAGTAAATCAAATGGTTCGGAAAACTAAAGATAAGTCCCTGCTTTCTTCCACTCTGCAGTCTGACATATCTGAACATAATGTAGCCACAGAGATAGACGTTTCAACCGATCTCACGCCTGAGCAAAGTGCGATTGTGGATTTATATCACATAGAATATCAAGAAGTTGTTGAAGATATGTGTGTTGAAAAAAGATATTACAGCAACTCCAGAATATGAGCATTGAATCGAAATGCTTACCAATTTGCCCATAAGTAGCGCATCCTATAGAGAAACACGGTCACAATATAAAATCATACAATAAATAGCGAAAGTTCTAGCTCACGGTGTGATTCGTCCAGTAAAGTCTTCTTACGCATCTCAAGTATTAGTTTTAAAGAAAGAAAATGATGAAAATAGGTTCCTTTGTGACTTCCGTAAAATTAACCAATACACATTTCGCGACTAATATAGGACCTCTCTGATAGATGATCTCCTATATTACATTGACAATTCACAATTTCTACGCTCAATTCAAGTAGTGGCTTCTATCAGGTGAAATTACAGGCATGTGATCAAAAAAGACGCCGATCATATGTAGTGAAGGTTTGTTCTGTTTTAAGGCCGTTCTTATGAACTTGTCCACGTTTCGAAGTTGTTTCCAGCGTTGTATGGATATGGTTGAGATTCGTTGAGATTCAACATCATGGTTGTATTAGCAGATGACTTTATATTTTATTGTGTTCCGCAATAAAAAGGTATCATATACTGTAGCTTCCACATTGTCATTAATAACTCAGTTTTCTTAATATTTGATCGCTTCCGTGCGCTTTCCTTAACAAAGCGGTGTAGTAATAAATAATTATTTATAATGTTTGATAAAAAATGAAGCAAAATAAGAAAATTATAAGCAGGGAACCTTTATTCTTATGAAACCTTTGTCAAATAATTATGCGAAGAATATCCCAGGGGAAATTAGAGGGAAAATGACTCCACACAGTGGGCAGGTATTAGGAACACTCACTAACATGTCAAGTTATTGAACAGAAACATGAACTGAACAGACGATTACGTACGTATTTCTGCGTTGAATTCTGCAATTCACACTTCATGCACAGTTCCAATATGCAAAATCAATGAATATCTTCAGTTGAAATTACTGAAATATGGAGAAAACGACTATTAAAACTTCAAGTCTGAACCTGCGCTTGGAGATATATATTAGCAATATTGCAACGTGTTCTTTCATAAGTTGTCGTGGGGGTCAAGCGTGTCTAGTAGTGCTCTTGAAATTCTAGCTTTGACGGGCGGCAGTTCGAATCTTCCTCCAGGGAGGCTTTTCTTTTGAATATATGGAAACATTTCTTCAAATATAAAGTTCTCTTTTGACGTGCTGGAAAAAACAAAATCAGATGAACTGTCACATTTGAAGCCCAGTCACATTTATTCATCCTTTCGTCATTTATATACGAAGATGCTAAAATGAGAAACGTTAACATTATTTTCATGGGAACAGATTTCTGACTTGAATACCAACCTTAAACCACAAGTCCAAAATTAAAATTATTCATGTTCCTGATACCTATTGTAATATAAAGGTGTATATGTAGAGAATGAGAGAGAGAATGTGAGAGAGGGAAAAAGCAATATACGCTTGCATTTTTAATCACAACGTAAAAAGTTGTTGTAATTCATAATCTGGATTGTTATAAAGCAATCCGAACGCTTGAAACGACTTAATGTTCATAAAGCTTCTTTTTATTGAAGCTTTTGTAATTAATGTAGTAAATAGTCCGATACTTCATAATGTGTGTCAGAGAAATGAAAACATGTTTTGAGCAGGATAGTATCGTCTACCCCTTGCTTCTATTGATGGTACAAAAGTAATATTGAGTTGATTTTGAGTTTAACGTCTCTTTCGGCAGCAAGGCTATATGAGACGTTTACCTACTTATCAGCGTGGAATCCAAACTAGGGATGGTATCGAGACGAGACGAGACGAGACTTTGTACAGTCTCGGTCTCGTCTCGGTTGATAAGTAGCAGTTTCGGTCTCGTCTCGGTTGATAAGTAGCAGTCTCGGTCTCGATCTCGTCTCGAGTCAAAAATCGCCGTCTCGGTCTCGTCTCGGTCAACAGATGCTTGTCTCGATCTCGGTCTTGGTCTCGAAGGTCAAGTCTCGGTCTCGTCTCGGGTCTCTCTCGAAAGTCTCGAAATGAATAATGTGAAATTAAAATTGTGAGAGTATTATTATCGTACAGTCTGTCGTTACCGATTCTTATTTTTTGCATTTATTCTTGACTTAGAATTATGATATGATGTACCTCTTGTAGCTAATTTGCTAACGATTATGCTTTCTATGCATGTGTTCCAGGTTCAATCATCAGTAGGTATAACATACGTGGGATAAAACCCTTATAGTAACCCATATTTCACTTTCAGCAATAGATTTTGTTTCAAATAACCTCACTACTGCCTATACAATTAAACTCTATTAAATTAACTCTAGTACTATACAGTAGTTTTTTTTTGCTTCTTTTGAATCAGAATTGTTCAATACCTCCTAATGGATAACGCAACACATAGCAGCACGAATGTATTTAATCGTACCGAAATTGAAATTTTACAATTTCTCAGTTATTATGAAAAACACTCTGCTTTGATTGTAATTTTAAAAACAGAATATACCGTTCATTATTTTAACAAATAGAGTAAATTATTGCTACCATATATTTTGTTACACAGTGTGCGTGGGTTTTCTCGGGGTTCTCCCGTTTCCTCCCACTTTCTTCATTCCACCATTTCATTTATCACTCATCATCACCGTTACCTTTAGCCTAACCGGCATAACCGTGGGACGTAAAACTCAAAGATTTCATTTAATTTTTTTCATATATTTTGTTTCTAATTGATCAATTGTTTTATTACCGTTTCTCATCTCAGTGTTTAATTTACACTTTAAAACAGGCACTTCCTTAAACTTCTGGTGGGAGCTACGGCACTCATGTTTGCTATCTGTGGTGTTGGGTTGGATCACCAAACAAGTTAGATTCAAAGTCCGATGTTTCGTATAGTTCGTGTCTCACTTTAAGTACATGTTGTTTCTTATACAAGTTCATAAGGTCGTAATGTATTATATAAGCATATATCCAGTGCTGTAACATAGATTAAACTTATTCCTGAGCTCTCACAGGAGCATGTGATCTTTATTCGAGAAAACTAATTGTGCGTTCATTACGCTGAAATTTTATATTGATTGAAAATTACTTGCGAAACATGGACATAATATTATATAAGTATATAGGTAATTTGAGCTATATGTATCTATTTTCTCTGTCCCGGCAAAACAAGTAATTCTTAACTTTCTAGTTTTCTTTTGTATTAATTTTCGTAGTTTCGCTGCAATATGAAGGATCATTTTTTTTTCGCTGTACGAATTTCGTTAAATTTTGGATCCGTTTTTGCCCTACCTTATCTAGTAAAAGTTATATATATATATATATATATATATATATATATATATATACGAACTTTAAAAGTAGACTATGCTAAGTCACTTTTTGGTCGAAATTGAGTTAACAATACTTTTTTAATAGACTATGTTCTTTCTAGTGGTGTAATAATGTGTCTAAAAGCATCCTACTCCCTAGTTTTTCAGGTTACTCCACAGTTGTTCTTGATTTCGTCAAACCTTCTTATATAAGGACGTTTCCCAGGCTGTTTTTATCTCGTAGTATCCTGTCTAGAGTAGTTTTTGTCAATCCATCATAATTTCTTGCAATATGTCCAGCACATTTTCAGTCCATGTTAAAAATTATTTCATTAGTACCAGCCATTAGTTGCCAAATAATTCATTTCTACTGTATACAGCGTGTTTCAAAACAACACCGACAACGTTTGGGAGATGATTCCTAACACCAAAATAAGATGAAAAGTATAGACCAACCTGGGTGCACAAATGCTTCCTTTCGGAGTTATAGGCTGGCGAAAATAGGGATGCGCTCGAGTCGAGACATGTCTCGAATCTCGACTCGAATTCGAGTCGAGATTCGAGTCAAAACACACTTTGTAAAATTCGAGACGAGTCGAGACAAACGCATTTCTTGACTCGAATTTTCGAGTCGAGACTCGAGTCGAGTCGAGACAGCTGGTAAAAATCTCGACTCGACTCGAATGTCTCGAAAATTTTTCTATAATTTTTAATATTATTTTGAAGAAAGTGCTCGATCAGAAACACTCGGCACGAGAATTTCGGAAGCTGCAGGACTTGTCAGGTGTTCGAGGAGTGTTGTGGTGAGTGTCTTCAACAAGTGGCGAAACTAAGGGAAAACGACGTCCAAACGTCGAGGGGTTGGGCGCCCCCCACCTCATTACATTTGTCCGACGTCGTAGGCTGGTCAGACTGGTAAAACAGGACTGGCAGCGAACTGCGCCGGAACCAACACCAGAGTTTAACGCTGGGCAAAGTACAAGTGTGTCTGAACTAGTGTTGCAAAATTTCCGGAAATTTTGAACATATTGGTAAAAATCTGTTTTTTTTTTCGATTCCTTTCTTGAAAAATTGGAAAAATTGAAAAAATAAAAATATTTGTATTAGGTTAATTTTATTAGTAATGATATCTCTTTTTTTTCAAACACGCGAAAAATTTAAGTTCAAAAATTTCAATATTGCGAATATTAAAAAATAGCACTCGAAAATAAAACTATTCCAATTATTATCTATATATTAAAATATTAGATTTACGCGTATATTTATATGTTTCTCCTCACAGAAAGTTTATATGATTGTCTCCAATCCTTTCAACAATGAGATCTCGAACCCACAAGTGCTAGAAACGTGTCGTTTTCATTTGTCGATTCCAAATTTTATGTAAATTGTCCAATTCTAATTGAATATCTTTCTATTAAAAAAACATGACCATTAGTTCTTTATTACATTTTTAGGGGTACACAAGAAGTACTGTGGGGGCGCGGTGACTCAGTGGTAGGGCGTTCACTTCCGGTGCATGGGGTCCCTGGTTCGATCCCAGATCGCGCCGTGTGGACTTTGTGGTGGACAAACACCATGCTCCTGGGTTTTCTCGGGGTTCTCCCGTTTCCTTCCACTTTCTTCATTCCACCATTTCATTCATTTCTCATCATCACCGTCTCCTTTAGCCTAACCGCCATAACTGTGGGACGTAAAACTAAAGATTTCATTTCACTAGAAGTACTGAAATTTCTGAAAAAGTAAAGCATCATACCCTACGAGTTATATATTCCAACATCACATAGTTGTATATAGGGGTTGTATATCTGTCAGACGTTTGTTTCATGGCCAAATGATAATGAAAACGAAGGATAACCATTTCTCCAGTCTAAGATTAATCTTCATTGTTTGGAGAGGGTTTTTTTCAATAAACACCGTTTATCACTGACATAATTAATTGTGTGTGTACTTTATTTACTTATTAAATAATGCATGCATACACGATATCGGCATTCAGTAAATGGATACTTGAATATTTGAATTCAATTATCTATACAAGCCGGCTACGAGTCTTTTGTCCAAACTACTCTTTGGGATGAGCTTCTTACCAGATGTGTAGCCTACCGAAACTATTGTTCTATTGTTTCTTTTTTTATGCTTTGGCAGAAAATTCTGTAGATATCGAAGCCCGCCAGTGAAGCCATATCTAGCATCTTGGTGCTAGAACTAGCATAATTCACTCCCATTTAGCATATAACATCTTGACTTTAGCATCTTGGCAAAATCTCATTCTTTCCTCTGGAGAACAGAAAAAGAACGAAAATTTAGATGGCTTACTGACCGTTGGGAATTATCCCTTAGTTAAAGCGATGGTTGGAGTAATAAAACCAGTTAGTATCCGCTGTTGTATTGTTGAATTCACGGAAATGTTCAAAAATAAGCAAAACGTGACTCTGTACAAGATGTTTACTTACCCATAGTTTTATTATTGTCAACTGAACCCTGAGTGTCTGGGATGTTTCAGTCCCTTCTCACTTTACAACTTGAGAGGGAAGGGGGTATGACCGCTAAAAGAAATGCTTCAGTGCTGCGTCGGAAGCGGCATGTTTTGTATACATTTCTTAAAATGTTATCCATTCTGTATAAGTGAAAGTATAAAATGGATTTGATGACTGCCAAATTGACGTCACCTTGGTAAGTCATTATTTTTTAATATTTAGTAATATTAAATTAGATTATAGTTTAGCGTCGTTTTCAGGAGCAAAGCTCTACAAGACGTGAACGTACAGTTTAACGTCGGATTTGAAACACATGAGCTCCTACCATGAATCAAACCTCGTTCGAGAAAGGCGCATACGCTAACCACATAGCAACGGGGAGCTCAACATTTAGTGATGTGTATATTAAGTTGTGAAATTATATTCGTTTAATTTTCACTAATATAATCTTCACAATGTAAAGCATTCGCTAGGCACGTTATCTTGTTTAAAAACAAATAGCCTATCTCTTATGTTTCCGTCTCGGGGTTGGACTGCGGGATGATAGAAATCCGAAAGATATGTTTTTATTATATTTTGTACAGTAGATCTGCTCCTTCATAATCTCCGTGTTTGATAAGAATAAACCTCCCTGGCTCACGTATACGTAATATAACAAGCCATGCACATTAAATGCAAGACTAATATAGCAAACATTGAAGATGCCCCCTAGAAAATTTTCTTCGACCGCCCATATCTGGAGGTACACAATTTCGCAACTCAGTGGATACGATGTGGATGTATTCAAAGTCTACTGATTTACCCATAAAATTTAAATTTTATAACAATATTCTCAGTGAATACTAACCTGAGGAGAACTATTTTTTTAATTCGATCTCTAAAGGAGTTTTTTTTTCACCATGTCTCGGTAATCGTCTGGCACGAAAACTGAAGTTTCTGCAAGTGTTTCCCCAGCAATTTTTTTGAGAAAGGGGTCCTCCAGGAGCGTTATTTAGGGTGTAATTCCTGCGTTTGTTATATACATATATAGATATAGATAAATATAAATATAGATATACTGTGTATATATATAAAGATAAGTAGGAGCGGGTCTTTAAAATTAGTTCGGAAAGATAATTAGTCTAGGGGCCGTACATAGGTCCTGTTGGAAAATTTGACTTCAGAGAATTTCTCTTCAGATATTTGTTAGACAGTTGAAATGCATGATTTTTGGCTTGGGTACGTTGTTCCAGTACCGTCAGTTTTTTCAAAATGGCCGCCAAATCCAATATGGAAGCCAGATTTAACATGTTTCAAATAATAAAACAGAAAACTCATATATAGATTTTAAAATACGTTAATTTTTTTTTATTGTAACTTTTTCTGCATAAAATTAGCTTTCCAAAGACATATAGAACGTTAGTGTTCGAATTAAACTTTTGGATTGGGGAGTGTTTGTGCTTATTAGTATAATAGATATAAATTAAAATGTAATGTATCTTATAATCTCTTTTTGTTTCGTTCGTTCTCTTCAGATATTTGTTAGACAGTTCAAATGTATGATTTTTGGCTTGGCTACGTTGTTCCAGTCCCGTGTTTTTTTTTTTTTTTTAAATGACCGCTAAATCCAATATGGTGGCCAGAACTGACATGTGTGAAACAATGAAATAAAAACGTGTTTTCTTTCAAAAATATGAAATGATGCTTTTGATGAAAGGACTCAGTAGCATTGATTTCAAGAGAAATTCCTATACAATAACTTTCAAAAAGGACCTATGGGCTCTAGACTATGTTGATGTCGCTTGCACTTTAGGTCCATTTTCATATTATTTAGGATAAGTACCCACAAAACATTCTGCACCAAACATAATAAAGACGAAAGTAAATTTCTTTCAGCCGGTTTGTTAATTTCACATTAACACAACTTACACAGTATTACTTTCACATCATCACAAAGAAACAGATGTACATGTGTTGATATAATTATCACAATGATTATTCAGCTATAAAATAATAAGACTCAAGCGTTCATCGTAGCACGTCACTTTCATTCATACTGATTGCGACAATGAATGTTTCTCCCCCAGGCACAGAACCTACAACAGGTAATTTTGTGAACTCGACAAACACAGGTATTTTCTCTAGCACACTTTTTACAATGGTATGGATGAGGAAAATCATCTGGCAAACTACTTTCAATAATTTCAGGGATAATATCATCATCTTTACGCACGTAACCGTATTCAGTTGGAGTTAATTTGGGCATCTTGTCAAAAATATGAAACCAACTATAACTTTGTAAGTATGCACGTTTTATGTGCAGTCGTAAGCTTGAAGATGTTGGAGCTAATTTAGTGAAATCGAGTCTCTTCATTCTGTTGTATTGATAAATGCGGAGAGCATTTATTGAGGTGAATTCCGGTGAAAAGAAATTTCTCTGCGTTGTCCACCATATTGGCTGACAATTCAGTTTTCCACAACTGTGTTAAAAGTTGTGGGCTATGCTTGGCACAATTCAGAGCTGAACGTTTACTTCCTATTTTACTGCTTGTGTCACACCCTATTAATGCATGAACAGCGGGAGGGATTTGAATCACTTTGTAGTCCAGAACATCGCCAAAGACGTGAACGGGGACATAACGTGAAGTGTTTCTTTTTCCGCACAGAACCCAAAGTTCGCTCAAACCATTGCTCCTAAAAGTGTTTAAAAAGTAATGCACTGCACAGACAAAAACATCAGCATCAGATGAAGCTAGTACTACTGTTTTAACACCTGTGTCAGTTACAGCGTGCTGAATGTGAAGAAATAATCGTTCATCTGCTTCTTCAAGTTGTGACGAAAGGTCGGCAATTTCAATGAATTTGTTACCATTCAAAATCCCACTTTTTTCTCCATGCTCACCAAATCCACCGATGTATATCTCTCTGTCAGGCCATTCAGTGTCTGTCGATCGCATATATTCCACGAAATATGGCTGGAATCTAAGTTTATTTATTGCCGATGCCCAGAATGCTTCCATATTCTTTGGAAGAGGAGTTTTTGACCCTGAAACAGTCATCTCTATGGGATCTACTTTTGCTCTTCGACAACGTTCCGATGACTTGACACTGTTTTCATTATAAACGTCAAAGACAATATCTATCCGAGAAGAACAACTGGAAATAGCTTGAATATGCTGTAAAATTAAATGTGCAAAATCTCCAAATGTTTTCATTGATGTTTTGACTGAAAAAATTACTCTAGCATGCAGCATGAAGTCAAACACAGTTGCAGTCTTCAAGCTTGAAGGTGGAAGAAGACAAATATTAAATTCCTTAAGTTCTCTTTCCAGCTCATGAACGAGATCCGACTTATTAGGTTTTTGAAGAAAGCCATCTTTTGTTAGAAAGAATGAAGTCGATGTCAGCTCCCAACATAGTAACTTATCGATAGGGTATTCTCTTTCTCGAGCAACATCAATAGTACGGAGTGCCTCAGCAGTTTCTTTCTCAACACTGATTGGTTCCTGTAACTTCTTTGGTATAACTTTCTTCAGCCTTGGAAGAGGATCTAATAGCCTTTTGGTCTTATCAACGAAACGTTCACGTTTAAAAGAGTCATACTCTTTCTCACCCTGTGAAACACAATTCAATTTATAGTGCTGATCATCTTCTTCAAAGTGCTTCCCAGTGATGGTATCAAATATACCATTCAGCTTCAAGTCAAATGGATTTCCACGTTCACTGATGTATTTCATGATGCATTTTATGTTTGCTTCATCCCTTTTGGTAATTAATGAAGAAAATTCGTGATGCACAGTGTACTCCGACTCTTCGAGGAGACCGCACATCTTTTGGTGGAACTGATGTATGTTCGATTTTTCATGCTTTATGAGGTCACACTTTGCTACAGATTGTTTTCTTCGCGTTATTCCGATAATCCCACTGTGATCTTTTGCAGGCTTGTTCTACAGTTGCTCTAAAGCTTGATCCATGGCAACGCTGCTAAACTTACGATCTCCATGCTGCACAACGAAGCCACCAGCAAGGAACTGTGAATAAACGCTGGGGTGACTAAACTCAAGTTTTCATGTCAAACCTGGCCGCCATATTGGATTTGGCGGCCATTTTGAAAAAAACCTGACGGGACTAGAACAAAGTACCCAAGCCAAAAATCATGCAATTCAACTGTCTAACAAATATCTGAAGAGAACGAACGAAACAAAAAGAGACTATAAGATACATTACATTTTAATTTATATCTATTATACTAATAAGCACAAGCACCCCCCAATCCAAAAGTTTAATTCGAACACTGACGTTCTATATGTCTTTGGAAAGCTAATTTTATATAGAGAAAGTTACAATAAAAAATTAACGTATTTTAAAAAAATATGAGTTTTTTATTATTTGAAACATGTTAAATCTGGCCTCCATATTGGATTTGGCGGCCATTTTGAAAAAAAAAACTGACGGTACTGGAACAACGTACCCAAGCCAAAAATCATGCATTTCAACTGTCTAACAAATATCTGAAGAGAAATTCTCTGAAGTCAAACTTTCCAACAGGACCTATGTACGGCTCCTCGACTAAATATGAAAATCTGGCATAATTTGCAAGAATCTATCTAGTCTAATATAAATAAAATAAATAGTTTGTTTGTGTTTGTCTGTCTGTATGCAGCCTGGGGACCAGACGAGTGGACCGAGAGTTATCAAATTTTAGTCAGAGGTACCCTGGCCCAGGTCCCAGATCAAGACGAATCTTTTTTTTTTTTTCAAAATTCGAACCAGAGGGTCTCAGGGTGCGCTTACAGGGACATGTAAAAGTGGTAGAAAATGGCCGATATTACTGTCGAATTCAGTTTTCGCGGTCGCTGAAATCAATGGTGAAACTCTGATCACATTAACTTACAAATTCACCCTATTCGGGCCGGGGGTCACCGGGAGGGGGGGGGGGGTCGGATACCGAGACATGTAAAAGTAATCCAAAATGACCGATATTAGTGTCAAATCCATAGTTTTCGCGGTCACTAATATCGATGGTGACACTTCCATTTGCGATGATTTGCAAATTAAGCTATAATTGTATGCGGGCCGGGAAAAAATCTTTAAGTTTTGCTTCCCACAGTTATGCTGGTTAGGCTAAAGGAGACAGTGATGATGAGAGATGAGTGAAAGGGTGGAATGAAGAAAGTGGAAGGAAACGGGAGAACCCCGAGAAAACCCACGAACACGGTGTTTGTACACCACAAAGTTCACTTGGCAGGGGCTGGGATAGAACCCGGGACCCCAAGCACCAGAGGTGAACGCTCTACCACTGAGCCACCGCGGTCCTCAATGAGGTTGCAAGCTGGTCAGTCATGGCGGGAGGTGGCACATGCCATAGGAGTGGCACAGAGTGTGATTTCCCGATTGTGGAATCGATTTCAAGCAATTGGAAGTGTTCAAAGAAGACAAGGACAGGGCCGTACACTAGCAACCAAAGCCAGAGACGATCGTTATCTCTTGTTAACAGCCCGTTGAAACCGGCGTCAGAATACAACTCTGCTGCCGCGAGCCCTCCGAACAACAACAGGACGCACAGTATCTACTCAAACGGTCCGCAATCGCCTTCGAGAAGGTGGTCTCTACGCACGTAGGCCTATGGTGTGTGTCCCATTAACTGCATGACACCGTGTTGATCGAAGAGCGTAGGCGGAGGAACATCGTGGGTGGGGACGCAATGAATGGGGCAATGTTTTGTTCTCTGACGAGTCTCGATTCAGTGTAGAGCCTGATAATCGACGTGTTTTTATCTAGAGAGAGTGTGGAACACGACACAATCCCATGTTTGTGCTAGAAACATCCCAGTATCAAGGTGGTGTATTGATGGTGTAGACAGGAATCAGCATTGGTGGGCGTACTGAGCTCCAAATCATCCGAAATGGCTCTTTGACGGCTCTCAGATATAGGGATGAGATCACGAAAACTCTTGTTCTTCTTTATGCTGGTGCCATTGGTGATTCGTTCCTTTTTATGGGTGACAATACTCGTCCTCACATAGCTCGGTTAGTGGATGAGATGCTGGATGCTGAGGGTATCGCTCGGATGAAGTGGCCAGCATGCTCTCCGGATCTCGTTCCAATTGAGCATGTCTGGATAATGCTTGGCAGACGAATTGCTGCTAGGCCAGTAAATCCAACAACCATTCCAGAGCTGGAAGTCGCTCTTCTGGATGAGTGGCACAACATCCCCCAAGAACTCATCGATAATCTGATTGAATCCATGCCACGCAGGTGCGAGGCCCTGTTGGCTATTCGAAGTGATCATATGACATATTAAGGAACAATCAGTGTTGTTGCCTTGCCTGTTTGTGAGCAGTTCGAGAGGTGCACACATAACCATCTTGTATCATGAGCCATGTGAACAAGGTTTTCCGTGCCCCAACACCAGTATGTGCCCCATTTTTCTAGTGTATCTTAAAGCATTCCTTCTTGTATGATAATATGAGTCAAACACAAGCTTATTCATACACTATATTAAGGTCTTGTGTGATATTTCAGCTGAACCCCTAATTTTTTTGAGCATTATATACAGTATATATACAGTATATATACAGTATATATACAGTATATATATATATATATATATATATATATATATATATATATATATATATATATATATATACAGTATATATATATATATATATATATATATATATATATATATATATATATATATATACATGATCGAAAATGGCCTCGAATCCATACTTGCTGAGATGAACAGAAGATGCCGTTTAAATCCACAAATTCAGCCCCATTAGTACTCTAAGGAGGATGGTGACATGTAAAGATAATTGAAAATTATCGATATGAATGTCAAATTCATAGTTTTGGGGCTCCACAAGTTCATTGGTGACAGTTTTGGTGCCCTTTGTGTCCAAAAATGAAACGTATTCTCCCCGTGCGAAGAACGGATATTCTGCTAGTATGTAATAACTAACGGAAGTTTCATTTAATATATTTCTCGCTGCTCAAATTTTCTCACTTGTGCGGTATATGTGTGTAAAGTAGAATTAAAACCTGTTGTTCTAAGTATTTTTCCGTTAGCGAAATACATTGTATATACACTAGGACGTCGTTAATCCTAACGTCAAAAATCCGAACGCGGTCCCTAGAAGGTTTTTACATTTTGTCTTAACGCTAGCGATAAACAAACAATAGCGTGTCCATCGACGTTATATGAAGCCAGTGTTTTTACAAAAGTTCATTTATATGTAATTGTTTGTCATGTATTTTTATTTTTATTTTTTCTTAAGCCTATAAGTTTTAAGTGTGACTTAGAGTACAAGCAAGTTCTTCAGAAACATTAAATGTAAGTAGCCTTACGTACGGTATTGTAATTACTGTATGTACTGAATAACCACTGTATCGATAGAAGAACATACCGTACAGTATATGTAAGCCTAAAGACATTTTCTTGGTCATTTTCGAAAATCCGAACAATTTGAAAATCCGAATACCTGTGGTCCCAATTAGTTCAGATTTTCCACTTCCCACTGTATATGTTGCAGACATGTTACAGCAAGTTAGATCACTAGCATCAGGCCAACTAATAGTTTTTAAACTACATTTTACTGTTTTTGCCAATATTTCCGAACAAATGATTTTTTCTAATGGTTTCAAACTTTCCGGAATTTTACATAGAACAATGAAGATATCTCTATGAAATATATGTTTGATTTAACATATTAACTAAAATGATTCTGTGATTAACAAGAATGATGATTCTGATAATACCCAAATTTCCCGTTTTCCCCAGCTCGGGAAAACAGTAAAAAAAAAACTGTTTTTTACCCAAAATTTCCGTTTTTATCACAGGCCTTCACAACACTAGTCTGAACACACAGTGCACCGAACACTCCTAACGATGGCGAATGTTAACACCACGACATCGGCAACTATAACTGAAATGAACACGTGACCATCACCACTAGACCTTGGCACAATGGCAGAGCATTGCATTGTCTGATGAATCCCGATATCTTCTTCATCATGACGATGTGAGGGTGTGAATCCGTCGTGTTCAAAGGGAACAGCTCCTTGACATCTGTACTGCGGGACGGAGACAAACTGGCTGCGGCTTAATTATTATCTAGGGAACATTCAGGTGAGCATCCATGTGTCCAGTGGGGGTCGAGCAAAGCACCATGACGGCCGAGGTGTCGCACGCTGCTTGCAGACTACGTACACCCCCTTCGTGACGGCCATGTTTTCCATCGGTAGTGGAATTTTTCGGCAAAATAATACACCATGT